>NC_134245.1:17343991-18671491 GCF_965152275.1 Natator depressus
GCAGTTTTGGTAGGTATTTGTTTAGTGATGTAGTATAGCATTTTGTAATTCCGTGCAAAAGTTCAAAAACAGAAAGCTTTTACAAAGCATGCTGTATATGTAATAATTGTACATACTTTAAAATTCAAAGGTCCATTCTTTCCTGTTCCGGGACAAAGCTTCATCAGCACTTCCCTCTTCGTTATGCTAAAGGCTTTGGCCAAACCCTTTCTGGCTGGCAAAAGTTGAGATTTCAAAAGCATGTATTGTTGGCCTAATTCTGCTCCCTTTAAAGTTTAAAGGGGTTTTACCACTGTTCTTAAATAAAACACATTAAAGCCAATGGCTAAGTGTATTTGAAAAATCTCACCCTTAATTTGTCCATCAATCTTACTAGGATTATCATCCTCGATGTTATTTCTCAAAAGCTCTTTGTCAGGCTAGTTACCACCGACATATATTGCCTGAGATACTGTCTCTGAGTTTTAGGTTAAGAAGAAGAGACCTGCTCAGTTCATGTCTGCAATCAAATGTTTTTTTAGACGGATTAATTTTCCTCCATTTGTTTTTTGTCTGTGAGATTTAAGAGCCTGAACCTGTGGAGTACTGAATGCCTTCAACTCCCATTGAAATCATGTGAAAGAGGCTATAATTAAAATCTAGGGGAGTTAAGGGTACACTACAGCTTTTAGGAATAGGCCTTAAACAAGGAGCCTCTGTATGGACCAACCACACGAAGCCATATTGGGTTGCTTGTGGCATCTCTCACACTGGGTACATTTCAGTAATCAGACATTTAAAACGAAAAGGTGGTGACAAAGCGTGTCTAGAATGAAAACAAATTGTTTATAACATTTGAGTATGGCTCTGGAAACATTACTCTGAGCCATCTCCTGGTAATATGTCACATTTAGATCAAAAACTCTAACCGGCATTTCACATTTTTAAGCTTGGTGAAAATACACCAGATTCTATTTCAAGTGAACGGCTGGCTTTCAGAGAGCCACATTTAATAGGATTGAAAGAAAAGAATGTTACTTTTCATCACACAAGACAACAAAGAGAACCCAGGAAACGAAAATATTATTTCATTTGAACAAATTACAGTAAGACTCTAAGGGGCTCTTTCAGGGAGTAGATAAGGAAAAGCACTTAAATATCATTCCATCAAACTAAATTTTTAACTACAACTTTTTACAGATAAAATGTGTTGGGAAGATTCAAAGAAGATTAGAGCTCACCTAAGAAATTGTATTCAAATTTGAACGGCTAATGGAAGCCTGCAAAAACTCTTAATGTCTGTATCTTTCCTCTAAGGGACTTAGATTTCCGTAGTCTTATAAAAACACATTGAGCTGATTTCATTTCTGTGTCTCCACAGACTTTATTCTTGTAATTTCAGTAAGTGTTATAAATGTTATTTTAAGTATTATAATGCTAATCCCTACTGACAATAAGGTTCTGAAGCTCAGCTTCCATTACTAAGGTAATGTTTACCTCAGATAGCGTATAATTGTTTGCTTTTTTCACAGTAAATTCTCTGTTCCCAACTGCTTAATCAGCCATGGAAAAGAGAGGAGACTTCCATACTGTTTAATGTTCTTGTGATTACATTAGAGTGCCAGGTAAACCCACATCAGTGGATCTTGGGGAACACAATTTTATTTTTGTCCATAGTTCTTAAGGCAAAGAATTTTGAGCAGTGGTCCTTGTAATAACATGAATCATTTATTAAAATAAATAGCACGGATATGGCATAAATCTTCCCTGCTTTTGAACTCTCAGGACATTTCTACATTGGATGAGTCAGAATCAGGAAGGACTCCTTAGTACCTGGCTGCAGTTTGCACTACATACTGTATTCCAGTCACAGTGTGAGTATTCCCTACTCTCACCAAGGAGAGATCAGTGTATACTCTCCATATGAGCTTTCTGCTGCATCATATCATCCTAAACAATATTTTATTACGCTTTATGAAAGTTAAACTTTTCTTCCTTCTACTGCTGTACAAAGAGCTCAAGTTATTGTTGGTTTAGGGATTAAAATTTTATTCTGCTATTTATGTGCCAGAAGCTAAATGCATTTACAAATTAAGTAATGGAGAAAGTGTTTTCATTCATATTAGTAAAGAGTTTGTTTGCTAATGTGCCCGTTTATAACTTTATTTCGTGTACTAATGATGGATATGAAAGCACATTCAGAACAGACATTGTTACCATTCCATGGGGCAGAGACCTTTATGATTGGTGAAAGAGGTAGGATTGGTAATTCCAGATATTAATGTGATGAGGACTATGGGAAATACCTGAGAGGATAGCTTCTGCTGTAAAAGCACAGCCCCCTACATTAAGGAGAAACAAGTGTGGTATTAGCTCAAACTATTCAAACAGAGAGGGATGTGTAGTTTTGGAGATTCAGCAGTGCATGAACTCTGTATCTGCGGACACCTGTAAATTCCTGGGTGGCCGTGGATTTATCATAGCACCTAATTCATATGTAGTCTTGCCTCAAGCTGAGCCCCAAACTCTGAATCTCTCCTCCTAAAGTTGGGAAAGTTTGAGCCTAGGTCCAAACTCTGCAGCTTGGGTCCACCTCTAGTTTTGGAATGTATAAATCACAGACTTCTCATTGGCCAACTGGTGTTTTCACTTCCTCAACATAACATAATTCTAAAGTACTCTTACAAGTGAACTGAAGTGCCTTAGAGTGATATATAAACATAGCTGCTATTTACGAGCCACATCATTAATGGAAAATGTGTAGGTTCACAAGGCCTGATTTTTATACCACAGTGGCAAATAGCTGCTGGCACAATGGACTGACAGATCATGTAGATGGATATCTCCTTACTCAGGCCAAACAATCATAGACGTCAGTGGGAGTTTTGCCTGAGTAATGAGTTCAAGATATAAATTGTGGATGAACAGATGAGACATTGGAGGCTAAAATGTAATCCTTACCCTAAGGCTGCCTTTACTGCACCTGAGCATCATCTCATTCAGGATGTGGTAGCCTAAATGGATCCCCTTTTGTTTGTGGTCCTCCTGGCCTTTATTTTCAGATAAAAATTGTGTACAACTGCCTGTTTGCTGCAAGTCAGGGTTTTGCCCATGCATATCACTGGATAGTCTTTGGTAGAGCCATGTGTGTACAGTTTGAATTCAGGCCCTTGCCATTACTCACACCACTCACTAGAAGTAACGAGAAGTTATTCGGACCTCCTGGGTCCCAACAACATGTATAGTTCAGTCTACTTTCAGGGTTGATTCTGCACTGAATAACTAGCCCACTCGGAGAGCATTTCGTCTCAGCAACATGTCTCCTAGATGCAGGAAGGGATTTCTTTTTGTGGAGCAGTCAGACAACGTGTGTGCTTACTGGACACAGAAGACTGGAGCATGCCTTTTAGGTACAGACGAGAGTAAAGGGAGATAAGAAGGTACACCATTCCTCAGAGACTTCAGGAAGGCAGAATTCTTCTCCTGTGCAAAGGGAGAGCACATTTGCTGCTACATCCTTTTACTGGGTGCAGCACATTCCCCATGCTGTGCCAGCATTGCTCCATGGGCCAGTGTGAAAGGCGGTGAGCTCCCTTCACCCTTTGAAGCACTCTGTGCCAGCAGGGGAGTATGAAGGGAGCAGTGCTTGCACTTCCCTGAGATCATGGCCTGGAATTGTGCCTGTCCCTTACACAGACTACACAACAGAACTAGAGGAGACACACTTCACCCTCAAACCTGCTTCCTCCATCCCTGACTCTCCCCTGCCCCCACCGCCCCCACCCCCAGGGTATTTAATAAGGGCCTGATGCAGTCTGCTCCCCAGTGTGAATATTACTAACAGGTGCACAGGAAGACAAATCTCTTGGTTTTTTTGTTAAGAGCAGATTAATATTTTAATGATAAATGGTTTATTTTGATGAGTTTTGAACTGAAGTATATCTTACTCCTGGAAAGGGGAGTGAATGACCCTAAAAATTCTGCTCCTTAGTGAACAAAAGGTCCGTGATTTTATTTTTCTTAGAGTGATCTCTGTAAAGGGTCATTTTAAGGATGCACAAAGCACACTTACAAAAGACAGGAGCGGGATTTTTTTCCTCCAATAAAATATTCAGTGAGCGCTCTTTGTCTCTCCCTCGGAACATTGTAGGATCCTGGAGCATTAAGTGAGGCACAGACGCCAAACCAGGGGTGGGAAAAAAGAAACAAACTATATTTTCTGCTCATCTGTGGAGTGAGGATAACACAGGCCCAGAAGCACACGTTGTGAAGCAATTTCAGTCGTAGCTGAGTGCCTGTTTTCCCCTGGAGCACAGACTGTCAAAACCTTAAAACTGTAAAAACCTTTGTTTCCTTAATATCCTGTTTTTGAAAGTGTCATTGTGATGAAGCAAAGAAGGTGAGGATCCTTTTAAATCTCTGCTCCCTGTTTATAATTGGGAAGATTTGGGCAGCTTGAAGTGGAAGGATCATGCAGTAGGTTTTTCAACGTAGTTACACTGCATGGATAAATATTTAATTGAGAGAGAGAGAGAGAGACATAGTAGGCCATATTTAGATCTCAGTTACACACCAGTGTAAATCTGGAGTAACTCCAACACTCTGAGAAGTCAGCATTATTACTTGGGATTTATATCTGTGTAACTGAGATGGGAAACTGGCCCACTGTCTGCAGCAGTTTTATGTATCTGACTGTAAGGAATTTTTACATTTAAATCTATCACATTTAAATTATGTAGGGCTATGGTGTGTCACTGACATCTTTGACAATTTTAATATAAGAAATTGTTGAAATCTCTCTGGGTTTGCGGATCTTCATGGGATTTCTAAGGATTCCGTTAGGCTCTAAGAGATAATGAATAGCAAAACCCGGGACTGTTTCATTTTTCTGTGTTAGCATTAAAACTAAATAATTTAAATTGTGGTGATATATTTTGAGATTTAGAAATATATAGTATGCTGAGGGTTTGTTACTGGCAGCTGTGTCTCTAGTTCTGTTGAATTCAGGTGCTGTATAGCCTGTGTTCCTATGACACACACAAGCATTGCCTCCAAACAATGCTGCAGACTTTCATATTTCCTGAAAGCACTTCCTTTGGATCTGAGCTCAGTTTATGAACTTACAGTATGTGACCAGCAGTAAAGCTATTTGATTTATATTGTGCCTTGATTGCTAGTGCTCTTTATTAAAGTGTAAAGAAGCCTGATAGCAAATGGTGGTGAAGACAAATTAGAGATGTTTGGCTCTCTTAGTGGGTCATCTCCCAGCTGACTTAAGCAAGGGCATTGTAAAGAGACTCCATCTGTAGAGTCTGACAATTCCATTCCCCCATCTGCTAGATGGACAGTGGACTCTGCTTACTGCAAAACAGACAAGAGCAGGTTTTCCAGCACAACAACAGTGAGTACAACTAAGCAACAAAGGATGAACTCAAGAAGGGTAGTGGATATGAGGCAATGGCAAGCTCTGTTGTGGTCTCACCTTGAGCCATTCACATGACCTCCTTGTGCCTCTGTTAACCCAGCTGTAAATTGGGTAAAGATAGGACTTCACTTACAAACAAGGTGTTGTGACTGTGGTTTTCTCTCCCAGATGATTAATTTTCTCTGGGCGAAACAGGCAGAACCTTTTGTAACTATGAACATGGACAAAACTGCCTGTGCTTTTGCTGTCAGGGCCTCCGCTGACAACGAAGGGTATTTATTTTCCCTATTACCTTCAGCAATAAACTCTTCACAAAAAATTCAGTTCCGCAGCTGCAGCACGAATTGATATAGAGCTCTAATATTGAGAAAAATAGTGAAATCCTGACCCCCTTAAAGTCCAGGGGACTTCAACGGGACCAAGTTTTCACCCAGAGACTAGCTAGGCAGCATTTTGAGTGCTCACTATTGTCCCCAACACATCTTCTACCTGGCTCATAGAAATAGACCCCTTGATACTACTTCTCGCTCCAGCCAGGATAGATATGAAGAACCCTGCCTAAAGTACAGTGGACAGAGGTGAGTGTAGACGTGCCAGTTTTAAATAATGTGAACATCTTGTGAAGCACGGGAGTGGAGAAAGAAAGATTCTAGGGAAATGATAAGAACTCTTAATTGTCTTCACTTTCTCCCTAACTCTTTGTTAAAGATTACTAAAAATGTTTCTTTAAAAGAATTAACATCCCCCCCTCCCAGGTAGAATAACACTGGGTATGAGAAGGAATGGCAAATGAAGGGGGGAAAGGGTTAAAAAATAAATGGCTTGTTTACTGAGGAGGAAACACACACACATACACAACTTACAAGGTGCACTAGGTTCATGCGTGGGAGTTTTGCAGGGAAAAGTTAACTCAGCAGCTTGGTGAGTTAAATTGTAAAGGTACTAAAAATGGAAGCTAATGCCTGTGGTAGCAAATTAGTATTATTTTTTAAACAGTGTTAAAAGCAAGTAAACCCCCTAGTGATCATAAATGATTTGCCTAAGTACACTTAGCACATCCACATTCTTGGGAGTTCTGATTGGGTATTGATGAATTAGTTCCTTTTTCTTTAATAATTACAAACAGGGACGATATCCTCATTATGATTTCTTGATCTCCTGCTTTCCTGCAGGGCCCAGTGCGTGGGAGCTCCGACCACCTCAGCACTCACATATATCATAAAAACACTTAGGAAATGAGAAACAGCAAATAACATTTTAAGGTGGGAGGGATGGCTCCATCAGTAAATGGCAAGCATTAGGACAGCCTAATCACTTAAATGTAGCCTATTAGTAAGTTTAGCAAAAAGGTGTTAAAAGAATCCTTAAAGCCTCTCTACTGGCATGTTTTAAAGGGAGTTCAGTTATGAGACTATTAAAATGTTATTTTGATAATTAAGCCCACAGCTGTTATGAGGGCATTCGGGGCAGGAGCTGATGAAGCAACAGACTGCACAATGGATTGGCTAAATAAGAAAAATGGAAAAAGAAGAGAGAATCGTGAAGGAACTAAAAATATGCTTCCTGTGTGTAAAATAGTTATGCTAGTTATGATCCATAAAGGCTATTTCATTGGTGGGATAGAATTGGGTTTCATAAGGGACAAGAGACAAAGCCTGAAGGTGCATCACCCCAAGTGTGTTTGGTGTTTGTGGCAGTATTTCTGCCATTGTAGTGTATGTTTTTGTAGATGACAATGGGAGAACAGGCTCTCCAGCAAGCATAAAGTTATTTTACTTTTGCAAAAAGAAACTGGAGGAAAAATAAACTATTTAGAAGCATGGGAGCCAGGGGTATAAGGGGAACCTTATTTCTGAGACAGAGTATCGTTCTGGTCAGAAATATGATCTCAAATGCTAAGGCACTTTAAATGGGTTTGGTGTTAATCTCTGTATATACAAAATCACACAAACTCGACAGATTTCTGAGCAGCCAAAACTGTTAAAGAGAGTGGCAAGTTGTGCACTGTGCCAGAGAGTCAATGGTCAGGACTAAAACATTGGTATTAAGAGTGCACAGGTTCCTGTTATTAGGATAAGTGGTACCTGAATCGGAGCCCACACTGATTTTTAACTGGCATAATTCCATTGCTTTTGGCAGAGTTACTTATATACATCCTTGTAAACACCCTGCTCACTCTCCCATTAAAGTCAAGAGCAAAACTCCCATTGGTTTCAGTCGGAGCAGGATTGGGCTCTAAATAAGTTCAGAGTCCACCATATAGGGTATAGTCCTGTGAAGTGCTAGATCACCCTCCTTTTCCATTAATGTAAATGATAGTGGAAGGCACTCAGCAACTAGCAGGATCTGGCCCCAATGGTGATCTGTGAATTGTTTTGATGGTTAAATGGGTTCAAAGCTATGCAACAGTAAATAAAAATATGGCCAATTGTAATAGCTGAGATAAACTACTTTTTGTGGCATACTGATTATGTTTGTATTTTATGTGTACTACATAAGAGTAAAACACACCAAATAATATATGAACAGATGTTTATTTTAATCATGCTGCCCTGGTCTTCTCTTCAGAGTTAAAATTAGGACCATTTACAGCGTTTATCCATAATTGCACAAATTAAGGATGTCCGTCAGTACGACTGGTAACTTCTCCCCCTTGTCTGTGCATGTCAATGGTAACCTTTCCACAACTGCTCCTCTACGCCTACTGCAATGTCAGTTGTGGTCCCCTGATGACTTTCTGGCTGCACTTGCTCACCAAATACAGAATCAGGGAAACGTTACATGGGATTTTGTAAAATAAACCACATAAACAGAATGTAAAATGGGGGAAATTAGCCTTTTGATGAAAAGGAGAATGAAGCCCTACTAGAGCTCCTGCCCCCGTGTCAAAAAATCATTGCACTTGCATAATCCTTTCAACTTTCCAGCCATCCTCTACTTCCCCTGATTGCAAAAACGTCTTCAGTAACATCTGTTTTCTTTCTCAATCAGTACATTCCCTAAAGAGGACCAACTTGTAAAATATTATATGTAACATCAAATATGTATCTAAATTCAATTAAGTTATTTGGTAGGGTTAGAGATTCTGTTAATTAGGCACACTGTTTTATATCAAATTACTGCTACTGCTTATATTAATCTTCATTAACACCCAAAGAACAATTTAAAAAACTAAACAAAACCCTTTCTAGTCTTTCAGAAAGAAGCAAACACAACACAATTTCATTTTTCTGTGAAGTCCTGGCCAAGAGTCAGCCAATAGTGTGTATTCTTTATCCTGAAAGCTGCATGTTGGCAAACTTTTCTAATGGTGGTACGTTTAAAGTACATTCAGTAGAGTAAATATTTTTAAACAGCACCATGAACATACACTGCTCTGTGCCAAATAAAGAGAAGGCAGCATCCTCACCCTAAAGGGCCTGCAGTTTTACTCAGGCAAACACAATACCCAGGATAACAGTTAAAGGGCAATTAGGTATACAGACGCAGTGAGGTCAGAGGGATTTGAAGGAGGTGAGGGAGAGAGCGTGGCTTGTACGGAGTGTCAGCCTGTTCCGAGTGTAGAGGCAGCTTGACAAAAAGTACAACACTGTCCAAGTAGGCAGGAGCCTGATTCTGATCTCCCTTGCACTGGTTTCACACCAGTGTGACTCCATTGATTTCACTGGAGTTATGCACACTAGTATACATCAAGAACGAGATGAGAGTCAAGGCCAAAGGGTGCATTTAGCAGAGGCTGCAGAAGGGGTACAAAGGTGAAGTATTAAGTGACAGCAGAGGTATCACATAACGTGGGGAGGAATTCTGCAGAATTTGGAAGATCAGAAGGCAGTTGATCCAGTGAAGGGATTTCTGGGTAGAGGGCATAAAAGGAAGATGGTCTAAGCGATAGCCCTTTGGGCTGATTGGAAGGAGAGAGCTAAGATGCATGGAGATCAGAGGGGAGTTTTCAGTTGTTAAGATGAGCTGCAGCTAAGGCATGGACCAAGGTTTTAGCAGCAGGTATGGAGTGGAAGGGATAGATTTTATATGAGTGAAATGGTGACTTGACACTACAATAGTATGTTATTACAAGTCTGTTGAACTTGTTTGACTTCAGGGTGTTTGATTCCTGGAAAGCAATTTAATTATATGGTTGCTATGAAATTCTGGCTGTCTTACCACTCGGAAAAGGTTATCTTTCTGTTGTGGCTATTTCTTATCACCACCTTGCAATGATAAAGTATTTGACTTATGAAGTTCAGTTACTTTGGTGATTGATGCCTTATAAATACCTATGGTAGGTAGATAGGTTAATGGTTTGCTCATTAGTTAGTTACATCACATCCTTCAACTTGTATACCTTTCAAACTTGGCAGTTGAAAGAAGATTCATTCTTTTCCATTAACCCTGGCCAAAATGTGATCTTCCGTCATTCTTAAAGCTGTCACTGTGCTTTACTCAACTTTGCAGGTAGACATTTCCATACGTGCCAGCCTGATATCATCTGTATTATACAGCATAATATCCAAACAAGCAATCCACTTGCTTTCGTTGTCTTCTGATTTTGTCATTACAAGTTATTAGAGACAGAAGCAAGAGATGAGCCCAGCACAAAGTGCAAAATGTTTTGGCTAAAGGGACTATAGGATAGGAATGGCAGTGAGGCAGGTAAGCAAGAAGACAGCAGGTGATGTCAGGAAAAGAAAACAACTCTTTGCCAATTTCTTTGGTCAGTTTCTTTGCCACAGTCTTTTTAAAAAGAACATTAAGTATTCTTTAGGTAGCCAGATCTATAAAATAACCCCTCTTCCACATGCTGAGATTAGAAAACAATATTTTGGTAGCCACAAAGATATGAGTCTTAACCTAAGATGGCAGTGCTCTCTCTTCTGTAGGATTAGGTGACTTGGTGTTCAGGAAAAGTTCAGCCCTAACGTGATATTAATAGTTTGGGAATATGATCAAAATATTTTTGGTGTGACTGGTTTAATAAAAGCATCTTTATAAATGCTTATTCTAAAGAGGATAACAGGTCCCATTGAGCCTAGAACAGCTGATGACAGCTCATTTTAAGTTAGCTGAATTTGCCTCTGTTTATTGCGTCCATATAGGCACCAGTAGTGTCTTTGTATTTCCTCTATGGTGGTTGTTATTTTTTAAGTGCACAATAGAATGGAGTGCAGAGCCCTTGGCCCAGATCGTCAGAATGCTCACACTGAAAAGGGAGGGGCAATCCAAACTGCCGCCTCTGCCCCTGGCCTCTCACTCAGAGAAGGGCTCATACAAGTTCAATAACATACTATTGTAGTGTCAAGTCACCATTTCACTCATATAAAATCTATCCCTTCCACTCCATACCTGCTGCTAAAACCTTGGTCCATGCCTTAGCTGCAGCTCATCTTAACAACTGAAAACTGCTCTCTGGTCTCCATGCAACTTAGCTCTCTCCTTCCAGTCAGCCCAAAGGGCTGTCACTTAGACCATCTTCCTTTAAAAAGGGACTGACCTGGTAGTTCCATTATGCTGCATGCCTTGAAATCCCTTGCAGTTCAGTCTCTGTGAAACTAAGCCTACGTCTACACTGCACACCGCTGATGGTGGTGTGTAGGGTGTATGTAGCAAAACACCACACGGAAAAGGAGGCTGCATCCACACTGCGGTGTGGAGCGACTCGTGTCAGTGAAATGATCTGGTTGGGGGAGGCAGCAGAGCCTGCCAGAGACTTCCTTCGCTGCTGGAGTTTTTCTTGCGGCAGAAAATGGCTCTGGTATCTCCCTATGCTGGGGAAAGGCTGCAGCAGCAGGGAGATGCCAGAGGCTTTCCCCACTGCCTCCCTGCTTCCAGAGCCGTTTCCTGCCGCTGGAGCCTTTTTCTGCAGCAGGGAGACAGCAGGACTCTACACTGCAGTGTAGATGGGGGGGAGGTGCTGCTTGGGCATGTAAAGTATGTACCCTAAGGGTTCTGGCGTGCCTCTACTCACCTCGCCTAAGCAGTGCCTTGCCGCCTACTCCTCTGTTTATACCCGTGCTAGGGGGTGTGCGGTGTATACGCCGTCATGAGGAGCCGTTAGTGTAGACATACCCTAAAAGAAGTTCTTCCGTGAAATACCGGGCAAATGTGTGCTTCAAAAATACCAGCTTAAATGCAAAGAGAGCTGAAATATTGGGTCCAGTTCATCCCTAGGATGGAGCTAAACTGAAGCCACCTTTGTGACTTCCATGTCCTGGGCTTGCTGGAGGGTTGTTTCAATCCCTGGCACAGGCTAAAGCAGCCTCGGGGGCTGCCTTAACTTGCCCCAGGCAATGTGTCTAGTGCAGAGGTCTCAAACTCAAATGACCATGAGGGCCACATGAGGACTAGTACATTGGCCTGAGGGCCACATCACTGACCCCTCCCTTGCTGCCCCGGCCCTGCCCCCACTCCACCCCTTCCATGAGGCCCCATCCCTGCCCCAACTCTTCCCACCCCTTCCCTGCTCCCATTCCAACGCCTTCCCCGAAATCCCCACCCCAACTCTGCCCCCTCCCTGCCCCCAGGGGGTGCAGGAGGGGTGCAGGGTGCAGCAGGGGGCTCAGGGCAGGGGGTTGGGGTACAGGAGGGGAGTGGGGTGCAGCAGGGGGCTCAAGGCAGGGGGTCCAGGTGCAGGGTGCAGCAGGGGGCTCAGGGCAGGAGGTCCAGGTGCAGGAGGGGTGCGGGGTGCGGCAGGGGGTGCAGCTGCAGGAGGAGTTTGGGAGGGCGGGCTCCGGCTCAGAGCGCACTAGGGGCAGGGCAGGCTCCCCGCCTGCCTGTCCTGCCCTGCTCCGGCGCCACTCTGGGAAGCGGCCGGGACCTGGGGGAGGGGGGACACAGGGGTCTGTGTGTTGCCCTGGCTGCGCCTCCAGGTACCTCCCCCGAAGTTCCCATTGGCCACGGTTCCCTGTTCCCAGCCAATGGGAGCTGCGGGGGGTGGTGCCTGGAGGCGCGGCCGGGCAACACACAGACCCCTGTCCTCCCCCCGCTCATAGAATCATAGAATATCAGGGTTGGAAGGGACCTCAGGAGGTCATCTAGTCCAACCCCCTGCTCAAAGCAGGACCAATCCCCAACTAAATCATCCCAGCCAGGGCCTTGTCAAGACTGACCTTAAAAATATCTAAGGAAGGAGATTCCACCACCTCCCTAGGCAACGCATTCCAGTGTTTCACCACCCTCCTAGTGAAAAAGTTTTTCCTAATATCCAACCTAAACCTCCCCCACTGCAACTTGAGACCATTACTCCTTGTGCTGTCATCAGCTACCACTGAGAACAGTCTAGATACTTCGTCTTTGGAACCCCCTTTCAGGTAGTTGAAAGCAGCTATCAAATCCCCCCTCATTCTTCTCTTCCGCAGACTAAACAATCCCAGTTCCCTCAGCCTCTCCTCATAAGTCATGTGTTCCAGTCCCCTAATCATTTTTGTTGCCCTCCGCTGGACTCTTTCTAATTTTTCCACATCCTTGTTGTAGTGTGCGGCCCAAAACTGGACACAGTACTCCATATGAGGCCTCACCAATGTTGAATAGAGGGGAACGATCACGTCCCTCGATCTGCTGGCAGTGCCCCTACTTATACATCCCAAAATGCCATTGGCCTTCTTGGCAACAAGGGCACACTGTTGACTCATATCCAGCTTCTCATCCACTGTAACCCCTAGGTCCTTTTCTGCAGAACTGCTGCCTAGCCATTCGGTCCCTAGTCTGTAGCGGTGCATGGGGTTCTTCCGTCCTAAGTGCAGGACTCTGCACTTGTCCTTGTTGAACCTCATCAGATTTCTTTTGGCCCAATCCTCTAATTTGTCTAGGTCCCTCTGTATCCTATCCCTACCCTCCAGCGTGTCTACCTCTCCTCCCAGTTTAGTGTCATCTGCAAACTTGCTGAGGGTGCAATCCACACCATCCTCCAGATCATTTATGAAGATATTGAACAAAACTGGCCCGAGGACCGACTGTTGGGGCACTCCACTTGATACCAGCTGCCAACTAGACATGGAGCCATTGATCACTACCCGCTGAGCCCGACAATCTAGCCAGCTTTCTATCCACCTTGTAGTCCATTCATCCAGCCCATACTTCTTTAACTTGCTGGCAAGAATACTGTGGGAGACTGTGTCAAAAGCTTTGCTGAAGTCAAGGAACAACACGTCACCGCTTTCCCCTCATCCACAGAGCCAGTTATCTCATCATAGAAGACAATTAGATTAGTCAGGCATGACTTGCCCTTGGTGAATCCATGCTGACTGTTCCTGATCACTTTCCTCTCCTCTGAGTGCTTCAGAATTGATTCCTTGAGGACCTGCTCCATGATTTTTCCAGGGACTGGAGGGTTGTTTCAATCCCTGGCACAGGCATCCCAGGCACACGCCCCTCCCCCACTCTAGGTTCTGGCCGCTTCCCGGAGCGCACCAGGCGGGCCGGAGCCGCTCTAGGTAAACGCTGGGGGGGGGGGGCGCGCGGGGAGCTGGCGGGCCGCAGAAAATAACCCCATGGGCTGCGTGTTTGAGACCTCTAGTCTAGTAGGAGGGGCATGGGAACTCTCCAGTAGGCCTCTTCTTTCCAGGAACGCCATTGATATGGCTCCCGCACCTGGGAGCTTCTGCACTGAGTGTTATAGGTCCATCTCTGCGTGCCAAGGGAGTTCTCTGTTGTGCACTTACAGCAGCTTTTCAGCCTTTTTACTCCAAGCAGACCTGGTGTAAAGGAGCTGTGGGGCAAAAATGAATGGGACCCATTATGCTTTTACGCAGAAAGAACTTCAATATCTCCCCCCCCCCCCTCAGTTTGCCCCCTCAAACTGCTGCAGAATGACACAGGATTGTTGGGTTGAGGGCTTTCTTGCAATCAGCTGGTGTAATTACATGAATGTTTTGAATGGGAGACGGAGATTTCTGTTTATGCAGTGTACCTAAATTACCTCACTCCCCCCCCCTTATGAACAGACTGCTGACACACCCTGATTTAGCTTCATTCAAGCTAATAAAACTGACAGACTAGAGGAAAAGAGGAAAATGGCTCTTCTGTTTAGGTCTTTCTTGAGACTTTTGACTAAACATTTCCACTGCTAATTTTCCTAACTGCCCCTGAGATAAAACCTTAAATGTTAGCTCACAAGATTCTTTCTGTGTGTCTGCTTTCCCTTTTGTTTGCACTGGTAGGACATGTGGACCTCTTGGAGTCACTTGCCAGCTTTAAACAACTGAAGAGAGTTTTCCTCCTCAGTGAAAGGTTTCCAAAATACTCCTCACTCCTCCATGGTGAAGTGTAATAACGCCCATTCAATGGTGCTCTTGTGCTGCCACAGCCTCACTGGGAGCTGCACATCAGCACAGTAATCATTTTCAGATTTACAAGCATTAAATATTTTAATTTAATGCCTTGGCTCTCTTGTAATTCATGCACTTAATTATATGATAATTACTCAAATGAAAGAGATACAGCTGCTGCTGTATCAGTTCTTCTAGGAATCTGAGATTTTGGAATTGGCCTATGATTTCAGGGTTTCTTCTCGCCCTTTCCTAAAGCAGGTGGGAACTTCAAGTTATTTTTAAAGTATCTATGAAACAGATGAATTTCAGGTATGGTTCTCTCTCTTTCTCCTTTTGTTGGAGAGTAGAATACATTTGGTAGATGAGGGATTGGGCACTGTACTGGTTGTTTTTACAGCTCCTTGTGGATTATGCTCATTAAAACAGAGGAGCTAAGGCAAAGCTTCCAAAGTGCGAGACTCCGCTCCATTATAGATGCCTACAGAAGAAAAGAAACTGAAGGAAAAGGTGTGTGTTTGTGTGTATACGTGCACAGAACTATACAGAAGTTAATACATTTATAACCTGCCAATTGGTCAGCATGTAGGCAGTGCACAATATAATCAGTACAATAAATTAAAATCAAGAATAATGGTTCAACCAGGCCAAATAGACCACCAACTGGAACAAAATGATTTGGCACAAAGGCAAATCCAGTTGATGCTAGGCAAACAGCCCCAGCAGAGAAAAGGGCAATTAACACCCAGAGTAAGGAAGAAGAAAAGTTAGCAAATGCAAAAATCAAAATCAGTACAAAGGAAGTGGATTCAAAAATCAGGGAACGGTAATGCTGCCAGAGAATGCCGTTATGCCCAAGAAGCAGGCAGGGGAGGGACTCCAGCAGATCTCCTCTCAGACCAGAGTTCCACAACTGAGAATTCTGGACCTAGAAGGCTCAGTTCCAAGTTTGGTCCTGAACCCAGATGTCAACTCTCTACCCTCCAGTTGTGTTTGCACTAGAGCTGTTAAAAAAATAAAGCACACCCAGAAGATTTTTTTTCTTATAATGAGGAAAATTGTAAAAACAACCAAAAACACTTTGCTTCTTTCATAAGAAAAATGCATGTAATATTTTTTGGTACAGTTCTGGTGCTGAAACAGCTGGAAAGTAAAAAGCTAACATGGGAATAATCTTCACCGAAGAGAAGTGCCTGTGGGTGTCCCAGTGAAAACTAGTTGTGATTGGAATGACTTATGACCATTGGAAAGAACACTCTGTGCATGTGCAACGCCTCTTATCCTATAAGTTCTGGATAAGTGGAGCACACTTCATGGGGACCCTGTAAAATTAGTAGCTCTCCCTGCAGACTCATGGGCCCACCCACGCACAATGCCTTGCAGGATCTGTGTCATAGTGGGCAGCTAAGTTAGCTGCCTGCCAGTGCATGACTAACTTAACTGTGCATTGAAAAATTTAGTAACAAAAAAGGGAACAAGGCAAGGACTGCTTCAAGGCCTTGTCTCATTCACTGTATATCTTATAAGGTAAAAGGTACACAGCTCCAAATGTGTGGATGAGGGAGGTTCCCTCCTTTGAACTTTGTCATGTGTGTGGGATAGATCATTCTAGTGCTGTCTAGCTAAATAGTTCCCCATCATAGAATTTTAATTTCTCTTTTTCCATTAACCCCCCCACCCAGAAAATCCCTTTGAAAATATCAGATAAGCACTGAATGCTTAAGTGTACAACCTACTGTTCTATCAATGTAACTTTTTCAATAGTGTGTGTTTGTGTGTGTGTACACATATATATGTATATACATATATGGGGGTGGGATGCAGTGAGGGGTGTATAATATAGCTTATATTTGGTACCAAAGAGAGAGATTATTGTTAGAGAGAGTGCTTTTTAACAGGAGTAGAGACTTCTTAGTGACATTGCCTCAGCAGTCAGTGATGTCAGTCTGGCCTCAGTGGCATGCTTTTGGGGAGAAGAAAAATGCTGAGATTCTTCTCAGTCTCTGTTAAAAACAGAATAAGCCATGGGCATTGACCACAGAAGAATTTTGGGAAAACACTTTGCAGACCTATGTAAAGTTTTTGTTGTTGTTAACACATGAAATTATGGTTAATGCCTATGGGGCAGTGGCCGTTTTGTAAGAACTGTACCTATTTGGCAATAGTTACATATCCCCCATCTCTCTGGCTCTGTAGAATAGATGATGCTGAGTTCCTTTACTGTAGATAGTAGGGTTTTTGTTGATGGCAGTAGCAGATTTTACACTTCTGCAGTGTTACATTTAACTGTGTGAGTATCAGAAAGCTTTGTCATGGAAATTTGAAGTGATTCTTCCACAGCCTGTTCTCATGCAAGAAGTAGCAATGCTTTTCTCGGTTTTTTAACAATTTAGTAGTAATGGGGAGAATCATTTGTGGAGAGAGGGGGCTAAAGCACTTCCACATCCTATGATAAAAATTCACACAGATGTTCTAAATCACTGACGGCATTTAGCCACAAAGCATGAGTATTTATGTAACCGATTTCAGTCCCATTTTCAGACTCCTCTTATAATCAGGCCAGGTCCATTCAAATGACTAGTGGAAACTGGCATTTGAACTTGTGAACTCAGAAAAACTCCTAATCTGTTCAGAGGGCCCTTGCCCTTCTAACTCTGGAGACTCTTGTTTCTAGCTTTCCTTTAACTCTCTAATGATCTTGGTGACTGCATTTCTGAATTCCTGCCTAAATTTAAGTTGCACTAAAAGGGTTACAAAATTTCAAACCCTGTGCATTCAGACAATTTTCAGCTAGTTTACAGCAGCTGCGGAGTCGTGCTGATAGATTAAAAGCAGCTCCCAGCCCCAGAATGAAGTACATTAGAGTTCCTGCTGAGCGGAGCTGGGGTGAGGTCTACACAGCTGTCATTTAGGCCAAGTTTCCAACTGAAAACTGAAGAAAAGGATGCAACTTAGAGAAAAGTTTATATTTTTAAAGAAGGTGACTAGTTTTTAATCAAATATGGGCAGAAGTTTGCGTGTACAGCAGTGTTCAGTTAAGGCATTCTGACATTTTGGAAACTAGGAGATAGTTTTCAAGTGTGTCCGCTCAAAGTCTATTAGTAAAACTTGCATTATACAAATAATCCTTTCTACTATTCTCTGTAATTGAAGAACAAGCAGTAGCACGAGTATCCTTGGACAATGATGATCAACTCAAGGCATCACTTAACTCTGGTATTGACTTTATACCATAGTGATGCTGCAGGGAACACATATCTATAAATATGCAGTTGGCAATAAAGTATGTACTATCACAGAAATTTCTGTGGACTGTCACCTATTTCTGGCACATTTAAAGGAGGTACAGTTACCCCATTCCCAATAATGAAATGTTGTCTTATGGCATAATTTTGAGAAGGCTGACAACAGGCAGATAATATTTTAAAACAACTTTAAGTATGTAGTATCCCCTCCCACGCCCACCTGGCCTGAAGTAGAGAGAACATGTACATACTAATCAGTTAAGCATTATTGCTTCAGCTAGTCAAATTCAATGCTAACATTCTCCATTATGCTGTATCATCTTATTTCTGAGCAGGAATGAAT
This sequence comes from Natator depressus, assembly GCF_965152275.1. NCBI lineage: Eukaryota > Metazoa > Chordata > Testudines > Cheloniidae > Natator > Natator depressus. The sequence goes on from NC_134245.1 coordinate 17,362,244, forward strand.
TGGTTTAACCCTTCCTCTTCTGTTTGTAACCTAAATGAACTTAAAATGCTTATTAGTTGTCTCTTTACTAGTTATAATACATGCTAGGAGTGGCTTTGGCCATGTTCTCAAATTTTCGCACGAAGGGTACTTCAGCAAAAGTAAGAAAAAATATTCATTCATTACATGGTCACATGGACACACCTTGTCTTTTGGGGTCATTGGTGTCCACTTCTGCTTCAGCTGTACAGGTGCTATAAACTTGGCTCTCTTCACCTTCAGCAAACTGATTATTTACTATGTGTTATCACCGAAAAGCACCAACGCAAGATTATCTTAATGGATTTTAAGTAAAATATCCAGTAACCTTTGTTTAAAATACTAATTTCTGTCTTTGTGTAAAGTGTAGTAAGAATAATTTGTCCGAATTCAGCAGCTAGAATGATGCAGTTCTTATCCTGGCAATGAATTTGATAGAATGCCTGTTTGCTTTCTTCCTCCTGTGCGATGCATAATAACTTTCCAGTTTGGAGGAGTGGAGTGGAGTATAGGGGGGAAGAAGATGTCTATACGATGAGGAGTTACCCCAACACCCTTAAAAACAATATTACATCGTTGTGGGTAATTTCCTGATTACACTTAAAATCATTCCCTATATCTTCAGATCCTTTTTTATGAATTAAGATAAAGAACATTTATTGTTTGGATTAAAGAACATGAAAATTCCAGAAGTATAAGGAGACTGACAGGAAATCTTCCCAATATATTAGGAGCTGAAATTCACTCCATTTGTCATCAAGAGGTGACTTTCTCTAGGGTTTGGGTTTGAAGTTTTGACAAAAGAGCACATCGGTGCTGTAATTTGGACATAGAATCATAGGACTGGAAGGGACTTTGAGAGGTCATCTAGTCCAGTCCGCTGCACTCATGGCAGGACAAAGTATTATCTATTCCATGCCTAACAGGTGTTTGTCTAACCTGCTCTTAAAAATCTCCAATGATGGAGATTCCACAACCTCCGTAGGCAATTTATTTCAGTGCTTAACCACCCTGACAGGAAGTTTTTCCTAATGTCCAACTTAAACCTCCCATGCTGCAATGTAAGTCCACCGCTTCTCGTCCTATCCTCAGAGGTTAAGAAGAACAATTTTTTTCCCTCCTCCTTGTAAAAACCTTTTATGTACTTGAAAACTGTTATCATGTCCCCTCTCAGTCTTCACTTTTCTAGACTAAACAAACCCATTTTTTTCAATCTTCCCTCAGAGGCCATGTTTTCTAGACCTTTAATTATTTGTGTTGCTCTTCTCTGGACTTTCTCCAATTTGTCCACGTATTTCCTGAAATGTGGCGCCCGGAACTGGACACAATACTCCAGTTGAGGCCTAATCAGCGCAGAGTAGAGTGGAAGAATTACTTCTTGTGGTTTGCTTACAACACAAATACATTTTTAATATACCCATTCACTGGGCTGGTACCTCCTCTGCATGACACAGAAGGGGTCTGTTTGTATCTTTTATATGTATGTGTATTTCATATTATGTGTTAGTTTTGACAGTACTGAGAGATAATTTCCCCCTTTCTATGTCAGTCTAAGGTTAATGCAAATTCAGCGATCAAGTTTTAAATTGAAAGACAGTGTGTCTGACAGAAACTGTTTAAGATCATTCTATTTGGCCATTGCTATCAGAATTACCTATACAAGTGGCTTATAAGAAATGCATAGATTGTGCTTCTTATTCTAGGTAAGTGATGTGCATTGTATTTAGATAAGTGATCCCATAGTATTATCTTGCTTTGTTGAACCTAGGGCACATGTGTTTATTTGGCCTACAGTAAAGTAAAATGAGTCACCTTTACCAGCCCTTGAAAAATGCCTGGCATAGTGAGGCTTCCAGCTGCTTTGTATAACAAGGTTAGTAAGTTAGCACAGTTTCGGCATAAAAATTGTATAAAACACTTGTAAAGAGCTAAATATCTCTCAAGCAGCATTATATGCCTGTGATTCAGAAGCCATTGTGATCAATGTTCTTAATTTTAGCTTCAACAAATTGCATGTATTATAACATTTCTCAATAACTAAATTAAATAATATGCATACTGCAATTAATATACCAGATACCTGAAATTAGGTATTGGTACTGAAGTTAATTCCAGTATACCTGAAATTAGGTTCAGTTCTGATGCTTTTCAAGAAACTACCTGTGCACCATATTTTCAGTAATAATAACAATACTTAATAATAAGTTATTGTATAGAAAAGGTGCATTTTATTTATTTATTTATTTATTAGCTATTGCTTTTTGAAGTAGCAGTTTGGCTTTTAATTTACTGATTGATGTATTTCTGTCTTATAAAAAGAACGTTATTGTATGGATTTTAGTGTTAAAACAATTCCAATCAAGAACAGGGAAATAACTCAATATGTGAATAGCAAGAATGTTTTATTTTTAAAAAAAACAGCAACCCACTCTCCCCCAAATAGTTTAGCATGTTTCTAGCTATATTATCTCATACATTACCTTTTGTAAGTTAACATGGGCATCTTGCATTAGCTAATATGCTTTCTCTGACTCTGAGAGGTTTTATTTGTTTAAATTCTTAATGCAAAAGGATGTCTTTTTTTTCTGCATTAGCTTGGCTGGTTTATCTTAAGCATACTCAGTAGACTTGCCTCAGTTTTTCTGAAGCTATTGTTCTTTTTTACACCGCGTTTGCACACTGCAGTGCATCTAGGGAATTTCAGCCGTTGGAATACATGAAAAGAGACCCGCTCTACTTTCATAAGGTCCGTGGATGAATTGGACGAAACCTCAAGGCCCCATGGTGGAGCCAGAGCTGCATTCATATTCCTTGCCATCACCCCATATATGATAGCATGAAGCTCAGACCAATGGAAAACTTGACAGTAAGCCTTTTGATTTTGCGGGGAAGCCTTCATCAAGCTGAGAGAGGGAAGGGAATATAGCCCAAACTGGACTTCATACTGTGGCAAGTTTGAAATCCCAGCCCAACCACAGAGCTGGTTGATTGGAATAGTTGGAAACTGTGTCCAGGAATTTGGCAGCAAGAACTTGGCTTTCAGTAACTTCTTCCTGTTTAAAGAAAAATTCACTATATGGGCCACTTAGCCTCATTTAATCTATCAGAACTATAAATATGTGTATTTTCATAATAGGTATAATATTTTTTCATGTAAAGCACTTGGCATTACGCACATCTAATCCACATTCACAGCACCTTTATTTTTAAGCTTTCTTGGATAAGGCTGCTGTACTTAGGTTTACATGTAGTACTATTGTGATTATTCATTTAACACATCCTCTTTAAAGCTGTATGTACTAACATTAGCTCCCATCATAGATACTATTACTAAGTTTGAGCATGTATAATAGACACATTATAAAACTGATAGCATCTTATTAGCATGGGCATTTTAGTGTTGTTTAAATACCATAGGCCAAATTCGCTAATGGTATTGCATCCAGTTATGCCAATGGTTGTATTATTGTTATTAATGTTTGTGTTATTCTTGTTTATACTTTTACAGTTCATGTGACTAGCCACAAGCGCATATGTATATCTCTGTAGTACATTATCATTAGTGATGGTTTTAGGATTCTGCCTTTGAGGTTGCAGATGGAATGGCAAAGATTTCCCACTGAGGGATGTAAAGGGTCACTACTCCAATTTCTCCCCTAGACTATTTCATTTTAAAATTAAAACATTTGCATTTTGGTGCCTTTGTAATACTACATTTTATAATGTTTTACCCCCTGAATGATGATCCAATAACATCCTTGCCCAGCCCTCAATCAGGTAAAACTCTTGTTGATTTACATGGGAGTTTAGCCTAAATAAAAGACAAGTAGGGAGTGCAGACTAGGACCTAAATACTAGTAGCACATAAAAGGCTGGGGAATTGATAGACATGTTCTGTGTATCAAAACATCTTCTTGGTATAAAGTTCCCAATTGAGATGGGAAGACTTTTCCCATGGAGCAGTGCCTACTTCCTACTCCAGTGCATCTCCAGTGATCATGCCTTTTATAGACTGATGTTCCTTATTGCTAAAACACAGCACAAAACATTCAAAAGTATTGTGCCTCTTGGCATTTTACATGGGACATTACCATTTTTAAAATCCTGTTTTAAGAGTAGAACATACCACTGTAAAAATACTTCTGGCCAGTGGGGCATACACCTACAAAAACCTAGATACAGGTCGGTGGGACATGAGGGGGCAGTTATTGAAAGTCAAAACTAGAATTTGAGGAGTTATTTTCCTTTTAAACATGTTTCCCTCTTCATCTGTTGTACAGTGAATGACTCTGTCTAGATGGACATCTTTAAATACCAATGCATACACTCAGAGTACGTCTACACTGAAAGAAAAGACCCACAGCATAGCTCGTGGAGCTTGGTCTATAAGGCTAAAAATTGCAGTGTAGACATTCTGGCTCGAGCTGGAACCCAGGCTCTGAAACCAGTGTGAGGTGTGGGTCTCAGAGCCCGGGATCTACCCCAAGCCAGAACATCTACACTGTAATTTTTAGCTCTGCAGCCTGAGCCCTGTGAACTCCAATCAATTGACATCAGCTCTGAGACTCAGTGCTGCTGGTTTTTTATTGCAGTGTAGGCTTTGGGTCAGAGTTTTGTCCAATTGTTTTGGGTTAGCCAGCAGAGGGTGCTCTCTGAATAGTGTAGCTACCATCCTGCAACACAAATATACACATCCTTTTCTGTGATGTATTCAATTTCCATTGGCTCATTGAAATGGCCATTTTGGTGTTATTTTCTATCTCTAAATTAAGGATTGTTTGTTTTAACATACAGAAATGTTCAAACTTTACAAATAATTTAGTTTAGCCAACAAGCTCTGTGGCAGTGTTTTAAAATGAGGGAGGATTGATCTTAAATCTTCAGCACAGACAGTGTTGTAAAAGTAAGGGGCTTGTAAAAATGAAAGTAGAAATGGCTCTAAACCAAAATCCCAGATCATAATGCTCCTGAACTGTGGAGTGGGTTCAAGATCCAGATTTAAATTTTCCAAATGATATTTGTCTTTATAATAAGTTGAACCAGACCCAAACAACCCCAAATTCAGGGTGTTTGTGATCTGGAGCCAGATTTCACAGCTTGAGCTAAAGGGGAGCACAGTATTTGTGTACAATATGTGCATGCACATCCTTCATGCAATATTGCAGTACGGTGACACTGTTTAAATTAAAAGTCTTCACAAAGCAAGCATCCTTGGCCTAGAATATCAGAAGTCATGGAAATATAGGGTTGGAAGGGACCTCAAGAAACTATCTAGTCCCTCCCCTTGTGCTGAGACAGGATTAGATAAACCCTATACCATTCCTGACAGGGGTTGAGTTTAATATACAAATGTTGGAATGTTAAGAACATATGAATGGCCATACTGAGTCAGATCAATGGTCCATCTAGCCCAGTATCCTGTTTTCTTATAGTGGTCAGTATTTGGAGGTTTGCAGAGATGAAGGCTCTCAGGAATCCTTTTGGGAAATGTTAGGTCTGATCCTGAAAGGTATGGACTGCCCACAACTTCCACTGCAACTGATGGGAACTGAGGGGGCTCAGAGGTTGCTCCCGATTGTTCTCTTAAATTGTCTACCTCCTTCTGCATGGGGTATTTAGTTGTAATACTAAAAACCGTGCTCTTTGTTTATTTTGTAGAATATAGAATGGGCATAAGTAAAGTCAACATAACAGAAGTAGCCTATATTATCAATAGTTAATAATATAAAGTAAAAGATATGTTTTGTTGATTAAATAATGCACCACTGGATGGGCTAATCCCTTCATAAATTATTTAAATAATAATAAAAAAGCAATGTTTAAGACTTTTAAAGCAAAATCAGCTGCTGAAGTTAAAATGTAAAGTCTTGTTTGAAATGCCAGGAAATGAATATGAATGATTCCATATTCTATAGTGTGTTGATGCAGTGATACCAACCAATGGGAATGAAGGATTAGATCGTGCTATTTTATAATAGGTTAATAAATATTTATCTTGTGCCCATGTTCTTTTTGCATTAGATTTAGTTTAAGCCTACCATGCCCTCAGTCAAGCAAATGTTTCAGGTCATTAATTTTTAAAATAGATGATATTGCCTGCGTACAGTGCTACGTGTGCTCATATGAATGGGAGATGACCTTTCTGAATGGTTTTTCCTCCTTTGGTCTATACAACATTTAAGGATTTAAGTCACCATTTTTCAGAAACCTTGCCCCATTGAAAATATCAAAATATAGGGCCATTTTGTTTGTTTTTGCTAAGGCACAGAACTGGAGAATCAGTGCTGCACATAAGCTGTCTGGCCCTGCAGTTTCTCTTACCAGGGGCTCATTTGTATGCAGAGGGGATTAGCCAGAATTTACTGTAGCTTCGCCCTGGGGAGCTGTGAACTCCCTAGGAATATGCTCTGACGAAAGCGTGCAGTTGGTAAGATTAGAACAAACCCTTCTGCTACAGAAAGTGCCTTGGTCACTCACTAGGCCTCCAACATTGAAATCATTTTCATTTGTAACCTTTTTGATCATTCAGGCTCAAAGAAGCCTTGGCTTTTATGTCAGCTTGCACCAAAATTGCCCAATTATTTGGGGGCGGGGTGGGGGGGGGGAGAATCTGAAATCAGTCAGATGTGAGAGACAGGGCACTTGATCTGTGCTCATGGTTTTTTCTTCCCTTCTCCTACCAATATTTTTACAGCTGTTGACATATATTGAGTTACATGTGGCTGTGCCATATCCCCGTGGTATACTTTCAAAGATCTGTTCACCATAAAGTGTGCTGTTCTCAAGTAAATGACTCTGACTTCAAGAAAGCACAGTAGTTTAAATGTTACTATAAATACAGGAGCTAAGACATTTTAATTATAATTTTTGAGTTATACAGTGCTCTGTAAGTACACTCAGTATTTACAAAAGAATCTGTATGTGCTCAGGTTATTGTGCTCTCTTGTGGATAAGGCAGTAACTACAAGCAGCTAATTCTGCTGATAGCCTTTCTTTATCTATGTTTGTACTGTATTTATTGACAATGAACATCTTAGGTTTGGGAGTTCAGCTGCAAGAGCTAAAGGAGAAATAAAAACAGACAATTCAGCAAAATATTGCCTTTCATACACAGAATTGAGAAGAAATTTGTACTGTATAAGATCTCAGAAATGTTACTTTTATCACCATATTTTATTGTCTTTAATGCACCTCAAACTCACATCAGTTAATAAGGGCAGGCTGAGGTTTCAGTATTAGCAGATCCGTCAAGTTTTTGAGACAATCCCAGGGCTTGATTCTGTTGATGCTTACACTGATTTTACACCAGTGTAACTCCATTGACTTCATAGAAGTTACTTCTAATTTACTCTGGTTTAAGCGAGAGGAGAATCAGGTTCCAGCTGAGTGCAGGCTTGCTGGGAGTAGGTGTAGTGGTATGGAGGCAGGGATGAGCAACAAAGGTTCTAGGAGTTTTTAAAAGCATATTGTATTTGTATCTGTCCCTGGGTGAAGGTTATTAAGGCTCTTTTACTTAAAAACAAAAGCCTTTCTCTGAAACTTGTTGTAAATGAAAATATAATTTAACAAGGTAAAGTTTTCTAACCTGTGAAAGTGGACAACCAATCCTCTGTATTTAGCACTGGTATATACAGTTGTACCGTAGATATAAGATTAAAGGATTCAGTGGTACTGTACCATGGCACTTCGGAGAATTCTGGATTTGAGATCTAGCAAATCATGTACCACTAAGCATCCTTAAATTAATTTGTTTTGCTACAGTACCTGCGACAGAGCCATTGTAATGACGATTTCAGTTGTCTTTACTGTGACTACTGCAGCAAAAGCAATTCTCCTAAGCACTCTTAGGGTCTGATCTGAAGCTCATCGGAGTCAGTGGAAAGACATCCATTGACTTCAGTGGACTTCGGATGGGGTCCTTAGTGCAGGCTTGGATGCCTTCGTCGCTTATAGCGTGTTTTAGGTGACAGGCTAATAATCAACATAAATTAATAATTAATATGCGTAATAAATAGTATACACAAAGTAAATTGTGTACAGTGGGCATCCTTAAATACTTCTACCATTTCGAGTGAAATTCCCATTACATAGGAAGTGAATATTGCTGAAAACAGAACTCTTTCAAAACTGTAGAACTTCTCAGTGTGCCGCTGTAGATTTCTCTTCCTTTGCCATTAAATTAATCCCTGTGTCATTGGGCTAGAGGAGCACTGTATAATTCCCATCAAAATATTTTTGAACTTCACAGGTAGGAATTGAATACCTGAAACCACCTGCTTGGCTGTGTACTCTGTGGCCTCAGTCCCTCCAAAATCACAATAGCGACTTTTTTCTGCTGTTTTGATTAACAGTGGGAAGAAATATAGGCTGTAGACTCAGGAAGGAGTTGAGAGAGTATTTGACCAACTCTCTGTGTCCTTTACTGGACTTGGACAGAAGAAAATGAGGACATGATACACTTCCTTTATTTGTGTCTTTACCTCTCTTGTGAAGCTAAGCTGCCTTTTACATTGTGTAGATTGTATATAACAGTGAGGTCCTGAGATGTCTTTCTCAGCACCTCTCCATGCTCTGAGTTAAGAGAACAAGGAGATTTATCTCCAGTGACTTTCAGAGAATTTTCTTATTCAAATTATTTCTTTGTAGGTGAAATCACAGGTGATTGATCAGAAAGACCAGAATACATTGCAAGTTCCGAGTTGCTATATTTGGCCCCTGTGCAACAGTTTAGAATGGCAAAAGCCTGGATGTTTGTGTTTGCTTTACTGGATATTTCCTAACGTAATATCTTCATTTGCCTGTACTAGTTAAAATAATCATCTTTAGTGGCTGATTAGATCAACATTTTAATAAGACTCAATTTATATAGATAGATGTAGGTATAAATATATTTACTACATAAATGTTCCATTAATTGATTTTATGGACATATTTGGAGTTGAAAATCAAACACAACACTAAAGTAAGGCCCAGCACTGCATGGCTGTTAGCTTGCAATTAGATATCTGAGTTTGAATTGTTCAAAAGTTGATGCATACAATCATTATTGGTTTCCCCCTCATTATCCCATCATTGAGGACTCCCAGTTCAGCTTGTTTTCCCAACCCCTTCATTAGAATGTGGTTTCTTCAATAGAATGATCCCAATCTGCTCTGAGAACTGGACAGCAAAGGGTGCTGAAGAAATAATGCAGATGGAACCTTCTCTTGTAACCTGCATGGGCTCAACCGTTCGAGTGTATGGTAGTCTAGGATAATGTGGATTTAGGGTCTGCTAGGTAGACACGAGAAGCAATTCTTCTGTTCTACTCTGCGCTGATTAGGCCTCAACTAGAGTACTGTGTCCAGTTCTGGGTGCCACATTTCAGGAAAGATGTGGACAAACTGGAGAGAGTCCAGAGAAGAGTGACAAAAATGATTAAAGGTCTAGAAAACATGACCTATAAGGGAAGATTGAAAAAACTGGGTTTGTTTAGTCTGGAAAAGTGAAGACTGAGGGTGGACATAACAGTTTTCAAGTACGTTAAAGGTTATTACAAGGAGGAGGGAGAAAAATTGTTTTTCTTAACCTCTGAGGATAGAAAAAGAAGCAATGGTGGGCTTAAATTGCAGCAAGGGAGGTTTAGGTTGGACATTAGGAAAAACTTCGCATCTGTCAGGGTGGTAAAGCACTGGAATAAATTGCCTAGGGAGGTTGTGGAATCTCCATCATTGGAGATTTTTAAGAGAAGGTTAGAGAAACACCTGTCACGAATGGTCTAGACAATATTTAGTCCTCTCATGAGGCAAGGGACTGGACTAGATGACCTCTCAAGGTCCCTTCCAGTCCTGTGAATCTATGATTCTAGAATAACCTAAATTCTCTCACTTTCACTGGAACTGGAAGGGTCTTCATCAGCATTCCTATGGAAAAATGGAAGGCTGTATCACATAGAATCATAGAATCATAGAATATCAGGGTTGGAAGGGACCCCAGAAGGTCATCTAGTCCAACCCCCTGCTCGAAGCAGGACCAATTCCCAGTTAAATCATCCCAGCCAGGGCTTTGTCAAGCCTGACCTTAAAAACCTCTAAGGAAGGAGATTCTACCACCTCCCTAGGTAACGCATTCCAGTGTTTCACCACCCTCTTAGTGAAAAAGTTTTTCCTAATATCCAATCTAAACCTCCCCCATTGCAACTTGAGACCATTACTCCTCGTTCTGTCATCTGCTACCATTGAGAACAGTCTAGAGCCATCCTCTTTGGAACCCCCTTTCAGGTAGTTGAAAGCAGCTATCAAATCCCCCCTCATTCTTCTCTTCTGCAGACTAAACAATCCCAGCTCCCTCAGCCTCTCCTCATAAGTCATGTGCTCTAGACCCCTAATCATTTTTGTTGCCCTTCGCTGGACTCTCTCCAATTTATCCACATCCTTCTTGTAGTGTGAGGCCCAAAACTGGACACAGTACTCCAGATGAGGCCTCACCAGTGTCGAATAGAGGGGAACGATCACGTCCCTCGATCTGCTCACTATGCCCCTACTTATACATCCCAAAATGCCATTGGCCTTCTTGGCAACAAGGGCACACTGTTGACTCATATCCAGCTTCTCGTCCACTGTCACCCCTAGGTCCTTTTCCGCAGAACTGCTGCCTAGCCATTCGGTCCCTAGTCTGTAGCGGTGCATTGGATTCTTCCATCCTAAGTGCAGGACCCTGCACTTATCCTTATTGAACCTCATCAGATTTCTTTTGGCCCAATCCTCCAATTTGTCTAGGTCCTTCTGTATCCTATCCCTCCCCTCCAGCGTATCTACCACTCCTCCCAGTTTAGTATCATCCGCAAATTTGCTGAGAGTGCAATCCACACCATCCTCCAGATCATTTATGAAGATATTGAACAAAACCGGCCCCAGGACTGACCCCTGGGGCACTCCACTTGACACCGGCTGCCAACTAGACATGGAGCCATTGATCACTACCCGTTGAGCCCGACAATCTAGCCAGCTTTCTACCCACCTTATAGTGCATTCATCCAGCCCATACTTCCTTAACTTGCTGACAAGAATACTGTGGGAGACCGTGTCAAAAGCTTTGCTAAAGTCAAGAAACAATACATCCACTGCTTTCCCTTCATCCACAGAACCAGTAATCTCATCATAAAAGGCGATTAGATTAGTCAGGCATGACCTTCCCTTGGTGAATCCATGCTGACTGTTCCTGATCACTTTCCTCTCATGTAAGTGCTTCAGGATTGATTCTTTGAGGACCTGCTCCATGATTTTTCCAGGGACTGAGGTGAGGCTGACTGGCCTGTAGTTCCCAGGATCCTCCTTCTTCCCTTTTTTAAAGATTGGCACTACATTAGCCTTTTTCCAGTCATCCGGGACTTCCCCCGTTCGCCACGAGTTTTCAAAGATAATGGCCAAGGGCTCTGCAATCACAGCCGCCAATTCCTTCAGCACTCTCGGATGCAACTCGTCCGGCCCCATGGACTTGTGCACGTCCAGCTTTTCTAAATAGTCCCTAACCACCTCTATCTCCACAGAGGGCTGGCCATCTCTTCCCCATTCTGTGATGCCCAGCGCAGCAGTCTGGGAGCTGACCTTGTTAGTGAAAACAGAGGCAAAAAAAGCATTGAGTACATTAGGTTTTTCCACATCCTCTGTCACTAGGTTGCCTCCCTCATTCAGTAAGGGGCCCACACTTTCCTTGGCTTTCTTCTTGTTGCCAACATACCTGAAGAAACCCTTCTTGTTACTCTTGACATCTCTTGCTAGCTGCAACTCCAGGTGCGATTTGGCCCTCCTGATATCTTTCCTACATGCCCGAGCAATATTTTTATACTCTTCCCTGGTCATATGTCCAACCTTCCACTTCTTGTAAGCTTCTTTTTTATGTTTAAGATCCGCCAGGATTTCACCATTAAGCCAAGCTGGTCGCCTGCCATATTCACTATTCTTTCGACTCATCGGGATGGTTTGTCCCTGTAACCTCAACAGGGATTCCTTGAAATACAGCCAGCTCTCCTGGACTCCCTTCCCCTTCATGTTAGTCCCCCAGGGGATCCTGGCCATCTGTTCCCTGAGGGAGTCGAAGTCTGCTTTCCTGAAGTCCAGGGTCCGTATCCTGCTGCTTACCTTTCTTCCCTGCGTCAGGATCCTGAACTCAACCAACTCATGGTCACTGCCTCCCAGATTCCCATCCACTTTTGCTTCCCCCACTAATTCTACCTGGTTTGTGAGCAGCAGGTCAAGAAAAGCGCCCCCCCTAGTTGGCTCCCCTAGCACTTGCGCCAGGAAATTGTCCCCTACGCTTTCCAAAAACTTCCTGGATTGTCTATGCACCGCTGTATTGCTCTCCCAGCAGATATCAGGAATAGGCCTCCTTGTCCTCCTTTTAAATGACTTGTACTTGTCCTTTTTGGTTAAAATAAAATTTAAAATGTGTCTTCTAAGGTGCAGACTGACATGTTTCCTTCATGAATTCTTGTGGATTACTATTGATTTTTTTTGCTGTGGTTTTCGAAATCCTACTTCTAAGACTCTTGAGATTTCCCTGCTGCAATAATAATGTATTGTCATTCTTAATATCTCAAATCTTTGACACAATATTCATATTAAACCACAACAAAACCCTACATTAGAGTAACACTAAGAGTCTGGTTTGAAACCACCAAAGCAAGGAAAATCAAAGTCAAGGCTGAAAATGAGGGTTGACACTGGAACTCATCCCATTGTGCTTAGGTATTGCCGCACATTTATGGATGTACAATCCCATGCTCCTTAGAGAGCAAGTCCTAGGTACAGCACTGGTGAGTTCTGAACCAGTTGTAACTTGTCAGGATTTACTACTGTGACTTAGAATGTCTTTCTTTTGAGGGGAGGGTATTAATGTGGACTACTGGAAGTTTCTTTAGCATAGTTTTATTATTATAATTTTCTTCTACTCTCTCACCTCTTCCACCTGAGTTCTATTAAAAAAATCCATAAATGCTCTATTTCAACTCAACTGACATAATACACTTCTGATCCAAATATGTCTAAGTCAGTAATCAGTTAATTAACATGTGGCCAAGGGGTGTGTGGGTGGGTGTTTGCAGAACCTTTTTTGTTTTAGCCAAACACAAACAAAAATACTTTGTAAACACACACAGTGTTCATAAATTACATTTTGTTTTAAACTATGGCTTATTGACCTATGCAGTGTAAACATATTGTCATGGTAGTTATTTGGGTGGTGACTACTATAATTAAGGTTATGTCAGGACTTTCATTTTAACCCTGTGTTTTCACATACTCAAAACTTCCTAAAAGATTCTCTTTGAGGGATGAAATTTCCCATGTTTAGTCTCAACCAAGAGGTGATTTTTTTTCTCTTGCTAAGTTTGAGCAGACTTCAGTCATTTATCTGTTTTTTCACTTACACAATGGTGAAACCCCATGGAGCCTCAGGAGCACTAGGTTGCAAAGGGGAGGGAGATGTCCTGATACAAAAAAGAGTCAGGGAAGGTGTATACACGCAGGGGAGACTTCCAAAACACATAGATTAATAGATTCCAAGGCCAGAAGGGGCCATCTAGTCTGACCTTCGGTTCAACACAGACCACAGAATTTCCCCAAAATAATTCCTAAAGCAGATCTTTTAGAAAAACATCAATTTTTTATTTTAAAATGGTCACTAATGGAAACTCCACCACAGCCCTTGGTAAATTGTTGCTGGTTCATGCAGGCCTGCATGTGATCTTCATTTGGTGAAACCCACATAAGTACCAGCAAGGAAGCAGAACAGCCTGACAGAACTAAATCAAATAGATTAAATGTGCAGTCTTACACACTTAAAGTTACATTAATGTACTTTCAAAAAAGTCTGTAGTAAAAGATTTTGAAAAGATGTATTAAAGCACTGGTCTCTTTTTCATTCATTCTTCTCTAACGTCACTAATGCACAAAATGACTTGAAGTAAATAGTTACTAGTTTTTCCTCAGTCACTGTCTACCTCAAGGAACAAATGGGTGAGACTCAGCCTTGGTGTCAATAACACAATTCTATTGAAGTCAGTGGAACTCTGCTCTAGTGCAGTAATTGTCCCACTGATCCTTGATGTTCACCAAAAAATGAAGTGAATATGTGTAATGTTATGTACATTCTCAATATCAGAAAAGATTGAAAATCATATTCTTATCACTCCAATTTTCAAAGGTGTAACAATTTTTCAATTAAATTATTATTGTAAAGGAGAGATGAAGTTACAGATTCAGCAAAAACTATTATTTGCCTCTGGAGAAGTCGTTAGTAGCTTTCACTGAACTCATTGATCAATGGGATTGGTTAACATAATAGAAAAAGTAAGTAAATGAAACTTAGACTCATTATCCAATTGTTAGGTATTAATCATTTTTCCCTCATTTATGCCACAATCCCAAATATATCATAAAAATATTTTGAAAAGAAGATATTTGCAGTAGCCACCTGTCAGAGTGTACTATCTGTCTAACTTATTTTGAAAATACAAAGAAGAGCTAATCAAAGTTAAACACTAATGAGCTGCAAAACTCTTTCTAAAACCATTAGTGAGAGATTGAGAAATATAAATCCCACAAGCTTCTGTGTTGTTTTCCATTTCTCAAAATGCACAACAGATCACTTTACAGTGAATTTGGTATTCAAGAGGGGGAAAAGAAGTTTTTCATGTTAAAAACTGTGTATGTGAAGAGTCAGCCTTTCATCTGAGTTAGAAACCCCTGAAAACTAGGATTCAGATCGGAGTGAATTATAGTTACATAAATGAGAATCATTGGCTTCATTCCTATCTTCTTGGTTAAGAAGATGATAATATCTTGATCTTACCTCACTTTTCAGATATAGATCGCAAAGCACTTTACAAATCTATTGTGCTGTTATCTTGTAGGCCACACAACCTACCCCAATATGGAGGGTTAAAAGCGGCTCAGAAAATGGGAGACTTCCTATGCTTTATGCATACGTTATTAGACTCTTAAATTGTCACAAACAGATTTACATTGAAAGTGAAGGAACAAACTAAAAAATAATTGGTTTATTTCCTTTGTGATGAAGCAAATTAATTTTGATTTAAAAGCAATCAGTAAGTAATCCTAGAGCCTACTTAAGTATCCAAAGTCCATTAGCTACCTTATTAATCTATGTCAAAACAAGGTTTCTTTGGGACTGCCCTCAGGGGTTTGCAGACCTAGCCCCTAACATAGTAACACAAGACATGAGGTGCTGATCAGATCCAGTAAGGTGCTGAGTCCTCTCAGATCCCATTACATTCAACAGGAATTGAGGCGGCCCTTAAAAAGCCAAATTCTAGTGTAATGGTAGGCAAAGAATCTGATCCTTTGAGCTATTGCAACTCACTATTCAGGATGAGATGGTGTGTTGTACAGTATTTAGAAACCAGCCTTGCAGAGAGGTTTTTGTTATTAAATTGCGCCCAGAATACCAAAACGTTGCCAACTATATGGGCACTCTCTTTTAGTCACTACAGCTTTAGCAGTGGGATGAATGTCAAAGGAAATATTTGGTGACAGTTCCCTGTGACCCAGATTTTATAGAAGTCTCTTATAAAATAATCTTTTAGTGAACACTCCTGACATACACATCCTAAGAACCACCTCATCCCTGTGAATCCAAAGCCAGAAATAAAGCTGCTGTTCACTGGAAGATCTGTGACTTTCTATCTGAGAATTTTTGTCTTGTTTGATAGTTCATTCTTTGTGCCCTGCAGATCCATTTTGAATCATCTGAAGCAGGAATAAATCTATTACAATAACTACTACTATTTTTAAAATATAAGATGGATCTGTGAAGAGGTTTTAAAAAGTAAAAATGAAAGGCGGAAGTTGTAAGGAATACCTGTTCACTGGACAAACCTGCAATGCAGTAAATAATAACCCCAGAGGTGAAAGACAGCCTATTCTAGAAAAAAGGCAATGGAAAAGACTTTGTGTGTGTGTGTGAGGGGGTAGGTCTAGGGGAGAATAGGTCCTTTATTCTTTGGTAACTTTTCTGATTTTAAATATGTGCTTGTCTGGTCGTAAGGACCAAGGTCATTCCTACTGCTCGGGGCCTAGGCTTTGTGCCTGCATTGGCGGTAGCTTCTCTCCTCTCTCTCCTTTTCCTCCCTCCCTCTATCTCTCCTTTTCTTTTTCTCCTGAGGTGCAGATGGCCACATTTGCAGGTTAACTGGAACAGCTGGAGGCGCATTATTAGCTTCCTGCTGCTAACTCATATTTGCTTAGATTTTTTTTTTTAACAGCAACATAATTTACAACTAGTAGGCCAGTGACAAAGCTGGCATGTTCTAAATCCGCATCAGATTTATGTAATGCTGTTGCTTATCAGTGAATGAAGTCATAATTATTACTTTATACCATTAAATAGCATAAATATATAAACTGTTATACAAATTGCAGTGAATGTTTCCTCTAGGGAGCTCTAGACAAAATTTTAATGTAGTGCATTTGTCTGTGGTGGCAGTTTCTATGGTATACAATAATGTTGATAAATTTTACTGTAGCAAGTGACATTTTATAACATTAATCTTGGTGGTAAAAATCTGATGAATACTACAGCTATACTGGTGGGTGCAGTAAGAAGGAGAGCTTTTGACACCAGCTGAATCAATTTTAATACTGTTTTTTAAAAAATTCCAAACATGAGTATTGTGCACAGATGACAGATCCTTAGCTGGAGTTGAAGATGACTCAGGCAAGCATCAGAGAACCAGACACCGGGGCACTTTCCTTGATGATGGTGATGATTAATTTTTTAAAATCCTGACTGATCAATATGTTTCTTTGTTTTGAAATGCAAAAAGAAAAAAATCCAAAAGACACAGTAATGAACTTAAAATCCTTACCAGTTATTTAAACTCTGTGCATGTGTGCCTGTGATAAAAACCCTGCAATAATTAGAGATGCAACACCTGGGCTCAAATGCCGTTTCAGATGTCTAATATGCAGATGCATGGCTTGCTAGAGCTATTACGGTCAATACTGACTACTGCTGAAAAGCCTTGCTGACAGAAGTTGAGCAGCCTCACTGGTGTATTACCAGTGAGTGTGCAACTACAATCTTGTGTGTGTTAAATTGAAACACAATGTCTCTGAAAGTAAGAAAGTAAATTTGAATTCCAAGAGTAATGAATCAAATTTTTTTTCACTTGCACCTTCCCTCTGATTTGGCCCATGGTGTAGCAAGAAGAGATCAATATTGCTAATATTTGATATTTATAAAAGAATCTTCTGGCGGTGTTGTGTGTTTTGAGTCACTTTAAACACTGTTTTTACTAATGTTTTCAAAGACTGAGGCCACGATATTGCAAACACTTAAGCACGTACTTAATTTTGTTACCGTGAATGCGGCGCACTGTAGTAAAATTAAGCCTTTGTGTAAGTGCTTGTTTGCAGGTTTGAGGCCTTCATAATTTGGGCCCACTCCTGCTTCCATGAAGTCGCGTGCAGGGTTGGCCCCATAATTGGTAAATACTGAAGTCAGCCAGTCTGATTTCCTTCCCCACAGAAGTGCGCCTTGTTTTGAGGGAGAGGAGTGGCATTTAAGGATTATTACAATAACATATCCTGTATATATTCTGCCAGCTGTACAAGGACAGACTGTCCTTTTTATTCGTGGAAATAAACACAAGGTTCAAAGACCCCTGTTCAGAAACAGTGGGCCTGATCCTGCAGGTCTTACTGGGGCAAAACTCAAAATTACTGTCAATTCAAGTCTTGTCTGAGTTACAACAAAGGGCTAAATCCTCCTGTCCACTGGTGTGGGTGGAGGAAATAAAAACCTGGCAGATGCAAAGTCAGGGGAGCGTAAAGGGAAAGGAGAGTCAATCTGGCATCCCTTTGGCATCATATCCCACTGTCCCCAGACTCTGGAGAGCCATCTACAAGAATGGGGTGGGGAGGGTGCAGATTAGTGTGTGATTAGGAGGACGGGTACAGTACATGCATCGTACACCTCACCCAGAAACCAGTAGAGAACCAGCTGAAAATGTAATACAGACTCAGGCTGTAGTAGCTGGTATTTTTCCCACCCACTCCTCTGGAACCCTCCTTTAGAGGATGTTGGAGAGAGAGAGAGAGAGAGATGCTAGCAGGGGGCAAACTCATGCTGACTCAGGGGACAGGATGCAAGAGCTACAGAGGGCCAGAAGGCAGCCTGTGGCTGGCCCTGACTTCTGGCTGTTCCCCTGAGATCTGCTGAGCCCTTTGCTCATGCTGCAGTGGGAAGTGGAATGATGTGGTGGAGTGTCTGTGCTGGGGACCCTGTAAAGCTTCCTGTCTCCTGTAGAGGTTGTGCAAGAGAGCAGTCAGGCCTGATTTAGATTGGCAGGATTTTGCCTTATATAATAGTTTAGATCAAAGAAAGTGTTGCATGCATCTGTGCAAAAGTTTTATATTCCCAGCAAAGAAATGTTGCTGGTGCTCAATTGTCTGTGTATTAATTATTCACGTGACTCCACTGTTAAATAAAAATGCTAAGATGCTTCAGATGTCATTCAGTCTTTAACAGGATAGCTGCCAATCGCAGGTAAATCCAGTCCATCCACATTGTATGGATCGTGGTGCAGAAAATAATTTAATGCATGAAACTGTAAAATAGCCATTAAGGCAGCAATTTCTGTAGCAAGCACTTGGCTGAAGTATTTAGTGTAAAATCTTGATGAAATAGACAGTTTTTCCCCCTTTTTGCAACTTGAGATGAAATGGCAATGAATGATACAATCTTTTGATTGATCACAGAGCAAAATAAGATATAAGAGAAGCATTATGTTTGTAACACACCGTGAGTGTAGCCTGTTAACTCATTCACTTCACTACTTTGTTATTGAATAATCAAAATTTCTCATCAAGCACGCAATAATTTCATGCATTTCAGTGCCACAAATGTTGTTTTTTACACCACACAACTTAATGTTGTTTTTTTAAAATAGCTTCAGTTTTGTTCATATGAGCATGGATACAGCCCTTCCTCCTGAATTTGTTTTTTCTAGGGATTCCACCACTTTAGGAAAGTTTCCATGGTTCCATGAAGAATAATGTACTTTTAAAATTGACTCTAATTCTCTGCATGTTTTAGCTTCTCTTGGATAAATTTGTTTTTCTGTTAATTGTGTGGTTGGTTGTGTTTTGTTTGTTTGTTTTTGTTGTGTTTTTTAATCCCTGACACAGCTGTGAAGACATTGTGTATGGAGCTATGAAGTTGAAATCCTGTCCCATTGACTTCAGTGGGACCAGAATTTCACTCCTGGTATTCTGGTCTTGAAAACTTTTAGGTATATGTATACATATCCCTTTAGATATCCTCCTCTATGTCACTAATGGATCTCTGAGTGGCTAGATTTACCCTACCTTAACCCCCCTCTACCAGCCATGTATTTTTTTCTGACACACTTTTTTTAGGCAAGAAGAAGTGGATGGAATTCATTGAAGAGCCATTCTACAGCTCTCTCTTTAATAGGCTGGTAACAGTTGAGCAGTTTGAGGAATTCTTCCCCTCTAGGGAGTGAGTCCTTTGTTTCTCATGTAGCATGAGGAGCAAGAGGCTGAAATCAGAAATCCAGGCTTGTCTCTATATGACAGTTTAGGTCCCTGCCACTAAGAAAGCCCACGTGTGTTGACTGGATACAGATTGTAGTCCAGTATCATCTATTGCAAGTTTTATGCTTTTTAAAATTTCTGAAGTCAGTATCGCTTAAAATGTTGACAGGGGCCTTCTTAAATCCTGTAGTCCTGAGAGAGCTCATGATGCTGATGTTGGTTCTGCTGCACTGTTCTTTTACAATATGAAACATAAAATATTAGCACTTGTGCATACAAGCTATTTGAAAGAGCATAAAATGTCAGTTGATAGAGTAGGCTGCCATACAAATCCTCCATATCCTTTTCCCCTTTGTTCTCCCAACCATTCCCACTTGACACTAGGGCTGTGACACTATTTTACCCAGAATTCATCTGTGAGGATTTGGGTTCTGTTACACTGGTGAGCATTAGCCTCTGTTCAAAACCTGTTAGCAAGACTGGCTGGATGATGTTGGTATAGCCAACTCTTTCCTTATCTTTGGGAGGGTCTCCTGACCTATGCTCCATTTTGCTCCATTGTGACATTGGTGTCTCTCTCTCCATTATCTTTAGAGGACACCAGGTAATGCTGCTTGCAGGCTATGTCATTAAACACAGTTTGAAGAGCTGTCATATTGATAAGGGCTAGCAAGTTTTGAATGTGTCCCCTTCTCAAAATTGGCACCTTCCAGTAAACTCTTGTACCAATGCATTACGGCTTGTGCATGGGTTTAGAAAGAATTAATCTTTTGGCTGCTGTTACAGCTCTTAAGAACCAGCGTTTCTCAGAATGCACCTCAGGAAATATTGACTCAGCAAAAAAGGATTGTGTATTTTTGATGAATTGAAGAAAGTCATCTTAGTTTGTGTCTGAATTATTTTTAATGGTTCATTTACCTTGCAGTGTAGTGAATTCAGGCAGCCTCTGTTGACACTGATGTATTTTGAAATCATGCAGAGTAACTCATGGGTGCCACCAGACTAATTTATACCTTGAGGGGTGAAAGAAAAATATTGAAGATTTTGCAAGACTGTCTACTTAGGTGGATTAGATTTCTGATCTGGATATAATTTTTGCATCCTACTCCTCTACTTTCCCCTAAACCTACAGAGTTCTCACTGTACGTCCTCTGAAACTGGGAGGACCTGGATGAGGGGATTGGGTTGTATTGTAATGAATAAACCCATAATCCAGACACTTCAGATTATGTTTTGTAGAATAGTCTGTGCATGGGTCAGCATAAGGCTGTGGCCATCTAGAACACAGGCCCTAGTTACGTTAACTTTTGCAATGCTAATGTGCATCTGTGTCTGTACTGAAAGCACTTATGCCTAAATTTGGCAAGTGATTTTTCAACTACCATAAATAGCTCCTCTTTACAGACCATAATAAAGTATTTGTGTAATGCTCTGCTTAATGTTTTAAGTGTACACTAAACAAAAAAGCATATGCTAATAGCCCAGTATTATTTCTATGTGGTCAATAAGAGCACAAAGCTGACTATCCCCATCACACCCATTACTGTGTACAGTACTTAGTTACATTTGAAAAATGAGATCTTGTTCTGTCAGCTTTTTTTCCTCCCCTTGTATTGCTTGCTGGATGTGAACACAGTGTGTGGACCTTACGAAACAATTACTTACAAAACCCAGCCATTGTGTCACACTTTGGTAACACTAGTATGGTTATTGCTAGAAGTAAAATGTCTAACACAGGTCTCCGGTGCTTGCAGACTAGTATGTTATTGCTTTGAGCTGGTGTATAACTAATTGTATTTGGAAGGTGTAGGTGTTATATTGTCCACTGAAGCATGTTCATGTTGCATTAAAGCATCATAGTGTTTTTTAAACTGGATAAAAGGGGTTTTTATCCAGGGTCAATTATAGGTCTGATGTACAGAGAGAATGTGAAGAATATTTCAGTGGCAATGAGGGCCTATTTGCGAGGGTGTTGACACCTCACTTATAACACTGCTTCAGTTGATTTTCGAAGATACATTTTGCAGTGCCCACGGTTGAACTGAGGTAAGTCTCAGTAGCTGTGAATGCTTATAAATATATTGCAGAGTCTATGTTGTGCATTTTGTATTGTGTCTTCAGTTACATTGATTTGGAGGCTAGTGCATATTTTCTCCAATCCCTCTTACGGCTGCACATTCATACTAGAGCTTCATCATTATGTAAACTGGCACAATAGGATTTACTCCCATAGACACCTCTCCAGGCAACATAAAGACAGGAGGCAGCCTGAGTGAGTTGAATTCAGCTCCAGATCAGGGTAGCCATTCTACACTGGTGGGGGATGGAGGGGGAGGAGGTGAAATGTGGTTCAAAATTACATGTATTCTGGAGGAATTGACATTTAACCCTAAAACCATGGGGTGTGTGACCAGGATACATAGCAGGATTGAGAGGGTTGCAGTATCGTTGTAGAAGATAAAACAAGAGGAAAACATTTTTGAATTTACTCTTTGTGTATTGAGGCCTTTTATGATTCATCAGTAAGTAAATATAAGCTAAGGGAGTGATTTGTTTCTAACAAGCATATAAAATACTAGAGTCATTTGTGAGTTTATTGGAGTGCTGATTATAAACATTCCCTCATGCACACTCCTTTATATCAAATTAACATTCAAAATACAAATATTATATCTTTGAATATTTCTGTAATCGCTTCCCGAGTATTTGAATTCTGCACAATGAGAAACTATCTACGATATGTCATGAAGAACAGTTGGTTGCCCTGCAACTATTTTGTACCCATTTTTCATTTGTGGTGCATTTATTTTGTACATGCTGCTTGTATGAACAGTTCCACACTCTAGCTTTTCATTATTTGATACAATATATAATTGGTGCTCATCTGACTGCAAAGATTCAACTGTTCCCTGTGCAACACTGCCTGCATATGGCTTCCTAGGTTGTACATTAGAACGATTGGGAACATCTAACCTTGTGAATGGAATAGGTATCCTGGTGCAGAACTGTCTTGCTTCCGAGAGCCTTTGGCCTGATCTTCCCAGTGGGATTTGTGTATAAAGGCAGCACCTGAGGTATCATGGGTCTTGTAAAGAGACCTTCTCTAGAGAGAAGTGGAATTCTGGAGGCCTCATGGGTCTCTAGCCTAGCTAGAAATGTAGTCCAGGCCTCTCTCTTTCTCTTCGTGCTCTAACACGCTTACTGCTATTAAACAGGGGGGGAAAGAAAGAAACTCTTAAAAGTTGGCATGGTCTGCAGTTAGTCTCCTCGGGTCTCCATGCTCATGCCCAATACCATTTGAGCAAGCAATGATTTAGCATATTCATAAGGACTCCTAAGTAGCTGAGTAGTTAAGATTCTCTGTACAATAAATTTTAAAATTAAATACACTATACACTATGGGATGGACTGTAGTCTTGTAGTTAGAACTAGGGAATTGGAAATCAGGGCTTCTGGGTATTGTTCTTGGTTCTGCTACTGACTTGACATATGACCTTGGGAAAGTCATTTAACTTCCCTGTGCCTCTGTATAATAGGTTCATTACTGTTTTATCTGACTGTCCTTTTATTTTAGGCCCCAGCCTATGAAGAGGGTAGCTGTGCTAGGGCCAGTGAATGTACTGAGTGAAACATCATCACATATTTCTCCTCTCATAGTTCTTTTGTTTTTACTAAGGACCTATTGCACACCACATTATGCATCAGCAAACCAGGAACCCAGAAGAAACATTAACTTCAAATACAGTGATCGTCAATAAGAAGTCAGCATTTGCCAATAGTCACCACACAGTAGTACCAGAGATACAACAGCTATCCGCTGAAAAGGAAACAACTCTGGTAACTGTATGCTGTCTGTAGGCAAAAGTTAACTTTTTAAATGTCAGATACTAGAGTAGTATTAGTTAAGGACTACCTTGCAAGATTGTCTTCCCTTAGTCATTTTCTTTTAACTTGTTTGTACGTTAACTATTTTTTCCAAGACTAGAAGAGGGTCAAAATCCTCATGAGATCAGCATTTCATCTTCCTTTAATTGAACAAAAAGGAAGGTTGTCCTCAATACTCAATACTTTCTGCTGGAGCCCATATGTATCCTCTAGAACCTCCTACTCTGCAATACACCAGTTTGCTAGGACTTTCTTTGGGGATTGGAAGGCTTGTCCAGACACGTCAAATGAAAAGAAGGGGGCTGTTTTGCTTAAAAAAATTAAAGAAATAAAATCAAACTGTTTATCTTGTTCAGTGAGAGTGTACCACTCTCAGCATTGTGTCTGACTGAACTACTCACACAACAACATAAATACATGAAACAGACAACAAAATCAAAGCAAAAACTGAAGTACTTGGTTGAAAAGAGGATCCTGGGGCAGGTTTTGCTGGGTTGCCAATCTGTTTAAGTTCAAAGCTGCTGTGCAAGATGCGCACTCACAGCTGCATGTGGAGAGTTCACAGAGCAAGTGTTTCATCACAGGCACTTCTAGGTCCTTGTGATGGACAAAATCTGTGTCAGATCATAAGTGGGCCAACTTGTGGAGAATGAAGAACAAATCCAAAGGTGGGTTTTTTTATGTGGAGCAACTGGCCATGTGCTACTGAGAGTAAATTTTACATTTTGTACTATGCATAATGATTGTATGATGTTGAGATCTCTTTTAAGAAACCTGTTTGTGGATTTTTTTTAAGGCTAAGTTAATAAAGGATACATTCTCCACCTGATGTGTGGCACATCAGTCAAGCAAATCTCATCAGCATTGGTGGGAGATACTCTGCACATTGACTTGAGAATATGCCTTTAGTATGGAAATGTAGAAATCTGCATAATGCAGAGATGCTGACGATATTTTTTGTCCTCAGACAAAATCTTCTTTCTGATTGTCTTGAAGAATAGAATATGTTGTATGCTCCTTAGAACTCTTCACTTATGAACATCTGTTTTTTCATCTACTCAGACATATATGCACATGCCAGCTAAGTGAACGTTTAAGGTCCCATGTAGTCATTGTTATCTATCATGTAGAGGTGATTAGATTATTTTCATAATTTTTTTCAGTGACGAATATGACAATTGTTTTGTGGATTTTTTTTTTTAACCAAAATTGCTATACCACTTAAAGCCATAGTGTAGAGTAAGTTATATTGGTGTAAAAGTGACTGGTACTCATGTAGCTATTTCCCTTCCTGTATGGGAATAGCTATACCATAAAGCACTTTTATACTGATCTGACTGTGCCCACACTTTAACTATGTATAATTAAAGCAGTACAAATTTCTAGTGCAAACAAGCCCTTAACATATGTGCTACAGTATACAGGCACAATATTGGTGTTTAAAGGTTAAATTAATTCAGTGGCTGGGAGAGCCCTCTATCTATCCAGTGGAGTAGTTTATGTCACATTTCCTTTGTTTCTATGTGTGTGTGTCCCTACCCCCCACATTATAATGGTTCTTGTTTTCCCCCAACACATATTAATGGAAGTGGTATGATACATTCCTGTAATCTGTGTAGATGACAAAACTAGCTTGGAGCCTGTCTGTCACATTAATTATATACTATTATAGACCATTAATCTGATGACTATTTACATGATAGATTTATAGTCTGTTGTGTCGAAGTGTACTTGGGAACTTTAATCTGAAGATCAGTGACACAAAAATTTAAAAATAATTTGTGTGTGATCCTGAGTATGCACTGTAAGCCTGCATCCAGGACGTTGTCTGTTAGAAGGGGCTGAGTGCCACAGTGATTTAGCATTTTAGCCTTTCACCTCTCTGTACTTAGATTTGATCAAAAGCAAAGATGAGTTTGGTGGTTTCATCCTGATCCGCACTGGATGTGACAATGTTAGGAGCAAATGAGGGAATTTTATCTATGTTTTCCTTCATATTTTGCATTGGTCTCCAACTGAGTGCAGGTAGAGTTTAGGGTTTTGGTTTTAGTATCCCTTATAGTCCTTGAATGGCTCCAGATTATTGCAGTGGCCTACCAGCACCCTGTACATGATCACATTATTTTATGTCACAAGACACTGGGTTTATGGAGCTAGGAGTTTGCTAAAATAGCACTGGGGGCATTGTGTTTCTTTGCATCAGTGGTGGAATATCCTGGTCCTGTTAACTGAAAGGTCATGGATTTCTCTTCTTTTAGACTGGATTTAAAGACTTCCATATTTGACACAGCACAATGGGATACTATTTGGTTCCGATAAGATTTTATAGGAGTTTGTTTTTATTTTTAATTTCTTTGGGGACATATATAACATCAAGGTGAGTAGGTGCCATCTAGATAAAATTGATTTTTATGATTTGTCCATAACACACAATTGTATTTGATACTGTCCAGCTTGGCTCAGTAGAACAGCAGGGTGCAGATTAGGAATGAGCTGCAGTGATAGAAAAGAATAGTATGGAGAACCAACATGGAAAGACGGTAGACCATTTATTGACTGAGACGTATCAATTGGCAGAATTATTCAGGGGATACCAATACAGGAATTGTGTAGATATTGCAACTCATGAGCCTGATTCACCACTGTATTACGTCATTTTTACAATGATCTGACACCATTAAACTGGGGGAAATGCAGTGGTGAATTGGGCCCTTGACTAAAAAGGCAGAGTTGTGCAGTATGAGGAAGCTTGTGTAACAATTGTACTGTATTTGACTTTGGCCAGTGTTACTGGTTTATCAATTTCATACAAATTAAGTGTATGTGTGTGTAGGACTTCATTTACCTCTCATTATACCTGATTTACACTGATGTAAGAGGAGACTCAGGCTCATAACTTCAGCCCAGAGGAAAAATTGATATAAACCATGCAGAAAAAAGAGGTTTCTAGAGAAAGGCTGACAGACATTAACTCCTAGATGCACTGTAATGCATTGCAGCAATATAATTTATCCTAAACTTTATGCAGTTGTGAGCATAATATTTAAATCTGAAATAAAGTTACATAGCAAGTAAATTGGGGTGCACAACTTTGAACTTCCACATTAAGCTTTCCGTGTAATATGAAAACTAGGTTGGTAAAGAGAGAGGCTTTTAAGACACATCTTATGTGATTTTAACATTCTCTTCCTTGGTACAGTATAGTCACTAAACAGTGCTTGCCACTGAAAAGTATCAATTCTTGAGTAACATTCAGAAGTCAATCTGCAGTTCCTTTCAGTAGGAAATCCCAAAGCAATTTACAAAGTATCATTCTCAGCCCCCTGGGAACTGCTTCTTTTAATGGTCATTTTAATTTTGCAATCTACTAACATGTACTTGTATACAGTGTATACCATGAACTTCCATGCTACCAAATAAATAATTTGGAATCTAATTCCTCTGCATATTTTGAGCTCGAGAGTCTCATGGGATAATGAAAAGAGTTTAAAGTGTGTTGTTGTATGTTTGGGCTAATTTAGTCTGAAAAAGAATAGCTTTTTAGGAGTAGAGATCCATGTAATGAGTACAACAAAGGCAGTTAGAAAGTTTATTACCAGAGATCAGTAGAATGCTCCCTTTTAGTGAAATTTGAAAAGAGGTTCTGAGATTTTTATCTCTTCATATCTTCACTGCTTTCCAAAATCATCTTCACCAGCAGGGCTCCAGCAGGAAGCTGGGTATATCCACAATTTGTTTTTGTCAAACCATTATAAAGAGCTGTATTTCAATATACATGAAAAATAAGGAAGATATGAGTAATTTTAATCAATAAATTTGGGTCAAAGCCAAATATATGCTTCAAAAGCAAATGCATTTTGTTGATTTTTCTTATGCACTATCTAGAAATATAAAACTCCTCATGTTATCATGTTTCATTAATGTTTTTAAGCACTGTGGACAGCTGTCATCCCTTGAAAACTTATAATAGTAAAATTGTCATAGGAATGAAGCAGGAATACAAGATTTTATTAAGCAATCTTCAGCTCATAAAAGACATCAGTTTTGTGCCATTCTAGATCATAAAAATATATTTCAAAGCAGAATCATATATCATCTGCAAGATAAAGCACAAAAGAATATGAGTTGCAGATGCCACCCTAAAATATTAAACTCTGTAAGAGGAGTGTAGGTGTATGTGTATCTACATAGTCAAGTCTGTGGAATTGCATGAGCTGGGAGCGATGGAAGAATTTGGCACTATATCAATATAACCAACAATAAAGATACCTGTGGTTGCATTTTGTTACAGTATATAAGTGTAGATTGTCTACATAAGTTTATTGAATAGTGTAGAAACATTAAGGGCCTCATAATGTAGCAAGAGTTGTCAAAGGGAGAGATCAGCTCTACCTGGATAAATAGTATAAATAGTTTTCTTTCTGATATGTGACCAAATTATTTTCCAGTTGATTTCCAGCTATGGCCCCAAGTGTCCCACAGATCAAAAAAAGATAAGGGTCAGTTACAAGGTTGAGCTCATTCTATGTTGCTATAGTAACTGACCTCAAGCAACCCTCAGAGGACTACACCCAGTTCCCCAGGTGATATTTCGCTGTCCATGCCATCAATCCCAAGCCTTTCAAAACCCAGACTACTTAATTGTCAGGGTACTGTTTTGAAGAGTGTCTTTGTCCCAGTGGTGCCAAGGTAAGGCTAGCTGAGCTCGTTTGTGTCTCCTGAAGACACTTGGGAGAAAAGACATGGGTCCCATCTCTGCAGAAGGATATTGGGAAGCATTCTCTGGGGGTTTAAAGAAGGGTGCAACTATATCCTCCTGGATTAATTAGGAAAATATAAATGAGAAATATAGTCAGATATTTTGTACAGTAAGAAACTTTCTTAAGTAACAAACAGTGGTGAAGTAACATCAGCCTGCATGTCTAACATTGTAGTAACAATCTCATTTGAACATTTGTTGGGCCGCTGTTTCCTGCTTGTGACCCTGTTTTGCTTATAGTCTACATGCTTCTTTGCTCAGAGCTTGGTTCTACGTTCATCTTCGTGGCAGTTAATGACAAATCAATAGTAAAACAGTGCCATCCACCTAGAATGAAATTGTTCGTTTCCTCACACTGCTTCTATATTCTTTGGTTGCTAATGGGCTTTCTTTATAATCAGATCTTGTTTCATTTATTTGTTTTCCTAGTCTGTTTGTAGTCACCGACTAAATAACATCATGGTGTAAACTGCTTGGATTGTTTGTTTGTTTTAAATAGTGTTTTACTTGGAAATGAATTGCATAGACAACTGTTTCTTCCATTTCTCAGTTTATTGCCATGTGTTTATTCTAATATCTATTTATTTTTACTATTACTAGAGCACCTCTTACAGGGCCCCATTTAATTTTACCAGATTTATGACATAGTACATTAATGTTTGGTTACGCTGCATTTCACTATATCAAGATTCATTAGACATATAGGTAACTCCAGGATGTGTGCGCCTCACTGTAGCCTCCCCTTAACCGTAATTTGCTGCAATGAAGCAGAAATAATAGTATTTTTTGGAAGAGCTGCAGTGTGGGATTTACATGCTGCTATCAAGAATGAGTGTCAGATTGTTTTAAATTTCTTCACAACATGGTCTGGGACTATTTTATTTTCTTCTGTAAGGGAGAATTTTGTTTTATTAAATCAAGTTGCAGAAAGAAGTTTTAACTAACAGGAAAGACAGTGCCTCTTTATTGTTCAAATCTCTCATTTGTTATTGGTTTGATAACATGTCATTGCATGACAGTGTTAATGCACTGTTTTATATTGCCATTAATATAGTTATAATTAGAAATGCAGCTGATACAGAACATGGGTTTAATACAGCATTATTAATTATACTGCATCCTCGCCAGGAGGCTGCTATTGTCAGTTCTCTTAGTGGCTTAGAGACTCGTTGTAATATGTATTAGATGCACAGTGCTGCAACAGAAATAGCTTTATGGAGAGGCATATTCCCACTATAAAATGGGCAGAATGACAATGTAAGTGCTATTAAGCGTCCTATCAGCATATTTAGAACTATCACATAAATACGTTTGAACTTAAGAACAATAAACTGTGTGCTTCACCACTGCAGTTCAGCTGGGTCTGGGCGATCCACTAATCCTCACTAACAGACAGTAAATTATGTACCTAAAAATTATAGAAATGCCTGCCTTTGACATCAGTGGGCACCACCCAGGTTTCACCTTCAGGATTCAGATAATCAGCTCTCATTCCTACTGGCTTCCCTCAAGACCAGTATGGAAATAAGTATGTGTCTGCCAGGGATCAAATGCTTTTGGAGACAAAAGTAGGTACTGAGAACATTACAGGATACTATCATCTCCCCATGATACTTTTACACAAAGCACTCTGTTCCTCTTTTGGCCTGACATAGTTTCAGCCTGACAGAATCCAGCAGGCCTGCTTGTTTTAAACAAGAGCACATCCGATTATTTTTTTGAGAAATGAAGTGTAAAATTAATGCTTATTATTCTGAGCTTGGGGGGGGAAGGGAAAGAAACCTTAGAATCTTGTTTGCAATGTATTGCTTGTTTGGTGTTAAAATCAATGGATCCACACACAGATACACTTAAGGAGAAATGGGAGAAGAGCTAGCAAAGCAAGCAGCAAAAATCTGCATTTTATTTTACAAATGAGAAGGGCTGCATAATTCACTTGAGTTATGTGGGACTCTCTTATGGATGCCTGTCATGTTAAAAAAATGGAATAAAAACGAGGGAAATGATGGCATGTTTTCTTTTACTAGAGCCCACCAGCACATGCTTGAATGGCGTGCTGGCTGTCAGATGCTGCATTGTCACCATGAAGCTGTCTCACATGTGCCTATGTGATCTTATATAATTCAGGAAAGTTATTCTCCAAAGATACACCTGTATCTCTATGCATACTCTGTGTTTCTATGTAAAATTCTATTAAAATGCCATTGAGAAGCGAGTGATTGTAACAGCATTTCTCTCTGTATCTTTGGGCATTTTCATAGTTTGGATGCAGATGCATGAATAGAGAAATGTTTGTCGTGCTAACCGGGGTACTTTCCCTCCCGCCTCATCCCCTTTTTTCTTCCTGGATGGTTTTATAGACACAAGAAATACATAATGGACTCCTGTGGGAGTGGAATAAAAACCCCACCAGTGAGGAGAAGGCCTTATAATTCAGAAGTGGATTTGCAAATCAAAAGGTCTTGCCTCGAGTGGGATCAATTTCCAGATCTGCAGGAACCTATTATGTTTTATTATTTTTCATTCCAGGTTTAGTTTGTTATGGGTTTAACTATGTAAAATACTGCAGGGATCAGCCAAGAAAATATGCAATCAGTGTTACCTAATTAAACATGTGAAGAGCCAGAGAATATAATTTCAGTCTCATATTGAATATTACATATATTTCACATTTTTAATTTTTCTGAAATTATAGGTATTTAGCCACAAAGGAAACATTTTTCCTAATGAGTGCTCACTCAGGACCATATGCTGTATATGAATTACAGGTGAATGGGTTTCTGAATAATACAGTATATGGAGGTTAGCAAACGAATGTCAAACATGATTTCTCTGATTCACTATTTGAAGGAATTCTTTCTATTACCACAGTATCAGCTTTGTACTTTACATGTTTATTATACTGCATTGTCGTTGTTCACAGCTATTTGGTTAAGGGTTCTACAGCATCTCCATCACAAAGCCATCTTCCTGCCTTTTTTTCCCCATGGGGTTTATTACTAAACTATGCAGATATGCACAGAACTGAAACTGGGCACACAAGAGTCTCTTGTAGGAAGCCAGGTTGGATAATACAGGAGATTAGGGGAAAGGAAGTTTTTAAAACATATTCATACTTAAATACTAAATATCTGCCCATTTTTGGTGGCTGTCCAGATCAGAAATTTCAAAAATTTCAAAATAGAATCCTTGTGTTCTCACAAATATTCTACCTCTCGGTTTTGGCCATCTAGAGAATTTCTGGAGTAGTCAGAATGCAGAGTAGAAGTACTTGGTGTCTGTACTCACACCAGTGTTTTTTCTCTTCTCTTTTCTGTCCCCCTTTTCTGTTTTTACTTCCTTCCCATCCTCTCTGTCTGTCTCCCCCCCCCCCCCCAATCTCCCTCTTCTTTCTCCATGAAACATTACAAAGAAAAAGGATAGCATTTCCCCCTCCAGTCTAAACTGGCTGTGCACACTGTGGGGCCTTTATTGCGTATTCTGCAGTCATTTTATGAATAGAGGACCACAGTGCAGATCAGGGTAGAGAAACGTGCCCTACATGTTAGAGGTGCCTGGCATCCCCTCTGTGGGAGGAGCTATCCATTCATGCTTCACTGATGCTGCCTCTTCTCCTCAAGCATTTCTTGTCATCAGCATTCTGCTCTGTATGTGTTACAGGCAGTATGGGGAACAGAGCACCAATTATAAGTGCAATTCGGGAGCTTACCTGTTTTTGGAGCAGCGTAGACAGCTCCTAACAATGGCCCAGGCATAGCTCACTACTGCACAAGTCACCACTTACAGATTTTTTTTAATATCCTCTTGGTGAGGTTAGGACCCTTTAAGACACATGTACTCTGGGAATTCTCTCCAGCTGCATGCCACCAACCCTCCCCTGCTGGCCCTGTTTTCAACAAAAAGCCAGGTTCTAATATGTAGGCTATGTGTGTGTCTGAGCTATTACAAGTACATAATGGCTGCTCCATTTGCTTTCACTGTTACCATACTACTGTTATTTAACTTGTTACTTTGTAAGGGCTTTGAGATTCCTTACATTTCAAAGGCCTTATGGAAAACAATAATTTTCCTCTGTTCAGTCATTTTAAGGTTATAAAAAGGTAATATAAAAGCAATTATAAACAGAGATTTTCTATGCTCTTTCTCAAATTATTTGAAGGATGAAAGTACATTTAGCAGGAGGTTATTTCATAGTACTAAAATCACTTCTTGCTATTCTGGAACTAAAAATGTAAATTAGATGAGATTTTGAGATGAAGACATAAAGTAGTGCATATCTCATAGGCCAGAACTTGATTTTTTAAAATATATTTTCATGAGAAGACAAATATTTGACTGGTATTTACAAAAAACACTTGTAAAAACTGTGGGCATGTTTACTGGCATGCACAAAACAGGTATTGTGTACACAATCTCCCCTGATCTTCCCCCTCTCTCCCCACCCAAATACAGATTATTTCATTTGTATTTCTGGGAGTCTTTTGAAATGTTGTTCCAATATCGCACAATATGTCCTAACTGCACAAAACACCAAAAATGACAAATTAATGTATTAGGTTAATATGCTGGTAAAATAATAATAGTGAATGTTTATCTATTAATAAACCAATATTTAAGGGGATTTTTAAATAGGTTCTTTGTATTCAGAACATCTCCATGAAAGATCTGTTCAAAACAAATATATATGAAAGGGAAATTCAATTTAAAAATGCCATTTAAATACCATCAGTGGTCTCACTTCAACCTCAAAAAGGCATTACATATAAAATGAAGGCTGAGTTAGCCCTGCATTCCTGCTATTCCCTGATAGTTTCCTCTCCTCCTCCTCCTATATACTTGCAATGTAATCTGAGGTGAAGATGGGATTTCACTCTGTTTGTAGTGGTGGTGGTTGAATTCACACTGTTCAATTTGTTTTAAATGCTGTTTGAGTGTTTAATAATAGATATCCAGAGCAACAATGTTCTGCCTTTTTGGTAAGATGCAAGGTGCAAAGGTACAATATTGTCACAAGCCTGTAAACAGGAGTATATGTTACTGGTGATTTGATCACAGCATCACTTTCATCACAGCTGAAAATAAATGCCCCTAAATTTGACTTGCGGCTGTACACCTGAATACATTGTACAAGTGACTGTGTGTGCTTTTGTAATAGGGACACAGAAATTGTAATGTCTTTGGGTCCTTGAAGCTGTGCAATCCAGCTTTACCATTTCTAGCAGACTGCTGCATTTCAGACACTAATCTGCTGTGTCACTAACAAGTTGTATCATTTGAACCTTGCAGAGGAAGGCATCAATCATGAGTGCAAGCTGTGTAACCAGATGTTTGACTCTCCAGCAAAGCTTCTGTGTCACCTGATTGAGCACAGCTTTGAGGGGATGGGAGGCACATTCAAATGCCCTGTTTGTTTCACAGGTAAGACAGTAAGACCTAGACAAGCCTCAGTGTGCATGGCTTGATCCAGAAATGACACACAGGGGATTTTTAAAATACAGTATTCCATTCCTTGGGAAAAATACTCTGCTTGGAAACGTTTAAAATATCATCAGTCTAAAACTGGAGCTAGGAATGAAGAACAGCACCATGATTTTTTGACACCCCGCATCAGTTCCCAAACTCAAGAAGCTAATAACAGCCCTTGGGTAGAATGTGATAGTTCTTGTGAGATAAGGACCTACTCCTGTGCACCCCTCACTCATGTGAGTGCTTTTTACATACCCAACTAGCCTGTAGTCAGTTCTCAGTGGAAGTACTCATGTGAGTAAAGGGCTGGTAAGATCAAGCCCTAAAACTGTATAGGTTGGACAACTGCTGTATTCATTTTTTTCATTGTAAGACCAGAATCTGCCCTCAGATACATATGCCCAGGTCCTGTTTTTTCTATGTAGAGCACATATCTAAAATCTTGCTGTTTATCCATCTTTTGTAGTTAACTTTAAGCTGTCTCTGCAAAGCAAATTTGGATGATCTTGGTTAAAGCAACTGTAGGATCTGTTGAATGCTCTATATGCTTTTTTTAAAATTGCAATGAACGTCTTGTATTTGAAAAATGTTAAAGTAATGCTGGATGTGTACATGACATCTGTCTTTCATTTCCTACGTGTGTGACTATGAGCTAAGTAAAAAATAAAGGGTTGAATCATGAGGGGCACGCGGCACCCGCAGTCCCCCGTAACTTCAGTGGAAGTCGCAGGTGCTCATGACCTCTCAGAATTTGATCTGCAGTTTGAGAGACTGCAGTTTGTAGTTTTGGACTTAATTTGTCCTTTTCTGGCTGTTTACACTGAAAGCTCAGCTTGTGTACACGTACTCTCTGGAGCCATGGGAGCTAAGCCATGCCCACTATGTACCCACTAGTTTCAGGCAGGTCTGTACTCTGCATGGCTAAGCCTTGTCTCCGTTGCCCATGCTACCGCAGCTACACTGCTGTTCATACCTGTGCTAGCTCAATGAGGCTCATATGAGTATGAGTACATGAGCAGGGCAGTCACACCCCTACCTAGTAGTGTAGATCTAGCCTCTGAGACATGCTATGAAATAAATCCTTAATAGTATTTCTTTAAATTCAGTTAGTAAGAAGCTACTTTTGCATATTGCATAGGTCTAGAACCCATAAACATTGATCTAAAATGATATGTGAAGTAGGCTGAGAAATAAACTTAACCAAATAAATCATAAACTCAGCGTGCTTAATTTCCAAACTCTACCAGACAAAATCAGAATAACTTTCAGTTCAAAATTATAAAAATGCTTAGGTGTAACAGTATTTATGGTATTAAATCCTATCTCTTCTATTCTATATGGACAAAATAGATATACAGGTTGTCTTTGCAACAGACTACATCTGCAGGTTCACACTTCCTTTGTAGTCTGCCAGAAATGTTGCATTGGTCACACATCTTCTGGATTAACCCCCTACTGGTTCAGTTCTCTACTGGTTCAATTCTCCTGCATTATAAATAAATCTCATGCACTTATGATTGGCTCACAGCTCCCTGCAAAAGAGGTGACACCCTTTTTTCGATTATACAATTGGGTTCATCCAATTATGAATGGAGAGCAGTGACTTTATGGTGGAATATCAAAAATCTATATGATATTTAGAGTCTATTATAACTAAGCTAAACATCATTCTTTAAAACTTAAATTATTAATATTGTCCACTCTTGCAGGATAATTGTACTGAAACAGATATTGATGATTTATTGATAAATATCATTGGACCTTTTAGGATTACAGCCATAATAAATGTGCAGCAACTTTGGGGAAGAAGTTACCTAAAGCAAACTTAACCTCTGATTACACTGTATTATTTCAGTTTTTGTACAGGCAAACAAACTGCAGCAGCATATCTTTGCAGTCCATGGGCAGGAGGATAAAATTTATGACTGTTCCCAGTGCCCACAGAAGTTCTTCTTTCAGACAGAACTTCAGGTATGTTTTTGAAATGAGTAAATGCAAACTGACAGCAATTATTTTGTTTGTATGTAATAACCCTCTCATCACTGCTCGGCTTTTAGACCATTTCTTTAACCAATGCATAACCATGGTTTTCCCTCCCTCTTTGAAACAGCAGCAAACTTTCCTACTCTCTCTTTCTCTCTCTCCCCG
Source organism: Natator depressus (assembly GCF_965152275.1). Lineage (NCBI taxonomy): Eukaryota > Metazoa > Chordata > Testudines > Cheloniidae > Natator > Natator depressus. The sequence goes on from NC_134245.1 coordinate 17,398,076, forward strand.
TGGGTGCTATCAGGAGAAAGGGATCTCTGAGCCTGGCTGGCATAAAATAAGACAAGACAGATATCATGATTCTTTATGAGTATTTCTCTTGACAGTAGCATTGCTACATACTGACATGTCTACATGAAGCACTATGTAAATAATTTCTTTTTCTCTATTAATAATGTAGGGAATGATTAACACACAAAGACTAAACTAACGTTATGACATTGCTCCTTCCCCAGTGTTAAGTAAAACGTAAAGGAATCGTACCTATCTAGGTACAAGAGCAAAATGTACGTGCTACTTGAACATAGAATTCTAATCAGACCAGCCACAGCCGCAAAGGCATAGTAGTATGTAGCAGATTGTTAAAACTAGGCACTACAGTCCAATTTCACTGCTGGCATAAGTGGATGCAGCTCCATTGATTTCAGCCTTCCCAAAGTGTGCGTGTGAGACAGAAGTATGCATTGCACTTTTTCAAAAGACTGCGCAGATCCAGATTCCCCTGGCCCTCCTGGAGGCAGTAGGTCTGCCTCAGGCACAAGGGCTCTGGGAGCTCCCTCAGGGCAACTGCTGGAGGAGTTCTAAGGAGCAGTGTTGGGAATCATAGAAGTATAAGGCTGGAAGAGGCCTCAAGAGGTCATCAAGTCTAGCCCCCTGCTCTGAGGCAGGGCCAAGTAAATCTAGACCATCCCTGACAGGTGTTTGTCCAAACTGTTCTTAAAAACCTTCAGTGATGGGGATTCCACAGCCTCCCTTGGAGGCCTATTCCAGAGCTTATCTACCCTGAGAGTTAGAACGTTTTTCCAAATATCTAACCTAATTCTCCCTTGCTGCAGATTAAGCCCAATACTTCTTGTCCTACTTTCAGTGAACACAGAGAACAATTTATCACAGTTCTCCTTATAACAGCCCTTAGCATATTTGAAGACTGTTATCACGTCCCCCCTCAGTCTTCTTTTCTCAAGACTAAACATGACCAGTTTTTAAAATCTGTCCTCATAGGTCAGGTTAGTGTTGAATCAATTATGCTTAAAATTAAGTTTTGACCTTCAGTGTTAAACCCGTTGAAATGCAGAGAACCTGCCATACTGCTGTAACTTTGTGTTAATATAGCAGCAGAGAAAAGCCCTGCATATCTAATTATCACGTAGGAGAATTGACTACCAGAGCTTTAACTTTTAAACAGATACACAGAGGTTCTCAGTCTGGCCTTCCTTATCATACATATTTTACCTTTTTAGAATTTCTGCCAAAATACTGCTCCTGTCCCCTGGTAAATGTAATCTTTTTATAGAATGATGCTGTATGCCTCATTTAAATCTATTAGCTTTATAAACCATGATTTACTTAAACTTTGGAGGGTTTTTATTTATCTTGCTGAATTCCCAAGTTGCTGCCTCTTGTGTCGTGCTGTCATGCAGTGGAAGGATGGTTGATCTTTTCACTTTGTTGATTTTATATTTTTTCTCCCAGGGGAATCTCTTCTTTCCCTTGTTCTAGCAACCTCATTTGCATAAGTGTACAAAAGTTTTAACTATACCTTGTTAATATTTTAATAAATAATTTTGTTTTTGTGATTTCTCACTGTGTAGGTTTTAGAAGATAATATTGGCTTACAAAGCAAGCTTGGATTTTTCCTCCCCTTTTTCATTTAAAGTGGTCTTTGGTCAAAATGCCAGCACAATTAAAATGGGTGCAGTGGCTTCCTAGGTCACTGCATTAACCTTTTAAATCAGATGGTCAGATACAGAGAACCTTGTTAAATTATAGTCTTAACGACCAATTGCTTTTTGCAATTAACCATTTTAATTACATAGTGTTCGTATTCTGAAGTGTTGTGCATAGCAAAACCTATGCAAATAGCAGCTTTCATCCAATACATTTGAATCATAATTGTAATTTTCAGTTTTTACACAGGATATGTGTGCATTTAAAATTCCTGTGTTCATAATAATTATACAAGTAATTTTAAATGGTGTTGGCTGAATGAAAATTCAATGTTTAACTGCACAGTTTTACTCATGAATTTAGTGGTGACTCAGAATAGGGTGTTTACTTGAAGTAGGGGGTTTTATTGATGGAAATAACTGAGCCAAGCAAGGCACAGAGTATGTGAATACATTAGTTATGAAGACTTTTGAACTAGCAACCTTATTTAGCATGATTAACTCATCAGTTGCTTATTTGTAGGTTGCCTGTTTTAAATTCCTTGGCTGTTTATTAAATTTTTCTCTGCTAGTTGAGAAATGAAGATTTAGTATTACTTAGTGAGCCAATTGTTTAGCTGCTAATAACAGTTTAACGTGCATAGACCTTTTAGTCTCTTAGCAGTGCAATTTCTCCTGTATGTTAAAGTCTCCGTCCATCAAACAGTTATGCTTGACAATTCTGACTTTTCAATTCTAACCTTGCTTTCCAACTGGTGTAAATTAGGAACAACTCATTTTAAGTCAGAATCAGACGTGTTCTATTTTATTTTACTTTCTTGTATTTTTTTGTGAAACCACTGACATATGTAAAAAATCTTAGTATTACATTACAAGGAAAACTTTCCATTGAGCCCCTTTGGTTACAGAGGGCAGGAAAAAGGGAGGAGAGTGGGGAGAAGGGCATATATTGGGAGAAAAAACTACCGTAATTAATTTTGCAACTGTAATGACATGCCATAAGTTAGCCCTGCTGCTGTGTTACTATTTTTAAACAGATTCCTTAGGTATAGTATGATATAAAGGGGCATATATGGACCATGTTAGAAAGGAGGTTGTCATTTCAAATTCACATTTCAATAGTTTGGAAAAAAATTCAAGTTGCTGCATCAGTAGCACTTTTCAAAGCACCCTTTTCATTTCTAAATTAATGGTTGTATTTTAATACATGAGCTTTGAAATTGCAGGGAGTCAGGTGGAGCCACAAAGACAAGATCCTGTTCTCAGTTACCCTGATGTAATTCCAGAGTAACTTCATAGACACCCATGTAACAAAGAATAGAATTTGGTCCTGCTTGTTTAATATTGCAGCACTTCCACCATAAAAAGGAAAATGGAAAACATTGTAAGGATAAATACATTATGATTTATAGTGTGTAAAGACGTCCCACATAAGAGAGGGTAGATACAAAACAATGGAACATGCCATTCTAGGTGGAAAATAATGGTGAAACAAAATAGCAGATCTATGGTTATACTGAGCATTTAGCAGCAAATTAGTGCAATATTATACATTCTGAACGCTCAGGATGATAGCTAGTCAAGCTTTGACATCTATGAATGTGATGAAAGTCTCATGCCTTGTAAATATTTTTTCCATTTAATGACACTTAATAGAAGTAAATTTACGCATAACCTATAATACTTTGGTTCTGTAGTACTTCATTCTGCCTTCTGAAATTTATTTAATGAAACAAGTGTAGACTTATCTCAGGAGTTAAATGAAAATTGAATTTAGCCTTATTCATACTACAGAGAGACGAAAAAAGCCTTTGTGAAACAGAGGATGATCTTTAGGACCTATATTACAAACTAATCATTAGCTGCTGAGTGTGCCTTTAATGTACTGCCCTGCCAAAGCTGAAATAGTGTACAGCACAGCCATACTTTGGAAACGAACTAGTGAAAGTACTTTGCCCCCTGAAATGGTAGTCTTTAGACTTATACTGAAGTAGGGAACCCTGCCAAGTTAGAAGACAGACTGAAATCATGACACATGTTGGGTGTTGATAGTTAAACTTGTGTTGTTAAGCTGAGTTGCGAGATCTAAATTCTTAATTGCTTGCATTAAGAAAATTGTGAATGAATAGTTATTTTTAGAGGAAACTCAAGGAGGGTTTTCATCTGTGCTCTTTGCCCCACTGTTTTTCCAAGGAGCCATGGCATAACCAATAAAATATTTGTATTTAAAGGATTAATTCCAGCTGTTTGCTTGTGTGCTGCTAATCATACCATTTCCCTCTAAATGATTACAATTGATGAAAACTAAAGCAAGGGATATAATAAACAATGCACATAATCCAGGTACTGCGCTAACAAGGTATCTGCCAGTTCCTTCCTAGTGCAGGTGTTCTGGTGCCTGCTAGGAAAGAGAGGCTTTCTTTTCTGTTCAGATTTGAAGATAAGTCAAACCAATGAATTAAGGGAGCTTCACTGGAAGATTTTTCTGTAATTTTAAGTGCCAAGTTCCTTTAAATGTCAACACATCAAAGGAAAGAGGATGCCATGGCCCATTGGCTAGCATCATCATTTGTTTTTTCCTTTTCAGTGTATATCAAAAGCTGCAGGTTTAAGCCATAAACTGGCAAAAATTGCTACACACAAGCTGCACTCATTACATTAACAATGATTTGTCACTAATGTTCTCTAAGGGCTTGATCCAGTGCCCATCAAAGTCACTGGTAGCCTTTCCATCGATTTCAGTGGGCTTTGGATTAGGTTCTAAAATGGCTTCCTTAAAGGGGAAAAATAATCTGTCTTTGCTTATATAATGGAGGGTAGTATCAGTTAAATATCTGATATGTCCTCCAGAGAGGGGATATATCCTGCCCCTGTTAATGGAACTACTCGATCTAATAAATCTTTGATTCCTATGATGCTAATAATCTTGGGCTCGATTGTGGCTTGGTCTAACTGGGCCAGATAAGGTAGTGTAGCTATATAGCCACATCAGTTTTCCTTTGATTGTGTCTCTGGGTACAGCAGGAGATCAGGGTGAGGAGTGGAGGGAAGTCATGGCTCCCCCGCAATCCAGCAGCCAGTGGAGCTGGCTGGGTATTAGTGGGGGACCAGGCTTTGCCCTGAAAAGAATTGCAGCAAGTTTCTCCTGCCCTCCAGAGCAAGAGGGCAGGAATTGAGCCTCTCAGAAGCCCAGTTTCTTCCTCTGGGAGCATCACAGCTGCATTCTTCCCCCTTCTTAGGGCTGAACCTAAAAGCTCAACTTAGCCCTTAGTAATCAGCGCACAAATATAAAAGTTACAAAATCTAGATTCTGTTCCCGGCTTTATCATTTCGCTCTGTCCCCTTGGGCATTTAATGTCTCTGTTTCAGGTCTGGAAAATGGGGGTAATAGTACTTACCAACTTCTCAGTGCTGTGGCGAGGCTTAATTAAACATTTTGTAAAATGCTATGATATCCTCTTCCAAACGGCTCTCTCTATACATGCAAACATTTCAGAAATTGAGAATAAAGCTCCTAGTTGCATCGGTGATGTAAACCCAGGCCTGAATTGTTTTGAGGAGGTTTCACAAAACACCTGGTTGAAGTACTGTTTGCTCAAAAAAAAAAAAAATTGACACCGTCCTAGAACCTGAGCTGTGAGTGTGGCAAAAAAGTAGCACTTTCCTTTATGATCCTCGTGCTGTGTTTTACAGTTTGTGCTTGGCTTAGATATTAAACCCCAGGAGACTCTTTCTGGAAACAACCCATAATAAATTCTTTCTTAATTTGGTGGAAGGCATTAATTAATTCAGTACATAATTTTGCTGTTTTTTCAGGTGAGGTGTGTGTTTCTTTAAAACAGAAATCCCATCTTTGTCTTTCAACTATCGGTGGGCTCTTAAGACCTAGCAATTCATACATTTTTCCTGCTATCAGAACGTCAGTCTTCCTCTAAAATCAGACAAATGAACCAGACAGTACTGTAGCAGACTTGGTTAGTGTTAAAACAAGTTGATTAGCCAATGTGCTTGGAGCGTTTTTAATGTTTAATCATTATTAGTTATAAAACTAATAAATTACAAGAAAAACAAGACCCATTCCAGTCATATCACTGGGCTTTCAGTCAGATAATTATAACTAACAATAATTAAAAATTAAAAGTGCTTTAGGCGCATACCCATCATATTTAGTCTGTCTGACTGCACATCCTTTATGTATTGCAAAAAGAAGTTCTGCTTATGGTATATTGTCAAGATTGGAAAGAAAACTGTCGTTAGGTCTCTGGTTTTCAGAGTGCAGGTATATGCTCAGTTGAGGAGGAACATGTCATTGGCTCCAAATACTTATTTTGGTGCTGGTGAAACCCATCATTAATTTCCAAATTTAAGAAATATGGGCATGAGTTATTGAGGAGTATACTTATTGGCTCTGTTCCAACTAATATGTAACTTTTATATTAGTAGTCACCGCGCTTGGCGTCTAGAGTCTGTTCCTAGTTCTGAAACCAAGAGTGCTTGCCGCTATGCCCCTCATTGTGGCTTGGCAATGTGCTTTTGTCATGGAACAAGACATTACACTTTCTGTGTGCACATCCGTTGTCAAGAAGGTAATCTGCGCTGAAGATGATGGACTGACTTGACATGTTCAGAGAAAACATTGACATCCATGCACTGATTGACTACTTCTCCAGGAAGGTGCATAACTTGGTCCGTATGTTATTTAATGCATTCTGTCTTGCTTTCTGGGGTTTTTTTGTGTGCTGCGAATAGAGTCTGTCTTCCAGATATAAGTGAAAGAGGAGCCCTTGCTTTGTGTCTTAGAATAAAACCTCATATCCCGGCTCATATCCCAGTTCCCCTCCAAAATCTGTTGCTTCAGTCTCTGTTCCTTTGTTCTCACTGAGTACGGTGAATCAAGTAGGCATCGTTGGGTGCCACTGCAACTCCAAGGATAGGGGATGGAGTCTAACATACTTCCTCTTCAGTCTCTGAGATGACAGCTTTGATTTCTTTTATCACTTGAATGGTAACATTTTAGGAAAATGAATGTACAGAGCAAGTGAATGAGTAAATGGATGCCTAATGACCTCTCTGGCAAAAGCAGGCGTCAGTGGCAAGGAGTCTTGGAACAAACAGATCATGTATTGCCTGCTCACTGTCCTTGCCCCCTTCTAGCTGTGAACAGAGAAGGTTGCAGAGATCTTGAATTGTCTAGTGTCTTGATTTGGTTAAGGAACACATCATTTATCCTTTAATTACTCAAAGAAGATTCTGATCAGCATATCAAAAATCTGCATCTGCATTATATGGCATCTCCTGTGTCATTTCAGCAAGATCCAGTGTGAGCTCTCAGGCTAACAAAGATTCACCTGAGACTGAGCTTGGAAATTACTGGTATTTCAGAACTCTGTTCTGTACCATAAAAAGTCCCTCTGCTTCAAATACTGTTAATGCTATCGTGTGACTCACCCTGGCTAACAAAGTGTACATAACTTCACATTAGCACGTGGAGAATACCCAGCAGTAATGCAGAGTGAAAGAAAAGGGTGTCAGGTGAAAGCCATCGGTTGAGTCATTAATGCACTGAAGTGCACCCAAGTGTCAACATGTGTGATCAAGTGTAAGGAGGCATGTAGTTCCAATGTGGCAGTGCTGGCAGAGAGAAGGGACTTCCTACAGGAGAGATGGCACTTGGAACTGCTATTTAGGCTGCCCATCTAAACCTATTGTTGCCTGTCATCTATGCCCTAGGGCAAGGGTCCAACCAACTTTTGAGCAGGCACCATGCCATCCTAACAGATGGCCATGAGTGTAAGCAGCCAAGAGACAATGTATATGCATCAATTATATTTACTGAAAGCACAGTCCCTTGACGGAAACATCCAAATGACAATTCTGAGCTTAGATGCCTTTAGTTAAAGGAATATGGAATTGCAAATCTGACTCTAAGCGAGAATAATGTATATATGTTGCAAAGTAAACCCTATGACACACAACTGTGTGTGTGGTTATATATATACACGCACATGCACACCCAGACAAATGTGTTGAATACAGTGTCCAGTTCAAGGGCTCTGTCATGATATTCACAACTCTCCCGGAAAGTGACCCTAAGTACCTAGAGATCTCCTTCTCCTCTGTGATCATGGCTTCCAGTGACAGCTGTGTTCCACTAGAACTATGAAACTGCCAACCAAGGGGAGAGGCACAGGAGCTCTGGAAAGAGAACTTTCACAGGAGCTGGACCTAGACTATATAATTCACTGCCACAGGGGATGATCGTGTCCATGGAAATAAGTGAAAAATTCGTCTGTTTGGTTTTCCCTCACAAACACACATGCCTCTTTCCAATAGTACAGTGAGGGAGACCATGTGCTTACTTAGATAGGTGGGCGGGGGGGGGAGTGTAATACATTCATCCCCCTCAGAGCTAGATTTGAGTTTCCACATCCCTTTTATGACAGAAAAAGAATAATATGATTGATGGAAAAGACTCTTATTTTATTTTTAAATCGTTGCTTACCCAAAAAACTATAATTGATGTACTCCAGTAGTATAAGGGCCCTACCATCAATCAAACCCTGACCCCGCCCCTTGACCCCTTAGCCCCGCCCCTTGACCCCCTCAGCCCCACCCCTTGACCTATTAGCCCCACCCACCGGAAGTCCCGCCCATGGGTTATTACTTCCGGGGTCAAGGCTGCCACATGACCGGAAGCAAGGTGTGTCATGTGACACCCTCCCCACCCCTTGACCCCTTTAACCCCACCCCTTGACCTCTGCCCCCCCCCCACCGGAAGTCCTGCCCCATGGGGTATTACTTCCAGGGTCAAGGCTGCCACGTGACCGGAAGCAAGGTATGTCATGTGAACCCTCTAACAACTCCTCCCACTGCCCTCTACCAATCAGGATGGGTTTCGCCCCGTAGGACTTCCCCCCCAAGAGGAGCTTTGACCAATCAGGGCGAGTTCCGGAGCGGAGTGTCCTCTCCGGAAGTGGGTCTTGTGACCCCTCTAACAACTCCTCCCCCCCCCACCCTCTACCAATCAGGATGGGTTTTGCCCCGTAGGACCTCCCAGAGAGGAGCTTTGACCAATCAGGGCGAGTTCCGGGGTGGGGGTGTCCTCTCTGGAAGTGGGTCTTGTGACCCCTCTAACAACTCCTCCCCCCACCCCGCTACCAATCAGGAGGGGTTTTGTTCCGATAGGACCAAGAGGAGATTTGACCAATTAGGATGAGTTCCGGGGACGGGGTGACCCGTCCGGAAATGATTCGTGTGACCCCTCTAACAACTCCTCCCACCAACCTCTACCAATCAGGCCGGCCCGAGAGCAGATTTGACCAAAATAGGGCAGGTTCTGGGATGGGGTGAACCACCCAGAAGAGGGGCGTATGACCCCTCTGCCAATCAGAGCGCAGCACCATCACCCCATAAGGCCCAGCGTCGGGCAGAAGAGGCTGTCTTTTACCAAGAGCGCGTGTTTTAGAAATCGTGGAAACATGGACTCCTTCACCACCCCCGTGAGAACTTCGGACTTTGTTTTAGCCCCGAGGGCCTTCAACAAACCGCGGAGAAAGCGCTACATCAGCGAGAGTTCTGAGGAGGACCCTTTGGCCCAGCCGTTGATGGACACACCGGAAACCGACCCCGAAACCCGGCTGCTTGTGAGGCCCCACGATGAGCGTGATGGCCTCTTGTTGTCCACCCCCCGAGAGGTGGAAGGTGATCACGGCTTGGGGGAGTTACGGGCGGACAAGGTGAATGAAAAAGACGTGGCTCAGGTAAATGAATGTTTAAGAAGTGACGGTCGGGGTGGGGGTGTGTAATGGGGGGGGGGGGAGGGCTAGGAACCAGGGATTGTGTAAATCAAAAACCAAGCAGTGGTGTGCTTACGCTGTTTCTTTTTTGAAAAAAAAAAAATCTCTCAACAGCTCGATGATGCCTTTCTGGAGGCCTTTGAGAACTTACACATCGGTAGCCCTGTGGGAGTAAATGTATCATGCGTCAGCTGTTTTTGCTCATGTCTGAGACACAGATCTCAAGAGGAAAAGGACAAAATGGAAGAATGAACCAGCACAGACACCCTCATGTTAGGAGTCATGGCGTCCATTTTTACAGGCGGTTGTAAAAGGTTGTGTTAAACCAGGCGATTAATAAAACTTATTTAAACGTGTTAATATGAATGTTGTCCCCCACCCACACTTGTGTTAGTAAAAGATGGTACCAGTAACAGTCATGTCTCCACAGGCGGCTCTGTTAAAGAAAATATATTACACCCCCGGGGAAGTTGGGAGCTTTGGCGGGGTGAACCCTCTTTTTCAAGTGGCCAAAAAGCATAGTAAAACTTTAAATAGAAGACAAGTAACAGCTTGGCTTTCAGACCAGGATGCTTATACTTTACACAAACCAGCTCGAATACGTTTTAAAAGAAACAAGACCATTGTTTCAGATGTGGATGCGCAATGGCAGGCAGATTTGGTGGATATGCACCAGTTCTCCAAACAGAACAGCAATTTTAAGTACATCTTAACAGTGGTAGACATTCTATCCAAATATGCCTGGGCCTTAGGCCTAAGGGACAAGACGAGTGGTGAGGTATGCAAGGCCTTTAAAGCTATTTTTAGCGAAGGGCGTGTGCCTCAAAAATTACAAACCGATCGGGGGAAAGAATTTTTAAACAAACCCTTAAGCAGATTGTTAAAACGGCATGGCATTCACCATTTTGTTACTAATAATGAAGTCAAAGCAGGGGTTGTGGAGCGGTTTAACAGAACTTTAAAAACTAGGATGTGGAGATATTTTACAGCCCATAACACCTTTCGCTACATCGATGTGTTACCTGACTTTATAAAGAGTTACAACCAGAGCTTTCACAGAACTATACATACCAGACCCGCTGATGTTAACCCTTCAAATTCTCTGAAGGTATGGAAAATGGTTTATGGAGATGATTTTAAAATAAAACCGGTTGTTGCCCCTTTTCGAAAAGGCGACCACGTGAGACTATCTAAAACCAAAGGAGCTTTTGAAAAAGGTTATGAACAGACATTTACCGATGAGATATTCATAGTGGATGAAGCCTTAACCAGGGGTCACAGACCTGTATACCGATTAAAAGACTACGAGGGTGAGACAGTTACTGGATCTTTTTACCCTGAAGAATTACAAAAAGTAAACCCCAAACGAGACAGGATTTACAGGGTTGAAAAAGTTCTAGCGGAGAAAGGAAAAGGGAGAAAAAAGCAACTACTGGTAAAATGGTTGGGGTGGCCTGATAAGTTTAACAGCTGGGTGAAAGCTTCTCAACTCTGTGACATTTAGACGCAAACAACAAACAAACAAAAGTTATTCCTCCCCGCAAAGTCAGAGAAGATGAGCGACGGCGGGTTTTACATTACTTTGCCCAGCAACGCCAGCGCTGCAGTTTTTCCCCAAAACACCAGCTCGAACTTTACAATACGGCTAATTAAGCCCTTGGATCTCCGGGGTGCCTGGGAGGTGGGGTTAGTGGAAATACAATACCCGCACAGCTGGAACACTATCAACGAAGACACCCCTTTTGAAGTCACCTTTGGAGATATGGCATGGAGTTTCATCCTACGACGAGGTTATTACGCATCCATACCCGAATTACTGGATCATATGAACAGTATCATAGCTCGTCACCCCGGACCGCCTGAGATGGTCATGAACTATGACCCTGTGGGTAGAAAAATTAGACTTAAATCCGCCGCTTTTACTTATATGTTTTCTACCAGCAGGGAGCTAGCTAACATTCTGGGCTTGGGCCCCAAACACAGCGTCCAAAAATTCCCTTTCTCGGCAGACATTACAGGGGGTTTTAATTCCTTGTATCTGTACACGGATATCGTAGAACATCAGTTTGTGGGGGATTTTTCTGTTCCCCTGTTACGTTGTGTCCCCGTCCAAGGAAGGAACAACGAGTTTGTCACCATCACCTACGATAAACCTCATTACGTCCCTATCAGTAAACACCACATCGACACAATTACCATTGAAATAAAGACAGATCAGAACAAAAGCGTCTCATTTCGCTTTGGCAAGGTGATCATCAAGCTACACCTGCGCCCCCGGAGAGAGCGAGTTTTCTAAAAAAGCAAAACAGTATTATGGCGATCCTAAAAAATTACGGCGACCCCAACGTCTACAGAAACTATTACAAAGCCCAGGCGGGATACGCCCTTCCCGGATATCATGGGGCCCCCGTGGTGTATGGGGCAGGCGTGGGTGGAATATTCCGTAGCCTCTTTCGAAAAGCCGTACCGCTTTTGAGGAGGGGGCTAGAGATTATTAAACCCCACGTAAAAACCGCCGCTCAAAACATAGCTAAAGACGTGGTAGGTCACGTCTCCCGCGCTGTTCTGGAGAAGGTGGGGAACACAGCTTCACAGGAAGGATTGGGGCTGATGTACATCAAAAGGAGGAAGAAGAGAAAGAGAAATGCGTCATACCCGCGACGCGCAGGTCCCCCGAAACCCTTTAAAAGAAGGGCTTTGACCCGCAGGGTCGGCCATAAGCGAAAGTCCAAGAGGAAGCCTGGGCGAAAGAGGAAACACTCGCCGGCTGATACGAGAGATATATTTTAATCAACATGGCTTTCGTTCACTGCGGGTCTGAAGAATGCACCAAATCCGAACTAGACTTGTTCCAAATAGCCCCTACGCAGACCAGCATTGAGAAAAGCATCTACATCGAGGTGCCACCTCTGTCGGCCGTTACGGAGTCTGCCCCCATTGACTTCTTTATAGCAGGGAATGGCGTAGATTATATGGATTTAAACAACACACTGCTGTACCTGTGTTGCAAGATTGTAAAAGGAGACGGAACTGAACTCAACGCGGGTGCCGAGGTGGGCCTGGTGAATTACCCAGTGGCCTCTATTTTTAGTCAGCTGGATGTCACGCTTGGAGACCGTCTTGTAAGCCAAAGCAACAACTGTTACCCTTACAGGGCCTGTATAGAATCGGTGCTCAATTACAGCAACGACACCCTCGCCACGCAGTTTTCCGCTGGCCTCTTTTACAAAGACACTGCCGGACAACAGGAAGACACAGACTTGGATGGCGAGAATCTAGGGTTTGTGAGGCGTGCAAAGCTGACCGCTCAAAGCAGAACAGTAGAGCTTCTGGGTCATCTACACAGCGACCTGTTTTTTCAAGAAAAACTATTGTTGAACGGAGTGGATGTGAAAATTAAACTGACGCGCAGTAAAGATCCTTTCTGTTTAATGGGCAGCGGAACCGAAGGCTTTAAACTGCGCATTCTATCAGCATCCCTTTTTGTGAAGAAAGTACGTGTGGCCCCGAGCGTTCGTCTGGGGCACGCCGAGGCCCTGCTTACCGCTAATGCCAAATACCCCGTGGACCGTGTGGGAATGAAAGTGTTTAGCATCCCTGCGGGCAGCAGGGTCAGTAACCAGGAGAACCTGTTCTTGGGACAGTTGCCCAAAATGCTTGTCCTGGGGTTCGTGGATAACGATGCCTTTAGCGGAAGTTACGCTAAAAATCCCTTTCATTTTAAGCATTACGATATTAATTTTGTGGCCTTGTATGTGGATGGTGAGCAGATACCGACCAAGCCTCTGCAACCAGACTTCGAGGCAGGACGCTGCGTGAGAGAATACATGAATCTGGTACAGACGGCCGGTAAACACATGAAAGATCGTTCTCTGTTAATCGACCGTGAGGAGTTTGCACAGGGTTACACCATGTTTGCCTTTGACCTGTCCCCCGACCAGGAATGTGCCGATCACTATTCCCTGATTAAAACCGGGAACCTGAGAGCAGAAATTCGTTTTGGGAAGGCTTTAACCATTACCGTCAATATGATCGTGTATGGGGTTTTTGACAACGTCATAGAGATAAATCAGAGGAGAAATGTTCTGTTTGACTACATGTGAACATGGACACCGTGCAGCTCTCACGTGTCTTATCAACAGACCCTTACACGAAAAAGAATTTCTTAGACGTGTTTCCCTGCGATTGGCTCCCTGGCGGCAAGCTGTCTCAGAGACCCCTAGGTTTGGTGGTCAACACACATCCACACAGCCGACCGGGTGAACACTGGCTTGCCGTGTATCTGGTGGAGCGTAACCTTGGAGAGTTTTTTGACTCATACGGGCATCCCCCGAACAGTGTGTTCTTTCCTAAAAGCATTATGAAATTTTTAAACAAAAATGCCACAGACATTGTGTTTCACAACAGACAATTACAAGACCCCAGCTCCGTTGCCTGCGGCTATCACTGCGTGTTTTTCTTACACCATCGTAGCAAGGGTTTATCTTTTGACCGGATTTTAAAATTGTATTCTAATGACTTAGTGCAAAACGACCGGATGGTGATGAATTTTGTAAAAAATAAATTTAAATACTTGGCCATGCCTAGCCTTGCTCAAAGCATGTTTCAACAAGCCCAGACATGCGTATCTTGCAACGATTTTCATAGTCATGTTACCCAATAAAGCACCCCAGGTGGGGAGTTTAAAGACAATCAATGTTTGGCGTGTTTTTTTTTAAAAAAAAACAAAACACAATGACCCAATTCAGAAATGTTTTATTTAAAGCAAAACATTACCAGTTTTAAAAAAAAATAGAACGTGAAAAAGATCACAAACTGAGCCATTCGGCTCTTTTAGCCAATTTTCGTTTTTTAGATGGCAAAAAAGGGGTCACTGTTTCTTGGTCCACACCGGTGTCGGCGATTGAGGCCTTGAGGCGTTCCAAAAGATCTCTGTTGGTCGCGTTGCCCATGATGGAAGATGGCATGTTCAGTTCCGCCATGGCATTCATAAACACATCCCATCCTTTAGGTACATGTCTGCTAGGAACAGAGCGCGTCTGGGTGACGGCCCTGACTAAGTCGAGCATGTTAGAACCATTAACCACGGAGCCTTTGTACACAAAAGACCCTTTATCGGTCCATGAAGAAATGTTTTTATCTTGGCCCAGCTTATTTAGCAATACTGATGCATTTTTCTTATAACGCTTATTCACATTATCCAACACCTCCTGAGCAACAGAGTCTGAGGTCTTTGGTGTTTCGGAGGGTTTGGCAGTCACACTCTGTTCCTGTGCTGGTAGAAACAGACTTAGTTTTCCTTTGTCCACATCGCTCTGCTTCACGTACGTTAGGTACCTTTGAAGCACGGTGCTGTAAAGTTTAGCCTTTTCATATTCACCTAAGTCAGTTCTTTGAAGAACAGATTTCATTTCAGCATCCAGTAAGCGAGTTGCAGTCGTTCTGATATTTTCCTCTGCCGGAGGGGGAGCACTTAATTGCTCCAACTGCCGGCTGGGCACCAGGTACATTTTTTCTGCATACTCCATTATCGATTAGTTAAAAGCCCCGTTATCAGAGGGATAGCAAAACTTAACAGGGGTCCTATAAACCCCCCAGACTGCTTCACCAGATGCTTCTTTCTTTTAAGTGAAACCCTTTTATTACACAAAGTTTTTATAAGCGTGTGTTTCTTTTTCAGCACACGCACTTGCTTCGGTGTTAAAGGTACGTTTCCTTTTAAGGTGTTGAGCGCTATTTCTGAGATGGCTGCTACTAGATCGTCAGAGGCCGAGCACAGTATAGCCCTCCTTTGCTGTGGGGACGATTTGCTAAGTAATTTTAAAAGGCCCAGGTTTCTTTTCACGCAGCTAGACATGTTTTCAGTCAGCAACCCCGGCTGCTAAAAAGGGACCTGCCAATAATTCATCTCTTTTTATACAGGGCTGTTGTTCTTTTTAAAGTATAAACTGACGGCCAGTCTGGAGGGAAAAGACCAGTTCTTAGCCTATAAGCTTCTGGTGTGGAAGCATTTAAATCCACCACCAGGTAGCCATAAGGCCTTTTGGTAGCATCCTCAAAAGCTTCTAGAAAGAACTGAGCTTTGCCGGGGTACATTTGCCGAGCAAGTGTAGCAATTTGTAATCTGTCCCTGGGGTTTTTGAACAGAACCATGTATTTTGTGTTTAGGTTAATAGTGCGACTCTTTTTTCCCTGGCAAAATACGTTCTGAACTATATACATAATGCTCAGGTTCCTGTGATGCACATACTTGGTAAAGGCTTTCTCGATTTCATCGCTTTCACAAGCGGAGTTCATCAGATCGTCTATGATAATCATGTTCACTTTATTGGTAGGAAACAAACGGTCATCGTCAAAAGTATCAGGCAGACCCTCCACAAAATTGATAAAGGGGTATTTACAGAGCAGTTCTTTATACAAGGGTTGCCAACAACTGTAACACCACACAATATTCTCAGGCGTAACAGACAATGTTTGTTTGGCATTATCCAATACATTTTTTATAAAGTAACTTTTCCCGCAGTTGCTAGGCCCCGCGAGAATTGCAGAAAAGGGGTGTCTCCACCTCGTATCCATTTTTCAAAAACCGTAGGGCAGGGTTTTAAACCCTTCTCCTAGGACCCTCTTGTTGTAAACGACTTTCTGTGTTTTTTTAAGGGTTTTTGTCTCTATTTGCCACTGATTTTTGTTTCTTACAATAGAGGGTTGCTGCACCTCTATCTTTTTTGAGGGGTTCTCTCGCAGACCCATGCAATAGTCCAGGACTAGATCTTTCAAGCTGTCAAAGTTGATCTTTTCACAGTTTGCTACGTTCAGAGTAATACCTTTGACCTTCATACAAGCCTTTCCTCCCGACAGTTTGTACCCGTATGTTTTTGGGCCTGCCGACACAAACTCGGTGATGTGTTGATCTGGTGGGATCTCGCTCGTGAGGTCCCCTAAATAATCCCCCAGAGGGGGATTCCAGGCCCCCTCCCTTTTCACAAATATCACAGAGTCAGTGTCGTGGTACAGGCACCGCTCTTGCAATCCGTCTAGGAGGTTGTATAGTTCTAAGCGGGCATAAGCGGTGGTGAAACAGGCTATGAAAACATTGGTATTGCCAGAGACAGAATAACGGTCTTTTGCGTGCTTCCAAGATACGCACGCTGTTTCATCGTCGATAAACTCACAGGATGAAACCTCGTAGTTGGGGGAAAATAGGTACTGAAAGAGTTCGTCGGGGTCTCTCACGATGCTGGTATTGGGTAGGTTGGTTCTTTGGCCGAATTTACCCCACAGAGAATTTAAAAACAGTTTAGCAATTTGGCGTTTAGCGGGGTTTAGCCTGATCTCGTGTTGGCGTAAAAGCACGCCTTCTTTCTGGTAGAAATCGTTAACATACTTATTTTGTTTGTCTTCGTCTGTGCACCAGCTGGGATACCCTGAAGCCTCTTGTTTCTGGCGGAGGTGTAATTTTATGTACTCCGAAAAGAGTTTATCAGATTTTTCATTAAAATGCCAGATTTCATAGATTTTAGCCACCACGTACCCCTTCGCTATGGCTGCGTTCAATTCCACAGTGCACCAAGTCCCCAGGATGGCCCTCTCCTCGTCAGTGTGGGTGCACGTCTCCCGCTGCACGGTTTCCGCGCAGGTTCGGCATAGCGGGAACATAAGCTTGCCGCCCACTCTGACAGGTAACAATGGGAAAAAGAGGCCTCGTGGGGGGTACACTTTAACTTTTGCAATTCCAAAATAATTTGCAAGGGGTCCAAATTTGTCATAAACTATATCGGGGTGCCCGATAGGGTAGTCTTTCGTTTTGTTTACAAAAGGGTACAAGCTGGTAAAATCATAATAGTGGATTTCTTCCCCGGGCTTAGGTTTATAATATAGACGGATGGCGTTCGTCCTCCCCCCAAAAAGAGCATCCCTAGGCATGAGAGGCTGGGGTAACTGGGCTCGGGTTAAAAAGCTCGCAAGCTCCCTGTCTGTTTCTTTCATCACCACCCACTCGTGCTCCCAAAGAGTCCTCACTACAAAACCAAGCCGTTTTAGATAGTCGGTCTTGAGCTGCGTCTTGTAATAAAGAAACCCAAAAGTTGTACCCATCATAGGGTTTTGTGCTTTTTCACAATGACAGACGACACAGCCGTGAAAAAAACACCCATTAAACTCAAAGGCTGTGTGTACCCCGTCAATATTGGCATAACCGTCTAAAAAGTAGGGGCCTACCTGTAGTTCCCCACCCTGTAAAGCGTGCCGTATTTGTATATGTTCTTTTTGAGAAATATACAACAGCCACTGGATAGATGGGGTCGAATATCTCTTTTTCTGTCTGTGATAGTTGTCTGGAGGGAGAAGAGCTACCGTGTTAGGCTCCAAAAACATAAACCTGTACATAGCCATGCAGACGGATGCCAGCGTTATGTACTGGAACGGATCTATACACAGTTTTATCTCAGTGAATTTACCGGGTTCTCTCTCTACTAGATCGACCTTCTCCGTCATATTCATAATTTCTTTTCTGTATAGGATACAAGCCTGTCTCAAAATTTTTACATCCTGCTGGCAGTAATACGCAAGCTCTTTCTGCAGGTCAAAAGTCTCAGAGCTGTGGTCTTGATACCAGTCGAGAAACTCTGCTTTTTCCCTGGGCATCATGCTTTCTACACCGTAGTGCTCCACACCGGGCATAGGCCCCACATAATTTTGATTTTCTAAAGTGTTAAAAAAATGTGGAAAATACCCTTTGCAACCTTCAAACCCCATCGCCTGTGGGAGCTTGCTAAGCTTCATGGGCAAGAAGTTTAAAGAGTCTATAAAACGAATGCCAAGGGCCTTAACTTCCACACACATTAGTTTACTGCCCTGAGTGATCAGTTCTATGCACATCTTTTCCTTCAGTAACTGTCTAACGCAGAAATACGCATCATAACCTTTGGAATTGTGTGCTAGGAACGTGTAGTCCCGGAACTCTTTGCCAATAAAGGTCTTAACAAACATAGAAAGACATTCGTCACCCTTAAATTCCCAGGATTTTTCCGGCTTTAGGAACATTGCAAAAATATAATTGGGAGTGTGCAACCCAGTCTCCTGCATGCATTCAAAATCATAAAAAATATACTTTTCTGATGATTCGGGCTTTCTAAGGCTGTCCATAAAACAGAGGTGAATGTCTACATCTCCAACGATCAAACCCTGACACTGCTTACAGCGCCTCCCTTTACACCTGTGCTGCTTGTCTACGTACGCCTGACACTTACCGCACAAAGTTTTAGACAGGCATTCAACTTGGTTTTTTGACGCACAGTTGACATGTCTGTCTAAACACTCTTTGGACCGACAATACAGTTTACAGCTAGGACACCTCAGCTGCACACCCATGTTGTCAGAGCATGTTGCGCTCAAGCAGAGACGGCAACGATACCTGCAAGAATGGTCGTGACTGTACACCGTGTGGCAAAACTCACAGTAATTTTTTGCTCCGAACAACTTTTTCACATCCAGAACCCCATAGTAATGTTCATTGTGCAACAGGATGAAATAAGTCTTAGGGTACACGGGGCCCCCCGTTTTAAAAAAACCCCAGCCACCTTTCACCGCATACAGCACCACCTGTATGTTAACTCCTAAATGCTGTTCAAACTTTGCTATATCAGTGAGCATAACCTTTTTTTGATCTGACCACCCCAGTTTCTCGTGCAACTTTCTCGCCTCTGCTAACAATTCTGCATCTGTAGGTTTATGACCGGCCATGACAGCCAAGAGCCCTCCCGCAAAACATAGATTGGTACCGGTGTAAGTCAGGTCTACTAAACATTGTCTCTTTTTATGAATAATCTGACTACTAAGGATAGAATTTAAAACTCTTCGAGCTCCCCCACCCCTATTTTTTACAACTGTCACAACAAGGCGCAACGTCCCATCGAAATGCAATTCTCTATTGCTCTGAAGCAGCTTTGAGGTCTGGTTCAAGAAATCCTCAGCGGACAGCTCATCCCTAGTTCTTCTGACTGAAAACAAAGGGTTAGTTAAACGACGGCTCTCTAAACGTAACTGTACGTAATCATCAGGGCCTACCCTACCATTAACATCATCAAGAACTAGCTGTATCCCTCTGTGTATGGCTTCAACAGCCTGTTGAGCTGAATTTATTTGCTCAAGATGGACAAAACGAAACTCCTCACAATACACCGACCCCCCAAATCTAGGTAATTCACGTTGCCAACTTCTCACTCTCTCCATATACACCTCTGCATTTTCAGGGTTACTTGGGGGTTCCTCTACGGAACCATCAGTGGCATCTTCTACATCCGATACTAATTGAGAGTCAGACTCTGAGACGCCTCCGTGAGGGGCATTGGGAGTCGATGGGACTCCGTCTAGAGAGCACTCTGGGGAATTTTCTAAACCAGAGTCTGATTTCGCCTCCCCATTTTCAGACATGCCAGTTTGAGAGCCTCTGGTAGGGGGCATCTCTTTTTGTTTTTTTTCCCTCATTACCTCTTTAGCCCTTTTTAAAATTTTTACAGCGACCCTGGCCTGGAATTTTTTGGCAGCCATCTGTTTATCCCCCAAGCGCCGTCCGCCCTTTTGTTTACACACGAGCTGATGTGCACCCTTGAGGGTACCCCTTTCCACACCTAGTCATGCCTGATCAGAGCCACCCTTTCCAGCCCCCCTTTCTTTTAGGCCCCCTGAGGATTCAGCGTCCATCAGTTTTCTGAACAAAGCGTCGTATTTTTTCCAAATCTTTTTAGAATGCCGTAGTTTTAGACTCCCCGAAGATACAGCGTCCATCAGTTTTCTGAATGAAGCATCAAACTCTTCCCAAATACTAGAATATGGGGGATCTTTGTCAGTCCTTAGTTTTTTATTCACAACCCCTAGAGTGCCTGCTCTGGGTTTGTGAATGTGTGTGTTTCTGCACACATTCAGAGCCCCTAGAGTGCCTACTCCAGGTTTGTGAATGTGGACGTTTTCGCTCACAGTTTTCTCAGGGCTTGGTGCGGCGGTGGCCACTGAGGAACTGGAGTTGTGTTTGCATGGTTGCAATACCTTGGCATCGCAGGTGTTTTCAATCCTTGGTTTTTTATTCACAATCCCTAGAGCGCCTGTTCCGGGTTTGTGAATGTGGGCGTTTTCGCTCACAGTTTTCTCAGGGCTTGGCGTGGCGGTGGCCGCTGAGGAACTGGAGTTGTCTTTGCATGGATGATTTTTACCAGAGTGTTTTGTTTTGTCCTTGGGTTTGACGTAAATGAGGTTTGGACTGGGCTGATGCTTCATCTGCACTCTTGTGTTGTTTTGCGTTGTTAAAGGTCTCAAAGCAGATTCCTGGTTCTTTGGTGGTTCTCGGGGAGGGGTCCTTGTAGCTCCCACTACAGCCTTGTCAGAAGGGCTGCATATGCCTGCTTGGGGCAGGAGGGGGGAAAAAAAAGCATTTTACAAAAATGTAACTTTGCCAGCTTTCTCACCCACACCTATGTATGTACTTAAAATACAAAACCTCATAAATTAACCAGACTAATAAGCAAAATATATTTACCCGGCTTCATCCATCCATCTGTCACTGATACTTGTGAATTTTTCTTTTCAATTGTCTCTTTCCTTTTTCTTTTGAGCATTTTTACCCGCTCAAGTTTTGACCGTGCTGTAAAGCAAACAACATTCTAATAAAACACATGAAACTGTCTAGTAAACTTTAAAATAAAATAAAATAATATCCATTAGAGTGTTTTTTCTATTTAAAAAAGTCATAGCTTTAAAACAAAATAATCCATTTCAGGCTGTACAACAATCACAGGTTTTGAGTTTATTTCTACCACTTTGAAAACAACCCCCACAAATATTTTTTTTTTTTAAAATACATCTCATTTTGCAAAGTAAAAACCCTGTTAATTGGAAACACACCATCACCATCAGTTTGTAGACATATACTTTTTAAAAACCGCCTATGTTTTACACACACACACACACACACACACAGTTTAAAACACTGTTTGCAACAAAATACTTTTCAATAAACCCACATGCTTTTAAAAAGATCCCTGGTTGTTCTGGCCCCCGCCCTGCCCCAGCCATGTGTGCTTGGGGTCTTTGGGGTAAGAAAAACAAGCCAAAATGTTAGTTAGTATTAGCTCCCAAATCCCTATTCAACCTATGTAATACCTGAAGTTATTAAGCACAACTACAGTTAAAAATGGTTTTTACCTTGGCCTGGTGATGAACTGCAACTTAAAGTTACTAGCTCCATGCTAAACAGATCACACTGCAATACAGATATGCACCATTATTTACTAAGATAGCATGGCCAAAAAAATGGCATTATATAATATATATATATATTTTCAGAGTTAAAAAAAAAAACCAGGGAACATACCTCCACTTGCAGCCCAGCAGCAATTCAAGAGAGTTTCTGTTGAAAGAGACAGTCTCCAAGCTACCTGAGGTTTTTTTTTTTTTTTTTTACACCATCCTAACTCTTTTGTTTCAAAATAGTTAGCAGGTTGATTGGATCACCCCTCCCTAGCATTCCCTTTTGTGATCGGGGGTGGGGAATAAGTTTTTCTGCACAATTGGGCTGCTTTTCTTTTTTTTTCTTTTTTAAGTTCAAATACTTTTTGTTCCCCCCACCCTGTAGGGCCTTCTTACAGTAACCATTTCAAGTGAGGGGCCCTTTGCAGATATCAATGAATGTCTTGGGGCTTGTTTTTGTTTTTAAAAACATGTTCTTTCATGCTTAAAGTTTGGTGGGACGGGGGGGGGGTGATTTCTAGAAAAAGTGCCCCGTGGCCTTCAACCAACTCCTGGGCCATATTTAAACTGGCCTATAGCGTTCCACCAACTCCAGGGGTTATATTTAAACTGCCCAATAGCATCTGCAAACTCCTGAGGTTTTATTTCATTTCATATTAATCAGAACTCACCATCCTCACCCACCCACCTCCCTTACTATGGGTGCACCCCCATCAAAATTAACCCTATGGCAACAAGGGTGAGTAATCACAGTCACCCTGGCTATTCAGTGGGGGGGGGGGTGGTTAAACCCGTTCAGTTCAACAGAATAAGTCAACTCTATTGTACTCAACCACATGTCTGAACCATCCCCGTTTGTTTTATTGTAAACACATTTTTAGGGTATTTTTCCCCCTCCCACAACATACATTTCAGCTTTTTTTTTTTTTTGCTGTAAATGGGTCTCTCTTACACAAAAGACACAAGAGCTAGGTTCTCACAAACAATTTTTTTTTTATTTAAAAGACATACAGCTCCTTCAAAACAAACCAAGATGCTCCATTAAAAAAAGAAAGAAAGAAAAAAAGACTTTAAGCTCCCTTAAGGGCCAGAGACCTTTTAACAGAAATACAAATAGTCACAAAGCCCTTTTCAATAGATTTTTTTTTTTAAATTTACAGCTACCAAGTTTTATATCGCATGTTTGGCACCTCACCATTTTCTAACTTAATCCTTTTAGATTTCTTACAAATAGCCTTTTTCTTAAGCAGGGTTCTGTAACTTTTTGTGCGGACCAGACGGTCAATATAACGCTCTAAGCAGGCATCTTCCGGTTTGGTCATTTTCTTTAAAACATGGTCAGGGTCTCCACTGAATTGCACAGCATTTATCAAGGTCACCCCTTGTGCTAAATGTTCTTGGGTTAGGCATAGACATTGCATAGCATAACCTATGGCAATCACAGTGTTTAATAAGCTTTCCAAACACAGCTCAGCACACAGGCCCCGGAGCTTGCAGTTTATATCCACTGAAGTCCAAGTCACACAGTCATGGTGCCGCTGGCCTGGTGCATCTATGACACAGCCCTCACAATCTTCAAAAAGCTTTTCCCTAAGACAGTGATTAAGAACAGAATAAACAGCAACGCGTACAATAGTCCGCATGACTTTGTTACGCTCACGACGTGGCACTGGCTCAGTCAGTTCCATGCCAAGCCTCCTCCTAAACTCCTCATAGCCGTCATCCTCGGAGTCCTCTTCAACATTTTGTATTGGCGTTGAGCAAAAACAAGGTGGGCCCGGTTCATCTTCGCTGCTTGGTGCAACGCTGTCCAGAGTCTCCGGGTCCTCTAGAAAGGCTTCATTGAGCTGTTGAGAGATTTTTTTCAAAAAAGAAACAGCGTAAGCACCCCACTGCTCGGTTTTTGATTTACACAATCCCTGGTTCCTAGCCCCGTTACAACCCCATCCCGACCGTCACTTCTTAAGCATTCATTTACCTGAGCGTTCATCTTGTCCACTAGTGACTTCCCCGAGCTGCGATCACCTTCCTCCTCCCGGGGGGTGGACAACAAGAGGCCATCACGCTCATCGTGGGGCCCCACAAGCGGCTGGGTTTCAGGGTCCGGGGTATCCATCAATGGCTGGGCCAAAGGGCTCCCCTCAATTGCCCCCTCCTCCTCCTCGGAACTGTCGCTGATGTAGCGCTTTCTCCGCGGTTTGTTGAAGGCCCTCGGGGCTAAAACAAAGTCCGAAGTTCTCACGGGGGTGGTGAAGGAGTCCATGTTTCCACGATTTCTAAAACACGCGCTCTTGGTAAAAGACAGCCTCTTCTGCCCGACGCTGGGCCTTATGGGGTGATGGTGCTGCGCTCTGATTGG
Source organism: Natator depressus (assembly GCF_965152275.1). NCBI lineage: Eukaryota > Metazoa > Chordata > Testudines > Cheloniidae > Natator > Natator depressus. The sequence goes on from NC_134245.1 coordinate 17,422,126, forward strand.
CAGAGGGGTCATACGCCCCTCTTCTGGGTGGTTCACCCCATCCCAGAACCTGCCCTATTTTGGTCAAATCTGCTCTCGGGCCGGCCTGATTGGTAGAGGTTGGTGGGAGGAGTTGTTAGAGGGGTCACACGAATCATTTCCGGACGGGTCACCCCGTCCCCGGAACTCATCCTAATTGGTCAAATCTCCTCTTGGTCCTATCGGAACAAAACCCCTCCTGATTGGTAGCGGGGTGGGGGGAGGAGTTGTTAGAGGGGTCACAAGACCCACTTCCAGAGAGGACACCCCCACCCCGGAACTCGCCCTGATTGGTCAAAGCTCCTCTCTGGGAGGTCCTACGGGGCAAAACCCATCCTGATTGGTAGAGGGTGGGGGGGGGAGGAGTTGTTAGAGGGGTCACAAGACCCACTTCCGGAGAGGACACCCCGCTCCGGAACTCGCCCTGATTGGTCAAAGCTCCTCTTGGGGGGGAAGTCCTACGGGGCGAAACCCATCCTGATTGGTAGAGGGCAGTGGGAGGAGTTGTTAGAGGGTTCACATGACATACCTTGCTTCCGGTCACGTGGCAGCCTTGACCCTGGAAGTAATACCCCATGGGGCAGGACTTCCGGTGGGGGGGGGGCAGAGGTCAAGGGGTGGGGTTAAAGGGGTCAAGGGGTGGGGAGGGTGTCACATGACACACCTTGCTTCCGGTCATGTGGCAGCCTTGACCCCGGAAGTAATAACCCATGGGCGGGACTTCCGGTGGGTGGGGCTAATAGGTCAAGGGGCGGGGCTGAGGGGGTCAAGGGGCGGGGCTAAGGGGTCAAGGGGCGGGGTCAGGGTTTGATTGATGGTAGGGCCCTTATACTACTTACTCCTAACATATGTCCTGGGGAAAGCGTGCTTGCATACTTTAAAGGTTTTTTTCCTTTGATAACTTATGGACTCTGTTTGAATAGGACTTGGTAGTGCTCTTGAAATAAGTGTTTTAAAGAAACCTTTAAATAAATAATTGTGTACTCATATCAGTGGAATAAGGATCCATTCATACTGTATGAAAATAAATAAATAAATCAAGCGTGTTTCACTTCCAGGTATACTAATGTCTTCCCATCTTTTTGGAACTAGAGTACATTGGACTGTTTTACTATTAAATATCCATTCATGACCAAATGGAGATGGCCCAGGAGAAAAAATGAAAGGTGGATTTTTTTTTCTGGAAGACCAGATTGCACTCTCTGGTCTGGCAATAACAATTACTAATGACATTTAGAGAGAAATTAACTATGAGAAATGCAAGGTGGCATTTCAGCGGTGCCAGTCAGTAACATTGCATCAGAGCTCACAGGAGAGAGGAGAAAAAGTTTATGGATGGAAAATTAATTTTGTTATGTCAACAATTAACCAACACCTTTTCTTCACTCTACCACATTATCACAAATTACAAGTGTGACAGAATATAGCAGCTCAGCAGAGGGATGAAATGGTACTTTAAAAGCCATGCTCCTAGAGACAGTTTCACCAGCCTGTGTTTCATTCCACTTTGTTCAACAATGAATGATAGCATTGGAAATCAGACTGACTGGGGAGGAAGAATTAGCTCTTGACTCTGTAGGGACAAAGATTATCAGTCATCCTCATCAGTACCTGCGGTTTTCAGACTTCGTGAGCTGAGCCCCCCCCTTTGAATTACGGTTTTTGGTTGGCCTCCCAACCCAGACAAAAATAGACACAATACCTTCCCCGCCCCTCTCGGGTCTTCAGGGTGTGGCAAGACTCATGCAACAGTCTCTGGGAGCGGAGCCAATGCTGGGCGCGGAGGATGCCGGGAGCAGAAAGTGGCGCAGCCGCAGCGGATGTTGACACTGACCCACAGGCTGGATGACCCACTGAAGTGAGTCAGGGGGTGGAGCTGGTACTCCCACCCTGCCATGGAGGGCTGTCTAAAGCCTCGCTTGGCATTGCTGCTCGCCTCCTTGAACATTCCTCTGGATCCCCCTGAGGGGTGGGGGGAAGCATGCCCCGCAGTTTGAAAACCTCTGATCTGTACAAAAAATTACCGTATAGTTCTGCAGCACCTTCTATCTGCAGATCTGAGAGTGTTTTACAAACACTAATGAATTAAATTTCTCAGCACCTTTCCTAGGTCAATGTTATCCCCAGTTTACAAATCAGGGTGGCAGTTAAGTATCTTGCCCAAACCCACTGAGGAATTTTTTTGGCAGAGCCAGACATAGACCCAGATCCTTTAACTCCCAGGCCTGTATGTTAATCATAAGGTCATCATCTCGCTCTGTGAGTCAAATAGTACGTGCCTCTGCATGGAACCCCTTTTCCTGCTTCGTCCATTGCGCATTCACACAGGAGACACCCATTACCCATAGCGAGGCTGTGGGTGATAGCTGCAGGTGGGACTGTGGGGATGACAGCTGGCACCTGCTGCTGGTGAGGGGACTAGCTTGATAAAACTCTGAAGGAGCACTGGCTAGTCCATTTAAAGGAGAAGTAGGTCCTGGTACCCAGTGTTTTCCCTCCAGTACTCAGGAGTAGTATGGCTTACAGAACCATAATACTTCCTGGTACTGATACTCAGGCAGTGCACCTCCTCCCCTTTCCCAGCATGGAGGTGTTTTGTCAGAGCCCTACTTTAGTCCTAGACTATATTTCAAGTAGCAAATTCTTCAGACCTGCAATTAGACAACTTCTAATAAAACTGAGCCACTGTTTTTTCTCCAGATTTCTACAAATTCTCCCCCTGTGTCTACACCTCTGTCCATCCAGTGGGAGAAAGAAGAGGGGATATCTAACAAAGCCACTGCTGTGATTTTCTGTTGCTTTCCTGGCTACTGTAACAAATAGCTTGTGGTCTAATAGTTGATTAATTCTGGTTCCTCCTGTAGGTGTCGTTATAATTTAAAAAATTATTTGAGATTTTTAAAGGATCATGGAGTCGTACATATGAAGGGGCAGAACATACACATAATTTAAGGAACTACTGGAGCTTGTTCCACCTCTCTGGTTAAATAGCTCATGGAAACTGGTGTGTAGCATGCTTTTGAAAGAGCAGTCCCTTCATTTGCTTGCTGCTAGAGCAAAACTAGGTTGCTTGTCCAGACATAACAATATATGCCTGAGTGTTTTCACAAGAAACGTCTAGATCATTACATATAATAGGTCTCAGCTGCAGTTTTGATCACTGAAGCATGCACACAATTCATCACAGCAAATTAGGTACGTCTTTGTAACTTATCTTTCTGCAATTTGCTGGCACTTTTGGAGAGCTGAAACTTATATTGTATGTGCTGCAGAAGCCATTTCAGATCAAATATGCTGTGTTTATTGTCGGAGAACAAGGATTCATTAATAACAAAAACATGGAGCATTCTGTGTTTCTGTTCCAGCATCTTGCAGAACCAGCCGTAGTACCAGCAGAGATCCCTGGCCACATTCATTATTTATCTATTTTAGTGAAGTTCTTGTCTGCAGTAAAAGAGATGTAAGCTTGAACATATCAGATTGTTTGTGCCAAGACCTATACTATAGCCCTTTCAAGAAACCCGAGGCATCCTTCATTCTAAAATCATTACACAGGCCATTTATCTGATTGGCTTTTGTCCTGTCTGGCTTGCTAAAATGTTGCTTGTTCTTTAAAAAGCTCAATTTGACCTTTTTAAAAGAAAAGGCACTTGCTATTTTTATTTTATTTATTTATTTATTTTTGCCAAGTGAACCAAAACCAAACCTTACATCACTGGAAATAGACATTCAAAAGCCTCACAGGTATTGAAAAGCATTAACTTTATTTCTAGAAGAGGACAGATGCTGGTGGACTTGGAATTACATTTTAGTGGATTCATCAGTATCAGTCAATTGTCAGTCTGTATGCAAATAGATATGTTTGAAATAGTTAATATGAATGTATCCTCTTGATTTTTTACAGTAGCATTCAGACCAGCAGTATTTGAACTTCTGGTTTGGGTTTGTTTTTGTTTTGTTTTGTTCTTTTTGGGAGAGATGAGGGAAATATTGGTTGTGTTCATAATTGCAGGGCTTTCCTATGTATAATAAGGTTCTTGGTGTTCAAATATACAGATATGTTGCTGACTTAAAAGCAAGATGGCAAAATATTCTAGAAGAAATTCCCAACACTGCTGCAGGAAAAAATAAACATCTCAATCTCAACATAGCTAAACCCCGGTGGACTGAGAAAATCCTTTTCAGTGGCCAGGTATTTTTAACTCTGTGTATGAGATTGATACACACATACCTAGATATTTGCATTTATTATCAACTGCCCTCTAATTGGTTTTATTTCTTCCAATAGAATTTAAGGTTAATAGTTAACACTACAACACATTAAACCTCCACCTCCCAAAATTAAAAGTGCTACTATGCTACTGTAGACTCTACTATGTGGTATTGTTAAGGTTTGGGATTTTATTTAAATCTGAAATTTATATCCAGGAGAAATAAATGATTTGATTTAAAAACAGCTGGAGGGAGGGAAAACACTGTTTGTTTTGTCCTCTATATTATTTTTCCCAGTCAGATAATAAGTTTATGGCAACCATCTTCTTTATCCCAACATACTTTGAAAATAATGTGTGTTTTTTAGCTTTGAGGCCTAAACTTGACACAGAAAATCCTGGATTGATCTCAGTCATACTGATATTTCCTAATGCTGTGATGGTCATGGGGATTTCAGATACCTTTACAATTAGAAAGTATTGTAAAAATAGGTGCATTTAAAAACTAAAAGGCTTTGGGGGTATCTCTGCACTGGCTAGCAAAAGACTTGGGTTTGAACGTCAGGCTCTGGCTCCCCAAGCTTTCATGACATGAGACTGCTATGGAAATAACATATTCATCCCTGGATGCTGGGCCGAGAAGACAAGAAAGGAGCGCCTTGCCTTGTGTCACATTGCTCAGCAGCAGCCTCGCCATCTGATTTAAAGTGTACTGACTGTCTTCAAAGAAGGTCCTAGCCAGTTCTCATTGTTTGGAAGGATGGTGGCTATAGTGTAGGCCTCCATGGTGAGTTGTGTGAAGCAGGCATGGTGGGAGGTCAGGAAGAAGGGTACTCTGATAGTTAGGGTCACAGAGAGCAAAAGGAGGTGGAGCAGTTAAAAAGTTGCTCGGTAACTTGCTCTTTTACCTCTGGGTTTGTATTTAGCCAGTGGAGTTGTTTCAACATTGATGTTTTTGCCACCAAAGCTCTGTCAGTCTTTCCATTTTAACCATCTATTTTCGGAGAGTTTTAATATACCCACAGACATACTGTATCTTCAGGTTAAAACTGGAGCCACCCCAGAGCAATATACTTTTTTGAAAGTAACTTTAAATAGTTTGAAAGTGTTTGCAAAATATGCTGATAAAATACTGTTTCTTAATAAATACTTTGTTGTCACAAAATACATTTGGGGAGGAAATAGTTCTGTGTGATGCTTGGATCTGGTGGGTGGAGTGAGGGAATAGAAAAGCAGAAATAGTGCAGGAAACATAATTTGTTTGAAGATTGTGCTTACTCTGGATTATCTGGTTTCCGTAAACAAAAATGGCCCGGGAATGTTTAGTATATAGGCTTGGTGCATATGTGCAGTGACCCGGATTTATACGATAAACTCTAATGGACTGATAGGTAACAACTTGCTCTGTCTTTGCAAGTTTTAAAATTAATGGAATGCTTAGCAATAGTCTGTATGATATATACTTAACCAACACAGAATTGTTGTAACATCTCCAAAGAACATGGATCGTTTTAGATAGATAATACACAACTGGAATTTGGATATAAATGCAAATTATATATATATACTCTCTTGTTCCTCACACCTGTTTAGAGCTTATTGTGTTAGTAGTGATTGGTTTTTAAAATAAAGCGGTTATCATGAAGAAATCAGCTTTTCCTAAGAGTAACAACACATGGTAACTTGACAGCATTAGTTGGAAAAATGGACCTTTTCAAGGATACAATTGTACATGGCTTTTGTGCCATCTTGTCATACATTCCATCTAGACGATATCTCATCACTGTTTTGTCTTGTGGTGTCTTGGTGGGGACATTTTGTCTCAGAAATATTTTGGCCACATTATTAAACACACGTGACCAAGTCCTGCTTGCCTTATTCACACAAGTAGCCCCTTTGAGTTAATTTGTCTGAATTAGGCAAACAGAATGCTGATCACAATTATGCTTGTAGGTTTCTATATTCATCCTGCACATACACTAGCGGAGAGGAGGCATGTAAAGTACTTTATGGACTGAGGCCTTGTTATTTGGTAACATACAGACTGTTCTATTAGGGGAAGTTTATACCCCTTAGTACGTGAGACCTTTGAAGTTAGAAACCTGCAATTGTGCTTAATTGTAATAAAAGAGCCAATATATCCAAGATGACGCATCACATCAAATATAACAATACATGCATACCAAATTATATAGATTCATGTTTATCTGCCTTCAAGAAAAATGAATCCATGATCCAAGTCAATGCAGTCTGTCATATCAATATTCCATTAGATGGAGATTTAATTTAATTGCTGCTTTTAAAAAAGTTGCAGATGAAGGAACTGTGATGTTTTATAGCCTTGGTGTAAGTGGACATAACTCTTTTGAAGTCAGTGCTCTTGCACCTGTTTGTTCAAGTGCTGAATTTGTCCCAGTGGGCCAAATTCTGCAGTTCTCATTCAGACTAAATTCCCATTGACATCAGTCAGGATATTGCCTGAGTGAAAACTGTAGAATTTGTCTCTTTAACATTGTGTGTGACCAAATATACTAAATGTGTTAAAACTCACAGTTGAGGCTGAAACTCTGTTCCTTATCTTCATGTTCAGCTGGACTGTACCTAAGATTTTCAGCAAATGAGCTACAGTAAAATCAACTGCTGTTCAGCCACTCCTATGACACCGAGGAACAACTGAGCAGGTTAAGAATACCATTTTAGGTTCAATGCTGCATTTCCTGGCGTTTGCTGGTTTCTATTCCCATAGAAATGTACCTTCAGCACAGCTGTGCATTTGTCTATTTGTCTGTGCATTTCAACTGATGAGTTTAAAAGGTTCTATGTAGAATGTTTTCCCCCTGCTATAAGTGTGGGCATAGTGTGGGGAGGGTCGAGCGGCATTACCCCACAAACTGCAAGCCTCGGAGAGGCGCAGAATTTGCTGCCCCTGACACGCGGCCCATTGGCCTGACTGGAGCTGCCCCCCTTCCCCCCCCAATACAGAAGTCAAACTATGCCTATGGCTGTAAGTCTTTTTAGAATAAAAGGAATATACGAGCACTGGTCTCAACTAAATCCGAGATTATAGACCAAATTACAGAATTACTGCATGTGTGAAGAAGATCCACCACAAAGAGTACTGTAATGATGATGCCAGCCCTCAAAGAAATAAACAATTAACTGGCTTCAGCAATGTAATTTGCCTTAGATCACAGAGACATTAACAAGATGTGCTTCAGATAGGTTTCAAATAAATCAACAAAGCTATGATCCACAGTGACATATTTTGGCAAACAATAGCTAACAAGGATTACAGGAAAATAGTTCCCTCCTCACAAATGATTTTGAAATATTGCAATGCCGAGTTGGACCTGTGAATGGATAAAAAGAGATCAGCATCGGAACTGCCGCTGAAGTCTTTGGCATAGTGCAGTGAGAGGTGTTGTGAGTGTCTGTCTGTGTCTGTGACACTTTTAAGGTGAGTGCATGGCCTCAATACATTAGAAAAGTTTTGAATTAAGATGTTGGGTTCATGAATACAATTTTGGAGGCTGGTTTCCTGTCTCAGCAACAAACAAGCAAACCAGGCACGTATGGCTGCATGTTTAGTCGAGGAACTACTGTCTGTGCAGGCGCCGGAGCTTATGATTACAATGTGTGCCGTGGTGCTGGCCCACGTAGCTAAACTCAGAAGCCAGCTCTTTGTATGCGTAAGTATTCCTGAGGACTTCAAACATTGGTGAATAGGAGACATCAACGCCCCAAGAAAATTCTGGACTGTCCAAGCTGAGGTTAAAGAGCCAACTCTTGTCCACAGAACAGTGTGCTGGGATTCTGTAGTCCCTTTTCTACACTTTGGATAAACAAAAACTCCAGTACTCCGTCAGATGGAAATGATGGGGAGGGGAGAGTAAGTGTAGGAGTTCTAAAAATAGTCCATTTTCATGTGCTTCTGACAATAGTAATTAAATGTGTACACCTCCCTTTACATGTAAGAAATGTAAGGTTCTTCCTACAGCTCTTTTTGATCTTCTGCATGGCAAACTGTAGACCGTAAATCAGAGTCATTGGCAAATTTACATTTGTGAGTAAAATTCTCAGGGGCACGCAGTCCCCTGAGACGAGTATTATTAGCTCCCTTGTTTCATTGGGTGCCTGAGTAAATCATAGTGTTTACGGCTAGTCTCTCTGACAGAAGGCTCTGGTTATCTCTTCATAGTGTATTCTCAAGTGGTCTTTATTTCCAAAGTGCTCTGGTAAAGAAATTTTCCCATGGGCTTCAGTTCACTTTTTCACAACAGAATTTTATCCAGGGTTTTTCTACGGAGCACATAGACTTTTTGGTGAAATATTTAATGGAATATGTGAGACTGAGCCAGGTTCAAACAAGTATTTGGAGGAATTAATTTTTGATTATTTTGCCCTGCTTTTTTCTGAGCTTCCATAGAAGAAAACTGATGGATGAAAACTTTAGAAAGAAGGGATGCCGCTATGTTGGCGGACCTCAATGGAACGTTGAAAATGTGACGGGTGAGATGTCAAAGTCTGATTATTTACAAACAATCTGGATTGGAAGTTTTTGAAATTCATAAATCACTTAATGTAATTGTGAATAAAATGATATTTTCCACCAGTTACAGCAAACACCGCAGAGAAAGTAATAATATGGTACTGAGAATAAAATGGAAAATGTCGTCATCAAAATGCAAGAACATTGTTACAGCAAAATGAAAACAGTGTGAATATAGAGGTAAAGCAGGATAGGTAGAGAGGTGAAACACCACCAGATACTGAGACAAATGCACACCAGCCATTCAGGTACAAAATAAACATTATGAAAAGTTACTTTTTCCTGTTTTCTTTTACGATTTTTTAAAAAAACACTGTTCTGTGCTGATACATTTCAATAAAGATTAAAACCATCATAGGAGGTAATGTTATCAAATGTAGATGGCAGACTGACGTGTATAGAATAAGGCTTTTGTCTTCTGTTAATATTTTATGAGTTCTGAATCCTTCCATTGACTACAGTCCATGAGCCTGATTCTGATCTCATTTATGCCACTCATACACTCAGTGGACCTGTTGTAGGTTTACACTGGTGTAAGTAAGAGCAGAATCAAGCTGCTCTGTTCTGGTTACCTAGTGTGCACAGAGATGTAGATGACAACTCAGATTGAGGGCCAGATTCACCTGGATGTAAACCGGAAGTAGTTCCATTTTCTGCTGGTACAACTGAGAGATGAATTTGGCCCTAAGGGTGCATAAAACAAGCAAAAAAAACCCTTTAATTCTTATTTCTCATTTGAAATATTCAACTTTGCTTTTTAACTGGTGAAGATCCTCCAAACCTATTTTCTTGAGTTCAATAATTTGTAAAGCAGGGGCTTCTAACTGCATTCATTCAAGTGCAATCCAAAAATGTGTTAACACTGCGACTGACTGACGTATGGCAAGTTATCAGATTTCTGAGATATGAAGGAAGCAGTAACACAGGCAGACTTTTCCTTTCACAAAGGATATTCCACCTTTCGTTTGCCTCTACCACAATTTCAAGGGATTCTTCAAATGAAATGGGAACATGTGAACCTGTCTTGCCTGACAATTTTTTTATTGAGTGCCATGATGACTTGGAGTTCGCTTGTTAGAAGCATTTTATATCGTGGGGAAACATCAGGGGAAAGGAAAGAAATAACACTGTATTTTCTGAAAAACAAAGATCTAAACACATATGTGTCACTGGATAAGAGTTACCTGAAAAAACTGGAAGGGGAATTAACACCTGGTTCTACAGGAAACATTGGTTACCACTATCAGTTTGAATGAAGTGTATTAACTAAATTGTGTTCTGAGTATTCATTCAGCTCTGTTTATGGCACACTCTTGAGTACATTTACTGTTTGTCAGAAGTACAAACTAGTGAACATATGAGGCTTTAAGACAGGCCATCTGTTAGTCTTAGACCCTTGGATAATTGTCAAACAGTTCTAAAAATAAGCACATACAAACTGCAAAGGTGATTTTTCTTTTGAGTATTATGGCACAGGGAGAGCAGCAACCAAAAAAATAAAATAAAGGTATTCATTCTGTGATCAGATTTTTCTCTTCTGAGAGGTTTTCTGATTTTCCTCTGTGCTCTCTCTTGTTGGTCATGACATCCGTGAATGCCTCTCAAGTTTAGGGTTAGTTCAGCACCAATTTAAGGCTCATTGTTTTTCCACAGGGAGCGATAATCTCCAATGGTTGAGGCAAGGGTCTTCTTGTGTCCTCTGTCTAAACTAATCTCTTTATAAAGTCAAGGCACAAAGATTTTGATCTTTATTGATGGATTGTTGTTAATTGAAAAAAACCCACAATGTATAAAATACAAATACATAAATAAAAGGGACATTTTCTGAGAGAGTTTTGGATCATTTGGGGTTCAGACAGTCTAACAAAGGTTGCGATTAAAAAAAAAATACATTGCAGATGGTGCTTCCTAGATATTTAGACACCCTGGCTTGCTTTTGTCAAGACGTTTTTTTGTAAAGTTTCCAGGTGGGGCCTTGTGTGCGTTTGCATTGAGGAGCAGGATTTACTGTTGGCTGATCTGGAAGGTGAGGGTTTTTGTGCATGTGACTCTCACCAGCAGAACTGAATGCTGTTCAATAACGAATTCTTTTCTGGGTATTCTCCGACCCCTGTAATGCCATTAAGGGTAGTGAGGGAACGTGGAGAGTAAGGAGGTCTTCATATTGCTCCGCTAGTATCCTGCTCTGTGATGGGTGGTGGTTGACTCTGAAAGGTGTCCTATGCAGTCCTCCTTGGCTACCAGGATGGTAGCATGAGGCCTCAAGCATTGGAGGAGGGAGAAGAAAATGGCAGGGGAAGAATCCATGAGGCTCTTACAGAGAACTGGAGGATTCTGTGGTTGGGAGAAATACAATAATTTATAGGCATTATCTACCTAGATTTCACAAGATCATGTAGTTGTGTTCTTACAGCATCAGTAGAGTAAACACTTAGAGTTTGTGTTGTTGCCTGTAACTACAGTGACTTCCATTTACCCTGACTCTGTGCAACCTGGTGTGCTGTCTGGCCAGATGATAATGTGTTCATCAGGCTGAATTAAAGAGATGTGTGGGCAGTAAAATACTTGCTATCCACTTCTATTCAGAAATACCTAGGCATGCTCATATTCATGGGTATCCAATGGGCTAAACACCTGTCGAGTTTCATGTTGCTGTTTGTTAAACAAATCTGTTATCTTCATAATTTCTGTTGGAATGATTTGAGGAGAGGTTGCTGTTCATCTTAACGGGAGTTAGAGTGAGAGACTTTATAACCTTTAATCAGAGTCCCTGGCTGTGTATGAAACGGCTACGAGGCTTATGAATTTCACTCAAGAAGGGCACATATTGCCAGTCTTGTTGTGCCATCTCTTCACCCCTGTATAACTGTTTGTCAGAAGTGTATATGCTTCTGTTTGTCAGAAGTCTTTTAGGTGTATATGCTCAAATGTATAGATATCTATAACAGCTTGTACTAAATACATAACAGATGCACAATGCCACCATAGACTGGATGTATTATGGCCTCAAACCATCATCACACCCCTTGCAGTTGCATTTTATTTTTTTCACCTGCTCCTGTGAAGTACACCTGTGACTTATTGGCAGGGAATTTGGTTGCAGTATGGGAGACTCCCAGCCTGTGTGCCAGCCTTGTAGCTCTGCTCCACCGTGAGCTGCTTTTTTTTGAGGTGGTTCTCCCAATCCTTATACAGCTTGTAAGAGTTTCTTTCTATTGCTCTAAGTTATCCTCTTCCGACGCTGTTTCCCTTCTTGTTGATGAAGTGCTCTGAAAATAGAGGTTGCTGTGCAAGTGCTTTGATTATAATGCACTATGTACACATACGATAACAAAGACATGCTCATTCAAGGTGTGCTGCAAAGTTAGCTTGAATCAACCACCAATGCAAGCACTGATGTCCCCAACTAACTATCCTGTGGGGAGCAATCACTAAATGCATATATGCCAGTTAATCCTTACAGTAAATCTTTTTATTGTCCACAAAAGCGGTCACCCAGTTCCAGAATGATTGGGGATGCCACAGCAAGTAGAAAACACCACATAAGCATTCAGGCACTCTTGGGGCCCAGGGATGATGCCCAGTTTTATCTGACATGGCTTTCACAATTGGCGTCAGTTAAATCTCCCAACCTTCTCATATACTGAGGCAGTGACTTACCTTATCTTGATAGGCTAGCTTAGTGCTGCTGCAGTTTTCCACTTGCCATGATGTCTCAGAATGATGTATGCTGAGGGGTCTCGGTAGTGCACCATGTCCTGGCAAAAGGACTTAATGGGAGATGTAAAGAATAGCTTTTAATGGTTAGGTTTCAGAGTAGCAGCCGTGTTAGTCTGTATCCACAAAAAGAAAAGGAGCATAAGCTTTTGTGAGCAAGTGAGCTGTAGCTTATGAAAGCTTACGCTCAAATAAATTGGTTAGTCTCTAAGGTGCCACAAGTACTCCTTTTCTTTTAATGGTTAGTTTATACATTATGCCCTACTCCCTGAACCACCAAATGCACAAACCATGCGCAAAGGGCATGCTTGGAAGATGAGGAAGATTTAGCACAATTGTCTGTGACTGCTTCAATATTCTTTTGCAGGTCACCTTTAAAGTTGGGGGGGGGGGTTATAGTTTGTTTTATGTTGTTCTTGGTAAAGTGTAACTTGCTGTGTTGGAAAAACCCTTTGAAGCAATCCTGATTCCCACTGCAGTTCTAATCCACCCCTCCATTGGTAGGAAATGAGAATTTTCACAGCTGGTCAACAAACCGTTACTTAGCAGAAGTATAGCAGTAATATTGATATATTGGGAAATATACAGTGTTCACTGGCTTCAAATCTACACTTCTGCCTACCTGGTGTAATAGTTCAGTTTTAGTACAAAGGGGTGCAATGAAAAGGGATCTCTACTAGCTAATTTAAGATGTGCTAATGGCTTTTCTTACTGCCTGTGCTTTATTTCTCTACCTCTTGTCATTTTTTTTCATTTATAATATGGTTAACACATTTTCTCCAAAGGTCTGAAATAGATTTTGAAGTTGGTACTGATAAGGTTTAAATTGCTTTGGTCTGAAAATCTGGTCATCTTGGTACACTGTCTGTTGCCAGCCGTGCAAAGTGTTGCAAAATGGCTACCATCAAAAGATTTGAGCTCAAAAACATGTGATGATTGGATTAAAAATGTTCACGTTGGGGAACAAAGTTATAAAATGCAAGGACTGAACATAGCGAGTTTTCAGCATCACCAAAATGCAGAGGCAATAAGCCACAAACACACACCTCAGGACTAGGCAGGAAAAAAAGAAATGTAATGTTACTGGTGAGTGGTAGTGCGGGTTGGAGGTCGTAATGCTTTAACTGAATGGCTCACTTTTGTGGTCTGAAACATGTTTTAACAGGTAAAAATGTATATTGGAAATACAGAAGATGAGCTCATTTCCATAGGCCTTCCAAATATGCATCTGTGGTATTTGTAGGGTTAGCTGTTTGCATGTACAGAAACCCCACAGTCAAGTACTCTCAGGCACTTGTGCGTGCAAGTTTTATCCATTTCGCTTGTGTAGATTCAGTTTTCTCATAGACGGAGGAAGGATTTAGTATACACAGACAGCTGTACCCATACATATTGTAAGGGCATTTTTGAGGCTCTTTAAAAATTTGGCCTTATATGTTAACTGTTCGGTGCTGGGATTAGTCAGCATGTCAATTGCCTGCAATACATGTGAGGGGAAAGGGGGAACAGCATTTTCCCCAGCAAATCAAGTTTTGCATATGGAAAATGTATATCTGATCCATTCGACTGATGGCTTGTGTATTATGTTCAGTATAGGAGTCTTTATTTGAAAACAGATGACGTCGGCTCCGTACAGCTGCTGGTTTGGGGTATAATCTGTTTGCATCTTTGTATAGACTCTGCTCACCAAAACACTCTATTTTTTATATTAGATCTGTGGCAGAACATATCATTAACCCATGTTTGAAGAGGGAGGGTTCACAATGAATGCTTCATTATCAGATTTAGAGTCACATACCATTCCTTTATTGACCTGCCTGGTGTAATCAGTGCAGCAGCCACACAGATTTGAAATCATGTACCCTGACTGTAGACTGTGCGCCCTGCATCTAGTGCTGATTGTGCATTATCTTTTAAATGACGCTGCCTAAATAAGTATGGATTTGTCTACCATGAATAGTCCTTGCTTCGATTTGTGGATGGTAAACCTTTTGCATTTTTTTATTGGTATTGAGGGTGATCTAAAAATAGAATTACAATGAAGTGCACTAGAAATAGCCATGGTTAAAATGCTCAGGAACATGTTTGAACATGGGGATATCTGTGTATTCTTCAACTTTAAAAAAAAAAAATCTTTTCAATTGTCTTGATGTGCAAGCTCATTTATCGGTGTTGCTGTTACCCTATACAGCTACATTAGTCCTATTACATAATTTTGTTACTTGCTGTTCCCTTTGTGAATAACATGCAGCACTGCACAGGTTGTTCTTCTGTATGATTGGTAATATCTCCATATTTAAAAAAGTCACAAACTGTCAGATTTTATGCTTGATTATGTTAAATCACTTAAAAGCAAAAAATATAGTTTCTTTTTACATTCCACAGATGTGATTCATAGTACATTAGTAAGCTTTCCATTTCTCTACACAGTAGTTTTGGTTATGGATCTCAAATATTTTAGCTTAATTTGTTGCAATATTCAGGGCATGCAATAACTATGCTATGGGCTATAGTTATGCTAAGCAAGCTGTCATTATTTTGCTATTTTATCAGATTGTTTAATTCACAAAGTATCACCCTATGCATGTTTAAACTATAACACTTCCTCCATTTCCTTAATCTTTTGTCATGTTGAAAGACTGATCATTGTGTAGAGTTTCGTAAGAATCTGCCTGCCTCAATATCTATTGCTGATAACTTTTGACATGATTTAGAAACTCAACAGCACTTCTGACACCTTGTGGTCAGTTATTGGGAGTGCACAGTTCAGAAAATAATACCAGCTTTAAATGGGGTCACTGCTACCTAGAGAGACTACGGCTGCGAATGGAAGGTTCATTAGTTAACTATTTCCACAAGACAATTTTCATTAGACAGATGCCATTGCCATAATGAAGTAGAGGACCCATTTGTTTCTGATTGAGATGTAACAGTAGATAATTTAGAAGGAACAGATTATTTATGAAAAGTTAAAATATCTTCATGTATTTGAAATACATTGTACATAAATAATTTAATTCAAAATTAAGCTAGGGTTTTAGAAACTTTTCCTTTTTCTTTGGGAGACCTGCATGGTTCTATTACTAGAGAGATAGAAATTAGTAAATTAAAACTAGCATGAAGTGAAATGTGTGAATTTTGACTGGTAGGCATTGTGGCAAAATTTGAAAACATTTAGGCCCCAATCCTGCAAAGGCTTATGCACAAGTATACCTTTATTTGTACAAATTATCCTATTGACTACTCATGCAGATAAAGTTACGTCCATGCATGTTTGCAGGATTGGGGCTGTAGTATGCAAGCAAAATTTATGGGTATGTACTGCACTGAAAATACCGCTTTGAGATTGCTTCTGGATTTATTTGGCTTCTACACAAAGTGGCATGACTGGACTGTAATGTCTCCATCCTATGCTAAAAGAGCTGTTTGTGATTGCAGGTGGTGGTTACAGCTCTACTAAAAAAAGGAGGACTGCTCACAAAGATGTGCAGCATAGTCTATTCTGTAAAGAGATTGAACTTCTGGGGGACATATCCAGCTTGTTTTCTGCAGTGTAAATTACCCTGTTGCCAGAACTAGTGGTTCAGCTGTTATTGCTGAAGTATTCCTTGGATTGCAAAGTGTGTGTCACAATCTGGTGTCTCTTTCTGCCAGTACTTCTACCAATGACTAGTGAGAATCAAGAGTAAAATATGGGAAGGGATCCCTCAGTGATACAGATTTGTTTTAATTGTTACAATTAAGTGAATAGCTGAAGGCAGATTTTTCTCGTGACATGTTACCATTTTCTCTATATGTATTGAAAATCTTAAAGGCTGTACTTGGCTGGTAGAAAAAAAATGTTTTTTCCTAAGTTCATGCCAGCATTAACAGATCTATCAGTACAAAGTGAATGTGTCATATTGGCAGCTGTTACTTATGAGTACTTTTTCTTTATTGCATTTTGTTTTGTAATAATTGAGAAGCTTTTATGTAGAACTCTGCATAAAGGGTAGTGAGTAGGAGGGTCTGGGCATGCTTTCTATTAGTCTGCCCCTCATGCATGTATCCTTTTTTCATCTTTCCAGAACCACACATTGAGTCAGCACGCACAGTGAGCCACTGGCACTACAGGACACCTCTCTGCAGAAGACTTGACGGAGGCACAGTGGGGAGGACCATTTGAACATTACATCCAATCAAAGTGTCATTTGCAACCCAGATGTAAAACTCTAATGATTTGGCCATGAGGCGCTGCTATTATAAGCAGCTGGAAATGAATATTAATGGAAGAGATTAAAAGTATTCCATGCTCAGTATTTTTTATTGTCCTGCTTCAGCTAGTGTACTTTAGAGCTTCTGCTTCTGACTGAATTTATAGTGTTAGATAAATCTGCTTTGATGCTGTTGCCCTTTGTTGCTTCTTGTATTATATGGATAGTTAAAGATTAGGTGTGATTTTTTTAACTGCTTTTTAATTGCAATTTTAGGTAATTGTGCATTGTGATGTGATTGCTTGGCTATTGTCAGAATATTTCTTTTGAATTTTTTAATTAAAGACTAATGCTTTGATTGGATTTGCCAGTTCACCGGACAGTGATTAAAACTATGTAATGAATATAATCGGTTTCAGTGCAACTGGATGGTCTGCTTTATAAATGTGACTTAATCTGATTGCAATAACTAGTACAGTTCAATAAAGGGAATACATGAGATTAGTGTCAGAGCTTCAATGCATCTATCAGTACACGTTATGTCACTACCACCTGTACATGTGTGTCAGAGGACTAGAGTATAAAATAATTTGTTACCATACACGTGTAAACTCATGAAGTAACCAGAGCTTAATTTGTGCCAGAGCTTGCCAGGACTGAGCCCCAGCACTCTAGGCTTGACAGTTCGCAGCCCTGATACCCCTGGGCTTGCAACATCAGTTATGAAAGTAAAACAATTGCTTGAGCCCCAACACCTCTTTCATTACAAATTAAGCACTGGAAGTAACCCATGAAAAGTGAAGCCTTGAGGAGTGCAAAACATATACTCTTGTACTGAGCAGTGTGTCCTCTCTTTGATGCATGCACAGAACTCCCTTTAAGGTTAATGGGAGTTAAGCACATGCATTATGATGGAACAGTTGGCACTTTAGAAATTAACTGTATAAAACTTGTGCATAGAATTGGTTTTGGGTTTATTTTGTTTGTTTGTTTCCAAGCCCTGGCCCTATCAGGGGCTGGAGCACCCTCAGCTCCTACTGATGCCAATGAAAATTGAAGGTACGTAGCATCTTGAAGGATTGGATCCCTTCCTTCTGCTTTTTTGTTTGTTTCAACACAAGGTAATTAACATTCATGCTTATATACAAATGCAGTAACTGCTGGGCCAGTTAGGAGACTGTGTGTATATCAGCCACATGAACTTCTAGACCTCCTGGTATGGGTTCTCTACTCAGCCTCCGCACATCTGACCTATTAAACTGCCATATTATAATTAGAGCCCTACCAAATTCACAGCCATAAAAAACATGTCGTGGACCATGAAATCTGGTCTTTTACCCTATACTATACAGATTTCACAGGGGAGACCAATGTTTCTCAAATTGGGGTTCCTGACCCAAAAGGGAGTTGCAGGGGGGTTGCAAGGTTATTTTAAGGAGGTTGTGATATTGCCACCCTTACTTCTGCGCTGCTTTCAGAGCTGGGCAGCCGGAGAGCAGTGGTTGTTGGCCGGGTGCCCAGCCCTGAAAGCAGAAAGCAGTGCCCCGCCAGAAGTAGTGCAGAAGTAAGGGCAGTAATACCACTGCTGCCTTCAGAGCTGGGTGGCCCGAGAGCGGCTGCTGACTAAGGGCCCAGCTCTGTAGGCAGCAGCGCAGAAGTAAGGGTGGCAATACCATACCAGGCCAGCCTTACTTCTGCGCTGCTGCTGGCGGCTGCTCTGCCTTCAGAGCTGGGACCCCAGTCAAGATCCGCTGCTCTCCAGCTGCCCAGCTCTGAAGGCAGCGCCACTGCCAGCAACAACGCAGAAGTAAAGGTAGCAGTACCGCAAACCCCCCTACAATAACTTTGCAAACCCCCCTCCCCACACACACACACACACACACACACACACACACACACAACTCCTTTTTGGGTCAGGACCCCTACAATTACAACACTGGGACATTTCACATTTAAATAGCTGAAATAATGAAATGTATTATTTTTTAAATCATATGACCATGAAATAGACCACAATGGACTGTGAATTTGTTAGGGCCCTAATTATTAGGGATCTAATATTAATACTGCTAATTAGTAGATTTCTTTAACATACCAAAATTGAGCACAATTTGTTGTCTTTGCCCTGTGTCTGAACTTGGAGGATGTCACTGACACCTTGTAGAAAGTACTTTTCAGGGTCATATACCCTTCAATGTAAAAACACTAAGTACCTAAATTGGTTTATGCAGTGCATTACAGTTGGGATTGGAATACACTGTGTAACAAATGGAAAGGCTGAAGCTTCTTTTTAGTACACCTCCTATACTGCAGATTATATTTTGATGTTTAATTTCCTGCTGGTTTTGATTGTTCTCTGTTACGTTGGCGCACCACACCTTTAAGGCAGTGGGAGATACACACTTGTAACTGAGGACAGACTGGGCCTCCTGGTTAAAAAGAGGGATTTGGGTTCATTCCTAAACTAGAAAGGACTAGGGCAAATGTAAATTATGCACAGCTATTTTGAGAAATGTTTCACATTTCTCAAGAGAATTAGATTAATTTCCCTGTTCGGGGAAATAAGAGCATTTTTGTTTCCAGTTACTCTGCTGACATGAAATTGGTTAATTTTCTTCTTAGTGAAAGCTGACTTGGACACTGACAGGTAGTTTAGGCTCAAAATTTTGTTTTTATTTAAAAAAATTACAAAACTCAACTTTAAAAAGAAAACTAGTTATAATTTTTCTTCATTTCAGTGAAAATGCATCTGTTCTTATTTAAATAAATTTTCTCTTGCTACCTTTGAAACCTAAGCACTGTTCTAAATACATCCAGTTCCAAAAACACAGCTTCAATTTTTAACCTTTTAAACATTTTTTCTGTGTAAGCCACTAAATTGGTTTTAGCACTGAAGAATTAAATAAAAACTGCAGCAATTAATAATACCACAAATAATGTAATAATGCATTTCTAACCACATACTGTACCCACAGCCAACTTGCAGGCAAAATTTTAATATGGGATTTTCTAAAGTGCCTTCGGGACATAGAATTTCAACGCAGTTGTATGCCTAACTCCATTACATGCTTTTAGAAAATACCATCCATTAAATGTACCATACCTACTACCCCTTTAAACGAAAACTTCTTATAGTTAGGGGTTTAACCTAGGAGATCAAAAAAAGGCTGCCTTCAGCCTCGTTACTAAATTAACTAAATAAGGATGGCTTCGACAGCCAACGTTTGAGCTAATCTAAAAGAAGCCTTTTTCAGCTAGTAACTTCGTCACCCTTCCGATGGTGTAAAGAATCTGGCTCCTGCTTCCAACCAGTCCCAAATCCCAGAGCACAGCTCTCTAAAGCCTTAGCTGTGCTACAAACATTACTGGTGCGGTTGATCCGGTGCTGAACAGGGTTTAGCTAAAAGTTTAGCCAAGGTCAAACTGTATTCAATGTCATATCAGAGAGCATGGTTCAAAGACGCTCATGGCAGTGGGATGGGAAAATTGCTTAACTGACCACCGCATGCCCAGCCACGTTACCCTGAGGAAAAGGGAACTATGAGAGACTAACTCTCTCCCAGAAGATGAAGAATGTGTTTGTGTCCGCATGCTAGTTTACTTTTCCATTAGGTTAAAAGGGTAGGTAACCCCAACCCTAGGGGTCAGGAATTGACTTTGTTCCATGCAGATTGACAAGGAGGTAGGTGTAACACCTGCTACTTCTCCTTGAAATAGAAGCTGTGCCAACTTGTTGTTCAGTGTTATCCTCCAACCCACATGACTTCCTATACTGAATGAATCATTTTGGATGAGTTGCAAAACATGCCACAGTTGGATAGGTCACCTGAATGTGTCTGAGAGCTCGCTCAGCACATTCTTGTTGCTCTCCTCCTGCCCCCAATCGCAGTGGGTCAAGATGTAAACCATCTCTCTGGCTTAGGTCATCAAGAGTTAGAGATGTGATGAGTGGGCAATTTCCTTTTGCCTCTTCTGCCATCTGAGTCTTGTGGATGGGCAGCACAAGTTAGAAAAGAAAGGAAGGCCAGACTAGACTGTACTTTGCGCTTGAGGCTGGAAAAAATTGAGTTATAGGTCTCTTCTTCAGTCTCCGCTGTGCCTTGCAATACTTTAATAATGTCAGAACTCAAGTGATCTGATTGCAAATGCTGACTTTTGTTTTTCTTTAAGAATCTTTCACTCCACCGCAGTGTGATCATACCTACAAATGTCCAGTGACATTTAATGTAAACTATAGTCTAGCAACTTGTTTTGTGGAATATTTGCCATAACCAGCGTCTATAAAAAAAAGAACTTAATGAAAGCACACACAATGACCAGCGATGCTGCCGCCTCAGTTACTGCTTTGCTTATGAACCAAAGACGATGTAGGCAAAATGGCTGGGGCTGTTTTAATAAGTAATTATGAATTTCAGCCTTCTCTGAATATGAAAATGAAATCTGGTGCTAGGAAATGGAAGGAGAGTGTTCAGCTTTCACAGTTACTGTGATGATTTCTCTCTATGAGTTTGATCCTGTGAGGTTCCAAACCCCTGCCATTCCTATTGACAATAGTTCTTAGCACCTATCAGACCCTTTGTTGGTAGATGCTGTTTCCTCTGTTACTGCATCTGGCTCTCATCACTGGCTATGCAGGTGCAGACAGAGGGGTTTCAGTTGCTGGAAAATTTAATTTCTGAGTCTTGTTCCCATTTTTGCCTGTGGCCAAAAGGAGATATATTGGCCTGGAAGGTTGTCTGAATCTATAACATGTCAAACTGAATGGAGATGCTCTCTGAAAGCCCCATGTAAAGTTTTATCTACTTGTCCATGTAACATTAATTTACTCTTCAAACTGGTGGCTGCTGATATGGATCAGGAGGATTCTGTTCAGATTCCAGTTAATGTGGAAGATGTACCGGTAAGTGGGAGCGTCATTGGCAAGATGGTCTATAAAGATGAGGTCGTATCAGAGAATTCACAAAACACGTTAGACTAACCACCCTTCAAAGTACCTGAGTGGTATCAGGGACACTGAGATACAAGCTATGAGAGTATAAAGAAAAATTTTATTGCTCTTTTGTATATAAAAGTCGAGGTAAACATTGACACACAGATTACTGGTAAATTTAGTTCAATGAAGCCAATACATTTGTAACAATTTAACAGATTACCATTTATATATTGAATGATTTTACATTTTCCGTGTCTGCATACCTCCATGTCAAAAGAAGAGTTAAATACTCTGAACTAATCATAAGTTATTAAACTATGTTGCAGGACATAATTTTTACAGTGTCTGTACAATCACCTTTTACATACAGTATTTGTGTGTTGACTGACCACAACTTCAGATCTTTGTCTGTTGACTAATCCTTAACATTAAATATTTCATACGTTTCACTGATAGCTTATCTTCTTCTTCTAGCCTTAGCCCAGTCCCATCCCAGGTTGTCCTCCTACATTCCAGTCTGTCTTGAAACAGTTCCTTGGAAACTCCATGGCTAATCAAATCCTTTTGTGTTACATCCATCCACTTAGTTTTGGGTCTTCCAGCCCTTCTCTTATCCTCCACTTTTAAGTTTATCACTCTGTTGGAGCAAATGGGAATTTTATCATTGACTTCAATGAGGCACGATTTCATGCTGCAGATTTCCATTGGGGTGTCTACCCGGGTGCCAAACTCCTTAATTTAGACAAGGTCCTCGGAGTTAAACTGAGCAGAACATGAATATCTCCTCCTCCTGATTTTTTTCCCCTCTGCACCTTTTCTTTTCTCCCCAAACTCTCCTTTCTTGCAATTCTGTGTGCTCTTTAGTTTCGCTTATCTTTCATTTAATTGTTGTTGTCCTCCTAACTGCAAGATCCTCTTCTTATAGTATCAGCCACAGCCTGACCTATGGTCTATTTATAAAGGAATTATTGTTACTTTTCTAAAGTTTAATAGATAAAATGAGAGAGAGAGCTAGCATATGCCTATCTGTAGAAAGCATCCAAAGGAAAAAATAATCAAGCACTCCAAGAGTAAGATAAGATAATTACCACATCACCTACAGGATTCTTAACAAAGTATGAATCTTCATTGCCCTATTAATGAACTGTAATTTAATCGCTTGAGAGCATCTCAGTACGGAATCAAAATGATTTTTTTATTATGACATTCACTACATGGACAGTTTTTATTTGATACGCGTGAAGAAAGTATAGCTGGATATGTTTGGGAAAGCATTGCATGTGAATTTCATCTATGTTTTGTTACTATGGTATTACTCAGTAAACACAGATTAGATTAGATTAGGAAAGTCAATTTATTAATGAACTCCTTTACGTTTATTAAACCATTATTTTTTCCCACTGTAGTCAGATTGGCTCTGATTCAGCAAAGCACTCAAGCACATGCTTAAATTTAAACACATGCTTAAATTCCATTGGCTTCAATGGGATGTGAGCATGTGCATAAGTGTTTGCTGAATCAAGGCCTGGGCATTTTCCATTGACCTCAGTGGCCTTTGGTTCAGTCTCCAAAATAGGGAAAGCATATTTTTCCCTGTCTGGAAATACTGTTTTAAATAATACCCTCAAGAAACTGTCTTGTGTGCGTTAACTACTGTAACAGGGCATTTCACCCAGACACATACACTGAGCACTTGACACACACCTCCATGCACCTCTTTGAGAGCCCCTGGCACTGCTGAGCAGTTAAGCGTCATTCGTTTGTTCTTCCTTCTCAGGGCGAGAGCCTTTCTAGTTTCCCAAGATGTATAGTCAGCACCTCAGTATTAGCCAATCAGAGCTGTGTTTCAGCAAGATGCTGTTTAAAAAAAGAGAGAAAAGACGGCAAAGTGTTTACAATACCTTGTGTAGATGCCACTGCCAGAAATTGTGCTAAGCTCTGGGGTGCAGGGACCAGCTCTTTGTTTTATGTTTGTACAGTGCCTAGCACAATGGGGTGCAGGTCCCTGATTAGGTCCTGTAGTGGGATGGCCCCACTCCCGCAGAACGGGTTAAAAGCAGCCCTGGAGAGGGCTGTGGCTGGGAAAAGCTGAGTGGGGAAGCAGCCACATCTGTGACCAGCTCAATCAGGGCCCAGCTGACCCTTATAAGAGGGCTGTGGGCCAGAAGCTAGAGGAGTCTTTCTCTAGTGGTGGAGACAGGAGGACCTAGCTGCCTGGGAGCAGGATACCAGAGGTTGAGAAGTGCTGGGGAAAGGCAAGAGGAGCTGGAGAGCTCCAGCCTGGCAAGGCCTAAAGAGAGGCACTGCGCTGCAGGGAAAGGCAGCAGGTCCAAACCCCCCTTGCCAGTGACGAGTGGTTTAAAGACTGCAGTCTCCCAGTGAGCGGGGGCTAGATGATGACTGGCAGTAGCCACTGAGGCAAGGTGGGTTTAGAGGGTTGGGGGGGTCCCCTGGGAGGGGAGACCCAGAGTGTGAGGGTACTGCGGTGGGCAGAACCCCAGGGCAAAGGGCACTGGGGTCTGGGAGGAACACGGGGCCAGCGGCAAGCGAGACGTTGGCCTGCAGAGGGCGCTCCGTAAGCTGGAAAAGAGCTAATTCCCAGATGACCAGCAGGAGGTGCCGTGCCAGTGAGTCATCGCCTCGCTACAGGGCCCACGGCACTACTATAACACAACCAATAAATAACAACAGTAATGTAGGCCATGAGTGTGTAAATTACAAAAGCTCAGGGACACTCATGGTAACCTTACATGTCAATGACCACATCAGCCCCGTTAGCTTTGTTTCTCTCTCTGTCTCTCCAAGTTTATGGCAGGCTGCCCTGCTGCTTGCTCTCCCTCCTTCTGTTCTCCAAACCATCTGTCCCCCTTTCCAGGCAGCTATTCTCTGATACAGAGCAGTTCATCTGCTTGTTCTTTCCTCCACCACCCTAATCCATCAGTCCAATAGTGTATTGTCTCCAATCCCACATTCCTAAGGCAAGGCCAGACTTGAACCTTTCAATCACCCTTCCTTTCAGGGGGCCTTCCAGCATCGAAACCCAGTAATATCACCTTATATCGGCATTGTGGAAAATGTCCTTTGGCTACAGAAATTCAGAAAATGAAAACATACATATGTGCCGGTACTGTCCAGCCATTGGCTACACCTAGACTGCATGAAGCCAGCTGGTGATGAAATTTTGTGCAAAGATTTTCATTAGTGATGCCCAGCTCTAATTTACACGCACTTGATGTTTAATAATGAGATTCTGCATTAAAAGTGACTTAAAAAGGGGGGGAAGATGCAAATACATTTGCCGAGTAGCTGGGAAAATGCAAGAATTCACTTGCTAAATGTTGTTGCTCCTGGTGCCCCAGAATGCGTATTGGTATTTAGAGTCTTGTGCAGCACAGAGCACACCCTTCACACTTAACAAATAATATATGAAAAAATATGGACTAGGGCTCTAACAGTTCCAGGGACATCTCTTATGCTCTCTGTGGGAAATACTGCTACAACCGGTAATGTAACTCAAACTGGAAGAAACTTTAAGTACAACCACTGTACTTAAGCTCAAATAGTCACCTTGAAATTCACCAATTATGCTGCCCTATGTCTTAAACCTTATGTGAGCTGAAGAGGTACCTGAGTCCCCAGCATCATTCTTACATCACAAATAAATACTCAAGCAGGAAAGCCTTCAAAACTTGGCGTGTCTGAGCAACATACTCTAGGTGTTTGATTTTTTCATTGGGCCTTTAAATTAGAGACAGCATTTTTTTTCCTGGTTGGAAGTAATGTAATAAAGAAGTGCATCTTCTTCTTTCATTTGCAATTTATGGACAGTATCCTCAAGAAACTGGCTTCTGGGCATGAAAGCTATTAAATATGTATGTTGTTTGCAAAAGATACAGCTTCCACTATACATTTTCTGACTTATTCACAAAAGATCTTAATATAACCTTGCCACAGAAGAGGGCTAAGGGAAGTGTGCAAGTGACCATACTGTAAAGCTACTGCTATTGTAATGAGACTAAGGGAAATGAAATAGCTTCCATTTGTACCAGGTAGCAGGAACACTTTGCCTTACTAATGCTGCAGAAACAATCACTCAAATGAAGGATACAGTGAACCCCATTCCATACGAGGTGTCTTGTGGTTTAAGGGTTAATCAGATGTTCTCTCCTGCATTTCATGCCGAGTGCTAAAAACATTCAGAAGTTGAAGACGGGGGCTACATTTACTGCAGAACGTACTGTGCTCACCACAGCTCAATGTCAAGGGGAGGGCACTGCACTTCCTGCCGGCCTGGAGAGTGGGTATGTGTGTGTGGGGGGAGGGGGGGTAATTATACCCCATGCAGCCCTAGAGAAGCTCTCTGTCACCTGACTCAGGCTGGCAGCACTCACCCACCCACCCATGAAGGTTGCAAAAGGACTGGGTTACCTCAGGACCAGTGTGGGCATTACACTAGTCCCTCTTTTTCCCTGGAGGCTGGAAATGAATTTTTCCTACACCACAAGATCAGCTGAGGCAGGGCAGAGTTTTTCACCTTCCCCACAGCGGGTTTGGGACTTGGTGCGGCGGGGCAGGGTTTAGGGGAGGAGGGGTTAAGTTATAAAATTGCAGCTTAGTATGCAGAATTTGTGGCAGATGTCCAGTGCGAGTACTTGGTATGGAAGAGCTATGGTTACCAGATAAAATGAACTGGAAAAGGATATAAAGGAAAGAGAGTTCTTAAGGGAGCTAAGGGGGGGTTGGGGCTCCTATGTCTGGTACAGTGGGGAGCCAATCCCTTCCTTTTGTAGCCCTCTTTTACGTTATATGTGGGGATGGCTGGGACCAGGTTGGGGATTATGTGGAAATTATGAAGCAAATGATGATGACTGCCCTGTGCAATGTATTGCTGGGTACTCCCAGATATTTAAAGTGAATAAAGTTGCAGCCTAATGAAACCACATGTATCGCCTCCTGTCTTTCTGCTGGCAGAGCCAGGAAATGGAGTCTAACAGATGATGGATGGAAAAAGGATGACGAGTGAAACCGAGAGCGAGAGAGGCAACATCTGCATTGTCACATTTCACCTGAATAAGGAATGCTTGGGGAGTCCATGGTGAGTTTTTCCCCTGGTGGTGACTGTCATGGAAATGATGGCTTAAAATACCCAGCACATCTTTTGTTTCAATCAAGTTCCATGGTAGAATTCTGACTAAAGCAAACAAAAACAAGGCCAGTTCAGCATTTAAAGGCTGCCACTCGGTTCTTCACTTACCTCCTGCAGGTTTAGGCGTTGCAGCACCGGCACATATGGTGCTACTCACTGGCTGAGACACAATGAGATGAAACAGCTCTGTAGCTCTCCACGATTTGGAGGAAGACCAGCTGCCTGATTTCCTGGGTTGCTGTCGGAGTGCATGGACCACTCCCAAAAGAAAGGGGCCCTGGTTAGTGGTGGCAGCTGAGAGACATTTGGGGCAGGGTGCCTGTGGCTGTGCTTGCTGGATGTGTTTCATTTCCAGTGCCGTGTTTACTCCTTTCCAACTTCCCCCCAACGAAGGTATCTTCATGTGTGACAGGGTTTGTGGTTTGCCAATGTTTCTATTGAGAGTCTGTGCCAAGAGCACAGGCCCTCGGTTAAGAATTAGTGATCTCCTTTTGTTCAGAGTATCTGGGCTGATTGTCTGGGAAAGGAGGAGAAGGACTTGCGAGTTCACACTGGCCACATTTGTTGTGATCTTTACAGCTAGGGCGGGTGGGTGGGAAGAGGGAAAGCGGAGACTCGGTTTTAACACATCCATCTCCGCAGGGGAAGCGAGCCTTGATGATAGAAGAGGGCACCTACTCTCTTCAGCAAATTCAAGTCCAATGTATCATAAAGTACTGAACAACCTTTTTCTAAGGTGGGTAGAACTAAGATAGGGCACAAACTATAAGCCCAAATGAAACTCTTCTGTGTATTAGCCTCGCAGAAAGAATGTCTGATGCTTTCATTCTGCAGGTAGCTCCAATTTTTAAGATACTGAATTCATCCGCTTTCTGGGCACTCTCTCCTTTTCTTCACCCCCCTCCCCACGCTCTCCCTGGAATGGCAGCAAATTGCATCTCTCATCCTGATGCTGCAAACAAGTGCATGCTTCCAATTCTAAGAATATGACTGGTTCTGTTGACTTCAGTGTAATTACTCACATGCATAAAGCAAAGTCTATGAGTAACTGCTTGCAGGATCAGGGCCTTAGGCTGGAGAATGATACTGTATATCTAGTCTGCTCAAAACTAAGTCTGAAATATGTTGGGAATTTTTGTTTTGGTTTGTGCTGGGGGGTTTTTTGGGGGGGCAAAATTAGGTTAAAATGTCTACAGATTTTCTTAGTACATTTAAAAGGGTGTAAAATATTTCTTCTATTGAAAATGAAAACAAGAGGAGATGCCAAACTATGTGATGAACAAAGAACATCCCTGCATTGTACAATGCCCCAAAGGAACAACAGGGAAAGAAGCAAGAATATGGAAAATAAATATTAAGAGTAATGCTGACACACATACCTGTACCTACCTCGTAATAGCTGCAAATTGGGCCTGAAAAACTGACTCTGCTTCCTGCCCAGTTTCATGCTCAGAAATGACATTTTGCTCCTTATTTGAGCCCTACTGGTGCATCTCATTCACTCTGAGCTCCCCATTGACAGTGCTTTGCTCAAGTTTGTGTTACTTTGCCCATAAGGGTGTTTGAACAAATATTTTGAATCCAAGAGAGACTCATTAATGTCTTTCAAACCAGATGCAAGTTTCTCATTATTCTTCTGCATAGCCCTGGTAATGGGAGTCTTCTCCAGAGATGTCTTTCGCAGTTGTCTTTCGGCAATGCAGATGACACTGAGGAGGAATTGTATTTTGTTGAAAGGTTTCAACCAACCTTTCCAAGTCCAGGAAGTGAGAGTTAGTGGATTAAGCATCAGGAAGCAGGAATTCCTGATTTCTGATCCTGGCTCAGCCTCTGATATTGACATGGGAAAGTCTCTTAGGCATAAATTTTCCAATGTCCAATAATTCTGGGTGCCCAAGATGATTTTGGGTGCCCTAGTGTCTGATTTTGTTAGAAGTGCTAAGCACCCACAAGTCTATTTGAAGTCCATAAGAGCTGCAGGTGCTGAGTTCCTCTTAATCAAAGGCCACTTTGGAGGAAGTGGAGAGACACAGGCCACCTGACAGATCTCCAAAATGTGCAGGTTTTGGAGAAGAACCCCTTGCTCTAATCCCAGATGGAAAAATACAGAGGAAACTCTGTGAATGGAGCATCCCTGCCTGTTCAGTCCCCTGGACTGGCATTTTCCTTTGTAGAAGATGATCTGGGCCTATACTTCCATCTGTTTCATAGAATTCATTTCCTTCAATGACAGAAACAAAATACATAAAATGGTTGGAGAATTCCCCTCGTGTAACTGCAGAATGCAAAAGTAAAGGCAGACCAAGTCTATGCAGGAAGAGTTGATGCCTCTTACATACACTGATAAAGGACACCAAAGCTCCGCAGTGCAGCCATTTCAGAATCATTTGTCTTTTCTGCAATGATGTGCAGAGTGGGCCAAATTCATTCCTATAGTAACTCCACTAAAGCCTGTGGAGCTCCCCCTGGGATGAATTTGGCTCATTAAGTACGACTTAGACTCCACAAAAGTAGCATTTCCCAATTATTCGTTCAGCTGTCATTAAACCAATCCTCAGCCAAGTCTTTTTCTGACAATTATCATCATGGACCTTTTTGTTGGAATCATCTTTTTTTTAATTGACATGTGAATAAGACAAAGGAGGTAGGCAGGGGATACAAATGACTCCCCTGATACCCAAAGCGTAACTGTCACAGTGCGTAACATTGCTGTGCACATCAAATGATTTACACAATAGTATTGATTTGAAGGTAGATCACAAACAACAAGAAAGGTTTGCCATACATTAAGACAGAAGTATGAGAATTGGAAAAATAAAAGAATATAGAGGGAAGAAGAGTAACATGTAGATTCCGTACTGTCATTAGAGCCATTTACTTCCATGAATTCTTTGGCCAGTAAATTTTGGGGATGGGAAAACACAGATTTTTTTTTTAAATCACACGTCATAAATAAAATAAACTGTAAACAACACCAAAGTTCCCACCAGCTCTTAAAAGTTGCGAGTATAGAATTGTGTGGTAGAAATGGCTAAAGACAATGGCTTAGGACTTTAAAAAGAAATCAGCCATTTAGGCAAATGTCCCTCCTGCAGGTAAATCCCTTTTCCAATGCAGTTCACCTCAGTGCAGGGCTGGCTGCTGCACAGTGGAATGAATGGGGCAATTTGTGGGCTTTGGCACTGTGAGCCCCGCAAGCACTTAGTAAATGCAATTGTGTAGCTCTATTGAAAATCCCGCACATCACACCATGGGGAGCCAGCACTTTTTAGCTGTCGGCACTGTCGGTGACAAATATTAAAATAAAAAGCACGACAATATAGGTGCTTCAAAATTCAAACGACAAGTTTCATACTGTGGGACTTCTAACCATGTAATAAAGTGCAGAGAAGAAAACAGAGTTCAGACCCCATGCTGTAATAAAAGCAAGAAAATCTTAAGTGTTCAAATACATAATTCATTCTATTCTGAGACTTTCTATCCAGTCTTTACTTGTAAAGATTTTAATTCGTGTGCTGGAAGATGCATTCTTTAATTTTTCTCTCCTCCATTTCCTGCTCTAGCTTAACTGCTTGTTAAGGTGCAGGAGGGCAAGTGCTTCCAAAGATAATTTGCCACCAAAGATGAGCGTGACTAATTCTGAATAGACAATTCTGGGCAGACCATAATGAAAGAGAAGGGTAAACCACGGGATTCTACCAACACTATAAAGACACCTCCAATAAGTCATCCTTCACAACCATCAAGCTGGGGTTTTTAATAATAATATTTTGCACTTCAATAGCACCTTTATCTCAAAGAATTTACACATACTAATTAAGCACCATAATTCCACAGGAAGGTAATTATCCCTATTTGGGTAAACTAAGGCACAAAATGGTTAGGAGTCCCATTTCCCATTTACTTGCACCAACCACTAGACTATATTCTCTACTACTGTTTTGTTAAATAGATTTAAATAATATAATTTAAAATACATGTTTTAAAAACTCAATTGTATTTTACTTGATTCAAATCCAATACATGAGCATTTACTGTACCTATATGTATTTTTTTTTCTATTTTTGCTTTAATAGTTAACATACTTGTGTGCTATTGAGAAGCACAATAAAACACAGAAGGCAAATTTATCCCTTCTGTAACAGTGATTTCAGTGAATTTGACCCAATTATGAAAAGAACGGGTTCAGTTCATACACTGTGGCCACATAGCTCCCTGGTGTAGGAAGGCATAGAATCACAGGGTTAGAAGAGACCGAAAGGGTCATCTAGTCTAACCCCCTGCCAAGATGCAGGATTTCTTGTGTCTAAACCACCCAAGAGTGGTAGCTATCCAGCCTCCTTTTGAAAATCTCCAGTGAAGAAGCTTCCATGACCTGCCTAGTCAGTCTGTTCCATTGTCCTGCTGTTCTTACAGTTAGGAAGTTTTTCCTGAGATTTAATCTAAATCTGCTCTGCTGTTGTTTGAACCCATTGCCTCTTGTCCTGCCCTCTCTGGCAAGAGAGAAAAACTTTTCTCCATCTTTTTCAAGTATTTGAAGACCACTATTACGTCCACCCTCAATCTCCTCTTTTCCAAACTAAACATACGCAGTTCCTTCCACCTCTTTGTCGCTCGCCTTTGGATTCTTTCCAGTTTCTCCACATCCTTTCTATACGTTAGTGACTAAAACTGGACACAGTAAATTCCACATAACTCCACTGAAGTCAATAATGTTGCACCAATGTTGAATTTGACCATTCGGATTTCCTAATCTTTCCTCATAAATCAATCTTATCATCATGAGATCTACTGATAAAAATGCCATATAAAAACTAGGGATTATTACTGCATCCGGATATTCCTCCCCAGATACTAATATCATTCTGGTACCAAAAAGCCAGTAACTAGCATTGTAGTTGGTATTCAAAGTGTAATCTCAGTAGTACATAAGATACTATCACCTCCTTTATTCATGGCACAAGGCTCAATCCTTCAAGGAGTGGCTTGTCCTCAACACCCATTGAAAATATTGGAGCTCAGCATTTTTCAGCCCCTTTTCTAAGAGCAGGCCCATGACCCATCTGTTTATGCAGCCCACAAAATCATATTGGCTCTTTTGCTACAACGTTGTACTACAAGCTGACACACAATTTGCTGCCCTTTGGTTTTTGTCAGCATTACAGGTTTCTGGGTAGCTCGTTCCCATTGACTGACACTCTCTCTCTCTCTCTCTCCATATATGAAGTCCTGGCCAAGAGTCAGCCAATAGTGTGTATTCTTTATCCTGAAAGCTGCATGTTGGCAAACTTTTCTAATGGTGGTATGTTTAAAGTACATTCAGTAGAGTAAATATTTTTAAACAGCACCATGAACATACACTGCTCTGTGCCAAACAAAGAGAAGGCAGCATCCTCACCCTAAAGGGCCTGCAGTTTTACTCAGGCAAACACAATACCCAGGATAACAGTTAAAGGGCAATTAGGTATACAGACGCAGTGAGGTCAGAGGGATTTGAAGGAGGTGAGGGAGAGAGCGTGGCTTGTACGGAGTGTCAGCCTGTTCCGAGTGTAGAGGCAGCTTGACAAAAAGTACAACACTGTCCAAGTAGGCAGGAGCCTGATTCTGATCTCCCTTGCACTGGTTTCACACCAGTGTGACTCCATTGATTTCACTGGAGTTATGCACACTGGTGTACATCAAGAATGAGATGAGAGTCAAGGCCAAAGGGTGCATTTAGCAGAGGCTGCAGAAGGGGTACAAAGGTGAAGTATTAAGTGACAGCAGAGGTATCGCGTAACGTGGGGTGGAATTCTGCAGAATTTGGAAGATCAGAAGGCAGTTGATCCAGTGAAGGGATTTCTGGGTAGAGGGCATAAAAGGAAGATGGTCTAAGTGACAGCCCTTTGGGCTGATTGGAAGGAGAGAGCTAAGATGCATGGAGACCAGAGGGGAGTTTTCAGTTGTTAAGATGAGCTACAGCTAAGGCATGGACCAAGGTTTTAGCTTAGAGTTTTAGCTTACTCAGATTAAAAAGGCTTCTTAGAAAAGGAAGTTCCTCCCTTGCAGATGGCTGCTACGCGGAGGAAGGTCAGGCAGCTACAGGAATACACACAGGTTGTGCCTTGCTTGTACAATAGCCTAGCACGTAGTCTTTGACAATGGCCTAGCACGTCTTTGACAAAATCCCATTTTCTATCTGTCTTTAGGTCCCTTTCCATTAGTTCTCTGCCCTCACAGGCACCTCTTTAGTGTCAAATAAGCATTTGTTTACCATGGTGTTTATCTCATCAAGATAATTAACAAGGATTTTAACCAAAAACAACAACAAAAAAAACCCCACCTTGTCTACAACTGATCCTGGCAGCACGCTATTTGCCACCTTGCCAACCCAATATGCTGCATTGCCTCATTACCCTTTGTCTGCAATCCTCAGCCATTTTTCATGCCCATATATGGCAGCATCCAGATCCAAGTCAACGTGAAATAATTCTGTCAAGATTTTGAGTCACTTATCAATTGTGTCACTACTGTCTAAAGATATCACATCAATTACATCCCCTCCTGCTCTAATACTGTAACTCATCACATAAAACATAATCATGTTCATCCACTATGCTTCGTTCCTTATGCTGATTATGGCACTTACGTTATTCTCTAGGGGTGAATCTCACCCTGGTGTGGAGGGCCCTCATAGACTCCTTGGCACCACTTATGCCCCCTATGGGAGATGTTTGGGTGTGCAGCAGCTGCACAGAGAAGCCTCCAGCTCCCTGGGATGTTACAGAGCCTCTGAACAGGCTGTTGGGGTGGGATGGGGAAGGTGAAACTGGATTCACGCTTACAAGAACATGAGAAAAGGAGTACTTGTGGCACCTTAGAGACGAGCAAATTTATTTGAGCGTGAGAGCTCACTTAATCGACTGCATTCAGTGGAAAATACAGTGGGGAGATTTATATACATAGAGAACATGAAACAATGGGTGTTACCATACACACTGTAACGAGAGTGATCACTTAAGGTGAGCTATTACCAGCAGGAGAGCGGGGGGGGGCGGGGGACCTTTTGTAGTGATAATCAAGGTGGGCCATTTCCAGCAGTTGACAAGAACGTCTGAGGAACGGTGGGGGGGGGGGGGCGGGAATAAACAAGGAGAAATAGTTTTACTTTGTGTAATGACTCATCCACTCCCAGTTTCTATTCAAGCCTAAATTAATTGTATCCAGTTTGCAAATTAATTCCAATTCAGCAGTCTCTCGTTGGAGTCTGTTTTTGAAGTTTTTTGTTGAAGAATTGCAACTTTTAGGTCTGTAATTGAGTGACCAAAGAGATTGAAGTGTTCTCCGACCGGTTTTTGAATGTTATAATTCTTGACGTCTGATTTGTGTCTATTTATTCTTTTAAGCAGAGACTGTCCAGTTTGGCCAATGTACATGGCAGAGGGGCATTGCTGGCATATATCTCATTGGTAGATGTGCAGGTGAACGAGCCTCTGATAGTGTGGCTGATGTGATTAGAGAACACTTCAATCTCTCTGGTCACTCGATTACAGACCTAAAAGTTGCAATTCTTCAACAAAAAAAATCTTCAAAAACAGACTCCAACGAGAGACTGCTGAATTGGAATGAATTTGCAAACTGGATATAATTAACTTAGGCTTGAATAGAGACTGGGAGTGGATGGGTCATTACACAAAGTAAAACTATCCCTCCCCCCCACTGTTCCTCAGACGTTCTTGTCAACTGCTGGAAGTGGCGCACCTTGATTATCACTACAAAAGATTCCCACCCCACCGCCACCCCCCTTCTGGTAATAGCTCACCTTAAGTGATCACTCTTGTTACAGTGTGTATGGTAACACCCATTGTTTCATGTTCTCTATGTATATAAATCTCCCCACTGTATTTTCCACTGAATGCATCCGATGAAGTGAGCTGTAGCTCACGAAAGCTTATGCTCAAATAAAGTGGTTAGTCTCTAAGGTGCCACAAGTACTCCTTTTCTTTTTGCGAAAACAGACTAACACGGCTGCTACTCTGAAAAAAGAACATGACACTAAATGGTCCTGTGTAGGGGCTGAAGAGGGGTAGTAGCTGCTGTGCCTCCTCTGAGGGTGAATCAAACCCCATGTCGTTGTTGGTGCTTAATATTCCACATGCCAAGTTTTGTGATGCTGTTGGCAGAGGGTGAGCTGCCGTTCAGCAGCGTCACCATTTTAGAACAATCACAGATTTCTTGTCCTTCATCTAGAAATGGGTGTAGAATCTCACAGTCATTAGTATGAAGCTGCCCTTGTGCACTCACATTCTTAGTCAGGTTTGTGGCGGATTGAAATTTGGGCTTCTAACAGGAAGGGATGGGTCAGTCCCCCTTTGCACTGGGGAGCCCCAGGAGGGACTTCCTGAGGCACAATCTCCCCTGCAGCTCCCCCTGAGGTGGTGCAGCTATTCCCAATCCCCAAGTGAGGGCCAGTGCCCCAAGGCACAATCTGGTCCTGCTAATGCAGCATTCCGGCAATGCTGGGTGGTATTTAGAAGCTTGGTGCCTTGATTCCTGTTCCTATTCTATATTTAATCCTTTTAAGAGAATAATTATTATTCCACTCTTTTTAACAGCGATTTGGTGCTGGGAGAATAATATTTCTGCCATCTTATTGCAAAGGGCATGTGGTTACATGTATGAACCCTGCGCTGCTGGGTCAAAGAGCAACAAAATAAACAGTTTAAAAAATAAAAAAGAACCACCACCACCTCTCCTTTTCCCCCACTCCCTGCTTTAGTTGAGGGGAAAGGGCTCACTGATGTTACCTGCTCCAGTGCTGCACTGAGGCTCTTTGACTCTGCTCTGATACTTGCTGCCACTCCTGATTCAACACTGTATCAAGACACTCCAACTGTGATCTGAGACTTAGAGAAGAGAGGGAGCATCTTGACACTGTGTCAACACAGTAGAGTCAGAGATCATGGATGCAGCAATGAAAAGGATATTGTCTCTCAAATGAAAAAGATCATGATCATTTTCTTTTTCTTTTTAAGTAATAGCAGCTTCTCTTAATGCAATGTATTTAAAAAGGGGGCTGACACACTTTCCTCCCTCTTGCCCCGTTGAATTATAGAGCGCTGTGACAGACAACAACGTCACTGTACAGTCCATGTCATTATATGAAAGTTCTTTTGCTTCTGGGAACTGGCAATTGTTATAAAATTAAAAGGGCTTTAAGTCTTTCATGACACCACACACATAAAGGGTATGAGTGTGTGTGTGTGTGTGATTTCTTTTTTGTGGGGCTATGTTTGTGAAGTGGTACTTGTTTGGGTCTGAATCATAATTTGGAGACACAAAAGGCGCCTGCCACTATACTCTGTATCATTTTTTGGGCACATACTACTAGGTATCAACAAAAGCGATTGGTTTAATTGTCAGCTGGTGACATGGCTTCATTTCTGAGACTGGTTTCTTTTCTATAGATGGGATGGTGCTTGCAGTGCTATGCAGAATGATAATGTTAAGTGGGATTTCTCAAACATTGCACAGCATGCTATCCCTAATATGGCAAAACATTCAGCCTTCCCTGATGTAAAGGCTTTTGCAAAAGGAACAGAGAAAACCTTCCCCTGGAAAAAGAAGATGGTGCAGGTGTTTATAAATAGGGAAAGGGGTGCTTATTCATTTTTTCTTCCTGTTGGGCCATATTTACCTAGGAATTAACACAACCATCTACTGAATATTAAATATTTAATATTCAATACATGGTGATGTTTTTGCTGAATGTTAAATGAAAACAATCCATTGAAAAATAAAAAAATAAAATTTCTTTTTGTTTCATTTCTCTTGAGGCTTCCCAAAAGAGGTTGACACCGACCCAGTTTGAGAAACACTTACCTAAACCAATCATTGCCCAGCACGTATTCTCTGGGGCAACTTGTGTGGGCATGATGCCATCCAAACAGATGGGCATTACTCTAGGCAACCAAGAGACCATGCATGTGAATCAAGTATGGGTGTTTACAGCATCATTCCCCAATGAGAACGTCAACATGACAATCCAGACTCCTGGCTCAGTTAAAGATGTGTTTCACTAATTCAGCTCTAAGACAGATACCGCTAAAAAATAAATAATTCAAATCAGCTTGTGTGGTGTTGACTCTATTTTACTTTGTTGAACTGGGCAGAATTTGGGTGGAGGGGGAGGGACTCATTAAAAATAATGTCTCTGACTCTTGTCTGCCCAAGGGAGGCTTTTACAGAATGAGACCAAAGAAGCTTGGAAAGCCCTGCTTAATGTAATGTTACAAGTGAGCAGGGTGTGGAAAATCATAGAACTGTTCAGGTCTGGAAGGGAGTCCTCAATTCAGGAAAGCATCCTATTCAGGAGAGCACTTAAGTATATGCTTAATTACAGACAATGGGACTTAAGCACATGCCTAAAGTGAAGGCCCAGATTTAGCAAGGTCATGTGTTTAAGGGTAGGCACACGCTTAAACACCTTGCTGATCTGGGGCCTAATTGCTATCCTGAATAGAGATGTACTTATGTTCTTTAGTGCTTTCCTGAATCAGGGCCTAAGATATTTAATTTATCCCCTATATCCATCTAATAGCAGGACTTCCACTGAATTATCACTAGAAGTTATTTAACATCTGTTACAAACAAGTACAGGAGCTAGGACTAGAATTAGAATCTCTTTAGCTGCAAATCAATGACTTTATCTCATCTACTCTAACATAAGAGACTTTGATAGATTGATTCTGGAATGCTTAGCCTGCTTTAGGGTATACCTTTGAAATGTCTGATTTCTGTCGTTATGTGAGTTCACTTTGAATATTGGTTTATAGCTTTTTTTTTTTTTACATTGAATCATATGTATTTATGTAATTTTAATCACAAATGTAGTCAAGCAACCTTTAGCTTTTAGGCAAAGTTATTTTTAAAGCCCTGAAAATCTGCAGATATCCACTTTGTATCCATGGATGCGGATATCCACAGACCATGTTTGCAGATCACGGATGGATGCGGATCCAAATTTTATATCTAGAGCCCTGGAAAGCTGCAGCTAACCGCTTTATATCCATGGACCATGTTTGCAGATGCGGATATGAATTTTGTATCTGCACAGGGCTCTAGTTATTTTATTGTTATATATTTTGTTGCATACCTCTGTGGGTGGCTGAGTAAATCCAACTTGAAGGATTGGGGTTTAAAATGTCTACGAATATCAGGTATGAAATAATTGAACTAACATTCTCTTTCCTGAGAACCACAACAATACACGTTTTACTGATAATAAACAATACCTCTCTCTGTAATCTGGATTCTTTGTTCCTGTGTTTCAAGAAATAACTTGATTTGTAGGAAATATAGAGTTTCTTTTCCAGCCCCATTCCACAGTTTGTGAATTCAGGCACAAAAAGCAGCTTCTGAGAAAAAGGAGATTACAGTAAAAAAACTAAATTAGTCCATTTCTGTCATTTGCTTGGAACAAAGACAGATTATCTGAAAATGGTTTCTCTCTCTCTCTCCCCTTCTGTATGCAAAATATTTAAGTTTTTTTTCATTTCAGATTATCAAAAGCAATCTTTTTATTTGTCTCCTATAATCTGTTATGATGGCGCTGAGTTCTGTCATTAGACTTGCTAAAATGTTCTGTTACCATGCATTTCATTTTCTATGGAGAGTAATGTTTATTTTCTTGCTTGATGTCATGGTAACAGAAATACTTACCTTATATTATGTCTAAGTTTATGTTTTAAATGCAGACAATGCAGGTTATAGATTGGTGTATATCCCATTTGAAACAGAGAGCATTCGCTAGGAGAAAATCCCTTCTGAGTGCCAGTGTCTGCTTCTAGCTGTTGCTCTGATGCCACATATGCATCTAACACTGAATGAGTTAAAAATACAGTAGATGTGTTTAGGGACACCAGCTTAAATTTTCAGGGGCCTGATTATTCTGTTAGTTGCATGTGTGCAATTCCCACTGAAGGCAATGGAAGTAGTGCATACGAACTTGCCAGGATAATTGGGCCCCTGAATTGCACACGATTTAAACCCCAAAACGGCCATTGATTCCTGTGGGCATCAAATCACTAAATCTCATACAATCCTTTGACTTTAGGATTGAGTGCTATTTTTTCAGAGAACTTGGTGAGATCTCAATGAATCTGAAAATATTTGATCACCTGTGATGTATGGCTATCCACTCGTAGGAGGAATAAAAGAATGTAATGTATGTGAGCTTAATTCAGAAGCACAGAAACAGAGATGTAGTTAAAATGTTTTAAATCTTAGCTAAGGAGTACTGCAATCTGTGACATACTATGCAGAGAAAAGGAGGATGAAACCCTATGGTGCAAGGGCAAAGTAATAAAAGGAGTAGCTAATGTATAAAGGTATAGTAAGAGAGCAAGGAACGACTTGGTTTAAAAGGTCACTCTCCGTTGATTTTCCGTATGGAAATATCCTACAGAATACAATACATTATAAAATGTAATCCCTTGATACTAGATCGTACTACACTTGATTTTAGTCAAAAGGTCAAATTCAGACCAATTTGTCTGTATTATCGTTCAGTTGCTGCTGATCTGAGATGACTAGTGAGGTCCAGGTGAGTTACCATTATTCTAATGTGGACCTTATCTTTGGCTAATTGCTTCAAAAATTAAGTAAATATCCCATCCATTGTCCGACTGATGGCATGGCACAGGTGGAGTAGGGAAAGGTGTTGGTTGCAGAAGGAAGAGTGGCCACGAGAGGAGAATTTTAAGGCTTGTTACATTAAACATCTTGAGCCTGCAGCTTTTCTGAAAGTATGGGAAATGGTGAAGGCCAGGTGGCTCTGGAGACTGTTGAAGTGCTAAAATTCATTAGTTCATGTTTGTACAGTAGTTAGGAGTTGAAAGCACTATGTCCACGATAAGTATTAAGTAATGATCACTGGTTTTGGTCTATTTATACAAGTCCCCAGTAATCATAGCAAAGAATTATGTGAATGAGAGAAAAGTATGAGTGTCCAGCGTTTGGCATGGAAAAATGCAACTGTGTGATCTCCTGAATTAAATCAGTACCTGGAGGATGCCTATGACACAAGGAGGAGCCCTGTGGTTCCTAACAACAAGAACAAGAGAGAGTTGTTTCAATAGTGTATAATCACTCCCAAATCTGAACAGATGTACAGGTGATCAACAAAAGGTACTCCCCCCGCAACCCCCAGGCCATGCCACTGCCATATTTCAAAGGCCTGCTGCAAACACGGGGGTGACAGAGCTACACAGAATATGGTCCCAAGAATCTTACACTGGACCATGCTGGGTAACCCAAATACAGGGGTCCCTGCAGGCCCCCCTCTACTATCTCATCTCCTCCCCTAGCCAGGCCATTGCCCACAGCCTGGTCCCCACACAGCACCGCGGGAGCTCTAGTCAGAGCGTTTCCTAACCCAACCCTGCGCTCCAGTCCTGAGCCAGGCGGGATTGGGCACGCGGAGACTCGGGTTGTTACCGCGGCAGCGCGGGGCGGTTCGGGTAACCGGGCCCGGGGCCGGCAGGCTCAGGGGAGCCGCAGCAGCCAGCTGGTCAGGGAGGCGTGGGGCGAGCCGCGGGACCAGGGGAGGGGCAGCCCCGCCGCGTCCCAAGCGGCGGCCGGGCTCTCAGCAGCGGGAGGACGGCTCGGCCCGGCTCGGCCGGGAAGGGGCGCAGCCGGTGTCTGCGGGCGGCCCCGCCAGCGGGGGCACGCCGGGGCCACCAGCCGGACTGCAGGTGAGGGGCGGGCGGGGGACCATCCCCAACTAGGGAAGGGGGACACCGCAGCCGCCCGGTAGCCGTGGGCGCCGGTCTCCTCCCCAGGCAGCTGTAACCCCGGGGGAGCCGGAGGGGACGACGCGTGCTTTGAAGGCCCCCCCCCAGCCGCCCCCCCTCCAGGCGGGAGCCGAAAGGGCGCGGGCCGGGGTGGAGACGCCCTGGAGCGGGAGCAGCCACTGCCCCGCGTCTCCTGCCCGCGTGCCTAACTGCAGCTCCCCCCGAGTCTCCGCCGGAGCCCGGGGGAACCTGGCCTACTGGTTCAGTGGGGGCTCCCGCGATGCTCCCCTCGGGCTCGCCCCCCAACCCCCAGGGGAGGGAGCTGCCGCCGCCGCCCCGGGCGGGGGACACGGAGCGGGCGCTGCTCATGGAGCGGGGGCTGCAGCGAGTTCGCCCAGGGCTGGCGCCGCGTGCAGCCGGCGGGGCTCCCCTGTGTGCGGGGCCGGACCCCGGGGGAGCAGCGGGAATCTCCCCCGGGCTGACGCCCCTCGCCCGCTGTGGGCGCGTGGCCGCTGCGGGGAGGGCGGCACCCCCTGCGCCGGGCTGGGCGCTCCCCGCCCGGGCTGCCGCCTTCTCAGGTGCGCTCGCCTCTCGCTTCGCTCCGCGGCGCCGCCGCCGCCTGCCCGGAGCCCGGCTCTCCGGCGGAGCAGGGAGCATGGCGGCGGCTCGGCTCAGCGAGCTGGAGATCGAGCACTGCTCCATGGCCGAGGAGGACCCCAACGGCCACCAGCACCGGGCGGCGGCCCGCAGCCGCACCGTGCCCGGCTGGGGCCCGCAGCGCGCCGGGGCCCGCCGGCTGGCCCGGCTCAACTCGCCCGGTAAGCCGAGCGCACCCCCGGCCCGCCCGCAGGGACCTCGCGCGGGGGGAGGGGCTAATGCCATCCTGTCCCCGGCTTACCGAGGCGCTTTAATCCTCCTCGGCCTCCCCCCGCTGCTGCTGCTTCATGCAGCTCGTAGGCGAGCGCGGTGCAAAGTGGCCCAGAGCCCCGCAGATACGGGGCGTGAAGGGAGGGCGCATGTGGCGGTCCAGGACCTCGCGCCCATCGCACTGATTTCCACAGCTGCGGAAAGTGGAGGGGCCTTATCCCCTGGCTCCGAAGCCCCAGGTGCCGCGTACTTCTCGCGGTGTTCAATATAGATTGCACTGATCTAACCATTCCCTCAGCCCAAACTGGGGCTCTTCTTCGCCCTGGCACCTTTTAGCTTCATAATCTAATATCCTGGTTTTCAGTCCAAGCCCATTTGGGTGACTGTGGCTGCTTTTTTAGTTCAATGGACTGAGTGAAACACTCAAGATAACAGCTAGTTGGACAGGGCAGCATTGCTGCATGTCCTCTGTAAAAGTGTAATAGAACAACATATGAAGAAGTGACAATGTTAAGGTGAAGACTTTAAATACCGCATTAGAGATGGATGTCCAGGCCCGGGATAGAGGGATTCCAAATCTAATTAATTTAAAAATAAAGAGTCAAAAGTAGTTAGGGGTATTATAGCCACCTCTGAGCCCCCCGTTAACTTTTGTGGTTTTACAATCATGTTTTCTAATCTTTTAAAACATTTTTCTGTGCTGTCTGACAGGGCCAGGCATCTAGAGAGGAAACTGACTAGCTGCGTAGAAGTGATGTCAAATGCACAAAGTAAACTCTCTTGGAAAATAGATTTTACATATTTTTCACCCTGTAATCTCTTTCTGTGATAGTAACCTTTAGCGTCTAGCCACAGACTATGGTTTTCAAAAGTAACCAGTGATTTTGGGTGCCCAAACTGATTGTCTGAAGGGGACTGAGCTCCTACTATCTGATGATCACACTCATTTAAGGCATCTCAGGTTGGGCACCCAATATCACTAATCACTCTTGAAAATTTTGACTAGACGGGCAGTGGAGTGATGTTAGTGTGCTAACCACTTGACTGCATCTACACTGAAAATTTTAGGCATTTTTTTTCCATTCTTGGTCTAGCACTGGTGCATT
Source organism: Natator depressus (assembly GCF_965152275.1). Classification (NCBI taxonomy): domain Eukaryota; kingdom Metazoa; phylum Chordata; order Testudines; family Cheloniidae; genus Natator; species Natator depressus. The sequence goes on from NC_134245.1 coordinate 17,464,638, forward strand.
TACTTTGGTTCTAAGAATGTTAGTGTTGCTAACATTGTGTCTTCTATAGAATGTTCATTCAGATCAGCTGAATGGTAGCTTGATATTGCATATGTGTAGTAGACACTCTTCAAATGGCGTTCTGTCTAACATTTCCTTTTTCTTACCAAAAGTCACCAGACCCACTTTTTGCCACCTTCAATGTGAGACAAATTGGTTGTGACTGGAGGTGGCTACTATCTTCAGGTTGTTCAGTGGCCTACGTGAAATGAGTTAGTGATCTCAATCTATTTGAATGAGAATCCACATGACAAACGTAGCACTAATTGGTCTCCTTGTCAGCAGTCTTGACAGAGAATGGGGTTGAATGGAGCTTGAACTGTGGTCTCGATCAAAGAGGTGGTCCGCTCCCGGAGTCATGGGTGAAGCCTATTGATGTGGTGGTGTACCCTGGCCTTGATCAAACAAAGAGCTTGACACGGCCTCCCCCCGCCCCCCTTTGGCCTCAGGAGGACTCTACTAGCAAATCACTGTTTGTTCTAACAGATCAGTATTTAATAAACACTTCATAAATTGTTTTCAAGTTAAGTGTTACACTTGCTCAAGTTTTATGTGGCCAATATTTTTGGGTGTTTTTTTTTTCCGGACAGTCCCAAATATGTTGAAGATGTAGAAAAGTTACTGTTGTTTATATGGTGCATTAGTTGTATATATCACTTTGCCAGTTGCATCGGAAGATTAGGCTCTTTCACTGAAGAGCTCCTAATCTAATTTAGGCAGATACCACACAAATGACAGAGGATCAGGAACTGAGGGCTTTGGAGAAGAGAGCAGCCTTTGAAGTATAAGTGAAAGAAGTAAGCACTGAGGAGGAATTTGAGGAAGAGTGAGGGTGCTTGCTTCGGGGAAGAGGGAAGCTGCTCAAAGTGGAGGGGACAGCGTGATAATAGAAAGGTCAAGTGGAAGAGACAAAGGGAACATTAGAGAGAGAAGATTGATTGGTATTCCGGCTTCTGTCTGGGGTGGAGGTGGAAATGAGTGCTGAGAAGTAGGCTCAAGCAGAGCTAGAGCAGGACTTGGGATTTGAGAATAAAGAGCATATGTTTGATTGAAAGGTGGAAGGCCCAGCGAAGTTAGTTGAGAGCAGGGACAAAGTGGTTGGAATGGCAGATGGTGTTTTAGCTTGCAGTGTTTTGGATAGACTAGTGAAGTAGGAGGACAGAAGGCAGTTGCAGATCATGAGGTAAGAGATGATCATAATGTGGACTGGGTTTGTCATAAAATGTACAGAGAGGAAGGGTCAGATATTTAAATATAGTGGAAGAAGTGACAGGACTTGGCAAGAGCATGATTCTGGAAATGGGCTGAAAGACAGCAGGGAGAAGAACAGAACATTAAGATTGCAAGCTTGTATGGCAGGGAGAGTTGTGGTTTTAATAACAGTGATAAAGTAAGTAGTGCAATGAGGAAGAGGGTTTTGGATGGAAGCTAAGAAATTTGGCTTTTGTCATAGTGAGTTAAGATAATGGCGGGACATCCAGAAAGATGTCACTGGTGACAGATGGGGAGAGGTGGAGTTGGGACTTGGTGGCATAAGTACTGTATCTGTGTTTTAACTGTGGATATGTCACCTCAGTAATTAGCATTTGAAGGAGGAGACCGAAGTGAGAACCCTGTGGGCTACCTACAGATATGGGGAGATGGGAAGATGAGACCTAGCTAGAGGAGATGCGGAAAGAGTAGTCCCAAAGTAAAATGATAGCACACTGTGCTGGAAGCCCAAGGAGGGGGGAGTGTCTTTGTAAAGAGGGCAATCCATGATGTTAAGGTAGGTAAGAGGTCAAGGAGAACGAATAGAGTGAAGAGACCTTTGGATTTGTCTAGGAATTGGTCACTGGAGACAATGATGACACTTTCAGTAATATGGAGAAAGCAAAAGCCTTGAATTTGACATTGTTGCCAACCTCTGAAGAGGTTTGTGTATGTTACTCATTAAAAAGAGGTCCCATCTGGTGGAGTACCCATATGTTTATTTCATGAAAAGCAAATTGCTAAGATGTTTGTAATTTTAATGGAGATGGAGTCTGAAGGGTTAATTTTTCAACTGGTTTTGAAACCTTGTATTTTACAATGAAAAGGTCATGTTTGTGGATGGACATTAGGGGGTATTTTTGGCACAGTGTGTCACAGATTGAGCCGCATGACTTCCATTAATGTTAATGTGAATAGCACAACTATATCTATGCCCGTTTTCCTAAAAAATTCTTTAGATGTAATTATATAATAGTAAAATCATTCTTAATTAGCCTTGAACAGTGACATTTTTAGGCTTCAGAGTGGCAACTAATTTGTGTATACAGTTTAAAATAATACAATTATAATTTCAACATGTTTGTAACTAAAACATAAAAAGTGAGCCCTAACAATCAAGAAATGGTGAAAAGTTCTTTCTGCAGCTAAAAATCTGTGTTGAATGTATGTCCAGAATAGGAGCATGTGCAGCTAAATAAATATAAGGTAAAAATGCTATTTTGTGAAGTCTCTCTTTGAATATTGAAGTTTTTGGTGTAACTTGTATTTTTGTTTAATACCACTGTTACGTTCGTAATCTGGAAATGGTACTCCTCCTCCTCCTTGGAAAAATGCAGTTTGGATCAGGAGCGGGGGGCGGGGGTGTCACAGTTCTGGAATTTGTTTCAATTGCAGGTCTCAAAGAAAAGGTGCGGCACTCCACGGAGCTAGGACCCAGTTTACTAATGCAGGCTCCCAGTCTGCAAATGGATAAGTGGTACAGATCTTTACACCTATGCTAAGTTCTGTTGAAGCCAGTGGGACTCAATATATGCGAAAGGGTCAGTGCAAGTGCACCTATTTGTGGAATCAAGGTCATGTTCTGCATGCACACAGACACACACGCTCTCTCTCTCAATCCACGGGAGCCTGAGTTGCAAGCTTTGTGGACCCCAAGGACTGACCTGGATTCATTTTCAGCATGCATATTATTGCTGTTATGTATAAGAAGATACTTATTCAAGCAATTATGTTCAGAACCAATATACCAAAGCTTTGATCTTTGATTTGGAATTTCCGGTCCACTACGTTTACTTTGCACTGCTCAGGTGGCACCAAGTGGAAGGATTCTGGTCATAGCCATCAGGCAGAGAATTCCCCTCATGCTGGAGAAGTTTCTGCTGGTATCAGTGTGACAAAGGAAGTGGAGCTGGCTCCTCCACCCTCACACCTTCCTCCATGTGCAGACACAAATGGTTATAACAATATCTCAGCTTCATCAGTAGATTTGAAAGCACTTTACAAAGGATGTCAGTATAATTATCAAATGAGTGTCTAGAGCCTACACATCAAAGTTACCTTTCAGTCTCTTTCCATCTATTAAAAACTGCTGCACAGCTGGTTTAAAATAAGCTTTGTTGCGTCACATCAGGAAAAGTGATGATCCTTAAGCAGTAAATAATTTCAATAAATGATCTACTGGTATTTTGACGCTGGTTGGATGTTGCTCAGAAATGATAACATACACATTACACAATGACTCAATCAATGCAGAAAAACTTGCGTATTTTTTTAAAAAAAAAACTTCATACAAAGGAAATCCTGTCTGGCTACTCCCTGTGACAGTTTTATGCATATCTGTTTCAGTCAGTCAGTCAGAAAAAGCACAGAGATATTTCTGTCACCAGCACCTTGTCCTGATTTCCTCATGCATGTGTTTTTATGTACCTCGTGGAAGTAACTCTTTCAATCTGATCCGGGTATTTACCTCTGAATCTTCACTGCAAATTCTTCACTATTGTAGCTTAAATATCACCACATCTTCAGTGAGGGCCTGATTCTGTGACACATGCTCACACTGAGTAATTCTCCTGTACAAAAATACTTCCATTAACTATGGGTGGTAAGTGATATTCAGTGTGACAGCAAAGGTTACAGATTCTCTGGACCTTGGTACTGGGTGGACTGAGTTCTGTTAAAAGTACCTGTTGGCATTAATTGCTCAAACTCTCTTAGAATCATAGAATATCAGAGTTGGAAGGGACCTCAGGAGGTCACTTGTCACTTGCTGTTCAACAGCAAACCAATAAACACCTACTGGATTACTTTCTTCTGCCTCTCATGTGGATTTAGCTTTTTGCCTCCTTACAGTGATAGTCCTAAAATCCAGATATGATGCTACTCATGCTCAACTCACAGCACTTCACAACAAAAACAATCCTACCCAGTCCTCTCCCTGCCTCAAATGTTTGAAAGTATAAGAGAATGGATTAAAACCCATTTAACATGCTTCACAAAAGAAATGTTTGCTTTACTTCCTTCTCACTTAGGTCCTGTCCTTGGCACATGTTTTTAAAATGAATCCAATAACTTACTTTCTCTAGTTCCTTCTGGTCTAAAAGAGAGAGCTACTCACATCTCAGCCTGCTTTCCCACAAGCGTTAATTTTTTCTTTAAGGGAATTAGTATATTCTTTCCTTGCTTTAGTTCTTCTCTCAATTAAGCTCTCTCCTAATGAGGTACAGTATCAAAATCTTCCTAATCAAGATCAACTAACAGATGCTCCTTCCAACTTTATTCTGTGTTTCCCATTGACCTCAGTATGTGATTCATTAATGTTGAAAAGAGTAAGTAAGAGAGATTCAGCACTTTCTATCCTGTAACCCTAACATAGGCTTTAGTGCCCTTGTTTAACTGTGTGAGTAACTGTGTGATCTTCCTTGGCACACCATTTAACTCCAATAGCTTCCTCTCACCAAAGAAAATCCATAAATGTTTAAAGTCCAGAAAACACGCCTACAGGTCAGATCCAAATTTCTGGTACTTCTCTGTTATTTGTGATAGGTGGAAATTTAACTAAGTACTACTTTTGCCTTTCCTGGTGCTAACTTTATTCAGTTTCTTACTTATTTCAGGTGACCCTGTACCCTGTTTTACATTTTCCTTGGAACCCTTGGCAGGTCTGTTTCATGGACATTCTTAACTATTCTTTATGATTTCCTTGTTGTATGGTATAACAACTGCTTTCTTCCAGCTCTGTGTTACTTTTTTTTTTTTTTTTTTTTTTTTTGCCCTTCACGCTGCACAGATTATAAAATGAGATTTCTCTGCTTCTGACCACTGATCTGCTGTGCCTCTTCTTCTAATCTGCTGTCCTTTTAGTACCTCCACTTTGATTCCACATGTTCTTGGGTGGCCTTTCTTATCCCACCCCCTCTTTTGGATTTAGTGCTTTCTGTAGCTTTTTGGAAGCTGCAGCTCTCTCCATGTTCATTGTCTGTTTGGCATCAGCATGATCTGCAGCTTCGCTCTCTCTCTCTTTCATCCTTCAGAAGATCTCTGCTGCATATGGTGGCCACCTTTCTTTAAAACGGCTTATGCAATCACTCTTTCAAAAACTTAAGCAACCTACCAATGTACTGTCTCTACTATTCTTATCTTCAGTATTCCCCTCCCCCACCCCAGTTTGAGCTCTGTCACTCTGCATGATTAATGCAGAATAAATAGGATTGGCAAACAGTTTTGGTTCTTATATATTGGCTTTCTGTGGGTTCTCAAGTTTTTTTAACCTCTCTGCTAGAAAACCTGCTTCTTTCTCTCTCGGTACCATCCCTTGAGCACTGTTTCTTTCTCTGCTTTTCTGTCTTTGTCTGTTGTCTCCAGGGCCTCCACTGTCACATCATACAGTTCTTCCATCATATCTGTCATTTCTGACCTGATCTACCTCTCTTGGTTGCCTGCATTTTCTCATTAGTTTCAGAGCATCCCCTACTGATTCCGTCAAGCCCGTTTTTTTTTAAAACATTTTCCACAGCTTTTCTAATTTTTTTCCGAAGACTTTTAAAAATGTCCTCTAACAACTAAAGTGAACTGGTGGGGTTTTTATGTGTTTGCTTTCTTTTTTCACTTCCTGTAGTCTTTCTTAACAACCTTCAATCCATCTCATTTGTGTGACTTCCCACCAGTTACAGGGGTATTTCTGAAACTACCGAGGAATGGCAAGGTCCCATGTCAATTTGCTTTTACAATTTGTGCTTTCAGCATGCTGAAATTAACTGAGGGTTACTACCATGTAACTTTAGGATCCTGAGCTTTTAATGTGGTACGTCCAAGTATGCTTCACTAAGAGTTTATGCTGACAGCATGTTCTGTATTGTCTTGAGCTTCCAGTTGCATAGTTTTAACAAACTTAACCTAGTGACAGTCTCTTTCCTAAGGCCAGGTTTCCTGGGAGATTTTTCCCACATGACACAATTCTCTCAAACTGGAGCACTGACATCTCTTAGCAAAACTAGCTCATCACGCTTTAGTACTATCTATGTGATACCCCTCCACACACGCACACTGTTCATTGTAAACCCCTCCCAAAGACTGTTGGTACATAATGTCTGGCTATTCTAGGTAATTCTATTATTTTCATCCCCATGAGAGCTGACCATATAGGTTTTATTATTATCGCAGTGCCTGAATTTGATTTTAGTATACTAGATACATGGAACCCAAGAGACCAATGGATTCTACTAACTTCTTAGTTTTGTAAACTCCTCCCTCCCCCTTACTTTAAAACACTTTTTCATGGGAAATTTAATGAAAGAACAACTCCAGAACATAGTTCCAGCTGTGAAATGATTGAGAGGAATACTTAATGTCACCAGCAATAGACCATGTAATGCATGTAAGATGTATCCACATTGGTAGGTGTTGACCATTTGACATAAAAGCAGGAATGTTGTTTTTGTTAAAATAACAATTGAGTTAATGTTTTGCATCTTTTTTTTTTCTGAGTAAACAGCACTATGCAACTTGTTATTATTCTCTGCCATTGCTAGAAAGCTGGACAATAGAGCACTCAGATACCACAGTGATGACAATTTTTAGATAGTGAGATTGGGCAATAGACTATTGTTCATGATAAGAGACAAGCAAAGGAATCAATACAGCACACTCATGCTGTTTTTGTGAATGCTTTACAAATTATATATATATATACTTTTATTGACTAAAAGTACAGTGCAACAAATAGAAACTGTAGTTTCAAGTATCTGTGCAAAATAATGCCCTTGGATTGTAAAATTTGAGTAATTGTGAAATAATGCTTTTGACATATTATATCATGATCTTTATAACATGGTACTGTAGTTAAACTAGGACATAGGGATTCTGGAGGTGTATGTTTTGTTGCCCACTGTGCTACAGGCTGTCTGTGTCACTTCAGGAAAATAACTCCTATGTGCCAAATAACTTCTCTTTTCCATCTGTAAAATGGGATAATAGAATTTTTGAGGCTTAATTTATAGTTCTTTTGTGACACTGTCACCACCCCCTCTGCAGTCACATGACAAGGCTGCAGACAAACTGCTCTAACCAAGCCATCTTTGTAACTCTGTGTAAGCCCTGCAATTACTACCTGACCGCATGTTGCAGTTCCAACTTCCTGTAGATGTTATGAGCTGCAACTGTTCTTTGGGTTGTTATTGCGAAGCTATTGTTAAAGGAGAAATCCATTTTAAAGTGTAAAATGGTGTAGTTTTTAACTGGCACAATAACCCTTGTTCTGTCATGCTTTCCTCTTTCCTGCTTCTAATAACCCAATAAATATATATACCCTAAATGGATTAAGAGTCAGCTGTAACACTTTCCTCAGTGCTTCACAGCTGTTCTGTTTCGTACCCTCTATCAAGTGATATAGAACAGCTTTTATAGGGCCATTTGTCCCCATTCCTTTCCAGGAGCCAATCAGAATATTTATCATACACTGTGTTAGTGTGTTACATTTCTGCCCCTCACTATAGTATCCAGATACTGTGCGTTGTCCTGTCCCCATCAAGCTAGTGTGGTTAAAAGGTGATCTTATCTCCTGGAGTCAAGTCCTCACTGTTTCTAGTAGCACTGCTCCTGTTCTGTTGGTTAAATTAAACTAGAACTCCCTAACCTTGCGATCTTGAGTTGTAGATATAGTGGTCAGACTCTGTTTAGGTGGTGCCGTCCCCACAGATGACAGGAGAGGTGGTTTCCCACCACAAAGGGCAAGGTTTAAAACTTCTATGAATCCCACCAATTGGGCTAGCGTCTTTGATAATGGCTGCAAGGATGCATGAGTTATGTCAGTATATGTCATTGCTTGGGAGAATGGAAGGAGGGGTGAGTATGCATTGAGCTGCCTCTGCTTTGTGATTTTACAGACACTGTATAAGAAAAAAAAAAACACTTCGCAGTTTTCCTTTGAAACAGAAATGTAGGGCTGGAAAGGATCTCAAGAGGTCAGCTAGTGCATCCACCTGCACTGAGGCAGGACTAAATACACCTAGACCTTCCCTGAAAGGTGTTTGTCCAACCTGTCTTAAACACTTCCAAAAATGGGGGTTCCACAATCTCCCTTGGAAGCCAGTGCATAACTATCCTTATTGTTAGAAAACTTTTTCTAATTTCTAACCTAAAATTTCCCTTGCTATAGATTACACCAATTACTTTTTGTTCTACCTTCAGTGGACATGGAGAACAATTGCTTACCCTCTTCTTTAAAAAAGCTCTTAACATATTTGAAGACTGTTGTCAAGTTGCCCTTCCGTTTTCTTTTTTCAGGATTATCCATGCCCATTTTTATCCTTTCCTCATCTATCACATCTTCTAAAAAAAATATTTTATTGCTCTTCTGTGGACTTTCTCCATTTTATCCACATCTTTCCTAAAGTGTGGCGCACAAAACTGGATGCAGTACTCCAGCTGAGGCCTCACCTCCCATGTCGTGCATAGGACACTCCTGTTAATATAACCTGAATGATGCTTGCCTTTTTCGCAGCTTCATGTTGTTGGCTCACATTTAATTTGTGATTAAACACTATAACTCTGAAAGCCTTTTCAGCAGTTCAGTTGGCTATCCAGTTATTCCCCATTTTGTAGTTGTGCATTTGATTTTTTCCCTTCCTTACTGAAGTGTTTTGCTCTTGTTGATTTCAGACCAATTCTCCAGTTAGTCAAGGACACTTGGAATTCTAATCCTGTCATCCAAAGTGATTGCAACCCCTCCCAGCTTGAGGTCATCCACAGATTTTATAAGCATTCACGCCAATTCATTATCCAAGTCATCGAAGTTCAGCTGACTTGTCTATAATTCCCTGGGACTTCTTTATTCCTCTTTTTAAAGATAGGTGCTATGTTTGCCCTTCTCCAGTTTTCTTGGACCTCACCCATCCTGCATGGATTATGAAACATAATTGCTGATGGTTCTAAGATTGCTTCAGCTTGTTCCTTAAGTACTCTAGGATGAATTTTATCAGGCCCTGCTGACTTGAATATATCTAACTTATCTAAATATTCTTTAACCTGTTCTTTTCCTGTTTTGGGTTTGGGTTCCTTCACCCTTGTAGCTAATACTGTGTTAAGCAGCTGGTCACAATTTAACCCTTTTAGTGAAGGCTGAAGCAAAACAGGCATTACACACTTCAGCCTTTGTGATGTTACCCACTAATAGCTTTCCTTCCCTGCTAAGTAGTGGACCTCTGTAGGGAACTCTGTATTATCCTGCTTGCTACATTCATTGTGGGGAACCCTGAAATGAAGAGGAGGGTTAGGCATTGTTGGGGGTCTGGGAATAAAATAATACTGTTAGCATTATTTTGTGAAGGGGAGAGCATCTTAAATGAATAGCTGAATAGCCTGTTCCCTTATTCCTTATTATGTATGGATTTTTAAGAAGTTGTTGTCTCTTTCAGTATACTTATTCTCACATAAAGGGGATATTTCTGCAATTTTTTTGGCAATATTAAAATCCTAATTTACTGAAAGATGTAATAAAAAGGGGGAAATAAATGCTTTAACACAGTCCATTGTCACATGCAAAATCCTTGATTTGTTAAAAGAGCCATGTAGAGAGGAAGCATTTTATCTTAATCTCACTGGGCTCTGTTCAGCAGAAAAGAACCACAGACTTTTGTGGTACAGAAGTCCACAGATCTGGCTCTGTGGTGGGTGTCTCCCATAGAGTTCTTGCTTAAGGTTGGAAAGCTTATACATTGAATCAGTAGGGTCCAATTATTAGCTTCCCCACCACCCTCTTTCCATAATACTGATTTTTGTGCAATCGCATCCACAGTCACTAGCCAGGTGTGTCCTTCTGCTTGAGAGAAATGCTGAAACTTTTTAATTCCGAGAGTTCTATTACTTGTGGTGGTTTCTTTTTTTTTAAATGTATCATCTTTCAGGGGTGTGTGTGTGTGTGTGTAATGCACAGCTATCATATTCTCAAATAAAATACTTTCATTTAAAGTTACAGTTGCTTCAGTAAGTACTTTAAGCCTTTATGCAAAAACAATTCAAACAAACCTAAACGTTAAAGTATCAAAATGATGCGTTAAGGTCATTTACAAAGCATATTGTGATACTTCGCAGCTCATACATTTGCTTACCAGCAGTAAGATTTACGCATTCCAATAGCCTTATCTCTGACCCATAAAATAGATTTATAAATATTTCTTGGAGAGACCTACATCAGGAGGTCTGCAGCAGGGGAGCATCCAGTACATGGTTTGAAGGACAAAAAGAAAGCAAAGTAGTGCACCAGACTGCCAGGTGTGCACCGTACCTACCGTAACTTTGAGATATTCAATTTTATGAACTTAGTCTCCAATTAGTTCATAAAATAGGGGTTTTAATATGCTTGGGAGGATCTCATGTACAGGGACTGCACAAGTACACAGATTGCTAAAGAGGTATTGGAGGGTTACAATCCTGGGACGCATTCATGAGTGTTTTCCACTGACTTCTGCTAGCAAAAAACTGCTTGCAGGGGTGCCCAACAGTAGCAAGCCCACTCTGGTGGTACAGAAGGAGTCAGGGAGGCAAATGGCACAGTTCAGAAGGTGATATGGCCAGGTTGGCTGAATGCTGCTGAGTCAGTATATTCTCCATGCAGCTTTTGTTGGTTGGGCTCCTGTGAAAAATGCAGAACCAGTGTGAAGGGCAGCCATGAGAACAGCATATGGCCTCCCCTGGGGATGCATGCCCACATTATCACAGATGCCTAGGGGTACAATATGTGTGTATTGAATCTCATGTTTTAAATTTGAGTGTGCTTGTCTGTATAGATAGATACATAGCAGCCCTTACGCTATCCCTCACCTGCAGACACTGTAGGAGGCGTGGCTGGTGCAAGGGTTTCTGTCTGGTACTTCCCTGTGCTTTGCTGTTCCTTAGCTGCTCTATTGGCCCCTTGGAGCAATTGGCAGTGGTGCAAATTAGAGTAGTCTTCAGGCTTTTCTATCTTATGCTGGCACACGGTCATCTGCACAATTCTCTCCTGAGTTTTAGAGTGTGCGCCTTGGCCAGAGCCTGGGATCTGGACCTCTAAGACTAATTTCTAATTTATGTTTCACCACTTTACGACTTCTGTTTTTTTTTTTTTTTTTCAATTCATTCTTTCAGGACAAGGAAATACTCAGTTCTCTGATACAGTGTTTGGGCCGCAAACATGGCAGGGACATATTTAAATTTAAAGCAAAAAAAGTGGTTTTTATCTTGTGGTTTCTGGTGTTCATGTGTTTTGTTTATTTTTTTCATATACAAAACCCAAATGTTAGAACCTAACTATGTGGTTGTGTCTCTTTTAATAGTTTTTTAGAATAAATATGCTAGATTGATTTTTCATGTAATGGAAAGATTAGGTTTTTACTGTAATTCTCTTGATGACCCTTAGTAATGGAGCATCACATAAAAGGCTCTCTTCTAAGAAGGCAAAATCTTCCTTAAAGTTAAAATACAATTCTTTTGAAGAACACTTACTAGCTCTTATACAAACTCTTTTCTTTATCTTTAGTGTCTTTGTTTGAGATATGACTTTAGTTTTTGATCTTTTACCATCTTTTATCATCTTTGCCTAAGCTTTTATATTGCAATTTTTTTATTCATACTTTCAATTTTCTCTTATATGATTGTTTTATGGTTTTAGGTTTCTAAAATGTGTTAGATTTTTTTTCTTTTTTTCCTAAGATTAGCTTTCTTCTCCCCACTTTTTAGGTCCATGTGTTGTTTTTTTTTTCTTTTTCTTAATTTAAAGCTTTACCTGCTTCAATGTAGTCTCTTCCTTGCATCATATTATTCCATTTCCTGCTAATTAGCATGGAGAAATTTTATTAAAAGTTTCTTTTTTCCATTCACAACATCTCAAGGCTTGGGCCTGTGTGAAACTGGCAGAGAACAGGTGTCTGAAATTAAAGCATACAACTTTATAAATGCAAACTTTTAAAAATTAAAAGTGTTCTTTCTCAGGAACAAATGTTGATTAGCTTCCTAGCTATTCTTTAGGAAATACATTCTAGCATAATTTTTGCCATTTTTGCTATACCAGATCTCATAGATCAGGTCAGTAATTGCAGGGGAGACCTCTAAGATACAGGTGCTCTGGGAAGGTGTTGGTGATTCTGCCAATGTTGCTTTTCTCTGTGCTTCTGGAAGTGTCCTCTTTTGGATTGGACACAAAAGAGATTGTCCGATCATTAAAAGATCCTATGGGACTTCTTGGAGGAGTATGGGTCCTGGCCAAATTACAGCTTGGATAATTACATGCCATCTATTTGAATCCCCAGTAAAGTTCTGATTGGATATGGTGGGTATTGTTCACTTTCTGCCCTAAAGAGTTGTGTAGTACTGCTGTGTGTGTGTCATTAAACAGCTGCTGTATTCCACCCTAGGGATGGCTGAAATTCAGTTGTGGATGAAGTAAATGATTCCTGTATCTGGTGCCTTACCTACCATTACAGGGGCATTGTGAGGTTTAATTAATAAACATTTGCAAAAGGCCTTGAGATTCACTGATGGGTGAGTGGCTGGAGAAATACAGAAGTATTGATTTGAATTTTCTTTCAATTCGATGAACAATAGAGGGGCTTCCCCCTTTACGTGCAGTTTTTGTGACAGGCTCCTTCCTTCTGCTGAAAAGCTATGTATTTTTAATATAATGGACTGCAGTGTTAAACTCTCTGACGGTAACCTGTGTTAGATTTCACATGTTTGAGGTCCCACCTTTAAATGATGAGGCTTAGCCAATTGGAAACTTGCTGTATTTGGCCTCTGCTCAAACAGCTGCTGCTCTGGTGGTGATTAAAGCAGAAGTGGTTGGGTGGTGATCATTATTTATTAATTCTTTTGGTTTATACACTACAACTATCTCTAACTTCCTAGGCACTTTTCAAACTTCTAAAAACATGTGCGGTGATCAGATTCATACCAACATTACAATCTTTCAGCCCCAACTAAGATTCTCCATCATGTTAAAGCCTTCTTATTTCCAATCATCCTTCTCAAGAAAAAACTGTTAATGTGTCCTGATGGTCAATAGATTCAAGCTCCGGCAGACTAAGCCAGGAAGCAAATTCCAGAGTGAAGGGCCCTCTGCTGAGAATGACTTGCCCACAGCTCCCAGATGAACAATTATCCAGCTGATCTCAAGTGTTGAGATACCACCCAGAAAGAGGGGGTGTCACAGATACTGAGAGTCCAAATGAAAACGGCTTTATAGATCAAAGATAGTGGTTTGAATTGCACATGGAAAGAAAGCAGCAGCCAATGCATCTTCTGGAGCATGGGTGCAAATACCTTCAAAGTAAGCTGGCAACTGCATTCTGCGCTACAGGAAGCTTCCAAGTGTACCCCCATATAAAATGCATTTTGGTGATTTGTTTTGGAGGTGACAAAGGCATGAGTTTTGATGACTAGGTTCATATCTGAAAGGATAGGTCTCCTTGCCAACTGCAGATTCAAAAAGCATACTTGGCCACAGTCGTTCACTGTACATCCAATAGCATCTGCAGGTTCAAGAGGTATCCTTAGTTGCAAATCTGAATAAAAAAGACAGGCATATTCTCTCAATGCAAGGGTAGGTATTGCCTCCAACACTCAAGTAAGTGTGCTAGAGTGGTAGGGAAGTCACTGGCTGTCAAAGAAGACCGTGGGACATGTTCAGCAAACTAGTCAGATGGTTGGGGGAAGCAGAAATAGGATGCGGGAGCAATAGTGGTGGCTGCAACAAGAATAGGGGTGTAGAAAGTAGAACTATCCATGTATTAGATGAAAGAAAAAAGTGGAAAAACGTGAATGTTGAGGCTACGCCCCAAAGGAAAGAAGATGTTTTGCACAAATCTGCACAACCCATTTGAGATTCTTTGTTGTGCTTATACTGTGTCCCTGCAAGCTAATTTTATTGCTCTCATATTGGGGGTGCTTTAAGGAAATGTTCTAGTCTTGTGGAATGTTGTAGAGGAGTGAAAGTGACAGGTGATGGGTGTGATGCAGGAGGACCAAAGATTCCTCTTTCATCGTCCCTTTTAAACATAATGCCACATTTTTTTGTGCAGGTTCTATAAGTGGGCTCCAAGGATTAATACATTAATTAATCTTGATTAATAAAATACTGGTGAAAGTCTTAGCAAACCAACTTTATTTTGCCCTACCACTACTCATTCATGCTGACCAGTCTGGCTTTATTCAATGAGCAGGCACAATTCATAACAATTTAACAAGCATTTAAGCATATTGATCAAGTTAACCAAGTGAATTAATGTGGCTGCCTCCTAGCATTAGATGCAGAGAAGACATTCAACAGGGTTCTTTGGGGCTATCATTCAGTAGTAGTAGAGAAATTGAATTTTGGACATCAGTTTATAACCTTTGTCCAACTGTTCTACAGTTTTCCTTCATTTGAGTGGCACATAACATCAGAAGCTTTCTTCTTAAAGAGCGCCACCATCTTCCCTTTGCTGTCTCCACTGAACCAATTGCAATAGCTATCAGAGATTATCTTGAGACTCAGGCCATGCCAAGCCGCTATAAAGAACATAAATTGTCCTTTCCAGATGTGACCTCTTGCTTTATGTCTGGAAGTACACCCTCTATTCAGTATCTTAAAGGCCTATGTCACTATAACTGTCCATGTATATTTAACCAAGGCTGAGGTGAAACCATTAGGTACTAATTCAGCATATTCTAATTTTTCACGTCAGTAATCCTCTTCCCACCCTTTGAGGGATTTGGACACTTCGGGATACAAATCTCACCCAATTTAACCAAACTAATAACACTAAATCTACAACCCCTTTTATATACCTTACATTGTGACCCTCAAATGATATGCTTTTTCTTTGTTTGCTTGAGTCAACTTGGTAAAAATGAATGATCTTCCTTGAGTGTTACAGTTCCTGCAAATCCTCCCACTTTGACTATCTGCAGAAATTTTATGTGGCATAGTAAGAGACCGATAATCAGCTTGTTGAGGTTGTCTCAGTAGAGGGCAACTGCACCTGTATTCCCCCTGCATGGTCTCTTGAGGACACCCACACTAGGCTCCTGGATCCTTAGCTGTCACCTCTTTTGGGCGGAGACCCACATCTTTCTCCCTCCTGACAGGCTGCATAGTTCCCTGCTTACACTGTGCTATTCCTACCAAGCCAGACTGTCTAAACGGGCCAGTGCTTTGGTTTCTTTCAGAAATCTTACGAACAGCATAATTGCCAACCATAACCAATTGCCAGTTATAAGTTGCCAGGCAGCCCTTTATAAGAAAGCACATTTATTCTTCAGGTGAAAGCATTTCAGAGAAAACATTAAACAATGTTTTTCAAAGACGATGTTTAGTTATGTCCACATCCCAAGTTTCCCGAAGGTATTGTTTTACATCAACTACGTCATCCATCTCCATTTTTGTTTTCCTGAAGCCACATCAGACTAGGGAGGATGCTGCCTTCCATACTCTTGATGTCAGGAGCGCATTTTTCTTCTGTCTGGGCAGAACCAAATCATTTAAAAGGTCTCCAAGGCTGTTCATCTCATTTTCTGTTACATCCAAAGGGTCCACGGTCTCTTCCCAGTGACACTTGAGGTGGATTTTGGAGCGTATGATTTCTTCTTATGCATCTGCCGATATACAACCTCCTCCTAGGGTATTAGCCCATTCCACGAGGTCTCTGTCTACCTTTATGGTATTACTTAAACACATTATCATTGCTGAGATGTGAAAGCTACTACTTGGACTTCGATACATACTTTTTTCCAAGCATTATGTAGTGGTTCATTCTTCTAGGTCGGATGCAGTCCTTGGGAGTGCAGAGTTGGCTTCAGCACTGGACTCTGATCCAAACCTCCCTACTTCATGGATACTACTTGGAAATCACCTGAGGAGAAGCACCCAGAGGGATGCTACTCGAAGAAGAAGACAAGGTTACTCACAATGTTCCCTCTAATTTTTGACAGGCCGTGTACGCAAAACAATTTCTTCTGTGCAAATTTGTGCGCCATGAGGCAAATGCGCCCAAGCAAGTAAAATGCTTATACATTTTAAAAGTTTTAATTTTCAATTTGTGTCAATTTATATGGGTTTTCAGACAGAGACATCATAAGTAAAAAAAGAGAAACAAGAGTTTGTGTTTTAAATTTAAAATTTTCTTTAAAAATATCAATAAATGATTATCAGCCAAGAATAAGATATGTAATTACAAATGCATTTTAATTTCCTTATTGGTCAAAATGTCAAAGACTGCTAAACTAACCTTACTGTTTTTCCCTGCAATCTTTTTCATTTGCCCATTCAGTATAAACTCTGTCCAGATCTATCAGTCCTCCATCCAGCTGGTAACTCTTAATACACATCAGCATGTCCAAATGATCTACTTGTAAACGATTCCATAGTTTGGTTTTCAGAGTGTTCATTAAGCTAAAGCCACGCTCACAGTCTGCACTTGATGCTAGGAATGTTCCTCCAATATCCATCAACTTTGCAAGATCCTGAAACTGTTCGTTCTGGTGAGCAACTGTCACCATATCCGGAAAACTTAAAACCAATTGGCTTTTGATTCTTTTGGCTACTGCAAACTTGAAGTCGTACTGACTGACTATAACAATCTCTTCAGCAAGAAAGTCTTTGTATTTTGAACATAGGGATTTGACCTGATGAATTCCAAAATTGAAATCACACTTAACTATTGCTGCACAATCAAAAGTGGACCACTCCTGGACTTCATCCTCTGGAAACCCGTCTGTCAAATGTGCACACAAGATGTTTATGAAAGTTGTTATGGAAATGGTATCAGTTTCATTATTTTCTTGCGAGCTCATATCTAAGAGAGCCTTAAATTTGTCACTTCATAAGCCTGAATCTCCAAGGTACTGTCTTCTGCTCTTGTTCAGTTTACCTTGGGCGAGGTGAAATGCTTCAAGAGGTGTAAGGCCCCGTTTCTGGAGCAGCGTGGATAGTGAAGCCAGCTCCGACAAAACATCATTCAAAACGTCTAATGTTATTCGGTATTCCATGGTATTCAGCTTTTTGTGGCAGTATTTAGAAACTGGATCAGTATCTTTGTCTTGCTCAAAATATTCCAGAAGAGGATTATAGTTGCGAATAATTGCTCAAAGTGCAAAGTGCCTAGATAACCAGTGCACTTCATTGAGTGGCCTGAAAGCCACTGACTCGCATTCAGAAGCATACACTATTTCCTGAAATTTGCATTTTCTCCTGGATGACTGACAGAACACCATGTAGACAGTTCTCATTAGGTTTCGATGTCTCTTATCAGCTTGACCTCTTTCCATGCATCGGAAATCCCCCAAGTCTTCCCGATGTGCAACGCAATGTTGCTGGACTAAGTGTGGAATATCATGTTTCAGCTGAGCCGCTGCGCCATTGAGTTTGCCCAACATCACGGAGACACTGTCAGATGTGAACCTTACCATTTTCATTAGATCAAGTTGGTGTTTTTTATAAAAGTCTTTGATTGCAGACACTATTGAAACAGCATCACATTCTTGCAATCGTAATAGTCCACCAAACGAAGTTTTATAGTCTGCAGAATTTATGGATCTATATTTAAAGTAGAGTATCAAGTATCTGTTAGTGGATATATCAATGCTTTCATCAACAGCTAGAGTATGACACATTGCTGATGCTATTTCATGCATGAGGTTGTTCTGGACAATGCAGTTGATAATTTCAAGAAATTCAAAAGCATAATTTTTACTTCTCCAGCTCGCTGGTATGCGCACATACTTTTCCATATGGTCATTAATATCCTGAACAGAAAGCATTGAGCTGTTCATTTTAATAGCCAGCAACACATTGTCAATAAGTACCTTGATTTCTTCTGGGTTTGAGTGCTTGCGTTCAAGATGAATTTGCCGCCTCTGCTTTTCAGCTGGACTTTCAAGAATCATGCTAAGCAATCCGCTCCGGAAGGAAGGGTTTTTGTTTCTAGGTCTTGTTACACCATCTAAATGAGACTTATTTGACAGATGACACTTTAAGAAATCCAACTTCCATACATTGTTCCACATTCTTCCTGTTGAAAATTCTTCCAGAGCTCTGGCATCTCGACAATATACACAAACCACTTCGTTGTCCTCCTCATACGTGAATATTTCACAAAGTTTAACAGGCATTACACTATGTGACTTTGGTGTAACCGTCTCTATAGTCTCATCCAGCCATCCAGATTTAAATGAAGTCTTTCTTTTACGCTTTTGACCTCTAGACAGTGACATTTTGGGATTGATTTTTTTACCAGATTGGTTTATTTAAAATTAATACTTTTATTATATGGCTACTATTTCAATGCGCTTAACAGCATGACTTGACAAAAGGGCAAACGGGAGATCATTCAGATCAGGATACCGGAAGTTTGCGCATAGCTCCGATCACGTCCATGTATCTGTGGCAAAAAAAGTGGGAAAATGGTAAAACATCATGAGTAAATGTATGAAGTCCAATGCCTTTGAAAGATTTCAATCATGAAAACAACACTTACCTTTGTTCATTTCTGGGAAATCTTTGCAGTTCCTTAGCAACTACGGCCAGGCATTTTGACTCATTCGCACGTACTTGAGTTTGTACACAGCCAAATGAACAGACTACAAGGAGATGTGTGGGTCCCCCCCTCCCAACCGTCCCGATGTGATCAACTTTCCATGTTAAAAATGCTGGCGGTGAGAGGTACGATTCATTGTCCTCCTTTCCCTTTCCCCCCCTTGCCAGCTAGTAGAATCTGGCTGTGTTGATAGATAGCGGGCGAACAATGTCAAAAGTCTCCCGTAAATATGGTGACCAGATCGCAAGAGTGAAATTTCAGGACACATTGGGTGAGCGGGGGGCAGGGGGGAGGGGAGAAGAGAGCCACACAGCTCCCCTGCCCTGCACCCCCTGAACCCACTATGTCCAGAGCCCCCCCACATCCCTGCATATTTGACACAAATGCACAGTGCTGTGCACACCGCCACACCCCAGCTGCCCAGCACCCCACACAGAACCCCCCACTCGCTAGTTTCCCAATACACACAGATTTCTCCTCCCTCCTAGTGCTTTCCCCACAGCCCCACCACCACAACTAAACAATGCCCCACACAGACGCCCAGTGCCCTGACACACACAAACCTCCCCCACTGCCCAGCGCCCTCCACACCCTCACAGCCCAGCACCTCCCACACACCTCCCAGACACTCACTCCACCACACCCTGCCCCTTCCCTGGCCGCACTCACCAGCCCTGCTGGAGGTCTCTGGCTCCTAGGGTCAGAGCGGTGAGGGGTGGGGTCTCCACTCTCCATGTGCTGTGCCCGCCACAAGTGTGAGCTCCGGGGCTCCCATTGGCTGGGAAAAGCGCCAATGGGAGCTGCCGGAGCCCCAGAGCGGGGCTTGCAGGTGCTGGCAGCATGCAGAGACCCTAAGAGCCAGCAGGTCACTCTGGCTCTTAGGGTCAGATCTGGTTGGGTTGCAGGGGGGAGGTGGCACCTGCAAGCCCCGCCCCTGCAGCTCTGATTGGGCAGGAGGGAGCCGCCTGCACTGCAGGCTCCTCCCAGAGGGCGGGCGTGCCACCGGGAGCTGCCCCAGGAAGTGCCGCCACGCCAGCCCTGGGACTTTGGCGGTGATGGTGAGTGGGTGTCCTGACCGATGTGTGGTCAGAACGTGAGACAAATGTGCGCGCAGTGTTTCCCCGTGTGCGTGGGGTTTAGAATCTGTGTGCGAGCGTGCACGCGCACAGCTTAGAGGGAACAGTGGTTACTCACCTTGTGCAGTAACTGGAGATCCAGATGTGTGTCCTTATGGATTCTCCACTACCTTCCCTCCTTCTCCTTTGCATCAGAGTTTCCTATATGGTGGAGAAGGAATTGGGGCAAGTTTGCCCGTGCAGCCCTTTCTATTTTTGGTCCAAGGCATGAGAATGAGTTGGACACATGTGTAGGTCGAACGGGCACTGCTATCGAAATTCTCCAACCAGAGACGCCTGGGGTGCATGTGCACCTGAAGTGGAGCACTCATAGGGACATGCATCTCAAAGAACTCCAGTTACTTTGCAAGGTGAGTGACTTCTCAGTCTTGTGTAGTGAGTTCTATATACTATCTCCTCGCTTCCAGAGCAACAAGATGAGAAAATCCTCAAATGCCATGAAAACTCATAACATCATGCCTCCATCATTCACGATTCAACTCGTCTCCTTTTTGTTAAAAAATGACCTACAAGGTGAAAAAAATCAGTTTGTGCCCATTATTGCTGCTTTATAATGTAGAAGGTGCTTAAAAGGTTTGTTTTCTGCTTGTTTTTTACACTGGAGATTTGAGTCATGTTGTGTTTGGAAAACTGTATGATTACGAGAGAACTAGTGAAATGATGACAACACAAGAGCCAAGAGAAGGAATGCAGAGGAAATGAGAGGGGAATGGAATTTTAAATTGCTGTGTTAAAATTTTTGTGTGTGGGGTTAATACTTATTCTTCAGCTGACATTGGGAGAAAGGAATATTTTCCTCACCCTTCCATTAAAGTGTTAAAGTTCAAAATATATGACCTATAGGTCATTCAGCAAGATCTGGGAAGAACGGACTTGAGGTATCTCATATTTCTCCAGTATAAAACAAGCAGGAAAAACCTCAAACCCATCAGGCCTTCTTTTATATATAAGCAAAGAAAAAAAATCTCTCTGCAGGATTTTCAAACTGCATCTTGTATATTTCTATAGTCTTTCTTTCGTTTACATATTCCTCGGCTAATCTTACAGCCCCTGGAGGAGAAACTCACAGGCTCTGTTTCTGTGGATTATGTCGTGCACAACAGTATAAAAATACACTGCCACCTAGAACCCAGCTGATGTAGTAAAGGCGCAAGTGAGGTGCGCGTACCTATGTCAGAGGTGTAGTTAAGGTCCATGAGCAGAGTTATGGCACTGTGGTTAAGGCATGGCAATGACCCATCTGGCACTCTCTCTTTTTTTCTTTCTTGTTAGTGTCTTGATATCTTTCCTTTGAATCATGTAATCTTGGTTTTATTTTTATTTGTGCTAGTCTTAAAAGAAAAGTCCTAGAGGGGGGAAGGAGGTGAGCAAAGGATTGTAGTGGAGGTGGCAGCAGCACAAGGGTGTATTCAGAAAGGTCTGGATGCACGTGATTAGAGCCCTGTGCAGATACAAAACTTGTACCCGCATCTGATCTGTGATCTGCAAAAATGGTCCATGGATATCCACATCTGTGGATATTCATGGATTTGCAGGGCTCTACACATGATCACAACCTTTTTTCTCCAGTGTGGACTCTGGCTATTCTTTCCTCCTCTGATTGGCTGATTGCTTTGATCTCTTCCCTCACAGTCTCTGTACCTCAAGAAGAGTTTTGACCCTGAAATGGGTCAGAGACTCAATGAAGTCCGTAGCTATTGCTATTATGTGGAAGGTGCTTGGATACCAGTGATGGGTGGTACTATAAAACTCTAGGTAGATTCAATCCTTCCACTGCCAGACTCCATGCTTCTTCCATCTCTCCTGTCTTCTTCCCTCCCTTTCCTTCCTTTTCAATGTCCCCTGTCTCTTCCTGCCTCACCTTGTTTCCTATTAATTCACCTGCTGCACCATCCCCTCCCATACATATATATATACAGTGATGAACATGGGACTAGTGGGAGGTATTTGCTGGATTATGCCCTAAATGAGACCGATCCAATTCATGGGGAAATAGTGAAAATGCAAGAAGGCATGGAGATAATGTTGGTGAACTGCTCAGCATATGGAAAGCTCCACAAAAATAGGCCGAAAAAGGGACTGAGAAGGACTTTGAACCATTTTTGAGAACTAATTTTGTTCTAGTTTGGACAACACCTTTGGCTCGCCCTCCCAAAACACAATCCTATTGTACTTTTGTCTGGTCCTCCACTCCACTCTTCAAGGGCCTCCTTCCTGAGGGTTAGGAAGACCTTTACCAACTTTTCCAATTAAAAAATATACTATGACTAAGTATAGTGTACATATGCCCTTTACATTTTTAATTGTCTGGCTGTAAATCTAAATTTAATAGTGAATGAAGCACTTTAGAAGGTTGTGCTGACTGAATAAATTAAAATTGAAATCTCTTGAAAAGAACAGAGAATGCACTGATTGACATCATTTTTGTGTTTGATCCGAGTTTACATCTGTTAGTAAATTTAAATGATGAGTTAAATGGTATTTAAATGGCAGAGTGTGAGGGCATATCCTTTACATAATTACTTTAAATGCTTTTTATAGCTTCCGGATTTGTGCTTGTAATAGTAGCTTTATCACATTGCTACCTGACAGTCTGTGTGCTGTAATCCTGCCTTCATGATGGCTTTCACCTTGTTGAAGAGGACATTCATTAGATCTCCCTTTTAACCGATAGCGATAATTTTATCAAAGAGTACGTAGTAACACTAAAATAACTTGAACAATGTGAGAAAATGTAACAGCATCTACAAGCAATGTTTACTTTCTTGAAGCATCTTATGACTGCCCGTGAATTCTTGATCTCGAAGTACCCATGGATGAGGATAATTTTAATAAAGTCGTGGTATAATTTAGAGGCCACTCTTAAAATGTTGCATTTTTACATTTGAGAAAATATTTTTAAAAATATGATATGGTTTTGATGTGAAAATTTAATGGCACCAGAACGGTTAGAAATACCTTTCTAATGGTTTGGTGTCAAATCTGGGTTTAGTGTGATGGGATGTGAAGGCTATTAGTGATAGAGACCAGATGGTTTTGGCCAGCACTGGGCTCTATCTTCAAAGGTTGTAGAGCCCTTGAAAACTCCATGGCCTGCCTTGGAACACTGGCTCTGGGGGCTGCTTCTTATTCCAAGCAACTTGCAGCCCCATGTCTCTCACTGTATAAAGCTGGTTTTATTTTTATGTAGTCACCTGTGCAAGACCCATGCCCTGAAGTGCAGACTGCACATCCTCTACTCTGACTGCTGTATATGGTAATTGCACTTTGGGGAGCATTCTCCAGGCCTTACAGATTTCCCAGCAGTGGGGGAGGGAATACTGGTTTTCATAGCTGACTAAGTCTGTTGAGGAAGCCTTAAACTGAGGTCTCCTAGCTGATCGTTTTGAAGGGGAATTCATTGTGTGAGAGCAAGCGGGCAATATACAGTCTCCAGCACTCCCTCTTCCCTAAACCAATGTGCAGGTGAAGAGACAGGTTGGGGGTAAGTAGGGAAACCTCCCATTTCTTAAGAGAGCTCCCATCTGTGGTGAGTAGCAGTAATAGTTATAGTGCCTAGGACCACAGTAGCAACAGATCCCCTGTGCAGCCACACAAGGGGCCAGAGGAATGGGCTGTAAATTGGGAATAGGGCTGTTTTAATGGGTTGGGAGGCTTATATATGAGCCCTCCGTTGCTACCCATGTAACAGAGGGGTTGTTGATGTTGTTGAATTACCTGTGCACAGGGCAGGCCTATTACACTGATAATAAATAGAAAGAAATACTCTTGGAGCAGAATGACTCTGTGCTCAGTCTCTTTACCTTACATGTCCCATAAGATCAGACATTTCCCCCTGCTGCTTTCAGCCCACAAGTAGGTCCTGCAAACATCCTAGAGGCACATGTGTTCCATAAACACCATTTACACCCCAGGAAAGTTATTGAATTTTCCAGAACCTGGACGTTTTAGCTGCACTGAATGCAAGTATATTTTAACAACTCTTTGAACGGTTCCTCCTTATACGGGGTATTTCATATCAGACACCCAACCAGCTTGATACATATAAACTTGCTGTTCTTCCACATTTGCGAGTTGATTATTATTTCAAAATTGTGAATAATGAAATAATGAATTTATGGGAAAAGTTGGGCATGTTGCAAAGCGTGGTTCCACTACTACTTTGTTTTCATCCTTGTCCCACATTTGATGCCTTAGCAGATTAAGATGTATGTATGTAATTGGTATATAAGTAGTAGCTTGTTGTACAGAAAAAAAAATGCACCGACTAACCCTCTACATCAGAAACGATGTAGCCTCAGTCAGCAATTTAAATATTTTTCCATTAGGGTGAGCTGGTTCCAGTGACTTTTGCTCCACTTTTCTTCCCTCTGAGTAGCCCTGCTGCTAGGTTTGGAAAGTGCTATACTGTAAAGTTGGAACCCTGGAAAAATAAAGACAAAAACTGCAAGAAGAAGTTCAAAAGAAATAAAGACTAAGAATGAAGTTTTCAAGCTATGTTCCAAGGCAAGGACTTTTCATCTTTAAACCTTTGAATTGTGAATCAAGGCAGTAAAACTTACTACTAGGTTAAAGTTTAAATGGCATAGAAAAGGTAGAAAAAAGATTAAACATATTCTGTCTGGACAGTGGAACAAAGACTTTGAATCCTTGTCTATGCACCTGTCTATAGAGTATCTAAGTTCCAGGAGTCCCACAGAGGACATGCGATGAGCACTCTTATTGTTCGTATTAAGAACTGAAGTAATTGAAAGGAAAAGTAAGGTAAGGAAAATCGGAAATCAGATGTGACTGCCTGTATGGTTAAAAAATAATTTAAAGGGAAAGGGACTATCAAGCAGTTCATTTTATGGAAATACAACCATTGAAGATAAAATAAAAAAAGTCTATTATTCTTTGAAAGAGTTTTTTCTCTCCAAGACTTAAATATCATTTGAAAGCCAGCAATGTTCACTGAGTTGCTTACTGGTCAGTTGTAAGAGAATCTTTCAAATATATATTTTTATTTAGTTTTTGAATTGATAACGTCAAAGTTGGATGCTGAAGCATGGGAGGAGGTTTTTTTTTTTTAATTAAAGTAAATTTGAAAGTCTTTGGAATTGAGTAAACATGTTACAATTTTATGATCTACTGCATTAAACTTCCTTCAGCTGCCTTTTTAACACAGCTTTCTAATTCCAAATTTACCTTTATGGAACAGCTCCGTGTTGATAGAAGAGTAATAAATCTAATGTTTCACAATCTGAGTTAATAAATTGTGGTATTCCCTCAGGTCTGAGTTCTTCTGGAGTTGTCTATTTCACAAAAATCTCGTCTGCCAATTCAGCTGTCTCCTACCTGGGAAACAGGGTTATTAGAACATGCATTTTAAAGAAACACATGGACATAGAGAGATTTTTCTTAAACAAATGAGGGCTTTGAATCATGATGAATGCAAAGCTCCTAAATTCTGGATCACATCTGTTTAATGGAGAAAAAAGATAGTATACAAAGAGAGAGGCGAATACTTTTAAAAGTACATTATGCGTAATGTTGACATTAGCTACTGGTGTGTAACCGTAGTTTGCAAAATCAGCTACTATGACAATAGTTACAAGATGTTTGGAGATGCGCCCCCATGTATCTAAGATCAATATTGAACACTACATGTTGAATAAAAACTTATACCAGGTAAGGATGCATGTCTGGTGTTTGGATCTTATAATGTATTCTGTTATGTGGTGGATTTTATTTTTCCCTGGTTTTTTTTTTTTTTTTTGAGGAGTAAATAAGGTCCAGTCTACATTAGGGAAATTTGCTCCTCTGTAGCTAATTTGGTACAGGTAGGCTAATGTAATTCCCCGACATAGACATGTTTCACTAGTATAAAGCTGGGTTTACTTCAGTGTGAATTACGTGTCTAGTTTAATTTAGGGATGTGCATCAGTGTAACTACATCAATCGTTGCTTCAGTGAAAATTTCTCTAATGTAGACCGCTTCAGATTTAATGTGGAAATTTAGAATATTATAGTATTTTAACTGATTAAACTTTGGTTAACCATTCTGGGGATATAGACATGTATTTTGGGTGTGTATAGTTATCTATAAATTAACCAAATATCGTTTCAAATGTATTTAAACTTTTTATTTAACTGACATGCAGATGTTCAGTTGAGTCTTGTCAGAAAAATATATTATGATGTTGTTTAAAATCTGGTTGCTTTTGCTTTTGGGGAAGAAGGTGAATTAGTCATTTGAAAGTCCATCTTAAACATTACTGTGACTAGGTTTTTATAGGCAATTGTGCCTTCCAGTCTACCTGACCTAAGTGCTGGAAATAATTTTCCTAATAATTTTATTAAGATTTTCCATGACTCAATTTCCACACAAGTATTCCTTTATTAGTCCAAAACCAAGTGTTGATTACATCCAAAATACCAGTATAAATATATACTTACAGTCTTTTATTCTATATCCTAGCCACAATACTGTTATAAGTATTGGCCAAAATAGTTGCAACAGGATCCGGTCTGGGAGATACCTTCCCATCATGGTGTGATTCAGGAGGGGTAAGGAAAAGCTCTGACAAAGAAACCCCTAGAAAACCTTGCTTTTTTTACATTATAACAAACAAGTACCATCATTGCTAGTTATTAACTAAGACCAGATGAAACAGGGAAATCTGCTCTTTGTGATTTTCTTCTGGTCTAACTTTGCCATATTTCTGCCTAACTAAACAAACCAATTTTTTACTGCACTTGGGGGTACCCAATTAACCATAGTTTTTAAAATTTCTATTTCCTACACCCAAACCTTAAATAAGATTACACCGATATTCCCAGGGTCTCTACAATTTTAACACAAACAATCCCCTTTCTCATGAGTTCATTCTTTTTTGGTCACATGTTTTGAACCAATTATCCATGCCAACATCTGATCTCAATTTAAAATCATAGTTCACCCATGTCTAACGTAGGACTATATTCCTAAAAGGGGGTTTTGTTTCAAAAGTCCAGTATTTCTAAGTCTGAACTCAAATGAATTTGAACTCAAATGAACTGCATTTCACAGTTGGGTTAAATTATTCGTGCTACTCAGTCATTTTTTTGCAACAGCGGTTCTCAAACTATGGGTCGGGACCCCAAAGTGGGTCACGGCCCCATTCTAATGTGGTTGCCAGGGCTGGTTTAGAATTGCTGAGGCCTGGGACCAAAGCCCAAGGGCTTTAGCCCTGGGCATCAGGACTCCTGTTACAGGCCCCCTGTAGGGTTGCCAACTTTCTAATCACACAAAACCGAACACCCGTGCCCCACCCTTTGCCCCACCCCTTTTCCGAGGCCCCACCCCCGCTCACTCTATCCTCACTTGACTGTGTCGCTCACTCTTCCCCACTTTCACTTACTTTCACTGAGCTGGGAAAGGAAGTTCGGGTGCAGGAGGGGGTATGGGCTTTGGGCTGGGACTGCAGGCTCTGGGGTGGGGCTGGGGATGAAGGGTTTGGGGTGTGGAAGGGGACTCCGGGTTGGGCCAGGGGGTTCAGGTGTGGGGTCCCAGCAGAGATTACTGCAGCTCTGAGGAAGTGGCCACCAGATCCCTGCAGCCTCTAGGTGCATGGGCAGGCAGGTGGATCTGCATGGTGCCGTCCCCCACAGTGCATATTGGTCGCAGTTTCTGGCCAATGGGAGCTGTGGAGCTGGTAGTCAGGACGGGGGCAGTGTGTGGAACCTCCCAGTCCATGGCTGCCCCAGCACCTAGGGGGCCGCAGGGACCTGGCTGCTTCCAGGAGCAATGCAGAGCCTGCCTTAGCCCTGGGACCCTGCTCCACTGTCGACTGGACTTTTAACGGCCTGGCTGGCGGTGCTGACCGGAACCGCCAGGGTCCCTTTTCGACCGGGCATTGCGGTCGAAAACCAGACTCCTGGCAACCCTCCAGGGGGCTAGCTCCAGGGCTAGCCCCCTGCCTGGGGATGAAGCCCTTGGGCTTCGGCTTTGGCCCCCTCCCCACTGGGGGTCTTGGGCTGGCTCAGGCTTCAATCCCCACTCCTCGGGTTGCATAGTAATTTTTATTGTCCAAAGGGGTCATGGTGCAATGAAGTTTGAGAACCCCTGTTTTACAACAACCAAAGTTTCTAAAGTACTTTGGGATGAAAAGTGTTTATATTTTTTTGAATGTATTATTCATTGCATTGTCTAGCCTTAAAAGATTAAAGGTGGGTAAATCAATTAACAAGAGGTTTGTTAGATATTTATTATATTTTGTGTAGCGGTAGTCTCATACAATTGGCATCTTAAAAGACGTGGCTGAAAATTCATGTTTTTAAACCTATTTTAATTTATTTTCAAGTACAGTATATTCTAGACACACTATCATTAATTTACAGAATTTGACTGTGTATTGTACATCATATCACTTGGTCTTCATTTGTTAGTGTGTGCGTGTTATTTGTTACTTGTGTCTCAGCTCACTGTGACACCCAGTACATGAACATGAAAAAGTACTCTTTCCAAACCTGACACTTTGTATTGGGTTACGTGGCTGATGCCTATCGGACACAGTAATGGGCACATATTTTAAGGAATCAAAGTCTATCCTGTGGTGTTAGATATAAGAATCTAGAGCAGCGGTGAGCAACCTGCAGCCCATCAGGGTAATCCGCTGGCGGGCTGCGAGACAGTGTTTACATTGATTGTCGGCAGGCACGGCCGCCCACACCTCCCAGTGGCTGCGGTTCACCGTTCATGGCCAATGGGACCTGTGGGAAGCGGCGGCCAGCACATCCCTGCGGCCCGTGCTGCTTCCCGCAACTCCCATTGGCCGGGAACGGCAAACAGTGGCCACTGGGAGCTGCGGGCGGCTGTGCCTGCAGATGGTCAATGTAAACACTGTCACGCAGCCCGCCAGTGGATTATCCTGATGGGCCACGTGACTCAGGTTGCCCACCATTGATCTTGAGAGAGAAATAGGTAGTAACATTCACCAATATGAGACAGTATATCACTTCCTACTCTTATGCAAGGGAGTATGTTGTGCCATATCTCCTTAGTATAAATTTATTTCTCAAAGTCAGCTGGAACTGGCAGATTAGACTGTTTTAGTTCTGTATTAACTTCAGTATGTCTCCTGAGCAGAATAGTTTTGCCCTGCATACAGTCATGAACGCAGGATAATTAACCATTGGTACAACTTACCTAGGGAAGTGGTGGATTCTTTGTCACTTTAAATCATGACTTCAAGACTGGATGCCTTTTTAAAAGATATCCTAGTTCATCCAAAAGTTGCTGAACTCGACGCAGGAATTACTAAGTAAAATTCTGTGCCCTGTGTTATACAGGAGGTCAGACTAGGTGATCTTCTGGTGAAGATGCTTTAAGCCAACTAGAGGGAGTTCTGCTGTCTGCTTAATAACTCCTGTCTCTGTGAGAGGTGGTAGCTATATCGGCAGAAGAAGCTGTCCCGCCGATATAGCACTGTTTACACAGACACTTAGGTTGGTATAATTTATGTCACTCGGGATGTGAATTATTCACACCCCTGAGCAACGTAAATTATACTGAAGTAATTTGCAGTGTAGACATAGCCTTAGAGAGAGAAATGCTTCTCTGTCCTGTAGATTGAGGTTCAGAGACAGCCTTTGGTGTCTTGGACCTTCACCCAGGCTTTCTGCTTTCAGTGATCTTTTTGCTTCCTCCTATAAAGTAATTCGTACCCTCTTCCCTCACACAGTAGAGGAGGAGACTGGATCTTAAGCAACTTTTGCACTTTCATAGTTTAGGAAGTTTCTTGCAATCTCTAGCATTTAGTTTGGCTCCATAAAGGACACTGGGACTTGGTGGTTTTGACCAGTCATTTTAGTGAGGCTTGCATCCATATGACTTTGCATGCTACCTTCTGATCTCAGTCCAGTTGTGACACTGGCCCATTGTTTAGGAGCACCTCAGTCTGTGATTGCTATACATATCTGCTCTTCGTTCACATACAGAAAGCTTTAAGTACGGCACAGTCAATGTAGTTGTGTGACCATAATGACCACAGCATCTACCACTGGTGAACCCTTACAGAGATGGCCCTGTAGGCATAGTTCTACTCAAAGAAAACAGTCCTGTGCCAGAGCATCGAGGAATCTCATATCTATATACAATTGATAGTAGAGGTTAGTACACTGCAAAATAAGTGATTACAAAAGTATACCTGCATAGATTTATTTAGGTTAAAATGCACCACAGAAATAGTTAGAAATTGTGGCTCATTTGAAAGCAAAGCAAATGGTATCTTAAACGGGGGAAAAAAAATTGCCATCAATTAGACATGTGAATTAGAAGTCTGCAGGTTGCAAAATTTGATCATATTTAAAAAATACATACGACTGTTTTTTTTTTAGCATCTGGCTGAGTGACCGTACACAAATATTTGAAATTTAGCCTTTTGTGATACAAGTGTAGAATATTGTGCTCTTTCCTATTATTTTGCTTCAATTGGAATTGATGCTGCTATAGAAGCACTGTAGTTCTTTTTTACATTCCGTGCCTGTACAGTTCTAAAGGAGCCTGCAGGCTATCTATTGTAGTTAGCCTCTCGCAACACTTGGGGCCCAGTTTTGAAAGGCTTGTGCATTAAAGAGACATTTTTCTTATTTCCTACATGTTTGCAATGTTGCTCCATGAAGATGTTTATAAATTTTATTTTAGCATAGCTTAATACTATTTTTTTTAAATAAAATATATTGAACTTAATAGATGAGACCTGTTTTTTTATTTAGTGTGTCTGCTCAGATTGTATAGCATGAGTCTGCATGGGTGTAGGTAATGAAACAAATTATATAATGTTTTTGTCGTGCCTATCTTCTGTTTTCTGGACTCGACTAAGGCTTGCAACTTCAAAGATAAGGTAAGGCTTCCCTTTTGTGTTCAGATAGTGTGACTAAACTATTATGGCTGGCATTTCTGTGGAAGACTTGTGAGGCTTGTCCTTTGTTTTAATCTTTAAGTATCTTAGGAGTCATCCATAAAGGATATAGGCAGCAGGGGAGTTGAGGTCTTATGGACAGTTGGTGGAGGGGGCAGAGTAAAAATTCTGGAAAAATCTGCAGAGATCCTTTCAGGATTTCCACTTTGTTCCCTTTGGCTGTAACAAATCTTTGAAAATGGTGCTGTGGAAGTGGGTAAATGAAAGAGAGCTACATGGGGCTAAGGAATGGCGATGTTCTTTTGGGAGTTCAAGGCATTTATACAGCTTGAGAAAGAGAGTGGAGAGCTCAGTGTTTGATAAAATCTACTGGAGCCCTCTAATTTGTTGGTAATAAAAAAGGAAAAAATAGGGGGGGAAATTAGGTTATTCCCTTGTTTAATTTGCTAGACTGGCACTAATTCTTCAGTTCACTTACTGTATTAGTTAATTTTAATATCTACTCTGCATTCTTGATTTCAACAGGGGAGAGGGTGGATGCTGAGGGTAAAAGGGTACAGGATTGGAGGGGTGAGAGAAAGGAGCTTGGTAGCAAATTGTGCAGTCCCCTTTTCACAGCTATACTGGAATCCCATGTAATTTTGTTATTCCATGTGCTTTAAATTGTGGGTTTGAGACCCTGTTTTATTGTAGCTTCAACAAAATCATTTTTATTGGAAACTTTATGAAAATCGGTGGAGACTCTAAAATGAGAGAGAAACACGTGCTTAGACAAAATAAAATGGAAAATATCAGGTTCTAATTTTAAAGTTACTGAATGTTTCAAGCTTACGTAAATGTACAGAATGGTGGAAGATAGTTTCTTCATTGGTATAAATTCTACTTGCTAACAAACAACTCCATATTTTTGGTATCTGCTCATTCTAGCAATGTTTCTTGAATTTCTGTTACAGCCATAAATGGTCATATGAGTAGCTTGTATCCAATCAAGATATCAGTGGGAAGTTTTGAGGGCAGACCGTTTGCAGAATCAGGCCTTTCAAACAAAAGTTTTTCTATATTTGCAAGTAGGAAACACAAAACTGTTTTCAGTCATTTTATTTACGCTTTTCCCGAACGAAACAGAGAGCAGAAACCAAAACAAACCTGAACACATTTCCTTGTAAGTATTTATTTTTATGTGGTAGAATAGAGGCATCTTAATCATAAGTGCTCCTATATTTGTTCATCAACATATTGACAGGCGTGCAGGTAATCTGTTAAAACAAACATCATGAATACAGCGAGGAGGGAAGGTGTTGCTGACTGCGAGGGGGTGAAAGTGCTTCAGTATGGCAAAATCATATTTTAATTACCCGATACTCTGAGGAGTAACAGGCTGTGTTATGGCAGGTCTCTTATTTAATGCTGGTGAGGTTTTTTTGCGATGTGATTGCCATAAAATATATTTGTTTGTGCACAAGAAATGGTATACATTCCCTATAGTGTGTTTGTTGTCCTTTAGCACTGAAAGAAGGTGGGTTTATTTTAAAATTCTAAATCTTTTATCAGTCTAAAATCTGCCCAGACAGCATTTATACCAGTGACTTGCATGACAAGAGTTCTTTGTGAAGGAGCAAATGTGCAGCAGTCTCCCTACTATACAGTTAAACTTTCTATGCATAAATCATTTTAGTAGATTGGGCCAGTAGAGAATTGCGTATAGTACACTGTGTGAGATTTAATATTATGCTATATGTGATGTTGGAACTTAATTCCAAATCCAAAAACTAGTGTAATATGCATTTGAAGGTTGATTCTACTACACTGTGTTTAGCATGATGTTTATGGTGCCAGCTTTCTATACTTGTAGGTTCTTATGCAATTAAAAGCTTCTAAATTTCTTAATAGATATCTGCAACATTGACGTTTTAACTTGGCAATCTTAAAACACTCAGTCATGCACCAGTGAAGTCAATGGGAGCAGAGTCAAGTTCTCAATTTCTATGAAGGCTTCTTTAAATTCAGCAACTGAATTCAGTAACTAGGGTTTTACAAAGAGTCAGCTGGTGGCACTGTAATAAGGAGAGGTGGCTAATTGGACACTTACATTTCCAGCAAGTCAATGCAAGATCTTCTGAAAAGAGTTAACTAATTTCTGTGCGCTTCTTCAAAGTCAATACTGTCATTAATTAATAATAGTTTCACTTTTCCTGTACTCTCAGCCTGTGTGGTGATTTTTCCAGAAGGTGAAAGAAGAGATGTTTTTGTTAGTCGAGGCAGTTAGTCCTTACATAACCTGAATTATAAGGACTAGACTAGTGTCTGCCCTCAGTTTGTCATCTCTCTCTGAGTCTGCCTGAGAATTAAGATTTTTGATGATTTAATCCTGGGGCCAGATCATTGGCTGGTGTAAATCAGGATAGCTTCATTGAGTTCAAAGATGACATGATTTTACACCAGCTGTGGCTAGTTTCTAAATTCTGTGCCCCCTTTAAGTAATTTAAATCAGGTAAATTGACTGCAGGCCTTAATATGGCTAGCTCCGTCGTCTTGAATGGCTTGGGAGATGTATCAGAGGTGGAATTTGGAAGTTTAGGGTTGGGCGCCTTGTGGATTGGTGAGCTGAAGAGCAGTGTCTGGTCAGCAGACAGCAGTATGGGGAGCCTGCTAATGGTGGTTGTTCTGCTGCTCTAAACCTCCAGGTGAGGAGGAAGATGGGCCATAAACCCCGGAGGAGATTCTGTGGCCGTTAGGAGGCCAGGTGGGAGAAGTGAATCTCAGAAGTAGGATGTCTGTGGCCCAGGGCAGAACGTTGAGTTGAAGGCAGTGGAAGAGTGTATATTGGGGTCAGCCGGGTGCTAGAGCAGTGGTGGGCAGCCTGCGGCCCATCATGGTAATCCACTGGTGGGCTGCCAGACAGTTTGTTTACATTTGCACAGCTGCCCGCAGCTCCCAGTGGCCGCACTTCACCGTTCCTAGCCAATGGGAGCTGCGGGAAACAGCACGGGCCGCAGGGACATGCTGGCCGCTGCTTCCCGCAGCTCTCATTGGCCAGGAATGGCAAACCGCAGCCACTGGGCACTGCGGGCGGCCATGCAAATGTAAACAAACTGTTTGGTGGCCCACCAGCGGATTATCCCGACGGGCAGCAAGTTGCCCACCACTGTGTTAGAGCCTTTACAGCTGAAGCTTGTGGCACTTGCCTCTGCTGTAGGTAATCTGAGGTGTTACTAAACTGTGGCAGGACAAGATTTGGTACCATGACACTGCAGAAGACCCCATGTGTGGGTGACATTGACACTTGGGTTTGCACCTGATACACTGTTTCACATGCTACATTTTATTTATTTAGGATTTAAATTATTTAAAAGGAGTAGAAAACTTAGAAAACACAATTTTAATGAATAAGTCCTAGCACTTTCCTCCCATGACCTCCTTAGAGAGATGATAAACTGAAGGCAGAGGCTAGTCCACTTTTTTTATGAGGGGTTCTTGAGGTCTAATGGCCCAAAGTAACAAGATGTCTCTCTTCTCACAGCTTCTTGGAAAATACCTCACATATTGAGAAGAGGGCTAGTGAGGAGGGCTTTAAACTAGGTTCACCGGGGGAAGGAGACCAAAGCCCTGAGGTAGGTGGGGAAGCGGGATACCGGGAGGAAGCACGAGCAGAAGTGTGTGAGAGGGGAGGGCTCCTGCCTCATATTGAGAATGAGGGGCGATCAGCGGGTTATCTCAAGTGCCTATATACAAATGCACAAAGTCTGGGAAACAAGCAGGGAGAACTGGAGGTCCTGGCAAAGTCAAGGAATTATGATGTGATTGGAATAACAGAGGCATGGTGGGATAACTCGCATGACTGGAGTACTGTCATGGATGGGTATAAACTGTTCAGGAAGGACAGGGAGGCCAGAAAAGGTGGGGGAGTTGCATTGTATGTAAGGGAGCAGTATGACTGCTCAGAGCTCAAGTATGAAACTGCAGAAAAACCTGGGAGTCTCTGGATTAAGTTTAGAAGTGTGAGCAACAAGGGTGATGTCGTGGTGGGAGTCTGCTATAGACCACCAGACCAGGGGATGAGGTGGACGAGGCTTTCTTCCGGCAACTTGCAGAAGCTACTAGATCGCACGCCCTGGTTCTCATGGGCGACTTCAATCATCCTGATATCTGCCGGGAGAGCAATACAGCAGTGCACAGACAATCCAGGAAGTTTTTGGAAAATGTAGGGGACAATTTCCTGGTGCAAGTGCTGGAGGAACCAACTGGGGCGGAGCTCTTCTTGACCTGCTGCTCACAAACTGGGAAGAATTACTAGGGGAAGCAAAAGTGGATGGGAACCTGGGAGGCAGTGACCATGAGATGGTTGAGTTCAGGATCCTGACACAAGGAAGAAAGGAAAGCAGCAGAATACGGACCCTGGACTTCAGAAAAGCAGACTTTGACTCCCTCCGGAAACTGATGGGCAGGATCCCCTGGGGGAATAACATGAGGGAGAAAGGAGTCCAGGAGAGCTGGCTGTATTTTAAAGAATCCTTGTTGTGGTTACAGGGACAAACCATCCCGATGTGTAGAAAGAATAGTAAATATGGCAGGCGACCAACTTGGCTTAACAGTGAAATCCTTGCTGATCTTAAACACAAAAAAGAGGCTTACAAGAAGTGGAAGATTGGACAAATGACCAGGGATGAGTATAAAAATATTGCTTGGGCATGTAGGAGTGAAATCAGGAAGGCTAAATCACACCTGGAGTTGCAGCTAGTGAGAGATGTTAAGAGTAACAAGAAGGGTTTCTTCAGGTATGTTAGCAACAAGAAGAAAGCCAAGGAAAGTGTGGGCCCCTTACTGAATGAGGGAGGCAACCTAGTGACAGAGGATGTGGAAAAAGCTAATGTACTCAATGCTTTTTTTGCCTCTCTCTTCACAAACAAGGTCAGCTCCCAGACTACTGCACTGGGCAGCACAGCATGGGGAGGAGGTGGCCAGCCCTCTGTGAAGAAAGAAGTGGTTCGGGACTATTTAGAAAAGCTGGATGTGCACAAGTCCATGGGGCCGGATGCGTTGCATCCGAGAGTGCTAAAGGAATTGGCGATGTGATTGCAGAGCCATTGGCCATTATCTTTGAAAACTCATGGCGATCAGGGGAAGTCCCGGAAGACTCGGAAAAGGCTAATGTAGTGCCAATCTTTAAAAAAGGGAAGGAGGAGGATCCTGGGAACTACAGGCCAGTCAGCCTCACCTCAGTCCCCGGAAAAATCATGGAGCAGGTCCTCAAGAAATCAATTCTGAAGCACTTAGACGAGAGGAAAGTGATCAGGAACAGTCAGCATGGATTCACCAAGGGCAAGTCATGCCTGACTAATCTAATTGCCTTCTATGATGAGATAACTGGTTCTGTGGATGAAGGGAAAGCAGTGGACATGTTATTCCTTGACTTTAGCAAAGCTTTTGACACGGTCTCCCACAGTATTCTTGTCAGCAAGTTAAAGAAGAATGGGCTAGATGGATGCATTACAAGGTGGGTAGAAAGTTGGCTAGATTGTCGGGCTCAATGGATAGTTATCAATGGCTCCATGTCTAGCTGGCAGCCGGTATCTAGCGGAGTGCCCCAAGGGTTGGTCCTGGGGCCAGTTTTGTTCAATATCTTCATAAATGATCTGGAGGATGGTGTGGATTGCAGCCTCAGCAAGTTTGCAGATGACACTAAACTGGGAGGAGAGGTAGATACGCTGGAGGGTAGGGATAGGATACAGAGGGACCTAGACAAATTGGAGGATTGGGCCAAAAGAAATCTGATGAGGTTCAACAAGGACAAGTGCAGAGTCCTGCACTTAGGACGGAAGAATCCAATGCACCGCTACAGACTAGGGACCGAATGGCTCGGCAGCAGTTCTGCAGAGAAGGACCTAGGGTGACAGTGGACGAGAAGCTGGATATGAGTCAACAGTGTGCCCTTGTTGTCAAGAAGGCCAGTGGCATTTTGGGATGTATAAGTAGGGGCATTGCCAGCAGATCGAGGGACGTGATCGTTCCCCTCTATTCGACATTGGTGAGGCCTCATCTGGAGTACTGTGTCCAGTTTTGGGCCCCACACTACAAGGAGGATGTGGAAAAATTGGAGAGCGAAAGGCAACAAAAATGATTAGGGGTCTGGAACACATGACTTATGAGGAGAGGCTGAGGGAACTGGGATTGTTTAGTCTACAGAAGAGAAGAATGAGGGGGGATTTGATAGCTGCTTTTAACTACCTGAAAGGTGGATCCAAAGAGGATGGATCTAGACTATTCTCAGTGATAGCAGATGATAGGACAAGGAGTAATGGTCTCAAGTTGCAGTGGGGGAGATTTAGGTTGGATATTAGGAAAAACTTTTTCACTAGGAGGGTGGTGAAACACTGGAATGCGTTACCTAGGGAGGTGGTGGAATCCCCTTCCTTAGAAGTTTTTAAGGTCAGGCTTGACAAAGCCCTGGCTGGGATGATTTAGTTGGGGATTGGTCCTGCTCTGGGCAGGGGGTTGGACTAGATGACCTCCAGAGGTCCCTTCCAACTCTGATATTCTATGGTTCTATGATTCTAAGATAGAAAAAGTACAATGGATCCCTTGGCAAGACTGAGGCCTTATTCTGTGTTTTCTGACGTATTGCTTGAGCACTGTCTTGCTCCTCAGTGAATAACAGGTTAACTTCAGCTCCGCTTAATCCTTTCTTTATGCAGGCTAGCAGTTGACTGCTTTCAAGATGGGAGAGTTCCTTGGGATGGTCAGGTTCCATACCCAAGCGTTATTTTCCTCGTTATAAAAATTAGACCTTGAGCAGATGACTTTGCTGACTGCAATTGGTTATTTCTTTTTCTTCTGATCCACTCACTTGCATACCTTTAACATCTATGTTCTGGGCAAGATTTATTAAGGAATCACAGTAGTAGGACAAATAGTTTTTTAGTAGGACAAATAGTGTTTGTAATATACTTGTAGTTTTTTCTTCTTTTCCTCCTTTACTTCTTTCCCACCACTTTCTTCCGCGGTGTTCTTCTCCTTCCTCCTCTCCATTCAGTTTGCACTAAATTTATTTTTTCTTATTTTTTCTCTTTTTTAGGTAAACAGTTGCAAGAATGGATTTCTGTTATCCTTTGCATCATCTTGGTCACAGTTGACTTTCTGCTCCTGTTAATCCATTTTTCAGCAAATCATCTTTATAAAATAATAGCAGGTATAGGTAAGTATTTCAGTTTTTAACCCTCAGCGTATTTTAAAATTATCAATACGCACAGTTCAAATCTTCACATTTTGCAGCAATGTGGCAGATATTGTTGTAAATGTGTTTTTAATTAACTGTAAGAATGGCAAAATCAGAAAAGTAGAGAAATTCAGAACTAAGGTTGGTACTGCAACTACCCCAATACACAGCAATATAGCAGTATTGTTCTAGGCCAGAGGATTTGAATAAGCTCCTATGTTTTGTATTTTTGAAATAGCAGGATATAGAATTATAGGCCCCAATCAGCAAAGCAGTTATGTGCTTAACTTATGTATGTGTATATATAAAAACACTGAGAAAGGATCAGTGGATTCTATTATCACATTTACTATTCAGATGAATTGGTGTCCATATAGTGTCTTTTCCACCATAATTAGCATTCACTTGGTGACATTACCACAGGCTTATAGACTTTCTGGACATTGTTTTAATGCCACGTTTAAGTTGCTCTTTGTAGCATATGGTTTGTGAAATTTTCATCTGTGGCACTTGAATATATTGAAATAATGAGAAAAGGAGGGAAGAAATCCTGAACTTTAGTGCCATCCTTGAAAAAGTGTTTTGCTGATATTTTCATGAAGGGGAGAAACTTGTTAGAAACTCTTGTGTAGTAGAGGATTCCTTTGTGTGGAACAGATGTGCAAGAGTATTTTCGGATGAACATGTTAAAGACGGAATTACATTATTGCACCCTCTTTTAATCACTTCCCCCCCCCGCCATCTCAGGTGTTGCAGATCTGTGACATGCTGGCAGTGTACTCAATTGCACTGTGGGGAAACTGTCAGGTTAAAAGGTAGACTTGTATATTTGATAACATGTGTGAGCTATGTTATTTTCTTCTCTTCCAGTTACATAGTTTCTTTGTGGTTTTATAAATATTTCACCAGCATTTCTAAAGTCTATTTCATCCCTCTTTTAAACATATTAAATATAAATGTAGCAACAAATTTATGGCAAGTCTGTCTGTAGCAACACAAACTCAAAACTTCCACTGAAAAATAAAAAGAATTGGTTTATCACAATTTATTTGTATCTATATTAATTGTTTTGCCATCTGTACTGTCTGCACTGTCATACCCGAAATACTAAGGTACTTAGAGTGCCTAATTCCACTGGTCTAGAAGAACCAATCAACCTCAAAGTCTATTTTAATGCCTCAACTGTAAATGAGAACCTGACGTACAAACATAGGCATTCTCAGGGTGCTATACAGATTTCATTTCAGGTGTCCATTTAGAGCAGTAGCTATTCCTCTCTAGTGAAGCCGACTGGCTTTGCAATTGCAATGGTAGGTTGTTCAGCCAATTGAGCTGTGGAAAAACAGTTTAGGACCAGATTCAGTTGAAATCCCTATTCACTTTGCACCCCACAAAAGGCCTCTCAAGTGCTGGGTATATGAGGCAGGGATAGGAGCACTTTATGGATAATGTAGTCTTCCTGTACTGCTAGTATGAATTTAATTCACAAGGGGAACTTGTACAAAAGTTTGTTCCAGCCACACTCCATGAGTGTTGTACACGGGAGAGCATAGTCTTGAGAAGTACGGATATGAGAGTACTTTCTGATGAATACCTTGTGGACATATTATCACAACCATAATACAAATATTTTAACAGCTCAGATGCGTTCTCTTCACCTAATTCTCAAACAACTATAAAGGCATTCTTGATTTTATTTCCAGTTTTCATTTCCTGAAATATTCTGAAGGCACTTGTTAGCTTTCCGAGACTAAAGCCCTGATCCTGCAATCTGATCCATGCCGCAGAGCCCCAGTGACTTTGCTGGGTCTCCCTGCAGTCATAGGGGCCCAGCTCCATGGATTCAAGTGCAGGGGGCCTAACCGTATAAATATAAATTAAAAATGAATTTTTTCCCATTCAATCTGTAATTGACACTGATTACTCACTCGGTCTCATGTATCCAGCTGAGTGCCATGGTATTTGGAGTCGCATTACATGTCACTGAGGGCAAGTCTACACTACAGCGCTACATCGGCACAGCTGCATCGATGCAGCTGCGCTGCTGTAGCATGTCTGGTGAAGACGCACTATGCCAATGGGAGAACGCTCTGCCATTAGCATAATTACTCCACCTCGGTGAGAAACGGAAGCTATGTCAGTGGGAGAGCGGTGTGGACAGTGCGAAACTTGCGTTTCTCAGGCAGGGAGGGGCTTTTTCAGACCCGTGAGCAACATAAGTTAGATCGACTTAAGCGGTAGTGTAGACCTGCCCTTACTTATACTGCTCATCACCAGCTTTTCCAGGTTGTTTAAAAGTGTCCTTCCCACCCACTTCCCTTAGAAATTGGCAATACTCCCTAGGAAATAAGCTGTAAAACAAGTGACTTGTTCTGAAATGATTGAAGCACTAATAAAGGATTTGTACTGGAAAGTCCACCTAGTCTTTAGCTGTAGTGGAACTGATGTGCCATCGTAATTCTACTTGACTTTATAGAACAATTGGTTTAGTGCTACTAGGAGTTTAATATGGCCTCTTGCTTTAGGAAGCTCTTAAAAGGATAACCATGATTTTAAAAAAATATAAACTACAAAAGCCTCTGAGGTTGTCTGGAATTTCATTGCCTGTACAGTGATTTTATGTGGTCATACAGGAGTGTTAATACTGAGGCCAATTAGAGACGTAACTCATCTCAGTTATCGTTAAAGCAAGCACTGATCTGACGGTGGAAAGCCATGTGTGGGATGAGTGAGTGTGTGAGTTTGCTTATTTGGGAACCTTTGTACATAATATGTGCAGGTTGTCTTAGCTTTCTAATACTTTGCAGTCCCCCTGCCCATGAGGCTTGTGTCTTTAATTCCCTAATAGCATGACTCCTTCCAGTTTTGCCTCTCTGTTGCTTGAAGCAGTATCCTTGCTCATTGTTTTGAACAATCATATTATGCCCGTCCATCTTTTTGTTCTTTACATTGGCTGCCTATAAAGTGGTGGATTAATTTTAAATTGGCCCCTGGGTTTCTAATTCCCTTAATAGTGTAGGCCCTGGCTATATTGAAAACAGTCTTGTTGAAGTTTCCTTTTTATTGATTAGTTGTGCTCTAGAATTCCCACTCTGTTGCTTTTTGGGTTGGTCTTTGCTGTGTGCGGAGACTTTGGATGTGGAATTTCCTTTCCCCTGACATCTATCTCAGCTAGTCCTTCCCCGTTTATATATGGCTTAATTTTTTTCCCCAAAGGTATTTTTAGTATGACCACTGTTGGTCTCGTATTTGTTTTTCTTTTTTAATTTAAATCTCTTTCCAATTATCTACATTTATAGTTATAGGAAGGCAGTGGTGTTGTAGGTGAAGCATGGGAATGTCTTAAGATATTTTAAATCAATTGTAATTATTGCTAATAGGTGAATAGCTTGGAGGCTTATCCCAACTATCTACATTTCTAAAGCCATCTAAAATAAGTGGGAAACCCTTATATAAATGCTTTCTTGTACATCTTGCTTCCAAGTTTACTGTTTTGTGAAGTATTTTGAGCCCTCCTCTCAAACCCAAGAAGTGGAACTCATTAATGCAATATTTCTGGGTCAGCTCATTCACCCAGCATGGGGGGGGGGGTCCATCAGGGTATAGGGAGGCCACAGACTGAAAAAGCTAGGGATCCATGGATATCTAGGGTCACAATCCCCGTATCACCTTTCTGGCTCATTCTGGTTGTAATTCCCCTTTTTACTGTACCCCAGCTGTTGATAACACACTGTGAACTCTTGGAGGGGTGTGGAAGCGTCACAGAGTGGTATATCCTTCTGTAGTTTCTGGAGAGGAATATACCTCTCATGTGTGTCTCTCTCTTTTCCCCAACCCCCTACCTCTCCAATCCTAGCCATGTCCTGTTTTTGTCCTGCGTGGCAGAGTGTCCACATGAATCTTCTTCAGAGAGGAGAGAGGCTGATATGTGGAGTGGGAGGCTTCCATTGCTATCTTCTCTTATGCATGGCCCACCTCCCTGCAGGAGGTGAGGGGAGCATTGGAGTCTGTCTCGGGGTCATGCTTTTAATTCTAGCGAGGCAAACTACTGTGATCTGAATGGATTTGCTTTATTAACACCTTGCAAGCATCAGTGTTTTTGAATGTTTTAGAGAGAGAAGATTTAACATTGACTTCGGCTGTGCTTTAATAAAGAATGATTTAAAAATCTGTTCTGTTTTATAAACCTTCGCATTTCACAATAGTTGTGCTTCTCACAAAGACCTGTGATGACTGAAATACATTTCCTGAGGCTCTTTGTTTTTGTTTGCATTCCCTCGTAATGAGAGATATTAGGTTATTAGGAATATTGTATGTACTGTAAGTGAATGCTCCTTTCCTTTCCTTTCCTTTCGACCCTGGTAGTTTGTAGTTTTGAAGTTTTCTTCTTATTTTGTACTTTAATACACTGCCATTGATTTGGTTTGATTTAATGCATTTGAGTGAAGAGGTTCTGAAACAAGAGGTAGTGAGTTTTACTTGATTTTGATCGTACAAGGCAAAATAAGACTCCTGTAAGCTGGTATGCAGACTCACAAGGTGAGTTTACAAAGTACACGTGAGAAGCCCAGTATGCACAGAACCTTTCTCTTTGGAAAACACCCATGTATGTGTTTCATTATTTTTCCTGCTAAGTGGACATTTTGTAAAGTCCACACCAGAGGGCTTGGCACCTCCAAAAAGGATCCTGGCAAGGTTAGTCCCAATGAGCAAAATATGCAAATTTAAATTTAAAATATTTTCTTAATAGAAGTTGCATAAATTATTCCCAGTGGGCACCTACATGACAATAAATTTAATGTGCTTGGGAATTAATGTGCCCCACTTATATTACTTTGTTCCATTTTTAAAAAAATGCATTATTCATTTAAACTGTACTCTATTCTACTTAGCTCTTTAAAAGGACACTCAACCATTTATTTTTTAGCCCCAAATTTAACTTATGGAAATGTAAATTTTATTTAGTATGTATAGAATACCTGTATATATGAAATATAACACCTTTACTGAATTCAGTGTAATTTTAAAATCCAGAAATAAAACAAATGTACAAAAAGCGACACCACTTTGGTTGATTCTTATGATTGTTTGAAACAATATATACATTATATAATAAAACAGTGTTTGAAGGTGTTCAGAAACTTTCCTTTTAACTCCTGAAAAATTGTTTGGGTCCCCAGTAACCCAGACAGCATATAGGCAATGTGGATGTTCTAGCATGTGTGTGCCTATTCCTGCGAGCAGCCACAGAGATCTGTTTTGGCTGTCCCCTGCTTGTCTGCACAGCTGCCTCTGTAGTAGCTCCATCTAATTCTGTGCAGGGGCTAGAGGGTAACGGGGTTGCTAGAATTTAATAATGATCCATATAAGAATGATCCATCGAGAAGCACTGTGAGGAGTGTTTGGATTGTGAAATCAGGAGCAGAAGATAGACAGGGGGGACACTGAATCAGCAGTTGATAGGGATGGGTTTTTGGCCTTTTAATCCCTTCTGGCAGTGTCTGGTGATTGTCTTTATCAGTTCATCTGGACGACTGGCAGTTTCTGAAAAGAATAAGGGCCAGCATTGTTGCACCTATTCTTGTGCTTAGTTAAACAGGTTCTAATGCCAAGGGTTTGTGCAAGTATAATGAGTATTCAATTTGTATCTAATCTTTCCTTTTTTGAAGCACATGGAGGTACTTGGAGTACCAAAGTTGTCACACAAGCTTAAATTCTCTTCATGAAAACAATTTAGGGTGGGATTTTCAAAAGCATTTGGCACTGGCCTAACCCAGCTCCCTTTCAAATCAGTTATAAAGCTCCTGTTGATTTAATCGGGAGCAAAGTTAGTCAGTCAAAAGCTGAGCACTTTTGAAAATCTCTCCCTAGTGTGTATGGTAACAC
Organism: Natator depressus; assembly: GCF_965152275.1. NCBI lineage: Eukaryota > Metazoa > Chordata > Testudines > Cheloniidae > Natator > Natator depressus. The sequence continues at coordinate 17,508,586 of NC_134245.1, forward strand.
CCACTGTTTCATGTTCTCTATGTATATAAATCTCCCCACTGTATTTTCCACTGAATGCATCCGATGAAGTGAGCTGTAGCTCACGAAAGCTTATGCTCAAATAAATTTGTTCGTCTCTAAGGTGCCACAAGTCCTCCTCTTCTTTCTCCCTAAACTGTAAATGAGAATATACATTTGAGGATATCACAACATAAATTTTTATACCATGCTTATGATTGTGCTATTTGAGTGACTTACATTTGTCAGTTCATCTGCTTGATGATGCTTGATGATGTCACTTCATCCATTTGATGTGGATTTGGCACTGTAATTCAAATTTACATATAATTTATTCTTTGGTACTCATATGCTGCATATGAGTTGCCATACAAAATGTAGGCCCATATCAGTTGCCATACAAAAACCTTTCTGAAGCTCTCTAAATAGCATCGTTATTTCATTACCCTGAAGCTTAAGAAGTTTTCTCCACTTTTTTTCATTCATGTCTTATGTATAGGGACAAAATGGCTATCGATTAAATAAAATGTGACGTTATTTGGTCTGTAACTTTTTTCCTGATACATTTGACTTGATATTCATTTTAAGTGGCCTTTGGTTTTTTAAAGTCATTTAAATGATATACTTCATTGTTAAATGTCATTCTAATAATGGAAATACTAAACTATGACAGGTTTCAAAGAATGTTTCAAATACTAAGTCTGGAGGTAACAGCTTTATTACTGCTTGATGACTTGACCCATATTTCCTAACATGATTTCCCTGCTGTAACTTTAAGTGAGTTCATGTAAGTCTAATGATATCAGTTGACCTTGAGAGTTAAACCCAAAAGCCTGTGGGGAGTTTTAGTTTCTTGCACTGTTGTTAAACATTATCTTTTTTTAAATGCAGTACTTAAAAACTTCCAATATACTAAAATATATACGTGTACAATTTATTTCAAAAAAACAATATTTTTCCAATCACTTATGAATCTCCAAATAGTGTGTTTTACAATATAGATGCATAGTGCAAGAATTAAACAGTATCAAAACACAATTATGATAATACCTTCTATAACACACGTGGTGGTGGTAAGTGGAAAGGCTGTGTGATAATGGTTATCAGACACCTCTGGCCAACTCACCATCACTAATCAGTCTCATCTGGGACTACTTCAAACATTCAAACCCCTCCAGACAGCTGCCATTTATTTTTATTTTTAAACAACTTGCCTGTTTCCTCCTGTCTCATAAATGTGGAATTTCCCACAGAATTACATTTGCCTGAAGCATAGGAACAATTTAGGAACAGTGACAAGTTTAAAGTCAGATATCTATCTTGAAACCCATCAGACTAGAAAATGAAACTTTATACCAGCCAGTGTAATGGGGATGTTGCCAGCTTTCCAGTGTGTAAGCCACTGGCTTTTAGCTCTGAAATGCCAAATATTAAAACTTGCTTTGAGTCCTTTAAGAGCAAACCTTAAAAAAATCACGTTATTCTGCATAGACAATGTATTGTAATCACATTTTAGAGGTTTCTAAAATGTATTTGAGAACATCTTTCTATCATTCTGAGGCCTGTATCATTGGATTAAGGCACAAAGAGAATCTGACTTTACAAGTTGAGGGATATAAAAATTTTGAAAAACTCCTTCAAACAGTTTCTAAAATGTTTTTTCTGTAAAGGATGTGGAATGCATAGAATATGTGACTGTATGGTATAAAGATTGTACCAGCACTGTTAATGTATTTGAATAATTTTCATGTGCCTTTACCACTTGTAAGTAATGTGGCCATCCCAAGTTGATGTTGATACAACCTTCATGCTACACCATCATGCCTTCTCTGTTTCCCATGGTGTGGCTGCCACTGATACAGGCAAATAGGCATGTTTCCGGCACCTCTAGGCATGGCAGTCCATAGCCAGGCACCTCTGCGCTTGCTGCATCACTTAGGAATATAAAAAAAATTGCTTGAACCCCGGCACCTCTTTCATTACAAATTAAACACTGTGTGTTTCTATCATCTGTGCATCAGACTGGGGGTACTCAGTCAGGATACAAAAATTTTCATGTCCACTCCAGCTGCTTCTCACCTCCCTGCATCCAGACTCCCCAGTTGATTCTTGCCTGTGCTGAAGAAGCAGCAGGTGCCTCATGCTGAGGTGGCATCTTGAACCTTTTCAACCTGCTTCATTCTTCAGCTGGGAAAGAAAAAGAAGTTGGCCAGGAGCTAACTGCAGCTCTACTCTCCAGCACTTTGTTGTGGGCATTGTATGAACATGAGGCACTGAGTCCTCTTCGCAGATGGTCACTGGTTCACCTGAGGCAAGGCTGATAAGGGCACTTTCACTGCGCTTCAGACACTTGGCACAGGGCTGGACAAATCTCTTAGCTGCCCCGCCCCTGAGGTAGAAGAAAGAGGAGGAAAGCAGTGTCAAGGAGGAGGTTGTCCAGCCCAAGGTAAGGGGATCCTTTTACCCCTTTCTGTGCCCCCACTTGGAAAACATGTGGTTCCAGAGGCCATTACCTGTATCAGCTAGGCATATGGAGCTTCCCTCACAGGTGGCCTTTTCTCTTTTCACCTAAAATCTTCCTAACTGAGGGCCCCTTTTCAGCTCTCTGTCTCACCTGTCTGCTTCCGATCTTGTCCCCGACTTCTCTGTCGTGGGTGTCACTTCGCTGTCTCCTTTGCCTCTTTAAATGGGATAAACTGGTTAAGGAGGGGAAGTAGACTTTGATTCCCAGATCTAGATTTGCTTTCTCCCTGTCCCAACCCTATTCCTTTATCACTAAATCTCTGGAAGATCTTGCCAGACCAGTGGGCCTATCTGGTTTCTCGTATGGCACTGACTTCCAAAATCTCCGCTGTCAAATGAAAGATTCCTGAGCAGGAGTGGGGCCTTCAAATGTTCTTGCAAAGGGCTAACTCAGAAAAATAATGGTCTATTTTTTGAGCTGAGGTTATTGCTAGTCAAACCTATTTGTGTAAGGCAGTGACAGTCACACCATGGGAGTGGACAGAAATGGAAAAAAATATTTGGAAACTTTCAAATGTTTAATTTGTGTTGCAAAAACCAGTTTAGTTTTTTGACTATCCTGATGGTTTTCTGGTATGTGTAACAGCATACCAACAGAGAAGTTAGATACACTGCAACCTTCCATAAAGAGTATTTTAACGCTACTTTTTTCTTAGAATTCAGAAGGATGAAACACAAAGCAGGTTGCTCCCTAAAACAGAGGCATAACTTGCCCCACCTTACTCTAGGCTTTTTGTTTGCTGCCTTCATGCTTCCCTACAGAGCTCCCTAGCCTGCAAGCAGGACCAGGAAACCCCTGAGCATTAAAATGCTAGCTTTACATTTTAATACATTTTCTGTACATCACATTTTCCAGGGCATGACCACAGAGGTACAGATGCCCACAAAACTGTCTAATCAGATGTATAGCTTGGGCTGAGTAACTGAAATTAGGAAGTCAAGGCAGACTAACCTATATTATACAGACTTTGCAGTCATCAGCTGGGGAGTTTGCCTGCATGGAAGAGGAGGCAGAGCTGTGCATAAAAATTTCTGTACCTCATGTGGGCACCACCGCTTACCTGACAGAAGACAAGGATGTACCCATTTGTCTGTACCGGTGGTAGTCAGTCCATGAAACATAATTAACTGTCACATTTGTTACTATAATGCTATTTTTGTGAATTATGCCCAGTTTGCATGTTAGAGGAAGACTGAATTAAGGGTATAATCCTGCTCCCACTGAAATTATCTACATTTCTGGATTTTGACAAATAAGATCCCCAGAAGGAGGGGGAGATATTTTATGTAACGTAGACGACACTATTAGAAATCCTGAAGTCCTCGCTCTGTTTTTATGCCAGCCCATGCTCAAGTAAACTCCTATGAAAATCCATTGGACTTTGGGGTTTGGCCGTTAAAATAGACTATGAAATTAATGGCCCATTTGAAATATTAGGATAAGTGCAGTTGACTTTAGGAAAATCCTGAATACTAACATGCTTCATAGTGTTAGACTCAAGAAGCTCAATTTATTTAGCTTAACAACGAGATGGTTTAGGGGTGACTTGATTACAGTCTATAAATATCTTCATGGGGAACAAATATTTAATAATGGGCTCTTCAGTCTAGCAGAGAAAGATATAATGTGATGCAGTGCTGGAAGTTGACGCTAGACAAATCCAGATTGGAAATAAAGCATGCATTTTTAACAATGAAAGTAAATAACTATTGGAACAATGTACCAAGCGTCTTTGTGGATTTTCTATCACTGACAATTTTTAACTTGAGACTGGATATTTTTACTAAAAGATCTGCTCTAGGAATTATTTTGGGGAAGTTAAATGGCTTGTGTTATATGGGCGGTCAGACTAGATGATCACACTGGTCCCTTCTAGCCTTGGAATCTATGAATAGAAGTTCAGGGTGGTTATTAAATCTAGTTGTTGCTGTGACAACATGTCACACTGACTTCAAATATTTTTTTTAAATTCAGGACAAAGATGGTTTGCATGAAGAATTTATTTACTGTGAAGGGGAGTTTGTTTACATGGTATCTAAGGAGGACAATGCTAATAATTGATGGGGGAAATGTAACTGGTATGGCAATTGTTTTGAATTAACTTCTTCACTTTAGTTTGACAGGCAAATCATGAATCTTGGAGTTAGATAATTAGCCCATTTAAAAAAATCCTTTCCTTTTAGTTGTATTTTAATAACTAGAATAGAGTTTCATGGACAGTGGATTGAGTTACTGATATGCTGTATATAAAGCTTATGAAATATTAATATAAAACTTCAACATTTTTGCTAGATGTTAATATTGAACCAGCATTTGAAAATGAGGGAATAGTTCAGTGTAAGTAGCTCTTGTAGTCTGATCACAATAAACCCCTGATCCAGTATTTTTGAATCCTTGCCCTTGTTGAGCTAGAATATGAAATTAAGCATTCAGATCTGGAAACCGCAGTCTCTGGAGAATTTTGCTCTTTTGGAAAAGGCTCTCCGCACAATGGAACCATCTTATGTTGCTGGAATGAAGGGCATTTCGGGAAGGTATTTCAATGAAGATACAAAACTGTATAGGCCACACAGAGAAAGGTGGGGAGAGAGAGAGAGATAAGGAAGAATATGGTTGAAAAAATGTTGGAGAAACACTGGGCTAGCCCCTTATTTTGTGCTAGGTTGGGTTAAGTAAACCTACAATAGAGAAACCTTTAAAAACTGATTAATGGATTACTATTAAAATGAAGTTGGCACCTGCTGACTTGCTGGATTTTTATATGTAAAAGTGATTTTCTGATTCTGCATGATTCCAGAAGCAGCTTTTTAATATGTTTTTAAATGTAGACTTTACCTTTCTTTTAATTGAAATTGATTAAACTGAATTTTGCTAGTTTTATGTGGTCTCATAAAAAGTATTTTTGCATTGGAAATCAGTGACTTTTTTTTTTTAATTTTATCTGCTGCATAGGGAAAGTGGTTGATGTAACTTCAGTGTGTAGATTAGCTTCTAGTGTTAACATTTTTTTTTATTTCCAGTTGCTGGAATTATTACAGCTGATTTTGCCTCAGGCATGGTTCACTGGGGAGCTGATACCTGGGGTTCCGTTGATATCCCTGTCATTGGCAAGGTAAGGAAAAGTTGACTTGTATTCAGTATGAGCAGTAGACTAGAAATAAATCATTTTAATATGCTTTCTGAAGATAAAAAATCAGGAAGGGTTGCGGGTGTGATTCTGGTTTTACGCACCCATCCACCAGCAATATCTGGGAACCTTGCCCAAAACTCTTGAGACAGTGTTCATTCTTTCTTATGTATTGAGAAATGGATCTCACTTAAACACTGGGAACACTGTACCCACCCAATAAGAATTATTTTTTTATAAAGTAAATGCTGTAAAAGCATGAAATTTTAGTGCTCAGGTTATCCATTGAACAAGTTTAATCTGTGACACACAAAATGCAGTTCAGAAAAGATTATGCACTAAATCTAGGTATTTCTACTGTGCCTATTAGTACAGTATCCGAGCACCAACGTATCTGTTTAATTTTTAGAAATGCTTATTAGTACCTTATACTGAGATGTGTGGAAGGAGGGGTGTAATTGAGTGACCTTTGTGCAATTGTGTAATATGTTCATTTTTAAAAAATCAGCACTGGAAAAAAACAGCTCTTATAAGAAACGTACATTTTTGTAAGTCTGCAGTTAAAGTCTGAACACCAGTGAAATAAGTTATTTCCTTGTGACAATGCCATATTTAGCACACTAATAAAAGAGGGGAAAGAAAGTGATCTTTGATACGCTAATTATTTTTGGTACTTGCATCAGAGTTTAGTAAATCAGCATGCTACATCTGCAGTGCTAACCAAACTAATCTAAAATACTGGCCTCCCTGTGGAGGTATAGAAATGTCATAGTCCATGGAGACTTGGACTGCATTTATGCAGGTCTGCCTTTTCTGTCATAGATTCAACAGACCTTCCCAGAGAAGATCTACAGTGCTTTAAACAACCTTAACATGGGGTTTAAAGAGATTAATGAATATCAGCCTTGTACTAAATAAATCTTTATCACTTGCTTTACCTACTACAGTAATTGCCTCAGTGCAGTGTAACACATTCAATCTGCCAGCTTGCCGTTAATCTCAAATACATCTTTGACAAAAGAATCCATTTTATCTTCATTTGTGTGTGTGTGAGTGTGTGTGTGTGTGTGTGTGTGTGTGCGCGCGCACACTTGCCAAATCTGGCACTTAATCAGGTCATTGAAATACTATATGAGAAGCTGCTGTGTAATATGAAAATAATATGGTTGATGAGACCATTCGTATGATATACATAGCAAAAGCTCCATTTTATCCTCACTTAATTTTGTATGTGGTATAGCATATATGCCTGCCTTTCACAAAACAAATTATTAATAGACATAAATGAGGCATGGGCTTAAAATGGTGACGTCTGAGGTGTATACAAATAAATAAAGTGCAAGTATGTGTGTGTTACACACAGGTACACACACTTCTTAGATATCAACAATTTTGGTCATATATATGAGAGAGATATTAGGCTTTGTGTGCATATTTATGTTTTCATTTTTCCACTCTGACTTCTGATCTGAATTTCCAATATATAAATGCTTCTAGTTTTCATTAAGAAAGAGTGGATTATTTTAAAGGACTAGTCTCAAAATTATTAATTGCAATTTAGCAACAGCCAGGAACAATATGTAATAATGTAACTACTTTAGAAGTGTTTTGTAATTAAAATAATTTTACCTTTTTATTTAGCAGAAATGGTACAATTAAATTAATTATGGGTCTCCATCTAAAGTCAGTCCTCTCTAACATTATCTGGTGAATTTTTTTAAATGCATATTATTTATTTACTTATTTATATTTAGCTACTTGGTAGCACTCACAGTATATTTTCCATTTACAGTGCTGTAGCCAGGTTGGTAACCGGATATTAGAGAGACGGGGGGTGGGTGAGGTAATTCCTTTTATTAGACCAACTTCTCTTGGTGGAAGAGGCAAGTCCCTCAGAATTTGTGTTAACTACTTATGCTAAACAATCTGTTCCACCTTGTGTTTAGCTCTGACACTGAGTTCCTTTCCCAGACCTGAAGAAGAGCTCAGTGTAGTTTGAAAGCTTTTCTTTTTTTATCAGCAGATGTTGGTCCAATAAAATATATTACCACATCCACCTTGTCTCTCTAATGTATTTTCCAGACATTCAAGAAGTTGAGGGAGATAAGAATGTTTATATTAGTCAACTAGATTCATGATAGGAAGGATGGAAGAAATGGGTCTTAATTCTGGACATGGAAAGGGCCCTTGCAGACTAGCTTAAATTACCTGCATAGATAGTTGCATGGCAGATGTTATGGAGGTCAGGTGACTTTGTGAGAAGCAGATGGCTGGAGATGAGAAGGAATATTGATGGAGTGGATGGTCTGGGGGGCAGTGCTAAACTTGATATAGGTGGATAATTAGGAATGGACAAAGCCTTGAAATAGATGATGAGCTTATATCTGATGCAATAGTGGAAGGAATTCATACTGGGGAGTGACATGCGCATCAGTTGGATCAAAGGAGATGACTTTAACAGCTGCATTTTGTATGTATTGAAGGAGCAATGTGTGTGTCTTCAACAATGGCCAAGATTTTCAAAAGTGCAGAGCATTTACAGCTCCCCTTGAATTCAAGTCCCTAAAGTTGTTAGGCCAAGATTAAATTGAATATTGAAGTCAGTGGGGAGTGATTGGGTTACCACTTTTTTGCAAAATCAAGCTTTTTATATTTTGAAAGTAAGTGTGTGTGTGTGTGTGTGTGTGTGTGTACAATATATCTGTTAAACTGAGAGGCAGTGTAATCAGGGCACTGGATTGAGAATCAGGTGAACTGGGTTTTATTTCTGTTTCTTCCACTGACTTATTATGTGATCTTGGGCATGTCCCTTCATCTTTCTGTGCCTCAGTGTCCATATCTGTAAGATTGAGATTATATTTGTTTTTCTTTTTAAAGTGCTTTGAGATAAGTATGAAAAGATTATGTAAAAATAACTTGTTATTCCTAAATTCTGCAGTACAACCCTGATTTTTCCCCCCTGCCCTATTATATTCCAAATTTTCTTTAGTCTTTGGAAGATAGGCTTTTGTATAAAAGGGATAGAAATGCATTGTGCATAACTATATGAAAGAGCTGTACCATTGTTTTTAACCTGGAATTTCAGATAGCCCGAGGCTGGATAGTTGAGACTGAACTGTGCATTTATTTTAACTGCTCTTGATTGAGGGGTGGGAATTTGCCCTTTTCATTTAGGTGATTATTTTTATATCATATTTCTTGACCTTTCATGGCTGTGTTTGGAGCTTGTGGTTGCTAAGCACTCTTTACCTCCTTCTTTAAAAATCAGTCACAAGACTGACCGGTTTGAGACTGTATTTGAGAGGCTGGCAGAGTGGTTGGATTTTTCTCATACTCGCCGCAATCCTCACATATTTCTTGCTGCTGAGCTGCTAAGACCATGACCTATCTGATGCTGTAATACTTCTTCCCTTTTCTCCTTTGACCCATTGTTTTCAGAGTTTCCTTAGAGTCCTGTCTGTGAACCACACATACTGCAGCTTGATGCCTCTGTGTGCAGCTTCTGGGTTTGCCCTTGCTCTACAGTTGACCTTGCAAGGTCTTTCTTTCCTGTAATGTTTATATTTTATTCATTTTCAAGGCAGAGTGCGTACCCTCAGACTTGTTGTTCACATATTAGTAACAACCTCCATAGCAAAGAAATTTACAGTGAAGCTGTAATACTAAGACTGTACAAACACATGAAGCTTAAATGTCAATCTACCCATTTCTGAGGGTGGATCTTTCTCTCTTACATAATGCCAGAATTGCAACCATTAATTTTGCTAATATCTCTGGGGAGGCACATCAGATTACAGGAAGTATTATACCAATATTATCAGAAAGAGATGGGATATTATTTTTGAACCATTTTCCCACTCATAACAACATATTTAGGATCTAGCTAATAACAGGCTTAAACTAGAAGAAGGCAAATAACTATAGAACATTCCAGACTTGGGTGCCTAAAGGTTAACACCTAAATCCGTGTTTTGGAACCTAAAGGAAGGGGGCCTGATTCCTAGAAGTACTCCATTTCTGCTGCTCGCATTGAAGTCATTGTGCAGAGGCGGGCATCATTTAGCAATAGGATTGAAAAACTGACATAGAACAGAGGCAGGGAGAGAGAGGTCTCTGACTTTCCTGAAAGACACATTGAACAAAGGGACAAAAGATCTTCCCAGACTCCTGCCTGAAGCATCAAAGGATTAGTCTGAAGTAATACTGGACACGCAGGCCAGGGTGAAGGTCTATGATTTAGTGCCAGAATTTCATAATTCTGTACACACAAGTGCACATGCAATAGCAATCATTTCAGATTGCAGACGGGAAATTAGCCCTCTAATTGGCTGATGTACTGACACAGTTGCCAACAACGAGATGAGCAATTATGGAAGGAATCTGGTCCCGAAGATGGACTTGGAGACCAAAATGTTCTAACTTGTCCTTTTAAATTAGGGGTCTGGTTTTCAGAGGTGCAGATGCACAATCTTTCCCCAGTGTTCTCTGGTGCAGTATAGTTTCTTGGTGTCCACCCCCTGACCCATTTTCTAGCAATATAGCCAGAAGCATTCTGGAGCTACCCATCCTGCAGATTCCAGAATGGAAATCTCAGTGTTTTAACAAATATAGCTCTTTGTCACATAGCTATGTCTTACAAGAGGAATTTCAGTCTCCTGCCAGCACAATATCACTTGTATATTTTGCTTGCCCTAGCAAGATTGTCCCCCTACCACATGTTACCTTAGTGATTACTTCTCCTGCAGCTCCTTGGTCATTTTGTTTGTTCAGTGTGTCACCTGCATCCTCTCAGGGCACCAGCCAGATCCTATTTTACAGGGACCCAACACGACTCTAGTAAACAGGGGAAAGGGCCTTGGGACCCAACAATGCAAGTTACTGTTTCTCTTTTACTTTAAAAAAATAAATGAATTGAAACTCGCCTATGACTTCCCAAGGGTAGCTAATGGGGAGATTTTCAAAGCTACCTCAGAGATTTAAGATCACAAGACCTAGTGAAAGTCAGTGAGGATTGTGCTCCCAAATCTCTTAGGTGCTTTTGAAAATCTTCCTTCTGAATGGCCTTTCTAAAAGATTTTAAAGGCAAAAATCCTTTCTTTGTAAAGGCTAGAAAGCATTGTGCCATCATACTTTTCATAACAATTGTCATTTTGTATGCCATGTATTTTAGCCAAAAGAAATGCCAAGAGATTTTATTAGTTATTTTAACACATTGAAGCTATGTCTCCCACTTAATAGCTATCAGTGATCTTATTTCTGAAGTTTGACTCCTGCATAGCTATTCAGATTACAAGTTTACAATTCTCAAATTTATGTATTTATTCAGAGTATAGTCTTATCAGTCATTTTTATCATTTGCTGTGTGATAGATATTTTTAGCCCGGTGGTTAGTGTTGACCACAGATCGATCCATCCATGCTTCCAGAGCCAGTGCATTAATGCTGTTATTTTAGGAGGAGGTCGTATAGTTCTAATAGTGCTTCAATACATAATTTTCCTTTTGCAGCAGTTATTTTAATCTTCTAAGTGGCTACTATACATCTTCTTTACATAAATAGCATTGTTATAAGTCCATTGGAGGAGCTGTGGAGGATATGAGTATTTTAAATTTCTTATTGTAGAATTCCAAATAATTACTCGGTGTAAATCAGTTTAGTCTTCAGTTTACTTCAGATTATTTGTTCAAACAAATGAACGCTATTTTGTTATGTTTCCTTTCTTGTTCCTATTGTTCACTTTTCTCATGCTTCCTTTTGGAAGTGTAAGAACTCTGAAATCCGCCCATAGAGAAAGTTCTATTGAAAATAGATCAGTGCTTGCTTGTAACTTGCAGGACTTCACATCAGCATCATTGCTCTTGTATTAAGCAATTATTTCAATATGTGCTCTTTCATGGTGATTGTTTGGTGCTTAATTGAATACTTCCCATTAGCTCTCTTTTCTCAGATTGATTTCTGTACTTCCTTAGCATAATGAATACAGAGATTTGCAAGAACAAAAAGTGCTACTACCCTATTAGCCATACCAGGAAAATAAATTGACACATTTCTCCAATTAAACATGCTGGGTTTTTTTAAAGTTCTTTGAGAAATTCCTTGCTTCTTACACACCAGATAACAAAATCTTTTAATGCCGTAATCTCTTCGTAATGTAGGATCTTTCTAGGTCTGAGGCTAGACTGTCTTATGTTTTCAAAGCATGAGTTACGAGAAAGGGACATTCTTTCCAAAAAACACAGATCTTTGAGTAGTGTCCCTATGGATGCTCCATGTCAAGCGTGTATGTGCTTTCGATTGGAGATTTTTGGTAGTAATGCCCGTTTGGTGCACTCATGCACCGTACTCATCCTCATGCCATGCAACAAGGCTACATAGGGCTGCATGGATGAATCCCTGTCAGTGCCTTCTCAACCACCTTCGCCTGAGACGGCGCATCCGGCATGCCCACTTCAGTCAGTCAAGCTTGCCTCAACTAGTCTTTAGTTAGTTGTTAGTTTTATTAGTTTAGTTTTTAGTAATGTTGAATTTGTTGGTTTTTGTAAGAGGATTGTGCCTTGTCTTTATTCCCCTCCCGCTTCTTGGAGGTTCTCCCTCGGCTCGGAGATATGCCAAGATCACCAGGGTTCTGATATTGTCTCACTTGCTGGGAAGTGATCCTGATCAGTAACTGGCATTCCTGGTACGTTCATTCTCTAGGAGAAACATATGTTCCACAGAAGTACAATTTCTGTTTAGCCCTGAAAAGCAGGGCCAGGAAGAAAAGGGAGAGTGAGATGAGGAGGTTTTATGATGGAGTGCTTCCTCTGCCTCACCTCAGACCCAGGGCAGGAGATTTCCCCTCCTCCCTCCCACGCTCACACACCAGTCTCTGAGCAAACATAGTACCCTGTCAGCCTCAGCCCAATGTTCATCTCGACCTTCCATACTAAAGTGACCCTTTGCATTATCTGGATACGTAAAAATTAGGATTAGAATTTGGTAATGGGTCAGATATATATCAGGTTTTTATTTTACCTGGAGCAGTGCTTAGTATCAGAATGTTTGTTATGGACTTATATACATTAACTTTCAAATAATATTCTTAAATAATATAAAAATAATATATTTTTTGTGCAATTGATAGTCATTATCTCTTTTGTTAATGAGCTGGCAACTACAGTACCACTTAAAAAGTCACTATTTGCTGCTTGGCAGTATTTTCAGTTCATCATGGCGTTTGTTCCAGTGCTGTTCCACTATTCATAGAATCCCTTTTCAAGCACTTGTGGATACAGATCGTTGAAATACCATGTAAAATTCTTCTCTTAGATCCTCCTGAAAGCAAATAGCTCCTTATATGTGCAGTACTCCCATTTGGTCTGAAAGCATGGGATTTGTCTCTTAGAATTGGACATGTGTTGTAATCCCATTTCCATGCAAGAACCTTAACATGGTGCTATTCCCTTCCATTTGCTTCTATCATTATGCATACATAGGTGTATTATTTGTGCTGTACTATAAATTTGGTGATGTTTCTAATGACATTCAGAAATTTTTGCAGTCTTTTAAATGTTGCAGGGTTTCTTTCTTTGTTTCTTTCAGCAGCCCACTTTGATGAATGACAGGTTTTCATTCTTTTTCATATGGGGGAAAAAGCAGCTTTGCTTCCCTTTCTCCTGAGAAATTTTACAAAATATTCCATAAGTCATCTTCGAACCAGTGGTGTTTTCTTCTTTCAAGTTTCTTGGGATCATTTTCTTTTTTCTGAAGTCATGTGCCAACTTGTAAAGATACATAGCAGTCTTCAGATTCACTTTTGTGTCTTGAAAGTTGATCTAAGAAATACATTTTTCTACGAGATAATAAACTTGTCATCAAAATGTAAAAATTATCTTTCAGCCAACCAGAATTTTTTTCTACCAGCTAAGACCCTGATCTTGCAATTGACCGCATGCAGATGCACCACTGTGATTTCTCTGAGCCCCATTGCAATGGATGGGGTTCTGTCTGGGCGCACATCTGTGCATGTGTGCTGTCAGTTGCTAGATCAGGGCCTTAAAAAGTAATACACTGCATTTGTCCACCTGCAGTTTTTCTTTTAGAGTCTACTAGTAACTGGAAACAATTTACTTTGGGAGAACTCAATATACGGTTATAATTAACCTAGTGACAGTGACTGTCATTCACAAATCTATTACTTATTTTGTGTACAAGATTGTAAGAGTTTTTTATAAAAATAAATAAAATCTGTTAGCCTTTAAGGTGTCACCAGACTCCTCGTTGTTTTTATAAAAATATAGCAGTTAAAATAAATTGAATGATTAGCAACAATCAGAGGAAACTTACAACTTACTGATCCAAGATATGTTTATACCTCAAGCACAAATTAACTCTCCCTTACTTGGGATAGCCTTCTTTTTATGGTTATTTGTATTGAGTGGTTACTCGTTCACTAGTCAGCCCCAAACATGTTCTAGGTGCTTGACAGACAAGAAGGAGAATTAGTATGAAGAGATTAGTATGGCTTTTTTTAATGAACATCAATACAATGAGATATTTTGATGTTCTATATCTGTCTGAGGCTATGCCTACACTTGTGGTGGCATGAAGAGTACAGACTCTACATGACCCCCCAAGCATGAGTATAAATAAGCAGTGCTTCACCATCCACACTGCTAGGTGAGTAGAGCAAAGACATGCCAGAACCTTAGGGTATGTACCCTATATGGCTCTCTACATGCCCGAGCAGTGCCACTCCTGTCTACGCTCTTATATTTTGCATGTAGCGTCCTGCTTCTGGAGCCTTTTCCCGTCACAGAGAAAGGCTTCAGCAGTGGGGAACTGCCAGAGCTTTTTCCCGCTACCTCTCCCCAGCCAGAGCTTTTCACTGCTGCATGTAGCTACATACCACAGTGTGGCTACAGCCTGCTTTCCTATATAAAGTGTAGCTGTATGTACCTTACATAATGCTGCCAGGGTAGACAAGGCCTAGGTAATGTAGTTGCTGGTCAACTTTTTGTTGGAAATATACTTTGCTTGAACTTTGAATTGTACTAATTATAGGTTGGTTAACTTATTTTTTTAATAATCTAGTTTCTGTACCAGAGTTTCTCTCTCTTTCTTATATTGTCTTTTCTCTAATGAATTCCTTCCTTCCTTGTTCCATAGTATCAGTCAATATCCATGTACCCATAGAATGTAAAATCTTGTAGGTGTAAAAGTCTGATATTAAATCATTTGGTCTGGAAATTCAAATGCAGAAGTTGTAATTGAAATGTCTCTAAGGTTCTTTGCAGTTGTGTTAAGTAAACCTTAGTTTTGTTAAGTAAACCTTAGTTTTGTTTGTGGAGTTTGGCTTACTTAGAATTTGCTTATTCTTTAAAGTAAATTATTCCATTCATTGTGAGAATTTGAGAAGTAATCCTGTGACATGATATTTATACAGAAAAGTAAGTATTTGAAAGTCTTTCTAGTGGGAACTATCTGTTCTGTGTTGTAAAACTCCTGTTGTCATTTAGGCTGTTGTGTAAGTATTTCCTTTATAGAAGTGGGGATCCAAAAGAATTTTTACCATGTTTTTTTTTTAAATGATTGCTTTAATCCCACAATTTTACTTTCTTAGCTTGCTGCAGTACAACAAATGAACCTGCTAGCAGCTAATCTAGCATGTGAATTGATATAATTACAAAACCTCCACAACCATGCGAGTTGGTAAAAAGCTAGTTGTCAAAGCAAACATTTTTCTAAATGTTGCTTCAGTTCTGTGGTTATAGGAGAAGAACATACGAAACCTGTAACAGTAGCAGTGTAGATAAAGTTCTCGCAGTCTCCCGAGGTAATGATATCCCATATTTGTTTTCATTCCACAGACATTTGATGTGCCAGTGTCTTGTCTGAATAGAATATACCCACACAGAAAATTGGGATGTTAAATGGTCACAAGTTACGGCATTGCTCCAGTAGCAGATTCTCACCAAGATGATGATGTTCAATAATAATAACAACAATACCTAGCTCTCATACAGAAATGCTAGCACTTACATCCAAACAAAAACACAAACTTCTGTGATTTCTGTAACTTGTAGTTTTTGTGTCATATGCAAATTTGTGTGTTCTGATTTGTGTTGTCATCCAAGATATTAATGTATGCTGAAGAATACCAGACCCACAATCAACCCCTTAGGGAATTCATACGTGTTCCACACACACATGCCATTCCAGTGTAACACCATTGATTACTTGTGGCTGGTTATCCCTAGGCAGTATTTTTAGCCACTTAACTGTGATTAATATTTTTCTCCACTGATATTAATTGTGGACACAAAAATTAGAACTGGTCTTTTAAAATGTGGCCCATTTTGTCCTCTAGATTTGTTATACCCTGGCCTATTAGTACATAAAGCTATTTGCTGTGTTTGGCATGGCATCTGTGTCACGTATCTGTGTTGGCGGTAACACTAAAGGTTCCTTTGCTGTATTGGGTAGGTTGTGGCTGGTTCTGGATGGGTATGCAAACTAGGAAAATGTCCGCATTCCTGCACCATCAGCCAACCACAGTTCTTGGGCTCCATCAAGCCTCTTCACTGTGAACACTTTGCGTTCTGTTGATAAATTATACTTTTTTTTTAATGCTCTCAAGTTACGTTTAATTGATAAGATCATACTTTTAGTAACCTTTGTTAAATTCAAGATTTTTCATATTGGTAGGAAAATGGATTGTATGTTCACACTGAACACACAAACTTGGGGGAGAGTCTGTAGGACCATTGCAAAAATAATTAAAATAAATCTTGTTTTTTCTACCAACAGGCATTTATCAGACCATTTAGAGAGCATCATATTGATCCAACAGCAATAACCAGACATGACTTCATTGAGACCAATGGAGATAACTGTTTGATAACCATAATTCCACTGGCCTTCATGTTCTATAAATTCCTCTCTCAAACACCAGGTAAGCTTGTGTTTTGTTTTGTTTTTTTCTTGGTGGACAAAGAGGGGTGAGCACCTCTGGTCATTGTCAAGGGACTTCTGAGGTCTGGTTCTCTACTGCCTTGCAACTTGTATTGTCATTGACGCCACTGCAAAGTTTTAATGTTTGCAGGTTGGAATTCTCCACTCAATCTGCACAGGTGTAAATGATGAAAAAAGGTATGGGGCAATGGGAAATCAGGCCTGTGATTTTTACCACTGAGAGAGTCTAAAGGTGAGGATTGTCTTTTTCCAAAGTGCAGTCCCTTGGTTACAAGCTGCGGCAGCTGAAAGTGTGGGCTGGAGGTATGTTTTGTCGTTAATGCTCAGCTTGTCTCTTGCTGTTCCTTTTCCACAGAGTCTTTGCTGAAGTGTACTGACTGCTGTCGCAGGTATAGGCATGGAGCAAGGAGAATCTTGATCCAAGGGTCATGGGCTAAAGTGAGCCTGGGAAAGCCAGGTTTTGCAGGCAGCCACACAGATTGGTTTCAGATTCTGCAAATTTACCAATCTCATTCCTTTGCTTTGTGCTCCAGGGACTGAGTCTTGGAGTGCCAGACTCTTCTGGGAATCAGTCTGCTCTCTCCTCCTCTCCACACTTCAGGGAGAAGGACTACAGCAGTGCAGACTGCTTCTTAACTAACCACATCTCTATGTCGCAAGAGCTCCTTACCACCTAGGCTTCAAGGACCTGGTGTCCAAGACTGTGGCTGTCCTGGGCCAGTGTCTGAGAATCTCCTCCCTTTAGTCTGCAACCCGGTGGTGAGTCTTTGCTTGGCCAGTTGATGCAAGTTGCAGTGGAATATCATAGCACTCTCTGTTGAACTGAACTCTGTGTTCAGGGTTATTTGGTTTAGGTCTGAAAGGCTGGGGTGTGGCTAGCCTGAATTTCCACTCACATGTTCACCTGGCCCTGCTAATAATGAGCTGAATTTCATATTGCCTGTACTGCACAGCCAGCTTGCTGCACAGAATCTTAACAGCCTTAATAATTCCCCTAACCATCCAATTAGACTAATAATAAAGGCTTAATTACATATCCAGTTAATCATCAGATTTGTTCATGGAACAGCTTTAATTGGTAGATACAGCTGTTACAATTTTCCAGTTTGAAAGCTATCACCCATTTTTGCTCACAGCTATATTCACCCAACTGTTTTTATTATTGGGACTTGACTGGCATTATTAAGACAATAAAAAGGCTCAGGAACTAAGAAACCTAACCACCCACTGCTATTGCAGCACCCTTCTACCAAACGTTGCCTGGGTTCAAGCCTGACCCTCAGGTTTATAGTGCTTTGTACTGCACATGTTGAAGGAACTCCAAATAGCAGATGGCTTCTTTACAGGTTTCCAAAAATGAAGCTGTTCTGTATTCTGCCCAAGTGGTTCCCACAAAATGATTGTTAAAGACTTTGGGACCTGGAAGCTTCTTGGCTTTGTATGATTCAATAATGCCACTACCTAAGCCATTTTGTAATAGATCCTTCAGTAGCCCTGAGTCTTTTCTTATTATGGAAACATATAAATTGGCTCATCCTGTAAAACCCTTCAGTTTTAAAATGTAAAACCTAATTGCCTTATGGACATTCAAAGAATGGAGGTGCTTCTCTGGGGAGGTTTTGCATTGAACCAAAAGATGACAGAACTAGTTACTGATTAAAAAGAATGGAAGAGTTAACCTCTTGATGCCAGTTGTCAGGCTTCCCCCCACATTCATATTTTCTATGCAGCTATAATTGCTACTCTTTTTTTACACCACAAAGATCTGTTTTTGTTTTCTTTGGGGTTCAGTGGGGTAACTGCTTACAGCAACCTCGTTGTCTTAATCAGTTTTTCCATTGTGCTTTTTAATCAAGTGACCTGTCCAACTGAGACTAGCATTCCCTCATTTAATAAACCTCCTGATATCCCTTCTATGCTTAGAAGACCCATGTGTAAGGTTCAGCCTCTGCTGACAATATTGGTCTTTGCTGTATGTGTCTCTTTGAAATCACCTTAATTTAAAAAATAAAATAAAACCTTCCACTTCCAGTGTGTCCAGAATAATGAATCCACTTTAACATAAATAATTTTCTATCAAAGCCTAAGAAATGGCCCTATTTTTAGGAAGCATTACACCCTAGGGAAGTAAATGACATATAAAAATGAACTTTCAAAGTGTTGGTCTATAGAAAAAGGAGCAGTGTGTGATGGCAAAAAATGAATTTCTGTGAATTAGCACAACTCATTATTCGTGCTATACACACCTTACTGTCTTATATTCCCTGTACTTAGCTGGAATATAAAATAAAAAAACTGCAGCCCTTCTCCCTGGCCCACAGTGGCGGTCTCTCTGATTGGATGCCACCTACAGCATGGCAGAGAGCATCAAGAAGCTAGAAGCTGGGAAACATGCAGTGTAACCGTTTCTTAAAGTGCATATCACAAGTTAGCTTTATATATATTTTGTTAATGTATTCTAGGTTTAACAAACCCTTCAGTTCCCACTAACAACTCATTTAAGAGGGGGAAGAAACATGCAGATCAAGAGCACTTTGACAAAATGTGGTGCCGTAGCTGAATCCTTTAAAAAAAATGGAATAAAAGACTTCATAAAATACACAGGTGGATAATTTTTCAAGTGAGAGGAATGATAGTACCTTGAGAATTATGTCCTATATAATGCTTAAATTCAAAGCTTTTTGTGGCAGGGGTTTTCTGGATTTTGTCTATCTAGTACAGCGCCAAGCATATTGCATTTAACAAATAATAAACATAGTGTGTAGATTTCCAATTAATTTTCCTTCAAATAATTTGCAGAGCTATCCACAGTGTGCTTATATTCCTGCCACAGCAACATTAACTTCTGTAATCCGGGGTCAGGGAGACAGACACTAACTGAATAATCAATTCACCTCTCTGTTCATCAGCACTGTATCTTAGAATGTACATATGCAAACCACATGTAGGTAATTTGGTCTATGGCTTGCTCCTGCAAAGTGTTGAGCACTCTTGCAAGGTGCGGAGTACCCGTAACTAACCCTGGCCTTAATAAGAGAATCTAGTCATGGCATGCAATCTTCATTTCCCGCCCAAGTGTCCTTTACATAGCAGTCATGGGTATTCTTGTTGGCCACTTTGGAAGATTTTTGATAATGTCCTTCTTTTGCCATGTTTTAGCTAGCTGATGGTATCTGAGCAGCTGCAGCTCCAAGTGGAAGAGTTAACTGCTGAAAATCTTGGATTCACATTTATGCAGTTTGTCTGTCATGGGGCTGCAGGCAACAATGTTAGGAACATATACCAGTCATTAAAAATCTTCCGCACATCTCATGTTAATTTGTTGATAAACCAGTCCAAAGGCTGAAAAAGGGACAGTGTGAAATGAGTGCAAATAAAGAAGAGACATTTAACCTCACATTCCACAAGGGATATTTAATAGAGATGAACTTGAACTAAAACATCAGATCCAAACCCCCTCAAACTCTGGGGAAGTGCAGTTCTAGATCAGAACTTGGCAGTTCAGGCTTAGCTCTTTAGCTTAAGGAAATGTTAGAGAAGCCGTGGAAACTTTGGGAAGAACCTGTCAAGTCTTGGGGCATTTTCTGGTAACCAAAATAAATCACTCTCCTTTCCGTTTTTAGTGCAAATGAAAAGAGCCGTGTGTGCAGTATGTTATGGATGCTGAGCCTACTGGACCTATAACAACCCCAGATCTCACCTCCTTTTTATGTTTTGCCTTGTGATTGAGGAAGTAAATGAGACCAGAACTTCCTCACCATTAGAATGTTAAAAATCCCCACTAAGGATCTATGGTTTTATGACCCTCTGTGTTACTTCAGTATTATCATTGGATTCTGTAAGGCTTAACATGAAGCCCAATTTTTAACTCCATGATCCTCAATGAAGGCTACTCAACTTTTTGTCCTTACCTATCATTTACAGGGATAATTTTTGTCTATTTAATTTTTAAATAGAATCTATTTTTTTTAAATCAAGCACTTAGAGTTAATTGGTTTGGAATTTAGCACATTGTTTTTATATCTGCTACACACTGTTCATTGTGACTACCAAACCATCAGGCTGAGATTCCTTGATTTATCCCTGCCATTATGCAGTATGGTACCTGGCTTACAACCATATCAGGAATCTTTTTTGGTTTATGATGGTTCATTAAGTGCCTACAATTAAGCATCTGTTCAAACTAAAATGTTAAATTTTTATGACATTTGGGTTCAGCACAAATGTCATATTTCAGTACTTGGCTCTTAAATACTTTATTTATTGTGACTTCCTAAATTTACCTTTTTATCCCCTTTTTCCGTAGTTACTCTGTTGTTCGCTCTCACTTTTCCAAAGTTGTCCACCACTCTGCCTTGCCTCCCTGACCCATCGCATTTTCTTGCCCCCTGCCCCTTCTGTTTCCTTCTCCCAGCTGCACCTCTTTCCTATGCATGAAACATGCTTTCTGAATCCACCATTTAATTTCCCCTGCCCCCATTTACGTGAACTCACTTCTGCCTTATCACCCACAGGTGTGGTAATTAAAAAAAAAAAACAAACATATCGCACAGAATATGACAAGCTGTGCATGTGCCAAAATGAAGTTGCCTTGTGATCCTATAACTATGGTTCTTCCCTGCCTCTCCTCTTCCACCTGAACCCTCCCCTTCTCTCCTCCTCCCCCCCCCTCGTTGTCCGTCCCTGTCTTGTCAGTATTTAACGTTAGCTCTTTGGGGCAGGGAACAGGTGTTTTAATACATTTCTGTACAGCATCTGGCAGGCTTTTGGGCACTGTAAGTACAGGGGAACACCCAGGGTCAGTCTAGTAAAGGGAGTCTGATGGGCTCAAAATGTTCTCTCACTCTTTGGGACCAAGCTCTACTCTGCACAGAACCCAGGGGAGGCAGGATATAGATGCAAAGGTGTCTTTATGCCACTTTTCGAACTCCCTGGATTTAGGAGGTAATTAAAACTGCCATGTGACTGGTTTAACTTGTGCCTAGCTGCGCACAGCCGCATTCCAGCCTCACGGAATAGCTGGCATGTAGAGGTACTTCAGCTACTCCTCTTCTTCCTAGCCATGACCCCCATACAGCAGGCTGGGAACTAGAAATGCTTAGCTGGCCAGATCCACCAGAACTCAAGTCCCTTTGTGCCTTCAGAGCATACAGAAAGTCCTGGATCTGGCTTCCACGCTTAATCCATGCAAGAATAGATTAAGATAGTGTCTGTGGATCTGGGATGAGGGGGCCTTGTGGAGCCACAACATTTGGCTCCTAGGATCCATGTAGAGGGAGTGTTGGGATTCACCTTGTGTGGGGGAGGTAACGTTGTCAGCTGGGAGAGCCAGGAGCACGTTGAGCTCACATTTTTTGGAGTAGGGACCTGGGGAAACTGGATCTGGTCTCAAATTAGGCATAGTCTGAGTAATCCAGAATAAATTTAGGCATGCTGCAGAGGAGTTATTTTCCTGTAGGTATAATGTGGATCTGGGACATAGAAAGAAAGGAAAAGGAAACTTAAATTGAGTTAAATACGTATTTTCCTTCTGGTATAAAATGTATTTTCACAGCTGTATAGAGTGATTTGAAGTCAGAGCTACATTAACCAGGGCATGAACTGCAACTGGCCAACAGGGTGAATTTATACAATTTCAAAAATTGCTTTGTTTCTAAACCATAAACACCTAGTATTTCCATTGGTTTGTTTTAGGACATGCCCACATACAAACTTCTAAATGTACTATTGTATTGCTATTGTTCTGCCATTGCCAAGCTACTGTGCTTACCACAGGGTAACCTGTCCTACTCCCTCCAAATTCCATTGTGATACCAATACATAAAGTAGTAAAATGTTAGTGAGGAAGGTCATTGTAAGTATTGTCTGCTCATTTCCACTGACAGTGAGAAACTGAAATGCCCTAGATGGATTGGCCTGGGTAGGAATTTATACAGCACTCTTCAATTCTACAGTTAAAACTAGTATTGCTGTGGTTTAGTTTAAAAACAAATAACCAAAACCTCCAATTTTCCCTTTTAAAATAGTTCTTGGCCTGCTTCTAGGACTAGCAGGAGAAATAAAAACATGAGCTGCTCAATTGGACAAAAACACACATAAGAATGTGCAAAATGATTTATTGAAAAAGCTGAGAAGCTCAAAAGGTTTGGAGACTGGGCTTGGTAGGATAAGCACTTAAAGCTTTTACACCAAGCTCACCCAAGTGTTTTGAACCTATGACAAACCTACCCGTGTCCTGTGGTGACGCTCTGCTTACTCTCACAGTCCTGGAATGGGCCTCTCTGTCCTTTGTTCTCCCCTTGTGTGGAACTAGTAGCCAGGCTGGCTACTTGGGAATATGTTTGGAGTCAGACAGCAGGAGGTATCTTCGTTTCTGTCTCCCTCCCCTACCACCTTTCTGTCCGAAATCGTGACTTCCATCCTCTCTACCTCTTTTCCTTGTTTTCCCTTCACATCTGCTAGCCTTTCTGCTCCTCTCCTGACCATCACCCAAAGACATCATGTGCCTTAAGAATGGGTGGGAACTGATGGTACTAATCCCACTAGATATCTGGCTTCACTGTCTGACTCCTCTCCCTGGTGGCCTCTGCCACTCTGCTCTCGCTGCCCATGTTTCTCCCTGCTGTGACCCTGCAGTCAAATATGCCGAACAAGGATGGAGGCAGCATGTGTACAAGGAGCTGGCTAGAGAAGGTAGCTGACCTCCTTTCTGGCCCAGAAAAGCACCCACAGCACAGAGTGGAAGTGAAGATCTAAAATACCAAAGAGCTGTAGCAATGCTAGGCAAAAGACAGAAATCAGGACACACAGTCAGAAAAGGGCCCTGAAAGCTCATGGTCTCCAAGAGACTGTCTCATCTTAACTTTGTGGTTGCAGGGTGCTTAGGTTCTTTTTTTATACTAATAATACGTTGGAATGACACCATGATCAAAATGCCATGGAAACAGTCCTATATTCCCTGCTGGGAAGTTTTGCAGATGCAGACAAAGATTTTCAAAAATGGGTGCCTCAGGTTAGGCTCCTACATAAATGACCTGGGCTCACAAAAGTTCAGGCTGTTTTGTTTACAGCAGTAAAGAAGGATTTAGAAGCCCATCTTTAGGCACCCTCCCTCCCCTTTTTGATAAAAATCTTGGCATAAAATACACATTATCAGTGTTTGGCTGACTCACACCATGATGTGTTGCTATTGTTACATAAAGAGAGACCTCTTTCTGTGTTCAGGTTTTATTTAAAAGCCAGCGTATCTTGAGGGCTGATCAATTGCTAGGTCAATTCTTGTTTGAGAAAATGCCCTTGTGACCACATCTGTCGGGAAATACTGATGTGGAAAGCCCCATGTGAATCAAGTGGGTGCTGCCAAACCCCTGAGTCAGAGAGGCTCTATGAGGGGAGGTGTGTTGCTCTTTGCTGCTGAATCAGGATTAGCCTCTGCAGGAGCTGGGCCTGATAAGCCCCCTGGAGTCTGCAAAGCTGAAGTCATAGAAATTCACTTTTAAAATATTGAATATGGCTCTAAACTATTAATAAGGGAATGGATTGACGGGCGTGCATCTTAATGTTTAATGTGTCCCTCCTCCCACTCTAGCAAAGCATCTGTAGGACTTACAGTGTTTTCTACGATTTTGTGATTTTTATCACTTGTTTTTGGCTGCCATGGTGCCACCTCTTAATCAAACAGACATTTGAGGTCCCTGCTGCTGCTGATCCTACGCACAGAGTGCTGCTGATTGACGTGGACCAGAGTGCCCAGCATGGCTTGCCTAGGCTGAGAAAGTGGGCGAATGCCCTCGCTCTTGCTCTCTCCCCCTCCAAGTCAGCCCTGAAACATTTGAGTATCTAAAATGGAAGCTCAGTTATTTTCTATGGGAATTATTGCTCGTGTCAACTGCGAAGAGGAAAGTTTAAAAAAACCCACCACCACATCATAAGGAAAGCCTCCAGAAAGCCAGAAAGTAGGTGATAAAAATAGGACATTTCCATTACTGAATTTTGAAGCTGTATGACGAGGTTTTTTCTTTTTCTTTTTTTTTAAGGTAAAAATTACTTTTTATAAAGCAAAAACAATTCTGGGTTGATTGTAATTGATTTCTACCTACAATTAATAAAATTGCATCTCATCCTGCTGCTACCGTTTAACCCGGAAGTAGACCAGGCACTGGCTTGAGACCTCGCTTTAAAGTACTTGTAGTGATTTCACAACAAGCAGTGAGACACTCCATATGTTATAGATCCCAGCAAGGCAGAAGCCTGCTACAAAACTAGCACTGTAATTCTTGAACATACTTGCTCTTCTTAGTCACGCAAACTTAATCTAAACAGGGCATGCAATGTCGCAAATAGTTTTGAAAGTCCTGTGCGTATAATACTGGTTATGTTGGAAATTAAAATGTGTATTTTTGTTAGAGGAGAGAGTATGCAACTATAATGTATTTTAAAAGTAATAATGTGTCTAATATAAATTGTGTGCGTATAGAATATAAAATTATATAATGATAAACTAATTCAGCTATAATTGAGCCCCATCTGGTGGTGGTATGAGGGAACAACGGATAAATTATTGCAATGGCAGAGAGAGATTGTTCACACAAGAATTCAAACCTTTTTTCAAAAGACTTAAGTCTTAACTAATAAATGTGAGGCTAATGAAATAGTATCACTTTTAATCATAATATTCCTTTCTGATAGGCATATCTTAAAATAATTGTCTTTATAATTGTGTGTGTGTGTGTGTCTCTTGAGGGTTTGTGAATACGATCGCTTCGGTGAGAAATACAGATTTAAGTGTCATCTGTAGCATTGCTTGCCTGTGCTGCACTGACTAGGAAGCCTTTTCGCTCTCTCTGATCCAAAAAAAATGCTCGACAAGTTGTTACATATTCCAGAAAACAGATTAAATTATTTGTGTGGACTCATTAATGTAATTGACAAAGCTTGGCTATCCCACTTTTTGCTCCTCGCTAATCTTTTACTTTCATGGGACTTTTCCCCCCATCAGTGTCCAAAAACAAACACACAAAGAAAGAATGGGGATCTCACTGTCTCCCGAGTTGGCTGCTAGAAGATAGCAGGTAGTAGTCCTCTATTAAGACCTCCGGGTGCAACAGTGCTTCAGTTATTGTTACACAACATGGCCAGAGCGCTGTGGGTGTATGTGCATGTGCATGCACGCACATTATCTATTTGCGGGCACACATCCAGTAGTCACCGATTAGAGTCAACAGTTTCCACAGTGGGGTCAGGGATTCCACAGTTCCTTTCTGTCCTAAATATACAGAAAAATTGTTACGGGTAGGGTATCACAGAATGGTAAATGTTGCCTTGTTGTGCTGAGCTGTGCCATATGAAATAGGCATAATAAAAGGGTAGCAAATGAATGAATAAAGTTTGTAAAGGGCAAAGAATGGCAGATGTGGGAACGGAAGTTCGGCTTTCCTATCTCCTGCCCTTGTGCATGTTCCCTTTGATGAAGTAGGCTTTGGAGGGGAGGATGGGGCAGGATGTGGATTCCTTTTACTGAAACCATTGGGAAATGGCTCCTGTTAGTTCAAGGGACTAAGAAATTGAGTGTCTGACTAAATTTGCTATGCACACACAGTACATTTTCCTTACCTGTGCACTTTGGCTAATATCCAGCCCGAAGTATTAGATAAGAGCTGGGTGGTATCACCTTATTATCCAGTGCATAAGGAAGGCAAAATAACCATTTGCTATTCAGCAGCTGCTGAGCCATTTCACAGAGGCTGCTTTATGAAGAGGAATGGCTGAAGTCATTTATATGGGGCACTTATGCCATCCCCTGTGGAAGTGGTGGGAAAAGGAGGATCCACACAGCAGCATAGTCCTGCAATGCACAGTTCTTACATGCTTAGCACCCCCCATCACTTTGCCAAAAAGGGAGGGGGGGAGGTGCACTGGTTTCAGTGCAGTGGGACCTAATGCAGCACTAGCTGCTGGATTTTTAGGAGCTTAGCACAAACTCCATGTAAAATCGACTACATGTGCAGTGAGAGTTTTGGTGAATTGTAAGTAAATCAGATTGAAATAGTTTTCCACTACAGCACTCGGCACTTCTCAGTGAGACCTATTTCCATGCCAGAGTTCAACTTTTTTTACTCCCAGCTGTTTTGACTGTTGAGCTTTTTTTTTTAAAAAAACCCCAAAACACACTTTTTACTTTGCGCAGTGTAAGTTAATACGCGATGTTTAGCATGGACTCATCTGTAGTTGCTGTGACTGCTATTATGTCTGTGGGTTATGTCTGCTTTTCATTAATGTCTTAGGACCCCCAAAATGAAAATAGCGTAGGTTGGCTGTCTCTGTAAGAGTTCTCCAACTCTGGCTTAGACCTATTCAGGAAAAAGCAGCTCATGGTTTATGTCAAAAGCATTGTTTAGTCATTGACGCTATTGTATAAGGGTAGCTATTGAAGTCTGAACTGTTCTCTTGCCTATAACTATATCTCTGTATTACTGAACGACATAATCTTAGCTTTCTCTTGCACAATTTGCTTTTAAAATTGAATGTGTTTGCATAAAGTCTTACAAACTGCTTACTAATCAAATGGTTGTTTCCCTGTACAGAATATATACATCAGACATATGCTTGGGAGTGCTTTATGTTTGCACTAGCTATTTTTGTCACAGTGACTAATCAGATTCATAAGTGGTCCCATTCCTACTTTGGGCTGCCTCTATGGGTCACAGTTTTGCAAGATCTGCACATCATTTTACCGAGGAACCACCACAGAATCCATCACGTAGCACCCCACGAAACCTATTTTTGCATCACTGCAGGTAAAATAAAAACTCTGAGAACCATGACATGTCTCATGTTGTGACATGGGGGGAGGGAGGAAGAATTTGGAAAGTCGAAAAAATGTATTGCTATCGGAATGGATTATTGCACACTGGATATTTTTCATTTGGTGCTGCTTCCTAATAAGATGTGTTCACTTTAAAGCTGGAGTTTTAAATACATAAATCTGGTGCTTTCTAGAGTGCAATGCTGAGAATTCTTTATCTTTCATGCTAAGTTAGACTGTTAGAAACTCTACTCATAGAGGAGAGAGATGTTTCAATGTTATACAGTACTGTCGTATTACAGGAACAGTTTTATGTAGTAGCATTCAACCCTTCATATATTGTATGATGTGTGTATCACAGATAGTAACATATTTGTATAACTGAATGTAACACACATAATTGGCAAACAAATATTGCAGTAATGTCAAAAAAAAATTTTATTTAACATACCTGTGCTTATATTAAAACTCCTTCTCTGTAAATTGTTAGCTGTAATTTTAAATTGACTAGAAATTCTATAAAAGGAAATATGTTTTTAAATTGCTCATGGCTTCAAGGATAGAAGCTACTTATGATTTAGTGAAGCTAGTTTGTACCAACTCTGTGTTGATGATTCTTTGGTACTGTTTCAAATGAATCCATAATCATCTACTAAGTTTTTTTTTATTTACTCCATTATTGATGATGCCTTTGAAAATTTGTTTTGATAGTCCATACTTTAAAAATAGATCTCAAATAGGTTTCAGAGTAACAGCCGTGTTAGTCTGTATTCGCAAAAAGAAAAGGAGTACTTGTGGCACCTTAGAGACCAACCAATTTATTTGAGCATAAGCTTTCGTGAGCTACAGCTCATAGGGTAATTTAAGTGGAAAGCATTTATAATGCCCACAGAAGGAGTATTGAGATTGGGGCACTGAACAGAATGCACGGATCTGAAAGTACAGTGATCTAGTGGTGCATAAAAGATAGTGAATGAAGCTCAGGAGAACGATTCCCAGGCTAGTAAAAGCTTGTCTTCTCAAGGATGTGATACTCTAGAAATGTAAGAATGCATGGCAGCGGCGGAAGAAAGAGAATGGGGGCAGAGGGTGTTAACGGTGCTTTGCAACAGTCCTTTGACATGTACTTTAAACATTATCATTAATGTATGGGTTGGCAATGGCCTTAGGTTATGCTTAAGAAGAGCAGTAACTAGCAAGTTATAATATTTTAGCAAGGGGAAAGACAAAAAAGAGACATGACTGAAAAAATATTTTTAACTCCCAACACTTTTTCCCTTCCAGGCTGGCTAAATTACCCCTTGGACAGAATGAGACTTTGGAGGAAAATGGAAAATATCATAGAAGCATTAACAGGTCAGAAACCTCGAACTGATGATTTACAGTGGGCATGGAAGATGCAATAAAGCACTCTTAAAGGAAAAAAAAAAAGAACTACTATGTCATCTACAGAAAACAAGCATCTCTTTAGCACCATGGATTTTAACCTCTGGCACAATGAGTTTATGAAAACTTTGAAATTCTGCAGAGCATTGCTTGCAATGTCACAGAAAAATTTGATGATTTGCCAGCTTGGATATCCTTAGGAGTTGAAATACAATGGTATTTGGAACATACAATAATTGAATGTAATTGCTAATCTTGATTGGTTTTAAGAGACTATTATGCCTGATGTTGTATTTATTAGGACTTCTGTATTCTGTTACTGTATTTGGGTGGATACTCACAATGCATCTGACTTCATAAATGCACCCAGAAAAAAAAGATATGTTAATTAACATGAAGTACCTTTTGGCTTCAGTGTAAGTAAGATACATAAATTGGCTTTGTGCCATTGTATGCTGAAGAGTTTGTATTGTTTAATTTGCATGATGCAATGCTTCAGTATAGGGCTAAAAAGTAATTTGACTAGATCTTTATTTTTAAACAGCCGAATTTTAAACTTCTGTGTTTTGGTCATGATTTTTAAACTGAGATTCCATTTGCCACAGTTTTGCAACCCACAATGATTTTTCACTCAATTTTTCCCTTTAATCCGTTCATTCATTTGTTTTCCTGCAGGTATAAAATGTGGAGGCAATCTACTGTAGGTACAAAATTGAACCAAAAGAAATGAAGCTCAGGTTTGAAAATTATGCTTTTTACACTGTTTAATACTAGGAAGTCTTAACCACTGTTGTTTGTTGATGTTAAATGTTTATATTTCAGAGGCTCCACTCCAAATTAGTGGTTTCCATTTTGTAGGCTCAGCACAAGGACATAGTGCCTACCTCAACGATCTTATGATTTGAGTAGACAAACAACATACAAATAATGGGGTCCGTAACTGTGGTTTTAAATTCTTTAGAATGAATGAAATCTTAATTTAACTAAAATTAATGTCTTGATTTTTGAAAGACATATTTCAATGAGAGAAATACGTGCATCTTAGAGCCATCTGTAATATACTTATCAAATGAAAACCCCTTACCAAATTGCTCGAGTGGGGCATATTGTAGGGTTGTTGTTTTTTTAATGCTAGGAAGCAGATTTACCATGAGTCTTTGACCTGATTCTGGTTTCACACTTTTATTTGTCGGTGTAATGCCATTGATTTCTATGGAATTGTATCTGACTGAACCCTGATGAGACAAATGAGATAACAATCAGTCTCTGGTTCTTAAACTTGGAATCTATCTTTCACCTGCTGTCCCAACCCCCCCAAAATGTTTTTTTTTAAAATATCTTGGGAATGGGGCAGAACTTATATTCAGAAAGAGCCAAAATGTTAGTGTGTCAATCTAGCTAAGCTGATTGTTGGGCTCCTTTGCATCTGATGTCCGATCCACAACTATTGTCTGCAGATACCACCGATATAAAGCGGCTGTCCGCAGATTTTCAGAGATCTACTGGTTGGAAAGCGGCACTCTTGCATGTGTTAAATCATTAGGAGGAGAGAGTAGGGGATTTTTTCATGTGCAGAGCCCTGAATAGTGTTCATCTGCAAAATGGTATGGTGCTAGGTTAACAGTGCTGAACAGTGAAGAACTTTGCCTCTCCTTAAAGGCTAATCCTCAGCAATACAGATTTGTGGTAATAATTCAGCTGTTTGCTTTAGGCACCAGCCATCCATGATCATGACCGCAGCCAAGTCTCAGACGAAACAAAAATGTCTGTTGCTTATTCCTGTTGTCCTGCAAGATTTTTTTCCCAGTAAAATGATCCCATATAAATTGTGAACTTGTTCTAAATACTTGCTACAATTGTCAAAAGCAATTAAGGTCCCATTTATAATCGGTGAGACTTAGGCACTTATGTCACTTTGGCACCTTGGAAAATTTTACCCACTATAAACAAGTTGACAGGCTCAGTCTAAGTACATGCAGTTAAAAGTGTTAATTGACTAACAATCCCATATAGAAAGTAGGGTGGCCAGGTGCTCGGTATTTTACTGGAAAATCTGGTCGAACAGGGGACCTGACAGTGTCTGGTCAGATCTACTGATTGGACACTCAAAGTCTGGTTACTGCGGGGGGGGATGTGCCGGGTCATCACCTGCGCCAGCACTACTCAGCCAGGGCCGCTCCCAGCCCCGGCTCCACAGGTGAGTCCCTCATGACCTGGGTGGGGAGGTGGGAGGGGAACAGCAGTGAGCGACAGGATAGGGGGGGACGAGGAGTAGGTGGAATGGGGCCTCAGGGGAAGAGGCCGGGCTTTGAGGGGAAGAGGCAGGGCAGGAGAGGTTCTGGCACTGCTGCTGGAGTGTTGGGTTTTTATCTGCACCCAAAGGGGCAGAACAACCACTCTGGCAAAACCAGGAAACCGGTTACTAGGATTTAGGAACACTGATATGTGATTGGTTGACATGACTATTGGGGCCTACTCCTGGGAGATGCAGAACACCCATGATTCCTGTTAAAGTCTGTAGGAGACAAAGCGGGAGGTTGACACATTCCAGGATGGGCCCTTCCAGAATACGGTCCTTATGACACACACAGTGTGGTTTGTTGAAGGTGATTTTATTTCCTTTATTTCCTACCATGTTAACAAACATTTCACATACAACAGTTTAAACTGTTTGGTGGTTTGTGTGTGTGCATGCAGCAAACTGAACATATTGTATAACAGGAACTATAACTCACATTTATGAGGAAGAGGGAAGTTAAAATAAAAAACAAAACAAAACCGTTTTGTAAAAAAACTAGTTTCTTTGTATAATTAGGGCCAAATCCGGAGGGTTCAAGAAAGGGGAGCTGAAGCTATTCAGCTGCTTCTGATCAGGCCACAGGCATGTTGTTCTGCCACTGTGAATGTGTGATGTAGTGTAACTCCGATGGCTGGGTTGGTTCAGTTATCTTTAGGGTTCCCTCTTACGGCTTGGTGTTGCTAATACGGTTTTGTTTGTTATTAATGTGTTGATCAGAGATTCGATTGTAGTAAAAGGGGGTTAGATCTAACGACAACCAATTGGAATCCAGTCTGAGCCAGTGGGAGTAAGTGAAATGCAATATTATAATAAGTGGATCTAATTTTGGTTATTCAAATAACATCTTTTGAATCCAATTAGTCTTTTTTTTACTAACCATAACATTTTGAAAAACTGTGTAAGTTGATTTCTCTTATTTTTTTTAAAAAAAAATCAAAACATGAAAAGCTTTAAAGGATAGCAACAGATGGGAATTCATTTAATGTGCTGTTGTCATAACTTCGGAAAATTACAAACTGATCTAATGACAGTAAAATTTAGGGTAGGGAATTTAAGCTCTACACTGCCCTACTGAGGTTTGAAGAGAGAACAGTATTGATGTCGATTTCAGATTCCTTCATATGGGGATGAATGTCTATGTGAACTCCTGATTCCTTACACAACTGTAGCAAGGTGTTAATATTGCTCTGTGACAAACGTAGGTATCTGGATAGAAGAAAAAAGAGAGAGCAAAAGTATCTTGCAAGTATCTCAAAAACTTTGGTCAGAATTTCCATATGTGGTGTATAGCAATAGGCACATAAATCTAACTTTTGAAAACTAGGTAAAAATGGTTTGAAGTCAAGAAAGGAGCTTATGGGTGCTCAGCACCTTTGGAAATCAGGTCCTCTATTAAGTTTCTGATTTTAGGTATTTGTGTTTCAAAACATTGAGCTGTATTTTTATTTTTATATACCTAGAGTCAAATGAAATAATTTGCAAACTGCAGATTTTCAGGGTTAAGATGGTTACTCTGTATGTCTACAAGTTATTTTTTGCCTCTGTTTTAAAGCTTTCCCTGGATTGCACTCTCTAGCAGTAAGGATATTTGATATTTCAAATGGTTCTAAAAAGAAGTAAGCATTTCTCATTATCATTCATCATCATTTTGAACCAACCCACATTACTAGTCACCATTAAAAGGTCATTTGCCAAAAGCTAGCACAAAATGCTACATGCAGTTATTTCCTATGCAAGCTCCAGAAAATAAATATTTTGTGCAGCATTATATGCTAGCTGTTGTTGGGAGAGAGAGACTTCTTAATGATACCCATTATACCTATTTTCATGTATCTGTAAACTATGGGGGAGTTCTCTTTGCTATTTTCACAAAACATTTTCTAACCTGCAGCTCAAAAATTCTTCAGGTCTGATCTGTGGTAGAGTCACTGTTTGTTTGAATTTTTCCTCTTCCCAAGCTCTTTCAAGCATGCCCTTCAACCTTCTTTCAAATGCTGGGGATCCAGAGGCTGTTTCATGCAGATGAAGTTTAGAAAAAGAGAACTTCTCTCCTGTTACCGATAGCTTTTGCAAGGAGGGAAACATGGATATTGCCTCTTGCATGGAGAAACTGTTGTTATCCACGTAAAGTTGTCTTGCACTGATATCCTTCTTGGAGACACTGGCAGTTGGGTGAGGATTGTAAAAGCTGCCTCTTGGGCCATAGGAAGTTCCAGCAGATACTGTCTGCATGGACAAGTCAGTTCCACTGAAGGGTGTGAAATCCTTGGAGTGTTTCTGGTCTGAAAAAGATCAGAAATATTAAACAGCTTCTCTCTCTCTACTCAAGGTGCTTATATGGGCCCTATTACTATAGTAGCTGAGCACCTGACAATCTTTAATGTATTTATCCTTACAACACCCTTGTGAGGTAGGGAAGTAAGATTATCTCCATTTTACAGGTAAGGAATTGAGGCATGAAAAGACTACATGATGCGTCCAAGGTCACACAGAAAGTCTGTTGTGGAGCAAGGAATTGAAACCAGAGCTCCCCAGTCCTAGATTAGCACTCTAACCATTGGCCCATCCTTTCTCTTTTATTGCTTAACAAATATTTTCCATTTTGAGACCATTGTTATATTGTAATTGCTGTGTAGAGCTGTAGAAGTAGATTATAGATTTCTTGGCAATAGATGCCTGTTGACTATTATAAAATATTTTGAAAATAAAATACAAGTCTGGATGTTTGAAGCGTGCCATCTCCAGGATGAAATTGGCTAAGGCCTTGTCTACACGATGGACGGGAGATCGATCTAAGTTGCTCAACTTCAGCTACATGAATAACGTAGCTGAAGTCAACGTACTTAGATCTACTTTCCCTGGGGTCCACACTACGCTATGTCTATTGGAGACACTCTCCCGTCGACTCCCCTTGCTCTTTTTGTTCAGGTGGAGTACAGGAGTTGACGAGAGAGCGATCAGTGGTCGATTTAGCGGGTCTTCACTAGACCTGCAAAATCGACCGTGGATGCATCAATTGCCATGTGTCAAAGCCCTGGTAAGAGTAGACAAGCCCTCAGTGAATCTAGTTTTGCATCAGTTTTGGACCTGGTCTTCTGGATCTGTACTACTTGGGAATGGAGCTGCTTAAGGATGAAGCCTCCAAAGAACTCTAATGACAAGTAAATGTTTTCCTTTTTAAAAAAAAAAATCTGCTTTTTTTGTTGCTAATTCAGAGAGAACCATGTACATTGGTTGCTGTTAAAAATATCAGAATTATCACTGTTTATTTACTGTTCTAAATTTGACAAGCTGTGGTATCCGATAGCAAATGCTGAGATTTTAGTGGTAACCACTATTACCTGTTAGTTTGTAAATAAGAACAGTATGTTTTTCTAAATTGTAATATTGTATAAGGTTGAACATAAACCGGGAGATTTTTCTCTGATTCATATAGAGTACATTAAATACAAAGCTCTGCCTTCTAAAATATCCTTTGTGGTAGGAAAACAATGAAAGCTACAGAAGCAAATTCAGTGCTAAGAGTAATGTTGCCATCTGAACTCTCATAGGAGCTCATCTTGTAAAAGTTATTTATGCAAGACTTTAGTCACACAAGTAGTCTCATTGACATTAGTGGAACTCTTTGCCTGACGGAGGTCTTCAGGATAAGGCCCATGGTTCATAAAGTTAAGGGGAGCATAGAAGTTAGCTTTGGGAAAAACGTTGGGGCCATATTTTCTTACCAGCTGTGAACATTCTGTAAGCAAATCAGGGAGTTAAATGAGCAGTTACCTAATTTGCAAGAGCCTTTGCAGTGCAAATGCGAGACTTAGTTGAAACCCGTCTCAGAGTGGGACTGTATAATTTTTTAATGTTGTCCTATTTCCTAATATTTCATTAGACAACATTATTTTAAAGTTATGAAACATGTATGTTGTTTCCCTAAGGGACCAAAATGGCTACATCTTTCTGGTTAAATACTGAACACAGGGAGTTTTTAAAAATGCATCTTATTTGCCCAGAAGATATTCCAGTCTATAGGCAACACACAAATAAGGTGTTTGGTTTAAAAAAAAAAGTGTATATACAAAGATGTCTGGCCTCTCAATCAAATATATGTTGGCTCCAGATTTGAGCCATATCTTATTAGCATATTAGCCAAGAGCCCCATTTGGGACAATGGTGCTCTGTTTGGTAAATATGTGATTAGAGAACATTAAAAAAAATAAACCACTGCTGTCTTACAGAGGTTCAGCTCTATCATGCAATAATTTATTGAGGGGGCATCCTAACCATAAAATCACCTTTTAAAACTGGGTAGACAAAATATATTGTGTAAATCTTTCTTTTTTTACTGCATCATCTCAGTGGTTTAGGATCTTTTTAAAAAGAAACTGAATTGAATCATTCTGTAGATTAATTGCTTACTAAATGGAATGTTTAGCTGTTTGTTTTACAGGGCAGTGAGTCTTAAACAAATAGGTCGACAATTTCAAACGTGGCTGCCTATAAACTTGGACACCAGCATCCATGTGCAGGCACCTCAATAAGAGGGCTGATTTTCAGAGGTGCTGAGCACCCAAACATGAAATGTCTGGCCATATTTTTTTAATTTTAGACTATTATAACTTAACCAGTTTGGATGGTATTTTTAAAAAAATAATAATTGTTTAACAATTACAATGATTTTCTTGGTTGAGGCCTTAAAGTGGAATTTTTTGTACCAAAGTTCCGAACATAAAGCAAGAAATCAGACTTCAGACAAAGTGCAAATCTAGAGCAAAGCAAATGACTGCCTGCAACAAAACTACTTTCAGCTGTGATCTAGCCAATCCTCAATTTGAGCAGGATCGGGCCTGGGTAGTGCACACCTGGAAGACCTTGGAACAGTTTGAAACGATGATCTGGTAGGTGGCAACTTGATCTCTGAACCAGCACTGAGCCACGTGTTAGCTGAGGCTAGTTGGCACCATGATCCTGCAGGTGGAGTTTTGGGTGAAATGGAAGCCGCTTGTCAGTAAAGATTCCAGGCCATTTTTTCACATTGGTATTACCCCCAATATCTGGATCAAATTCCAGTTTGTCTACTTAAAATCCCACCCGCCTCCCACCAATAGTGTTGGCAGGATAACTGAAAAGGAACAGCACCTTGCAACCTGAGCAGAATGAAGAGTTTGGGCCAGTGACTGAGGTGAGGTGAGGTGAGGCAAGCAGGGAATGTGATGATGGGCTTTTAAAGTGTCTATATAGACTCCGGCAAGCTAGAAGGGTCTCATTAGAAAAAGGGAGGGTGCTTTTCTGATGGCAGAGAGAGAGAAGATGCGTTTGTTTGTCTACCGTCCTGCAACTTTGAACCCTTGGGACTTCTTTGGCGGTCTAAGGTTTAACGTACATTTGCTTTACTCTTAGTGATTTGAAGACTTTGCAGAATATCAGTAGTGATCCACTGACTCATGGTGGCTTTCTGTATCTCAGCTCCACCTCTCTGGATTGATGTGTTAATCTGCCTCCAGCCCCGTCTTCAGTAGATAGCCACACCACTTCAGGTCACCATCATGGTCTCTGCAGTCATCTCTCATCTATCCTGCAGGTCTCATTCTGTCTCTGATGGACGCATATGCCTCTCTAAGTCTGTAGATATTTCCTCTTAAATGCACAGGACTTGCAGGCTGCCACCATTGCAAATGTCAGAGAGGATGAAAGACAAGAAGATGGCACGAGCGCCTGAAATGTGATATTTGGTCTATAGTGCAGCATAAAAAGAATCCTTCTCATCTAGGCTTTTCCCAGGACAAAGGGCTGGTTGAATGTCAAAGAACTTTCCCTTGTAAAATTATAACTAATGTAAGGAGGTGGGACATATTCTCATTGTTCCTATCCCTGGATTAGTAGATGAGCCTTCTGAAATAGATAGCAAATGAGTGCTCATGTGACAGGATTTTCATTTGGAGCAGCTCCCCTTAGTTTTTATTCCCTGTTGAATCAAGCAGATGTATGGAAGGCAAACCACCAAGTGCACTGGTAAGTATGTGGATTGGATCTTATTCACTGTTTGCAGAAGGTGCAAAAATATCCTTTGAAATAATACTGTTAGAAGGAGGAGAGAAATCTAAGTGTGTGTGTCTGAAAACAGGGTGTACCTCTATTTGGAGACAATGCTACCTCTCTGCTAGAATTCATGATGCTGTGTTAACACATTTCCATATGGCAATCCTACCGTGTACAATGTCTTTATTCTTCATGTAGTTCTTATTAAAAACCAGATATTTGATTGCACATCTGGAGAAAAATTAGTCAACATATCACACCCACACGGTGGGGCTGTTCACTCTGGCAACAGGGGTAAAGTCTGAGAGGACTTTGCAGTGATTATTCCCTCCCTTGACAAATCGAGTGGAGTGGGGAGGCGGAGGTGCATTTCTGTCGATAGAGAACAATTGCTCCTTACCACAGTGAATTCATCCACTGAGGCTGAGGCTATAATCTGTTTTACACTTTTCCTTCCTTAGCTTCAGGCCATTGCTCCTTGTCCTGCTATCTTCTGAGACTGAAGAATTCCCTTCCTTCATTTATATTACTATCTTGGAGGTATTTATAGACTGTGATCACGCTCCCATGAGTCTTCTCTTTTTGAGACCATATAAGTTTAGTTCCTGCAGTCTCTCCTCATATCTCTTATTCTATAATTCTTCTATCATTTTTGTTGCCCTTCTTTGTATTTTCTCTAATATTTTAAACACCATTCCTAAACTCTAACTATCTGAACCAAATACAGGGTCTACATGCTGGAGCACTGAGAAGCACTGTTATCACCCTATTGTACATTACTCAGTCTTCCTATATATTCATCCAAGATCTGCACTGACCCCCCCCCCTTGATATTATGCTGTAAACTCTCAATTTGCCACCTACCATCAATCATTAGATGTTGATTGTTGCCTTTATCAGCACCTCCCACCCCTGCACAAGTTCTGTTTAGTTCCACTCCTTAAAGCTGTAATGCATATTTTAAATAGAGTTTCAGCCTGTTGCTTACAGCATACAGTTCCCGTCTTAACAGGTCCCATTGCTGTTTGGTATGCTCTTCCCGTGACTTGGCTATCCCTCAAATTTAGACATCCTCGGCCAGCTTGACCATGGCTGACTATGCATCACCTCCTGGGGGGTTGATGAAAACATAAAAGAATATTGCCCAATAAAAATGCAGTCCGTCGAAGATAACTCAGTTCCCTTTAGCTATAGGCTGGACACTCTGGGCCGGTTTTCAAAAATGACCTGTGTGGTCGGTGCAATCACCCACAAGCAGCTGAAAAATACAGGCGTGAAAACCTGCACCTACAAACCCAGCAGGAAGGTGTTAAGTATTTCTACTGCACTCACTAGTGTTACTGCTTGAAAAGCGTATGTGCAGATATAAGCATGAGCAAAGTTACAAGTGCACAAAAGAAGGTCAGATGAAGAGGGTGAGGCTTGCTTGTAAATCTTTTTTGAATCCAGTTGGTTCCATTGTGAATGGGATTTGAATATGTGCACTAAGGGCTCAATCCTGCAAGGTGCTATCACTTAATATCCTTTTCTCCATTCAGATATTGGAACACACAAAATTGGTGTTTGAAGTCCATGAGAATTGAGAGCACTTATCACCTTGCAGGAGCAGACTCTATGAGAGAACTGGTTTAAATGATGGTGAGCAATAGACTAGGAGTTCCTTTATTGGGTTTGAGTGGCAGGTTTCATAAAGGGACCTGAAGCATTTTGTACTGTACTCATAGGTGGGTACATCCAGTAAAAGAGAGAGAACACAATGTGTTCATATTGGGACCTATTTGTAGATAAACTGGCTATATACTGAACAGCTTTTTATAAGAATACGGAAGGTTCTTTACAAGGTGGATTTAGCAAGAAGAGCAATTGGAGTGGTGAAACATGGTGAATAAAATGAGTTTGTGACAAAATTAGCTGTCAGAGATGCTTAAGTGTATTGAATAATAAAAGGGGCATCCAAACAACATGTGAAAAGAAGACCTCATAATTTTCAGTAAAACTCCAGGGCAAAAAATAGATACAAACTTAGAAGGAAAAAATGGATTTGAGAAGAGTTCAGGTCCATGCTGCTTCAGTTACTTGTGAATGTTGTATAAAGATTGTGATCCTGAAAATATAGTTAATAGGTTAGTCATTCAGTCTGTGATACATCTACTTCCCCATGTAGACAAGGCCTCGGGCACCTGTCGTCTTGATGTCTGTCTCTCCTTTCAGATTTTAGAACACACACAATTGGGATTTGCCACATCAGTTGCTTGATGTTTAGACTCTTAACTACTGCGATTTAAATCCATTAACCTCTTTATTCATAATAGTAAAGCACTATATTTAGGGGAAAAGATTTCTCATTGATTAGGGCATCAAGGAAGCTAATTTTCAAAGACAATGAAAATATTGTTTTTCTCTTTGATGAGGACTTACCCGCAGCAGCTTTGGCTTTGCTGCACCTGTCTGTTATGGTTTGGATGATAATCAGTAGTTATAATAGTAATTTAAGTCACAGAATATGGATATATAAAATATAATTTTCACTCAATGCCTCCTCACCTTGCCATTTGCCTATCAGCAGGAAATCATCCTGTGACCAGGCTCTGTTCCACTGACATTATCTCTTAATTATACTTAAATGACAGGAAGAAGAAGAACTAATACTTTACTGTTCAGGGATGCATTTCTAAAAGAACCATTCACAGGGCTACACCAATAAAGTAGAGAGGGAGTACTGTTCTGAGCAGAGTCAGAGAAACTCTAATTATTGCAATAAGAAAAACGGATTATGCTGCTTAAAACCTGGAAAGAAAATCAAGCCTCATAAAGACATGAATGTTATCTTCCCTACCACAACCTGGTCTTTTTGTTGGTAGGCGCAGGAAGCTGACGAAGTTGGGCAAATGGTCACCAAACTGGTTCCAGGGAGTTTCAGTGGAGCCTCTCTCGGAGACTTGTTTCACTTCTTGGTTTGCCTGTTGGTTCGCTTCACTGGATGGTATCTTGTAAAATAAATATTTATTATTCATATTAATTGCTGGTGCAAGTAGTCATCTGTCAAGCACACGGGTGTAGATCAGAGATGCTGAATGACTGGCCAAATTATTGGCCTCTCTTTAGCTGTAGGTTCAGGACAAAGCAGGGATGCAATATATGTTATCTTCAATATATGTATCTTCATAACAGTGGTATCTGAGTGATAAGCACGTTCTAATTACTGGTGAACTCAAACAAAAAACCAGTTTACATTCACCTATCAAGGAGAAATCGCAAGTAGAAGCAAGTTTTAGACGGGTATAATCTACTTTTAAAAATTATATTACAGAAGACCTAGTCCTTAGTTAAGGGTGGTTGAATTCTGCACTTACAGTCTTTCCTACCACAAATTACAGCACTTTCTCATGAGCATAGAGTGAATTTAGTTTATAATTTAAAATTAACTTAAAATGGTTCCTTTAAGAAATTTAGCACCGTGTGTCAGACCATTTTTTGTTTCTAATGGTCTTAATAGTAGTCGAATGTAGAACCTTCAGAGCTCCCATACAGTTAAAACTCACTGAGGTCTTGTGCACAGGAAACATTTTAAGGTGTTCTTTAAAAAAAAAAAAGGATTTTGCCATAATTCTTAATAACAAAAAAAAATTTCTGCAGAGGGTGACAAATAATTTTCTTCCACATGGATTTCCATGAGGAATTCCCCTCTTTCAAAATGTCTGCCATCTCCTATTGTTCTCAGTGGGATGGAGGACAATGGCTGGTGACCAGCAAAGATGCCTTCTTTTTGAATGGTCAGCCCCTCCCACTGTTGCTACTGCCAGTGAAGAAAAGCTGGCTCATCCCCTATGCTGATCCTGTTATGTACTAATCATAATTGTATGGTTATTGCATAGTGTCACTACAGGGCAGAAATAAGGTTGGTTGGGAGCCTACACTGTACATTTCCGAACTGTAAGATGTTTGGATTTTTTTGTTGTAAGTTTAACCTTACCTGGGTTTTGTATGCTTGGTTTGTTAGATAATGACAACATCCCTATAGCTTTTACTCTTAAATTGCTGATACATACTCAACCTGAACTCCAATTTAAAGTAGTGTTATCTGGCAGCATGTTTATAATGATGAGTGCTGCCTTGTGTGTGGCAAAGGTTGGATAGTCCCGCAGTAGATTTATGCAATATCCAGTTGGTGGTTTAGTTTTTCAGGACTGGGGGTAGTCTGCTCCAGAGTAGGCTACTTATTTTATTCTCAATGAAAACTCATCCCAGGTAGACACAGCTAGCAAATGGTGCTGGTTTAGATGTCCTATAACATATATAGTGTGTATCTTTAATATATACAATCTGGTACAGTGACTGCGCTTAAACTTGCCAATATCAACTAAGATAAACATAAGTGTAACAGATGTATAATCCTTATTAGTATGCGTTTTAAATTGAATAGCAGAAAAAATAGGCCCTTAAAAGCTATGTAACTTCTTGGCATGTTCTTCCTTTCATTAACAGAAAGTGGGTAGACATATTGCTTAACAACAACATCAAAGTTCTTTGCCTCTGTGTTCACAAGAGAGTGTAGAAGACAGATGCCAGAAACAGTTCCCAAGGGATGCTGAGCTACTGCTTAAGGACACCAGGATCTGAAGTGTTAGAAACTTTAGAGCCAGATGAAATCCAACCCACAAATTGGAATGAAGTGGCCAAAAAGGAGAAAAATTAGCTGTTTCTTTAACTCTTCCCCAAGAAGGATGGACCCATTTACAGTTGGGGGTGGAATGTTAGGGGTATGGAGGAGAAGGAAGTGTCAATTTATTTTAATTGGTATATTTTAATAACCTTCCATACCCCCACTATTGGTTGATGGGGAAGCTAGGATAATGATAGGTTTTGCTTTTAAAATCTTCTCCAACCTTTCTTCTCATGCAAGTCTCCAAATGTCTGAGGGGTTTGTTAATTTATATCCAGTTTTCATGCACCTGCTTATCCTCCAGGTGCCTTATTCACATTAAAACCCACAAAGCTACCGAATTACAGCCAATAAACTGTAGACACACATAAATAACTCCCCCAGACCCCCTCCACAAAATAACAAAATACCTTATAAACCTTCTTGACCCAGCGCAGCCCCAGTTGCCTCCTCAGTCACTGATGAATGAGTAATACCCACGAGTACAAGGGGTGTGTTTTGTTTTTCTTTT
This sequence comes from Natator depressus, assembly GCF_965152275.1. Lineage (NCBI taxonomy): Eukaryota > Metazoa > Chordata > Testudines > Cheloniidae > Natator > Natator depressus. The sequence goes on from NC_134245.1 coordinate 17,550,879, forward strand.
TAACATTTGCAAATATCTTCTGGGTCCAGGTCTTTCTTTTTCTGCCAAGTGGTAGTGTTAATACAGTAAAACTTGAGAAACATTCCTCTGTTGCTGTGTAATGCCAAAACTAGAGACAGCTGCCAGAAATTCATGTCCAAGCCAAGCTTATGGGAAGCCAAAATTCACTAGTGTTTGCTTTCTCCAAGCATGGTTGTTTTTGCAGTGTTTTAGCATCCATGAATTTGGAGGCATGCTCATGTAATTTCCATTTATTTGGAAATTGGTGAAATCCTCAAGTGTGGTCATACGAAGAGGGGCAGATGCTCAGCTGGAGCCAGTTGTCATGGGGCTATTGAAACAAGTTACGTCAGTGGAGCTATGCCAATTTACAGTGGCCGAGGGTCTGGCCCAAAGGATTATTGGTGGCTGCTCAAGTTGCTGTGTGGGATAGAATTTTTGGAGGATGAAGCAAAACCTAACTTGTCCCGCTTTCCCCAGCCATGAACTCCCCTCTCAACCTCTGGCCTGCCTTACCAGCATGGTCTGCTTACATCTGCAGCATGCAGAGCCACTGATTTAGAAATCACAACTCTTGTTTTTATTATATAGTTTTTATGTATTGCATGATGTCCCTTGGAAAATAAGTTCATTACCTTGTATAAGTTCTTATATGACAACGACGATGATGGTGATAATTCAGCTTGTTTTGCTAGCCATCTTTTCACTTTTCTTTCTTCCTGCTTCATCAGATTATCATTCATGCTCTTCATAGTCTCAAGTGATCTCCGAATCTTTTTCAGCTGAATGACAAGAGAGAAATTGCACAACCCTTAACAAGTTCGTTTTCTACAATTATGTCAGCAGTGTATGCACATTTAGGGAGAAGAGTTGAACCATTGCAAAATTATATGACTCACTGGAGAGGTTAAATCTTTTATCTTATTTCATAGAGGTAAGAAATCCACAGCGGCTTTCTTAGGTGTCTAGGAGAATAAGAATATTGTTGTTGAACTGCTGCCATTTTCACATGGCTCTAATTTAGAGAGAGCTCTCCATTAACGTTTTTTTTCTTACAAATTTGTACCACGAACTGCCTGGACATTTAAGGGAAATAAGTATCTTATTTTCTTTCTCCATACCTGAAATGACTCCCTGTCATTGGAGACCCTCAAGGTCTTAGCTCTTTTGTTGTCCAGCCAGTCCATTACACCACTATCCATGGCCTTCCAGCTTGTTTCAGCCATTTTTTATCTTGTGGGCTGGGGGGGAGCCCCCTAGTGTGCTTTCAGAAGTAATTGAGCCTGCCACTGCAAAGAGATTAACTGCAAATGGCTTGCGTTATTGCCCTACATTTTATAATAAACTCAGCAATTCTATGTAAAGGCACCTACTGCTGGCCTATGTTAATGAGGATGCAGAATGTGGATACAGAACTGTGAGGTAATAATGTGGGTTTTCGTGCATAATGCCTTTGAATGATGTCCTGGCAACCAGAATGAAAACATTACGTGGACATTACCTCAATAAAAGAGCAAAGCTAGCTTACCCCGTTGGAATTTTGTAACGTACTCTTGTTCATCTGATTGGTACTGATATAAAAACTGAAGGCAATTTAAAAATAGAGTATTTTAAACAAGGGAATATTTTATAGAACAACACTGACTCTGTTGTTTAATAAAGGGTACTAGTGTGTGTTTTACAGACTGCAAACTTGAGGCACTATAAAAGACCTCAGTGTGTTTATGTGATCGTAAAAGCTTTTTCAAAATAATACTGTGGGTCCTTTCTCTTACCTCTCATCTCTTGCTGAACCATTGCCAGTCTGGAAAACATTTTTCCCTAATATATGCACAACGTTAGAAGCATTTTCTCCTTCCATGTAGCTGAATTACCGTAAATCACCATTTTGGCATAAGAATATCACCTTCGACCATGGGGATATCACATCTATGCTTTCTTTCCTATAGCTTGTGTCCATAAAGTTACAAGATAGATTTGCCCATTGGCTGTGATAAATAGACAACTTTCTGCATTTTTAGGGTCCAGTTTTCAGAGAGGTTTTAAAAATTGCACATCTAGGCACTTACATGGACAGATCAGGTACTTAGCCAAACAGCTGAACATACACAGTTGGGTATGAATGCCAAGTTTCCAGGTGCAGATTTCAAATGTTGATGTTGGGACCAAAACCCAAGCTTGAGAAGGTGTTGCATCAAAAATGAACTCTCATTGGCAAGTATAGAGAAATTAGCCCAACTGCATAATATATTCCTTGAAAAAAGTGTGTGTGTGTGTGCTGTCGGGGAGGGGAGAGGTTGTTTTCTGTGGAAATGGGCCTGAACCAAAACCTCCGATCTAAACACCCCCAGACTAATCAAGATCTGGCCTGGGCCCATGTCTAGGTTCCAATGTGTGATGCTCACTGTGTTTGCTATGGAGCTTCATAAACTCTAATTTGTTCCAAAATATCCCTGGGAGCTAGACAAGTAGTACTCCAGAAGGGTAGACTGAGAGGTTAAGTGATTTGTGAAAGGCCACAGAGTGAGGCAGTGATGGATCCTGGAAGAGAACCCAGTCACCTGCTCTAACCACTAGAGCTTAGTCTCTTTTGTGATTGTAATGAAGAAGTACAGGAAAGATATCTCCTTCACTAGTCCTACAAACTTCTAAGCTTCTACCCTGCAGTGTTGAATTCATAGCTACAGATTGATTATAACGAGTGTGGGGTTTTGGTTTTTATGCGGGGGGGAGGGTGAAAGGCGAGAGATGAGGGATTGTAGGTAACAAAGGAAAAGTAGGAGCTTTGGTAGTGTTCACAAATGGTAACTGTTCTAGGAAAGGAAGAAGTCTGAGTCTGTTTTTAGAGCTGCATTAAATTAAACCAATATATCTTTGGAAACTGCAGAGAAATCATTCACCTACCAACATCTCTCAGAAAGGTGAAAGTCAAAACGAAAATACAAAAAAAGTTCAAATTCACTAATCTAGGACTCCAAGGGATTTTAGGACATCTAATAGCTTGATGAAACAGGGTACTCAAAGGAAAGTGTTTCCACTGGGAGGTGGATATCGATAGCAACCGGCCTACATTAAAACTATTGGATGAGGAAATTAACTAATGGTTGGTGATGCAGTGTACTGAAAGCAGGCTTAATGGAGAGACTTGTGGTCTTTTACGATTATAGGATGTGCTAGATACCAGACCAAGAGATTGGGTAATGTATTTGTTATTGAATAAGAATTTAATCACATTGTCTGAGATGCTCAGTATTTCATAATATCAGCTGGTATAGGTTTTTCTAGGCAGTATGAGTGAGAGGATCTGGACATGAATTTCTGTAGCTTTGGCTGAGGTGACATTTAAATACAAGAATAGATCATCCTGGGGAAACTTACCATAGGGAAACTTTAGTATGAATATGTTCTCCTGGAATGTTTTTTGATTTATAAAAATCTGCTGTAAGAGCCACGTTTGAGAACTCCTGAAGATGCAGTTATAATTTTACACACAAGTACCATACTATTACTCTCAAATGGCCATTTAGACATGTTATTGACAATTTGCAGGCAAGAGCACAAATCAAGTACTTGGCACCTTAATAAATTTGCCTGTTAATTAATTAGACCACTTGAGTCTTAGACTATCTGGTAATGAAACAACCTTTACCCTCTCATAGGCAGTGAAGGAACAGTGTGTTGAGCCTGCACCCTTAGGATTCCGTCAAAAGGGTAAAGACGACGGAGTCTTCTCCCATAAATGGTGTCACCCACAGGGCCATGGGTCAGTGGACCTGTGGGAAAAGCTTAATGGCCCTGGGCAAGAGCTGAGTTTCAGACGTTAAAGTTGACAGACTCACCTGATCTGGCTACCAGGGTGAGTCCTCAGAATAGCTCTGCGTCTCTGCACATGGTCTGAGTCCCTGAAAGCCTATCACATACCCAAATTCAAGACTGTACATTCATATCAGCACTTAAGTGTCCAAATTAAGATGCCAATGTCTGAAATTATTGCTTCCCCTCCTGACCCTCAAATTCCACAGCACAAGGACTTAAAAATGGTCTGAAATGTTGCTTCTGTGGTTAATGTGCCTGGCTGTTAGTATGGTAGTGCCCCTATAATTTAATTTAGAAAAACAGTGGGATGTTTCAGAACCAGCAACATTAGAAATTGAAGTCTATTTATCTCCAGCAAACATATAGCTCAGACAATAACAGTGCAGACTTCTCCCTATTGCTCCCTCATGTGATATTAACCCTGGCTGGGAATAAAAGAATTCATTTTGCGGACCTGCTTCAGAGCAAAGATTACCTATTGTACTTAATTGTGTCCTGTGGGTAGAAGGACTGGGTGCAGCCAGGAACCAAGCTGAGGCTGCCAGACCTGCTGCTCCCAGGACTTCAGGTTACCTTCAGCATAAAGTATCAGCATTTGTCGTTTTCTAAGCAAAACAAAAAGACTCATATAGCTTTGTTTCTAGGTGTTTGTGTGTTATGTGCTGCACGACATTCACTGTGCTCAGTTAGTCCAAGAATTACAATTCTTGAGATATCTGGAAGCACAATGTCAATGTGTACTATGATGTCCTCATAGAAATTTGACATATTGCATCATAATGACCCTAAGCCAACATGTACCAAACTCTGGTTTTCTAGAAGACATAAAATATATTCTGGATATTCTATACCTAGAAAATAGAATCTTCTTCTGCCTTACGTTTTCTAATCTAGATTTGAAAAGCCACCTATTCTAAAGGGCCTTTATCCAGCCTCTGATTTTGTCCTTGTAATCAATGGAATGTATTGCTGACACATGGCATGATGGATTTGATTTTGTTGACACAAATATTGGTGGAGGTCTCTGATTTGCAGGTGAAATTAATTTCTGCTGTAAAATTCCAGTCACAAAGTGAATATTTTTGAAATTTGAGCAACGCTATTTTACTGCCACTAAGAGTGATGCTCTAACTACCTTAGAAAGAACAGGAGTACTTGTGGCACCTTAGAGACTAACATTCTTTTTGCGAATACAGACTAACACGGCTGCTACTCTGAAACCTAACTACCTTAGGACTCTAGTGAACTATTTTTAGCTCTGACCCCATCACACAGGCTCCCTTACTATGCACTTGAAAGTTATTGCTCCAATGGTTTGCAAAGCTTGAGGCTGATCCTATTCTGGAAATTCAGGTGGGGGAAAATTTCTTGGAATCTATTGTCCCAGATCGTGATGTCATTTTAAAGAACATTTTAATGTAGGAACTGCAGTTTAGATAACTGGTAACGGACTCTAAAATTGTCTGAAAACCCTTTAACTTAAGCTTTGTTTCAAATACTTTGAAACTTAAAATCATTATTGAATCAATACAACGTATTATGAAATATCCAAACAAATGGGCTCTATTATGGAGAAGGCTGTGACCTAGTTTCAGTGCATGAATTTTACAAACCTTGAAGTGGTGATTAATTTGATTTCTCAGGGTTTAGCCCTTTAGATTTGCTTGGAGTCTGAGTGACACCCTCCCACACACAGTTGGCCCCACCCCTCAGTTAACTGGTGGCTGAGTCTTGCCCAGTCCAATTCTAAATTAACTGTAACTTCTCCTGCATTTTTGTTTTGGTAAATTGTAACCATTGCAATTAGGTAGGTTACTAGAGTAATAATGAGAATGTGGTTGGATCCCATTCCCTGACTTATCTCGTTGCTTCCCAGAGAGGGTGGCTAGGGAATTATTTACCTTTTAATTGTAGTTCTCTGAAGGTGAGAGCCTCTAAGGATTCATGCTCTTGGGTCAGCTGGTGTGACCTTGGATACTGAATAACTGAATTAAATGGTAAAGTTTGGACCTGGTCATAATGAGTTAGTACAAAAATATGCCTTGAGGGGTCTACATGGTATATCATAGCCCCCAACTCCCAGATCCTTTTCAGACTAATTATTATAATTATAACTTAAATAGGAATAAAACCCCAGCTCTCAAGGGGTGGTAGGAGGATGTGTGTAGCTCTAATAGCGGACACCGTATTCAGAGAACTCAATTATAAGCAAGTAATTTCCTTGTCCTCAAAAGGTAATTGGCCTTTTCTACATCCCTGTTCTTACAGATGATGGGGTAGTTGTACGTTTCTGCTGAGGAAGGCACTGCACTGCCAATAGGAAATAGATACACAGTGTAATACAGGGAAATGAATAGTAGCATTGGCCTGAATCTCTCTCTTTTTTTTTTTTTTTGAGGGGCAATAAAAAGAAAACTGCCTGAGCCCTGTGAAACACCTGTGGTAACTTCCAACGTATCTGTGTGTGTGTATGTGTGTGTATATATATATATATTACTATATGTTCCATTCTATGCGTCCGATGAAGTGGGCTGTAGCCCACGAAAACTTATGCTCTAATAAATTTGTTAGTCTCTAAGGTGCCACAAGTCCTCCTGTTCTTTTTAAAAAAGAAGTTCTTTCAGATCAATGTAGCTAAATGGGTGCTTTGGCAAGGTGGTGGATTTACAGCCCTGGAAATGGAAGTTTTTCATTCTCCCCAGGAAGTACAACACAGGCTTATTATAACATTGCTGCTTGCCATTGCATCTCATTGTCCTGTTGTTGAGAGACCACCTCCAGAGGTAAGTGTGTAATTTGGTTCTAACCTCTCTACTGAGACGGCCAGCAAGTAGGCTAATTAGTGCAAAATGTGGCAGTAGATTCACTGTGAAGAACTTTATCCTTCACCTTTTACATTCACACTCACATTCTATTTTTACTATACAATTTAATTCAACTGGCCTCAAAATAACCCTACCACATTGCCATTAACAAGAATTCCATGAACTACTCTGCATAGTTCCCCCCAATTCTTAATAGCCGTATGCTGTGACCAGTAGACCACCCACAACACTAGCTTATAGTGTTGCATTTTAAAGAGAAATAGTCTGCCAACGTTCACTCAGATTAAAGAGTGAATTGTCATCTGATTGTGTTCATGACCCTTTCCTGTATATTTCCCTCTAATATTTGAGTGTTCAAGCTTTATTAGCACAAATATCCACAAATGGCAAATTTTAAGCTTGGATGCTTACCAAAGGAGAACTGACTGACTGTGTACTTGATTGTAAAAACTTTGCGATTCATGCTTTGTTGGCTAGTTGCATAAGTCAGACAGGTAACAGAAACAATACCATATGGTTTACACAGCTAACCAGCATAATTAGAATAGCAAATGATTTGGTGGTCCTGCAGGGGGAAGGAGATGGTGAAACTCAGTGGCTTCATTCTCAGGGTTTTTTTAAGTTTCAAGGTTTGACTGGACCTAGTAAGAAGTGTAAACCCATTTGCCCCAAACCTGGCACTTCTTAATTAAACTATAAGCAGTGTAGAACTGGAGGGTTTAACCCAATCCTAATCTGGACAGCACTGCTGATGACAAAAACAGAAGCTTCACTCCTATGCCCCCTTTTACATCTCCACAACTCTTCACAGCCAGCTGACATCAAACTCCCTTCTTTTTCAGAGCCCTACCCCGGAATGGAACCAAGCTGAATGCAAATTGCTGTCCTCACATACCAACGGGCTCTCCCTAGCTATGAGAGAATCAAAATTCCAGATCTCATAACCTGCACATGTAGCAGCTGTTTGCTTTTTCTAAAGCAATCCCCCAGATCCTAACAGCCTTGCACTAGGGGAAAGGTCAGGGCTTAGGCCTATCTCAAGTTGAGGTAATGTTTAATGCCATTGCTGGAAATCCTGGACTATTGTAAGAACATTACAGTTTTTGAAGGCAAAGCTGCATTACCCATACAAGAATGCCCATTTTCAAACTCTCAGGAAGGTCTAAAGTGGTTTGCTACCGCGTGTGTCTGAAATAGGCTTTATTCCTTCTGCTTGCTCAGTATCAGCAAACATTTAACTAGCAAATCTCCAGCTCACGTTTTCAGTGTCTCGGTCAGTGTCCTTCAATAGCAGAGCTGTAAAAGATGTAGTTACTATAGTAACACTTTCAGTTGCCTAAGTGACAGTGTTCTTAAGATGTCATCAGAAAACAATCTCTTCCAGTAAACACCTTGAACTCAGTAAGTGCTGCGTCCTGATGTAGTTCAGACAGGAAACAATTAGAAAACCACGTTTGCTATGTAATTCCTAAACATTTCTTTTCTCTGTAAAATGCAACCCCTTCACACATTTTAAAAATAATTTTAAAGAAGAGAGAGAATACTTTGACCTTCTGTTCTAATGGCGTTATTTATGTAAAAATAGCTCTAGATACAGTCATTTAAGTCACAGTAACCAAAATGGTCTCATGCCTACTTGCTATACACTGGCTATTGATGCGCTATAGGTGTTTTACTATACGTTACAATAGATGTACCTAGCAAAACTCCACTCCTTCAAAATCTCTTAAAGCTTAATAACGTTTCCTCTTCCTCCTGTTCTTAGTGCTGGGGATGCCATACTGATGTGTCTCTTGCCTTCTGATAAACCATGGAATATGTACAATACGGGGAGAAGCAGCAATGGCCACTTCACTTGTGAGCCTTTTCCATGGGCCAACCTCAGCACTGGAGAAAGTGGGTGCTTAATGGAATTATACCGCTTATCAGACCAAATTCGGAGCTGGTGTGTACCAATCCTGAGCTGGAGGGAGTAGGACAGCATGGGGAGGGGTCCAGTGACAGCAGATAGGCAGCTGCAATGCCCTGATTCTCTGGCTGGTTCTACACTAGCCATAACACCACACTGCGGGAATCCCTCAGCAAGGGAGATGGCGTCAGTTTCTGCTGCCTTTGCACCACCTGAATCTGGCCCACCATTTCTAGGGGAGAGAGGTGGAGTTTGGTTTAGGTACCCACAAACCCTTGGTTCCTTGAGACTTCTATTAAGAACCAGTTGTAATCTGGATGCATGCCCACAAGAAAATGGACTGACCCCCTCTCCCATTTCAGAAATGCCGTCAAATAGCCACAGCCAGCTTTTACACTACTAGTTGGGGTCAGATTTGAACCAGACCTACAGCACCAGTGAAAGTCTCCATATCTCGTTATCTTTCCCAAACCTTTTTCATTCTCCAAGTTTTGCAGTTTTCATGTTACCTTTAAACCAATATGTGCTTTCTTTAAAAAAAACCCTCTTCTATTCATATCATTCCCCAAGGTGTTTACACCAGGTTTGTTGTGTTGTGTGTGATCAACTCATTTTTAAATATATCCTCAAAATGTGCCTTTTTTAAAACAGTGAAGTGTGCAAAGATGTAGCTGAAGCTGCTGGAGAAGTGTGTTTGCTGAATGTGGAATAAACTGGGTGGATGTGTGCATGTGACCCATACATTTGTTCCTTTCTTTCAGTGTAGTGAAATGGCTCAGAGGTTGTTATATTTGTGATCAGTCTTCTTTGAAAAACAGAGAAAATTTTCCCTAATTTAAAAAATATTGTATAGTATTTACAAAAATTGTGTAATGAAAGTAAAATATAAAAGTCTTGTTTCACACATTTTCCACCAGCAAAAATTTGAACCTCTCCAAAATCGAAACTGGCTTTTAAAAATTATTTTTCTCTTACCAGTTACTGAAGAATTTTTTAAAATTTTTATTTACTACTTTTCCCTTCAAAGAAACCCATCCACTACTAATTTACATTTTAATTCCTTGCAGTGTTCTCTGGGCACGAGATCTCTTGCAGCAGGGAGAGCTGAAGAATGGAGCAACAATTGTATTATTGAAGAGCTCCATAACCACAGAGTGGGAAAAGCATGATCGGATGTGATTTTTAGAACAGATGCCCAAGCAGAGTTGGCAGTTAATTAAAAGCACCATGTACTTAATGATTAACTAATCACAGCATGATGGCATTCAACAGAGATGCAAGAAACTTCTCTGCTGGATTCAACAGAGAAACTCCTAATGTCTGCCTTCAGGGTACCGTACTTACAGCAGTTTGCTTTTGCATTACCAGCAGAGACAACACAAGCAGTTAGTCTAGCAAATTTCATTAAACATTGCTTAGTTAAAACTTTAAAAATGGGAAGGATGAGCTTAGTTCAATGACTATATGAGCCATAAATGCCACAATGTTTGTCCTTTAGAATGACAAGCCATAGCCCTTCTGCAAAACGTTCCTTCCAAGGATTTCAAAGCACTTTGCAGACATTTAATTAAGCTTCACAAATGAGTTGTGCAAGTGTTTCCATTGTGCCCATGAGTAAATTAAGACAGACAGGTTAAATTACTTGCTTAAATGCATGTTGGGAGTCTATGGCATAGTAGAGTCTTCCATTTCTCAGTCTTGGGCTTTAACCAATGCACTATGCTTCCCTTCTTTGTAATGGAATTGCAGAATCCTTCTCTTTCAGATAAATGCTGTGGAAAGGATTAACTCATTCAGTTAAATAACTGGCTTGAACCTTAGTTTGGAGCTGAAATTGAAAATGCTTGGCTAACATTGTTTGCAGTGTAATGGTAGCCTTGTCAGTCCCAGGATATTAGAGAGACCAGGTAGGTGAGGTCATATCTTTTATTGGACCAACTTCTGTTGGTGAGAGAGAGAAGATTTAGAGCCACGCAGAGCTCTTCTGTGATGCTGGGAGTACCATTCCCAGACCTGAAAAAGAGCTCAGCGTGGCTTGAAAGTTTGTCTCTCTCACCAACAGAAGTCGGTCCAATAAAAGGTATTACCTCTCCCACCGTGTTTGGCTAACGTTGATTATTTTTGACTCCCTACATCTCTGTGTTTCAATTTCCCACACTGCTAGTCTGGTGGTAAGAAATGGCTACTACTGATGGCACAACACCTGCTTATTTCATGCATCCCTCCCCCCCCTCCCCCCCCGCCCACATTCCATTTGTTTTGTTCGATTGTGTCATGACACACAAGTTCTTTGAACCAGAACCATCTGTCTTTTTGGTTAAATGTCTATACAGCATCTAGCACAACGAGGCCCTGACCTGCAGGGTCTACTGTAATTCAATTCAATACTAACTGAAAGGCAAAGATGTATTTTTTTAGTCCTGGTTGGGTCTGGAGGAATATTGGCAAAATATGATGGAAAAGGCTGGTCTTGTGGCATTTCCATCCTAGCTGGAGGCAGATCATTTCGGGGGAGGGGCTATTCTTATCAGATTTCTACCCAAGAGGTGTGGATACAATCCACATATTCAGAGTTGGTCGGAAGAAAGGGAGAAAGTGTCGTTTGCTTTTGGAAAAATGTTCCAGAGTTCTGTTAATGCAACAGTGAAAAGTTGAATTTCAATTAAAAAGTAGCAAAAACATTGGCCTGTTCTAGAGCTAATCAGTCCACTGTAGTGGTAATTATCCAACCTCAACCAAAGTCTCCGCTAGCTGTTAGAGTACATGATTGGCAGTCAAGAAATCTGGGTGTTGTTCTTGGCTCTGCCAGTCATTTACTGTACAGCCTTGGGAATTAAAGTTACTGAACCTTTGTTCCTCAATTTCCCGATCTGATACAGGGGATAACACCTTCCTGTTAGGGATGTTTGTTAAGGGATAATTAACTAATGTTGGTTAAAGCACTTTGAGATCCTTGGATGGAGCAGGCTGTCATTCTAAACCAAACCTCCAGATATAGGCTATGATGCTTATTCTTTTGCTACATTTTAAAATTGTTTTCTTCCCTGCAGATAGGCAAGTCTAGTTTAGGAGACAATAGCATCTAATACCTCCTTTGTCACTATTCTCATGGCCAGCTGGGCTGCCCATACTGCCTCTCAGTGTAAAATTAGCTTTTTGTTAAGCAGCGCTTTCCTGGAAGGAAGAGAGAGAAATATGAATGTGCTGCTGAAAGAGAGAACTGCAGCACTGGATAAAGTCTCCATGATGGTAGCCTGCATTCTGTATGCTTCCCTACATAGCAGTGTGATACCACCTTCATCAACTCTTGATAATCCCCTCCACTTCCCTTTGTTCCTCTACTCCAGTGGTTCTCAACCTATTTACCATTGTGGGCTGCCTATACAGCGCTCTGTGTTATGTGGGCTTGCATCCACACAATATATATACTACCTATACGGCCCTGAGGATGTCGCATGGGCTGCAGCAGTGTGCTGATTGGACCATGGGTTGAGAACCACTGCTCTACTCCTTCTTGCTTTGCTACAGGCCGACAGATGAAATTGAAAAGCAACTCTCTTCCAGTTCCAGCCAATGTCACTCCGAAATGGCCTACACAGGGACAGAGCAGCAATGCCATCTAACTGCAGCGTCACATTCCATACTTAACATGTGACCAGCTGGATAATCAATTCCATTTGGCCACAGTTCAATATTGGTATGAGAAGCAATGTAAGATACAGGTGTTAAATAACGGTCCCGTCTCTTTAGGTATCTGTCCAAAATAGGTACAATCCACCAACAATAGCACTTCCTACTGTGGTTGGGGGGTTTATTCATTGTGTCTGTCATTAGTGTAATTTACTGAATCCGCTGCAGACGGAATTAAGTTTGTTCTGTTGTGCCTGCCACCTGGTGGTCCCAGCACTGTAACTAGACCCAGCAGCGTCCTGGTGCCACCCACTGGGTGTGGTGGGTGGCCCTGTGCAGCTTAGATAGCACCTGAGATGCTTTCGGTGGCTGTCCCGCAGCTCTGCTCGGTGAGTGAAGCAAAACGTCTTGTTTCTTGTGGTCACTGTCATTCTAAGGGAGTGAAAGCGAAGCTGCTCTCTGGGCATACTGCCAGTGGGAGCTATACCCAGAGCTTTTCTCGCTCAAGACTGGTCCTTGACTCTTACAGTGCGATGAGCTACACTGCTTTCCAACAAGTTAGACTCAGGAGATATAGAGCCCAATCCTGCAATTTTTATACACAGGGCTGGATCAAGACATGGGCATTACAGGCCTATGCCAAGGGCTCCTGAAGTCTTGTAAATATACCAGAAATTCAGCTTCCACATTAAAAACAAACAAACAAACAAACAAGGCACAAAGTAAGTTTCTAGCCCTCAGAGTTGCGAGGAAAAGCCTGAAAATCTGAGTGGAGTGTAACAGTAGTGTCTGCCTGAGTCTGAAGACAGCCTGGAATAATAACTCTGAGTGGGGCGAACTGCGCCATGCATCTCAATGGTGTACTCCAACATGCACTGCTCTGGGGACCGCACCATCGCCACCACCCCTGAAAACTGTGTGTGACAGGACAAGAAGAATGAAGCAGGTCCAGCCTCTCCACCCTTCCAGAAACCCCTGCAGCTAGGATGTAAGCATAGGCAGCGAGTAATATGGGCCCGTAGTGCCCGTGCTCCTCCAATATTCAGGAACATGGGCCCAGCTCCACTAATGTTTGGGCTTATGTTTAATCAGAGCTGTCCCGTCCATAGGACAAACTGGGACAACCATCCTGGGCCCCACGTTTCAGGGGGATGCGGGGTCTAGGGCATTCTGGGGCATTAGAGGGGGCCTAGCACCAGAAGCAGTGAGCGACCTGGCCCCAGCCCACCCTGCTCCACCCAACCTCTTCCCACCCCTGCTCTGCCCCCACCCCGCCCCAATCCTCCGCCCCGCCTCTTCCTGCCCCTGCTCCGTATCCTCCCTGCCCCCATTCCACCCTTTTTCCCAAGCCCCCACCCCACCTCTTTCTGGCTTCCACCCCCTCCCGCAAGCGATGATGGGAGCCGGCAAGGCAGGCTCGGGCCGGGTTGCTCTCTGCTGCCAGCCTGAGACCCCCCCGCTGGCCCCTCAGGCTGCCCTGGCCCCCGTGTCCCTCTGAAGCATGGGGCCGGGGGCGATTGTTCCGATCTATCCTATAGGCAGGACAGCTCTGCTTGGACGTGTTCTGGGTGCCAACAAAAATTATACAAACCTGGCACCCATGAATGTAAGTAATAGCCCCCTGCTACCCATACCTCTCCAAAGGGAAGGGTCCCATCTTGCTCCTGCATCCAGGGTGCATTTACTTGATGAAACTAAAAACATGGAAGTATTTCCAAGGAAGAGCCTTGAGAGAGAGGGGCCCAGTACAGGGTCCTTACTGTCACTCCTATGGGACCCCATGGCACTGCCACTGCTTCATGGGCAAGGGAGGGAGCCATTGCCCCTCCAAGTGGGAGCAGGGCCATGACATAGGGATGAGGTCATGAAGGCAGAACCACAGTGGCCCTGGGAATGTGGTATGCCTAGGTTTGCCCGGGTGGCCCCAATCCAGGCAAAGTTCCTGTTGATTACAATGAGAATTTTGTCTGCATGAGCATTCCAGGTTGAAGATGGTAGTGCTACTGTTATATTTCCTTTGTGCACATGCCCTCAGATACGTGCCTGCAGGCACACGCACAAAGTGCCAGGTTCTGCCACTGAAAGGACTTACACTGGCATAACTCAGATCAGAAACTAGACTAGGATCTGCTGCTTCATCCCTTGCTCTTGACTTACATGTCAGCCGTAGTATTTATTGAATAACTGCTGCTTCAAATAGCTAGTTAGACTGAACTTCAGGTAAGTTTTTAATAAACTCAGTCTATACATTGTCCCTTGGGTTATTTTTTAATTTTCGTCCTTTTGACCACACTCTGATAACTACAGGTATGCTCACCTCAATCTCTTTATAAGTATATAAAAGTTGTATTTCAAGAGCTACCCCAGACTGAAATATGAATTTTGTTTTTAAAATAATTCTCATTAAAGGGCCTGTGACAAAAAGGTCCAGTTGTTCAGGTTCTAATTCTACTTGCCATATTTCTTATTGTTACAGCTTTTCCACTAGGGGGTCACTGATCTGTGGGCACAAAGAAATAAACTCTTCATAAATAGTCACATGCCATCGACAGCCAGAGAGTTGTTAAGGATATTGTGTGGGTTAAAGTGCCCTTGCAGTGAAGGCTTTCAGCTTGCTCTGTGCAGCAAAGCCGCTTACACAAAAAGAGGGTAGCTGCCCAGGCTCTCCTTTCCAGGCCGTGTGATCTCAAGAAACAGACTTGGATTAGGAGTTTCTCAGGTGAAAAATGCAGGGCCTGGGGCAGGAAGAAGAGGCTGTGCATTAAGCAAGAAGGTTTGGTGGTGGGATTTGTTGCGAGCCCTGGGAGAGAGAGTGAGGAGCAAGACAGCTGTTTCTGGGGACAGGGCAGTTGTGCCTCACTTGAGGTTTCCACCGAAGGGAGTTGCCTGTCTGTTGCCACCTTGGTTTATTTCCAGGACTCATGTACATGTTGTAAATTAACAAATTACACTAAGAAAATATCTGATTCCATGTTACCAATTGCTGTTCCAATCGGCCTTTTGTTGTGTATTGAAAACTGTGTTAAAATTGTGAGCTGTCACTTTAAAATCAATGGGTTTTTTTCCTGGTCCTGCTTGTAGGCTGGAGAACTCTATAGGGAAGCCTGCATCCTGGGCCTAGCAGCAGTTAGTCTACAAAGAGCCAGCATAGAGCAAGGTGGGGTGAGTTGTGCCTCTCTGCCTTAGGGAGCAGTCTGCTTTGTCTCTCTCTCTGTCGGTTCTTGTGTTTTAAAGTCTGGAGTTTAAGAAATAAGGTAGTGTTTTGTTGCAACCTTCCTTACAGAGTATTTTCTGTGTTTAATCTAACTCCCCTGAATTATTACTATGAATGTAATACTTTACAAGGCCCCAAATTCTGCTATTGCTTGGCAAAGGAGCAACATTATATAAATTTCTGCCTGCAATTCCACAGCCAAATAACTTTTTGCTGTTGGGAAGGAGGAGTCAGCTGGGAAGGAGTGTCCAAGTAACTTGTTAATGAGGACTTATGTGCCTGTTTAAGATAGCAAATTGAAAGTTCTGGACTCACTGAGTGGCTGAGTTAGAAGGGAATTGGGTGTTGGTGCAAATGGGGTGAACTGGTTAGCACTGCTGGAGAGCATTCTCTTACATTTGGAATAGAATAGAGTTAGTGAAAAGTAATACTTATAAATGAATGTTCTAGGTGCTTTCCAAATGCAGAAGATTGCACTGTCTGTGCCTCAAGGCCACTCAGACAAATGGAGGAAGCATAATGTGAGCAATGCCTGAAGGTGGTTGTTCTGCATGGCAACATATGGTTTGAATAACAGAAAACTTTTTGTTACAAGATGTATCAAATACTCTCAAATTCCCACGTGAAAGGAGGGTCTTACCTGACTCCCCATGCATAACTGGGGATGTGTTACTCAACACAGCTAATGAGAGAGGTCGCTTTAGGTTATATGTGAGAGAATGGTTTTCTTGGCTGCGTGAGCATCCAGGTTGTATTTCAATACTTTGTAAGTAAAGCTTAGTGCAAGTCTCGCACTGTTTTCCACAGGGTCTACAAAGGCATGTTTACTTTGGTCTTTACATTTGTTAAAGAGTTATTAAAATAAATCAGAGGACAAAAGGGCTGGATTGGAGGCAGTAATCTGGGTAGTTGCTGGCTGGTGCAGAAAGCAACAGTTATTGTGGGAAATGGAGAAAGGGAGGAGCTAGCTTCCTCATTATGATATTGGCACAAAGGAGATTGATCTTCTTCCAAGGTAGTACCATAAATTGGCTGAGGAGATGCACTTTAGACTTGGGGAGAGCCAAATAAGGGTTACTGTCAAGTAACATTTTGGTTGATCTCAGCTTGGATTTTGTACCTTAATGTTGATATCTATTGGGATTGTCCTCTGAATTTTAAGTCTCTTTAAAAAACGCAGAACAAAACTGCACCACAAAAAGCTTCCACCGCTTTGATGCCAAGAAATAATGAGAACAGAAGCTACTGTCTGTGGTAACGAAAATGTTTAGTGCTCTGCTGAGGAAGGAGCCATCCAGCTGGCCAAAAGAGCACAACTTAACGAACAAAACTTGTTCTTTACTTGATCTCTGCTCACATGATCATTGATGAAGCTAATTCCCAAAGATGGAACTAAAACACAACAGAGCTGTGATGGTGTTGTGTCTGACCCCTTTAGTTAATAGCTATTTGATGTAGTCCAAAGTGGGATGAGCTAGCAGGAGCTGAGGGTCTGAAAGTGGGCTGTTGTTCCTGCTGACAGAAAGAACAGGAGTACTTGTGGCACCTTAGAGACTAACAAATTTATTTGAGCATAAGCTTTCATGGGCTACGGCCCACATCATCGGATGCATAGAATGGAACATAAAGTAAGAAGATATATATATATATATATATATACACACATAATACAGAGGACATGAAAAGGTGGAGTAAGAGGCTAATTAATTAAGATGAGCTATTATCAGCAGGAGAAAAAAAACTTTTGTAGTTGTATGTTTGCTTTCCATCCTTTTGAGTGCAGCCTCTTTCTTCCTTTCTTTCTTTCTTTTCTTTACCTACTTCATCAGATATAGCAGCTGGCTTGTGTTCTGAAAGAAACACGAATAGAAAATCAATGTTTGCCAAATGGAGAAAGTGAAAACTACCCAAGTAGCAGCAAAAGGATGTTTATAGTTTAAATCTTCGAACAATGGAGAATAAAATAAACTGTAAAAAGTATTTGAGTTTCTCTTTTAAATTCTGAAGACTCAAAGGACAGAAAATTGTCTTGTACTGAAAGCACTGAACTGGGACTAGGGATATCTGGGGTTGATTTCCAACTCTGCCACAAACAATCTACTTTGGACAGATGTATGAAAACTGATAAAGGTTCATCTCGTTTGAATAAAGCAGATTTAGGATTTTTGGATTTTTCCCTGCTGCTACCTTTTTATAGTATGGATTACGCTGATTTTAACACTCCATAAATGAAGTTTTCACTAAATCTTTCTGATTTGTCATGACATTTCTCGGGTTGGCTGCTTATAAAAATATCTTAAAGCAATTCTTTTAACATATGTAGCTGCACCTATAAGTAAGACACTGGATTTTAATCCTTTTAAAAGCAATTGTTTTGAGGAAGAAGATAATGGAACACTGAGGGGCTGGACAGTGTTTTCAACGTTGTAAAGTATTGTCCTTCCATAAAAACAAGTGAAAGGAAAGAACTAAGTAAAAAAACACAAACCATATATATTCTTGAGCCTGATCCTACATTATTCCTATTAGGGAATCTTCCACATAGAAGACTTGCATAATCAGGCCTTAATTTGCAAGATACAGAACTGGATTAGATATATTACCTCGTTTAAAGGAGGGGACATGTACTTTATGCTTCACATTATATGTTACCTTACGGTTTGTCCACCCTCTTTATAAAAGAAATGCCATAGTATTCTGCAGTAAGCACAATCTAGCTACTGCAATGTTCTGAAGAGGAAGTATCTCAGATTCATACCATAAAAAAGTGCTTACTTTTTTAATAATAGAAAACTCCAAAAAAGGTCACTCTGTTTCAAACAACCCCCCGGAGGCCTATCCGGGGGATTCAGTTAGCCATGTCATCTTATTACTTAATTTTTAAAATAAAAAAGAAATGTAGAGGTTGAATTGACCTTGTATAAACTTAGCCAACCTCAACAATTGCCTGCCAGATGTGTGTTCCATTATTTAAGAGATACTCCACTGTCAGACTACTTCAGAAATCAAGTGGACATGCTGACCCAGGCACTGGTGTTCATATACTTAACTACTGTAAGCAAACAAACAAAAAATCAACTCTGTGCAGACAGAGTGCTGATTCCAGGCTCCAAGGAGATATTCATCTTGATTTGAAATGTCAGTATGGTCCAAACGTCTCAGAGAGGTACAATCATATTTAGGGAAAAGATAGCACTTCAGAAGATTTGGCTAGCTAATCTCTCTCATTTATATATTTCATTATAGAGCTATAGAGATATATATTTTTAAAATACAGCTTTTAACTACAATTGCAATATTTCATTAGGCTTTTAGCATACGAAAAAGCGTCATTTTCCTACATTCCGTGTACATTCCTACATTGCTGCAGTTTAGGCAGGAAATACTTTAAGAACCAACAGGCTCTGAAAAAATTAAAGAAATTAAAAGATACTAATGAATCATATCCTAGAACATTAGCAAAATATTAAACAAATGTAATGTTTACCAACTGACTTCTAGCGGTCAGGATAAATGCCAAAGGAATCCCATTCAGCGTCTACCTTCTTGCCTGGAAAAGCCTGAGTCAGCATAGTGGTTACGCAGCATGCCCTGTATGTCAGTAAAACGCAGGTGATTGACCAGGGGGGTGGAAATTCCATACTCAAGGGGTCTCCCTGAGTGTCTTGGGTTAATCACAACTGCTGTAGAATTGGAGGAGGGTGATGTGCATATATGGGAGATGTTTACTGAAAGTAAGCCGGTGGAGCGTTCAGAATGGAAAACGTTTTCTGTTTCCAGAATTGACACCTTGAGAGCATTGTAAAATGATCTACCATGCAATGGTAAGCAAATCACTGGGCCAGATCCTCAGCTGGTGTAAATCAGCATAGCTGCGTTGGCACCTTGCTGAGGATTGGGTCTGCCATGTGAAGATGGTGAACTGAAATAGCTAAATAGAACCAGCGCAATCTACATAATGAATTGATTTCAAAACAACAGTTAAAAAACATATTGAGGCCTGTACAGAGAGCAGGGATTTGCACTGTGCTGTGTTCTTGGTAATTTGTAATTGATTTCTTTGTCAAATACAGCTCATGTGCTTGAAGGAAACATGATGGCAGCCCCTGTATGACCCTGATGTCTCCTTTTTTTAGGAGCCTGCTTAAGAATTTCACACCTCACTTAATGCCAAATTCAATTTGCTGTTATTTATAAAGATCACTTGCACAAAGAGGCGGCTGCTGGTTGAAGCGGGGCCTGAAAGAACTGGAGCATTTAGAAGCGTGCAGCAGAGCATGCCAAATTAAGCTGGTTTTCTAAGGACGGGCAGTTTCTTTGATTTTCACTAATTTATTACATGTGTAATTATTTAAAGAATTACACATGGAACTAAAGGAAAAAACCTCTGAGTTGGTTGGAAAAAAATCCATTTTAGTCTTAACAAGGGTGCACAATGATGTGACAATTATTTGGACAATAGCACTTCTGGTTATGTGAGGGATATTCAGTAAATTTCTGTCTCCATTCATTTTTATTCCGGGCAATGCCGCTTTAACTTCTTATATTTTGAGCTGTTAAAATCTTTCTAGACCAGTTCCAGTCTGAAACATCGACACTTCTTATCAATTATTTTTATTTGCTTCATTATTATTATTATTATTTGCATGATGGTAGCACCCCAGTCATTGACCAGTCCCCATTGTGCTAGGCGCTGTACAACACAGAACAAAAAGAAGGTCCTTTCCCCAAGGGCTTACAATCTAAATCTATGGCAAGAGACGACGACCCGCATTTTTTCTTCATCCTCACTCCATTCTTTCTGCCATCACCTCACCCACCTAGCAGCTAGTATCACAGCATTTCCCTACCTCAGAGGGGTATTGTGAAGATAGCTGCATTAATGACTGTAAGACACACAGATGTTACAGTAATGGGGGCTGTAGGAAGTACCTACTATGAGGAGAAACCTTGCTCCTAGTAAATGTGTATGTGTGTGTGGATTGCCAAGCCAGGTTATTCAGACACAAAGAGGAGGGAGTTGAGCATGAGCTGTGCTCCTTAGTAACACTGTCAAGTACTTTTTTTTTTTTCTTCCTTTCTTCAAAAGCATTTCAGAGGCGAGTGTCGGGAACAGCTTAAGAGAAAAGCCACTCTGATGGAGCAGAGGGTAGGGAGGGAATATCAACCTTAAATTGCACTTCAGCTGTACGTTCTACCACATGGCTTGAATTCTCCTCCTCCAACAGACTCTCTTAGCTGTTTAAAAATCCAAACTCAATATGTTTAGCTTAAAATTATTTAACAATATTTTTGAGCAGTGTAAGTTTTTTTTTTAAATGTTAATACGCCTTGGTCCTCAATCTGTGCGGATAGTATCCTTGTGTCTTGCACTTGTGGAATTGTGACCCTCCATTGTTTTAGGGTATCTGCTTGTTATATGGGGTTTACTTCTCTATTTTTTTTTTTTACCCCGATGCTTGTGAAAGGTGCTGTTCTCTAGCAATCAATTTGTCAAATGGTCTCCAAGAGTCTGGGAGAGAGGAGAGCCTGTTGAATGTGGAGAAACTTTAATAAGGTATTTGTAGAAGTGAGTGGCTTTTTTCCTGACTAGAAGTGGGTAAGTAAGTTTTTGATTAATTCTGTTTGGAACTCAGCTAAGGGCCTGATTCTGTGGTCCTTAGTAAAGCAAAACTCCCTGTTGAGATCACATCTGTGATAAACAGTTACAACCTGAATTGAATGAGGTTTGGCAGGTGTGGGCATTAACTAGATATAAATTCTCCCTCATGCTTATTCCATCAGGGAAAAACCACAAAATATCCCAATGCCTCTAAAGAACATCATTCCTACCTCTGAAAGAGCTTACAGTTTTAATACTAGTAATGGCTCTTCATGTATATTAGAAGGGCCTGAATTTTAAAATCTGATGTACAGAGCTGGACATACAAAGTGTGAAATTCACTCCAGTGTGAATTCATCCCATAAGAGACATATGCCCCGCTTATGATCTCAGAATACTAGGATTTAAGAGATTATATACCTGGCACAGAAACTGTAAATTTCACTCACAGTGCAGGCACTTACTATGAAGTACTTTGAGCTGGCAGGTACCATGGTGAAAACTGTATATTACATTTCTGTTCATGGCCTGGAGTTTGGATTTTTTTGAAACGTAGGCCCTAATGGTTACATGTCTTTATTAAACTTTTGTCTTCTTTTAACTATGTGCCAAAAAGTTTCAAGAACTTTCTCCGTAGTTGACTGATACCTTCATTCACAGACCTTTGTATGCTCCTCTCTCTCTGTTGCAACTTCAGGCTCTCTTTTCAATTGAGGCTTTGACCTGCATGCATTAACCTGCACATGAGATTTAATTATCTTTGACAGCTAATATTATGTTGTATCTGATCTTTGCAGCATCTATGTGTGGCTTGCAGACTTGAGCAGCTGTGATTCAGCTGAATCTGAATACTCCTTTCTGTGCATTTTTCTTCTAATGGCGACGTACTGTAGTTAGATTTTACCTGCAAAATGAGTAAAACTACAGGAGACTGAAAAAAATGCTGGGGCGGGAGGGGAAGTCTAGACACCTGGTAGAAAGTCTGTTTAATCTGGATCCATTAGCATCAGTGACCATATACAATGAGCATGATTCTTATTCTTCTCCTGACTAAATATCTATTTTACGCCAGTGCGAGTCAAATGATTTAGAGTTTCCCTGAGCTACACTGAAAGAGATGGAAAAAAGAATCGGGCCAAGTATGTATGAAATGACCCTGTTCATCTTTGTCACATGTAGTAATATTAACATGTATGCCACCTTTTTAAATGAGCCAGCCCCTTGTAGATGTTGTTAGTATTTCAGTAGCTGATAGTGAGAGATTTTGCTCTGGATCTTATGCTAATCTAGAGGCCTTTCTGATGCTGTGCAGTCATTAAGGAGAATATATTTTCCATATACAGAACATGCACTGAAATTGTTTTCTTTGATTTAACAATGAAGTGTAATTGCAGATTTATCGATTGCAAGGGCCCCCTGCTGTTGACATTGGCAAATAGCTTGTTTGTTACTTAACATAGACTAAGGCCTGGTCTACACTGGGGCGGGAGGGAGGGGGAATCGATCTAAGATACGCAACTTCAGCTACGAGAATAGCGTAGCTGAAGTCGACGTATCTTAGATCGAATTAGAATCACTTCGCGTTCTCACGGCGCAGGATCGACAGCGGCTGCTCCCCCATCGACTCCGCTTCTGACTCTCGCCCTGGTGGAGTTCCGGAGTCGACAGCAGAGCGATCGGGGATCGATTTATCGCGTCTACACGAGACATGATAAATCGATCCGGTGGGTACTGTAGACGTGACAGATTTAAATCTCCTTTCCTTTCATGCCAAATGAAAGTGAAGTACATAAGACCCAGTAGCCTGCTTCTCAGAGCCTGTAAAACGGATGTAGACCATGAGGAGCAGAGCCAGGGTTTTGGCATGATTAGTTAGAAGTGTCCTGGACTTGGGCTGTTTGAAATTTTTCAGCTGAAACTTTTTTTTTTTTGGCCATAAAATTTAGATTCCAGTCAACTGAAACATGTCACCAATTTATGTCAATTTTTGGCAATTATTTCATATGAAACGAAAAAAAGAAAATTTTGGAAATGTCAGAACTGTTCATTTACACATTAACGAACTGTCTTGTTTTTATTTGTGGGGCAAGACTCACACGATGGAGGTGGAGGTGGTGGTGGTGGTGTGGTGCCCTCTTATAACTTTAGCCCAGTGATTGGGGCACATCCCTGGGGTGTGGGACCTCTAGTTTCAAATCCCTGCTCCAGAGCAGGGACTCAAACCCAGGGTTCCCTTTGCCCAGCTAAGTGCCCTAATCACCAAGCTATAGGATATTCTGGGGTGGGGCTCTCTGAATCTCTCCTGTTGAAGCTGTTCCCCTTTGTATAAATACTTCAGCATTCAGTGGACCTTGGATAGAAACCCAGGCGAGTTCCCTAACCACTGGGCTCCAGAGTCGTTCTAACTCTGTGTCTGGCCCAATGGCTATTCAAGTATTTCCTACAAGAATGGAATGCTTTAGGAGCCCTGAAAGCCTGATGACCGTAGTCTGAGACTACGGCAACAGGATAATTTAACGTCTGAGCTCTCCCCACCAGCATCATCAACGTGCTGCACAAACAAAACAATGTCATGGGAACAGCTGACATCATAATGTGGAAATGCAAAGGTGGTATCACCAAATTTCGGATTGAGAGTGACTAAAACAGCTTATTCCTCTGGAAAAGCAGGGCTTTCAACCATTGTTTTTAAAGTGTCTGTGTGTGGAGGTGGGGTCGGGAGAGAGAGAAGAAGGGTTGAAGCACATAGTCAAAGGAAGCCCTAAAAAGCCACCCCAGCAAAGCCTTCAAACACCAAAGCCACTACAGGATGACCTGACTACACCCATTTCCCCCACAGCTTTGCCCTTTACTGGCTACAGGAAGAAGGACTGGTAGTGTATACGATTGCCAACCTTCCAGGATTGTCCTGGAGTCTCCAGGAATTAAAGATTAATCTTTAATTAATTATTGTCATGTGATGAAACCTCCAGGAATACGTCCAACCAAAACTGGCAACCCTACTGGTGTAGGAACTGCTATGAGATAATCCTCTTATGGGCAGCTTCAGCTAGCTTTAATGTAGCTTTGGGCCAGCAGAGTTGTGTAAAGCTGTCCTAACATGGGAGTATCTGGTCCCAAACTTTTAAAATTGTGAGAGCAGGCTTAATCATGTACATCCAGGATGTATGAGCTTTAGCAACATGTGCCATGCTGATAAAGTTACTGAAACTGATCTGAGCTGTACAGAACAATGTGAGCCCGCTGTGCTTTATCTCCTCAAGAGATACCAAAGAAGGTTTATTTCATATAATTAGAGCTGGTCAAAACTGGGAATTTCCATTCTGGGGCAATTTTGACATTTTAAAAAATTGTGAGATTTCCTATTAAATGACATTTCCAAAAATAAATAAAATTCTTGTTAGGTCAAATAAATGAATGTTTTGTTCTGATTTTAACTTTTTATCTATTTTATTTTGATTTTTGATTTTATCTTTTATAAAATGATATCAAATAAAATAAATTTCAAAACAAGTCATTCAAAATGACAAATGGAAATCTTTCATTCAAGTGTTCGCTTTATGAAAATGCTTCTATTCAATTTTTTTTCCAAAATGAAATGTTGACAAAACACACGTGTTCCTGTAGAACATTTTCATATCAATTAATGAGCATTTTCTGTAAGAAAAATGTTCTGTTGGAAAATTTTTGACCACCTCTACATACACTGTTCAAGTCACAGACTGTGCAGTCAGAGAAAAAGAGACAAGATTGTCGCTGGCTTTGTACGATCTCTTATTTTCCAACCCTATTCTTACTTAGTTCCCTTAGGTGGCAGTAAATGCAGTGTTTTAGCTGAGAAATGCTAGGACATGTCAGTTTTGTTAACCCACACCGCCAGGTACCATACAAGCAAGTCAAATACAGAGCAAACTGTATCTGTGCTTGCCTTGTGGCTGAGCTTAGTGGTGATTTGAAAGGAGAAAGCATGGTTCAGTCTTCATGTTAGTGCAGTCCTGGGCTTCATGTGTGAAAAGGGCAAATGTAAAAATTGCAGAGATGTTCAATGAATGTGACATATCTAATAATAAAATAGTCTGTTAGGAAATTATTGGCAACAAGAGAACAATTTTTGGTCCATTCAGTGCAGTTTTCTGCACATTTCCCCAGAGGAAATGGGACAGAATCCTGGCAATTTTATTAAGTGTTGCATAATTTTGCAAATTACTCCTGTCCACAAGTGCTTGTCATTCAGTCTAAAGTTCTCCTGTTCTTTCCAAAGCAAGCCCTATACCTATAAATCCCAATCCAGACCTGAAGGTTTTTAGGTCAACAGAATGTATTTTCCTGGTTTTAAAATTTTAAAAATATAATGCTTGATCTTGCAACCTCTTTGTCATACTAGTAATTTTACCTCATATGAATAGTCCTATTAAAGCCACCAAGAACTGCTAGTGTAACAGCTGTAAGACCAGATGAAGAGTTCTAATCAAGAACTTCCCATTTATTATTTTTCCTGTTTTGATTGTTTTAGTGGAGACTAATACACAAATGCAAATGATCAAACTGTCTGTCTCTCAGACTGAAATCTAAACACACGGTGATTATTTGAGTATATTCTATTTCTTTGCAGGAAATCTGTATCCTGTTGTGTAACCAGTGGGGGTTACTAAGGTTATTATTGGTTTGGTAATACTGTATTTTGGGTCACAATTCCATTTGCTTCATTCTGCCATGCACCTAACAGTTAGTACTTTCCTCTTCAAGGAGTCCCACTGATGTCAAACACAGTGTGAGTAAGGCCAGTAAGAATCAGGCCCTTTATTAGTACACTGTAGCTGTAGGTTCTAAGGAGAAAAGCTTCAGTCCTTTTCTAGCTGCTTCTATCACAGAGACCTCTCATTGGATGTACCAGGAATTTTACCCATCAATTTTTGGGTCAAATGACCAGTTCTTGGAGGCTGAGAACTAATTCAAAATGTTTTTGTTTTTAATTTGGTTAGAAAATGCTGACTTATTGAAACGGAAACTTTTCTCACAAAAGGTCAGTTTAGAGGAAATGTTCCTTGGGAATGTGCAGAGGATGGAGGAGAAAAAGAGACACCTTCCCTCTCCACTCCCCAGATTACCCAGTAATGTGGTGGTTATGGCGCTTTCCTTGAACATTGGAGTCCCAGGTTCAAGTCCTGTTCTAAATCAGGCAGAACAGGGACTTGACCAGGGCTCCCATAACCAGTTGTGAGGTAGGTCTTGGGCTCTCTCTGTTTTTGTTAAATATTCGGAAAGGTCTTGAGTTCATCCTGATGCAGAATGGGACAGTGTTTGAAATCTCATAGTTTCGTGAGAGGAGAGAACGGTTTCCGGCCCAGCTCTGTTTGTGGCGCAGTTCTTACTGGTTAGCACACACTTCAAAAAAATATCTTTAACTCCATTCTGTAGTTACTTTCTAAATGGGAGCTAAATTCTCTTTTCGGTTATACTGCAGGGTAAATGGAGAGTAGCTCCATTCACATCAGTGTAACCGAGAGCAGAATTTTTCTTTCTTGCAGCCTCCCCCCTCCCCATACAAAAATCCAACTAATCCTTTAGGGCCTGATCCAATAATGCACATTGAAGTTAATGGAAAGCCTCCCATTGACTTCAGTGAAGAGCCAGGTTTCTCTAATGCTGAAGAATTGCAAAGATTTGAGTTTATTGAAATGTGTCATTGTAAATAGTGCAGTATGGGTGGAAATAAGAGAAATTCTGCATGACATTCCACAATTTTCAAAGCAGATTTATTTTTTAAATTGTGTGAAGGCCTCCAATAAAGTATCATCAAGGCCCTCCTGCTCCATCCAGCTGCGTAAGCTATATATCCTTGAACTATCTGCCTGGTATATCTGTTTACCAGAAAAAGCATCCCTTTTTACAAATACACATGCTGTCTGTATTTGCCTCCCTGTTTAGAAATTCTAGTGGTAAGGGGCTGCCTGTAAAGGAAATAACACTACACAGTCTCTTAAGAAACCAACCAAAGGTTATTCAGTAATATCTGAAGACTCTGCACTCTCTTTTCTCCTGCAAAATGCAGAGACAATGCTCCTTAAATAAGTTAGCAGCTGTGGTAGCAGTCCTGAACAAAAGAAAAGGGCTGGATGAACTTGCAGGTGGAACAGTGCAAGAGAGAGAGAATGGAGCATTTGGTTGAGCAGTTGGGAAGGGAGGTATTTCAAGCAACAGAGGGTTGGCTATAGTGTTTCAAAATTGGTCAAAGCATGGAAATGGAGCTAGTGGTAACTCCCATGATGATGAGAAAAGATCAGTGAAAGCCTGGTTTGAAGCTGTTGTTCCAGGACTGTGTTAAATAAATTTGATCTGAACATTTCTAATGCTGATGGGAGTGGACATTTTTATAGGGCTATTCCAGGCACCATTTTATATTTTAATCATACTAAACTTTCTGGGAGCAGGAAAACAAAAAGCAGTTACTCTGCTTCCTCTGTACAAATATGACAGTGTGATAAACTTTGGCCTCTACCAATTTACAATTCTGGAAATGCCCAAGTGTTTGAAAGAGAAGAATGGCCACTGTATCATCATGGATGACTGCCTCCATTTTTACTGGTTGTCTTTATTCAAAGGGACAAAGCCTTGCAGAGGAAAATTGCCTTGGCAATGGATAATTTCACTGGCCATCCATCCATTGCATTTAAAACCTATAAATGATCTTTCTACTCCCTGTTCCTAATAAACATCACTTCTCGTTTTCATCCACCCTGCCTGGCAATTGTATACATTAGAGAACCGTGTTTAGACATCATGCTATGGATTTGATGAAACAAAATGAATCCATGGTACCATAAGAAGTCTGCACTGAAAACTTCTCCGAGGGTCGTACATTAAATCACAAATGTTTTGTCCTCATGCCTCAAAATGGTTCCCTGTGTGCCCGTTTCCCCCACAGCATCACACAGATAGGTTTGGGAAGGATTAGCTTTTAATTGGCCCATGCTGCAGTCATCAGTTTCTTCCACTGTTTACTGAAACTTTCAAAAATGTAAGTGCAACGTCTATGATTTTTATCCTCTTTATTATGATGAATGCAGGAAAACCATTGCATTCGTTTGTGCTCAGTTATATCTAATGCTCAATTATGAAATTGATATCATGAGATATGTCATTCAATATTATGGTTTTACTTCAAATCTGTTATGAATTGTGACAGCTGCCTTTTTTAGATTTTATATTAAAAAAGAACATCCAAGCCTTTTTTGGTACTTCCTCATACAAATAAAAAACATCAGAAAAACGGAAAGAAGTGCTTGAAAGTAAACACTGTTATTAACTGTTGATAATCATACACAATAAAAATCAAATCCATCTGAGCCCACAATGTACAGTAACAACAAGGAGGGTTCAATGGAATGCCCATCAGAGAAGAACATGGGAGAAGATGGAAGGAGACTTTTGTGGATACTGCTGAGGTCTGTAGCCCGGAGAGGAATATTGCAAAGAAGGAGGAGCAAACTCTTACACTTTTCTGTCTCCCTCTCTCTGTTAGTTGCGGGAAGGGGTGGGGGGTGAATTAAAACCCATGATCTGAAACCAAAGCCCATTGAAGTCAGTGGGGGCGTTTCTGTTACCTTCAACGGACACTAGATCTGGTTTATAGATTTCTAAACATAAAATGTGTTCACATTATGTGTTGAAGAGAGTTTCAGTGTATTGGATCTATGTAATGAGATCATTTATTCTTTCTTTTTCCTAGAGATATACCCAAGTCCAGATCACATGGATCTGAACATCCTTGAACTTTGGGAAAGTCTGGATCATGATCTGAACTTTATGGATTGAGCCAATCTCTAACTTTCTGTTTGCACATTATTTAAATATTTTTATTTCTCATTTACTGTCCCAAACACAGTGGGCTATTTTCTTAAGTACCTATTGTGTAAGGTGTATTTGTGCATGGTGCTCTTCTCTGTCTGTAGTCTTCCCCCCAAAAAAATTTAAGAGCAAAACTGAATGGAAAAAATGCTGGAAAATCCTTCATTCCATCCTTATGGAAACTGCCATGTCCTTTCTTTCCACTTGTTTAACCCAATTGACAACCGTTTTCGGGTGCTAAGAGTAGCTTTTATGAGGGTGAGTTTGGTATAAAATCAGACTACAAAAAACTGAGTAGCTGGGATTTTTCTCCATAACAAGGGTCTACATTTGGCAAAAATGGTTTTCGCCTTGTTATTGCTGCACAATACCAGGAACATTTGAAATGAATAACAAATCTTTTAAAATAAATTAGGAAATGAAAGCAAGGGAAGTGCCTCAAAAACAGCAGGCTTGTTCTCTTCAGCTTTCCAGAGTAGCACACACTTTTTAGTTTTCTGTTGCACCAAAATAAATAACAGTTAAAACTTTTATTTTTGCTATCACCACCTCAGTGTTTGTCCTTTTAATATGCTGACAGAATTTAATATACTGTAAAATGAAAAAATAAAATTGGTTTAAATTTTTTATTTAGTACTAAAGCAACACAAAGTATTAAATTCTCATACAGCCTCAGCTTCACTGTGTTGTTCAGGTGTAACTGAGCACAGAACTTGACCAAAAATATTTAGTATCAACTGAAGGAGAAAGTGGTATGAACAAGCCAGATGTGTGTTTTTGCAAAATACAGCATCAGCTGCATGTAAAGGATACCACAGCTATGTAGAACCTGACTCTTCCCATTTGATAAGGCAGGTACTTAGGGTACCATTCATTGTGAAAATATTCCTTCTATTAGTTAAAGCTGGGGTTTTCAGAACATCCTAAGGAAAATTCATACTGGAAATTCAATGGATTTTGGGTGCCTAGTTCCCTAAGGCTGTTTTGAAAATCCTAGCCTAAAACAGGTTGGATCTTACTGAATGTGCAATGTGCCAAATAATTCACTGAACTACATGCGGAGCTGTGTGCTGGCAATTGCTGAACTGACTCTGGCTATTATTATTTTTCA
Organism: Natator depressus; assembly: GCF_965152275.1. NCBI lineage: Eukaryota > Metazoa > Chordata > Testudines > Cheloniidae > Natator > Natator depressus. The sequence goes on from NC_134245.1 coordinate 17,580,834, forward strand.
GCAAAAATGTACAGGGAAGAAAAATGGTGGCTCATTGTTCACCTGCTTTTCGTTAATTTGTGTATGAGCAAATGGATGCGTCAGTGCACCTTCCCACTGGTTGATTTCATCATCTGTTGTTTAGCTTCTTGAATGGACCTTTGTGCGTGCACAAACACCTACGTATCTCAAGCATTTAAGTCTTCAGAAATGCAAAATACTCCTTTTCTCTCCTATTTTATTGATGAGAGCATGATTCATACAAGTGGTGAGGAATTTTTTTCTGTACATGGTGATTCATTTCTGAGACCAAAACAAGTGCATTGTCCTCTCTGGATCTGGAAGAGAAATCATTCTTCGTTGTTGTTCCAGCACACAGGCATTAACTCTTTGAATGTATTCACAGTGTTTTTGGGGTGGGGCCTCCCTTGTCCAGGATTGTGTGAGTGCTTGGTCATTGGCTCCAGGGCCATCTTTTAGGGTGGGGCCTGTGGAGCGCTACATCTTCATTCACTGACAATAGCTTTTCCCTGTTTTATTCTAGGCCGCTGGAAATGTGGCCCTCCATCTTTGACCAGGAATTTGCTTGAGCAGACTACTGTACAGACTATCTGATGCAAGGTGACTATGCAGTGAACACCCAGTGAGCTCTCACCTTCTCTTGCCCCCTTGAGTACAAGCCCAGCCTGGAGGTGATGTCCTGGAGCTGCCCTAGGGAGCAAAGATTTCAGGTTACTCTGGAACCCATGAGGTCAGTGCTGTGTCAAGTGGAGTCCTTGCTGCCAACCCACTGGGCCTATTGCACTCTCCTTTACAGATGTATGATGGGTACATTTTTATTTTGTTGTTTGTATTTCAGTAGTGCCTAGATATCCCAGCTGTAATCCGGGCCCTCTGGTGCTAGGCACTGTCCAGTCATATAGAATGAGACAGCCTTGCCCAGAACAGCTTGCAAGCTCATTAGACAAGACTGATAAAGGATGGGAGGGGAAGCAGAGAGAGTATTTGATTGCTCAGTCACAAAGCAGGTGGGTGGCAGAGTGAGTTCTGAACAGCGCACAAGTCTTCTGTGACCCAATCCAGTGACCTGTCCGCTAATAAATAGATATGGGGAGCTGTAATATAACTCTGTAAGAGACGCGACCTGCCGTAAAATGTCTGGATTAGGAGCACAGAACTGCAGCAGAAAGGCTGTGTTTCCACAGAGGATGCTTGAGCACTCTAAAATTAGCCTTGAAAAAACATTTCCAGAAGCCCCTTTTTGAAGGAGCTGGTGCTTTGAGAAATGGGATTTGATGTGGCAGGGGACATGGTGCTACTCCCATGGCAAGCAGTGACAGTGGAAGCAGACTACAAACCTAGCTTATTCCTGGGTCAGCGTGCACCTCGTATTTGGAAGTACTTTAATCTTTGTGAGATTTCAGAGACATCTCTGCTAAAGCAACTCACGGCAGACAGCTCTTTAGAAGAAGGGATGGTTGTGGTGTATGCACAATTCACAAGAGGTGGAAGGCTCTACCCTACATTACTGTTAATATTTATACACTAAAGGAGGTGTGATAAGTAGATGTTGACTTGACATGGTTTGTGTTGATGTTTAGCAATTGTAACTGAAGCACCAATTTTCCTCTGCCTTCTGGTAAGTGTTCTTCTCAAGTTCTTTCTGTGTGGTTGAATGCAATGAAGTATATCAGGTATTTTCCAGGTTTGCAATGACGTGCTCTCAGGCCACTGAATGTGAGCTGATAGCTTCATACAAAATTCCAGTTTGAACATACTACTACTCGCTCTTAATGTTCACTTCTGAAGAGCTTGCCCTGAGTCTGATACTGCACTGTCAATATAACCTAGGGTATGTTCCTCCATTTTAAGGATTTCTGGGCATCTGCCCTATAGGTCTCCAAGAAGATTATTGTAGGTCAGATTATGGCATTAGGCACTGCCCTGAATGTCATGGGATCATCCCAACTTCAGAAGGGCAGTCCCCCAAACTGGGTGCCTGATAACCAACTATTCAGAGATCAGTATGTTCAGAGCTGCAGTGCAACATGGGGACTCGAGGGAAAGAAAGTGCCTGGGGGGGGGACACAATTCCTTCCCAAGGGACCTGCTTCCCATGAGGACTTTTCAGGTCAAAGTTTGGGGTCGGGATGTTTTTTCCCTGCCTCCCCCTGCGGTGCACCAAGAGACTGCAATCTGACAGGTCGTGCTTGGACTGTACAACAGAGTGGAATGTTCTCCCCCTGCAAACCTGCTGAATCACCTGTCACAATGTAGCCCTGTTAGACTTGGTTCTATATTGAATGCTCTCAATGAATACTGCATTAGTCAGTTTGTAAGGAACTGACTTGCTGGAAAGAGACTAAGTATCCATATTTTCCTGACTCTACCAGCTTCCTCTAGGATGTAGGAAAAATAATATCCACTTTCAATGATGGGGACAACTTTTCCAAATCAAGAGGTTAGTTTGTGGCTGCCAAATAAGTGCTTGCACTAACAGTTACCTATTAACTATGGATTTGCACATGCTAAGCCAGGGGTTTGTGCACAGATGGGTGTTTAATTTGCAGTGCAACATAGCCACTGATGTTAGAAAATGTGACCCTGCAAGGCTATTTAGCTCAATGGCTCAGTCACCAGGACTTGTGATTAAATGAAATATCCACTCTGACTCTAAATTCCATCCACTGCTCTTGATCCCCGTGTGCAATTCTAACGGTGAAGTGATGGTGACTCTGAAAGATATTTTGAGTTTGGGACTTTTTATTGTGTAGCAAGCGATGGCTTAATCCTGTTAAGCACTGGGATCCGATGAAAATGCTGATCTCCAAGTAGTTGGTTAGGATCAGTCACCCAGTTTGAGGTTGTTCTCATGACATTTAGGATGAGTGGCACTCCTCCTTGCACCTGTTTCTTTAGCTACTCGGTGGATACCTGAAAAACATCTACTCTCTGATGGGCTTTCAGGTGTAAAGTAATGAGTCCAGCATATTCAGCAAATCTGGGTTTAGTATTGCAAAGTTTAAATGTTCAAAAATAATGAGTTAGGCCCCCAAAATCATGAGATTAACTTACAAGTAACTTTTGGGGGTATTTTCTCTTTTGGTGTTGTAGCTTTCAAGGGCCATGTTTTTCAAGTTTTCCTCCTCAACCAAGAGGGCTAGAAACTTACTTTAAAAATGGAAGCTTAGATTCTCCCCTAATTACATGCCTCTGGAGCATTCAAAAAGTACCATATCATGAAACTTGGGCTCAAATTGGGAAAATAGGCCACAGTGGGGGTTCTCCACTTTGCTGCCCCATGGCATTGCAGAGGCTGTTCACTTGTTAAGTTGTGCTTCACACAGAAAGCACCTTCCCTGGTGCTCTGTCATCTATATTTGCTTCTGAATAGCTTCTGGTTGAGATTCAGGCATAAGTTTTGACCTACAAAGCTCTACCACGTTTAGGACCTACCTGCCAGAGAGAGAGGGTCTCTCCATTTAGTACCACTGCCATGCAGAGGTACTAGAGCAAACTGCCCCTGTGTTAACAGGGACGGGGCTGGTGGCAAGCCCTTGCCTGTGCATGGTCCTTGGCTCTGAAGCATACTCCTTTATTGTTTGGGCAGAGCTTGGCTTTGTTATTTAGAGGGCCCCACTGCAAAGCTCATCTGTTTCCCGGGCCATTTGTTGAGGTGCTGGGTGGACTGATGTGGGTAGTCAGAGAGGTGTGGGGTTATTATTATTTTGGGTGAAGGTTATTTTCGACTGGGTTGCTCAGTTCCGGTGAGGTTCACACAATCAAAAATAGGCCAAGGCAATGAAGGGTTTGTGTCACCTCACTGTGTATTTGTTTAATGCCTCCCCTACTTTACATTGCAGTCCATATGCTGATACGGCAGAGGTTTCATTTCCAACTGCTTGTTGCCTAACACAGTTCCAGGATGCTGCTGAGATTTACCCTTAGATCATACGGGCAGTTTCCAGTCAGTGCACATCAGGACATAAAATGAAGGGAGAGCGCTTTCCCAGGCTCTATTTGATACCATTGAGTGCTCTCAGAGTCAGTGAACTGTGAATCATTTCTTATGAAGAATACTAATGATAATTTGCATTTCTGCACCACTTTTCAGGCAGATGGCCCCAAATATTTTCATAAGCAGGCAAGGTGAGATGTGATCGGGGAGGTTGTACACATGGATTGGGTCGGGGCTGACTTTCTGGGACTGAGTTACTATTTCTTGTGTTACTTGCTTTACAGAATTGCAAGCTACCATGATAGTAAATATGGTAGGCATCACTTCGCCCAGCATGGAATATCCAAAGAAATCAAACTGATGTTTTAGTGCAGTAAAAATATGTTGCTAACAATCAGCTTTTAAAGGTCTTCCTTGGAATTTGGGATGAACACAACACATTTTGCCCAATTACTGTACATTAGTGTGTCCAGTTTAGCAGCACGCTCACCATGCCGTATTCCTCCCAGCAATGTTATGAATCCATGGGACATTCATTATGATGTGCCTTGTACATAGATCCAGTTAAGTTATAGAGGGCTCTATCTTACCTTTCAGCTGATGCATGGGGAAATAAAGGGCGCGGGCAGCCACAAAACCCTGTGTCAACAGCAGTGTGAGAGTTTTTGGATGCCAGGCCAAATAATCTCATAATAATTGAGAGGCTGCTGGGAGTGACACCTGGTCAACACACCATATCTCCAGGGCATTATGCCTAGCCATGCAAGCTGATGTCCTCACTGAGTGCAAGCCAGCAGATGGTGGCCGTACATGTTGCTTCTGTTCAGAGAAGCAGCAGATGATGTTCCACAGTGCTCATCCCTAGCTTGCCCTTTGGAAGTCCGCCCTGGACCATCAGGGCTCTTTTTGCACAGGGCGCGCCTGCCCGTACAGTCTCTGCTTTGCTGCACTGTCCAAGATTGTTAATGGCATGGCAGGTTTTGGTGCTTGTTGTTGAAGGCACTTAGGTGAATTTTTGTGCTCTGATGATGTAATATTGTTGACATGTTGGACCAGGCATTACGTATTTTGCCCATTCATTTAAAACAGTCCTTTGGGTTCTTTATTTCTATGCAGGATGAATGAGGGGAGTCAAGAAGGTTGCACACAGAAGCAGACCATGAAAAACAGTACAAGGAAAGAGGTCTTTGGTGAGATCAGTTCCCTGTTTCATCGGATGATGAGAAAATTAAGGCACAGGTACTCAGGCTCCTGTGGAACTGTAGCAGAGTTTTATCAAAGCTTTCTCTGATAAAAAGTAGAGATGTTCAAATCATCATCAAATAATTTATTTCAGGAGCTTCATGATATTTTTCAAATACATTTGACAAATAATTTGTTTGTACCCTTTGCCCAGCAGACAGACAGATATAGATACCTTGAGCCTGATTTACTATTGTCCTGCACCTCTTGTAGTCCAGTCCAGCAGTGCAAAGTGGGTATATAAGCCTACCCTTCTGACCTGATAGCATTTTATACCCACTTTATGCTGGTGTAAATGACTGTGCAATGTGCAGGGCAATGGAAAATCATACAACCCCTAGTGTTAATGTGTATATATACACACATACATCTAAGATAAACCCTCTATGTGGCCCCCAAAATGTATGGCTCCAGGACAGCACTCCGTGAGTTTGCAAGGTTGGCCACATGAGTCTAATTGCTAGAGATGGTTGACTCACTGCTACTCTAGCAACCATCAGTTTTACTACCTGAAGTGGTTGTAATTCACTTGGCCTTGTGTCTGATCTGCATTTTGCAAACTAGAGAATGATTGATACATTTTGTAATTGTATTGTTTGGTTTTGCCTTCACATCTCAGCAAGCACTTTGCTGTGACATCCAAGCAGCACTAAGGAAATACACTCCCTAGCCTGCGAGCATGTGTATGTTTGGAGAGGGCATTATCAAATTGGCATCAATGAGGGCTGGAAGGAAATGAATTCTAGATGTATGGCTTGGGGACTGCAGCCATATGTTGGAGAGTAGCTGGGCCTGAAATCCCAAGCCAGCTTCAGGGCCTGATAAAGACCCGAGGCTGAAGGCTGGAGATCCTGGATTGAGGAGGCTCTAGATGTGAAATCATTGAGCTTTAATTAAATAAAAGTAGACCGTTCCTGTTACTCTTCCTGGTCATATACAAAATGCCACCACTCTAACTGCATCACTTGTCACAAAATGTTATTTTATATTATATGGATCTTTATTTTGGGGATTCTCCCATGAAATTATATATAAAGTGACAAAGCCCAGACAGGACCAAGGCCCCAACCGTTTCTGTGCATCTGCACAGCTAACAAATGCAGAGATACAAATGCGTGTTTGTTGCACCTACGTTTTGTGTGTACGGCAATAACATCTCTGCTGTTAAGAAACGTGGCTGTAAGTGGTGAGCTCTGAGTGCAGTGTTTGAAGGCGTGGAGGGGAGTTACAGATGCACAACTGAATAAAGAAGAAAGGCTAGACCAGTCATGTATATACTTGGTGCTTTAAAAAGCACCAATTGTACAAAGCTGAAAACAATTAGGAGCCAAATCAGCTGGGAGCAAGAATTTAATCAGAAAAATGTGAATGACAATTGGGAATTGCTTAAGAACACTTGACTAGAAGCCCAAAAGAAGCCACAATCCTACTATTGAGGAAGAAGGTCGTACTGAGTAAAATACTGGCCTGGTTTAGAGGGGAAGTGAAAGCAGCTATAAAAATATACATATAACAAATGGAAGAGAGGGGCAGTTGATAGTGATTGGGCGTAACCAGTAGCTAGTGGAGTCTATGGATATTGACCATTGCTGTGACAAGAGTATCACCATTTGTAACCCTGATCCTTATGTAGGGAGGATCAGGAAATAAGTGCTGGTAAGAGACTAGACCATGTATGTCTCACTCTTCTTACACAGTGTCAGGAGAAAGCTAAATCTTGGCAAAAATGGAGTGAATGAAACCTTCCGCATCCCTCAGTGTGGGGCTCAATTTGTGAAAGTTGGCAATAGTGGAGGCATCTCACTTTGCTGCCCCATGGCATTTCAAAGGCTGTTCATTCGTTAAGTTGTGCTTCACAGACAAAGCACTTCCCTGGTGTTCTGTCATCTGTATTTGCTCCTGAATAGCTTCTGGTTGAGTTTAAGGTATAAGTTTTGACCAACAAAGCCCTCAGTCTGACAGCAAAGAACTGGAGATGGTGGCTACAGTGCTTCCAAATTTTCCTGCAAGCAAGATGAGTGAAAAGAAATCAGAGATGCTGAAATCCTCTCCCATGCCACATGTAGCAGACCCAGAGTCCGTTGAGATCTAGAAAACATTCCAATGGGAGTCTGAAGGAGACGGCAAACTGCTCGTCAAAGCCATTTACAAACCTCAAGAATGTGGTGATCGGCCCAAGAATGTCCCTTAGGCACTTTGCTTTTTTAAGCAAGAAACCAGCTACAAAGTAAGACCATGGAGCATTTATGTTGTTGTTGAGATTTATAAAGCTAAGTTGTGAATTTAAACAATTAACAGATGGACTAATTAAAGACTGAATTATTTGTGGTATAATTGATTGGTAACAATGTCAAAGCAAGGTTATTGCAAGAAATACTAACTTTTGTTTTTGAAAACAAAGAAAACAGCTTTATATTTTAATTCATTCTATTGTGATGTGAATTATATGAACCCTACCTTTGGTTTTCTTCCATATCTGCACTGTGTTGACTTCATAGGCTCACAGTTTTTCGTATAACCTATCTATCAAGCATTACAGTGCGTTAAAGTAATCAAGGCTCTGTCTAACACATCAGATGTTGTCATCAGGTTTTACAAGTGAAGGTGATATTTTTCTCAAAACCCCTGAAACAATTCATCTTAATTAGCACCAGGGTGAGCTTCTGCATGAGATTAGAATACAGTTAATTATTGAGAAATGTCATGGTAAATGCATTCTCTTAGTATTTTTACATAGAGTGGCAAAAACAGTTCTCTTTGTTGGTCTGAAAGCTTTGTGTGTTCAACTCATTTTGAAACTCTTACAACATGATGAAAGATTAATATCTCTTTCTGGGATTTTCCACAAATGAACGCAGGGCCAGAGGGTAAAATCTGACCCATAATACATAGGTTGACGATTTTAATTGCTACTGAGTCAAACACACACATTCTAACTTGAATCATGTAACCCCTAATGCCCTCACAGGTTTTCCAGAGAGATTATTATGAGTTATTCTGTTTCTTCTCCTTTGCTGTAATGCACCATGTTTTTTTGGGGTCTCCTTGTGCAGACTGAGCTTTCTGTGGTCCCTTAGAGCCTGATCCAAAAAGCCGACTGAAATCAAAGGAAAAACTCCTGCCCTTAAAGAATGCAAATTCTTGTTACTAAATCACTTCCAAAACTGCAGTCTCAAAACAAAAATAGAAACAGATCTGTGGCTAAAGTTTAGTGTGTGATCAGTTCCTGTGGAGATCAGAATAGACAAATCAGTGCTTTCAAATCTTTCAAGGAAAAAGGAAATATTGGCTAAATACATCTCTGGTTACCACCATTGAAATCAATAGAACGAGGTGGAGTTGCCCCTGTGATATTTTGGCCCAGTATGTACACTAGTGTTGTGTTGACCTTCGCTCTGACCCACCCTTCCCCATCAGTGGCAGCAGAGCTGGCTAGGAGTGCCCCGGCGGGAGGGTTATACCTCCAGGATGCAGAACCCCTCCCAGAGGCCATCCTGGGTTGCTGTGGCTCCACGCTTCCTTAATTCAAGGCTCCGTCTTTCTGGGCCCTAGCGCCGCCTCCACCTCCGAAAGAGCAGTTTCTGATCCCGGGAATGTTGCTCCCCATTGATTTATTCCTACACCCACCTTTCTGCTCCTGTTGGGAAAGGAATTGATGAATAGAAGACCCTGAATAAAATGACTTGGCATTTGTTTTCTGATGTGGTGAACAACAGACAGTCCTAGTCATGCTCAAGGCCCTCTTATTCATCAACAGCCCTAAACTAGCTGTGCCCTGTCATTATGAAACAATGCAGATATTTTATTTCATCACTTGCGAAGTCCAATGTGACAACAGAAATACATGGAGAGCGACGAGCAATAACATGCGTCTTGTCCATTTGAATAGGGCATTTATAGATTATTTTTTGTCATCAGTTTTCTCCCTGGCAGCTCACTCTATAAAAATCTCAGCACCACTTCAGACAGCATCATCATGCTCAATGGACATCATCATGAGATTTGCTCTTGGACCAGCTTAATCCCTTCACCCCTGAATTGTTTGCTACCACATGCTGTGCAGTATGTGGCTTTCCACATTGGAAAGGCTAAAGAAGTCCCACAGTGTCGATTGTCTGAAGACCAGGGTCCAGTTCAGCACTGCAATGTTTTTGAATATTCTCCTCTGCACCCTGGCTGTGCCCAGAAGGGAGTCAGTAAATACTTACAATGCACTTATCTTTCCATGGGATTCACGAACTGGGCGATGCTGCGGCTGTTTCAAATGCAGCATGTCTCTGATTATGCAGCACAGCTTTTCTTTGTTGTTGCTGAAAGCATCGTACTTGAAGTTTCTGCTAAAGTGAAGACCCCCTAGATTTTTTCGTGTGTATCGTAGTATAAGGCTATGACTACCCTGCAAATGGGGGTGTAGTTTGCCGCTCACAGAGACACGCTAGCTGTAATCTAGTTAGCTCGCTAAAAACAGCAGTGGGGACACAGCAGTGCGGGCTTCAGCACAAGCTAGCAACGTGAATACACACAAGGGAGGGTGGGGAGGTGGGCTCATACAGCACATGTGCCACCTTCTCACTGCTATATTTCGTGAGCGCGCTCGATTAAAGTTAGCATGGGTAAATCTCTGCAAGCTGCAAATCACAGCCCCAGTGTAAATGTAGCTGCAGGGTCAAATAGAACAAAAAACCTCTAGGGAGAATGAAGAAAGAGTTACTTCCCCACTTTAAGTTACTGTTTCTCTGCAGTGCTTTGAAAACGTGGTTGGGGTATCGTCAGATCAAGGCGTGGAATATCTCAAACAAGGGGAAGTGGGAATGTTAAGCTACAAGTTGTCTGTGCTACAAGTTGTCTATGAGGAAATGCAGCATTTATATAGCATTTTACCATACATCTTCAAAGCGCTGTACAACACCTCTGCAGGGGACATAAGTAAATATTATTATCCCCATTTTCAAGGTGGGGAAACTGAGGCAGTGAAGTGATTTGCCCACTTGTACTGTGAATCAGTGATAGGCCCACAATTAGACCTGAGGCTCCTGTACTTCTAAACTCAACCTACTTTACTGGTGCAATTAAAACATGTGGGAAGCAAAGCACTACACGTATTGTCAGTGCAGTGAGGTGACTGCAAACGGAAATGAAATCAGTTGTGAATTCTTTTTTCTATACTTACAACATCCCAGAGACATTGCTCTGGGATCAGCAGCAGGAGCATCCAGCTAAGGAGGTTAATTTGTGAAAACAGTAATTTTAGGAGGCAAATTCTACATAGCAGAAATAGCAAGAAGTGGTGAAGAAGAAAGCAGGTACAGTCTGAACCTCTGTTTCTACAAGGAGGTAAACCTCCATATGTTTGGAATAAAGAAACCGGGACCTGTGATGTGAAAACGCACGGCTTGCTTTCAGACAAAAGACAGTTGGTTTCACTGCACTGGCTTCTAATGGCAGTGTCTTCACAGAATACTTCAGAAGTGATGGATGGAGGCATACGTATAATGACCTGTTCAAGTCAGAAATTGAGACAGTCTCAAAGGAAGGTGCCGACCAGATCTATCGAGTGAGACACGTGAACGTGTTCAAGAGCTGTGCCAGTTCAATTTTACATATATATCTTCCTGACAACCGGGAGGAGAGACAGGATTGCACATTTTCTGAGGATTAATAGTTTCTGGTATTTCTTTAATTTATTACTTTCAGGAGTAATGTCGACTTTGTTTCCTTTTTAGCAGGGCACCCGCACAACCTTTAAAGTGCACAAATAAAATTAAGTCCACATAGCTTCTGTGTTCGTGCAGCAGCTGTTTACATGACAACACATTTTATCTACATACATTTAATCAGTTTCTTCTATGAAACTGTCTCAATCCATCAACATATTTGTAAATTGGTTCAGTTTCCAGTTCTGGAATTCGCCTCTGCTGGCACAACAAAGAGACAGGGAAGACTTATACCTGGGGGGGTGGGGGCGACACAAACGTGTTTTCCGTTCCAGGCTGAACAGCTCCAAGTCCTAAGGCATTTGCCAGAATGATTGTGTGGAGCTGGTGATCTCACTTAGCAGACGCCATAGCGAGGTTTCATTTCAACAGAGAGATTTCTCCATGGCTGCACATGTATTCAAAACAGTAGGCAAAATAAGGTAGTGTATTCCAGTGAATAGGGCATTCGACTGGGGACTTAGGAGAGCTGGTTCAATTTCTGGCTCTGCCACTGACTTGGTGTGTGGCCTCAGGCAAGTCACTTTGTCTTTCTGTGCCTTAGTGTCCTCCTCTGTAAAATGGGGATAATGACACTTCCTTCTGCTGTAAAACACTTCGAGATCTGGGGCGCTAATAAAACTGAATGGTCAAGAGCCAGTTCTTTGTGAACATATCAGTGCCTGAAACATTAGTGCTTCCTTGCACCTGGCCCCTTGTTGGTGTGAAAGTGTGGGAGGGAGATGGCTCAAGTTGTCTATTCCACTCCAGCTTTGGACTATGCGAAGTAGGCCCAATGCCTGCACTAGGCTCCACAGAAGGAATGGGAGAAGCACAAAGGGCTGGGGCGAAGCTCTGGCACAAAGCTCTGCCACATAGAAGAAATTAACACCAGGTCCTACTGGAGGGGAACTCATGGCCTCACCCTTTGGCTCCCCTGGAGCCATTGTGCTTTCTTGAAATTGGGTTGTGTTTGTACAGTGCCTAGCACTAGGCACTGCTGCGACACAAATATTTAACAATACACAGTTAATAGTGCACTGGATAGTATTATTTCTTCTGAGGTCACTGTACTGTCTCATTTGTTGATGGTCTCCACTATATTAAGGATAGTTTCTCTCTGCTGATAATCATAATATAAAACTGCATTAGGTCTTGATACTATTTATATCTTTATGAGGGAAAACATGCATGAATGGAGAGTAAACCTCTTAGCATATGCAGTGAAGCCAAAAAATGTGGTGGAGACTGTGGAAAAAGAGACAGCGGTGGCCCAGGCAAACAAGTTGCATGAATATTTGCAAGCAAAATTGGACCATTTCTGAAAATGCCCCATGTTACTCCTGCTCCTGTGTTGTTCCAGCTGCACAAGTTTGCTAGCAGGTACAATGGAGGTCACCAAGAAATGTAATTGTGCTGTAGCAAATTCACTGTAGGAATTGCCCCATCTCACAGAGCCAGGTGCACTAGAGCCTGGCTGTGCTGGGCAATGATACTGCTCTCATGTTTTCCTGAATATCTCACTTTTCTCTTTCCAAAACAAGATATCTGTGGCCAGTGTGAGAAAAATCCTGCTTGTTTAGTTCTGAATTTCCTTATGTCCATGAGGTTATAACACAGGACCTCAATTCTGGGTTCTGGATGTCCCTGGCTCCAGGGCAACACAACATCTAGTGGACCAAGTAGCGTTGCTTTGTGACTTCTGTGCTAGTAATTCTGTTGTTTGTGCCCTGACATCCATTTCCTGCATCTTGGCTGCTGAAGACTCAGATTGTGCCAGTTGTTTCATTACCTGGGAATGGCACACGCAAGATGATGTGCGTGCCCTAGCGTTAAGAGATCCAGAAGTGACAGCGTCAGCTTGAATAGAATAGTTTGAGGCAGTTCTCCTGAAACCTAACCAGTTTCTTTGTTGCCAAATACAGTAGAACTTCACAGATCATTACACCACTTGAGCAGTTTTCTTGTTTGGTCAAGAAAAGGGAGGGAATCTCTTTGCTGTCCTCTGATGGTTGAGCCTGGCTGTGCACTGAGCAAACCCTGCAAACGTACCCAGGCAACGTGGGCTTGTAGCTTAAAATGTTCTTTGTACTGAATATGGCAGTCAAGGCAGCAGTTCTCCCTTTAGATAAAGAATGATAGGCAAGCATGGGTACATGGTTGCCAGCACCCATAGAATGCTGTCATGACTGGCAATTCTTCAAGAGGGTGATGTGACCAGCCTGATGATATTTAGCTTTGTTTTTATATGAAGCTCTTCATGTGCAGAGCCTCAGTGCTGATATGCTGTGCCATTTGCTCTTAAAGATGAGCATTCCTGCTAGGGCAAGAGGGCAATCACCAGACCCTATCCCCTCCCTCCCATGATGTCCCATCAATCCATGCTGCTTTTCCATCATGGCGATGTGCTGTTAGAAATACACAGAACACCATCAAGCCTCATCACCAGCAAGGCAACAAATACGCAAAATCACCAGTGAAACAAGAGCTCCAAAGTGCTGCATTTGGGGCTGCTTCAGGGAAGTACCCCTCCCTGAAAAGATCCTTCTGTGGTTGTTGTTGTGTGGCAGAAGACTGCAGGTCTGTTTCTCTTATCTGCTGTGATTAAGAGAGGCCATGAGGCCTACTCTCGTTTCTAGCCCATTCAGGAGGGAAGTTGGCAAGCCAGCTACTCCATGAATGTCTAAGGGGGGCATCTTTCCTGTAGATTCCCCCGATCTCCTTTCTCCTCTATTGTCTGTCTTCCCTGAGTTCCTCTCTTACTGCCCCTAGGCTCTTTTCCCTCTTCCCTCTTTCCCCCGGGGCTTCTCTCTTCCCCATCTCCAGTGGTGAATCCCCTTGGTGTTTACTCTCTTACCTTCCCGTCACTTCTGTGGATAAGGAGCTTGCTAAGGCTGGTGCTGTTAAGTTGTCCTATCTCCTGTCAGAAATCAGGGTTGGGCAAAATACGGCCCACGGGCTGGATCCAGCCCATCTAACATTTCTGTTTGGCCCGCTAGGCTCTTTGGCTGCCCCCTCGTGATCTCTATGCCGCTCAAAGTCCTGCCTGCCTGCCGTGGCCTGATGCTGCTTCCAGAAGCAGTCGGCTGCTACTGGCATGTCTCTGCGCACCTCTGGTGGGGGGGGAAGCGTCTCCGCACACTGCCCCCGCCCCTACCACTGTCCTCACAGCTCCCATCGGCTGGTTTTCAGTCAAGGGGCATGCAGACGTGTCATGGTGCCAGCAGCCGGCTGCTTCCGGGAGTGGCGTGAGGCCACGGCAGACAGGCAGCCTGCCTGCATGCCCCGCTGCGCCGCCAGCCGGGACCCGCCTGTGGTAAGCACTTCCCACCCAGAGCCTGCACCTCGCACCCCCTCCTGCACCCCAACCCCTGCCCCAGGTCAGAACCCCCTCCTGCACCCAAATTCCCTCCCAGACTCTGCACCCCCTCCCACACCCCAATGCCCTGCCCCAGCCTGGCACCCTCTCCTGCACCTAACTCCCAGCCCCCTCACCCTCTCCTGCACTCGAACACTCTGCACCAGCCTGGAGCTCCCTCCTGCACCCAAATTCCCTCCCAGGCCCTACACCCCCTCCATTAATATAGTAGCAATGTGCGGCCCGTGACAACTTACCAAAATTTGTGGAGTGGCCCCCCTGTGAAAATTATTGCCCACCCCTTTGTCAGATGCTATTGCTGCTTCCCTTTTTTTGTCTCTGCTCCTGGTGAGAGGTGGTTGGCAGTAGGGGCTCTAATCAGGCAGGAGGAAGAAAATCAATGAAACCACTGGCCACTCCCAGAACAGAGGGAAGAAAATTGGGACTGTCATGACCCAAATGAGGCTGTTGGCAAGTGTGTCAGAGAACAAAAATTAAGAGTATCAGCATTCGTTTGTCTAGGTCTCTAACAAAATAAAGGGAAGACCTGTGGATACTGACTATATACATTATTATTATTTTCAGAAGTGAAGGCATGCAAAGGTGTCTGTGTCCATGCATTGAAATTCTCTGTGCAGATGACTAGTCTAACAGGTTATTTATACATACAATTGCTATAATTGTTGTGCTATTCTAGTAACTGCATGTGCAATTTAGTTGTGCACGTGTGTGCACATTTGCACACCTAAACTTCTGAAAATCAACAGACCCATATTCTACACAGAATGAAATATGCCCTGAACTATTTATTAGTTATGAAACGTTACATCTGCTGTATAAATAAAAAGATCAGACTTCCAGTCTGCTGTTTTAGGGCACAGACCATCTGAGTAAAAAATGGAAGACTTTTATGTGTGTGCCAGGGTGGTGGGCTCGCAGTCTACACAGCACTGTTTGTAGCTTTGCAGAAGTGTTTGCATTGCAAAAGAGTCAGCAATGTTTAGGTATGTAACTGGGTACAAAGTTCACGTGTTTGTTGGAGCTGCTTGTAGCATATTTTGAAAGACGATTAGAAGTCCAACCCCCTGGCAGCAATGAACATCAGAGCTTTATCTAAAGGCAAACTTGTGCGTTGACTAACAACTGCAAATTTCATGGGGCCTGATTCTTATTTACATTATGGCCCCTTCACACGGTCCGACAGTGTCAAGGAGCCTTTAAAGTGTCATGCAGTTCAGACACCTGTGAGGCCCCTTTCCTCTACCAGACTGGTATATAGGGCCCATAGTGCAAATGAGAATTGGGCCACTGTCTTCAGTTTTACTGAGGGTCCCTCTTTAGTTCAATGCTGAACTTGATCCTACTTGGTTCAACGGACAGATCTCACGACCCTGTGGTCAGATAAAGCCAGATTACAAATTTCATCTCCACACTCAAACAGTGCTCCAGGTCTTACAGGCTTCACTCAGACAAAGCTCACATTGCCATCCACTGGTGTTTTGCTTGTGCAACTTCTGCAGAACTGAGCCCAACACACACACACATCCCAGCACTAGAAGTTAATCCGGTGTAGAAAGCCAGGGGTAATTCCAGAATTCAGAACATGTAGCAGTTTAATGGGTACAGAGGAATAATTATTTTCCATATTAATATGTTAATATATTTCAGTTCATTGCAAACAGCTGACACTCTACACTTTGTTGACAATCTTAGAGCTTTGATAAAGTACATCACCTAAAATAATTACAGCTAGTTTGACACACACACCACATCAGCAAGTCAAAGCTTTTGTCGTCCATGTGTAGGACACGATTCTATGGACATGTTTATGGAGTTTGATTTATATACATAAAAGTACCTATCACTGACTCCAGGCTCTTCCACAGCTATTAAAGCTCCAAGCTATACAAAAAATAACAGCGCCGGTAGCACATAACAACCCAAGTCAGACTAATCAACCTGCAGACAAAAGATATATTCCCCCTCCCCCACCCATCTCCAGAGATCCCAACCCCATTGTCCCCAGCACCTCAGCTCCCTCCAAAAGTTCCACAGTTAGATGGGCTTGGCAGTGGGCTTTGGAGCTCAACACATCTGACCTGTTTCGCAGCCAGGGGCGGGACGCATTCCAACAGCACAGCGCTCGGGTAGAAACACCCTGCTAGTATCACCCCACCCTTTACACAGAGGAGGCTGCAGTTCCTCCACTGATCAGAATTACAGGGGAAGATGGTTTCAGAGTAACAGCCGTGTTAGTCTGTATTCGCAAAAAGAAAAGGAGGACTTGTGGCACCTTAGAGACTAACCAATTTATTTGAGCATAAGCTTTGTGTGTATATAATAAGATCTTCTAAACTTTCCACAGTATGCATCCGAGGATGAGAGCTGTAGCTCACGAAAGCTTATGCTCAAATAAATTGGTTAGTCTCTAAGGTGCCACAAGTACTCCTTTTCTTTTTAGGGGAAGATGGGTGAGTCTCTCAAAATGGCAACTCTCAAGTCATTTTAGCCCACATGTGATGGGGTGTATGCCCCTTCCCAGCTTTAAAAGGGTTAATATGGATATGAGAGGCCAATTAGCCCACCTGGCTGCACTTGGGGAGTGGGACATCCCTAATTAAAGATGTGGCCCAGCTGGAAGAGGAGCTGGCAGACAGCCTGAGGCAGAAGGGGGCTGCTGAGAGAAATTTTGAAGTCACTCAGTAGAAGGGGGCACCCACCCCGACCTGACCGGTCAGGGAGGAAGCCCTGGGGCTGGGTTCATCTCCTGAGTTTGTTATGGGATTGCAGGAGGGTTCCCTGGCCCTGAAAGAAGGGTGAACTTGGAGATGCTGTGGGAAAGGTCTGCCATCAGGCTTGGTAGGGTGAAGTTCAGGGGGGTGGCATCAAGGCGTCAGGTAGAGTATACCTTGACTGCATGTTCTACAGTCCCTGGACTGGAGCCCAGTGGAGAGGGTGGGCCTGAGTTTCACTACTAGTGACTGGTGGTGTGAAGCCCCAAGAAGGGGATATGGACTACTGGAAACCCTGAGAAAATGGGGTAGGGCCACTGGGTCCAGAACTGAGAGCAGCAGGATTGGACATTTGTTTTTGTTAGACTTTCTGTTATCCTGGCAAGTGTGGAACTGTTTGTAGCTTTGTAGACGTGTTTGCGTTGCAAAAGAATCAGCAATGTTTAGGTGTGTAACTGGTAACCTGACCTTGCCTGAGGGCTGAGTCACGAGAAGAGGTGGACCACAGCTGGACTCGATCGACCTCGGCGGGGGTGCTAGATGTGGACAGCTGGCTTTATCATTCGACGGGGTACTCCAACAGTAAGTCCATCCTTCACCATAATTTTATCTAATCTGTTTTTATGATGTCTATGACTGTGTGTTGACAATAAAGACTAAACTTATAGGTAACCAAATCAGTTACTGATACTTCTGGCCTGTCCACCCTTCTGGCAATGCAGAGGGAGTCTAACTCTTGGAACAATTTTTATGCTGGAAAACTCCATGTAAATGTTATTTCTACTTGAAATCAGTGGGAGTACTGCCAGATAAAACTCTTTGACCAGACTTCAGATTTCAGGGGAAAAATGGCATCAGAGGTCCTGGATAAAGTCTAAAATAAAGTTATTGAGAGCCCTGCTGCACAGAGCTACAAGGAAATATTGTTTGCACAAAAAATTTTATTTTCCTCTTGTGGATGCTATGCCATAGTTAGACAGTAGATGGCGATAGTGCTATAAGAACAACTGAGTCTTTTCCCACTGCGCCCAGAAGCAAATAGTCATTTCCTAGAAAGCCAGCTGACTAATATGTTTAGTGCAAATCCTTCAGTTATTTTACTGAGCAAATATGGAAATATGTGAGTTTAACTACTTTAAAGATTGAAAATAATATTGATTAACAAAGGGAGAGAGGCAAAAGCAATGGCATCTCACTTAAATGCAAAGAATGACCACACCAGCAAGAGAAGAAGCTCTCTGGTTACTGTAAATTACTAAGCAGTTTGGGAAAAAAGGACAAAACACTAAGATCTACCAATATCACAAAATGTCATTTTATACAAACACAAGTGCACTCTCTAACTAAAAAGTATTACTGAGATTCACTTGAAGGCTTAGGATCGAAGCATACTTTTAATTACTATAACTCCCCTTTACCAGTTTAATATTCATTTGGATTAAAGAAGAGGTTTACACAGTATTTAGTGGAGAAGTTCCTCTGTTCTTCCTACATTCAGTTGTCTAGCATGCAGGTGATTCTAATAGTTTTACACAATGTCCTAGAGAACCTGGCATTTATTTCAGTGTCCACAAACACGTCGCCTTCCTCACTGAACAGGCAGGGCAGGAGGTATTTGTATGATGATGTTGCTGCAGATCTTGGAGGAGGGGGGGATGCATGAGCTTTAAGGGCAACACTTTATTTCTAATAAAGTTCCTATCAGTGTTAGAAGAAAACAACTTTCTGTGATTCTTTGGATACCTATATACACAATGGGCACAGATTCCAAGGGGTGCAGATAATAAGGTCTTTCTAGATCATCAAACACACAGGGCCAAATTCTTTTCACAGTTTCAATGGAATTACATGGTGAATGACTTGGGTCCAAATTCTTACACTTGACAATATCTATTTTTGGATAGAAACAGGCTAGATTCTAGTGTTCTCCAGTAACACTCTATATAAGTCCATTGCAGCTCATTATACCAATACAGTTAAGTATATATTTCCACCAGTGTCACTGAGAGCCAAACTTAGTCCTATGGCATTCCTTTTGTCTCGTGTGCACTCCTCCCTCATCTGATAGGTCTGGCTTCCTGCACCTCACTTTGGTTGGAACTACATGGTCCAACCACACCTAGACTGGATGTATGAGCTGTAGCACCCTGTTTATCAACCTTGGTAACCTGACAGGCCTAACTGAGTTTGGCAACTGTAAGCCTTTTCCTCTGGGACCTTGTGATAGAAGCGGATTAGTGATCTCATACTGCTTCTTCCAAACAAAGCATTATTTATTCTTTCACCCAAAGGCACAAAGCACATAGAGCAAAGGGTTAAAAGAAACAGAGTCCTACATGCCTAACCTCACCACCCCTAATCTTTCCTTGCAAGCTTTGGTACATTTCATCTAGCCCAGTGACCTCATCTGTGACTGGGAGAAGCATACTGTCCTGCTCACAGCGTGAACGCGCGCACACACTCTCTCTGTCTCCTTGCATGCCTGTCTGCTCTCGCTGACCTTCCCTGGGCAGCCCCCTTAGTTCATCCAACCCATCCTCCTTTTTCTAGCCCAGGTCCTGTAATGATTTAGCATCCTCCTTGAACCTAAGCTTGGCCTTAGTCAGAGTAAACTATTCATAGCCTGACTGCAGCCAGGTGTGGGGTATTCCCCAATACATCGCTTCCTTGTTGTTTTCTCAAAGCCTCTTATCTGTACCATTGTTTTGCCTTTCCTGGGGTTCCTTTAACAATCCTTTTGATTTAACGCTATACCGTAAAGCAGGAAAATATCACACAGATAATCTGGAGGACATATATTTATAAAATACACTATATAGAACTCCTTATTCTCCACATCATGTTGTTGGAATATTTATTCCAGAAATAAAGGAGAATTTCAACTGGCCATCTCATAATTTCGCCAGAAGCCACAAGCTACTTCTGTATATCAAAAGTAGCACACAAATTAGCATGTGTAAATCATGTACATGTGTATTTGTATAGCCAGGGTGCAAGATTTTCAAAAGAACTTATCAACTTCTCATGGATCAGGAACTGGTTAAAATACAGGAAATAAAGTGTAGGAATAAATCTTCAGTTTTCACAATGAAGAGGAAGAAACAGCAGGGTCCCCCCAAGGATCTTCAGTGGGACTAGTGCTGTTCAACATATTCATTAATGATCTGGAAAAGGGGGTGAACAGTGAGGTAACAATTTGCAGATGATACAAATTTACACAAGATAGTTATGTCCAAAGCTAATTGGAAAGAGTTTCAAAGGGATCTCACTAAACTGGGTGACTGGGCAACAAAACAGAAGATGAAATTCAGTGTTGATTAAATGCAAAATAATGCACATTGGAAAAAATAATCCCCACTATGCAATACAATATGATGGGGTCTAAATTAGCTATTACCACTCAAGGAGATCTTGGAGTCATTTGTGGACAGTTCTCTGAAAACATCTGTTCAGTGTGCAGCACCAGACAAAAGCGCTAACAATGTTAGGAACCGCTAGAAAAGGGATAGATAATAAAACAGAAAATATGCTGCCACTACATAAATCCATGATATGCCCGTATCTGGAATACTGCATGCTGCTCTGGTCTCAAAAAAGCTATATTAGAATTGGAAAAGATGCAGAGAAGAACAACAAAAATGATGAGGGGTGTGGTACAGCTTCCATGTGAGGGGAGAGTAAAAAGACTGGGACTATTCATCTTAGAAAAGAGACGACTAAGGGGAAATATGAGCGAGGTCTATAAAATTGTGACTGGTGTGGAGAACGTGAATAGGGAAGTGTTATTTACCCCTTCACATAATACAAGAACTAGGCATCCGATTTAAAACTAACAAAAGGGAGTACTTTTTCACACAAGGCACAGTCAACCGGTAGAACTCCTTGCAAGTGGATGTTGTGAAGGCCAAAAGTATAACTGGCTTCAAAAAAGAATACGATAAATTCATGGAGTAGAGGTTCATTCTTGGCTGTGAGCCAAGATGGTCAAGGACACATCCCCATGTCCACAGTATCCCTAAACCTCAAAGTGCAAGAAGCTGGGATGGGTCACTCAAAATTGCTCTATTCTGTTCATTCCCTCTAAAATATATGGGACTGGCCCCTGTCAGAAGACAGGATCATTGGGCTAGACTGATCATTCGTCTGACCTAGTGTGGATGCTTAAGCACTTTCCTGAATTGGGGCCTTTATCAGCAACATATTTCACTCAGACGGGAAATACTGAAAACTGTGAAAGGGAAAATTTATCTTTTATAGGATTTGCTGCCATCTACAGATTTGATAAATATTTATTTTTTGGACATCTTGATAGCTAAAGTGACCTTTCATTTTTACTTTCTCCATCTGTCTGTGTTTACTTTTAGTGTTAAGGTTTTCTCCTGTCCATCTTAGACTAACAAAGCAATATTTAAATATATGCAAATTGCCCAATTTTGCTGATGTCTAAGGAACATTTTTAAGGTCACTGTTTTTGATCTATCTTACAGATATAACAAATTTATGTACCATATATTTGATCACTGCTTGTTTTTATCTACGTCTTCTCTGATTGTATTTGAATGGGTTTATTTTCTATTTTAAATAAAAGATTTATGCCTTAGCTGTCAGAGTTTGCCTTTATGTGAAAATTTAATCTTCTTTATAGAAGTCTAGATTAATTTATTAGATTAAACTGTCCCTTGTGTTTCTCAGATGGTAGAAGTATACTTTTCTCTGTGGGTACAATACATTCTAAAGTTAAAATAAAGGACTTTATTAGTCTGCACAATAAAGCAATGTCAGGATGGACAATGGAAATAGACACTGGCGTTTTTAATTTATGACAGCGAGTAATGGAAATTCCCTGACAAGTAAACATGACAAGCTAGGTAGCAGACAGTACCCTGGAAAATGTTTCATGGAAAATTTTGTGTTTTCATAGCACATCCCTCCTGCTGAGATTTAATAAATATGATTTTATACCATAGTATCAGTAGGCCACATTCCGATATTTGATAAACCTGAATTTGCATGGATGTGTAACTAACCAAAATCTGGCCCAATGTTTCCAATAAGTCAGAATTTTGTTTATGGATTTTTTTTTTTTTGGTCTGGTATTTCATGTGCTCCAGGGTGATGTTTCTCCAATATTGCCTAACATCAGGCTTATCCAGTACGGAAATATCAAGGGTTCTCTTCTGATTTAAATAGGGAAGGAAAAAAAAGCCCATCCACAGGTCTAGTTGCCCTGACAATTATTCACTGTCCACACAGGAATAGCAGCTTGTGTCATGAAATTCTCCAAGCACCTGTAGTATTTCAAACCGAGGCTGGGACTCAGAAGGCCTAGTATTTGCCACACCTTCTCCGGAATCTCTCTCCACCATCACAGCTTCAGACACTTCACTCCATACCTAATTGTTTTTATCCCCTGTTAGGTCCCAACTGGTGTGGGAACAACTCTAGGATAGAGTCCTACATAGAGGAGTGGATTAGGTCAAGCCACAACGGATCCTCCACATTATACTGTGTTGCATCTGTGCTTTAACACACAGCCTCATTTTAACAATCATGCCTGACCATTCAGGCCTCATTTGCTAATACATCAGTTTCAACCAGCCTGATATTCTGCAAATGCTTCCACCTTTGTTAGTTGCTTAAAGACTTCAGAGCCTCTTGTAAAGAGCCCTATCTTTATCACAACACTTTTGAATGCTGACATGAATGCTTTCCTGAATTTGAGTCTAAGTGCAGGTGCAAGTGCTGTTCTGAACAGGGATAATTTTCCAAAGGGGGCCAACCCATCATCTTGATCTGCTACCCCCAGAGATCGCATTTTAGGTTCATAAAAACTGCCAGTCTGATTAAAAGCAATGAACCATCTCATCCAGTATCCGGTTTCTGATATTTTCCATTTCCATATGTGTCACAGGAAGGTACCCGAAACCTCATTAGGGAATCTAGTCTTTAAAGGTTCTTATTTCCTGGGCTTCAGCAGTACCTATGCTCAGCAGTGTAGTTGGCAGGAAATATGATGCCAAATTTCACCTTTTAAAACCACGTTTGAGGTGGAGGATGTGTTTGTACCAGCAGCCATACAGAACTCTAAAGAGAGCCACCTGAACGCCACCTCATGTACATGCACGCCCACTTCTGAATCCGTTTGACATTCGATACTCATGAATACTGAATTTAATTCCTGAGCTCCCAGTCCTCCCTGAAGCTGAGTATTACAGCCCATTGATTATTTAATTGCTGAAGACCAACACAGCCTTAACTCATAGAAAGCTGCATTGGTGTCTGATTTGTGTAGCCCAGTTCTTTGCAAGTATGTGCTAAAGTTATTTCTGTTTGTTCATGTTTTATAACTTTAAAAAAAATAGGAAGGACAGAGCTAGTGATAGAACCTTTCTCTGATAGATTTTCTATGATTGCTACATTACAATTAAGGGTATAATTTTGCAGCAAAAATATGCCTGTGCTATACAAGAAAACCAAAATTAAATTGAATGAGTTGCTAACAGTCAAGGTTGCACGCATTCATGCTAATATGACCGTCAATTAGTGAAGCACACATCTAGAGATACAGCTATTTTATCAGATACACACTATTGTGTTAGGAAAAATGTGTATCGTCGTAACAAATACTACTTTGAGATGACCCTCTACTCAGTCAGGCTCATTAGGCAAAACAAAAACAAAAGTGACGCTACTTAATGGTGTATGTTTTTAAGGGCTTCTGGAATTTATTTTAATCCACAGATTCAGGACTAGTGTTAAATACCTTCTTATCACTGCTTCATGTACGTATACTACTACATTTCTACAGAGGTACCAGCGAGCAATGCTTTCTAAGCACAATCACTTGAGGCCACATTTCCAGAAATGCTCAGGTCTGACAATTAGGGTCAAGTTTTCAGAAGAGCTCAGCTTTCATTTAGGAACTTAAATGATACAGGGAAATACTCAAAGAAGTGTTGGCTTTCTCCCAGACCTTAGTTTAAAATGCTTTACTTCAAACACATGCTTAATTCCTATTAATTTTAATGGGATTGTTCATGTGCTCAACGTAAAGCATTTATTTTATTATTTGTATTATCATAGCACCTAGGAACACCAGTGGTGGACCAGGTCCCCATTGTGCTAGGCACTGTACAAACACAGAACAAAAATATGGTCCTTGCTTCAAGGAGCTTACAATCTAAATATAAGACAACAGACGGATATAGACCAATGGGGGAATACAAGGAAACAATGAGGCAATATTGACCAGTATGATAGGCTGTGATATCCGCACACCATCAACCTAGTAATTGTGAATTTTTTGTTGGCTTTTGCTGAAGCAAAGTTAGACAGCCCAGCTTTGCCTTTTAAGTTTCTAAAATAACATCTGGATAGGGATTTAAAGGTTCCATCAATTTCCATTTGTTCACTAATTGATGGGAAAACTGTATTTTGACATAATCTACTGCCAAACTGTGAAGGGCCACCAACTTAGTTGTAGCAATTGGGCCTACACCTTTACCTTAACTGTGAGCTCAAACTGTGAAAAGTGAGTGAAAGTTCATAAAAACGTCACAATAACCTAAAACAGTAACTCTTGATAGGAAAAGATGCTAACTGGTAACAGACTGAATTAATCCAAACAAAAAAGGCCCACTGACGTAACGCAGGCTCATGCCTGGTCAACGAGAGAAGTGTTTTTGGACTGGAAATTAATGAACCAAAATTTGTGTGTCAGAAATTAGGCCTAATTGTTGAACAAAATAATGAGTGGATGGACTATTCCAACCATCACTCTCTTCTGGGGCTTCCTATGGAAAATATGGATGGACAGAGGCAAAGTGAAGGGGAACCCTGGCTAACTGGAAGAGAAGAGAAGGGTAAGGAGCAAGCTTCATTATCATGGCTGCCACACCCACCGTCTCCTAGGACCCCGACCTTTGTTCGTCCTAATCCCGAGAGATGTCACGACCAGACTGGGGCAGAGAGAGGGACCCAGATGACACCTCCAGCTCCAGCTAAATCCTGAATACCATCTGGGATGTTAGACTTTGTCTCCCCTCTGACTCCCCAGTGTGTCTTTTTTTCTTCCTTACCTATTTCTTTTCTTTCCTAACTCTTTCCTTTTTCCTTCTGTCTAATATAAGTCTGGTTCAGACTGCATGTTTTGTAACAGTGCTATAAACCTGTGACCAGAAAGGCAGCAGGGGCGGCGAGTTATATAGGCCCGTGGTGACTGGGCTCTAGGAATATTCAGGGTCTGGGGGCCCAGCTCCACCAATGTTCAGGGCCAGGTCTCTCCCCCGGCCCTGTCTGCAGCCCCCGGATTATTTAAAAGGGCCCGGGGGGCCCGGCTGCCGCTGCCACCACCACTGGCAGCACAGTGGGGCTAAGGCAGCTTCCTGCCCGCCCATGCTCTGCATCACTCCTGGAAGCGGCCGGCATGTCCCTGCAGCTCTGTGTGTGTGTGTGTGTGTGTGTGTGTGTGTGTACGCTGCCCCCGCCCCAAGCACTAGCTCCACAGCTCCCATTGTCCAGGAACTGCGGCCAATGGGAGCTGCGGGGGCAGTGCCTGCGGGCAGCGGCGCGTGGAGACCCCTTGCCCTCCCCCCCCACCAAGGAGCTGCTGCCAGAGGGGTGTGTTGGTGGCTTTCGGGAGCCACCAAGGTAAGCGCCCCATCCCTCACCCTCTTGTGCCCCGCTGCCCCAGCCCGGAGCCTGCATCCTGCACACAAACTCCCTTCCTGCACCCCAACCCCTACCCCAGCCCAGAGACTGCACTCAAACCCCCTCCCAGAGCCTTAGGTGTGTGGGGGGGTGCGTGCGCATTCGGGGGGTCAGGACTCAGACCCATTCTGGGCACCACCAAAAATTATACAAACCTGCCGCCTCTGAAAGACAGCTAAATGCAATGCCCTAAACAGCCCAGTACTGGTACAAATTTGCAAGGCCTTGGAGTCACTGATAAGACCGTATGTTGTGCTTGGGCTTTTTCCAACAAAGTTGCAAATGAGAGTCAGCACTAAAGAAACTCTTTGCTTTTCTTTCTCCTTGTGGGTGTGTTAGTCTTGTTTTGTTTTTCTATGCAACAGGATGAAACTAACAACCACAACACCCCCATCCATCTCAACTAACCTCCTTTTTTTCCCCTCAAAAGAACAATTACCACCCTCTTTAACACCATCTAAAAAACTGTCAGATAAGGTGGGTTTTTCCCCCCTTCTAGTCTGTCTTCAACTAAAGGGAAAAGGAACAAGACATTAAAATGAAAGCCTTACTTAAAGCATTTGAAATGTAAAGTTTTAACCTTTTTATTGAAGATACAGAAGAAGGAAAAATGGTTAATAGTGTTTAATGGAGTTTGCCAGAGTAATAAGCAGGCTGAGATCTCTGTATCCTAAATCATGTTTAAGGCTGTTTAATGTAGGACAGTGACAGGATCATGTTAACACCTCTGACTCTTTGGGCCCCTTTGTTCCATCTAAATTAATATAACACCGCTAAGCTGGTTATGTAGGTGACACCGAAGGATATCCATGGGTCCCAATTATCCCTAAATTAGCTCATTTTTATTAATGGCCTTTCCAGAGGTAAAACAGATTTAGTTCAGTTGTTGTTGTAGAACAAAGGGACTCTTTTCTGGTGTATCAAAACAAATCTGAAAGGAGAGAAGGATCAGTTCTGTACAATCGATCCATCGCACTTCACTGATGCTAGAAGACAAGATGTGATGCACAATAGCAAAGTTGCTCAGCACCTTCCTGCAGCAGAGCTTGACACAGGGAGAGCTTTCTCACCAAAATCACATTGTCCGTAATCGTCAGTTAAATAGGCTTCCAGGTAAAACCATGGGCTTTGCACAAAGAGACTTTCTTGGGCTAAAATGATATCAGTCTTTCCAGCACATTATGGAAGTCTGTCTTATTTAGTGCTTTTGAATTAACTGGTCTGCTGCCAACCTAGCTTTCCTTTCTATCAATTGGAGAGATTTTTTTTGTTGTGTTTTGAAATAGAGTTCCCTGCTTTAAATCCTTCCTGACTGAAAGCCAAATCCTGAGAATGTCCTCAGTAACTGTGGGAGGTGAAGATGCTCAGAACCTCTAGAGATCTGGCTTCAGGTTCTCACTCAGGAACTCTGACTCCTGATAATCCCACTCATTTCCATTCATTCAGGTGTGACAAATGGGTGTGCTACAAAGAATGAACTTCCTATCTACCAGTTTCAGAGTAGCAGCTGTGTTAGTCTGTATCCGCAAAAAGAAAAGGAGTACTTGTGGCAACTTAGAGACTAACCAGTGCTACAGTAGGGCTCCTTTTATGTATCATAAGCATTTACACAACATAAGTGACCTAGAGCACAAAGAAATTCAGTTTTTCTAAAGTAAAATAATCAATTGTATGGTAGGGAACTGAATGCATGCAGTCAGGAAACGTTGCTGTTAAAATTTAACTCTTTTAAAAATATATATAAAAAGAGGGAGGCAAATTGGCAGTATAATTGTACTTGAGATTTCCTGTGGCACAACAATGGAAATGAATTGTAACGTAGAAACTGATCAATGAGCCTTCTTGTTCTAAAAAATGGAATGGAAAAATAAGGTTCTAACTGATGCATTTGGTGTCCTCCCACTTACAAAATAACTGATTAGTGAGACCTGCCCAATCAACTAGGAATTCCATATTCAGGATCAGTTGTACCTCTTAAGAATACAATGCTCTGCCTGCTTTTTTGATTGGCCCACCACAGTCGTGAGAAGACAAATTGCCCACTAGTGATTCTGCTCACACAATGCTGAGCAAATGACCAATCGCTCTTATCATTTTGCAACTAACAGTTACTATTGATTCTTTTTCTCTTATTATTTACATTACCTCATTTTTCTTCTGTTCTTTGCTAACCACAAATTTGCCTTTCCTTGTCCCTTACAAGGGCAATGAACTTTAACAGAAAATTGTAAGTGAGTTTAGTGCTTATAAGGACTTATTAAGTGGAGGACAACAATAGCACTGTCTTGAACCAAGTATAATATAGGTTTGCATTGTTCAAACTTCCTGACATCTCTGCCAGTGTCACTTCAGTATTGCCTGGCAAGATTCCTGTTCTCGTCAATAGGCTCTTCTTATATAGACTGCCAATAGCACCAAAATAATAATACATAGCATTTAGCATGGATGAAGCACATTTACAGTGCTTTACAGATGTAACTATTATACCCTAAAACCTAATTCAAATGTGAAGTGTTTTTGCAAGTATCACCTGTGATCCAAGCTATAATTTGAACTCACAGGTGACAGGGTCAGATATTATGGCAATGGTGGTTAATATCTTAGCTATAGCAATTCCTAATATCACTTTTCCACGTAAGCAGTTGCTGCCGTTGGCCAAGGGATGTCAGTAGACTGCAAATAGGAGAAGAAGCAGTCTTCACAGTCAGAGTATGTCTGCACTGCAGTTGAAGGTGTGACAGCAGCTAAAAACAGCAGGTATTTAAACTATCATCTTTAGCATGCAGGTAAAAATAGCAGTGAAGACATAGCAGGGAGGGCTATTCAAGCCCACCCAGCCTCCTGGATATGTCTTTGCCTTCCTAGCTCATGATGGGGTCTCTGCCACCACATCTTCACTGCTATTTTCAGCTATGCTAGCTACATCAAAGTTAGCATGGCTATGCCTGTGAGCTGCAGTCACAGCTCTGATTGCAGTGTAGACATACCAACAGATAGGAAGGACAGATACCGTAGCTTATGCAATCATAGATGTGCGGGTAGGTGTTCACAAGCCAACCTCTCTTAAAATGTGCCCTATGCTACAGAAGATTTAAGAACCCCTTGACTAATAGAATATTTGAAAATCAAGCATGGTCGTTCCCAAATTCTACAAGAGGCTATTAATCACTACAGATCTCAAACAATTAAAAAAATTAAAATCTTAAAATTGTGGGTACAGGTAAATAGAAGTCTCTGCATATTCAAGCACTGCATAAATATTTATAAAATCAATGTAAAACCTTCCTTTTAGTAATACATTTTCCCAGTAGTAGGTTGTTACTATGCAGAGGATCAGAGCTCGGACACAAAGTTGGCTTTTTTCTTACTCCATGGGCCGGCGGCAGCAGCTGGGTGTGCTGCAGAAGTGATGCTTACAGCACAAGGAACAATTTGTGTCTCAACCTTTGGCTTGGTTTGCAGAATGAGGCACTGTTCCAGAGGGATCTTTGCGGCTCTCCTTTTGGATGATGGAGTGTGCTAGGAGATTTGAATGACATCTGGAAGACCTATATTGTACTGTCAGGCTTCCTGGTGAGGATAGAGGAAAATGTCTTTTCAAGAAAGCATGATGTTAAATTGTTGGAAGCTCTTTTGAACAAACCTTTTCTCCAACAAAGGTATGAGACTAAAACTTGAATGAGTTTTTGGCTCCCCTCTCTGTAATTCTTCTTGACCCCATCCCCACACCAGTGTTTAGACATTGCTGCTCTCCTTGACCTTGCTTAGCCCTTGTTATCTCTGAGAGGAGTCTCCTTTCACATGGCTACAAAGGAGCTAAGATCTATTGACTCTTTCTTTGGATTCTGTACAGTGATATCTCCACAGGCAATTGTATAGGTAGCTTTGGCATTATTTCTGGTTCTATCAATTGGCTCAGATCCAGATGGACTTTACGAGTTTGAGGCTGATATTGGTTTTCCCAGAAAAGTATATTACAAGAAGACTTCTTGGTTGCTAATATATCTGTTTTCTATAGATTTACATTGTAATTGGATCCGCTTGTTATTAATATAGAGCTGATTTCTCATAGAATTCTGTTGAAATTAATCAACTCCGAAACAACCAACCCATTCACAGCACAAGATATTTGTGAGTTTGCGGAAAGAAAAATCATGCAATGTTAAAAACATACTGACACAAGCAAGGAAATACATTTCTTCATTAACTGTGTATCTTCCAACATCTGGGCATAGCAGGTGGGTAAAAATATGGCTCTTACATTCCTCAGTTGGACCCAGGTATTGGTGGGCATATATTTTTTCCTTTCTCTAATTTCCTTCATTCTTGGCTGTGGGTGAGTGGGCACGCGTGTCCATTTATGCTTTTTTTTTTTCTGCTAGTTTTGCTTTGTGATTTACTTCTAGAGTGGAGTAATTCTGAAAAGCCTTCTTTGTATTTGTTTCTGGGAGGAGTATAATTTGTCTGAGTCATTGATTTGTGATAAACCACCTCTTTAGAAGTTCTCTTAATCTTTGGTATGTCTGTTCTTAAGGTCACTTCCAGCTTTTTAAAGACTTGCAATTGTACATGTGTTTAATTCATGAATTCTCAGTATTGTTTCTGGCTTTGTAATATTTCTCTACTAAAAAGTCAAATAATAAGTAATCTATATTATACGCAAAAAGAAAAGGAGTACTTGCATCCAATGCAGTGAGCTGTAGCTCACGAAAGCTTATGCTCAAATAAATTGGTTAGTCTCTAAGGTGCCACAAGTACTCCTTTTCTTTTTACGAATACAGAATAACACTGCTGCTACTCTGAAACCTATATTATACGATGCCTACATTCTCCAGAAAGCTACATCCTGGTTTAATATGTTGTCATAGATCATCTCAGTTTGTTACTGATGCATCTTTTCACATAACAAAAAACAAATCAGAATTTGATGTATGATATGGGGCAATAAATGAACAAAATGTCTCTTTTGAGCATTGATTCCTTGATACCTATGATAATTTGCATTGTATGTTCAGCCCTTCTAGAACACCTTTAAAATATGGAACACCTTTAAAACCTACACCAGTGGAATTATAAAAGGGCCAACAACAGTTACAATCAGATTGTCTAAAAAGACTGAGCATTAGTCTTCCCATGAAAATAAAATGTGCTGTGGGTCAAAAGTGGTTCCTGCGTCTGCTGTATTTCTCCAGAAGGTGGTCCTCTCTCTAGCACACTGGCTAGGGTACCTAGAAGATAGGAGGCTATTCTTTCAGCTCAAGTGCTGGAGGCCTGTGCTTTTGGTGATGAAAGTCCCAGATTCAGTCCTCATTGACAGATGAACCGTATTTAGGGTTGTTACATCTGTACTATCTTGCTTGAATGTTGGATTGGCTGTTGAAGTTGAAGTGAGGATCCTTGACTCTGTGGTATTGGAACCAGGCCATCTCCAAAGGATTTGTCTAAGGTAAAGATTTTTCTATTGTGTTGTTACAAAATGTGATGCTTTGATGCCATCACTTAAAAATGCGCGTGCACTCATGCTCTCTCTCTCATGAATTTTAAATAGAGGGCAATTTTTAAGCCCCTAATTTTCAGAATTGTTGAATACCCATTCATATGTTTAGCCTCCTGTGGAATATTTTAGCTACATTGTCAATTAAGCTAGCTAGTTTACGGGACTTGAATTCATCAGCTCACAAAGGGCAGGCTCAGAAAATGGTGTACTGTAGAGTTGTGGTCCTTCCTCTGGTTTAGTCATTAATCTAGCACACACACATAGGATCAGACCAAAATACATACAGAAAATTAGCTACTATGCTAGGGACTAGTTTTGTTAACATTCCCTTGATTTGACAGCTGGAGTAGATGAATGTCATTCCTGACCTTTTCAATGTTAGTTTCTTCACTCTCCTATTCAGACTCCTGCAGCTGCAGTATGGAAGTGAACTTTAATAATCTTTCCCAACCTCTCAAACACATTACAAACAGTTATTGTTTAAAGCAGTATAAAATTTAAGAACCTTCCATTTCACTGCTGTTTAAACTATCCAGTAAATGTTAGCAATTAAAAATGGTGGTCATTTTCTGACCGCTTTGGTAGAATAATCAGATGTTAGGTCTCCAGATTTCTTGCGATTTTTATGACAATGGAAGAGAAAGTATAGGGGCCAGACACCATAATTATTGCTGGAAGTTACTTTCCAAGTTCTCATATTAGTAACTTTTATTTAATAATATGGGGTCAAATCCTTTGTTGATGTGAGGAGATCTATGGAAATTAATATGTCTATAAAATTTGAATTCAGAATACATATTTAAAAATTATTGGCCCAGATCTTTAGGTGCTGTAAATTGGTATTGCTTCATTGAAGTCAATGGCACCGTGTCAATTTACACCATCTGAGGATCTGGCTCTCTTCTAAATGTAAATATGGTAAAGAAACTCACCCCTGTATGGGGATATATGATTTAGGGTGTGTTCAAGGTGACTGCACTGTCCTTGTGTAATGGAGAGGAGGTGGCCCCTCCTCTCAGATGAAGGGGAAGTGACAGCTGGAGGAGAAGAGGACAACAGTTGAGGGACAGAGGCAGGCAGGTACTTCTGTGTTCATAAGCATTGGATTCAATCCTCTCCTGTCATTGATACATGTTGTTGTCCTGAGAACCCAGAACAGGAGAACCAAAGATCCCATGGGTCTGGTCTAATGTGCACACCCGCAAACAAGCCCATCTCTACAGGAAGTTATGAGGGGTGCTTGAGGCTCAAAGACTGACTTGCATGCTAGACAGAACCCAGTCAGAGAGCTGGGAAAAGGGGAACCTTGAACTAAAAATTAATAATCATAACCTGTTAGATAATACATAGAGAGATACAGATTTTTTTTTTTATTTAGAGGATAATATTTAGTGGTAACTTTTAGTCATTGTGTATGTATGTGTTCAAATCTTTTTATTATATATATTCTTCATATATTGTTGTAGATACGTGGAATCCAGTTGCATTTGTTCCAGTTTAAATAACATCCCTATTCTGTTGGATTGGTTTGGGGTGTGTGGTGTTTTTTTGGGTGATAACCAGTTGTAACACCCCTTCCCCTCTGCTTTCACCCACCGAGTAAATTACACCACCACTGTGAGATACCATTGCTAAATCTTGGTCACTGGTTTTAGGACAAGGTGACCCTCAGATGTATTTCAAATTATAAAACAATAACCCTACTCTGAAGTCAGTTTACAATAAATTTTAATAAATCAGACATTTTAAAATAGCATTTAGCGTAATATGATCAAAAACATCCGTTCTGATCTGAGTTCAGAAAACAGCCAATTTTATTAGAGGAAAATATAATTTATCTACTGTACTATCATGGCAAAGCATTGGAATTTAAAACAATTACTCTGTATTATTTGTCATGTGTATAGTTTAAATAGTGAAAATAAAGAGCTGTCTAAGGGGCGGTATTGGAGCCTTTCCAAGGAAGTTGCAGTATGGAATAGTCATTTTTAGCCTTGTGGCTTGGAGATAAAAGTGCAATAAAGATGAGTCACCCCAGCAAATGGTTTGTCAGAAAACAATGTAAGTGACTTCCATAGACTCAGAGTGCATGGAAACTGTAAATCCAAAAGGTGTCAATTTACTGTTTAAATACTGCTTCTCACTGCTTTGCTGACACCTGTGATAGGTCGGGCTGTTTCTGGAAATGCAGATTGCCTCCTAATACAAGGTTAGAAAAAGGGGAAGGGAAAAATAATAACTTATTATTATTTGTATTGCAATAGCAGGTAAAAGCTGCAGTCACAGACCAGGACCCCATTGTGCGAGGTGCTGTACAATTGTGGCACAAAGAGGCAGATCCTGTCCCAAAGTATTTCAGTCCAGCCGGGTTTGTCCTCAGAAGCTACTAATGGGCTACTTTTATGCAACCAGTGTCTAGTTAACAGACAACAGAAGAACCTTACTGCTAATTTTGACTAATAACTGGAAGATTGGTTATGAATGCTGAATTTAGGGAACTAGAGGCTAGGTAGAGCTGGTGAAAATTTCTGAATGTTTCCTAATATAGATGAAAATCTTCTTTTTTTCCAATCAGAATTTCAGTGTGGATGACATTTTTGTGAAAATGTTCACAGATATGATCTCTTGTTTACTGACCAGCTCAAAGAGTGGCTGAACAAACATGACTAAAACCGATGATAATGATAAACAGAGTACATTTTGGGATCCAATTGCTGATTAGTTGTAGTTACTTTCTAATGTGCTAGTAATATACTGTATATTTTCTAAAAATAACTCACTCAGATTCTGCTGGTAAATCCACTGCTGAGATTGTCAGTTTTGATCTTAATTGAATATTAAGACAAAGCAGGTTAGAAAAGGTCCAAAGGTGGATGAGAGGCAACGTATTTTGGAAGGGGTGATAAATAATTTAGAGCACTTTTGTCCCTGGAATACTATCCATTAAAAGCATTATCTACAATGAGGGGTTATATAATTTCTATAATCTGTTTTATACCAGGTCCATCACCATAGCATAAAGGCTGTTCTGAT
This sequence comes from Natator depressus, assembly GCF_965152275.1. NCBI lineage: Eukaryota > Metazoa > Chordata > Testudines > Cheloniidae > Natator > Natator depressus. Next base: position 17,615,035 of record NC_134245.1, read on the forward strand.
GGGACAACAGTGAAAATGTCAGGTGTTTCTCTCCTACAGTGTTGTTCAGTGTTCATTCATACCAGGTGAAGTTTTTTCTATGTGGACTTTGTCTAGTGTGCTCTTGTAAATATGGCCATTGTTGTATGTTTATGCATAAGAAAATACATAAGCCAGGTTGTGGCTTTTAAGTAACAGCATGGAGTAGGCAGGTGTTGTGGAGCCATGCTGTTCAAGGTGATTGTGTCCTTGCAAGATCACACCCTGGCCACAAGTGAGAGTCATAAGCCAACAAGGTGGAAAGGTGAGAGGAAAGGCAAAGATGACAATGATTGAATCATGTGATTATTCAGCCAGGCATGGGTATGTTAAAATTAGTATAATTTTCTTTCACTTGTGGGAGATATGGCAGGAGTTAATGTCCAGGAGGAATTTTAATAAAGAGAAGTGGCCAGGTGAACTTGTTTGGGGAGGGCATATCATGAGCTGGGGAATGCACAGAAGAATGTAGGTGGAAGCAGGAGATGGCTGTTAATGGGCATTATGGATGGCACCACTGGTGCAGAGGAGGGAGTGGTGGGGTGAACAGGAAAGGAGACAGAAATGGAGATGCCACGTGCTGGTATTTTTTTGTTCCTTGAGTGAATGACTTACAAAACTAACCAACAAAGTAGGGTGCCTAGATTGTGAATTGCAACAATTACAATCTGCATTATCAATTAAAATTTGCTTTCAATTAACATTTAAGCATTTGGGCTCAATATTTGCTTTTCACAAGACTAGTACATTTGAATGCTTGTCAGAAAGGTTGAGAACATGATCAAATGGAAATTTGCTTTAGACTGTGACTAGATATTCAGGGAAAACTTTTGCCACAGTTTTTGGCCCTTCATTATCTGTTTAGGAAATATGGGAGTGAGCTAATGTTCAGCTAGATTAGATGTAAATCACTGCAGCCAATAACTGTCTTTGACTTGCTGAGTGGAAGGAACAGTAAGACCAAGCTTGTGAACTAGAGATCCAAATCGTCATTCATGTAGCTCCACTGATACCAGGAATACTTTATGTAGCCCAGTGGCTATCTCAGACTTGACTGCAGTAATTACAGAAGAGCTCAACAATAACAAACCCCCTGCCCCTCCTCTCATTACTCACAACCTAATCCAGATGGGAATTCTGGTAAAGTTCAGTTTAAATTAGCTGTTTTTTAATATATTCTTATAATCATTTGAAAGGCTCATTTCAAAGATATCACATAGCTAACAGGGTGGGAGCCCTTCTGAGAGTTCAAATAGCTTAGAGAGACTAACTCATTAAATAACTGCACATCACTCAGCAGCTGACTTTCTTGAAGAATGTTTATGGCACTGGGGAAGAATCTTCCCTTTGAAATCGCTCTTTTCTTTAGACCATTGGCAGCTGAATATCTTATACATATAAATTGTTGAATTTCTTTATACTGTTGCAATTTCCTTCTGAGAGGATTTGAAGTCCTTTTATTATCACAAAAATGAATTGGAGTGATAAATTCTTTTCTATCCACACACAAGATAGTCAGATACCTATGGCCAGAGCTGGTGGGTGGTGGTTTTTTTTTTTTTTTTGGGAGGGGGAGGCAGAGGGGTTGGTGTGACCTACATCATGGCCTACCTATCACAAGGTGGGATGGCCTTTTCAGGGAGTTGGGCTTAACTCCACCTATGACTAATTAGCTATCTCCTAAGTGATGAATTTATTTTTTTGATACTCATAACCATTACATCATAAAGGCACTGACAACATACACAAGGTTCCCTACACCTGAACTTGAGAGAAATTAATCCCAGCGCAGATGCTTACAGACTAGCTGCCAAACCAAAACATTTTGAAATACAGACAACCGTAGCAGATCACTTAGAATCGGCACAATGCTAAACCGGCATCATGATGTAAAAGGGCAAGATAGCCTGCAGGTCACTTGGTCTTCAGATAAAAGACCAGCAAGGAACTCAAGTGGGGGAGACACCCCCGTTGGGAACATGCAGGAGTCTGACTCAGGAAAAAGACCTGCAAAGTAGCCAGGCAGTATGACTTGTTTTATCTGTTCGATTTATGTCGAATTGTTTTGGTTTTGAAGAATCCTTGAAGAAAGGGACTGAAATTCCACCACTGTTGGGGACTTTATTTGCTACATCAGCCAGCGAGTTGGCCCTCTGGCTTATGTTACCTGTAATGAGCCTTCTTTTTTCCCCCAAATACATTCCCCAAAAGGCCTTCTTAAAAGAGGTACTTCCTGCAATTCCTGAGAAGGATGAATAGCTGCTGCTGTAATGCCATTTGCAGGCACAAGCACGGCCTTATGGAGGCAGTCTGAAAATGACATCAGGGCACCCCATTTTCAAACAAAGGTGTCTTAAAGCCAGCACTGAGACACTCAAATCAGGCACATCCCTGCAGTGTGGTGCACCTGAACAATTAAATGCAGGATCTGTATATCCATTTGTACATCTATTTGCTGAAGGCACAGAACAGTGGTTATTAGATACTATGCTCTAAAATAGCTTCACGGAGGAGGATGTCCCATTGCAAATGTTTGTTTTCTTTTCTTTTCCTTCTTATAATTGATGCTTTTCACACATTTCTCATTCAAAGTTTTCTTGAAGGTCTTGCCCTCTATAGGATTGTGTTTAAAGAGCTCTCTAATGGTTGACAGTCAACCCTCCAAAAGACTTTACTGATTAAAAGGATGCCCTGTGAAAAAGCTCTTCAGATACCATAGGACTATCATGCTTCTCATTTTTTGTGCTGAGCAGAGCTGTTCAAATTTTTTCAAAATTCACAATGTTGATTGAAAACAAATCAGTTTTTAATTTTGATTGAAAAAAATGGAGAATATTGACATACGTTTTTATCCTTAAGGAAAACATCTGAAGCTCTTTCCTCAATTAATTAAATAAGTCCTTTCTAGATTCATTTTTTTATCTATTTTAACTATCTGAAAACAAGTAATATATATGATTAGCACAGTCATATGGCTTGTTTAGTCAAATTGTTAGACATACTTAGCCTTCTATGCAGTAGGTCACTAATTGCACTCCCGAATTTGGTGCAACAATTACATGTGGCCCTGAACATCTGGCTTTTTAAATATTGGCTTCCAATTTGTTTGTTCTTCTACTTTCTTGCTATTACAGCAAATCTCGTATCAGAGAACTTTTCCCCACAGTCTTGGGATACAATAACAGCAGTGCAATGTCAGAAGTCCCTAGTGGATAATGAACAATACATCCTTGAGATCTGGGCCCATTCAAAGGAGGTCCAGCATTTGGCCAGATGCAGCAGAGGTAGTCAATCAAACTAGAAAGCAGAGGAGCAGTAAAGGTGTGCTGATTGTTCCTGGCTGTGGGTTTGCTTTTACACCACCATGGTGAAATGAAGAATGAGAGGTGTGCCAGAAGCCACCCCCATCCACAACTATGTCAAATATCACCTACATCAGATCATATTGTACCCAAAGAGAAAAATATCAGGAGAACCTCATGGCTACTTGCTGCCCATTAGCTGCTTGCTACAGCAAAGAAAATCAAGAGGAGCCAGAAAGAGGAAAGGTCCCATGCATGTTGGATACCTTCCCATTACTAAGACCCCCCTGGTAACATCAATGTTTGTTTCATGATAGCGAGGAGTGGATAACAGGTTGGCATAACTGGATAATAATCATGTCAGTGATTCAGTCACATGACAATCATACAGAACAGGTTGCCTTCACGGGGGGAGAGAGGGGAGTGTGGTCTGTGTGAGCCTGTCGGGCAGAGGGGCAGAAGCAGGGGGTGCATCACCACACCTACACCGAAGAGTGAGTTATAAAAAGTGGTATGATGCTGGCTAGTCAGAGGCGAGTGAGGAAGACCATCCTGGCAGGGTCCCAGGGACAGAGTAAAGAGTCACTATGTCCAGATGGGATGGGTAGGAAGAAAAATCAGCCTGTCTGGTGTCAGAGGTAGATGACTACATCTAATATGGGAAAGGAGAAAGGAAAAATCCCCATGGGGTGGGACAAAGGTAATAGGGAAGGCCAGGGCTGGGATGGAGTGTCAGATCTCAGATATTGGCTTCTGTTGAGATCAGTGACAAGATTTATTGATCTTGATTAATATTTACTTTGAGGGACTCTGTCTTCTGTTGAACTAAAACAGAAGTCAATGTGTGGTGGTATCTGCACTCTATTACAGAAATTAATAATGACAGATTTAACAATATTCTTCTGACACTGCTAGAAAGTAAAGTATGCCATACAGTAGGTAGTGGATCTTAATCTACCAATTTGAGCACTTTCATACTGTGGCATATTGCGTTATGTGTGCTCTAGACACGAAGAGAGTAACATAGCTTAGGTTAGTGGCACAACCAATCGATTAAATAGTGCTTTGATGTGAAGAATTGCACTAGTTATTGATCTTTGAGGTCGTATTATAGTTGAAGTCTAGAACTGATTAATCAAATGGTCATTTTTAGCCAAGTAACTTTTGAATCCTGGGTCTTAATTGCTTCAGACTCCTGTTATTGATCTCCCATGTCAAAATAATTGAACTTTATGGCTGACCACTGATACTTCCTGAGAGACCACATAATTACTCCCAATCAACCATGAGCCAATAGAAGCTGAGTATGTGCAAGTCCTTGGCAAATCCTGTATATTAATATTCTTCCAAATGAGCACAAGTCCTACAATGTGGCCGCCTATTTAGTAGTACACACGCACAGTCCTAAATTTAAAGATAACTCATCACACAGTATTTAATTATAGATAATTTTTTTTATTACAGATCCTCATATAAAACATGCTCGGTTATACTCTTAGTCACCATCCTGCAACTTCTTACACACAACTTGTTAATGCTGTGCCTTGACTTCAGTGGGGTTCCACATAAGGGCAGCAGTACGTACAAGTTGCAGGACTGGGGTCCTTGTTTTTAATATACATTTGTTTGACCCAGGAAGACTAATGTTTCATAACGCTGTGACTGCCTAGGAGAAGTGATTGATTACATGTGCTTTAATACCCAACTATTGCCAAAATTCTTCTCTCCTGCTCTTGCAGGAGAGAAAAATGTTGCTCTGTGCCATCATCCCCCTCCTTTATTAGGTTTATGATCATGAATAATATGTTTGTCTTGTTTGCACAAATAAAACAATGTCATTTCCATGGGCATGCTCATATTTGTTCTCTCCATCTTAGGGGCCCTGAGAGAAGATACCCTAGTACCAAAATGCATGGGCAATCTCCTCTTCAAAGAGCTCATGGTCTCTGGCCTCACACAAAATCCCAAGCCTTTGTATTAGAGGAGGCTGAAAAATAAGTCAAATTCTTGTCCCAAAGAATGTTTCTGCTACTTCTCTTTTAAAAAATACTCTCCGGCAAACTGAAACATAAACAAGTATTTTGCAGAACGAGTTCAACAAGTCAAGAATCTTCACATCCTTTCCCCATTGTTGACAGAAAATAAGATCTCTATATATAGATGGCAGGGTACTTATGTGATAAATGTCCAAAGTGTAGGTAATGAAAACTTCATGATGCCTTGTTGAATAGCTTTTGCTGTCAAATTCATATATCAAACCCTACTTGAAAAAGTGCACTGGCTTTACTGGATTGTGTTTGCCAGACAATCACTCTGCTGCTACTAGTGCTTTTATTCATTGCATTTTTTAATATACTATTTTAGCAATTTTTCTTTCCTTCAGGAGGAGGGAGACTTTAAACAGCTGGTGTAATTTGCACTTGATTTTGATAGTTACATTTAATATCCAGGCAATGTAGGGATTGTAAATCCATTACGCCTTTTGTAGCTTTTTCATTCTTCTTTTTGAGTATCTCCCAAACACATTTCTGCCTCATTCTGACTCTTTATAAGAGACTTCACAAAAGGAACAGCTTCCTTTGAGGCCTGGACATCAGCAAATCTCTTCCTAATCTTAAGGGGCCGAGGCAGAGGAAACTCACTATAATTACTAATGCTCAGCTGTCTTTATGACCAAACCATATTTCCCAGATGTCATATCAGACAGGTTAGCCCCTCCTTCCAGACCTTTGTCTGTTTTTCCTTATCACCATGGTTCTCTCTTTCAAGTTAGTGATTCTCAGCCATGGATTGTTCTATAGTCACAGAATCAGAGACTTTAAGGTCAGAAGGGACCATTAAGATAGTCTAGTCTGACCTCCTGCACACCACAGGCCACAATCTCACCCACCCGCTCCTGTAACAAACCCCTAACCTATGTCTGAGCTATTGAAGTCCTCAAATCATGGTTTAAAGACTTCAAGGTGCAGAGACTCCTCCAGCAACTGACCAGTGCCCCATGCTGCAGAGGAAGGCGAAAAACCCCCAGGGCCTCTGCCAATCTGACGTGGAGGAAAATTCCTTCCCGACCCCAAACATGGTGATCAGCTAAACCCTAAGCATATGGGTGAGACTCACCAGCCAGACACCCAGGAAAGAATTCTCTGTAGTAATTCAGATCCCACCCCATCTAACATCCCATCAAAGGCCATTGGGCATATCTACCGCTAATAGTTGAAGATGAATTAATTGCTAGAATTAGGTTATCCGATCATATTGTCCCTTCCATAAACTTATCGAGCTTATGGACGTATCCTGAAGCCAGATACATCTTTTGCCCCCACTGCTTCCCTTGGAAAGCTGTTCCAGAACTTCACTCCTGTGATGGTTAGAAACCTTCGTCTAATTTCAAGTCTAAACTTCCTGATGGCCAGTTTATATCCATTTGTTCTTGTGTCCACACTGGTACTGAGCTTAAATAATTCTTCTCCCTCCATGGTATTTATCCCTCTGATATATTTATAGAGAGCAATCATATCTCCTCTCAGACTTCTTTTGGTTAGGCTAAACAGGCCAAGCTCTTTAAGTGTCCTTTCATAAGACAGGTTTTCCATTCCTTGGATCATTCTAGTAGCCCTTCTCTGTACCTGTTCCAGTTTGAATTCATCTTTCTTAAACATGGGAGACCAGAACGGCACACAATATTCCAGATGAGGTCTCACCAGTGCCTTGTATAATGGTACTAACACCTCCTTATCTCTACTGGAAATACCTCGCCTGATACATCCCGAGACCGCATTAGCTTTTTTCACGGCCATATCACATTGGCGGCTCATAGTCATCCTGTGATCAACCAATACTCTGGCGTCCCTCTCCTCCTCTGTTACTCGCAAGTGTTGCGGCCCCAGTTTATAAGAAAAATTCTTGTTGTTAATCCCTAAATGCATGACCTTGTACTTTTCACTATTAAATTTCATCCTCTTTCTCCTCAAGGTCATCCAGATCTTTCTATATGATATCCCGGTCCTTCTCTGTATTGGCAATACCTCCCAGCTTTGTGTCATCTGCAAACTTTATTAGCACATTCCCACTTTTTGTGCCAAGGTAAGTAATAAAGATTGGTCCCAAAACAGATCCTCGAGGAACTCCACTAGTAACCTCCTTCCAGCCTGACAGTTCACCTTTTCAGTGTGACTCGTTGAAGTCTCCCCTTTAACCAGTTCCTTATCCACCTTTCAGTTTTCATATTGATCCCCGTCTTTTCCAATTTAGCTAATGATTCCCCATGTGGAACCGTATCAAATGCCTTACTGAAATAGCGGTAAATTAGATCCACTGCATTTCCTTTTGTCTAAAAAAATCTATTACCCTCTCAAAGAAGGAGATCGGATTGGTTTGAGACTACCTACCTTTTGTAAAGCCATGTTGTATTTTGTCCCAGTTACCATTGACCTCAATGTCCTTAACTACTTTCTCCTTCAAATTTTATTCCAAGACCTTGCATACTACAGATGTCAAACTAACAGGCCTGTAGTTACCTGGGTCACATTTTTTTCCTTTCTTAAAAATAGGAACTATGTTAGCAATTCTCCAGTCATATGGTAGAACCCCTGAGTTTACAGATTCATTAAAAATTTTTGCTAATGGGCTTGCAATTTCATATGCCAGTTCCTTTAATATTCTTGGATGACGATTATCTGGGCCCCCCGATTTAGTCCCATTAAGCTGTTCAAGTTTGGCTTCTACCTTGAATGTGGTAATATCTACCTCCCCTCATTAACGACTGAGGCAAAGTATTTGTTTAGATATTGGGCCATGTCTAGATTATCCTTAACCTCCACTCCATCCTCAGTGTTTAGCGGTCCCTCTTCTTTTTTCTTTGTTTTCTTCTTATTTATATGTCTCTAGAACCTTTTACTATTGGTTTTAATTCCCTTTGCAAGGTCCAACTCTACACGGCTTTTGGCATTTCTCACTTTATCCCTAAATGTTCTGATCTCAATAAGGTAGCTTTCCTTGCTAATCCCTCCCATCTTCCACTCCTTGTAGGCTTTCTGCTTTTTCTTAATCACCTCTCTGAGATGCTTGCTCATCCAGCTTGGTCGACAACTCCTGCCTCTGATTTTTTTTCCCCTTTCTTGGGATGCAGGCTTCTGATAGTTTCTGCAACTTTGACTGGAAGTAATTTCAGGCCTCCTCTGCCTTTAGATCCACAAGTTCTTCAGTCCAGTCCAATCCACTTCCCTAACTAATTTCCTTCATTTTTTAAAGTTAGTCCTTTTGAAATCAAAAACCCTAGTTACAGATCTATTTTTGTTTATTCTTCCGTTTAGTTTGAACTGAATTAGCTCATGATCACTCGAACCAAGGTTGTCCCCTACAATCATTTCTTCTATGAGGTCCTCACCACTCACCAAAACCAAATCTAAAATGGCATCACCTCTTGTCGGTTCAGCAACTACTTGGTGAAGGAATCCATCAGCTATCGCATCCAGGAAAATCTGAGCCCTATTATTATTACTAGCACTTGTCCTCCAGTCTATATCTGGGAAGTTAAAGTCTCCTATGATCACACAATTCCCATTTGTATTTACCTCATTAAAAACATTAAAGAGGTCTCTATCCATATCCAGATCGGGTCCCGGCGGTCCATAGAACACCCTAAGCACTATTCCAGGAGAGGCTCTAGTAGCTTTCTTCCCCAATGTGATTTTTGCAGGCAGACTCTTATCTATTCCATCACTTATTTCCTTATACTCTCTACCTCATCATTGATATACAATGCTACTCCTCCACCTTTGCCTTTATTTCTGTCTTTCCTAAGCAGCACATACCCTTCAATACCTGTAGTCCAGTCATGACTACTATTCTACCATGTTTCAGTTATCCCTATAATATCTGGTTTCACTTCCTGCACCAGTAACTCTAGTTCCTCCATTTTGTTACCTAGGCTCCTCACATTGGTGTACAAACATCTTAATTTTTGCTGTTTGGCCTCACTCACATTCTTTACCCAATTAGGCACAGACATCCTACCACCAGTACCACCTATTAGACTGGTATGTACACTACCCTTCCTCCTTATGTCCATTCTCCTACCCATGGCTGTATCTTTTCTTACTTTTGTTTTCTTCCCTCTCAATGTTAAAATCCGGCGTGGAGATTACCTGAACAACTCCCAACCATCTCCCTCAGATTCCTAGTTTAAAGCTCTCTTGATCTGTTGTTTCAGAGTAACAGCCGTGTTAGTCTGTATTCGCAAAAAGAAAAGGAGTACTTGTGGCACCTTAGCGACTAACCAATTTATTTGAGCATAAGCTTTCGTGAGCTACAGCTCACTTCATCCTGAGCTGTAGCTCACGAAAGCTTATGCTCAAATAAATTGGTTAGTCTCTAAGGTGCCACAAGTAATCCTTTTCTTGATCTGTTGTGCCATCCTCCATCCTAGAAGTCTATTTCCCTCCTTACTCAGGTGAAGTCCATCCCAAGAGAACAGTCCTCTGTCCATGAATGCTTCCCAGTGGCCATACATCCCAAAGCTCTCCTTATAGCACCAGTGCCTGAGCCATCTGTTGAGCATCATAATCTTATCACACCTTTGTTGCCCTTCTCTAGGAACAATATCTTTGCTCAGTTTCAACCCTACAACCACCATCTCCAGCAGAGACAGAGGCTAAGATTCCATATGTGACACTGGATAGTAAGAACACTCAACCACTGCTTTTCCTAAAGGATAACTAGAGGGGTTATAATGTAGCTAAAGTAATATTTACTAATTAAGAATTTTATACATTAAAAAAATTCAAACAGTTTTTAGAAATACTGACCTCTTCCAAAATGTCAACACTGATTTGTGCACCACAGTGAGGGCTGTTATTTTCCTGATATTTCCTAAGAGGGGATATGGTCAATGGATTTACCCTGTACCCTTAAACAGGGGCTGCTGTGAACAATGTCGTCTCCAAAGTTATATTGAGCTTGATCAGCAAAAGAAGGGGGACTGGCTGTCTTTCTGTGCTGTTTTCTCCATTTTTGTGTCTCGGGGAGCTTCTCTATCCTTCGTCTTGTCCCATTTTCCAGAGGTCTGGCCAGTACCAGAGCCCACAGCCAATGGATCTGTTTTTAATCCCCATTTTTAGAGGGAAGAGGCCATTATGCCACCCAATATGTGGACAGGAAGTGGGTTGTCATTTGCCTTCAAGCCTCTGTGCATGTGTAAGTCTTCCAGCTCTGGTGCCCCTCCCTCATGACTATCATGGTGAACCTGTTGCTCCACGGAGGAGAGGAGTCCTCAGAATGTTTCCCATTCTTCTAGCTTTGCTTCCTGCCTCTGCTCCTCAGTGTGGAGGCTCGTAGCACCAAATCAGCTGAAGGACAGCCCATTGCAGGCTCACAGCAATCTGCTGAGCAGACACCTATTCAAGCACGTCCTATGCGTCAACCAAGCTTCCCTGTGGTTTTGCAGGCTGCTCCGTGACACATTCTAGCAACCCCTTAGTCAGCAGCATTCTATGTGGCCATGGTCTGGTGATATGAATGGCTCCTGCTTTGAGAATTTCTGCAGTAGGCATAGATACTTACCCTTTATGAGAATATTTTCAGTCTTCCAATGACTTACCTGGGTTCTAACCCCACTGCTGCTGTGGAGTGCTACTTTGCAGAAGGGTCACAACCATGAAATCCTAGACGGCAATGGATTTTTGTATGATATGGTTTCCTGCCTGTTGTACAATTGTCTGTACATTACAGTTTAATTTTGTGATCTTGCTTATAAAAAGAAAGGGAAAATAATTGCATTTATATATCATGTTTAATCTGAGGATCCCAAAGCACCTTTTCAAACACTAAATTTCACAATAGACCTCTGAAGTGTCTACATATTATTATAATCATTCCACTATTTGGGTAAACTAAAGCACAAAGAGGCTAAGGGTCTGATCTAAAGCCCATTGAATTCAGTGGCCTACATTTTCAAAAGTAACAATTTTGGGTGCCTCAGATTTAGGGTGTCCAACCTGAGACACCTTACAGATGATTTCATGAAAGTGCAGAGAACCCAGCTCATGAAAATCAGGTTCTTTGGGTAACTCAAGTTGGGCATCAAAAATGGAGGCATCTAAATCACTAGTGACTCTTGAAAATGTAGGCCATTCACACCCTAAGTGACTGACCAAAAGTCATGCACTGCTAGTCTAAGCAACAATCCCTTACTAGTAACATTTTAGGACTTGAGTTTTCAAAATGCTGACCAGCCAAAACACCATGAAAAGTCCATGAGAGCTGTGGGTGTTCATTGCCTCTTAAAATACGCCCATTACATTTTAAAATTATACCATTTAACTTAGAATTTGGCCAACCCCTCGCCACCTGGCCCCCAAGAAACTAAATGAAGTTATACTGACTTTGATTAACTAATCGATAGCTATTGGTGTGGAGAGAATGCATATCTGCACAGGCTTAATTTTGTGTAGCTTGAAATGGTTGACACATTGCAACTCGGAAATCCAGGCAAATATATATAAATATGCAAAATATTAGGTTCTGATATTAATTAAAACACTTGTAAAAATAGTTGGTAGACATGTTCAGTACATATTTTTGTTATGAAGATAGTGTGGCTGCTCCAAAACTGTGTTGTTGGTTTTTTTTCCAAGATACTAAAAGGCACCAGATTTTCCTCCTTTCTTCCTTCCTTTTTCTTTTGCAGTCTCTTACAAATTTTATTACTTTTAATTAATACTTATATTTAGCTATGTTTCAGAAGAACATGCCGATGAAATTGCTAAAACTTTGTCATTCTGATATTCCCTTGATTAAAAACAGTTTAAATAATTTGTTCTCCCTTTTTTCTTTACAGAAATAGACATCTGAGCCACTAATTTGTTTCAGAGTGGTAACTGTGTTAGTCTGTATCAGCAGAAAGAACGAGGAGTACTTGTGGCACCTTAGACTAACAAATTTATTTGAGCATAAGCTTTCGTGGGCTAAAGCCCACTTCATCAGATGCATGCAGTGGAAAATACAGTAGGAAGATCTATCCATCTATCTTCTATCCACACAGAACATGAAAAAATGGGGGTTGCCATACCAACTCTGATTATCACTACAAAAGTTTGTTTTTTTTTCTCCTGCTGATAATAGCCCACCTTAAGCGATTGGTCTCGTTAAGAGTTGGTATGGCAACCCCCATTTTTTCATTTTGTGTGTGTGTGTGTGTGAGAGAGAGGGGGAGGAGGGGAGAGAGGGGGAGGGCGGGAGTTCCACTGCATGCATCTGATGAAGTGGGCTTTGGCCCACGAAAGCTTATGCTCAAATAAATGTGTTAGTCTCTAAGGTGCCACAAGTACTCCTCGTTCTTTCTACAGATTTGTTTGCCTTCTTTGAGGCTATTCAAATGTAGAAGAGCTGAGTTAGTGGCCCCTGGCAATTGGGGGCTATAATAGAATCATAGAATATCAGGGTTGGAAGGGACCTCAGGAGGTCATCTAGTCCAACCCCCTGCTCAAAGCAGGACCAATCCCCAATTTTTGCCCCAGATCCCTAAATGGCCCCCTCAAGGATTGAATTCACAACCCTGGGTTTAGCAGGTCAATGCTCAAACCACTGAGCTATCCCTCCCCCCAAAGAGATGCTGACATACTTATTTATAGTTTGGTGAGGCTACCAGGCACTGCAAATAACACCTTTCACTCAAAGTTACATTGACTTTAAGTAATAGCTGTAGCTAAAAAGCTTTTTAAAGCATATATTAGCACAGTTCATGTGTAGATGTGTTTGTTAGTCCTAGCCAGGATACCATGCCAGTGATTGCCCAGATATTATTCTGCTTTACTTCAAAGATACAGAATTGTTTTATGTAATTGTCTGCCTTAATCACTTTAAACATACTGACAAGCACAGTTGACCAAATAATAGAGCTTATGCTCTTCTTATATCATTTGTTATCCATGATGCTCTTCCTTCTTGTAATTGCCTTTCAATTTTTCATGACTTAAAAATGGAGACTATACATAATGAATACAAATAGCAAATTGATTAAATGTAACATACATTGTAACGCTAGCTAGATTTTCACTTGTTAATTATAGAGAGATCTGGCAAATTCTCATGAAAACACTCATGTCATAGAGCAATCTAGATCTAACAGCTATAGCAGTACAGCTGACCACCTTCCTTTTCACATGTGCTTTGCAACAGAAAATAGGAAGGCCAACATTGTCAAAAGTGGCCACAGATCTGCGGTTTCTTGGTTTTTGTGTGCTAATTGGAGACACCATCAGTCTGATTTTCAGAACATGCTGAGCACCCACTAATGAACTCACCCCTCAGCAGCTCTGAAAATTTGCCTGTAATTTCCCATATACAGACAAGCCTTAGGTCCTGCTTGATCCAGGAAATCCAAATGAGTTGACAGACCTTTTCAGTGAGACGGTGTGGGTGCAAAGGTGTCTCTGCTCATTTGGAATCCACAGCTCTTTGCAGGAAGGAGCCTTTGTAAATACTAGGAATACTGAGGAGCTGGCCCTGTAAATATGTAGGGATTTTTATTTGGGTACATTGAGACAGAAGTAACTTACTTCAGATCATGCAGTGAATCAGTGGTAGAGCATGGATAGCCCCCAGCCATTCCTTCCAGCAGTCCTCAGATGGGGTAAATTTTCATAGCTGTATTCACTTCAGTGCCAATTTTCATCAACTCAGTCGGCTCACCCCAGTTCACCCACTGCAACACAGCTGCCTGATAAATACAAGAGTTTATTTTCTTTCCATTCAAATGTTATAGACAATAAGCATCAGTATTACTAGCCTCAATTTAGAAAGTTAACTGACAATGAAGCCCCATTATTTAATTCCTCATATTTCTGTGGTGGGGTTTTTTTTTGTTTTTTGTTTTTTTTTAAACCTTAGGAATATAAATCTGGGTTTTCCTGATTTTGCTGCATGTTTTCTTGAAGGTAAAGAGAGCTGGAATTGGCTTTTTCTCTGTTTATAATTGAAAGAGTGAAGTGATTTAACAATTTTTTTTCTCCTACCAGTTTTAGACATTTAAATTTAATAAGGGTTAACCAAAAAAAAACAAAAACAAAAACAAAAAACCAAGCATTTAAAAACTGTCTGACAAACTATTTTCATTTCTCAACTGCTCATATTTTCACTTTTCTTGGTGCAGTACTTGTGAGGTCATAATCCTATTAGTTCTGTTTTGGTCGAGTTTTTCAGGGTAAAATAGGGTAAACAAGGCCTGACTCTTAATGTAAGAAATAAGCAGAAATGAATGCACTCACACAAACATGTTCAGGTCTCCTTCGTACACCACAACGAAGCAAAAAAGACAAACACTATTTCCCCCCCTTTGCCTCTCATCTTTACTATATACTTACAATCAGAATAATTCAATTCTATTATGGTATGTTAAGGCATATTACCTGTCTGTCCAGCCATTCATCCAGGTACTTCTCTGGCCCCCCTTCACCATATTATCTGAGCATCTCCCACATATTAAACAAAATAATCTCTCATGCCCTTTTATTCCTGCCCAGCCTGTAAGAGAAATAGTTTAATTAGTTATAGAGGTTTTGAGGGCAGGTGTTTTGTTTTGTTCTGTTGTGTTTGGTGGTTGGTTTTTTGCTGCAAGGGAGAGAGATTTGTTCAGTTTTTGAGAAAGTGAGATTTATCTTTGGAGAATCGTGTCATACCAAAATGAAAACTATTTTTAATACATATCATTTTGAAAGGCAGACTCCCTTTTTAAATGCTTGGAATTAATTTTTTTTTAAATGGCCTGGAATTCATGACAGCTGTATGGAAAAGCCGTACACCTCTACAATCATAAAAACACATTTAAACACCCCAAGCAAAATGGATGCCACATTTTAGTTTATTATTCCTAGTGGAGTACAGATTGGTCTTCCTACTTTGATATTTATTTATACCGAAGAGCTACAAGAACATAAATGCCACTCTTGGGATAATCCTAATGCTAGGGATCAGATAGAAAACACATTGCATCTGCCTTTATTAGCAATAAAATGAAGGAGTGTTTAGGTATAATCCTCCTAATAAAGGACATATTTGAAGGTCAAGTGTAGTCTTCAGAATGAACGTGTCAGGGAAAATCTATACCTTTTTATGTAAAACTACGCCTCTTTTTCTTGAACTAACTAACCAGGGAGAAAATAAAACCTAATTCCTTGGTTCTGTTGTTCGTTTCGCTTCAGGGCCACTTACAGGTGTATTCAAAAAGATTCTGTGCACTTCAAGACTTTGGTGCTCACATGAAAAATTAATTATTGTTTTGTTGCTAGACAAAAAGCTGCTGCCTTTCGCACTCAGTGAAGTAGCGAGCTCGATGGCAGGGGATGGTTCTCTCTGAGGCCAGCACACCGCTTCGCACCAGAACATTTATTGATATGGGAAAATACCCGCTTTTATCAAAAGACTGTTAAATAGGTAGGAGATGTGCAGGGCAGTACATACCGAATAACAGGGAACAGAATCTTGACAAAGGAAAATGTCAACCAAAATAAACACCTAGCAGTAGGCTGACCCTGCACCATGCCCACAGGCTGCTATGAGATTGCCACAGAGTCACTTGTAATAACTTTTTTGCTAGTTATTGTCTGGAAGTATATCATCACCTGAAGGGCCAGAGGGTGACTTCAGACTGTCCGTATATAGCAGAAGAAGGACATACAGAGAGGATTTTACACCTGTGCTCTGAGATCTACTCTGGCTGCCAGTTCATTTCTGATTGCAAATTTAAATTGTTGGTTTTCATCTCTACAAGGCCCTCAGTGATTTGGGAGCTGGCCACATGAGAGATCACTGCTCTCCTCCTGTGGTACCATGGAGAGTGTGTTCACCTGAGGGGCTCAACTTGACAACACTCTGGTTTAATCACATGGGGCTTGAGACAAGTGTTTTCAACGTCAGACCCTTGAATTTGAAACTCTTGCCTTAGTTGCCGGGAGCACCAGATTCTGAGAGCACCAGAATCTGGGTCATCTTGGAATTCCGTAAGGGCTGTCTGCTTCTCCAGCCTTTCAAGAGGGGGGATAAATTAATAAGCATATTCAAATAAGGTAGGATGGTATTTAGTAATCCTGACACAGTGAAGAGTGAGACTAGTCTATTACTGACTTATTTCTCAAAAAGAAAAGGAGGACTTGTGGCACCTTAGAGACTAACAAATTTATTTGAGCAGAAGCTTTCGTGAGCTACAGTTCACTTCATCGGATGCATCTGATGAAGTGAGCTGTAGCTCACAAAAGCTTATGCTCAAATTGGTTAGTCTCTAAGGTGCCACAAGTCCTCCTTTTCTTTTTGCGGATACAGACTAACACGGCTGCTACTCTGAAACCTGATTTATTTCTATGATTCACCAGGCATACTAACCAAGATCATTTCAGTGGCTCTTATGAAAATCCTTAAATGTACTACTGAAACCCAACAAAATGAGTCCGGTAACAAGCCTATGGCCAAACCTTAGCAGTCTGGGTCAAGTCTAAAAGCATTTGCTTTATTTAATTAACATGAAACAGAGCAAGTCAGTCTCAGAGACAGGACTGGAAATGATTCTTTTGAACATTGTTTTCAGGTTACTGGAGTAGAAGAGGAATGATCCCCAAAATACTGGGCCACTGTCAACCGTAACCACTATCTATCACAAGGTTTTAAAAATGGCTACATTCCAAGGTATAACACACACAGATGTATGGAAGATGTATAGTTTGGTCTCAAATGCAAACACAATTCACTGTATTTTGATTTCCTTATGCATTACTCCCATGGATGCAGAGTGGATGAGCACTGTTAACTGGGGGCTCTTGCTTTTGTGGGAAGTTAAATATAGTGAAAGTTGAAGTCAATGGGAATCGAACCCCTGCAGCAGAAGGCAGGAATAGGCTTCACATTATTTGATTTGGTACCATGTTTTGGCTTACAAGTTCTCTTCTAAGGCAGGCCCTGAATATAGCTGATTATACTAGGTTTCAGAAGGCCTGAAGCCACATGCAGATCAGCTGGTAATAGCTCTTTTGAGAATTTCTCAATCTCTTTTTATATATTTTTGGGTTTGATTTGACTTTAGTTTGCTCAAGCACTTCTTTTTACAGTTCTTTTGAAGCTCTCCTATCTGAAACTGTGGCACTGAAATATGTTGACTGTTGTACATTTATCGAAACTAGGGATCATGAGTGATTGAACTGGCTAACTGCCATTCTTGCAGCAATTTTTTTTTTCCTTGTGGATTCTTAGATCATATGCCTCAGGAAGAGTGTGTGTGGTTTTTAATATTGTTGTTATGAATGTTTTGATATTGCGGTAATGATTTTTTCATATTTGATAATAAAACTTTGAAATGATAGCAGTGGAAGCCTTGAAGTAGCTTTAATAATCTATTGATTTCATGGGGGGGTGAGGTTCTTAGCTCTGCAACCATCAGATTTTTATTTTGTGGGGGTTTCTCCTAATGCCTTTGACTACTGTTATGTGCTGAATAAGTGTCTGCCTCTTAAAAACAGTATACAAGGAAAAATGTTTAAATGATCCTGTCCAGGTAGAACAAAGTGACTTCAAACAGCACCTCCTGGGTCTAATTCTGCACCATTAAAGTCGATATGTGGCTTGCCATAGATTTCAATGGCCATAGCATCAGGCCCTACTAGGGGATAGCGAGGATGTATCTAATGCATGGAAGCTATATTCTAATCTATAAAGCAAAATTTGAAATAAACAGGTTCAAAAATTATTTAGACTGTAATCTCTTTAGAGCAGGGACTGGTGTGCTTTTTATATATATATATATATATATATACACACACACACACACACACACACACAGAGTGTCTTGAGCTTTTGGGCACGCACTGGTTTAAAAAAAAAAAAAAAACAATCTGAATCTATTTGTGGAAGTCCAGCTGATGATAGGCTCTCGAAGGAGGAGGTGGAATCCATTCCACTAGCTTCATCATAGAAATATTTCATAAGAGATTCATAACTTCCAGATGGGAAGATTACATGACAAGGTGGTTAGAAAACTAGACTGCATTCAGATCTTTGGAAGACAGGACAAAGGAACAAGATTACGGAAGCTAAATAAGGAAACTATTTGCAGTATTAAATTGATCACCAATAAAATGTTAACATTTACCCAGAACTACCACATAGTAACATCTGTAATTCTGCAGTAGGACCTGATCCACAGGGGTCATTCCATTAATTTAACAGGCTTTGCAGTGTCCTTATTTCTTAGACATAGACTTGGTAACTATTCCATTTTTAAATGGTGTCCCTGGTGATTTAATTCATCTCCTTGAGGGAGAGGACTGTTCCTGAAATATATTTCTTCTGCCTTGTCTGACCTGCCTTTGCTCACACCTTTTGATTTGGGAGACTAGATTCTAACAGACAATTATCAGGTATTCTGGTTAAAACATAGGACTGATGTCAAGAGGTCTAGATTATATTCCTGACTCTGACAATTAAACATGCTAATGACAAGTACTATGTCTCAGCTTTGTGTTCTGAAGCCTCAGGACAAGGCACTCTCTAGGAACAATAAATTCTTAAAGGACTAGGGGCCCCAATTCAGCAAAACACTTTGTTTTAGGCACGTGCCTAAATTCCATTGAAGCCTTAAGGATGTGCTTAAATGCCTTTCTGAATCAGGGGATGCGCTAACCCCTTCCACACATCTGAGAAAATCAAAGAGCACAATCTGGTAACGTGCAGAGATCTGGAGAAGTGTTCAATTTATGCTTTTTTTTTTTTTTTTTTAATCTTTGAAAGGGCAGCCGTGTTTGGCCCTTAGAGCATATTCTGTTTTTAGCTACTTTTGGTATTTAACTCTGTAGATACAAATATTTCCAAGGAAGAAGCCTGTTCAGTTGCCCAGCCTATTTTAGACCCAGGGCACTCCTGGCCCTACCTACATGTCATTGTGACAGAGGCTGATTGTTTTTTCTTAACCTTTCAAAGGAGAGAATCTTTTTACTGAAAGATAGACAATCATAATCCAGTCCAGAAAACGCATCTGGGGAAGCTACTCCTCCTAACCTTGTAAGACTATGTGAAGAGAGTTGGGGGGGGGGGGGAGAGGCGGAAAAAAACCCAGCTCATTGTGAGTCAGGTTTGGCATTCTTTTCTGTATCTCATACACCAGATCCTGGGACACAGCTAAACCAGGGTGTGTGCGCGTGCGCACACACACGGCTTCCAGCTCATCACTGCACTTCCTGATCCTGGTGCTGCACTTTGCTCTGAGCTGTTAAATTAAAGCAGCCCAGCTTTGTTTGCAGCCTGGAAGAATAGAACAAACGCGCGAGAGAGATTGGAAAAAAAGCCACGAAAAACGGATTAGCATGGGCATTCTGGCCATGCCCTCTTCTTCCAGCCACAATCCCTTTACCCAGGTATGTTATGCTGGCAACAGGAAGGGCAAACAGGATGGCTTTTCACTTTTGTATAACGTTTGTAGAGCCAGCTTGTGAAAGCGATGCTTATAGAAATACAATACATTCTGCTAGGCCATCCCCACCTACAAACTTGTGGACAATTTGTAGACAGTTAAGTGGTTCTATATCTGCATGACTTCACTAAAAGCTTTACAAAGCTCTTTAGTCAATTCACTGGTGACCTCGAAAGGTTCTACCACAGGTGCCCGTGACTATGCAGCATACGCATTACCATCCCAGGCACTAAAAACCTGACACATTGAAAAAGTCATTTACCCTGTTAAAACTCACAGGGAGAAATACAAACATTTCATGTGCAAAAACAAGGCTGAATATTTTCAGCCTATTGATTCTACATTCTGGGCTGTTGAAAATCTAAGTAGACTTCCCTATTGGACAGGCTTAGCAAAATGGACATTACAATGAGAGACTTTGCAGATTTATTGATTGAACTCACGAACATTGAACAAGCTACAGCAATGGAAAGATTGATTATTCTTTTTTTACTGTCGTCGTTTGCTATTTGTATAAAAAGGTTTCGCTTCAGCAGGGGAAGCCAAACCATACGTTGTACCTATCCCGAGACTACTCTCTTCATTTGCTATCACATTGTAACGCTTCAGGCATTGGCCTTTCTGTCCACCTGCCATGGAAATATTACCGGGGGTGATGGAATACAGGCAGCACAATATATAGAAACTGGCGAGGGAATGCTCGTTTCTAACAGACGGCAGAATGTTTGTTGTTTTCTGAGAAATCGCTGATCATTTATCTTTTTGAACGTAGCTGTCTAATAGCAAACTGTCCACCCCCTGCCTTACAGTTTAGTTGGTGAGTGTTGGAAATGGCTGTTTTTTTGGTAAATGTTTAGACTTTCTCGCTCCTGTAGTGCCAATATTGCAAACCCAAATATTCAAACCTCATGAGTCAGGCCCCTAAAAAATCATGAATAGGATTTAAAATCATGAGGTTTATTTAAAATTTTGGGGGTGGGTTCTTTTTATTTATCTTTGGATTTTTGAACCACATTAGAGTGACTCTTCAAGATTTTCCTCTACCTATGAGGGCTAGAAACTTACTAGTTTTTAAAATGAAAGGTGAGACTTCATAGTTACATGACTCCAAGAGGGTGGAGCTTTAAGAAAAACACCAGATATCACAACAAAAGACCAAGGGTAGGCAACATTAAATTGTAAATGTTGCTGCAGGATTTGGTAATAAAATGTACATATAACAGTGGAGAAACTCCCTGATATAGCTGCATAGTATGTTTGTCCTGCTTTGTCTGGCTTTGCAACTGTGAGCTGGTGGAGTGACTCATCAGAAACAAACATAACTGATGTCAAGAGATAATGTGTATAGCCAGAAATCAAAACAAGTTAATATAGGCCAAAAAACATATTATGTGAACCAGGGATGATAACTGCCCGATATGTGCTGTCCTTTGCAATATAAAGCCCACTGTAACAGAGAAATTGTCTTTGGGCATGTGGGCTCAGCCCACTGTGTGTTGTGGGCCCTCTAAAACTGGGAGTTGTAGTCTCAGGCCATGTGTCTGGGAGAATCATGTGACCTATAGGGAAACCAGTTATAACTTAGGCTTCCTGCCTCTGAGGCACAGAAGAGAGCCAGAGTCAGGGAATGAACTGGGAGGAGGAAGAGCTCTCTATGTAGGTCAGGTGGCTAGTCTGGTAATTGGTGAAGTCTTAGCGTGGGTCTTTCCATTGTAATCCATCAGCCCTCTGCCTGGCTATGGAACCTGTAGGTGACTCCACTGAAAACCCTAGGAGAAGGCCTTCAGAGAACCCTGCATCAAGGGATAAGAGACTATTTGAGCCAAGCAGAAAGCTGACTGTAGAGCCCAGAGGGGGCTGTGAGACCCTTCAAGGGGAGAGAGAAAGGACTCCACTCAAAAGGGCAGATGTGAACCCCCACTCCTGCCCAACGAGGGCAAGTGCTTATACTTGTGTGTTTTTAATAAACCTGAGTCCAAGAAGGGCCAGTTATTTGAACCACACGGGATTGTGTGCATTCATAAGGGAATCAAATCGGGGGAATATGTAGCAGCAGATATGAGATGACAGGGTAGGATGATACCCACACAAAGAATACAAGTATGATTTCAAAATAAAGCCTTTCAGTAATTCATGAAAGGAATCAATGATGAATTTTGTTTCATGCCTTGAGAACACATTAAACTGAATGCTTTAGTTTCATATGGTTATATTTTATATCAAAGTGTCAGAGAGGAATAACTTTCCTTTATATAATTAAAATGTAATATGAAATCCATACTAAATCCTTGCATTCAAAATGAATTGCAGCATCATAGATGTCTGCAACCAGCAGTGTGCAAAGTGAAGTTGTGTTAACACAGAACATCACTTGAAGCCGCTGCAATCACCATCTTTATCTCCCACTCACAAATTCAGGACTTCCCTGGAAAGATGGGCAACCTCCCAAAGACAAAATTGAATGTGTTGGGTATCAATATGTCCTAAAATCAGCACTGGGGATAAGGAGAGTTGCTACAGCACAGCTCACAAAGAAATGGCGGAGAAAATATAAGTGTTTTTCAATTGGAGTAGAAAGACTTAGCTTATTTTTAAGGGAGGTTTTATGGGAATAGGCACAGATGGGTGGGACAGTCCACATGAGGTGAATAATACAGCTGGAAACTCTGAGGTTCTGCTCATGGAGTTTATTCCACATCATCTCTCTGCTCCAGTGGGAGTAGTCTACCATGTGCAGTAGAAGCTAAGCCTGCAAACTCCATAGAAAACAGGGGCCAAATGCATGAACTCAGGAATCCCCCATGCTTGTTGCAAAGTCCTCTCTTTTCCCACAGAAGCCTGACTCCTTTAGGAACCAGACGGATGGTAGAATCCTCCATGGCTGTACGATACCTGTCAAGAGAAAGAATGGAAGACATGGGTGCTTATGGGGAGAAGTTTAAAAACATTTTCTAGTGAAAAATCCATCAGGTCGGGGGCGAGGGGGGTGGTGGGAGAAGAGTCAGAGAGTGGTTCCTATAACAGCATCCAAATCTGCAGATCCCCATTTACCTGGAGTTGCTGGAGAAGTGCTCTATGGATTCTAAGTGTGCAGAGAGGGGGATAGGGAGCAGAGGAAACTGCATGAGTGGCTGTTCTGCCCTGCCAGGCACTCTGTTCTACTTTTCCTGCTTTTACAGCCCTCTGCTAGTAGACTGGAGGGCGAGGAATGGGCCAAATGTTTGCAACAAAATAGCTCCAAAATCAGAAATGCCACACAAAAAACAGTTTTATGGATATAAACTAGAGATTAACGATTACCTGGGTCTAATTTCTTAGGGCCTAATTCAGCTGCCATTAATGTCAACGATGAAATTCCCATACTCCAGGTCCTGATCCTGCAATCCAATCCACATGGGCAGACACTTGCATCCCTGTGGAGTCCCACTGAAGTCCATGGGGCTCCTCACAGGCGCAAGAATCTGTCTATATGGATTTTATTGCAAGATTGGGGCCTTAATAGTTACAACTCAAGATCATAAATAATTGTATCCAGTTGATATAACCTATACAGATAATTTCAACTTTCAATGCACTCGCTCAGATAAACCTTAAAAACAAACCTGACAGCAGCACTAGTTTATGCAGCTCTACTTGATTAATAGATTAAGGACAAAAGGGAATACGGTAATCACCTAGTCTGACCACCTGCATAACACAGCTCATACAACTTCCCAAAATAATATAGATGAAAATGAGGTCCATTATGGTGGTGTCAATAACATTTCCCTTGCTACTAAGTGTCACATGACATTATCATTAGTTTATACACTTACATAACCTACATTTTTAAAGCTATTAAAAAAAACTTTAAACAAAAGACAAAATTGTTTAAAAGATTTAGTGCCTCCTTGGAAAAACAGTCAAACATTTCAAAAGCATCTGCTCTAACAACAACAAAACTGTAGCTTTAGTTCATCTTCTCAATTTATAAGAACTTGACACATGGTATTTCCATCACATTGTGGAGTATAGATTTGATCTTTTTTGCATGTTGTGCCAAATTAACAGCTCCAAAGAGTAATTAGAAGGATCCAGAAGTAGATATTGAAGCATAACATAAATAAGTATCATTTACAAGGTGTTAGAGCTGTAGATTATGATCCAGTAAGAGACGTAATTTACACTTTGATTTACATGCGATTATCGCTAATTAAGTGAAACACGCAAGTTGCTCTGAGGGACATCATGTAAAAGCAGCAGAATTATTATTATCTCTACATTTTTCTATTGCACACCAAAGCATGCTGGAAACAACAAATTCAGAACATAGTAAGACACTTCAGAGTGCAAATTACATAGTTATTTAAGAGCAATTTGCATTTCTTTGGTTAGGTGCAAATCAGAATGAGCCAGATTTTGTTCTCCTTACTCAGGCAAAATGCCCTCTCATTTAGGGGCTGAACCTGCATGATAGGGCCAGATTTTTAAAGGGATTTAGGTGTTGCTTTGTTGAGAAAAGCTGGTCAGCCCACCACCTAGTAGAATTTTCAGCCCTGAGTTAGGCGGCTCCATGCTGTAGCGTGCACAGGGATAGCTAAGCACCTAAGAAAGGGATTTTCAGAAGCTGGCTAGCTGAGTGGAGAAACTGCCTCAGTGAGTCAGGAGTGAATGCCAAGAAGAGAGGTGGAGATAGTAGAGGAGCTTAGTTTTTTGATGAACTTTGGCTCTGATACTATTTGCCACCAAAACTCAAAATATCTGAGTGGGAGTTTTGCCTATGCCCATCTAGCTCATTGTAAGATTTGAATTGTGTGTGGAGGAAAAAGAAATGTGTTGCTTGACCCTGAGTTGGATGCAATAATCACATATTAATGCAATTAAGTTTCATGTTTTAATATAAAATGATGATATTTAAACAATATTTCTCTCATGAGGTTAAAATATTATGGTCTCTTTCTGGCATAAACAAGATTAGGATATTTTACTTGCATTTAATGTTTCTACTGATGCATGTTGCACTTGAAAGTGAGGATAAACAACAAATGGAAGATTTCCTTCAAAAAACTGTTTTAATGTTCAAGTAGGGCACAAAGATAGTTTGTTTCTCAGACCTACAGAGTCTAAATGTTCACATTCATTAGCAGTTTCTAATAATGGGGAGTACTCATACAATTCCATTAGAAAGGATCTTTAGTTTGTAGCAAGAATTTTTACTATTACACTATCACTACAATGAGCTGGTTTGCAGCTTTAAGCCATTGCCAGCATTAGGGGTCAGTGCAGAGTCACCTCACCCTGGTGGCATCTCTTACAGGCTTAGTGAGGAAGCACTCTGCATAATGCCAACAGGAGTGCTGGAGGAGTGTCAATGTGAGCAGCCCCTTCTTTCCCCTCTGGAATCGAAGTGTTTTGCCTGAGTAAGGACTGACGGACCAGGCTCTATTTTAGGGCTCTAGATCATTTTGTAAAATACTAAATGTGCTTAACCTTTAGAAGTTTGTCATGTACAAATCAAGTCCAATCGTAATTTGTAGGAGTCGTCTTTGTTTCAAATGTGAGAAATACCATCCCCTATGATGCTAAAAGAAAAATAATCCAAGTTGTGTCATGCTGGTAACAGCTAGTGCGATGCTGATAAAGCTAAACACAAAGTGAATGCCACATGGTCTCGGTTCTTCCAACCTAAGTTTTTGTCCTTATTAATTAGTGTTATTTTAATATCCTGTGACAAGAGCAGGATATCACAATATATAAGAATGGAGCACAAGTAAATAGAATAGAACAGATTCAAATAGAAGTTATTTTATGCAATATCTTAGTGCACAATTTATCTCAAAATGGCTTACAAATATAATGGCTTAGCCTAGTCGTTCCCTAGCAGTTTAACTCATCAGGCTTTTAGAACTAGTACACTAGGCTCCCACTATCTCAGGGTATGTCTACATTTTGACTTGGGGGTGCAATTCCCAGCTCGAGGGGAGACATGCTAGTTTTCATCAAGCGAGTATGCTAAACACAGAGGGTAGGTACAGCAGCATGTGGGTATCAGTGATGCCAGGCATGTACTTGGGACAGCCTGCAGCAGTAGCTACACTCTCTTTTTAGTGCACTAACTCGGAGCTAGCCCGAACATGCCTCCTTGAGCTGGGACTCATACCCAGTTCAAAGTGTACATGTACCCTTAGGGCTTGTTCCTCTACCAATAAACGCAATGGGAGTTTTGCCATTGTCTTCAGTGGGAACAGGATCAGGCCCTTAATGTTATCTCTGCTGCTGCTGCTGCTGCTGGGGAGGGTGACATTTCCTGAGGCTTCTGTTCACTAGTCAGCACTGGGACTGTAATGTGACTTGACAGTTTGCATGGCCCCAGCATGGTGAGGCATAGTCGCATACTGAGCAATATTAACACTTTATCTGAATGGATTAAATAACCCAGTTCAAATATATACGATAGATAATGCTGCCATATCATGGGGGCAGGGGGAAGTGGTCGGTAGTTACCTATCCTTTTATTTAAAGCTACCTTCCCCCCCCCCCCCCCCGCCACCCTGACAATGTCCAGATCAATTACAGCTGCCCCTTCAAACACGCTCTGCATCACACTCCACATGTCCACTCCCTTCACAGATGCTGATGCTCATGGAAGACTTCCACAAAGTTAGCAGGCAAGAGAAGCATGCCACAGAGTCAGAGCCTTCTCTTCCCAGCCCGAGGTCTGCTGCCCTGTGCTCCTCTCTACAGTAGAGCCTCAGAGTTACGAACACCTCAGGAATGGAAGTTGTTCATAACTCTGAACAAAACCTTATGGTTGTTCTTTCAAAAGTTTACAACTGAACATTAACTTAATACAGCTTTGAAATTTTACTAGGAAGAAGACAAATGTTGCTTTTAACCATCTTAACTTAAATGAAACCAGTGCAGAAAGTTTCCTTACCTCGTCAAATATTTTTTAAAAAAAACTTTCCCTTTTTTTAAGTAATAGATGTTTAACACAGTACTATACTGGATTTGCCTTTTTTTGTCTCTGATGCTGCCTGATTGTGTACTTCTGGTTCTGAATGAGGTGTGTGGTTGACTGGTCAGTTCATAACTTTGAGGTTCTACTATATTGGGAGGAGCAGAGGGGAGCATTTTGACTACTCTATGGAATGAATTCCTCCATCATTGTTAGAGAGAGAAAGTCTGCTTGGCATGTTAGAAAAATATGCTGACTTGGAATCTGAGGTGAGATTTCCATCCTTTATGTTAATGAGCTCGCTGGTGGGGAATTCGTAGAATGTTTCCTTTAATAAAAAGCTGCTGCAGTCAGTGTTTGATGGAACATGGTTTTTTTTCCTGAAAATATACAAGATTACCAATAATTTTCCCACTCCAATAAAGAGAGGAATAAATATAGCGAGACCCGTCCTAAACAGGAACCCAAAGGACTATGAAAAAAGAGAGGTGCCTAGAAGAATTGCACTTTGATGACAGTTTCATTTCAATTCTTCTTAAAAGTTTGGGGATGCTTTTAAGCTGTTGAATAACCAATGGGATGTTTATTGGAATGGCTCTGTAGTGAACATTTACTGGTAATATTTTAATTGCTGCTGAGTTGCTCTACAGTTAAAAAAAAAGTTGAATTTACAGAAACTGTAGGGATCAATATCAGCTGAAGACTGAATTACAGTGGCTTTTTTTTTTATTTTATCCTTGATTAGCACCTGATTCTCCTCTCACATCCAGGTAATGCAGGAATAATTCCACTAAGATCAGATTGTCAGGTCTGTTCTGTGTATAGCTGTGCTAGCATAAAGCACCCATAAAATGAGAAGATCCAACCCAACCCCTCATGATTTCCCCATTGTGGGGGAAGCCACCAGGTGAGCAGGTATTGAGAGTGGTACATGCATACAGTTCCATCATTTTCCCCCACTGCTTCCCTCCCACCACAAAATTCACTCCCTGGGTGTGAAACGTTCAGATTCCTTGGAGCTATAGTTTCAAATCCCAGAAAGGCTGACTCAGGTAGATAAATTGAGTTCCATACAGTTTCCCACGTGCAGGCACTCACGGCTCCACATGGAAAAGAGAAAAGCTCCCATAAGACTAGAATCTCCCTCCTTTCACAGATGGAGTGTTCTGTGTTCAGGTTGTATGTCTACCTACTGCTTTACACTCTCAGGTGGCTGCATTTCTGTGGTGCTGTGTATGTACCTTAATCATCCTCAGTGTTGCTAACGGTGGTGGTGAACTGGCACATCACCTTGGTAGCAGCTTGGGAGTAGTATTGTGTTAACAGTCACCAGGCTCAATGAGGGAATAATAAACACATGGAAATTGGGATCTTGGACTGTCACTGCTGAGGGGAGATTGGGGGAGGGGTGAGCCGGAGAAAGGGAAAGGAAGGGTTAGGAGGAGATTTGCAAGGTTGAGGTGGGTTGTGGACCAGCTACTGCAGATGTATGTGAGGTTGCTGGGTCCAGCTGGGCAGTGGCAATATGGGACTGGAAAAAAGACCAGATAGTATCTGAGACTGGAGTTTGAAGTATAACTCAGGTCAGAGGAGCCAGCTCTGCATCTGAATATTCACAGTTACTATCACACTTACTTTTTTGTTGGTTTGGTTGTTTCTGTACCATGCTCTTGTGAGTGCATCCATCTAGGTACTTACATGGCCCCCACACCAAAGTAGTATTTGAGTGCCTCAGTGCAAAATGCATAATACCTGACATGTCTCCTTCCCACCTAGCCTTACTCAGTCCTTCTCCCACCTCTCTGCACTGAGTGAGGCAGAAGAATAGTAAAGTGGCAACACTCCTCAGCAAGAACAGCAGCGCCTGGGGGAGGGAGGATGCACAGGGAAATGTCACTCACCACCTTTGGCACAGTGTGACAGGCTTCCTCAGCACGGAGGGTGACTATAAGGTTTAACCCATCATTTGTAAACCAATTTGGGATCCTTCAAGACAAAACACACTAAGTTACTATATTATTGCATCCACTTTGTGCGAGATGTACCTTGAAACACAGCCAAAAATAAGGGGAGAGAACCCAGTCTGTCTAAGCTACATGGGGAAACACAAAAAAAAAAGTTATGTGATAGTAAATCTGTTCAAATAAAGCCATTAATTTAGCATGTAAACACAACACTTAAATATTGTGAGTGGAGAAAAACCCAACCAATAACAGCTAACACCTTCTCTCCTCTCTATCACTAGACATTTCAATGTAATTTGTGCAGTATTTTTTTAAAATGTTTATTTTTTGAGTGACACCCTGTCCTGGATAGCTGTAGCCATAAGAATTGCAAAACACACTGCTCTTAGCTCACAATTTGTTGGCAACTTGGTTTCTTTATATCATTAACATTTCATTACAAGTTTGATTTATTACTAATTTTCTGTTTGAGTTAGTTTTTGTAACAATGCACTTCTGTTTTGACAGAGGCACTATGACAATGGAAATGTGTTTAAACAACCGGGTTCAATGTCATCATTGACTTATGAAGTTGCTTGTTTGTTGTATTTAAAGGGTGACATGCTAACGTTGCAGCTAAGTCATGCATTAAGTCTCAAGTCATCAGTAAACCCAGCAGCAGAGACCCAGTCATGAGACAGACCAGCTGATAAGTGAGCTTTCATCCCAATATTGGAAAATATCTTAAGAGCTAGACACCTAATTGTCACAGGTGGCAAAATCAGTCCACATAACTAGCTATGCTTGGTGGCTTATTTGTTAAGGGAAGAGTTTTCAAAGCATTCAGAGATGACCTACTTTGTTCCCATTGAAGTAAATGAAAGTGTTTAACATCCACCCTGAAATGTGATAAGTAAAGGATTAGAAGTGAAACATGGTATATTTTACACAGCCAATAAAAAGTAGCAGCAGCCATTACTTCCAATTCTTTTTGAATTGCATTACTTTTACAAACAAAAAAACAGCCAAAGTTGAGCCCAATGTCACTTACATTTGGATAGTTTTATACTGAAATATCGCTGTAGTGTTATAATAGTGGCCACCACTTTAGTCATGACTGCATCAAAACTTTTCCTTCTAATCTCTTGTTTCCAATTGCTCATAACTTTCTGCAACTTTCACCTCTAAAAATGAAATTTTCCATGCTGGAATTTTGCATAAAGGTGAACTCTTCTTCCAAAGTCTTACCAAAAAGTTGTTCAGACATTTCTGAACATGAAAAGAATGATATTTTTTTTTTAAGCGTTAACTTAATTTGAAGTGTTTTTCAACCAAACCGGCTGAGGTCTGAAAACAAGTGTGGAAATATCCCTCAACATGAAGCAGCGCAAGACTGTGTTCTGGAGGAAATTTGGTTTTGATTTGACCAAATCACATGTTGAAAGTCAGGTTTGAACATACATAGATAACTTTGTCCATGATCCTTAGGTGCATACCTAAGAAAGGATGCGCTATGCATATTATTGGCCATATGCTAAGCCCAGTTATTGCACCTTTGTGCCAAATTATCAGCCTGGCCTAAGGCAAATCCCTTTTGGTGTCTGTGCCAGTCTCTATGCACCAGCCTGGATAGGCTGACTTGCTGTACAGTGAGCATCTGTGGCCTTACATATTCTACAGGGCGTGGAATGCTGAAGATAATTTCTGCTTGATAGGACCCGAACAGTTCATCTGCTCCTGCTGTGTACTCTCCTGCCGAAGTACATCTGTTCGTTGAGATATCATAATTGCTCACTGTGGAAGTGAACATGACGTCAAAATTATCATAGCTTCATGCAAATGTCTCTGATAACAAAAAATGAGGGAAGCTTATAGACAGCTCGCAATGTGGATCAGCAAGAGCATTTTGCTCTAAATTTAATTCTTATATTTCTAAAATTTTGTACAAAAACCCCAACAGATGCTCTGGGTGAAAAACTATTTATATGGACAGTTACTGATCCCAAATCAGACTGAGATTTATCAAACCTTACAGAAGAATTGCTTTTTGTTATATATCCTTTGTAACACAGCAGCAAACAAACTGAATTTCATACAAGTTATCCAGTTATGGATAAAATTTTGCAGTCCTTACTCAAGACAGACCAAATTGGGAAGTGTATGTTCTTTGAAAAGACAGCTTCATTCATAGCTAAACTGTTGATGAATTACTCAAGTTTGAAGGCAAAAATAAGGATTCATGGTGGACATTTGTACTTGTTGGGGGGGGGAAACAAAAAACGAACCCCCCCAAATTTGGCCTCTTGTAGGCCATCTCTGTAGTGAAGCTTAAGTTGAATATCTATGGAGAGTGAACTACCTTCTCAGCCACTGAAGTTGATCTTTCTAGGTCAGGATTTAGACTCTGTGATGAAGGGAAGCTTGCATTGCTGTTATTC
The DNA here is from genome assembly GCF_965152275.1 of Natator depressus. Lineage (NCBI taxonomy): Eukaryota > Metazoa > Chordata > Testudines > Cheloniidae > Natator > Natator depressus. The sequence goes on from NC_134245.1 coordinate 17,646,120, forward strand.
ATGATTAACCTGCTTTGCAGCTAGACCAAATTTTTGTTTCTAGAGATATCAGTCTAGTACCTTCAATGAGCATTAAACTCACTACTAAAGAGTCAAACATGGTATTTTGGGGCCTTTTGTATTCTTATTGAATAAAGTAAACAAGTCACTCAGGGCGTGAGTGGTACAGTAATCGCTCCTGAAGTGGTTCTTCAGAAACTCAAAAAGGATCAGTCAGTTTCAAAATATATTTTTCCAAATGATTTTCAAAGTGTTTTAAAATTTCAGGGGAGGAATTGTAGATGTTCTATAAACTTGCAACCAGCAGCTCTTCCTCCAAAACCTGCTCCTGGGCAGATACCATACAACACACCATGCTTTTACCTTGTTCTCAAAAGCATGATTTTTAAAAGACGTGATTTCTCTGGAGGATACCTCAGCTTCAGTCAGTAATGGTTTGCCACTACCTTGACACCATCCCCCGCAGATACAGCTTTTGGTGCTGTTAGATCTGCAAAGGACATAAGAGGGCAATGGCCATTGGTGTTTTGCAGACAGATGAATTAATCTATTTCCTGAACCTCTGTAAACTTCTGCATTTGTAAGTGTTCCCAGTTTGGGAATCTTACTCAACACTAATTAATACATGTATTTACATCTCATTGCTTACTTTCTTCTGCTGAGCTGCCCTCTTTCATACTCAGTAAGAGCCAGAGTCCTATGTCCACACACAGATTTTCAATATAGCTACCAAGTTTTGGGCAACTCCATGTAACATGTTATGCAAATTATGCCATGAACTAATTTGCATATTTGATTTGCATATAACCAAAGCTTCATCTTAAGAAACTGTGTGGCTATAGTGCTTGTGAAAGGTATCAGACCAAAAGACCTGTGAATGATGCAACACCAAGGCAAATTTCCCACACACACTTGCCTCATCCTCGATTTGGAGGGAAGGATTTCAACTAAGAGTAACAGGGGTCATTTACTTTCCATGCCCTGTGCAGTTCTTGGCCCTCTGCTGAGTCTGCTAATTAGTGCAAAGCTTGATGGTGACTTTGTGATGTGGGACCAGGAATGGAGATCCACCAGCTCATCTCATAAGGGCCAGCAGACATCCTTTAGATGGAAACAACTTGTAATCCCTTCTGATCCAGGCTGCACTCAAATTGGTGAGCTACAAATGAGGCATCCAGTCCCCTAAGTGCTAAATTAAGAGGGAGACCTATAGATAGGTGTTACATAACAAAAGAAAAGTTGAGAAACATTAACATTACAAAGTTAGGAAGTTAAGGTTATCCATCAAGTCTTAATTTCACCACGACATTTCACCAGCAATCTAGGAAGGTGGGACAAGGCATGAGTGTCCTATGAAATGCATGGTGCTTGCCTCGGTTTCTGTTGATGCCAATAGGTGAGTCACAGCTTCAAGCATGCTGGCACCTTAAAGAAAAAAGTTGGCTTCCCAACTTCCAATCCCAGTCAAGAGGGTCAACAACACTGGCAATATATTTAAATTAAAAAAATAAACCTATAAGTCTCTTCCTTGAGGGCTTCCCCAAAAGCATAGGCTGGCATGTAAAACTTAACATTGTTCTGGCTCTTTTATTCTATTTTCTGTCTTCAAGGTAGTATGTTTGGGGATGGGGGGGTTGCTTTGTTTTTTGTCTCCATTCCATTTTATTATTCCCCCCCCCATGTGTTTTCTCTTTCCATTTTATACCCCTGAGCCAACACTTTGAAGGCTGCCATACTGTTCCTCTTCCCACTTTCTGTAAAAGAGTTTGGGGTACTTTGGTGCCCCCTGCAGTATGATGCCAGAGGTTGCCATCTATGTCCTTTTACCCTTAAACGAAGCCCTATTCCAACCTTAGGCCTCAATACTGTAAGTAGTTATTCATATGCAACTACTGACATTAGCATCAACAGAGCTAGTCATGTGAGTAAAATTGTGTGTGTGTTTTTACAGGATCTGATCTTTATATATAACATAAGACTTCACAATTATGGCTTCAAAAATGAAGTGATTTAAAATCAGTAGTTACAGAAACTCATAATGACCTGCATGGGGACTTTTTTTTTTTTGGACAATGGCATCAAATATTACAAGAGCACAGCTGAGTCTTACTATGAAATTCCACTCAAGGTTTTACCTGGGAATATCGAATCAGTTTTGAAAACCGATCTGATAGCACGGTCAGACAGGTAATGAAATCTCTTGGTCTGATTGTTCACTTCCAGCACTTCATCAGTAAATGCTTTTCTTTTGCAGTTTCAGATTGCAATGTTATGCTATCCGATCCAAAATGGATAGTGGTACATGCCCAGCTAGAGAGACGAACATTTGATCTTATTGAATAGAACTAAATGTATGCTCCACATTAGTGCTACCCCAAGAGGTAGGGAACTGAAGCATCCAAAGGCAACAAAATTAAGATCCATTTCCTGAGCAGTACAATAGATTGAAAACCCTGAAAGCCTTAATATGCTTTTAAAGTTTCTTGTTCAGTAAGGCTCAACGGAGATACTGCATCTGTTGTTAGTAAAATCCTGTTCCTCCCCCACACTTTTTACAGGGCTGACACTAAGAAATCAAAGGAGCTAGGAACTGGGTCTCCTGGGATCCCAGCCCTTTGCTCTGATTGCTACAGAGAGGATCTTTTAAAAAGGCCAAATTTCAACCACAGTTCAGGAAACTGAAGTTGATGCTATTTCTGTTTTGTTTTTTTAAACCCATTTAGCTGGTTTCATGGGGCAGCGCTGATTCTTGCGCTGCCTTTCAGAGAGTGTGAAGGAACCTGGGCCCTACTAAAACTTTTGACACCTGAACAGCTAACCTTTAAAATAGCATTAAAAGGCCAGCTCCTTAGAGCTGGGTTTGGAAAGATTTTATTTTAAACACAACTAGGCTCCCACCTCTTATAGCCTATGGGAGGTGTTTGAGCCTCCCCTACTACACCTACCGCCCCCAGCGCAATGTCCTGGGCCAAATCCTGCTTTCCTTACTTACCAGTAGTAACACAGAAGTCAGTGGACCTACTTGTGCGTCACTGAAGCACCTAGTCTTGAACCCCACACAGCAACAGGACAGAAGCCACTCAGCCGAGGGGCCACCTGCCCGGGGACACAGATGGGATCTCCGCTAGGAGGACGCTGCTACTGGGGAAGTAGCTGCAACTTTTCCAGCGCCTCCGAGCTTCTGGCTGCTGCCCTCTGGGGCAGAACGTGCGGCAGCAAAGGAGGAGCTTAAGAGAGCAAAGAGCCCAACCAACCAACCCCACAAGGAACCCCAGAAACACTCCCCGCCAGCTTTCCAGGAAATGAAAGAGAGGGACGCCTGTACATGCCTGCACCGCCAGTCTCGACCTGGACTGCACCTTGCCTTCGCCCCAGGCACACGCCCCGCGCCCTCCCCCTTGGCGCGCACAGCCCCGTTCCTTCCCGGTGCAACCCGCTCAGAACCCGGGAATGCCACTAAGGATGAACATGGGCCACACAGCCTGCAGCTGAGCTGCGCCTCCTCCTCCGTGCACACTGCCCCTGCACAATCCGGAATAGCGTCACCGATTTCAGTGGCTTCGTCCGGATTTACACCGCTGCAAGTGAGCGCACCATCAGGCTACACCTGACTTCCGCCGACCTGCGCACACAGCCTCCCCCTGCCCACCCAACCCCGTGCTCTACCCCCCAGTGCCCTGGGCTCACGGGCGCAGCCGAGCCACCCTCTCCCCTTTGCAAGCAGCCTCCAGCCGAGTCGCCGCTGCAGGCTCCCCCCCAGGCGGGGGCGCACGTGCCACGAGGCACAAGGGGCCGGGGGGGGCGCATCTGGACGCGGCCAGCGGGGCACCGCAGGGAGCGAGCCTGGATGCGGAGCCGCTCCCTGGCCCGGAGCCCGCCCCCACCTGCCGCTCCCCGGGCGCTGGCCCGGGCCTCGCCGCCCGCTGCCTTCAGCTCACAGCGGCCCAAAGTCCTGCCCCTGCGCCGGCCCTCGGGGTCCTCCCGCCCCTACCTGTCCCGCGGGCCGGCGGCGGCAGGTCCGCGCTCCCCTTCCAGACTTGGGCGAGTCCCGGCTGCGGCTCCGCACCTGCCTCTCGCGCCTAATAACAAAAGCCCGGGCGTCAGGTGGCAAGAGACGGACTGGCCGCCCATTGGCGGGCCGGGCGAGCGCCCGCCGCGGGTTGGCCAGGGGGCGGGGCCGGGGCGCGCTGACGCCGGGGCCGGCGGGGCGGCGCGGGGAGCGGCGCGCGGCGCCTTTGTGTTCCCCGGCCGCGGCGGGGCGATTGGCCACATCCGTCCTTGCGAGCGGCGGGGCTGGCGGGAAGCGCCGCGCTATGTCTCGGGCTGCTCGGGTGCCTGCTCAGGGGCCGCTTCCCACGCGCCGCGGGGCTTCCCCCCCGGCTCTGGCATAGAGGGCGAGGGGAGCCGCCCGGGGCAGGGCTGGCCCGAGCGCAGGGGGGCGCCGAGCGGCGAGCGGGAGGGAGCCGGGTTCGCAAACCACCCAGGACGCTGGATTTGCCGCTGGCCCTGTAGAAGGGGGGCGCGGCAGCCGCGAGCGGCGCCTGGGCTTGCAGCGGAGCCTCCGTGGCTTTCTGCGGGGTAGCGCGCGGCGCGATGCTGCGGCTGGAGCTCTTGCTCGGCGTGGCGTGGCTAGCCCGGCTGGCGTGCGGGCAGAACGAGACGGAGCCCATCGTGCTGGAGGGCAAGTGCCTGGTGGTGTGCGACTCCAACCCCACCTCGGACCCCACGGGCACGGCGCTGGGCATCTCGGTGCGCTCGGGCAGCGCCAAGGTGGCGTTCTCCGCCATCCGCAGCACCAACCACGAGCCCTCGGAGATGAGCAACCGGACCATGCTCATTTACTTCGACCAGGTAGCGCGGGGAGCGCCCGGGTGGGGGCTGCCCGGGGGTCGGAGAGGCGGGCAGCGGGAAGAGGCGGTGGCCGGAGCGGGGTTGGGGGGGTGTCTGTGGGGCAGTTGTTGGCTGGATTGCGGGAGGGGATAGGTGGCGGAGTGGTGGCTTGAGGAGAAAGGCACGATCCTGCCCTGGCCGCGTCCCGCAGCCCTGCGCCAGAGACCGACGGCCGAGTTAACCGGCGGGCGGGCGAATGGCCGCATCCAGCTGTTCCCCCCGGGGGGAGCCGCTCCGCGGAAATGCCCGTTAACACCCCGGCGCGGAAACTTTCCAGCGCAGCGCAAAGGGGGGGCAGGCAGCAGCGACGGGGGCTGCGACCCAGCGAGGCGCGGGCAGGGAGCTTGCGAGCCCTGTCCCGGGGGAGCCGGTGCACAGCTGCGGGGGGTGGGCAGGACAGCTCCGGATGTTGAGCCGGGGAAGCCCAGCCCGGTGCCCTAGCACACGCCCCTGCGGGTCCCTCCGCTCCCCCCCTGTGATGCTGATGTCCCCGTTTCCATTGCAGGTGCTAGTGAATATCGGAAGCAACTTCGACTCCGAAAGAAGCACTTTTATATCGCCCAGGAAAGGGATTTACAGTTTTAATTTTCACGTGGTGAAGGTGTACAACAGGCAAACCATCCAGGTCAGACTCCGCTCCTTTCTGCCTTTGCTCGCTGGGCGGTTCGGTTTGGGTTAGGAGCACTGGTCCCCGGCTCCAGAAAGGGCCCCAAACTTCTTTCGGCGTGGTTGAGCTAGAGCTGGTGAATTTATCTTGTGGGACTTGGCAGCGTCAGGTGTGGAGCGTTTCATGTCAGTAACCCAAGAAAATTCAGAGGGAAGGAGGAAATCAAGGGGCTAGACAGTGTTTCTTTAATCAGGGGTGGCTATTTGGGAGCTCTCCTGTTGTGTGATAATATATGGATGCTTTATATTATGAGGTTGGGAGGAGGCGTTTTAAACAGAAAGTGCTGAACTTTCCCTAGCAATATTTTCAAATAGGAGAGTATTGTGAAATCTGCTCTAACCCGTCTCGGGCCTTGCCGTGACCCCCTCTGGCCCATTGTTTGTCCTAGGATGGCTGAGCATATTCCGGAGACAAATGAAACACCTAAAATGAGAGTTTACTAGTACAAGCAATTCCTGCGTTTCCTATTCCTGCTGGCCGTGTAACGCAACCCGCGAACGACTAATCTCCAAGAAAACCTAAACATTGCGCGACTAAATGCAATTGATCTTTGACCCAAATTATTAAACTCTAAAAAAAAAAGAAAAAAAAAGGTGGAAAAATGATATAATTATTAGGTTAAAATCAGTGTCTTTCTCTCTCCCTCTGGTTTGGCAAGGTGTATGGAACAGGGATTTTTTAACATTTGGTAATTGTACCAGGTTTAACCGATGATGTAGAAGGCTGGGGACTAAAGCATCGAATCTTGATACAGCAGCTCTGTTGCTGAATGTGTGTGTATTGTATATGGTGTATATATTTATACTGTTATACATGACCTGCTCAATATAATCTAAATAGCAAATTACAGTTTATATAGGTACAGAGCAAATTATTGTGTGTGTGTATGTATATATATTCATACCATGTAATTTTTTATGCAGGAGCAGATTAGGCATGTAGTACATTATTAAAGTGAGGTATTATTCATGTGAGGTATACCCTGCTTATTGACTCTGTAGTGGGACATTGTTTTTGCTGCCTGACAAAGGAAAACTACCTTCTGAATATACTCCAGAGACATTGCCTGTAGCTGCAGTGCCACTTCTCTTCATCCCCTTTTGAGGTTTCACATAAAGCCATCTTTCACTAAGTAGGGACAGACCTCTTCATACCCTTAAAGCAAAAGCACCCTATTGAAATTGTTCAAAACAGAATCAATGTCCTATTTCATATGTATGGTGTGTTTTGATGTAGGCTGTCAATCCAAAGCAGCAGTAAAAGATCCCCTTTCTTTAGAATGTGTACCCTAGCTGATATTAGATTTATATTTCTTTTCAAAAAATATCTAGAGTTTCATGTGACAAAAATAATAGAGCGACTATTTTGCCTGCTAGGTGAGCCTGGAAGCAGTTATAAAGCCCTGGCTGTTATCCCTGTCTGATGTTAATTTACAGAGGGCTTTGTTTTATCTTGCTCTTTAGGTGAGTTTGATGCTAAATGGGTGGCCAGTGATTTCCGCCTTTGCAGGGGACCAAGATGTGACCCGAGAAGCTGCCAGCAATGGAGTCCTGATTCAAATGGAGAAAGGAGACAGAGTTTATCTAAAACTGGAGAGAGGAAACTTGATGGGAGGCTGGAAGTATTCGACATTCTCTGGATTTCTAGTGTTCCCTCTTTAAATAACTTATCATCTGAACAGAGAGAAAGCAGCAAGTCAGAGAATTTCTTACAAATTCCCAAATTGTAGCTGGGTATGAAAAGCCTTGGACAGCAAACTTTTTACATTCAAATATTAAAGAAGCTAAATCCTGCTTAGGTTTGTGTACATCTGCTTTGAAGAATTATTTTTGTTGTTGCAGCCAACAGATAGGAGACACTGTAATTGATCATATCTCCATTTATATTCCTCACCTTCCACCCCAAATTAGTTAAAATCTGTGTATCACTGGTGTAATTTGCCATAATTTCCCCAGTGGTTCCCATATTATACCTTCAGTATTTACACTGTTCTTCATATTTGGTAGTTTTGTTTTTAAAACGTGTTATTCTTGACTCTTTATCTGAGTTTAACATTTAAAAAAGCAAAGTATTTTTGAGTACATAGATGCCATGATGAAAGATAAATTGCAAATCTCACGGTATACTGGCTGACAAAAGTTTAAAAAAAAAAGAGAGAGAAATTTATACATGAAGAACTATTCACAGCCAAGGCTGACCAGAGTATTTCAATATTTCTATGTAATTCTGAGTGATTGTGGAATTTAAGGCTGCTAAATGTTTTGATGCTTGTCTAGCTCTTGTAAAATGTGGCCCAACTAAACTCCAGGAATTATATTGAACTTTTACTTTTATTCTGTAATATATGTGTGAATATCGAAAATTATTTTTTGCTTTAATTCAATAAAATTTAAATGGGCTTTTATTATTCTTAAACAGAAAGTAAGTTCTTTCAATGGAATTATTAGCCCCTTCTCAGGCTTAGAAAAAGTTTAAGAAGCTGCAGGCTCAAACACTTGTAATGGTGATGATCTGGTCGATAAGTGAAGCAAAATGTAAGTTTAAAGCTTGTTAAATTTTCCCCTTTTTTCCCGCCTCTAGCGCTGTATCCTCGATGTGTTACGCGCTATTTTAAATTGCATTAAAAGAGTTAATTTCAGCAGATCATCATCAGCCAAACTCAATTTAAACTCTGTGGTTCAGATCGCCCGAGTGATTAAGTACCCTAAAGATGAAAAATGAAAACCAAACTCAGCTATCGCTGAGAAGTCGCCCATAGAATCTTAGATCTGTATTGTTTATACCATTGTCTGTATTATATTCTATAAATCAAATCTCATTTTATACAGCCGTCTAAAAATCTAACAATGTATACTTCGATGCTAGTATTATTTATTTGCTAGTATTATTTTGTTTACAGTCTTTGAAAGATGTAAATGTTATAATTTTGCAGTCCTCAAAGAGAATACTACTTTTATTAAAAAGGTACGTAAAGGATTTTGATTGTATCTAAACCTAATGTGAAATAAACCAGTGTAATAAACAAATGGACCTTTTTTTTGACTGGAGGACTATCCACGTCAGTTTGATTCTGTGATGAGAGGGTGCAGATCTTGGATATAATAATATTAACTCAGGCTACGCACTGAATATAAAAAGATCTTTCTCTAGGACAAGCTAATATGGGGTTGGCTGCTACGCAGTTAAAATCTTAGGCTTTTGTTGTTGTTCAGCCCTGGGTTCCAGGAAGGAATTTAATTAGCTCCTGGGGGGAAAATTAATACTAGCATAATAAGCAACAATTTATTCATAGTTTTTGTCTTGGTAATAGTTTCATAGAGCGGGTGGGGACTCTGTAAAACCTTCCTAAAGTCCAGGCCACTCGCTTATTTTGAGTTTGATTGTTTTTATGGAGGTCTTTAATACAACTGACAAATGTACCTTCTCCTAGTAAGGAGAGCACGTTCGTTTATACTCGAGATCCTGCCAAGTAAAACTGAAGGGGCGGATAGATAGATTAGACAGTCAATTTGCTTTCGGAATTTGAGTGAGATATCTGTAAGGCTTTTATTTTCAAATAAAACAAATCATCAGCTACCTGACAGCACCAGGGTTTATTTTCTCTGGGGGTGCAAAGAGCTAAAAGTGTCTTTCTCCCCCCGGAAGCCTGGGTTCTAGTGCCGGTGTTTATTAATTGTACACAGGCTATCGCTTCTGTCCAGGTATTATATAACAGAAAGGAAGGCCCAAGACACAAGGGTTTAGAACCATCGACTGGACGTTAGAAATTGCACGGATAAGACTTGGCTGGAGTAGGTGCAGAAATCGGTTCAGTTGTCCGGGATGTTGCAACGTTCTGCTGAGATTATCCACTTTACAGACTTCTGAGCCAGCGAGTGACCGTCGAGGACACCCCAGCCCTTCCTCTCCGCTCCCTCCCCCTCCTCACCACGTGTTATAGAAATGATGAACATCCCTAGCCTGAGAGAGACAAAGAAACTGGCTGGTTTTCATCCTGTGGTATAGGGGAAAGCTGCCACAAGCACTTCATTATAAACCCATCCAGATTCCTGGCATCAGCAGCCCCTGGCAAGGAGCCACAGAAGGGAACAATTGAAATTTATGAGGAAGGGTTCATGATGGAAGGCAGTGGGGTTGTTTTCACTTTGAGTTATAATTTGCACCAAACCGTTCTGTCTCTCTGTGGTGGGGGGCTCCACACGCCTGTCTTTATGAAACACACTTTATTGCTTTCCCCAGAAGCTTTTAACTGTTTCCCTGCCCACTTTCTCTCCCCTTTCCATTCCTCTCCTTAGGCTGGTGGTTAGTACCCTTTTTTTTGATACAGGAGGACCCTAGAAGTGTCCCCTCCCCCTTTACATCCATGCGTCTTGCTTGTGATTTTCCTACGCCTCCGATCACCCCCTCAGCCTTTGTTTTACTTGACTTGGGCTACAGATAAATCATGGACTCGGGTCTCCAGGTTTTACGTCAACGCGTGACTCCATGGCCAACAGTAGCGGCTTCTTCACCCCTTGTGAGAGGAGAGGGGGTTCCTCGTTGGAGTCTTCCAGCAGCGACCTCTCCACTGTAGGCTAGATGATCAACAGGGAAGACAAGGCAAGAGTCGCAGACATTCCGGATTAAATTACAGGCCTGATCCTGCAGCCGACACTCAGATGCCGTATGGGTTTTGGTTGTGTAAAGACTAAAGGAGCCGGTCCTGTAGCTCATATGTGCCTCTCCCATAAAACTCCACACAGGCAAAGGCTGAAGCTGCTGTTTTACTCGAAGAACATAAATCGCCGTCTTCCCATGACAGTTTTCCCCTGGTCGTGAGAGTCGCGTTCATATTGCACAGCGGGAAATGGTATTTCCCCCGAATGCAGCAAATCACCAAGCTTCTGCCATTAAAAACTCCCCGGTTGCTGCCCGGAAAAGTCTTGCTCAGTCCGTTTCCGTGCCATGAGCCCCTCAGCTCCCCTGCACAGTGAGCCCCCTCCTGGCGATTGCACGGACATTCATTAGGCGGGCTCGGAATGATGATACTTTTATTAGTCCCCGTTAAGCAACACACGCGCTCAGCAAGTCTTATGTATCCAGGGGTGCTATGCTACAAGGAATGCTTACTGGGCCCGTGCCGCGGAAGGAATCCCTTGCAGCGGCTGATGAGAATGGACTCAGTGGAAGGGAAGGTAGCACAAAGAGAGGAGGGGAGGAGGCAGGACTCTGGGCTAGTCTGGATTCTGGAAACCTTTCTAAGCCAACGAGTGGCAGTTGTGCAACGGGCCGAGCAAACACACACGCACCGTAGTGGGACTCCGCAACCCACCTGAGCCCCGAGCTGCGGCCACAGAGCAGCAGCTCTCGGAGCTGATTGGCAGCCCCACGTTGTAAGGTGGCATGCTGATGTTTATGGGCACTCGGACCACAAACTCCTAATATTGACTCTCTGGTTCCCTGGCATGATCATGGGAAAACGTTCCTGGCTGCTGGATCAGGCATCTGTAACATAGTCTGGGCTTTTTTCTTTCCTTCCTTTCGAATGGATCGTTGTAGGTATTTTAGCTTGGCAATAATGGAAGGCGAGTAGCAGACCCTACTTTCAAAAGGTTGATGTGGGATTTTCCCAGAACGCCCTTTTGTAGGGCTTGTGAGTTGGCTGGAATATCAGAGTTTCTGGAAAAGACTAAAATATAAAAATCTGAGCTCATTCCAGCATATTGGCTCGCTCCATTTTGCATCATATTTTAGTCTCATTACATTTCTGGGGCTGGAATTTATGGTATTTGATTGCGACCACGTGTACTGGTGTGATATGGATGTAACTTATTAAAGAGCGGGGTGGGTATAGACATATTATTTTCTCTGATTAGCTTTTAATGGATGTAGTGGAGACGAGAGCAAGGAGCTTAGAAGCACTCTTTGAAACTTACTCAATGGATCAGCTCAAGGGACATGGAACTGAGAAGAAAAACGGCGACACTGCCACCTCAGAAAAGTGCATCTGCCCAAAGCATGGAGTAAGATCAAGGCTGAGGTGCTATTTGAAGGCCAGCATGGGATCCATATCTTTACTATTTTGATTTTGTAAAACGTTGGATCTTTTTACCAATTTCTCATGCTAGGTTTCTTAAATCCGATATTCTGAATCTAAGGGATTGCATTTCAGAGTAATACAATGATAATACTTTCCAAAAGCTTTACCTTACAACCTAGACTGTAAAAGAAAAATCCTTTCAATGATCACATTGAGTTCAACAGGAGTTGGATCCAGCCCTAAAAAAACTCTAGCCTGGGCCGCTGAAGTCACTGGGGATTCTGACATCCATTTCAATGGAGACAGGCTCCCGGCCTAAACTCACCTGTTCTTCTTCACAGACATTAGGCTGTGGAATATTCCTCCAAGGCTAGGGATGGGCGGCACCGTAGCCTAAGACCTACAGCTCACAGTTCTGCCTGGACGTATTTTTAATTCCTATGGGTAAAAGTAACCCCCGAAGAAGAGTAGAGCTGAAAGAGAACAGAGATTTGTTTGTCCCTAATGTTGATTGTTTACCTTGTGCATTTGACTACACTTTTTGTATAGACAGCTCAGACGTTGCCCTACACAGTCTGGCAACTTTTCCCTGCTGTGTGTGGGGGGCCTCTCACACTATAGCAAGGGAGAGCAAAGCATTTTAAATAAATGTGACTGTAAAATCAGCTGTAGTACCTGAAACTACTTGAAATTCTCTCTCTTTTTTTTAATTGACTAGATGTCGAGTGGAAAATGGCCCTTTAAAACACTAGACCATATATTATGGGAACACTCCTGCCTTGGCAGGAGGATTGACTTATTATGTGTCTTGCGTTTCATCACAAAGTCAATGGGACTTAGGCCCGTAAATATCTTTGTGAATCCCACCTACTGGTTAGTAGGGCTAGAAACCAGATTCTAGGTCAGAGTCCTCAGGACATACTAGCTACTCTCCAAACTACTATCTCCATACATACACCATCACACTTACTTATAATTCTCCATCTGCTCATGCTATAGCAATGGCATTTTGAATGATAAAGAAAAGGCAGATCGGTCCAGATCCATAACGGTATTTAGGCTCCTAAATTCCATTGACATCAATAGAAGTTAGGAGCCTGAATGCCTCTGCGGATCTGGGCCATGGTATCTCCTGCTAAATCCTGCTCATTTTACTGACACCAGTTGTCCCATTAAGCCATAATGCTGTCGTGTCGATCAGCCAGCTTGTGATGAAGCGTGTACTGTCTGGCCGCTATATATCTTAAAGTGCTGCGAGTCCCCTGAGAGCCATTAGATGATAAATGATACTAGCATGCAAAATCCCACTAATCATATGAATTACCGTCATGTCCGTCATTCATTATACGGTATCGCTTTAGCTATATGCCACCAAAGAATCAAGTACGTGGCAAATTAATTTGTCTGGTTTGAGAAACATCTTTTTTTTTAATTTATTTCTGAAGATGAGATTTGAGGTTAGTCAGTATGGACCAGTTCATTAAGACGCGGAGAGGCTGGCAAGACCTGGGGGGGGGGGGGGGGGCTGGAAAGAAGTATTTCGGTTCCCACTGTTCAGCGCTTAGCGAGTATATGGGGAGGGGCGACAGGGAAAATATAAAATGAGTACAAATCTTGATTGGCTCGATTAGATCAATCTATTTTCTGTAACATTATGTCTTAGTTCAGTACTTCGCCTCTAAATAATACACAACCATCCAAAGGGAGAGAGCCCCAGTCTGCGCTGGCCAGGGCTGGCTCTAAAGCTGAGTGAAGGAACTACACCCAGGGGCAGCCGCGCAGTTAGAGTTGGTCGCTGAGCAGGGCGCCTAAGGCTGTTCTCCGTGCTGTGGTCCTAGGGTGTGCTGGGTTCCTGTGATCCCTGGCTCATTTGCTCGCCCTGCCCAGGCAGGAGTATTTACTCTGAACATTCAAAGTTCATGTCACAGCTAAGGGAAGGAGACACAGAGCGGTTAGGTAACGTGGCTAAAGTCTCACATCAGCGAGCCAGGGCAGAGCTAAATAAATTTCCTGCGCTGTGCTCGAACCTAAGCAATAGGCAAAGCTCTCTTCCCAGGAGAACTGTCTGCGTATGTTGGACAGAAGCTTTTGTTTAAACACAATTATATTTAACGAGCAGGAGGAAACGCTGTGTAAGCACTATTAAGGCCAGGGCACTGACAGGCACCAATGTCTTTGGAAAGGAAAGCTCGCCCTCACTTCTTGTGTCAAGCCGTGCACATGCCATGACCCCTGCACATTTTGGGCACAACTAGGTAAGGATGTGTGCCAGCCTTCACCACGATTTTCCTTTCGATTAGCTTGTTGTTATAGCATTAAAGTGGCATTAGTCAGCCTGTGGTGTGTGGGTCTGTGATCACAGTCATGTCAGAAAAGCCGTTGTGCGGGTTGAGGAACTTTTTCTCCACAACAATTAAATTAAATTAAATTAAATTAAATTATAAGGAGTTTGTATCTCTCAGATTTATGGCCCAGGCATTAAAAAGTTGGGAGAATCAGGCATGAATACTTTACTTTTTCGTGAGCATCGCATACTAGTATTGTGGGTTTCCCATTGCTATTTCAATGAGGAAACACTTAATGTTTGCATCAGAATTTCCCTTTTTTGGGGGGTGGGGACGGAGTTCTTCGATCCTTTATTGAACGATATTGAAGTACTATAAGTTTTAAACACAACCCAACGGGAAGAGAAAAATTTCCAGAGTCAGTACACGGGCTCTCCCAATGTTGGGTATAACTGTCGAATTATTTAACACTGGAATAATATTTTGGATTTGAGCTAAAGGGTTGGGGGCGGGGGGGGGGGGTGCAGCAGAAGTATGAAGATGCTCTGAGAACCAGCCTCAGCCCGGGTCAGCAGCAAAGGAATAATAACAATAATAAATCCCTACAGCTAAGCTTTTATTTATAAGTTATACACGAGAATTATTTTAATAGAAGCAAGTGGTCTGCTATATCCAGAGCCAGAAGAAACTTTTTTATGAGAGGTCATTTGATTGTTCTCTATACTGAATTCCGCGCCCCGTACAATGATCGGGGGTGTGTGGCGTGAATGTGAGGAGCTCACAGTGCACCTGGTTTGTGAGCCTGTCGTTCTGCGATCAGCACGAGAATCACAACTCCAGGGCCACCCCCGCACCGCACCGCAGAGCGAGGGCCCGATCCTGCTCCAGCCCTAAGGAACAGCTCGTCTGAGCTCGTTTGCTCTCTTTATGAAGGGGTTACGAACCCACTCTGAACTGAACTGTGATTTAACACCAAATCCCGTGTTAAATCAATAGAGCAGTTTCCTGGGAATTTAGCTTACTTAGAAACGTGACTCCCTGTGTGTTTGTTGCAGGTAACGGAAGCAATGGAATGTCTTCAATGCAATCTGCATCTGGGCTGGACATACGGAAGGAAAGGTGCCTTCACTTTGCAGTACACAAAGTACCCCCCGCACAGACAGCCCCCGCCCCAGACACCTCCTTCTCCTTGCTACTTAAACTCCCACGAATGAAACATTCTGTTAAAGTCGGCGGGAAATCCCCTTGTAAGAATTCAACCAATCTTTACTCCCACCCAGGAAATATTCACGTGGACTCTATGTGCAAACATTATGGCATAAATACCAAGCACAAGCCTTTAAGTGTTGCATTCGTCTGCAGATCACACAGAGTTAAGGGAAGCCTTTTTTTTTTTTTATTTATTAGTCTTGGTGCATCTTTTTTCCTATCAATTATGGAGTCCTAAAATATTTCTCCCTTGTGCTTTGGATCCCACAAACCGCCGACCACCCCCTTTCACTCTTTGGCAGACATCAATCATTTTCCTGCAGAGGGCTCGGCGAGTTGCACTGAAATGAATTTATTTAAACATCCCTTCAGATCTTTTGATTTCACGTGATCCCAGTTAATCAAGCAGGCAAAGGAGAATCCTTCCGCACTGGATTTTGCTAAGAGCGTTACATTACAAACTCTGATCCCTGTTTACATTCACCTCAGGATAAATCGTCATCTTCAGCTGGTCTGATGTGTGAACGTTCTGTGCACTTTACCCGCTCGTTTTCTAGAACGTGTAGGTAGCTTCCCTGGCCGAAACCGAAGGGTCCCTTTAAGGGAGACAGCGTGGAACGCAAGAATACCCCGGGAGGAGCTACCACAGAAGCCCGAGTCAGCGTTTGAACAAGGAGCTCAACTTTCGTGAACCTTTCTCCCTCTGAATTACTCAGTTCCATCTCGCGGCAGCCTTGCCGTTAGGGCTAATTACTACTCTTTATTGGCAAAAAGAAAAGGAGTATTTGTGGCACCTTAGAGAGTAACGAACTTATTTGAGCACAAGCTTTCGTGAGCTACAGCTCACTGCATCGGATGCATTCAGTCGAAAATGCAGTGGGGAGATTTTGTATACACAGAGAACATGAAACAATGGGTGTTACCAGACACACTGTAACCAGAGTGATCAGATAAGGTGAAAAAGGAAAAGGAGGACTTGTGGCACCTTAGACACTAACATAAGCTTTCCTGAGCTACAGCTGAATGCATCCGATGAAGTGAGCTGTAGCTCACGAAAGCTTATGGTCAAATAAATTTGTCTCTAAGGTGCCACAAGTCCTCCTTTTCTTTTTGCGGATACAAACTAAGACCGCTGCTATTCTGAAACCTGCTCTTTATTGGACAGCTAGCGACTGGATTTAATTTACTGAAGACGCACCCAACTAGATTGAAACCCCCAACATTAGAAACCAAGCCACGGTCAACAATGGGCTCAAATCCTGCGCTCCCGTCCGACGTGCAGAAAGGAGGGCACTGGCTAGTTCACTGTGCAGAAGGGGGGGGGGGGCTGATTCCCACCGCTGCCAACCCTAAAATTATCCTGCTAAAAAGTGCAAGAATGGGTTTGGTTCAGCTGATGTCTGGGAGCGTAAAGCAGGTCACTGCTCCTGCCGCGCTCTGTAGTTGCAGGGCTTTGACAATTTAGGATCATTAAGAACAACAACAAGAGCCCTAAAATCCCACCTCGGGATTTAAACCTCCGCTTCTTACACAGGCCCGAGACTATGTGGTTGACCGCAGAGCTTGGAGTATGCTTAACATCCTAGGATTTTATTAGACTTGTCTGCCTTTCCCTTTAACATCAGTGCACCAGGCTCTGGTTTTTTTGCGTTGAAATTGTGTAACTAGCTACACATGAGCTACACTGGTAGTAATTGGGCACAGTGTATAAGGTACACCCCGAGTTCAGCCTACAGCTTTCTCCTGGCTCCTATTGTAACAGCTCGTGTGTAGGGAGGGTCTCCAGCTGCCGCAGGACAGAGCTTTGCCCCCTAGCAGGTCTTTGGAACTGAACAGCTGGTTAGCATGAGGGGCCTTTGTGTCCGTTTTGCATCGGACTGCAAACAGCATTTGGCTGGACCGGAGAAGGAATGCAAAGGGTATAGCCTTGGGCCTCCGTCTCTGATAGCGGGGGAGACCAGCCCTCGGAGCGGGAGGTTCCAGGGATCCCCCTTGGGCTCTTCTGGTTGTAGGTGGGGTTGGATGTCGCCTCTCTGCCGTTTATACCAACGCTACTGCTAGTAACTACATCCACTGCCCTCCTACTCAGTGGTCTCTGCCCACCTGAAGGCGGGTCAGAAATGTGTATGAAGGGGCAATATCCATAATTACAGCGTGTAAAATCGAACCGATTTCAGATCGTTACACTCCCATGCCTGAGCCTGGTTCGAGGCTGGTAAGGGGAGCCCTGAAGTTCGGGTGCAAGGAGCAAACCCCAACAAAACAGGGAGCGCGTTGGTGTAAAATGACTTCCTTCGGCATTCCCCAAAGCCCGCCCCACCTCAGCACGTGCTGGGGGTGGTGTCCGGTGTCTGCCGGCGCCTCTTGAGATGACCTTGCTGGGTCAGGCGCGAACCGAACCTGTGAACCCCCCAGGGAGCCGTTCCCAACAGGGCAGCGATGCAAGGCACTATCTGGCCCCCAGCAGCTGGAGCTTTGGGCTTCTGACGGCAGGCCTTGTCCCGCAGCCCCGAGCCAGGGAAACCCCCAGTTTTGTCACGACTAAGGGCTGCCCGAGGAGATTTTAAGGTCAAGACTCCACCGTAGAAGATCAAAGCATCCTAGCTGATGAAATCATGTGACCTGTTCCGTCTCCTCTTTCACGAGACCATCTCTAGATCTGAGATACCAAGGGAGGGTGCCCTAGACACGCCTGGCATTTTAATATAGGTGCCTGGATAGTCCCATCCGGGGGGCGGGGGAGGAGGCTGATGTGATTTTTTATTTTTAACCCTGTGCTAGATTTTACAGCATTATCCTAGCGGGAAGAGAGGCTGTCCCTCCTGAACTAGGCGATGTTGATCACGTTTGACAGCGGTCATCCCCTCCGTTCACACGGGTCTCTGTGATTCTATTTTTTCTAATCCCCACACTTCCATGAATGAGTAGGGACGAGCCTACGAAGCGAAACTGCTGATTTCCCCTCCCCCGGTCCCCCACAGAGCTTCCACCTCTCTGTTTATACGAGCCCCCACACCTACTTCATTACAGATCCTGTTTGCCCGGGGTTGGCACTCTCAAATGGAACCGCTCGCACTTTCTAAGAGCCTTTAATATATTTTCAATTGCTGTAAGTCATGTTTTGATTGAATTTAGCGCTGATTAGAGTTGAGCATCAGTTTACACAACAAGAATTTGTTTCATTCAGCTAAATGAGCATGACGTGTTCGGTTTATGAGCCATATCGCTAATGGTAATGACCAGAGCTGATTGATTTCTAATGTGATTGTAATTACACAAATGTAAGGGAATTAAAAAAAAAATCCACACACCGTTAATTGGGATTTTTTTTTGGGGGGGGGGAAGGGTAGTGGAGAAGAAGGGGAGTTACCAACCCACCCCGGTTGTATGAACAATAAATGTGCCTATATAAACGAATAGCTCTGGGCAGAGAGCAGATTTTGTTTAAAGGGAAAAGTCCAATGCACTTAGCTCACTGAATGCTTAAGCTATATATCCTGCATTGCACCATATCACTTCCTCTCTGCTAACCCCCTAGGCACTTCCTAGATCCCAGTAAGTTTGCTCAGAAGCCTCACACACTTGTTTCTCGAAGAACATCCACACAAAGTATTTCACAGGCTGGGGACCGATTTCCCAGGCAACTCCTTCCTAGCCCGGGTGCACTGTCTATGTACTTTGCCAGCCCGCTCCCAACTCCACTCTTAGTAGAAGTCTGACGGCCGCCGGCAACCGGGCTGCCTGCTCCGGGATCAACGGGGTGGCGGGGCCGTGTGAACGCTCGCGCCGAAGCATCCAGCTCTCTCTGGGTGTGGAAGGGCACCGAGGCGTGCAGAGGCCTGGGAGGGGAGTCTCAGCCAGCATCAGTGGTTTGGGTCACTGAGCGACTGGGGGGAGCGTCTGTCCTTACACAGCCAGCAAGGCGGCGCCTCGCCCGCTGGCTCTCTCCGCGGGAGGCACCAAGAGAACCCGCAGCGAACCCTGGTTTGGAGACGGACACAGCACCAGCCTCCGCATTCGCGGGTGGAGGGCTCGGCGGGCAGAGACGGATGAGGACGCCGGATTTGCAACAGGTAAACAGCTGGGGCGGGTCTGCAGGCTCCTTGGGCCGGAAGCTGGGGAGGGAGGGAGAGATCTGTGAGGAGGCTGGAGCTGGACCGCTGTAGGGCACAGCCACCGGGCCGCCTGCGTGCAGACCCGTAGGCCGTTTCTCGTGCTTGCAAACGGGGGAGCTGCCGCTAACGGGCGCGGTTGTTAGCGTGTCAATGGGGGGGGTGCAACTTCGGGGGGAACGTGGCTAAAATCTGGGTTCGAGCGACCCCTCCACGTCCCGCAGACTTCCCCGGGGCCCGCGTCCGCGCGGGGTGCAAGGCGCGAGGCGACAGCAGGCTTTGGGGGCCTCTCCTGGGAGAACTAGGGCTAGGGATGCACCTGGTGGTAGCTTTTAGCGGGGGGGGGAGGGGGGGGCTTTGCTCGGCTAAGGCACGTGCTGTGGGGGGGACAGTGGACGCACTCCCAAAGGCCACCGCCTGTCCGGCGTTTGGCAGGAGCCCAGCTGCGAGGGGAGGGCTGGCGGGGTGTGGGCCGTGTGTTCGGCGTGTGTAAAACACTCGGGCCCTTGCTACAATAGTGGACTTCAAAGCCACGCCGGCGCCGGAGTCACTCAGCGAGGGGCGCAGCGTCCTGCGCCTGTTACGACGCCAGCTCCAAATTTCCAGGGGGACCCGCGAGTTTCCCGAAGTTCCGCTAAACCGGGACGGGGGTAGGAAAGAGACCCAGGTTTCAGCCTGCTGGTGAGCGCGCTCCCCCGTCCACCCCGCCTGCAGACTTGGGCTGGTGTCCCGTCCCCGGCCCGTCCATGCTCCCTCCTCTGTTCTGGCCCCGGCTGCTGGAATCCCTCCAGACGCCTCCACGCTCAACGCTGCGGACGGTCACGGGAAAGTTGCCAGCCCCGGGCCCGGTGGGTTCTCCGGCCTTTGCTGGCTCGAAGCAGCGTGGGGGCAGCATGCGAAAGCTGGCTTGTGCCAAGGGGACGTTGTCTTTGCCATGAGGCCTCTCTGCAGAGCTGGTGTAATGTGTTGTCGCTCACCTGCGCCGTTGTTGTCAGGGGAATGAAACAACGTTCCTTTGCCCTGAAATGGGTATGTGGGATGGCCAATTATAGGGAAATAGTTTTTATCTCTAAGCAACATCTGATACTCGGCACAGAAGGAAAAAGTACAGCCCCCCCCCCCCCCAACACTGAATGCGTTTAGAGAGGACTCCAACCTGTACCATAACCAATAAAGGCTACGATCCTTTAAGTGCCCAAATAGTGATACCTGCCTCAGGTGCATCTCACCTGCAATGAGACTATCAGACCTTCCAGTGAATGGAATGGGCACCCCCCAAAATAAACACAAACAGATGCCAGCTCTCTAGTTTTCTCTTTGATGAGCTCTTGACTGAAGCTTAAACTCCTCCTCCATTGTTCCCCCACGACTCGTTGCGGCTGGGGTTGGTAGCCGTGGTAGTAGAGAGCTGGGCAGATCTGTTGCATGTCTCTTGTCCTGCCTGAGACGGGTTTATTGTGCCTTCTGCTGGAGTCTCTGTAGATGAGTTGTGGGGTTGCTTTGCTGTCATCACATCCAGAGGTGCTGGAACAATTTGTATAGTGGGGGTGCTGAGAGCCATTGAACCAAACTGTAAACCCTGGATAGAATGGAAACCCCTTCGAGCCTGGGGGTACAGCAGCACCCCTAGCATCTTGATCACATCCTTCCACTGCTTTAGAACATCCCAGAGAGGGGGTGGGTACTTTTTAATTAGTTAAATTTAGCTGAGTTCAAAACCTCAAATATATAAACCCTCCATCATCAAATGTTTCCCTTCTCCAGAAAGGCTGAGGGAGGTCTGTCACAGATGCTGCAAGTCAGCGTTTATATCATTTTCCTCTGGGAGTGGGCTGTTTTGTTTCAAACCCTCATTAGAAGTTGATGTGTTTGGATAAGAATATTATAAGATATTCTAGCACCACACAGACATTTAAAGCTGGGAAGGAAATGTACAGACAGCACTTTATAGTTACCTTGGAAACTCTTCAGGGCAAGGAGTGTCTCTTATTCTATAATTGTACAATGGGGTCTTGATCTTGGTTGGGGGGTCTTCAGATGCTACTATAATACAAAAAGGAACAAACAAATTACCATATTGGAACAGACCTGAGGTCCATCCACTGTAGTCCAGTATTCTGCCTGACAGTAGTACCTTTAGAGGAAGGTGTAAGAACCCAGCAATAGGCAGACATGGCTAACCATGGATATAAGCTCTCATCCTGATCTCTGATAATTAGAAATTGACTTAACGCCTGACATATGAGGTTTAACATCCCTTCCAGAATATTGTTAATTCTGATAACTCTGGATATTCCTGTTTATAAATGTCCTTTCTCTTTTTGTTAATTTGTTTTGCCACCGAAAACCACTGAGGCTATGAGTTCCACAGTCTAATTACATGTTGTGTGGAAAAAGTATTTCCTCTTATTGATTTTGACTTTTCTACCTCTTATATGATTGATTTTTTTCTTTGCTCTTGTATTATGAGACATGGAGAACAAAAGGGTAAAGTGGCCATGTCATATAGGGACATGGCTTTTGCTCACAGTGCCAGAAGTTCTGAGATCAAATCTCAAGGGAAGCCTGCCTAGGGGAGTGATATTTTATTCTTAATAGAGCCCTGTATCTTTTGCAAATATGAAATAACACAAAAGAAAATGAAATAGATCATTCAGAACAAAAACCTCTCCTTGCTGCTAGCAATAGCATCTGTGGATTCAGTCACATGGGGCTGCATCTGGCTTCCTCTTGTGCGCATTGCAACATGGCACATGGGGTCATAGCATTGTTCAAATTTGGCCTGGCTTCCCCTCCATCATCTTTTAAAAAGGTATGCTCTAATTCAAAAGGAATTATTTTGGGGAAATTTTATGGCCTGCGTTATACAGAAGGTCAGACTAGTTGATTACAATAGTCCCTTCTGGCTTGGGAATCTTTGAAGTCTCCTGAGCTACCTTCTCTATCCTATTCATTATTTTATAAACATTTATCATGTCCCCCATTCTCATTCCTCTCCTTTCAAAAGTGAACAATCCCAGTCTTTTCAGCCTTTCTACGTGGGAGTTTTTCCAGGGCCTTGATCATGCTCAGAACCTCCCCCACTTCTGGAATATCATTTTTGAGATGGAGTGACCTGTTCTCATCCAGTATTCCAGATGAGGCTGCATTGATTATATAAAGGCATTATAATATATTCCATCTTTGCCATCCCATTTGTTATGCATCCTAACATCTTAGATTTTTTTGACCACAGCTGCACATAGAGAGCAGAGGTACTAACTGAGCTGTCTGCAGTGATGCCCAGGTCCCTCTTGGGCTAATACAGTTAATTTATTTCCCAGTAAGGTGAATGAGAAGTTTAAATTTTTTCCTCCAAAGTGCATATCGCTGCACTTACCAATGGTGAATTTCATTTACCATTGAATATATAACAAACAATAAGGTTTGGTAAAATATTAACTGGGTTCTAGCTATGGTGACAGCCAAGTTGCCAGTGATGAAAGGTTCTGAAGAACACAGGACATCCATGTTACCTGTAAAAGGCCCATTTGCTGTCCAAAAGTACATAGGTACCCTGCTCCAAAGCCCACTGACGTCAATAGGAGTCTTTCTGTTGACTTCAGTGGACTTTAGATGAGGCCCATGAATTGAAACACAGCTTCTGTCTTGAAGTGTATACATAGAATGGTGGCTCTTTGCCACTAAAGGCAGGACTCAGGATTCAGGATAAGATATGGTCTGAAAGTGACCATTTATCTCTTGTAGGGTATTAGGCCAGATTCTCCATTACATGAGATTTTGCCAGTTGCTTTTCGTAGGGAGAAACAGAACAGAAGGTCATGATGTAGATTTCTTCAAGTATTTCCTAGAATGGTGTTGCAAATGTATAGCCCCGTCCTGCTGCCCTTGAACACACAGACAGTTTCGTTGACTTCAGTAGGTCTTCTTGCCTGGGTCAGAAATTACTCGGATGCATAAGGATTTGCAGGATCAAATTCACAGTAACCTTCTGGTCTATTTTTTTTCCTAGTTTGACCATTGGCCTACATATCTGTTATGTGAATGACCAGAGCTTTCTAGAGCATACAAAACCCCGTAACCACTTCATACAGCCACGTAATATATTGACACAGAATATCTGTGAGGCGGTATATGGATATGAAAAAGCATTTCCAATATAATTTGAAAACTGTTGAGTCCACAAACTAGGTCAACAACATACTTATTTTGTCTTGGGCAATCGGATAATCTGGAGTCAAGTTGCTCTTTTTCTGCAACAGCAGATTATGGTGGGTCTTTATGTTTAAAAAAATATGACGTTCATAATATTACTTCACAAGCGCACACTGGAGGAGCAACTATCTTTTGTAACCAGCGGTATAAATACTAGATGCTGAGAGGTGAGAAAAGTTCTGTAGGTGGTAACAACTCAGAAGATATTTGGTCTTTCTTGTGTTCTTCCTCCCTGCCAGAATTACTTCCTTGGGCAATGTCTGCATATTCATTTGTATTTCTTCAGTTTATCTCTGCTGAAAATTGCCTTTCAGGTAGTGTAGAATTTCAGGATCTATCAGGAGCTAATATATAATTATCTATTGATATTTCTGTGGCACCAAATGCAATGAATAACTCTGTGTATATTTTTTGGGTTGGCATAGAAAGTGCTGCAGTACAGGTGGAAAGGAATTGGCAGATTTTGGAGATGAAGAAATAGTAGGATGTAGCAAAAGCATTGTTCAGGAGTGAAGAGCGTGGAGTTGAAAATAACACTGTGTTTGCAAACCTGAGGATGGTTGAATTGCCAGTGGTGATCAAAATGTGTGTGTGGGGGGAGGACAGCTAGGGAGAAAAGATAAGGAGTTCACTTTGCCTCATGTTTAGCTTGATGTGATGGTGGACCTTCCAGGCAGAGAGATCAGTCAGAGATGTGAGTCTGAATGGAGGAGGAAAGGTGTCGCTGGGAGTTCTCCATCATGACCAATGCATCTTTGTACTATGACTCTGCTCCTTCATTACTCCCATCAGGCAGTGTGACTATATCTGGGTACCCCAGAAGAGCCTTTCAGTTGGGGAACCCACCGCTGCAATTTACCCAAGGTTCAATTTACTCTGTCTGGTCCAAACTACTGTGCTACTCTAGATAGAGTATCTGTGTGTGAATACAGACAGAAAGGGGGTCAGGCAGGGAATTTATCTGAGCTATATACATGTTGGGACTGGGAATGGTTAGAGAACCAGTAGATGGGATTTCCTGTGCAGGAGGAGTGTGACTGTATGCTGTGACACTTCTGTCTCTGAGAGAAAGATGGGAAGACATCTTGCTTCTTCTGAATTTCAAGCTCTTATCAGTATTCTAAGGGTATGTCTACACTACGAAATTAGGTCGAATTTATAGAAGTCGTTTTTTTAGAAATCGGTTTATATATTCGAGTGTGTGTGTCCCCACAGAAAATGCTTTAAGTGCATTAACTCGGCGGAGTGCTTCCACACTACCGAGGCAAGCGTTGACTTCCGGAGTGTTGCACTGTGGGTAGCTATCCCACAGTTCCCGCAGTCTCCGGAAATGAGATTCAAAAGTTCACGGTTCTTTTCCTGTCTACCTGGCCAGTGCATCTGAGTTGAGAGTGCTGGCCAGAGCGGTCACAATAGAGCACTCTGGGATAGCTCCCGGAGGCCAATACCGTCGAATTGTGTCCACAGTACCCCAAATTCGACCCGGCAAGGCCGATTTAAGCGCTAATCCACTTCTCAGGGGTGGAGTAAGGAAATCGATTTTAAGAGCCCTTTAAGTCGAAAAAAAGGGCTTCATCGTGTGGACGGGTGCAGGTTTACATCGATTTAACTCTGCTAAATTTGACCTAAAGTCCTAGTGTAGACCAGGGCTAAGAATTTTCCTGTCGCTCCAGAAGAGGCAGCAATGTTATTGCTGGAAATGAAAAACAAGCCACACCCAATATTGGGGCATATAGAGTTGTATGTAGCATCTGGTGTCTACTGACCAGTAGAAACCCACAAGTGTCCCATAGCTAGCACCGTGTATGCTTTTATTTTTGCATTTATGGTGTACATGCACAGAGGTGCACACAAGTATCTGGAGGATGTGATATGATAGCTGTTCCACAGCCCTAACATTGCCCATTTTTTCAATGCTTTGGTAAATCTATCCATATTTCAACATGTGCAAGAGATATCTGGTACTGTGTATTCCATAAAGCAAGAGAAGGAAAAAAATTCCTAAAGTAATGACAAATATATATAGCCTTGTCTTGGGATAAAAAAAGTGCAGTAACTTTTGTGTGTATGCAATATATAATATGTAAATGGCTCACATCAAAGATAGAATAAAAACTGTACATAGTATAACAAAGGTACCTCTTTAAAAGGTTAGTGCTGGCAGTCTGAAGCATAAGGGCTTAGGAATAGAATGTTGGCAGATCTCTGCACACTGACTGCCACTAAAGTTAAGAGTTTCAAAATGTTTCCTTTGTGCGTTAGTGCATGGGGAAGTTTGCAGAAGTGCACTTATAATAAACCTATATTAATTTCAGTAGAGTGGCACCAGTATAAAACTGGTGGAACAGAGTAGAAAATCAGGCTCCAAGTATTTTTAAAATGTGAGTAAGATGCACATGCTCAGATTCCGTGGGCCAGTGGTTTTCAACCTTTTTTTCTTTTGCAGACCAATAAAAAATTTGTTTGGAAATTGTGTTTCCCCTTTGGAAATCTTACACATAGTCTGTGGACCCACAGGGGTCTGTGGACCACAGGTTGGAAATCACTGCTCGAGGACAGCTACCTAATACATGGGCTTTTGACACACGACTTCTGTATGCTGATAGCAGTTGTGATGCAGCAGGCTAAAGTCCATTGGTTATAGCCTAGCAGCTGGAAGGATAAATGAGTACTATAGAACTGGAGGTCAAGCACAGAATTATAATTTGATGATGATGACTTTTTTTTTTTTACCATTTAAGAATGTTTAATGCTTGCTTTATTTAATGGATTCCAAGTAAGCCGAAGATGCTGCAAATATAACCTTGGGGATAAGGTGGGATGTGGATGGTGAAGTGGACTAGTTTATTATTCCATAATGAAATTCTGTCTTGCAAAGGGTGGTGTTTCTAAATTAAAACAGGTAGGAGCTGGTCTGATTAGTGCAATTAATGTCAGCATATTCCAAAAAGAGGAAGAAGATTCTCTGCTCAGGCTGGCTTCACATGTATTCCCTTAATTTGAAGTTGTGTGACTATATTTTTCTGAATGCATCCTTCACATTCTACCTTAATGACGACAGCATATCACACCACACTGTGTTTCTGTCACATTGTACCTACAGCACTGTCTAACGAATACCAGTGCACAAAGGCTTTTGTACATCTTGCACCTGACCGAGCTCCCAACTGACTCATAGATTATTTTAATTCAACCCTTTATCTTTGCAGTTTTATTTTCCTTTCTGTTGCAGTATGGGCAAGGCTGTGGCTAGCCCCAAGTGAATGTGGTATGTCAGGGGAAGATGTCAGGAGCTCTCTTCATCATCTGTGCAGGGAGAGCCATGATCTCTGCTTTGCACTCCCTGAGCACAGAGACAAAGGGAGTCTCCTGCTACCAGTGGTACTAAACACCTGAAAGGGAGCAGGCTATGGTCTTGATTCCACAGCAGCTAGCATGCAGTAAGATGGGTGTGGGTGTGTGGGGGGAGTGCATACTGCAGCTCTAAAGAAGCCCAGTTCCTCAGTACTTTCCATCAGTGTAGTTCCTTAAGTGCGTTGCAGGTAGAATCCCTCAGATGCTGAAGTGTCTCTCCACATACGTCCTCTCTGCAGCTTTGGCTCTTGGTGCCATGATGAGCCCTGTACATTTCTCAGACAGCTACACAGTATAACTTTCTGGTTTACCCTAGTTCACTATTCTTCACTTTCTAAGATAGCCCATGTTCTTATTTTCCCCTGTCTAGGTTAGACCATCTTTTCTGTCCACAAGTAAATCCCCTTTGGGGTTCACTTTCTCCTCCCCATTATCTGTCACTTTAATTTAAACATTTCCTTCCTACTCTTCCCCAGTTTCCTCCCATGCCCTTTTCCAATTAGCTCACACTACTTTAGAGTTCAATCCATTCAGTACTTTTCCCAATTCAGCCTATTTTTTGTTTTGTTCCTATTCCAGGTGAGCCCAGTTTGGATCCAGCATTGGGCTCTCTGGTGGAAATGGAATGTTACCCTTGACTGAGGTACTGAGCACATGCTCATTCCATTGGCGTCAAAGGAGGATATGGGTGTGCAGCCCTCCCATTGGGGGTCAGGCTACATGGCCCCAATTCAGCAAGGCATTTAAGGATGTGCTTGATGTGAAAAATGTGACTATTCCATTGACATCAGTGAAGTTACTTGCATGCTTAACGAAAGCGCTTTGCTGGATTTGGGGCTAACTTAAATACCGTTTTAGTGGTGCTCACCAGAATGATATCTGTTACTCATTAAAACAGAGGAACAAAAATCCAAGACCTGGTCTGAATTATAAACATCCTCTGAGAGTTGTAATCTGGTACTCACTTCCCCCTTGCTCCATTGGGAAGAAAACTGGGTCAGCCCTTTTGATGGCACAACTTATTTCATCCTCCATACTGGCTGCTAAAGGGTGGAGCTTTGGGTCCACCTACTCCCTACTGCTGCCAGCCCACTTCCCTCTCACCTCCACAGTAGGGAGGCATGATGAGAGCCCATCAGCATGTGCCCATGTGGGTAACCCATGCAGGAAGGAAGGAAGCTGCTATGTCATTTACTCCCCTACATGGATATGCAGCCTGGCTCATGATTCAACCCAAAAAGCTTCCCGGAGCTCCCATAGTTTTAAATAAACAAGGAAATAAAATGGCTCCCACTGAGCAATATTAAACGTGTGCTAGGAGATATTTCTTTCAGGGAATTTAGACAATCCTATTTTTGCCTAGAAAGCAGTGCACCTCAAATGGGGAGTCTTTTTACTTTCTACTAAATCTATGCTATTTCTTCCCAAATACTTCTGTTTCTATTCCTGGAGATAAAATATATAGTTTGTAGCCAGTAGCTGTCTTTGGCCAATCGAAGTTTTTATTTTTTGACAGAAGAACAGGAGAACTTGCTTTCCACACTGAAAGATTAAATTGTTTTGTTGGCAAATCTTGTGGCAATGGTTCACTGAAGAAATGGAGGAGGAGGAGGAGTACTTGCACTGAAATTATTTATTCCTCTTCTATTTCACCACATCTCCTTTTTATGGTCTCCTGAGTGTTAGGATGGCAATTACTGACATATCAACCATGTCATGAATTTGTCATAGTTTGGGATGTCAACCTTCTTTCAATTGATAGCATATTTATCAGTCATCTACCAGAAATGCTTTTTTTAAATAATTATGGAGTGGTCCTTCAGAAATGGATTCTTTTTATCACTTGGATGCCACATCTTTTACAGATGAATCTCTAATTAACAGCTTCTTAGTGATTTTTGCAAGGGAATTCTTATAGAAAATAGCTGTCCTTCAGTTTGTTTCAGTTCAAACTGCTTTGTTTCACTGATTTCCTGCTCTCCCCCCACCCCTCCAAATGCTGTTGTCTCAGACTGAAGAGCCACTAGAATGCTTATCCCAGTAACTGGGATTGCACAGTGTACTGCGTTTTTGTAGGCTCTGTTTGATATTCTACTCTCCCCTCCTTGTGAATGCAGAGTGCACTTCCCCTGACTCAGCCGGTTCTCTCTGCAGATGTTGGGTTTTCCCAGCAGTATTAAGAAGATTGAAGAGTCAGCTACTGAGGAAAACCTCTTGCTTGTCTTACTCACATAAATGGTCCCATTGAAGCCAACGAGACTGCACATGTGAGTGAGACAGGCAGGATATGGGTTATTATCTGAAACAGTCATCAGTCATTGATGGCTGTATTTAGAATATGGCAGTACACCTAGCTTTAAGTTGTGTTAATTTTTTACATTAATATGAATCAAATTCACACAAAAGTGTGTGTATGTGTAAAAACACTCATTAAAACAGGCCAGATTGTGCCTTCTGTGCATAGATCACACCTTGTCTGTGTGGAAAGCAGTGGGAGAGGGCATTAATCAGCTGCCTCTGTGATGCTGTAACCTCTGTTCCTTGGAGACAGCTCTCCATGGGCCTGGAGATGCACAAACGGGGAAGGACCAGCAGGAGGTGCAGGTTCATTATCCTTCCCACAACTCCACAGGCAATACTGTATATGTGGGAGATAATACTGTCCCCTGAGGTGGTATTAGCTTCTGAACAGAGCCCCTCAGCTGTTTGAGGGGGCCTGAAAATCAGCTTCTGCTAGGTGAAGTCCTGTCAACATGGCTCAAGCAGTTTTTCCTTGTATCCGCAGGGCTGGCTTTAGGCACCAGCAAAACAAGCAGGTGCTTGGGGTGGCACATTTCTAGGGGCGGCCTTCTGCCGCCGGCCATGCCGCCCCTAGAAATGTACCCCCGCCGCCCCAGCTTGCCTCCGCCTGCTCCCCTGAGCGCGCTGCCACTGCTCCGCTTCTCCGCCCTCCCTCCCAGGCTTGCCGCTCGCCAAACAGCTATTTCGCGCGGCAAGCCTGAGAGGGAGGGAGGAGAAGCCGAGTGGCGGCGTGTTCAGGGGAGCAGGCGGAGCAGAGGTGAGCTAGGGTGGAGGGTTGCCGGGGGGGGGAGCTGCAGGAAGCAATGCGGAGGAGGGGTAATGCGGCATGCCCAGGGAAGGAGGCAGGGCTGGGGATTTGGGGAAGGGGTTGGGAAGGGGCGGAGTTGGTGCGGAGCTGGGGGGCAGGGGGACACGAAAAAAAGTGGGGGCGGCCAAAAATTTTTTTGCTTGGGGCGGCAAAAATCCTCGAGCCGGCCCTGTGTATCCAAGTATTGCACAGTATGTCCAGCACTTTCAAACATAGGTGCCTGAAATTTCAAATGTTGGCCTGTCTTTATGTACTTCATGCATGCGCTTCCCTAAAATGTGCCTCATGTTCTAGAATCGTGTGCCAACTTGGGAGTGTGCAGGATAGGACATTTGCTTCCCTTGAGCCTTCTCATGTCTTGAAATAGGGAAGAGATAAATATGGACAGGGAAGAAAAGGAGAACAGCTATACTAAACTGAAGAACTGGAAAAGAAAAGGGATAACCACTTTCCATTTCCAATTCAGCTTAGTTTATATGGAGGCTAGAACTAGGTGGAGATAAAGAGGTGAAAATAGAGTAGTATGGATAATGGGCCAAGCTAAAAAGTGACCAGGCACCTATTCTAAATTCTTCTAGTTCAATTCTGTTTATTTCTCTCATTCAGTCTTTCTTGGTCTACTTAATTATCTCATACAGCCCAGTCCGCGATGTCCTTTCAGTTACAGCTGCATTTCATCCCCTTCTCTCTTGCAACTTAGTGCAGGTTAAGCCTCTCTCCCTATTCTATTTCAGCTCCATTTCTTCTCCCTTTTTAGCATGACTTGGTATTTTTTTCTCTTCCTCTTCATGTTATGTCACTTGTTCTGGCTGGTATCATGGTGTCCTCTTTGTTGAAAAGAAACATCAGTCCAGCAAGATGATAAAAAGAAATTTTGAAAAAAGTTCCTAGGGAGTATCAATCCATAGCAAAATCCGGGGCGGGGGGGAGTGAGTGAATTCCAATCACAGAGAACTTCATTTTTGTACAGTATAACATACTTTTGATACCTTTATGAATTATCTTTCAAGGCACAATAAAAAGGCAACATCAGGAGTCATGGAAAACACAATAAAATCAAAAGCTGGGTGATTGTATAACAGATGTAAATTTATACTTCAAAATACTGCAGAACAAAAGAAAAGAACCAGGACCAAAACCCAAAAGCACAGTCTGCTCTGGAAAAAGCAACTTCATAAAGATGCAAAAGAAAAGCCAAAAGCATTCACAAATGACAGAATCTATTAAAAGCAGCTCAAAGTGAATGAAAAAGGTGCACAATGAAAACTGGTTTTAAAAAAAGGGTCAAGCCAAAAAATAATAATTTGTAAACAGAAAGAGAAAATAATCACAGGTGTCTTCCTGTTGGGTAATAAGAATCCATGTTTAAAGAAAACAACAAATCATAAAAATATAGTCCAATCAATACTTATGCCAAATAACGTATTGGCGAAAAAGACTGTCTTTCATAGCTTTTAAGTGCACTAAAGCCCAGATCATAAAGTACTCAGTCTTTATTCAGACAAAACTCACTAGTCTGTAGGATTTTGCCTGAGTGAGGATTTGGGCATGACAGAAAAATAAAGGAAGACCCACCTGCCACCCAATACAGAACTCTAACTGGGAAATGCCAAATGCAGCTGTCAGCATGGAGTCCCTCTACTATCAACATCAGGAACTACTTCTCCTAGTAAGGCTTTTGACACAGTCCTTCATGACATTCTCAAATCAAACTAGGGAAATGTGGTCTAAGTGAAATTACTGTAATGTAGGTGCACAATTGGTTGAAATACAATAATCAGAGTAGTTATGAATGATTCCCTGTCAAACTGGGAAGGTGTATCTAGTGGGGCCCCTCAGGGGTCAGTCCTGGGTCCACTACTATTCAATATCATTGAGCTGGATTACAAGAGTGGACAATATGCTTATAAAATCTGCAGATGACATCAAGCTGGGAAGGGTTGTGAGCACTCTGGAGGACACACTTAGAATTCAAAATGACCTTGACAAATTGGTCTGAATTCAGCAAGATGGAAATTCAATAAACACAAGTGCAAAGTCAAAGTACTTCAGTTAGGAAGGAAAAATCAAGTGCACAGCTACAAATAGGGAATAACTGACTAGATGGTGGTCATGCTGAATAGGATCTGGAGGTTACAGTGGAT
Source organism: Natator depressus (assembly GCF_965152275.1). NCBI lineage: Eukaryota > Metazoa > Chordata > Testudines > Cheloniidae > Natator > Natator depressus. The sequence continues at coordinate 17,678,124 of NC_134245.1, forward strand.
CACAAACTGAATAGGAATAAATAATGAGATGCAGCTGCAAAAAAAGGCTAATACCATTCTGGAATGTATTAACAGAAGTGTCATATATAAGATATGGAAGGTAATTGTCTCACTCCGCTTGGTACTGGTGATGCCTCAGCTGGAGTACTGTGTGCAGTTCTGGACACCACCTTTGAGGAAAAATGTGGACAAACTGGAGAGAGTTCAAAGGGGCAACAAAAATGATAATAGGTTTAGAAAACATGACCTAATGAGCAAAGGTTTTAAAAAACCTGAGTATGTTTTGTCTTGGGAAAAGAAGAGTGAGGGAAGACCTGATAAGTCTTCAACTATGTTAAGGTTTATTATAAAGAAGACGGTGATCTATTGTTCTCCATGCTTCCTGAAGGTAGGACCAGAAGTAACGGGCATAATCTGCAACAAAGGAGATTTAAGTTAGATATTAAGACTACCTTTCCACCTATAAGGGTAGTTAAGCTCTGGAAGGAGCTTCCCAAGGAAGCTGTGGAATATCCTTCATTGAAAGGTCTTTTTACTCCTAGGGGAATTCTGTGCCAAAAAAATAAAAATTCTGCGCACAATATTTTAAAATTCTGCACATTTTGTTTGTCAAAATAATGTAATATAATCATGCCAATTTCAATTATTTCGGTAATTTATTTAAACTACAATAAAATGGATGGAGAATGGGAGTGGGGAGCATTGGAGGAAATCCCCAAACCCCCTTTGTCTAATAGTAATGTAGCAGGTTTGACCCTTTATTTCTAGTTATTAGTCAACAAATATATGCAGTCATATGCTAAGTGTTACATCATAGGCAACTGAAGAGCAAGTGAGGGTTGGGGAATCAAGCTCACAATTTATACTGACCATCTCCAGAAAGGTAAGTACCAAAGAGTTCACGGAGCACATTTTGATCAGGATTTCTTTCAGTCCAGTAATGTAGACCAGTTCTAATCACTAAAGCACCATAAGCATTTATAAGGCCATACTGTCCTTTACACCACTCTGGCAATATAAAGGGCCTTAACTTTTATACTTGTTTTATACTCCTGGGGGAATTCACAAAGACAATGGGAACAATTCACTAAGCAGGCAGGCTGCTTCATTCTGCTCTGCTCTGCTCTATGCCTACCTCAGAAACACTCCAAAGCCTTGCCTTACCACACCAAGTGTGCTGCATTAGCGAGCAAGAGGGACAGAGTGTCTCTCTTCCTCCCAAATGCATGACTGCTCAGCCCCACCCCGTGCCAGTGGTGATTTACATCTCTACCGGCTGCTCTGGGCACCCGAACCCACCTGCTTGTGCTGCTAGGGAGGGGTACATGACCAATCTTTTAGGCTTCCCTTGGCTTCCCCGTCAGAAGTCATTTTTCTGCGGCGAAGCAAAGAAATCTGCCGGGAACATGAATTCTGTGCATGCACAGTGATGCGGAATGCCCCCAGGAGCATTCTTTTAAAACATGTTGGATAAATACCTATCAGGGTGGTCTAGGTTTACTTGGCCCTTCCTCAGTGCAGGGGGTTGGACTTGATGACTTCTCAAGGTCTTTTCTAGCCCTATGTTTCTGTGAGTCTATGACTAACACAAAGCATAACTACTGTAAATAATATGAGCACTCTCTGCCAGCAGTCAATCACTGCTGCTACCCAGGTCAAGCACCAGTGATTGTCACCAGTGTGGAGTGCTGGACTGGTTCCACCACCATAATGGAAATGTTTCTACCACCAGTGGATGGAGCACTGATCACATTCTCAAGACAGTGCCGTCCACAGGTGAAGCCCTTTGTGTGGGATTAGTAGTAAGACTGCAGAAGACCTGGTGGGGGGGGCATCAATGATATAGTAACATGATGTGGGGAAGACATGTTCCTTTTTTCCTCTTGTCCCAGATATTACACCACTGGTATGTATGAAGGTGAGCAATGGGGGTGTATAGCCTGCCGCCACCAATGGCCTGCACTCTCATCACTGTTTTAACTTTGAAAATGGCCACTGCAGTTAATGTTGAATAAATTCCTTTTTGATCTGACATTGTCTGGTCTGATTGTTTAGGTCATGTTCTGTGTGTGTGCAGACACTGGTATGTTGTGTAACGAATCAATTTCCTCAAAGGTTGAGACTAGCATCTCTTCAGCTTTACCAATATATTTGAAATAAGGAGCCTTTCTTTCCAATTAAAAAATAAACAGGTGACACAATGGGTCTGTGATTCTTTCCTATTATCCAAGAATAAGCTAATGCAGAGGGGAACCACCAACCTTTATCTGTTCCCAATGAACTCCTTTTGTCTAGAGCACCAAGTTCTTTCAGTAACTGACCAGGAAAACTCAGCCACCACAATATGCTTTCTTTAGGATCTTTAGTCTTTCTTCTTTTTCTGGAAAAAGTTATCACCATCTCTATTTTCCACATGTGACACAAGAATGTCTTGTCATATTTATTTTTTCCATTGAGGGCCACTGGTCAGTATCAATAATATCCTTTAAGTTTCCAAAAATTGAGCTCTTTAATTTTAACAAAGCCTTCTCAGTGACGCTTTCTCCTTTGTGTTCCAGTTTCTACAGAAGAATATTTAACAGAAAGAGTGAGGAAATATGCATCAAGAGAAACTTCATTATTTGAATAATAGGCGAGTAAAGAAAAGGTGACAAGGATTATAAATGAACGGACATATAGGCCTCTCGTTAAAACTTGTATATAGCCTATTTAGTGTTTTCAGCAATTCCCAGTATTTGCATGTTAGCACTTACTAATAGGAATTGTACTTGCAATATCCCACAAAGCCTTAATAAATGTACAATACAAATGTATAAAATTAAGCTCAGCTTTAATAGCTGGCTTGCATGATGCAAAATGAAAAGATTGTGTTCCTTCCCGAACAGCAATGTTTCATATATTCTCATGCTAGAGTTGCACCAGTAGGATGAAAGCTTTATCTGAGCATTCCAAGAATAATAAAATTCTAAATTTAACTCAAACCCTCTTATTGGGGCACCGGTACCCAGTGCCATGAGGAGAGAGAGAGCGAGAGAGAGAGTGTGTGTGTGTGTGTGTGTGTGTTCGTTCATACTTTGTTTATGGCATAACTCAGGGGTGAGCAAAGTGGGGGTAGGGCCGGGGAGAACGATCCCATGGACTGGATGTGGCCTGCAGGCCGTAGTTTGCCCACCTCTGGCATAGCTGCTTAGCTAAAGATGGTTACACAAGTTAACTAGGCCCTCTGGTGTTGATAGTTAGGGAGGCTTGACTTGTGGCTCAAGTAGAGACCTCTTCATCAGAAAGAAAGTATCACAAAGTTTCACTATGGTTCAGTGCCATCTCTAATCGAGCTGCCCTCTTGCTGATTTAGTGTATATTCTCATAGTTCTTTGAAGAAATTACTGTTTATCATTCCTTTATTTTGCAGATGCCTTCTAATCTATTTTAATTTAACTCAATGTAATCTAATTAGACATTTGTACCACACTTTTTATTGTAGAATCTGAGCCTATTCTGTGTGCATGCAACTTCATTCATAACTCTCTCACTTTCCTCACCCTGTCAGCAACTACCAGCACGTAATATGAATGATTCTTGCCTAGTTAAAATTAGCTGCTACTCACTGTGGTGTGGTTTGTGATGTAATGTACTTTGGTTACTCATGTCTAGACCAGTCTTTTGTGTGAGATGATGCAACTGCTGATGGTGCATGGGAAGGAAAGAACCCATCTTGACAGAGCCCAGATTGCATTTGCATATTTGCAATCAAAATCTCTCTCCTCCATAACAAATATCCCTTATAGGTGTATGGAATATATTTGGCACAAAAATCAGTTAAGAGGAGTCCTGCTATGCCACTTTGACAGACAGGACTAACGTAACCATCCTGCTAATCTGTAAACCTCCAGTCTACAAAGGCTTTGGAGAGAAGCTAATAGAGATGTGCTGAGGAGGTTCACAATATCTAACATTTCAAGAGACATCACTATCTATGCCACTGACCTCTCTGATGCAATAACCCCAAACCTTCTGTCCAAACATTCCACCTTCGGTTTCTCACAGGTCACCACTGTATGCCAACACACCTAAAGAGCCATACTGTGCACTCTACAAGTGGCCTGAAAGTAGCTATAAATAGCATAAGAAGTACTCCCACCCCAAAATCCTGGTCAGAACACTTCCTCATCCAAGCAGAAATCAGAAATCTGTCACAAGACAAAAGGAAATCCTCATCATGGTCCACCCCCAAGAAATCTTGAGGTAAAAATCCTGGCCCCATTGAACTCAATGGCAGAACTCCCCTTGACTTCAATGGAGCTGGGATTTCACCTTTGGACTCTGTCCTGTTCCAAAATGTACATATGGAAATCTATACCCAAACAAAAGGCCCAGGAGCAGAATTAGTGAGGCGCTGCAACTTCTACCTGCCTACTGCCAGGCCTACACTACAAAGTTTTGCTAGTCTATCTATGTTGGTTAGGAGTGTGTGTGTGTGTGGGGCGGGGGGGAATCACACCCCAAAGTAACATAGGATATTGTTGGACTAGCTTTGCATACAGTCCTTTTGCTGGTATAGTTTGGGGAGGTGGTTTAACTATAACAACAAAACAATTTCTTTTGCCTGTATATATCGCATCTTCACTAGGGGAGACACTGTGAATTGTACACTTAGACAAGCCCAGAGACTCTAGCACCAAAGCACCATCCCTCTCCCACCCCGGGGCCTGCATAGGCTTGTTACTGTTCAAGGGTGAGCCACGCCTGAGATTGCTCTTCCAGAATTTCTGTGGGCACCCCTTCCAGGCCTTTCCCTGCAATTCTCCCCAAACAGAACCCTGTAGTTCACCCCACTTTAGACTGGATCACCAGACTACAATACCCCCTTTTACCAGCTGTATTTGTCTCAACCAGCCTATCTTGGTTGGGGGTCTGGCTATAGAATCCTCTCGCTAAGTTTGTGACCGTACAAACTTGCTTGACCCAGGACAGCTTCTTCAAAAACAGATGATCATTTACTTGTCATTAGGAATATAGCAATCAAAGATAAGGGTTAAAACAACAGGCCTACACACACCACACAATTCTTACCCACCCACTTTGTGACTCTAAGCTTTAGGTAATATCTTTTACTGGACCAACTTCTGTTGGTGAAAAAGACAAGTTTTTGAGCTTATACAGAGCTCATAAAAATCCTTTTATTAAAGATTCAGAAAAGAAGGAAAATCAATTAAAGCATTTGAAATGAAGTATCAAATAACACTTTCAGTTTAGGAATATCCCTTGTTCCTTTTTTAAAAATTGAGCATTTTTAGAAGAAAAAGCCTCTTCTTTGTTGAGTCTTTTAAATGGTATTAAAGACTATAATTGTCCTTTTTGGGGGGAAAGAGAAAAAGTTAGTTGAGATGGGATGGAGCTGTCACTGCTGTTAATCTGGTCCTGTTTCCTAGAAGACAAAACAAGACAAACACACAAGAGAAAAGAACCGCCAAGGTAGAAAATGCAGCTTCTGTCTCTGGTGTTGACTTGCGCAGCTGGAAAAACACAGACCCAGCACACAGTCTCATCAGCCACTGTGAGACCTGGCAAACTTGTGCCAGCAGCAGACTGATTAGGGCATTGCTTTTAGGTCCCTCTTTTTTGTCACAGGCTTACAGCAGTGTTGCAAAATATACAGTCCTGGTTCGCTGAGCCAGACTTTATTAGACCAAAGGAAAGAGTAATAGGAAAGAGAAGAAATAAGGTAGAGAAGCAAAAGAACACATGGGGTAGGGGAAGGAGAGAAAGCTGAACATCCTGGGTGGTGGCTGGGATTCAGCTGGAGCTAGTAGAGGTGATGGTGTCATCTTAGTCCCTGTCTCTGGCCTGGTCTGGTCCATATATCCTACAAGATTAGGATAAAGAAGGGCTGGGGTTTCAGGAGCTGGTGAGGATGGCAGCCAAGATGGTGAAGCTCACTCCTTCCCCATCTCTGTCATCAAGTCTAGCAGTAGCCTTTGTCCATATTCATATTTTTCCCCCAAGGTGTAGTGGGGTGTTATTTTATTTTTATTTTTAGAACCTCTAAGGGGAATGATGGGTGGAACAGCCTATCTTCTCATTATTTTGTCTCCCAGTAGGCCTAATTTCAATTTATGGATTTTTGGTTCCATGCTTTTTTGTTTACCAAGCATGATTTAAATAATTTGTCATGTTTTTTTTTGTTTGGACTAATTCGTCTTTGTTTCCGTTTTACACCATTTTCCATTAACATTTTTGGTTGCATGTTAATGTGACATTTTATAACCTTTCACTCACCCTTTTACAGTTGAGCTCCCGATTAGGGTAGGCTCTATTATTAAAGCAGTTTTTTGCTTCCAATACATGCGTTGTGGTTTTAACAAGAGTATACTGTGAGATAATCAGCTTCTTATTATAAATCAAGCCTACAAAGTTGAAGAATTAGGGGAAGCAGTTGAGCTATGTCCTAAAACCTATCAAACATTTAAACTGGACTTAGTATCAGTTTACAAGGATGCAGAGTGTATAAGGGCCAGTCTGATTTAGTAGATCAGCTGTATGGATATTAGCTATGTTTCAACACAAAGTAATTCCATGTAAATGGGCCAGATCCTTAATTGGTGTAAATTAGCATAGCCCCAGATGTCTAACAACCCTAAGGATGAGTACATGCTTCAAAACCACACATGGCCTGAGGAAAGCTTGGTACAGTTTAAAAGCTAATGTTTTAGAACTAATGGGTCTAAAAATTCTGAAGCAAAGTTGGAGGCTCAATATGTTCATTTGCATGCCAATACCCAGAATGCTCTTCTAAATCAACTCCTATTTCATAGCAGCGTTGGAGCCAAAACTCTGGGAACAAGTCAAAAGATTTGGATATGCTTCTGTGTGCACAAGTAATGTCCTCTGAGCTTTGTGCGATTGCAAGAGAAACAGTCCTTTGGCCAATTACAGCATTTAAAATGCTGAGACCCTTTTAAGGATGCTTCAGCCAAAATGTTAGCATTTTAACAGCTATCTGAGGGCTTGGCAAAAAAGACCCAAACACCTCAATTTAATATTAGTCTGACCCTTTTTTGGAATAGTTGTGCTCTTTAAAGCATACACCACCTTTAAGGTGAATGATCTAAAAATGGACTAGATTATCAATTATAGTGGATCAGAGAAGGGCTATATTTCATAGATAAACACATCCTTTATTATTCATAAGCAGAGCACTTGGGGGAAGTGTTTTTGAATAAAGGTGAAAGAAAATGTTCCACAATGGTGGAAAACAAATTCACACTTGTATTTACAAAAACTGACAACCTCTAAGACTTTGGGTAAACATACATAGAATGGTAGTTGACTAGGGACCCTGAATGACTAGAAATGTCAAGACATATTTACAAATCATCTTTGTGAAGATCTCCTGATACACTCCAATTCTCCTCCGCTATCTACACTGCTCCCCTCCTTCCATCACTACAGCTGCCATCTTAGGCCATGTCTACACTACGAAAGTACTCCGATTTTACAGAAGTCGATTTTTGGGAACAGATTGTATAAAGTCGAGTCCATGCATCCACACTAAGCATATTAATTCGGTGGTGTGCGTCCACAATACCGTAGCAAGTGTCGCCATTCCAAGCGGTGCACTGTGGGTAGCTATCCCGCAGTCCCCGCTGCCCACTGGAATTCTGGGCTGAGCTCCCAATGCCTGATGGGGCCAAAAATTTGTTGCGGGTGGTTATGGGTAAATGTCGTCAGTCAACCCTCCCTCCCTCCATGAAAGCAACAGCAGACACTCATTTCACACCCTTTTCCCTGGATTGCCCGAGCAGATGCTATAGCACTGCAAGCATGGAGCCCGTTCAGCTCACCGCAGCAGTTATGACCATTGTAAACACCTCGCGCATTATCGTGCAGTTTATGCAGAACCAGCACCTGAAAACCCGGGCGAGGAGGCGACAGAAGCACGGTGATGAGGACATGAACACAGATTTCTCTAAAACCACGGTCCCCAGCAATTTGGAGATCATGGTGTTATTGGGGCAGGCTCATGCTGTGGAACACCAATTCTCGGCCTGGGAAACAAGCACACAGTGGTGGGAGCACATAGTGTTGCAGGTTTTGGACAATTATCAGTGGCTCCAAAACTTTCGCATGTGTAAGGGCACTTTCATGGAACTTTCTGACTTGCTTTCCCCTGCCCTGAAGTGCAAGAATACCAAGATGAGAGCAGCCCTCACAGTTCACAAGTGAGTGGCAATAGCCCTGTGGAAGCTTGCAACGCCAGACAGCTACCGGTCAGTCTGTAATCAATTTGGAGTGGGCAAATCTACTGTGGGGGTTGCTGTGATGCAAGTAGCCAACACAATCATTGAGCTGCTGCTATCAAAGGTAGTGAGTCTGGGAAATTTGCAGGTCATACTAGATGGCTTTGCTGCAATGGGATTCACTAACTGTGGTGGGGCTATAGAGGGAACGCATATCCCTATCTTGGGACCGGACCACCAGGGCAGCCAGTACATAAACCATAAGGGGTACTTTTCAATGGTGCTGCAAGCACTGGTGGATCACAAGGGACGTTTCACCAACATCAACGTGGGATGGCCGGGAAAGGTTCATGACGCTCCCGTCGTCAGGAACTCTGGTCTGTTTAAATGGCTGCAGGAAGGGATTTACTTCCCAGACCAGAAGATAACTGTTGGGGATGTTGAAATGCCTATAGTTATCCTTGGGGACCCAGCTTACTCCTTAATGCCCTGGCTCATGAAGCTGTATACAGGCACCCTGGACAGTAGTAAGGAGCTGTTCAACTATAGGCTGAGCAAGTGCAGAATGGTGGTAGAATGTGCATTTGGATGTTTAAAGGGTCACTGGCGCAGTTTACTGACTCACTCAGACCTCAGCGAAACCAATATTCCCATTGTTATTGCGGCTTGCTGTGTGCTCCACAATCTCTGTGAGAGTAATAGGGGGAGACGTTTATAGCGGGGTGGGAGGTTGATGCAAATCACCTGGCCGCTGAATACACGCAGCCAGACACCAGGGTGGTTAGAAGAGCACAGCAGGAAGCGCTGCGCATCAGAGAAGATTTGAAAACCAGTTTTATGACTGGCCAGTGTACTGTGTGACACTTCTGTTTGTTTCTCCTTGATGAAAACCCACCCATTGGTTGCCTCTAAATTCCCTGTAAGCCACCCACCCTCCCCCCTTCGATCACAGCTTGCTTCCAAAGGAAATAAAGTCACTATCATTTAAAAAACATGTATTCTTTATTAATTGATTATAAAAATAGGGAGATAACTCACAAGGTGGCCCGGGTGGGGTGTGGGAAGAGGGTAGAAGGAAGGAAAAGGCCACTTTAAAACTTCTTGAACGACAGCCTTCTGTTGTTTGGGCTGTCTACCGTGGTGGAGTGGTTGGATGCCCAGAGCCTCCCCCCTGCATTCTTGGGTGTCTGGGTGAGGAGGCTATGGAACTTGGGGAGGAGGGAGGGTGGTTAAACAGGGGCTGCGGTGGCAGTCTGTGATCCTGCTGCCGTTCATGAACCTCCACCAGATGCTGGAGCATGTCCGTTTGATCCCACAGTAGTCCCAGCATTGCCTCATGCCTCCTCTGATCTTCCTGCCACCACCTCTCCTCATATTCATCGGCCACTTTCCTGTACTCTGCTATTGTGTCCCTCCACACATTCTGCTGAGCTCTGTCAGTGCCGGACGACTGCATGAGCTCAGAGAACATTTCATCGCACGTGCGTTTTTTTCGCCGCCTTATCTGAGATAGCCTTTGGGATGGAGGAGGGAGGCTTGACACATTTGCAGCTGCTGGAGGGAAAAAAGGGAGTGAAGTATTTTAAAAGATACATTTTACAGAACAATGGCTATACTCTTTCACGGTGAACAGCACTATTCACATTACATAGCACATGTGATTTTGGTACAAGGTCGCATTTTGCATCTTATATTGAGTGCCTGCGGCTTTGGTGTTAGAGATCACACATGCAGTGCCAGGCAACAGAATTCGGCTTGCAGGTGGCCATGGTAAGCCATAGTCTTTCGGCTTCTGCAAACTTCATAACAGCAGTGCCCTCCTCTCCCATACCAAGCAAAGCACATTGAGTTGGCCATTTAGTGCTGCGGTTTTCCTGTTAAAGTGCAGCAGCAGAAACCAAACTAACCCCCGCCCCCATCCAATTCTCTGGGATGATCGCTTTTCCCCTCCCCACACCGCGTGGCTGGTATCAGGGAAGATCCCTGCTAGTCAAATGCGAACAGCTCAGCGCCAATGCCCCCCTCCACGTGGCTAACTGCGGGGAGGATTTCTTTTCAGCCACAGGCAAACAGCCCAGTAGGAACAGCCACCTCTGAATGTCCCCTTAATTAAATTCCCCTATTTCAACCAGGTTACCTTGAACGATATCACTCTCCTGAGGATAACACAGAGAGATAAAGAACGGATGTTGCTTGAATGCCAGCAAACACCAGGACCATACGCTGCCAGGCTTTGTCATGCAATGATACCAGATTACTTGCTACTAGCATGGCGTGGTAAAGTGTCCTACCATGGAGAATAAGGCTGCTCTACCCAGAAACCTTCTGGAAAGGTTTTTAGAGTACCTCCAGTAGAGCTTCATGGAGATGTCCCTGGAGGATTTCTGCTCCATCCCCAGGCATGTTAACAGACTTTTCCAGTAGCTGTACTGGCCACGAATGCCAAGTCCTCAGGGCTACTTAATCATTAAAAAATGCTTGCTTTTATAACATGTATTATATTTAAAAAGGTACACTCACCAGAGGTCCGTTCTTCGGCTTCGTTCGGTTGGGAGGGTATTTCAGCCAGGGTGATAAAAAGATCCTGGCTGTCGGGGAGAACGGTGTGCTGTGTGCTCTCCTCAAGCTCTTCCTCCTCCTCCTCATCTTCCCCATTTGCAAAATCCTCAGCCATGGCGGAGAGTACCCCATCATCGGAGTCCACGGACAGGGGTGGGATAGTGGTGGTGGCCCCCCTTAGAATTGCATGCAGCTCAGCGTAGAAGCGGCATGTCTGGGGCTCTGTCCTGGAGTGTCCGTTTGATACTTTGGTTTTCTGGTACGCTTGTCTGAGCTCCTTAAGTTTCACGTGGCACGTGTGTTGCGTCCCTGATGTAGCCTCTGTCCCTCATGGCCTCTGAGATATTTTGAAATGTTTTGGCATTTCGTCTTTTGGAACGTAGTTCTGATAGCATGGATTCCTCTCCCCACACAGCGATCGATCCAGTACCTCCCGTTCGGTCCATGCTGGAGCTCTTTTTTGATTCTGGGACTGCATGGTCACCTGTGCTGATGAGCTTGCCTGGCCAAAGAGGAAATGAGATTCAAAAGTTCCCGGGGCTTTTCCTGTACACCTGGCCAGTGCATCCGAGTTCAGAGTGCTGTCCAGAGCGGTCACAATGGTGCACTGTGGGATAGCTTCTTGAGGCCAATACCTTCGCATTGCATCCACACTAACCCTAATTTGAAACGGTGATGTCAATTTCAGCGCTAAGCCACTCGTTGGGGAGGAGTACAGAAATCAGTTTTAAAAGCCCTTTATGTCAAAAAAAATGGCTTCGTTGTGTGGACAGGTGCAGGGTTAAATCGATTTAACGCTGCTAAATCTGACATAAACTCATAGTGTAGACCAGGCCTTAGTCATCATTTCTACATCTACTTTTATATCTCACCACTTGCTATTTAGTTCACCATGAGTATTGCATCCTTCTCAGTTCTTATACACAAATGATTAGCCACCATCACCGGTCATAATTTTTTGGGGTCTTTTATTAATGCTTCCATAAAACCATTCCCACAACATTATAGTATTGGGCCCAGGCCTACATTCCTCACATGCTCAAAACTCTCTATGAAGTCAGCAGGAGATTTTGATGAGCAAGGATCAGCCCCAGTATTTGCATTACTTCTGACTGCTGTCTTCTATTCTGACTGTCTGAGCCACAGCTATCATGCCGTCTTTGACAACTGACTCCACCACACCCTTCCTCCTTCTCCTCTGAATACAACTACCCTCCAGCCATTCTATTGTTATAACGTTCTATTTTCTCTTATAAGATTAATTGACTTTAGCTTCTTATTCTCCTAGATTCTGTCTTCACCACCTTTGTCCCGAGAGTTCAGCTTTCTAGTGATTTCATAAGGAGTGATGAGAGAACTTCCAACTGTTCATCTGTTATATCGATCCATCTAATATATTCTTGTACAGCACCTATCACAATGGTACATGGGTACAGAGAAATAAATAAAATGTTTATTACCCTAGTGGGACTGGAACTCATAAGCTTCAGCATTGCAAGTTGGGGTCTGTAGCATAGAACCATGTAGCAAAACTGGATTGGACTGTTCAGACTAGACATGCCTCCAAGTATCTGGATGCTTATCTAAAGCTTTATTAAGTTTATTTAAATCCATTCTGTTATTTATGACCACAGCAATTATCATCATCTCTCTTATCCATGCTATATTCCCAGCTTAATTGCTTCAATGATTTCTGCTGCCGGATTGAGTGACCTGGAGACTGAAGTCTCTCCAGAACCAAGTTCAACATAGGAAACAGCAATGTGAGCTTCTTTGTTACTGACCTGCCTTCTTTCAATGCTGATTGGAGGGAGGACCTAAGAGAGGGACAGAATTTAATGCATGCTCCATGCAAATTCCGTCCTTGGCCTCTTTGCAGAGATGACCTACAAACAAGGGGGGCAATTGGTGCTATTAATGGTGCTAGTTTTTGTGATAGGAACAATGGTGTCTAATTGCTGCTGTAATATAAATAATACAAATAATTTGTCAAAAGGAGCTAAATGGGATCACCCACTTATTTCAGATAGGCCTCTGAATGGTGCTATAGTAATATCTTTACAACCACCAGCATCGATATCATGTATTTTTTTAAAATTACCCATTCTTATTTCTATGGATAGCACCTACATGCTCGTATTCTTCATGATTGCTACGTATTCTTTAGCACTTTATGGTGTGCACAGTTCTACAAATCTGACCCCAAATAGCTTTATACTTACATTCCTTACTACCAATTTTCATTAGCGTTACTATAAGGGGAAAAAATCACTCCAGTATCCTTTCTCTGTTCGTATATAACATATTAGAATAATTAAAAAATATGTAAATTAACTATTGGTCAATTAGTGACACCAGTCTGCAAATATGTGCCTGCCCCACAACACAACTCAGATCATAATCTCATCATGCTACAGTCTACCCTGTCACTTTTATTTGAACTTAATTTATTTTTTGTCTAATGCCGTTACTCAAAGAATTATGAGACAGGCATCAGCCGACAGCACCAGGGGAAGGATAGGTATTGACAATGACATAAAAGCAGAAAGGGAAGTAAAAGAATAGCCACTGTAGCATTTATCAGTATTTCACGAACAGACACAACTCTGGAATAAAATACACATTCAGATTGCAGTTTCTTTTTAAGATTGGGGCTATACATCTGCAGGATCACAAAACAAGAGGTTTGTAACATATTGCAACACATTAGAGATCTTTTCCCATATTGTTATGAGCAGAACAAACATTTAAAAAGGCATTTTCCTTTCCTATACCCTGAGTATCTGGTTCCACTGGTCATACCTCCCTGCACATAGGAGTTCAGCAGCCCCAGGGGTCACTGTAGCCTGGAAGCTGCAGTGGCAGCTGTGAAGGAGCTTTGTTGCCGCTCGGTAACCCGTAGGGAAGATCCTCTCCTCAGACTGCTGTAGAAGCCTCTTGCATAAAAGCCATTCACTCAGGCTGTAGCAGTGGAGAGGATTTACCTCTGGCAGCGTAAAGAGGAATTACTTTACATATTTGTAAAAGCCAGTCCATTCCAAATAAACTTGTTTCATATTTTTAAGACAAAAACATCTGGCTAGAGTACTCAGATAGTATCTTTTCTATGGGACAGTGGCTAGAACACAAGACCTTGCTACTATTCCTCATTCTGCCAATGACTCATTGTGGGAACTCGAAGAAGGCCAAAATTTTCCACTAGCTTCAGATGCCTCAATTTTTGGGCACCGCACGTGGGAAACCCAGAGGCTGGTTTTCAGAGGTGTGGAACACCACAGCCCCTCTTGGGAAGCTTTAATGTACATAGGTGGCACTAAGCAACTTTGTTGAGGCAAACTGATCATTTAGCTAGATGGATGTAACTGGGGAAAAATAGTGTCAAGCCACTTTTCTTGGATGATTCCACAATTTTAATCCCTTGGCTGTGTTCTCTTGGAAGGTCTGGTTTTCCTAAAACTGTACTGAGTGAACATTGATTTGAATATTTTATTGGAAAGAACTGCAAAGAGGTTAATGCCATTAAAGGGGAGTGTAATAGAAATAGGCCAGATAGGTTTTATCCCAAATGGAATGGGTTGGAAGGCCATTATTATAATTAAAAGCAATATTCTAAACATTATTATAAAAACATGGAAAAATAACAAAATATTTTATTATAAATGATGTTTTCAACTCAGAAAATCACTCTTTTTTATTATTATTTAGGATTCTGCATGTTTAAATGATCAGTTTAAATGTGTTCTGTTCCATACAGACATGAAATTAAAGGTACATAAGCCCAAATAAAAACATGTTCAACTGAAAGCTGCATTTTCAGACAAAGTAGAGTTCCATGCTAAAAAGGGAATAGAATTAGAGTACGCTGAGACAGCTGACAGAAAAGTGATTTTAAAGGCAAAGAGTATATGGGACATTAAAGAAAAAGAAACACAGAGCAAGAGATATCCAATTAGCAAACATCTAGATATACCGAAAGGGACATTCCCAAAGGCATCCATACAGGGCCATGTCCAGGATGTGGAAAGAAAGAAAGATAACTCTCAAACTGAAGGTTGGACAATTTTTCCTCCTATAATTTTGCAATAATGTGATACATTTTGTGCGCTTGCCTCAAATCCTTAGCTGGTTTTCATGAAAGTGAAATGGCATTTCCCATAGGTAAACATACCTTTTTGACAGGTTTCAGAGTAGCAGCCGTGTTAGTCTGTATTTGCAAAAAGAAAAGGAGTACTTGTGGCACCTTAGAGACTAACCAATTTATTTGAACATAAGCTTTCGTGAGCTACAGCTCACTTCATCGGATGCATTCAGTGGAAAATCTTTTTTAACACACATGCAAATTTTGCCAAAAAATGGAAACCTTTTGTAGTGGTTTAAAGTCAGGAAAATTCAGCTTTGTTTGTTGTGAAATATTGGCATGTTTGCAAAAAAGAAAGAAAAAGCTGCATTTACTGGCAGAAATGGTAAAATTTCATTGTGGGCACATTCTTACAAATAGTAAATTCTTAGGCTATGGTGCTTGTGAAGTGACACTTGGCAGTTCCGTACAGTCTTGCTACCTAGGACTACAAAGTTAATGAAAAGATGAATGATCTAGCAGTTTCAGTGCAGCAGCCCCGAGTCCTAATCCCAATTCAACACCAAGGTGACTTCAGACAAATATGGGGCCCCATCAAGTCATTTCATTCGAATCTTCTCAGAGGCAAGTTCCAAGGGTCCATATGAACCTTCTCTCCCCAGCAGGCCCATCTACCCAGACTCCTGTATCATAGAACTGAGGTAAGTACATAGTTGGCATGGAGCTGGTTGAAATTTTTTTGAGAAAACTGCGTTTTTGACAAAGAAAATTTTAGGTTTTTCTCAATTTGGGGGAAGGTTTGAATAGAAATCCAAACAACTCTACAGATCTTCTGATGAAAATGAAAACTTTTTTGTTTTCACCAAAGTTTTTTGTGAGAAATGAAACATGTTTCTTGAACGGTTTTAGGTTGGCAATAGGCATTATGCCCAGATCTGGAGCCAAACACTGCAATTTTTACACCAGTATAAATCTGGAATAATTACGCTGATGTCATCTGCCAGTTTGGCCTTGTAATCACTAGGGAGAACCTTAGAGTGGGAAAGATTTTTGTGGGTCACAGTGTCTGTTGTCTTGTAGTCATTTGCACTGATGCAAAGGGAATGTTAAATATGATCAAATCAGAATGGTAACCATCTACCTGCCATTTATGACCATCAGTGTGCACTGTGGGGAAATGACTACACAAGCTGCAGGGTAGCAGAGAACTTTTCCTCCAGTCTTTCTTAGAACTTCTCCCCAGGCTAATATCAGTAAAATAGTATTCCTTGGTTTGTTCCATGTAGGATTCTACAGTCCTGGGAGAGTCACAAATGAGCTGAAAAGTCATCTTTCACTGCAATTTTCTGACTGATCAAATTCACAGACTGGACTGCCGTTTATCTCTAGGGGACTGATTTAAAGCCTATTGTAGCCATATGTGATTCATATGTGAGAGGGAGTTCCCAGGTACCTCCTGCTTCTGATCATGCTGGCAGCACTGGAAATCCCATCATGTCTCAAAGTCCTAAGAGAACAATTTCAATTTTTTGATAATTAAAGTAAAATAAATGGTACTGCCCTTGTTATGCATTTGAATGAGGACTCTGGCATTTGACATTAAAAACAATTCATCTTCAAGAGAAAAAGCAGCCTCATGTTGTCAACCTTGTTGCAGACTCATGCTGTCAAACACTGGCTCATTGCAATATTTTATAATAAAAATGCCCATTTAATAGTTTTTAACTAAAAGAACATAATTTCCTTTTTATTTTTATTTTTGATATGTTTTACTTTTGAAGAATGACTGGGTTTTTGACAGGTGCATTAAGACATGCTACACTTACATGCTATTAATACTGTGGGACTTGGGAAATGTCTATGCATTGGCATATGTGACAACTTAGGGTATTAGTTAACAGTGAGACTGTCTGTAAATAGAATTTTAGCCATAACTGCTGACCTGAGCATTCAGTCAACATTTGCAATCAAGAGCTGAACTATATACAGCAAATAATACAATAGGGATACAAATTGGCATTGTACAGTATGTATTGGTTCAGTCTGAGTGCAGTGGTAATTGCAATATATTGAAGTTTTGTATTGTAATAAAAATAGAGACCATTAGTAGATACCATTTATGTCATTAGTATTTAGTGGTTGTGCGTTGCAGCTTTTTTAGTGCTCATAAAACTGTCTCTGCTTGCAGATATGTCACAGGACTGATATAAATTTAAAGGTTTAGAAATCTATAAGTCATAAAATACAAATAGTAAATAGGAACACAACATTATAGTCAAAAACTTACATTAGGCATGCAGATGTTTATCTATTTGCATGTCTAGTGCAGAGATTAGCATAATGATGATCACATTTATATTACAGATGGACTTGATTAAATAGACAATTGTAAATAAGGTAAAAAAAGAAGCACATTAAGTATGAGTAGCAAAGGGTTTTTTATGCCCCCAGAAAGGACTTTGTAAGATGTCTGAAGGTATTACCTTTGACAGTTTTGGATGTATTTATCTATTTCTAGGCTCTTTTAGTAGAGATGTGACGGTTGTTCTACTTACTGATATTTCAACTACCTCCAGCAAGTCACTGCTATCATTAACAACTAGGCCCAAGATCAAAGCACAGGGGTGGTTTTTTGGAGAGGCAGACATAGAATAGGTGAGGGAGCAGTAACAGCGCAGGGAGCTGGGAGGTTAGTGAAACCCTGAGGTTGAGGTTAGCTGGGGTTTGTTTAGCAGTCGTCACTATGCCAGCCATCCTACGGGAGTTTGTACGAGGGCTAGGACATCATGTCAGGGAGTGGGCACTGGCACGGTAGCATCGAAGAGAGGTGGGCTTAGGAGGAGGAGCTTTCCTCAACCAGCTGTCTCTATGGAAAGATAGAAAAATATATCAGGAAGGGGCAACCAGAATGGTTAGGTCTTTGGATGCTTTTTGATATGGTCATGGCTGTGGGCTTGGGCTACTCAGCCCAAGAAATATTTGCAAAAAATTCAAGTACCTGTAAGATCCTCTCCAGCACAGCCACCACCAAACCATCCCATTGCTTTGACTTCAGGAACACGACATTGCAATCCGGACTACAATTATTTAGGGGTCCCCAAGAGGCATTCAGCATAGGTAATCTCCCTTCCAGGATCTTCCAGGGAGTGCCCTGTTGTGCCCATTGCTCCCAGTTCTCCTCTGCTTTCCTCCAGCAGCAATTGATTTGTCTGCTCTGCACCTCTGGAGCAAGAGAATTTGAAACTTGTCTCGTGGGTCCCCTTCTCCCCCCCTCTCTGACCTTTTAAAGACTGGAAGCTCCCTGGAGCTTGTGTCAGAGTGTGCATCAGAAGAGTTGGAAATGAAACAAATTACACAGATACTAAAGAGAACAGAGGAACCTATGAAAACATTTCACTCATTGTGAGTGAAGTGACAAGAAACAGCAGATAGGGACTGCATTTCTTCAATTAATTTCCTCTTTCCCATCCTTTTTCTCAACATTTTAAAAATCTAAATCTTTATGAAAATTTTGGTAACCTTGGCTTCATCTTTCAATAGAACAGCTCTTGATGTCCAACTCCAACTCTAATTAAACAACGAATAAAGTTCAGGGTTTCTTGGGTACTGATTGTTAGCTGTGTGGAAGGGCTGATTGCCCCAAGGATAGTTAAAATGGTGCAGTGGTGTACCAGGCATTAGCTCCTGTTAAAACAACCAGCCAAAAGCAATTTGCAAGGATTACAATTGAGACTGTTTTCAGCAGCTCTAGTAATAGCACAGAAGTGAGACATAGGCCTTCAGGAAAAGGGTGAATTTTACCTTCACTGATAACACTTCCTATGGCTAAAGTATTTCTCAGATATCGACAGTGGAAAGTGTTAAGCTGGAAAACTGATTGTTCCCTTACAAAGCCTGTTTTTGTGTCTGTTTATACACTCTACACAGACAGAAAATGTTTAGAGATTTCCATTGCAAACTTCAAAGCATTCAGTGCAGCTATTTATATAAATCTAAATTCCAAAATCTTTTTGAAACTTTTGTCTTTCTTTCTGATTGCAGGATTCAGTATCACTTTATTATATTGAATATCGCCTGCTTTGAACATACAGTATGGCACAAAGTGATAATTTAGCACAGAGAGCTACCCTGCTGAGAAAAAATTCTAAAGGAAAATTGTTAGCACCAGAGGTTGGTTGATTTTAGAAATAAGGAAATAATTAAAGAGCATAACATTCTTCTCCCAAGCTCTTTGGATGCCACTAAACTGCTCATTGCTTTATTTGTCTAATTAACAGATATCTCAAAATCCTGTGCCAGATTCTGCAGTGTTCTGTGCATGGACCTCCCATTTGAGGCACTGAGATCAGGATACCTGGGAAACAGGTGAAGTACAAAATAAAGAATATTGTTATATTTGGTGACTAGATCAGGGTGCACCTATTAGCATAGTGAATCTATGGGAGAGGCAGACATATTGACAGCTGTACTATTTTAAACTGGGTTCTTTTAAAACTATTCCAGTGGATGCCTTTTTGGGGATTCCAGGGTTCCCTTTTGGATGGGATTTCTGCCAACGAGAAAGTGATGAAGGGCTTCATCTGGGTGTCTGCTGGTGGAATTTGACAGAATCCAGGAGTAAATCTGGCTATAAAACGGCAATATATTTACATTGCTATTGTTGTATCAAGTTTTATGGAAAATACATTTATCACTATATATAAGTACAATGTACTCTATCATGTAGGATGTGTACCAGATAATGTTTGAGTCTGAATTTTGAAACCACAATGCTTGAGAATATCCAATATTAAGTAAACCGAGTTTGCCTGTCCTCAATGAAGATGTCTCTTCTGTGCTAACAGTTGTATGAAAAATACTGGAGATAACTAAAAAACATGTTTATAAATCATACTGTACAATACACACACATACGTATTAAGTCTCATGCTATGTAAGGTCTGGTAGTCAAAACAAACACTGGATACCTGGCTACAGATACCAAGGTGCAAGGATCTAATCTGGTCTGAGCAATAGTTAACTGTGTGACCATGGGCAAGCAGGCTGACCCCTTGTGGCTTACTTAATCCATCTGTAAAACTGGGAAGAGCCAGACCTCAATGACAAACAGATGCTGCATCTGAGTCAAGCCGTCTTGGGTAAATAAATTACAAAGAAGCTGATGGCACAATGTAAGGGCTAATAAAGAGAAAATGTGAGTCTTTGTCTCTTATGCACACTTACCATTAAACTGGCAGCATACTGTGTTTACTCTTATTGGGCATGTTTAGTCTCATTGGGTATCCATCAGAACAGATGTGGAGACACTGCCGTTTCCTGCAGTTCAATGCAGTAGGATTACTGTGTTTAGTCTCATTGGAGTGGATTCAGGCAAGCTTCAGCGACTTGTTAATGAATCAATAAAGCATGTTCCCTTAGGTTTGTGATTCACCCAATTCATTAGAAACTGAATTGGGCGGTGAAGATTTTTTTGGTAAATAAGAATTTTTTCCATAGTCCCTCAATTAAGATGTGGCTTCCTGGGATTCACAAAGCTTCATCAACTGTGCTTTTAGACAGTTTACACACCCTATTTGGACTACAACAAGAATGGTGATAAACAATCTAAGTGTTGTTTTCCAGAAGGCTTTTCTGAACTCAGAAGACACATGGGGCTGGATCTTCAGCAATCAGAACAGTTCCACTGAAATCAGCAAAGCTATGCTGCTGTATAACTGCTGAGGATCTGGCCCATTAAATCTTTGGCATGACCTAAGCAAGTGCGACGTTGAAAGAGGAAGTTTCCATAATGTTTAAAAATAATTGTTGCCTGCTTGCTTAGGGATATTCCTGGTAATCCTTATTTAGGATATTGAAACTGACAGATCTTGGCAGTAGAGATGTGTAAAATAATCACATACTTGAGAAACCTCTAAAAATGGTGGTTTCTTGATAAATTGCACAGACAAAGAGCAGATCTGTTTTGGTATAGAAAAGCGGTTTTAGAGCTGTTTTACATTCTCCAGCAGAATTCTGCAGAATTGGACTAATGATGACTAATGTACCTGGCTTTACAAGAAATAGTCCCAGAATTTCTTTTAAAAAATCTAAAACATTCATAAAATACACAATCTGTAACCTGCATGGCATATACAAAGTACATGGGGTGTGGTACAAAGGTTTAACAATGTGTGTTTGGGATGACTGGCATAACTCACTCCCTGGGTAATGTGGCACAGATTGTGGAATCCACTAGAACCTTTCTGTCACAGAACACTATCATATTTATCATATGGCTATTCAATTTATCACATGGTAGCACCTCCAAATATTTTATTTATATGCATACAAACAGACATATATGGGGTGTGTGTGTGTGTGTGATAGATATATTCTCTGTATTCTGTATCAACATTAATTGTGTCCAAAAGCTGGGGGATAGGCTTGTGTGTACAGCACTCACTTTAACAATCTCATAAAGTAGAAATCTGTATTTACAAGAGCAAATTCTGAGGTGTCTGGGGAAACAGCAATGAGCCACAGTGCTGAGCACAGACAAAAGCAGGGAATGAACAACAAACTCAAGAGCATGGCTGTGACAGTAATACTCATAAACACGGTGCTTTCTTAATAACGATAAATAATTAACAGTCATTCCCCTCCAATATATTGTTATAACACATTCGAGAGATATGAATAAATAATTGTATGCCTTCAGTTTAGACATGCTTTGAATAGGTTATTATAACAAATCAACTGTTAGATAGATCTAACTCACTTGTACATGTCTACTGAATATTATAATATCTTATAATAATTCACTTGGAAAGCAATTCTATCAATCATTATTAAATGATTTACCTATGTTAACTTTAAATAAAGTGTTTTATGAACGATCCTTAGCTCAGCTCAGCCTAAGTCCTGATTCTGCCTTGTTGTTTTCTCTTTGGGCTAGCTGTATACTTATCCCCTCTCATTATCCTTCCTGGCTGGCTGTAGGAGTCTTTATAGTTACATTTTTCCCTGAAGGGTGGCTATAAATGCTATACATATAAAATAAAATATTATGGCTCTGCTTGTTACTGTAATGCAGTAACAGATATTGGTAGTACAGTGCTTAAGTGGATGGCTTCCAATTCAGTTTCCTTTATTACACAATCCTTGTTTGTGACCCTCCTTGTTGTGTTACCATTTGTGTCACAGGCATCACTGGTCAGGAATTTAATAGGGATGGGTGAACTTCACAAGATGCAGAGGTTTGTTTGGCTAAATTAACAGAAACCTGCATGGTTATCAAAAGCTTAATGAAGCCTTCCTTTCCACACACCTAACCACCCCCTCTTTTATTTTTAAGTGTGAATCCTTCTTCACCTTTGGCAGCAGCAATCTTTGAGGGAGGCTCAGCAGCCATTCCACCCCCTAGAATCAGGTGGGAGTGCTCTGAAGCCAGTTGCTTTCTTTTTTGAATACTGCATGCCAAAGCTAGGAAGAAGTCAATGGGACTTAACCACAATCCTAAAGTTAAGCATCTTTTAGGTGCTTTGCTGAATTGGGGCCTTAGGACTGTATGAGACTTCCACTGAGAAAACTGTGCTTTTGTAGCCATGTAGACTTCTCTGGGAAAGTTAATGTAGTAGCTGTAATGAGAATGTGACACATGGAAGAGTGGGTAAGAGATTGATCTTTGTTCCCAGTTGTATGACCTGAGTTGCTTTTGCAGTAGCTAAAGGTGACTTGATGCCAGTAATTCATGTGGATGTTCAAAAGGTCTTTCATAAAAGGGGCCTGGATCTTGAAGTTCTTAAT
Source organism: Natator depressus (assembly GCF_965152275.1). Classification (NCBI taxonomy): domain Eukaryota; kingdom Metazoa; phylum Chordata; order Testudines; family Cheloniidae; genus Natator; species Natator depressus. Next base: position 17,700,783 of record NC_134245.1, read on the forward strand.
ACTTTCTTAGTCAATCAAAACTCCCATAAAAATCGATACGAGTATTGATTGAGTAAGGATTGAATAAAGAGAGCAGAACTTGACCAAGTATACAGAATACTAGAAGTAAGAGTCAGAATTTTGTTCTAGACTAAAATCTGGTTTAAGTGTTGGGAAATAAAGGGAGTGAAGAGCTGAGAGAGCTTAATGACTGCCCCAAGGTCATTATTATGACCAGTGACCAATTCTCTGGCCTATGTTATAGAGGAGGTCAGCCTATGACCTAATAGTCTCTTCTCACCTTAATATCTATTAAATTTATTATGCTGAAATGAGGTTTGAGGTTTGCACAGGCACATCTCTGAGGGCTTACACAAACCTTGACTTGAGCTGGCTTCAGGGTTTGCAATACTTTTGTTGTGTTTGCACAAATCTGTATGGGCACTTTAAAAGATTGGGCGCTTAGAATCCTCTGTGGCAGCTCAGTGGAGATGTCTGCGCAAATAGATTGTTGGAGAACAATGAAACATGGATAGGAAGTTAACACTGAAAATATAATGCCATTCTCTAGAAACATGATACATTATCATTAGGTAATGGTCTGGTCACTGAAGGCCTGATCCAAAGCAAAACAAATGAACACCCCATAAAATAGTTTGACCTGGAAAGGGAGAAATTCCAGAGACACTCTTAAGGAGTTCACCAAGGACTTCACTATTCCTATTGATTTTTATGTGAAAGGTCTTAGATTTTTACAGTGATGGGTAGCAGTATAAAATCCTATGACAGACAGACAAATAGGTAGATCCAAGGTCCCCACACATAGGCTGCATCTCATTTGATACAAGAGTTTGTCGAAAACAAAATCTTAAATAGATCTTTTACTGAAGTTTGTTTGATGGTCTGTTCCAGTATGTTAGATACTAAGTGATCACATCAAACATTTGCATGGATGTTTGACAACAGAACTACAGATTGTAGACTCAGTTCCATATTAAGCTTAATGCTACTGCTGTGAATAATTTTTTAATAAATTCATTATTTTATCAATGTTCAATAGATGTTTTATGAAATATAAATTAGATATTTGGGAATAATAACTTAATGGGCCACGGTTAGTGACATCCCCCAGGATAATTTATAATGAAGTTTCAAACTGTTAATAATCCTTAATTCATAAATAAAACATTAAGGTTGAAATAAATGAAAAAAATACTAAAATAAGATGTGTGATCTTTGAACACTGGTAAATACAGATGCATAACCTGCTGGGATTCCCATATGTTAATGCACATTAGCACTTAACCATAAGAGTCAGAAATGCTTCACTTGAAGTCTACTGTTTTCAGCCTTTAACATTTAAATCATGCTGCAGCTCATATACCCTTCCCTCTGTGCTCTCACTGCTGTGTGCTCTGTGCTAGTCTCAGATACCTCATCTGGGAAGTGGGATTATTGTCAGAATACCATACTGACCTTTGGGGCATTTTAATGAGCTGAAAGGAGTGGGCCACTATGGACTGCAGCAGAATGGTTCTGGATCCTGCTATTGAAGAATAGGGGTAAGGCAGACCATCTGCTCCTCCAAAGAAGCAGCTTAGGGCTTTTTCGGGGCAGGAGGGAAGCTAGCTTTCTAGTAGTGAATATCCAGGAGATGTCACCACACCCGTTTACCCCTACTAGCTACTCCCATTCTCCATACAAGGCTGAGGTGGTTTCCAGGCAACCATGGTTACATTCCTGCAGGGAGGCGGGAAGACTCCTAGGGCCCTCCCTCTGGAGAGGACACAACACATATATGAGTGGGGGGATGGAAAGTGGGGTTGGGTCTAATATCTCCTTGAGAGAGGGAAGAGGGAGTTATGTCAAGAAAGGGTCCATTAGCAAACACTTTCAACTTTCCCTTTCTTTTTTTGCTTTACTACCATTGCTCACTCATTATTCCTTATTGTTACATTTCTCTTTTCTTATGGCTTTTTCTGGATCGCCAGTCTCCTACAGAGATCATATGGGATAAAAAATAGCTGCTTCATGAGCAAAATCATTGCAACCACCTTGGCCCAGAAAAGACACAGCTAAAGCTTGAGGGGTGCTCAGTACCTGACTTCAACGGGGAGTTGCAATTGCTCAGCACTTCTTAGCATGTTGCCAATATTTAAAAAGGTCAAATCATATAGCTGGGTAATAAACATGTGAAGTAACGACAAAGTTTTCAAGCCCAGTGTCTAAAACTAGGCATCTAAATATTGTCTTTTGTGGGAGCACCTCTGAAAATCAGGCCTTGGGGCTCTGAAGTGCTACACAACACAACACAAAGTGCAACACAAATAATAATATGGGTACCCAATATAGATTTAGGTACTGAATTTTAGGCACACATGGTGAGTATTTTGGCCTAAAATCCTTCCTGATGGCTGATATATAAATGTATTTTTGATTATAGTAAACCCAAAAGTCACTCCAATTTGTTCTTCATACGATATATTTTTGAAAATAATAAAAATATTACACACAATGAATGAGACTGGTTATTCACTGGGTGGAACTTTCACTGATTTTCCTGCTGCAAATTCCTGATAATTATTGAACTGCTGAAGGGTCATATGCAAGAAATCTGGATACAGAAAACAAATTAGATGTTTTGTTGACAAAAGACCTTGGTTGCTAGGAAGAGAGCTGTCAAGTGTCTGTTTATATGGGGTTTATTGTCAGTGTGGAGTAAATGCAGTCGTGTCTGCCTTTTAGATGTTGTTTCACTACATAGTGAAACTATTATATATTTAATCTAATGAAAAAACAATAATCCCATAATTCTTCCAAAATTAATGTGAATTACAAAGTTTGCAATGAAAAATGCTTTATTATGCAACCATAAAACTGCTTGCTATACATTTCTGAATATTTGTGTAATTATAGTTTTGCAGATGAAAGAGCTGAAGAAAAGGCAACAATTCAGATTATTTTTTTCTTTACGTAGACAGGGAAAGATGCAAAAGACATTTGATTGCCAGTCATAGTCCATAAGAATGCACACACAGGTGCTGTTACTTTTGAAAATCACCTGGGATACCTGACAATGCTAAAAGCATGCCAGCTGACTTGCAAAACATAGACAGTTGCAGGAGTAAGGTGGGAGATGAGCATGGGCTCCTCCATGGCCCATACCACCTGGTAGGGCATCTAAAAGTTAGGCAGTGCAATGCTGAGTCTAAGACCCCTTTTTGGATCCAACCCTTAAGAGCTTAATTCTCTTTGAAAGCTATGGGATTTAGAGACCTAAGGGAAAGATTTTTGAAGGTATTTAGACACCTAAAGATAGAGGCTTCTTGGGATTTTTAAAAGCACCTAAGCAGGTTGGGCACCTAAGTCCCATTGACTTCAATGTTAGGAGCCTAACCTGCCTAGGTGCTTTTGGGTGTCCAGTGGGATTTCAAATACCTTTCTAAATCTGGCCCAAAGTGGAAGATATTGGGAATTGCTATAAAGATCATGTCTGATGCATAAGTTTAGACAGGCTGAGATGATTCTTATGCTGACATGGCTGTCTTTTGGCCTAGCCTTTCTTTGGCTTGGATATTGTTTATATATAAACCTTCTTAAGTGATGTGTTCATAAGTTGCTATGTGGGGTGAGGTTTTGACCACAGGATGTGCTTAAATTGAAGGACAACAGATATACAAAATGTGCTGCCAGAAGACAATGACAATTCCCCATATAAACAGGGAAGTCCCCAAAAGTCCCTATGAGGAGTAAAGGGTAGAGTAGAATAGTGTAGACAGCAAAAGTTATGCCAATAGAAGCTTAAACATGCCTATTGTCTGAGTTGCATAAGACACATAATAGTCGTAATTCTTAGTGACTGGAAGAGAACTAATTAATATGTAATTTGGATGTGTATAAAAAGCGGTAGATTGTAAGGGGTAGTCAGAGTACCATAGGAAAAATCCATTGTGACCCACCTAGCCTCTGGAGAAGGTAATTGATCACTATCTTTCTCTGTATGTCTCATCACAAGGTACGCTTTTGGTTCAAATAAAGGTTTGAAATTAATAAACCTGAGTGTCCAGGACCAAGTATGTGGCATTCTCACCAACAGAGACTCAATGGCCATTCCACTCTCTGCCTGAAGTGGAGAAAGGATTTGAACATCGGTTTCCCCCATCGCAGGAGAGTGCCTAAACACTGGGCTGTGAGGTATTTTTGATGAAGGTCTGTCTTTCTTGTTGAAGCTGTTCCATTGCATATAATTTAAATATTCACTGGAGCTAGGGAGGCTGGAACATGAGTCTCCCATATCCCAGGTGAGTGCTCTAACCACCTGGCTACAGATTATAATGGGCCACTGCCACCACCTCCTCCAGTTGACATTTTTTGTGTGCTCAGAGCATGCCTCCGTGATTGGCCCCCAAAGGCAAGACAGGTGGGGAATGCCTAGGTTGTGATTGCTCTTGGGGCATAGGTATGAGTTAGGTGCTGAGTTGCTGGGCTGAGTCAGGACTTAGGGCTGTGCACATGCCTCGTCATCTTCATGTCTCAGGGACTTCAACAGTGGAACCTTAGGTGGCAACAGTGTTAGTGAGTGAAAGTGGTGCCTAAATTTTGAATTTAAGTGCCTAAGGTGACAGTCAGGAACCTAATTCCCCCTTGTGAATCCCACCCTTAGGTGCTTTTGAAAATTATACCCTGAGGCCCAGATCCCCAAAGGTATTAAGGCTTCTAACTTCTGTGGGAGTTGGATGCTAAATACCTTTCAGCATGTGGGCCTAACTCACCCACTCTGTGATACAGCTTTGCTCCACAAGGTTTGGAAGATGAGGAAACCTGAGGCTGGTTTTGACCCAGCCAAAGTATGCCATTCTGTCCCTAAGCAAGAATCTTTCTCCTTTTGTTGGTAAAAAATGATTCAAATGTCAATTTTCAATGAAGCACTCTATCCTGCAGTCCTTATACAGATACAACTCCTGTTAACTTAGTAGGAGTTTGTCAGTGTAAAAACTATAGGATTAGACCTTAAATTTTATTTAAGCTATTTGTTGCCCTATGTACACATGGTGCATGTCTATAAAAAGCAAGACCCATGGGAATATATCACATCATACAGTTCCATGCCACATTTGTGTTATGCAGTGTGGCAGAAGACACACAAAAAATGCATAGCTCTCCAAATAGGCAATAAGTGTATGTAAGAACGTAAGAGCTGCCATGTTCAGAAAGATTATGGTTCATCTTGCCTGGTATCCTGTTTCCAACAGTGGTCTGTATCAAAGCCTCCGGGGAAGTGTACAGAACAGGGTAATTATGGAGTGATCCACCTCGTCTTCCACGCCGAGCTTCTGATAGTCAGAGGTTTAGGGTCACCTCAAGTATGTGGTTGTGTCCCTGATCATCTTAGTTAATAACCATTGATGGACCCATCTTCCATGAACTTGTCCACTCCTTCTTTTCCAAACCAAGTTATACTTTTGGCCATTCAACTTCCATGGTGATGAGTTCTAAAGGTTAGCTGTGTGGAAAAAGTATTTCCTTTTGTTTGTATTTTGCTGCTTATTTATTTCATTGTGAAATCATGAACCAAGTGACCCCTGGTTTTTGTATTGTATGAAAGGGTAAATCTTTTTCCACACCATTCATGATTTTATAGACCTTTATCATATTCCCCTTAGTAATCAGGTTTCTACACTGAGCAGCCCTAATCTTGTTAGTCTTTCCTTGTATGGAAGCTGTTCTATACTCATGATCATCTGTGAACCTTTTCCAGTTCTACTAAATTCTTCTTGAGAAGGGGTGACCAGAACTGGATATAGTATTCTAGGTGTGGGTGCACCATGGATTTATATAAGGGCATTATGAAATTTTCTGTCTTATTTTTTATGCCTTTTCTAATAGTTCCTAACATACCTTTAGCCTTTTTGACTTCTGTGGAACACTGAGTGAAAGTTTTCAGAGAACTATCCACCGGGACTCCATGCTCTCTCTTGGGTGGTAACAGCTAATTTAGCCCTCATCATTGTATATGTGTAGTTGGGTTTTTTTTCCAATGTGGATCATTTTGCACTTGTCAACATTAAATTTCATCTGCCATTTTGTTGTCCAGTCACCCAATTTTATGAGACCCATCAGTAACTCCTTACAGTAACTCCTTAAGTCCTTTGGACTTAACTAGCTGGAATAATGTTGTATTGTCTACAAACTTTACCACTTCACTCTTCACTCCCTTTTCCAGGTCGCTAATGAATATGTTGAACAGCACAGGGGTCCCAGTACATGTGTTTGGGGGATTCTGTTTGTTGTTCACTTCTCTTCATTATGAAAACTCACCATTTTCCCTACCCTTTGTTTCCTATCTTTCAACCAGTTACAGATCCATGACAGGAAGGTCTCTCTTACCTCATGGCTATTTAGTTTTCTCAAGAGGCTTTCATATGGGACCTTGTCAAAGGCTTCCTGAAAGTCCAAGTACACTATATCAACTGGATCACCCTTGTCCGCATGCTTGTTGACTCCATCAAAGAATTCTAATAGATTGGAGAAGGCAGTATTTCCCTTTAAAAAAGCCATGTTGGCTTGTCCCCAATAAATTGTGTTTATGTGTCTGATAATTCTGTTCTTTAATATAGTTTCTATCAATTTTTCCATTACTGAAATTAGGCTCACCAGCCTATAATTGCCAGGATAGCCTCTGGAGCCTTTTTTAAAAATTGGCATTATATTAGCTACCTTCCAATAGTTTAGTACAGAGGCTGATTTCAGTGCTAGGTTACATATCACAGTCAGTAGTCTGCAATTTTGTATTTGCATTACTTCAGAACTCTTGGGTGAATACTATCTGATCCTGGTGACTTATTACTGTTTAATTTATCAATCTGTTCTAAAGCCTCTTCTCGTGACACCTCAATTTGAGACAGTACTTCAGAGTTGTCACCCATGTGAGAGCTATTCTTTTTGGGTATCTCCCCCACATCCTCTGCAGTGAAGACCAATGCACAGAGTCCATTTAGTTTCCCTGCAATGGCCTTGGTTGTTCTTGAGTGCTGCTTTAACACCTTGGTTATCTAGTGGCCTCACTGTCTGGGGGCTTTCTGCTTCTGATGTACGTAAACATTTTTACTGTTAATTTTCACATCTTTGCAAATAGCTTCTCAAATTATTATTTTTTTTGGCCTCTCATATTATACTTGTGCATTTTATTTGCCAGAGTTTGTGCTGCTTCCTATTTTCCTCATTGACTTCCAAATTTTAAAGGACGATATTTTACCTCTATTGGCCTCCACTACCCTGCTGTTTAGTCATGGTGGCATTCTTTGGTCCTCCTGCTGTCTTTTTTGATTTGGTGTATACATTTAGTATGAGTCTCTATTTTAGTGTTTTTAAGTAGTCTTCATGTTGCTTGCAGGCATTTTATCCTTGTGACTGCTCTTTTTAATTTCCATCTAACTAGCATTCTTATTCTGGTATATTTAGCTTTTTAAAGTTAAATGTTACTGTGGGGGTTTTATTTATTTATTTATTTATTTATTTTTGGTATTTTTCCCTCTACAAGGATGTTAAATTTAATTACATTGTGGTCATTATTACTGAGTGGTTCAGATAAAGTTACCTTTTGGACAAGATCCTGTGCTCCACCTAGGACTAAACCAAGAACTGTCTCTCCCCTTGTGAGTTCCACAACTAGCTGCTCCAAGAAGCAGTCATTTTATGGTGTCTAGAAATGTTATCTCTGCATCACACCATGAGGTGACATTTACCCAGTCAATATGAAATCACCCATTATTATTGTGTTTTCTGATTTTGAAGCCTCTAACTCCCTAAGCATTTCACAATCACTGTCACCATCCTGGGCAGGTGGTCAGTAATATATTCCTATACTGCTATACTCTTATTGTTCAAGCATGGAATTTCTATCCATAGAGATTCTATGCTGCAATGTGATTCATTTAAGATTTTCAGCTTATTTGACTCTGGGTTTTTTTTTTAACATTTAGTGTGAAATCCCCACCAGTGCAACCTACTCTGTCATTCCCATATATTTTGTACCCTGGTATTACTGTGTCCCATTGATTATCCTCATTCCACCAAGTTTCCACAATGCCTATTATACCACTATCCTCATTTAATGCCAGTTCACGCTGTCTGGTGTGGCTTACGACTGTGAGTGCCTACCTCAGGGCAGTCTGTCAGAAAACAGGGCAGATACTCGAAACGGATGATGTGTTCTATAATTAGATTTCACCAAGCCAGTGACAAATGTGAACTCCTGGATCACTATACCAGTGATACTATATACTAAGCCCCTCCTCCCTACACCATCATCTCATCCACACATTTAGACTGAAATTCTGCCTCTCTAATACTCTTTGTCCTTGAGAAGTTTCAGAGTAACAGCCGTGTTAGTCTGTATTCGCAAAAAGAAAAGGAGTACTTGTGGCACCTTAGAGACTAACCAATTTATTTGAGCATAAGCTTTCGTGAGCTACAGCTCACTTCATCGGATGCATACTGTGGAAACTGCAGAAGACATGAGGGTGAGAAAACCTGTAGCTCACGAAAGCTTATGCTCAAATAAATTGGTTAGTCTCTAAGGTGCCACAAGTACTCCTTTTCTTTTTGTCCTTGAGAAGTTAGGTACAATTTCAGGACTTAATATTTATACTTGTATGGTAAGACCTGAGTTATCTCCCACCTTCTGAAAAGCTGAGCATCTTTATTATAGAAAATTTCAGTTCTATAAATCTTTGTTGTTCATTGTAAGGAAATTCAGGCTTTCTGCTTCAAGTGATAAAGCACTTACATTCGTAGACTTTTATTTGGTTTGTCTGCAATGAGCAAGACTAGAATTCTGGGTCAAGCATCCCACAGAGGCACTCTACCAAACTGATCGCTGCTGATCATTTGCCCTTGTCTACCTTTTAAAACATTTCTATTGTTACACATCTTCATTCTGTGCTTTCTTTTTTTGTTGAGGGTCATGAAAGTGAAACAGAAAACAAAAGAAACTACCAGTCACATCTAGGCATCTTCAGGCACCGCCCCCACAGCTTCCATGGGCCGAGGTTCCCAGCCAATGGGAGCTGCGAAGCCAGCACTCTGGGCGGAGACAGCATGCAGAGCTGCCTGGCCACGCCTCTGCCCAGCAGCCGAGAGAGGGGGATGTTGTCGCTTCCGGGGAGCCCCCCCACGTAAGCGCCGCCCAGAGCCCACCTCACCCTGTCCTATACCCCAACACCCTGCCCCCTCCCACAATCAAACTCTGCTGCTGCGGCGGAGGGGCAGTGGCCCAAGACTGCCCCAGCAGTGGCTGGTGAGCCTAGAGCAGGGGCTGCCTGAGCTGCCCCTGAGCCAGGCGCACCGGCCTCAGCAGAAGTCACAGAGGTCACGGAAAGTCACAGAATCTGTGACTTCTGTGACCTCTGTGACAAATTCGCAACCTTAACTATCAACAGTGAACAAAATCCCTGTAAAATCCTGGCATTGGAACCACACCTGGGCCAAATACTATGGTACTTTAAGTTAGAGGTGTGGCCTGATTCTCTACTGGTTTTACAGTGGTGGCCCAGATCACAATGCAACTCAATGACAAAACTCACATAAGAGCTCAAGAGTCCTGATACCCAGCCCCACTTGCATCCAATGAGCCATACTGTCTCCTTTATATGTTCTAAATGGCTAGCTCCAATCCTGTTCTCATTGATGTTCAGACTCCTATGGACTTCATTAGGATTTGGATCTGGCTATTAAAGGAGGAGGATTAAATATTTAAACAAGATGCTACACATCCCTTGTCTTCACATGAGACTGAGTAAACGGATAGATTAAATTACCAACTTCACTTGTTTTTGCTGAGACTTTGCTCTAGAATTTGATGGTGATGCAACTTTATGGCAGCACAATTTTCCTTGTCAAATTCTGTATTTTAGTTCCAGATGGGAAGTGGGGATGGGGAAGTCAGAGTGCGCCATCTGTAATATACAACAGGAATTGTATGCGTGGTGATTCAATTTAAATGTTCAGAGGGGAAAATCTAACCTAGGCATTTTATGCACCAAAATATCATGTTAGCCATAGGACAGAAACAAAGGCCACATTGTGTCTGTTTGCTAGTGCTTCCACACTGGCATCTCAGTTTGCAACATTCGGGCTCACAACTGACTTTCATTCTTTAATAAGATTACCTAGTTCTTATATAGCACTTTACATCCATAGAAATCAAAGCACTTTAATGTCATTATCCCCATTTTAAAGGGGGGGGGGAATGACACACAGAAAGGTGAAGTGACTGGTGCAAGGTCACCCAGCCTAGCAGTGGCAGAGCTAGGAATAAAACCCAGGTCTCCTGAGTCCCAGCCCGGTGCTCAATCCACTTAACAAGACAACACTTGCACACCCAATATGGAGTAGACAGAGCTTAGAAAAAGGGGAGACTTTTAAAGTATCAAGTACAGTATATACATTTGGCAACCTCCAACACATAGCTGCACAAGTTAAAGCCATGTGTAGTTAGACCCTTGCATGATGAGGGCATGATCCTTGCACTTTTGCCAGTATGAGAATGCTCTTAATAGTAAATGGTGTTGCTGCTTAGATAGGTTTGCAACAGTTAAATGATCTTACAATTTAAAACCTCTCTAGTCTCTTTGAATAGCCATCTCTACAATCATGCGTTTAAAGTCCCCAAATGATTGGGTAATGGGGCACAAAACACTCAATAATTTAGAAGTCCTTCCATAATATTTCTTTAAGGACATTAGTCAGATTCATGTAATTTCTTAGACATCTTCTCCCTGAGTATGTATTCAATTCCATTGTGAGTCACATGAACATAGCAAAGGGAGAATGGACCCCTCCATAGTCTGAGAGTTGTAAGAAATTTCAGTTAGTTGACTACATAAGGGGTTTGCCAGGCTGCCAGAAATTTTTTATATTCCGAGTTAAATAGAGCAATAAGATGGAATTTAAGCTTTAGTGTAATGGATGGAAGCTCTTCAGTCAATCAAATTATAGTTCAATCAATTCATTTTAATCACTTCTCTGGAGAGAAGTAAACCCGTATGCTGAAGAATATGCAGCAATTTTATTGCTGGAAAGTTTAATTGTTTCATTTTTCCTTACTGTCTGTAACACACTAGACTTTTAATCAGTGGGAACTGAAGTTATAATGAAGTAAAGTCCACTTTCCATAGTTCGCAACTAGATGAAAATAATTGGGCTGAGACTCCCATCCAGACAGTGTAATGCCTCTGGCATTTTCCTGAAAACTGTACTTAATTGCTTTGCTGATGTTGTTAAGTGGTCCTGAGGGGGATGGAGTAGTAAAGCTACCCACATATGCAAGGAAACAATACAGAAAAAATGTCTTCTAAGGTCCTTAAAGGAAGACCAACTAGTGGTTAGAAGAAAAAGCATAGCCTGTTTATTTTCCTTTTCTTTTGTATTCTAGAGAGAGTGCTGAGAGTTTGATAAAATAAAGTGTGGAAATTCTATAAACACCAATAACAATTTTAGATAAAGACAGAAAGCTCAGCACTGCAAGTGCAGAGAGTACTAGGGCAATCCTTCTCACTATTGAAACTATGGATTTCCCTCTTATATTTGACTGGAGATCCAGGAAGTAACAATTCTACTTAGAGTCTGAATCTGAGACAGGTAGGTTTGTAGGTGCCTGGCTACCACCCTTGGAGCTTTGATGAGCCCTGCTGTTTGAAGTCTCGGAGGCTCTATGCAGCATTTTGGAACAAGCAGGAGTGAGTCTTTGAGCCTGGGTCAACAGACTTGGACAAGTGGGGCTACGCTAGCACTCTAAAAATAGCTGTATAGACAGTGCTTTGAAGTTGTGGTTTGGGCTGGAGCACAGGCCCTGACGCCTAGGGAGGGCAGGAGTGGGCGGGCTTCAGAGCCTGAGCTGCAGCTTCAAAGTGTTGTCTGTAGAGCTGTCTTTAGAGCACTAGTGCAAGCTCCACTGGCATGAGTCTGTTGACCTGGGCTGGGAGGTTTGCTCCTACTCACTTCAAAATGCTGTGTAGACATACTCTGATTGGTTAATCAGTCCCTGGTGGTGAGGGGCAGAGCTAAGCTAAGCGGGGAAACTTGGTATTAAAAAGTCACTTGCTAGGCAAACTCCAGAGCTGTGAACAGAGGCAGCTAATAGGAGAGTTTTGGAGGGAGTTGAGAGAGGGAGTGTGAGAGGCTGTGACCCAGGGACCACTTGGGCCCAAAGGGCCCAGGGGGTGCATAAGGTTTTACAGGGATCCCCTGGGTCAGATATTTGCATAATAATTCACTAAAGGGTGGCATGTGAGGTTTCTACTGAGAGCTAGTAGCCTGCTGGTTGTCATAATCATTGCAAAATGTAGTAAAGATAATATTTAATGAGTTATGTATCTATACTGAAAATAATAGTCTGAAGGTCTTGGAGTTATGGCGGCTCACCAGGAGGTGATGTACCTCAAAGATGTTCCTTTCAGGCAGGAGGTAACTGACATTTATCTCCCTGTCTGGCCATTTATGTACTGTGTATTGTAACCCTCACACTGTATGCCTATCTGCATACTGAGACAGGTGCAAATTGAGAGATGAGGGAATCTACAGAAGAAACAAACAGCTGGGGTGTGTCCTGTTTATGAATAAAAACAAAGGTTTGGTCTGGAGGGCAAAGAGACACACTGAATCCTTCGCCTAGGAGGCAAACTGACCATGAGCATGTGTCATGAAAGAAGGGTCACCGGCAGCTTGCCTGTAAGGTGCTGCAGAGATTTTGGATGAGCAATACTTCATTAGACATGAGAGCATCTTGTTAATTAGGTCTAGACACTAGAATGTGTGTTATGATTTTATTTTATATGTAATCATTTGTTTCCAATATGTCTACTTGCAACTATTTGAATCTGTATGCTTTGTTAAATAAACTTTTGCTAGATTTCACTATAATCAAATGTAAGTACTGTGAATTGAGTGGTGATCTAAGGTGAAACTGGTATGCAGGGGTGCACTGCTTCTTTGAAAGCAGCAGATTGGTGAATATTTTGAGTGTCCAGTGGACACTCCAGGGGTTGGACACTCCAGAGAGGCACTAAGAGGGCTTGAGGTCTGGAGTATGCCTATTGCTTACCTGTAGAGTGGCAGCGGGGCCTGCAAGGCCTAGATGGGAGTGCTTGTGTTGCCTGTGGCCAGTGGAGTTGGGGAGCTGATACATGGCAGGCACAGACAAAGGTTCCTCATGCTAATGGCAGGTGCTAGCAAAATGCCTCACAATCTTGGGTACCCCTGAGAAACCTCTGAAAGGCTTTCCTCCAAGGTTCAGCTCTACATGGGATTTCATGGTGGCCAGTGATGAAACAGTGGTGATGAACTGCAACAGATGTGCCACATTTTATTTCCTGCCTGATGGGACTTTCTGTGTATGAAGTGCAAGTTGGTGACTGTGTTGGAAGAAAAGATTCTTGGATTGGAAGGGCAAGATAGATGCTACAGAGAATCAGAGAAGCTGAGTAGTTCCTAGATAGCCAGGTTTGGGAAACATCAGTACCCCAGGTTCAAGCAAGAAAGGAACTTGCCGCCAAGGAGTTGAGAGAGGAGTCAGAGAAGAGGCCTGGCAGTTTGTAACCACCAGACACAAGAGGTCACGGTATCATTCTACATGGCTGACGACAGAAGAGGATGGGCAGGCTGTGGCCATCAGAGAGAAGAGGACCAAGATGTATTCCACACAACTAGAAGTTTCCAATCAATACCAGGTCTTCAGTGAGTAAGCTGCGGAAGACACCTCTCAAGATTCAACTTGTCGGAAGGAATGGAGACATGTATGGAACACACCTGTGGATGGCAGCTCAGCCCAACTTGTAAGAAAATCAACCTTGCCCACGAAGAGATCTCAAACTATCCAAGGAAGATAGACCACTCTTGTTGGAAATTCAGTACTCAGGAGAATCAAAAGAACATTGTGCATGTGACAGGCAATAAATTGGTGCACTGTCTTCCCAGAGCTAAAACACAGGACATCACTCTGAGACTGGATAGGCTTCTGAAGCCAAGGGGCAAGGACCTATAGGTGATTGTTCATATCAGCACTAATGACACTACATTGGGGGATATCTCACAGGTAGTAGGTGACTTTAGGGAACTCAGAAGTATGCTGAAGAAGAAGACTATCCAAGCGATCTTCTTGGACATCCTTTATGTCCTGGGAGTGAAGGAAGACAGAAGGCAGAAGATTCTGGAAGTGCACTGCTGGCTAGGAAAGTGGTGGAGGGTTTTGGTTTTGTGGAACACTGGTTCATCTTTCATGAGTAGAGGGGATGGCCACCCTCTCGGTAGAAGGGGAACCAATCTCCTCAGGGCCAGGCTGGCTAGAGTAGTCAGGAGGGCAATAAACTAATAACAAAGGGGGAGATTAAAAAGAGGGAAGACATGAGCAATCATTTAGCAACAAAATCGAGATGTTGAAAACAAAGTTAATCCAGGTACGAAAAGTAATTCTTTTATTGCCTATACACCAGTGCTAGGATCCTGTGTAACAGACAAGAGGAATTGAAATTGCTCGTTTATGAGCATAGATGCAATCTAGTTGGTATTACTGAAACCCCGTGGGATGATTTGCATGACTGAAATATTAAAATTGATGGTTATAACCTATTTAGGAAAGATGGAGTGGGCAAAAGCGGAAGGGGAGTGGCACTCTGTCAAAAATGGCATTACCTCTTTCTGAGTCACTGACAAGGAGGAAGAAAATGATCTTGAATGCTTATGGATCAATGTCCTAACAGATATATTTCAAGACGGGGCACTAGTTGGTGTCTGCTACAGACCACCAAATCACAGTAGGGAACAGTAGGTTCCTTAAGCATCTCTCTATCATGTGTAGGGAAAAAAGGCAGTGTGATCATTGGATATTTCAATTATAGTGACATATGTTGGAGGTCTCATGCTGCCAGTACTAAAATACCTTGGAATCTCTAAATATTATAGATGACAATTTCCTAACTCAAAAATTGTTGCATCCAACAAGAGGAATTCTGTATTAGCCCTCATCTTGACAGGTAAAGAGGGGCTGATCACAGAACTGAAAATAAATGGTAGCTTAGGTAAAAGTGATTATTCTGGTTCCACATTATAAATGTGTTCAAGCATGAAGTCCAAATCAGAAATGTATACATGGTGGTTTAAAAGAGCCAGTTTCACTAAACTGAAAACAATTATGAATCAAACCAGCTGGGAGGAAGAATTTAGTTAGAACAATGTGAATTATAATTGGGAATTGTTTAAGAACAATTTACTAGATACCCAAAAAGCCATAGTAAAGGAAGAAGGCCATCCCACTTAAAATACCAACCTGGTTTAGAGGGGAGGTGAAAGTAGCTATTAAAATATATATATTTCAAATGGAAGAAAGGGGAAGTTGATAATAATGAATATAAATCAGAAGCTAGGAATTGTAGGAAATTAATAAGGGAAGGGAACGAAAGGAACATAAGGAGAAATCCACAGCCAGCAGAGTTAAGGACAGTAAGAAGAAATTTTTAAAATATATTTGAAACAAAAGGCATCCTAACAATGGTATTGGTCCATTACTAGATGGAAATGGTAGAATTATCAATAATAATGCAGAAAACTCAGAAATATTCAATAAATATCTGTTCTGTATTTGGGAAAAAAACAGATGATATAGTCATAGCAAATCTATTCCACTAGTATCTGGAAGATGTTAAACAGCAGCCGCTAAAGTAAGACATTTTTAAAACATGTCCAGATGGGTTGCATCCAAGAGTTTTAAAAGAGCTAGCTGATTTCCTCATTTAGCTAAGACTAAAGAAGAAGCAGAAGACATTCATTGAGAGTTATGTTCTGCCCTCTGCTCCTCCAGCAAGCAGAAAGAGGGTGCAAGGAACCTCTTCCCCTTACATAAGCAGCAGAGGTGCATCTCCTCTTAGTGCTCACAAGAGCGCTAGGGAAGGACATCAGGCTGGTCTGTGCACCGTATCCCTGGGGACATGGTCTGAGAGCTGGGAGCATTCCCAGTCTCACAAATGACTAGTGCATTTGCTACAATCAGTAACATTTAGTAGTTCTGGACACATGCTGATCATGCACAAAGGAGAAGAAAAGTGCACCCAGTCATTCATTACCCTGGTGCCCACCAAGCAGGATGCTATTGCAGGATGGTTCTAGTTAGGGGCCTACCAAATTTGTGGCCATGAAAAACGTGTTATGGACTGTGAAATCTGGTCTTTTGTGTGCTTTTACTCTGTACGAAACAGATTTCACAGGGGAGACCAGCTTTTCTCAAACTGAGGGTCCTGACCCAAAAGAGAACTGCAGGAGGTTCGCACGGTTATTGTGTGTGTGTGTGTGTGGGGGGGGGGTGTCATGGTAATGCCACCCTTAATTTGGTGCTGCCTTCAGAGCTGAGCAGTCCAGAGAGCTGAGCAGGCCTGGTGGCTGCTGGCCAAGGGCCCAGCTCTGAAGGCAGCAGCACAGAAGTAAGGGTGGCAATACCATACCAGGCCATCCTTACTTCTGCGCTGCTGCTGGCAGCTGCTCTGCCTTCAGAGCTGGGCTCCCAGCCAGCAGCCACTGCTCTCCCGCCACCCAGCTCTGAAGGCAGCACTGTTGTCAGCAGCAGCACAGAAGTAAGGGTGGCAATACTGCGACCTCCCTACAATAACCTTGTGAAACCCCCACAACCGCATTTTGGGTCAGGACCTCTACACTTGCAACACTGTGAAATTTGAGATTTAAATATCTGAAATCATGAAATTTATGATTTTTTAAATCCTATGACTGTGAAATTGACAAATGGACTGTGAAGTTGGTAGGGCCCTAGTTATACTGCAGTAATAGACCTCAGTGGTTCAGGAGCCAAATTATCAATCAGCATTACCTAAAAGAGCTACATAGTGTGACTTCATTGTTTCATTTTTTAATATATATATATACACACATACTCACAGCAAAATGACTAAGTAGTCTGCAATTGGTTAATAACACTGTAAAATCATCTTGATTGGTTAATAACTTAGATTGGTTAATAATTAAATCATACAGTGTTCTAATATGAAAAAGCTGCAGGAGACACATTACAGAGCCACTTGTGCCTCCTGAGCCTCAGTCTGAGTATCACTGCTATAGTGTATAACACACAGCTGGTTCTGCTCTGCTCTCACCCATGTGATTTTCTTAAGCTAAAGCCAGGATTTTGCCCAGTGATTAGCACAATAACATGCATAATGTTGTGCACGTTCTTCTAGTGTGGAAACATTAGGTTGGTCTTCGGACTAATGAAGTCATTTAGATTTTTTGGAAGGAGGACACTAGGACTGTGCAAAGAAGATAAATTGTTTACAGTGGCTTGTGAATTAATTCTGAAATTCATTTCCAGGAAAGTCAGCCATTTAATAAGTCAGGTGTGTTTATAATGTGCACATCTGTCTTTTAAAGATTCGGAGGTTTGAGGCCAAATTTTGCTCTCAGTTAGCACCTGTATATTACATCTGTGTCTAAGGCCCCAGTTACAGCACTGTTATCTGTAACCCAGTTAGAAAGTACTTCCAATTTCGGTTTGTAGATGGGCCTGGTCATGTTTTAACTATGGTAACCTCTTGGGTATAGCCAAGATTTTAGGATACTTCTGGCACATAGTTAAGGGCTCACAAAATAAAATCATGGTGACAACTGTGTTATCACTGAGTCCCTGAGAAAATTGTAATTGAGGGGTAGTTTGGCCCTTACACCTGTTTAATCCTGGAACAATTTCACTGAAGTCAACAGGCCAAATTCTGCTCTTAGTTATGCTGGCACAATAGAGCAAAATTTGGGCCAGAATTGTTAAGTGATCACTATTGGTATGGGATTGCTATAAGGACTCCAATCATGGAAAATGAAATTTCCTAAATTGTTCAGGGCCAAGTACTATCCAGAGAATTACAGTGTAAGCTTTCTCTGCTCTTTTGCCAATAATCACACTCCACTTCAGTGGGTTAGATTCTGCACTCATTTACACCAAAGTTAATCTAGAGTAGCTCCACTGAAGTCAAGAGGGTTACACTGGTGTAAAACCAGTGAGAGGGGAGAATCAGGCCCACTGCATTTAAATCTGGAGGAAAATTTTAGCATCCAGATTTCACCATTGTGCCAATTCTTGAGCCATAGCTATCTATTTGGCAATAGAAATGGGAGCTGCTGCCTATAAGATCTAAACCAAGCTCAAACTCATTTCAGACAAGCTGTGTTGGAATATGATTTTGGCACTCAAAGATTTAGCCTCATTGACTGAACTAGCATATCCCGAGGAGTAAAAATCTTTAGTGAATGTTGAAAATGGAGAGAAAACCTTCTTTGACTTTAGATGTGGAGTTCTGAGCGAGCAAGTGAGGGAACAGCATAGGGTCAAATGAACAGCACTTAGATAAGTAAAACTTTCCCACTGATTTTTTGGTTTTCAACATTTTTAAACAATGCTACCCTGCTTCATTTAAGGGTGTCCAAATGCACAAGCAATAGGATTTTTAAAAGGGGATGAGAAAATGCTAGTTTTCTGATAGTAGGAAGAAATAAGTGCTTTAGCAATGGGTATTTGCCCTATTCAATCTTTCTCTGGATATTAGCAATTTGTGCACTGTGAAATGATAGATTACTTGACTGTTTTTGGTGAAATGGAGTCATGAAGTCAGCAGTGAAGTTCACTTAAGTGGATAACTGAGTGATAAATAAAGAGCCAATTTTTCAGACAGGGCATCTCTGTTTATGACCCCCCCCCCCAGTAGAATTTGCATGCACAAGCCCTGGTGCATAAATCAAGTAGACACCTCCCAGTTAAGCTGATTGGATGTGCAACTCCCATTTGCATGGCCACATTCTACAGTTTGCACCAGCAACATATTCTACATGCAAAAAATATAGGCACAAAGTTATAACACTGGTTGAAACACCTTTGAAAATGAGACCCTGCACGGGTGAACACACTGTTTAACCACAGAATGTTTCTGTATGCCTGTCAATTAAACTTAGATGAGCTGCCCTACAGGGCTCGACACTGGCCTATCGTCATAGCTCTACATTAGGGGTGGTGTAGAGATTTATGGTGGAGCAAGAGCAGCAAGTCATGGAGCCCAGGGGGGTGGGTGGGTGCAGGAAGAGTTTGGACCCCACAACCTGGCTGATATAGGAACAGATGAGCCACAGCTCTGCCCCATACCATCTCCATTGGAGTGGCTAGAGACAGCAGCAGTACTCGTTCTGTGGTGACTCTGCTGTCCCTGAGCTCAAGGTCTTAGGTTGTGCCTGACATGAACACCCTGTGATATAGCTTTGTTAATGAACATATCGTACTATTGCTGTGCTGTGCCTTATGTTGTGATGGCTAATGGAAGAGGGAAAAGAATATGGGAAATGGACTGATTCTAGCTTGGTTTTTGTACTCTTCCAGATTCTGCTAATTCTGAAAGATCACATCTCCCTCCACGTAGCCTCGTCATAGAAGAGGAGAAAAAAAGTAGAAAAATGATAAAGGACCTAACATGGCTGGCCACATCCACCTAGTCTTTTGTGTCAGCCTTTTCCTTGTACAATTACTTTGCAGTTTGTTTGTGAAAAAAAAATCTTGTATTTCAAGTGTCTGAATTTTTCTTTCTTGAAAATTCCTCCAATCTTTCAAAGTGAAAATGAATGCTTTATTTACTGAAAGAACGAGGAGTACTTGTGGCACCTTAGAGACTAACAAATGTATTTGAGCATAAGCTTTCATGGGCTAAAGCCCACTTCATCAGATGCATGCAGTGGAAAATACAATAGGAAGATAGATAGATAGATATATACAGAGAACATGAAAAAATGGAGGTTGCCATACCATACCATTGGCAACCCCCATTTTTTCATGTTCTCTGTGTCTATCTATCTATCTATCTATCTATCTATCTATCTATCTATCTATCTATCTATCTACCTACTGTATTTTCCACTGCATGCATCTGATGAAGTGGGCTTTAGCCCACGAAAGCTTATGCTCAAATAAATTTTTTAGTCTCTAAGGTGCCACAAGTACTCCTCGTTCTTTCTGCTGATACAGACTAACATAGCTACCACTCTGAAAACTGTCACCATGCAAGGCTTTATTTACTGTGTCACAACCTGGCCCTCTCCCCCTCTCTCTGGATGGACACCAGTCTGTTGTGAGTGCGCCCAACCACTAAATCTCATGTGCTTTTAAGCCCCCTGGCTCTGGACAGAGGCTGATCACTGGTCCTGGCTCTGGGATGGGGGTGGTCTCAAGTGCACTCCCAGGTGCAGATCCCATGTCTGACACCTTTCTTGGGCAGTGGGACCCTGCAGTCTAGCCATCAACCCCCTGAAACCAGTACCTGATCCATCCTGATCTCAGTTGTTTAGATATGTTCCTCTGGAATCCACCTGGTCATGGGAATTCTGGTTTCTTGATTAATTCCTCCAGACACACTGTCAAGAAAGCCAAGAACACAGGATTAGCATAGGATGGGCTGGTAAAATGTCACAGAATCAGAATTGGTGGCCCTAGATTGCTCGGTGCCAGCTTCTGAGACACAGCCATAAGAATCTCTGTCACGCCTCCCACCCCCCAACTACAAAATGGAAGCTCTAACCCCCAGTGGAGGCTACAGTACAACATGAGGGACACACTCCAACATGAAGATTCCAATACAATGTAGAGACCTCTGGAAAAAAATGGCATTCCCAAAACGAGATGGAGTTCACTGCGTGACAAAGATGTATTCCCAATAACTCTGACTGGTCATCTAAAATATACACTGGTCAGACCCAGAGACTTCAACAGTTTAAAGTTCTTCTAATCATGCTAGAGACAGTATTTCCCACAAGGTGCATCGGGGTTAGTTTCAATAACTTTGTATTACACAAGAGAAGTTTCTATATTCAGCGTTTCACCACTTCAGCTTGGCCATGAATGGGGTTTGACCCCCTAGACCTTCAATGCAGAAAGTACAAATCTCCATCTCTTGAGCCAAAGGATTAGATCCTCTAGCTGCCAGCTGTTGCTTAAAAAACCCAATCTAAAATGATTTTTTTCAAAATTTTCATGGAAAATTCCCCCTTTGCCATGGAAAAAAAAATCAAAATGAAACTAAATTAAATTTACATTTAATTCCAAAGAAGAATTTATATTTTGTTTGGTTTCCAAAAAAGATTTCAATTTTCATATTTTCCCTCCCTCACCTCTCCTTGTTTTACCTGCCCCTCTTTTTCCATGGGAGGAGGGATTTATAAAGGGAGAGAAAGGGGAGAAAATAAGAATAGAAAACAGATTTTTTTCTTTTTGAAAAATGAAACACAAATTTCCATTTGAAATGAAATTGTTTAATTTGATTTGAAGTTTGTCTTTGAAAAATCAAAATTTTATCAAAAGTGAACTGTTAAGGTGAAATATTTTGATTTAACTGAAACTGTATTTTTCTACGAAAAATGCTGGTTGAAATTATTTCCACCAGCTGCACTCACTAGTGTCCTACACGGACCAGTTGTGGGAAGCAGAGAAGACCCACACTTCCTAGCAATATACACAAGTCACTCCATTGTTTCTTTACTATGGGCATACCAGACTGGGAATTAGGCAGAATATGGATGACAACAGGCTCTAGGGATGTGGAATCATTTAGCCTAGCACTCTCATTTCCCTCGTGTTCTACCGTGTTTTGTAAGCAGCACTAGATGATAATTTAGATTGTCTCACTGGAGGATGAATACAAAAGGGTTATTTTAAAGAAAGGAAGGCAGACATTCCAGTGCTTAGATCAAGGCACTGAGACCTTGGAGACTGAGAACAATGGGAGTTTCTGCGTGCCAAGTACTTAAAAAATTTGGTCCTAATTACCTAAAAGGGAGTACAGAGGAGTCAGTAACAGCAGAGTCATAGCACAGCAGGCTGGGCTCAGCAAGAGTAGTTTGTTGCACCCTTTGCAAGGAGGACAATGTACTAGTCCAGGTGGAATTCTGACTGGCTCAGGCCTCTGCTCCTGTCACTTTGACTGCAACATAGCCCCTTTGCACTCATCCACACAAGCCTCTTGTCCTCCACAGAGCCCTCCAGTGAACACTGGAGTTGCTATTCCTGAGATTAAACACAAACAGAAAAAAACCCCTTAAATAGACAATTCTCCCATCCCCCAACTTTCAACCCCTTTTATACATTGCAACTAAGGCAAAGATTCCAACACTTTTTTAGATCACCTTTAATAGTATATTTTTGCACGGTCAAAGCTGAAATCAACAATGGTACTGCAAACTGATTTTAAACACTTTATCACGCATAATGCACCAGTCAAATATGCAAATTCAATACCATACAGGAGGATTAAAATACTATAGCATAAGCGGTTTGAAAGGGTTTTTTTTTATATGTACAAGTACTGATAATTATAATAACAGAGATTAACCTGTTCTAAAAAAGAATGGGAAAGGAGCTAGTTTCACCTTCAGAAAGGCTTATGTAGGCAGAGTGAATGAATAGAAAATGAAATATGCATAGTAAAATATCTAAGCCACCAGAAGTGTTACATTCTGCACATTAGGTATATATAGCTAAAATATTTCACAAGTCATAGTTAACTGTAGGCTAAATGTCATGGGTGAAATCCTGGCCCAGCTAAAGTTAATGGGATTTTTGCCATTGACTTGAATAGGTTGAGGATTTCACACCTAGTGCATCATACTACAATGAGTGCCATTAATAACTATTATGAATATGTTATATTAAATACTCATTATTAACTACTGACCATACATCTTGTTTAACTTATGAAGAATAATAATGAGATTTATACAGACCGTCATCTAACAGGAGCACTGAAAAGTTCAGGTACTTTGAATGGACATCAGCATCAAAGTGTACTGGATCTTTACAAGGTTTCAGAATCAGCTGTTTCCTCATCTTATGGATTCCATTCTGATTTTTTTTTTATGCCTGCCAGTTTTTGCTTCTGACAAATCTTTTATGCAGCAAGAGGGGTGCATTAGCTGCATACTGTGTGCAAACAGCAGCTCACACGCAAAGAGGTCCATAGTGTACTGAGGATGGATAGCAAATATAGGTACAAGAATGATACTGTATTGATTACTAGGGAACTGTGGAGATCTCTACACAGTCCTAATACTTCACACAATACTCAGCAACATCTGTGCATACAGAGGGATTAATCAGTAGGTTGCATACTACAGCAAGGTGAATCCACATCTATCATGCTGGCATGCCTGATGCATGAAAACAGCCTTAAAAAGGGGTGGTTCAAACAATGGACAAACACTTGCTTGTTTCTCTTTGTGTTGGCAGCGGGGGAGGGAATTAGAATGCTTCATTCATAATGGGCTCCCATCCTTCCTGCCCAAGTATTTTTACTTACTTTAGGATGATAATTGATTCTATTACCGAGACAATATTTATCTCCCAAAAACAAACCAAAATTCAGTGTAATAAAATCAGTGTAATTACCCGGCATGCTGAAGCACATGGCTTGCTTTATACATTTCATTAAATATTTTTCTCTGTTTTGTAATAACGGGGAATTATTCAAAAACAATTTCTTTAACCGTATGGGAAAAGCCTCAGCTGATTGCATATTTTTGTCATGCGTTATGGTTATGAAATAATGAGATCTTGTGAGACCCTTGCAAATTATTGTCTCCCCATCCCCCCTGGCCTCCAGCTTTCCTCCCTTCAGTTAAAGTTAGGTGCTGGAAGTAGTTATACTTCATTTGAACAAATCAATGTTATGCCTCACGTTCTCAAACACTGAGCTTGGAAAGAAAAGACTAAATTTACATTATTTTGTGCAATTTCCATGGAAGAAAAACAAAACATACTTTGTGCATAAGAAACATTATTTTATCACAATTTACCCCTTTTAAGCCCAGTTCCCTTTTTTGGCATGTGCCAATAGCAAGTAGCTTAGCTCAGTAAGGGATATCAGATGCTCTTTTGTTTGAAAAGGGTATGTTGGCCAGAAATGTAGATGTATGAAGGACCAAGCATGCAGCATGGAGGATCTTAGTGGGACGCCTTCAGAAAGGAGTGTGGAAACTGGGACTGAACCTTCAATTTCCTGGAGTAGGTCTACCATTTTCCATAATCATTAAAGCCCCAGATTATCCCTCCCAATGACAAGCCCATGGAAGGGGAATCCATTGGAGGAAATGGCCAGTGGAGTCTTGCCCAAGTCCCTCAATATTATCCCCAGAGGGTGAAATAAGGTTTGCACCTCCACACACATCCCTAAGTAAAAGGTTACAGGGCACACTCCCATGAGCAGCTGGAGGTCAGGGACACTGGTGCAGAGGCATCAGATCGCTAGTCTTGCTCTGGCCTCTGGTGCCCCACCCCCAGCTCCTTGGCAATGCAGCTCCATTTAATCTGATCTACCATAGAATCATAGAACTGGAAGGGACCTTGAGAGGTCATCTAGTCCAGCCCCTACACTCATGGCAGGACTAAGTATTAGCTATACCATTCCACACAGATGTTTGTCTAACCTGCTCTTAAAAATCTCCAGAGATGGAGAATCCACAACCTCCCTAGGCAATTTATTCCAGTCCTTAACCACCCTGACTGTTAGGAAGTATTTCCTAATGTCCAACCTAAACCTCGCTTGCTGCAATTTAAGCCCATTGCTTCTTGGCCTATCCTCAGTGGTTAAGAAGAACAACCCTTTACCATGGACTGCCCTTGGCCACTGCTTCCCCCTGTACAGATTCTAGCCCCTGTGGAAATGGCTTCTGTGGGGTTCAGAGGGTGGGGGGTGGGTGTGACACTGTGGCCACATTTTAGCTAAATTTATCCCATTACATTTCCCCAAACTTGGCAATTACTTTTTAAATAAAATCTTCCATTCTTACCTTCAGCCATTGTTCTCCATGGTGACACCATCTTCCTGGCTGATCTGTTTGTATACTGTACAAAACCTCACCCCCGTCAGATCCTGGGTAAATTTATACTTTCCAGTAAAATTTCCATGGTCCTAAACTCTCTCTAAAAATAAGAACTACTGCAACAAGCACTTCCAACATGACATTGTAGCGACAAAACTGCTGATTTGCAATCATTGCTGAGATGGTGCTGCTGGGAAAGAAGTGGTTCACATCAGCGGTGTTGGAAGAGTTTTTAATCATAGGGGTGCTGAAGGCGGAAACCATGGTATTTGGCTTGTTATTAAAACTTCAAGCCAGGGCGGGCAGCAGCACCACTAGCACTCCCAGTTCCAGCTGCTATGGGTCACAGTGTGTTGCTTAAAGTAAGGTGTGTAGCACATTGATAGTACCAACGAATGGATATTTGCCGGTTGGCTCATTGCTATCAATTTTCTTTAGAGATAAATAAAACATTTTAAAATGCTTTAAACTCTTTGTATTAAATAGTCAAGATTAAACCGAGCTCACATCACTGTTCAGTTGGAGAAAACACTTTTGATCTACCTGATGCAGGATCACTGTTGATTCTTGAACCTCCGATGGCATAAGGAACTCCTTAATTTATCTGCTCCCCTTACAATTTTCATTCCCTTAGTAGTCTTCCTTGATATTTTTAGGACACCCATTGAAACTCTGCCATCTGCAAGTCTCAAGTTTGTCACTTGAATGACAACCATTGGTGACCTTCTTGGTGCCCTTTTAGCCTTCTATGTTTGAAATGTGAAAGAGAGCTTTGCTGCTTTTATATAATCCGGACTTTGTCCTTCAAGCCATCTGCTGATTACAAAATCCATATTATTAGTTGAAATGTGCCATGCCAACATCTGGTCAAATGTCCATATTTCATCTATGTACTATATCACCTTGAGGTGTCCTTTTATTAAGTTTAGTGTTTTAGTCTTTCTATGCTGGTAGTGAAGTTTTTTTCAGTGCAAGAATTATTTTGCTCATTTTGAAGAGTTGCTCCTGGCTATGTGTTTATTTTATATATAAGGAAGGTTGTAATAACAATGTGTCACTTAGTTTTCTCTATATTGAAATTTTCTAACCCCCTCCCCCATCAGATAATCAAAAGGAAATTTTAACAACATCATATGCATTCTCCATAATTTCCACTGGCTACCAATATGTTTCACATGGAATTCAAGGTATTGTTTTTTAACCTATACAGCTCTGAATAGTCTGTGACCTGGCTAACCCTGGCTAAATCTAAGCAAAGATGCACAGGAAGCAAACAAAATAATGACGCAGAAGTCAGAATATGGCAACATGGGCTATTGAGAAAGATGATCATTTAAAAAGTAAATTTCAAACAAACAAACAAATGGAAAAGTTAGAAAAGTGAAATTATTCTTTCTAGCTTCTGGTGGAAGATGGTTAAGAATAATTAATATAAACCAGATACAAATCTGAAGTGCCAGCATTTAGAAAGATGAATATTTGACAGTTTGTCAAATAAACACATCTTATTGCCACAAAGGAAAAATTCAAGTTTTTTCATGTACAATAGATGGCAGTTAACTCATTTGACAGATTGACATTTTTACCAACACCAATATTTACTGGTTTTACATGGTTATTGCAACATTTCCTCAATACATTTTTGGGGCAGAGCAGACTCAGTATTTACCTCTTCATGCCCACTCAATTCATTCTACAAGACCAAAAGTATACTGAGAAGTAGAGAAAGAAACAATTTCTGTTTAAATGGCTTAATTCCTAGGCAGGCTGGATGATTTCTCCAAGGGACCAACTTTGGTTATCAAGTGGATCCAAGAAATGTTCTATTCTATACTGAAAACATTTTAAAAGAAGGTAAAATTCTTGCATTCTCCAGCAAGAATACCTGCAGTCAGTAGGAAAACTATAGCTGTAGATGTTTCACGTCAATCATTGTTCTAACAAAATCTACACACTTTACTCCCTATAGTCCCATTCAACTCAAATGGAACTACTCCTGTGTAAAATCAGGCTGGTGTTTGCATTGGGCTGGAAGTGCAGAGTGGACCAGGAGTTGGACTTGTGCTCTCTGGCTAATAGGATCATGACTCCAAAATAATGCTGCACTATTTTCATAGGCAGCACAACTATCAGTATACTCACGTTTCAAAAATACAGTTGATGGGGCTTTAGTAATTACATGAAGCTCCATGCAAATAAGAAACTGGATATATATGTTGGCAGGTTGAGACATGGATGTTGATTGTTGGGCATTTTGAAGAATGTAAACTGTCACCCAGTTCAGTTTTTAGCAAATGAATATTCCGAAAGCCTGACCCTCCCATCCTGCCACGGCTGGCCGGGCCTGATTCCAGGACTGATTCTTCATAGGAATGACTTCAGGTTTGATTCCAAGGCCCCAGTTCTCATTTACATTTACTTTGGCAGTGTACAGGGGCCTAATTGTTACCTTAAGGCTCCTTTACCCTGCTGGAGTCTGGGTTTTCTTAGTGTAACTGGGCCTCAGTGTAAATAAGAATCAAACTCCATGGCACCAGGATTTTCTTCTACTGCTCAAGCAATTTTTCATGATCACTCACTTAATATTTATTTCCCTCCTTTGAACTCACAGTAACTAAATAATTGTTAGAAGCACCTATTGCAAGACACTTCACAATTTTGTCATGAATGGAAACTGATGGCAACTGATAGCTTTAGCACACTTGGGGCCGAGTCCTTCTCTGATCTTCAACCCCATTCAACTCTAGGTCTCTTTATAGGAAAACAAACAAATATTACAGCATAGCAAAAGTGCAACCAGGTCCTTCTCTATCCCAGACCTTCAGATTTTATCACCACTCTGACCCACAGCTTCACAGGTTTGATTTGAACGTCTTAACATGTGGGTGCTCCATGCCTCACAAAGTCCCTTCCCCCTCACTCCCTGCCATTGCTGTCTCCTTAGACAGCATCTGAAAAAGCTCAATGGTCCACTGACTCCTGGCCAACTCTTTGCACGGAGGCTCAATTGTCTACATCTCAGTAAACTTGGACCAGTGAAAGATGAGGCATCTTTTCACTGCCCGATTGGTAAAAGAGGAGGGTCAATTTTGGAATAATTCAGTTAGTTTTAGAAGAGCTTGAAGAAGCTCACCAAGCTGCTTGCTTGTACAATCCCAACTCTGAATGCCCAAACAATCTAATCAGGATGGATGTCCCAGTGTCCTAGTGTTGCTCTGATATAGTGCCATCTTGTGGTATGTTAGCCATATAAAAACCCTGACTCAAAAGGTAATAAAAACAAACGTCTCCAACACAAATTAAGTTCTAAAAACTAAAGTGCTTTAAGTGGTATAAATCACAGTAAGAATATGTAAATTTGGCCATAACTTCAGCAGTTTTGCATGTAGCATCACACACCACCTGCATGATTAATGAAGGAAATGCCTTCCAATTATGGATTGCTGAAGGTGCACGGATAGCTACATGCATATAATTATATATCCAAGTGAACAGATGGAAATTTTGCAACATCAAAACCTTCTCTCATTATTTGCTGTTTCTTGCTCTGTAAATTCTAAGAAACCATGGAGTGCTATACATCTTGATATGTAATTTCTAAGCAAAACATAAAGAAGATGAGATAAAGCTTTGGACATGACAGAGTGACTTATCAGAGTGGTGTCATCAGTGATGATCTGAAAAGGATCCAGAAAGCAATGAAACAAGGGACAGATGCTGCTTTTACAACCACTGGTAAAGCATGGCTCCAGGGTTATGATTTTAATGAAATTTCCAGATATACTGTATAACTGGTATTTAAAGGCAGAGTTAGGCTAAAAGGGCCTGGATCCACCATTATATTGCTATTCATACTTGCAAAGTTTCCTCCCCCTCCCACTCCAATAGATACTTTCTGCAAAAACAGAATCAACTCACACACCCTTCCAAAAATTGAACACCAGCACTTTGCCTAGTGGTATAATCACAGAGGAGAGTACACTTGCAATTGGACCTGAAAACCTGCCTCACTGGCCTAAGCAATAATGCCAAAGTTGGCTCTGCCTGTTACTAAAGCCAGGTATAGATTTCCTCTGTGTTCCGGTGAGTGTATGTTTCACATGTTTTGTAAAAGGATGGTAAGTTTTGACCCCGTGTTGTGAAAAATGCCTGGGGAGATAGTCCAGCTTGCTGAATCACTCCCAGTTATGTTTCAGACAGCAATAGGCTAAACCTAAGGACCAAATAAAAAGTGTTGGATACAGAAAGAAATTAAAATAGGAGGCCGAGGAACTTTTTTAGGCAGATGATAGGCAAGATCTTCAGCTGGTGCAAATCAATGCAGCTGAGGATCTGGCCATAGTCCTATACTAACTTCCAATGAACTCAAATGAGAGTTTTTCAATTGATTCCAGTCCATGTTGGATCAGACCTTTTCTCCCCAGCATGCTGTTTGTTGAATGGTTGGTAACACAATTTCTCTCTTTGAAATAATAATAAATGCTGTTATTTTTTCTGATGTGCTATCTAACTTTAATATTTTTGCTTAATATTTATTTTTTATATTTACTCAAGCTGGTCAAACTTTTTGTATCCAAACATTTTTTGGAGTGGAAAATAGGGTGGAAAATGGCTTTTTTCAGTAAATGGGCATTTTCATGGGGGAAAAAAGTTCTTTTCATTAAATATTTTGGGGGTTTCACCAAACCATTCCCCCTCTTTTTTAAATCCGTTTTTGGATTTTGGATGGGATAACATTGGCTTCAAGTCTAGATTTGGTCAATAGTTTGGGTCACACTTTATAAAGATTCCACTTACAGATGCTTTATAAAAGGGTTAATGAATGAGTAATAGATGTTCTATGCATTTTACAGACATCAGTTATAAGCGTATCAGTAGAAGGTGAAATAGAGGACTGTAAGACATAGGTATAAGCAACCTGTTAGACTCTAACAGTCTATAACAATTTAACAATTAAAATATCATTTATTAATCCTTTATAAAATACTTACAAATGGAATCTCAATATGTAGTGCACAGTATGAAGTACTAAACTCTGTCATTAAAACGTACATAATTCACATCTGGCCAGGTAACTGATATCAACCAGGAAAGAAAATGAAATCACAGCATGAGAGGAACCAGTTCAGACTCGATCTGTACTGATCTGCTGTGCCAAGTCTACTTTTATACTCAGAGACTCTCTGATTTTTGGCTCTATGAGCTTCAACCCATGAAAAAATGATGGGTTAGCCAAGGTGGAGTTTGCCCTCCTCCTTCATAACTCCCCCATCTCTTCATCATCTTTACTACCATAGCTTCACCATCCCTTTTCCTTGACCTCATTTTATACTGCTATTTGAGTAGTTCAAAATGAGTGAAATTTACACTTTTGCAGAAGGTTCTTACAAGGCATATGCACCTTTTAACTGAGAGGTATGCAGTACCGTGGCCCTTGTGCTGACCCTCTGCATTCATCCAATGCAATTTTAGTACTTAAGCCTTTGACTTTTTACAGTGACTCTTGTTTCTCTGCAAACTGTAAAGTAATGAGGAATAATCGTCAAGTATGATAGTTCTATGTTAGTTTAAGGTTTAAGATGTCAGCTGGTATTATTAGAATATCTCAGTTGTAGGCTATTGAACTGAATATGATTAAAATACAATAATTTCAAGAGAGCCAACGTTTATGTACATTTAAAGGTTCAATGAAATGTAAATTAAGAAATGATTTTTCAGTGTACACTGGATTAGAAACAGAGACAAATAATTCCCCAGCTGTATCGTTGTCTTGAAATATTTCTGCAGTTTGTTACAAAGATGAATATTAGGTTCATTGTATAACAGCAGCTTGAAAAACCCACTTAGATTTTATTTTCCATCCTAGACAAATGATGCATTTTATCATATATTTTAAATGGTAAGCTATATTAATAATGCAAAATCACCTCACAAACAGCTACAAGCTGGTACTAAAAATACAACATAATTGATTATATTTTCTTCTTTTTATAAGAAAGGTAAAGGCACTAGATAATTTTGCCCAAATGTTTCTAATTTTCAAGCATTTGCAGGTTCCTTTACAAATTCTTTTCTTTTTACACATTTTTTACATTTTCTTTGTTTAGCGTTGATGGCTACCACTGGTTCCAGAGAAGGGACATAGATGTCAAACTGTAGCTTTCACACAAGAAGAGTTGTTAATATAATAATCCATACCATGCCCAGAGGCCCGTGCACCAATTCTGCTACTAGAGCCATGAGGGCAAATTCATGAGCCCCACTGAGCTCTGAATAGGCTCAGGCAAGGGTCAGCCTGCATAGATTTAGTTACAGGATTGGGGCCTAAAATGGAAAAGCAACGTTGCACGCATTAGACTCAAACATCGGTAAATCAGCAGATGTGAAATGAATCAATTCACTGACTACTGTGGTTCATATCCAGCCCTGGTTGAACTCAGTGAAGTTGCATCCTTTTTGCACCAGTGCTGAATTTGTTCCTATGGATGTAGTTATTCTTGATGAGAGCTCTGTACAATTCTCCAGAGTTTGCCTCTAATAATTAAAATATATACAGCTAAGTGCTCTGTTCTCTTAGCTATACCTGGGGAAAGTATTGGTTGGAGCTTTCTCTTGTGAATGGTAGAATTCTGAGCTTTTCCTATGTGCAATAGTGTGTGAGTTACTTATGCAGTGGGCAGAAAGGGCTCCACCTCCCCCACCCCCCTCACCCCCACCCCCCGCAGGACTTTTTTTTTCTAGACACTGTGCCTGGTGGTTCACTTTTCTTTCCTTCTGAAAACTAAACTGGCTGGTTAGGAAGAGATTTGTGGCGACTAGTGATGTGGTTTTGGCCTAGGACATTTTATTTTGTTTTGTTTCACCTGTTTGTTAATCTATCACTGTAAAACTAGAGTGCAGTGTAACAACTCCACACTGGACCTGAAGGGGTTAATGAGAGCCTGTGGGCTTAATCAGCCTTAGCCTTCTACACCTGCAGTAGGTGTCAAGCCTGGAGGGAGGTGTTAAAAGGGCTGAAGGTGGCTTGGATGGGGGCTGGCCAGGAAGGAAAGCAGATTGCTGGCTCTCACTCAGCAGGGGAAGACTGGCCTGCTGAATGCTCTGAGCCTTGGGATGAATGGGGGCAAAGGGCCCAGGTGAAGAAGAGCTGGCTATGATCCTGCAACTGGCCTAAGCTACAAATCCACCTCCAAGGAGGAAGCTGGTGGCAAAGGTGACATTTGCCATCCCCCACAATGATGTTCAATGAGTCCCAAATTATTGTCAGAAGACCAAAATCTGTACAAACCTATCCAATGTTAAGCAGTAGAATAGCAGCAGATTGGAGTTTTTGTTCATTATATAAATTACAGCAAAATACTGACACAGTAGCCAAATTTTACTTTTAAAAAAAAACTCTTAAGATCCAAGATTTTCAGGTGTTTAACTAGCCCCTGGATGTCTGGAAGGCTGGTTGTTTTTTTTAAATAGCAAAAGTGAGGTGGGTCCAAAATACCCACTTGCTCCTCAATAATGGAACCCTAGAACCAGCTCTGGCTGGGGGTGTGGGGCTCCTGTCATAAGGTGGGAAATGAGACACACTGTTTGAAATAGAGCCCAGCTGCTGTCACACAGATTGGGAGTGGCTTTGAGGAAGCTCCTCAGTAGTTAGTTGGGAAGAAGCTTAGAGGCACCACATTTCCATGGTGGCATTCCCAGATCAGTGGAAGGTGCTGACAAGCAGGGAAAAGTAAGTACATGCCAGAGAAGTGTTCAGGGACTGAAAGAAGAGTCTGTAGCTGCCTAAACAAGATCCCTGGGCTGGAACCCCCAGGAGATGGTGGCCCTGGCGCTTCCCGAAACCAAGAGGGGAAGTACGATGAAAGACTGAAAGATGCCAGGAATGATGAATCCCTGATGGGGGTCAAGAGCCTGGCACAGAGGCCATGAGACTTTGGGCTTTCCTGTTTTGTTGGACTGGAAGGGATGGGACTCTAGATGACTTGGCCAGAGAGCTGAGTCACAAGAAGAAGTAGACCCCTGCAGGACTGGAACAACTGTCAGCAAGGGATATTAGAGGAGGAGAGCCTGCTACACCAGCCCAGCCACCAGAGGGCACAACAGTCAGTGAGTTATATGCTTACAAGTGGTTATGTAGACTGTGTGAGTCCAGTTACCTCTGGAGAGGGGGTCTTTACGTTCAACAGAAGTTAGTTTTTCTGCCCCAGTGAAATGCTCTGGTTTTTTGCCCAGAAGGGGCTGGAGTTTGTCCCATTCTCTCACTTTAATAACAATCTTTTCCATGTAACAATGATGTTCAAGTCAGAGCTCTTGGGGGGGATCCAACATTTGCTTGGGACTGTGGTATTTCCAGTGAATTTATCTGATCTAAGAAGGTATATATTTGTGATATGTGTTCCCTGTAGCTGAACAATCTCTAACTGAGCTGTAGCTGGAAAAAAAAATTTAGAGATGAGCCCAACATGCAAAATTTTAAATTCAGGTCCGAATTTGAAACATTCAGATTCAGGAGTGTTCAGATCTGGTGCTTTTGTGTAAAGAGCGCTTTGAATCTTGATCTAGATACCTAGTTCACAAATTTCTCACAGACCTAAAATTAGGGATGTTTTGGTCCAGGGTTTTGGTTTGGTTTTCAAAGTTCATTTATTGAGTTGGGTTTTCTAGCATCCCCAAATTTAGGGTGGCCAGAAATAAGGTTCTAATCTGGATTCATCTCTGCATCAAATATTGTCCCAAAGTCTTCCCTATATTATACTGATTATGGAAAGGACTATGCTGTATATGGCACCCATTTCAAGTTAGTTTCTTATATTACACTATTTTCAAGCTAGCCCTTAGAGAGATAATATTTCTCCTTTGTAATGATTTTACTATTGGAAAAGTTCATTTTGGAAAATGCCTGAAAAACAATGGGGCCACTTGGGGAATTCTTTTCTTCTTGAAGAATCTATCACTCTGTGGTAGCAGAGTCACTGGGATGTGTTATTTTGCTACATCCTATATCAATCTCTGTTTGATTATTATGTTATTGAGTTGCTTGTACCTTGAGAGATTAAACCACAGCTAGGTGAGCAAGAAGCAGAGAGCTACTGTGCTCTCTGAATATAAGTCAGACATCAAAATAGTTTTTGAAGTGTAGAACTACTGAGCTTTCACTTTGTCACATGAGCAGAAGCTGCCTTAGGCAAAGAGGAAAGGAGCTATTTTTTAAAAAATCTGCTGCAGCTCTTTTCACTACCTGAAGAACCATACATTCTGTGGAGCTATGGTTACATGCCTTTCAAACCCATCTTCTGCCTAAGGGCTGTCAGATGTGGCGCTGAAGCGAAGAGAGAGGTTTTTCCCGTTGTGAATCTTTGTAAGTTGGGAACCTGCTGCTTGCTGCAATAAGTAAATGGTTGGGCCACTTTGGAGCAGGACAGAGCTTTATTGATTTAGGAGCCTGGCAACATTCTTCTTTCACTTTGCTCTAGTTTAAGGAGGGTTGTTCTGTTCCAGCAAAATTTAGCAGAGTGAGAATGAGTTGCTAATCAGCAGGGATGAAACATCTCACCTCTGAAGAGGAAGATCCATCCTGAACAAAGCCATTCAAATCAGCGATCAGGTTAATTTAGCTTCAGAAGTCCCAACAATATTCTTCCCCCTCCATATTTCCCTGTGATAATTGTGGGTCTGCCATACTGTACATGGCAGCTACACTTGAACAGTATTGCACGTTTGTTAACAAGAGGATCCCCCATATATGACAACTTTCTTCTCTCCTTCCCTAGATGTAAATTCTCTCTGCAGTACCTTAAAAAGCATTCCGTAGCCAAATAAGATTTCCATGCCATACTGGTTGAAAATTTAAGGCACTTGTATGGTACTACTGTTGTATCCACACATCTCACAATTCTTATTGCATTGATCTTTAAAACACTGCAGCAAAATATTATTAGTCCCATTTTTATAGCTGGGTAACTGAGGCACAGAGAGACTAAATGGCCCAAATTGACACAGGAAGTCTGTGGCAGAACAGGGAATTGAGCCCAGGCATTCCTAGTCCCAAGCTAGCACTGTAACTACTAGACCATCCTTCCTTAAGTTCTGTTTCCCAATGCAGGCAATATATAGTGGAATTTTTCCATAGCGGTTCATTATACACTTCTTTGAAATGTAGATTCTCCAGAATATAATCTGGGAGTATTAAAATATATTTATAATAATGGAAGTTTGAACTGTTTGAGTACTAAGCACACATTTACAGAGCAGGGTACAAGTTTATTGGCAAAAGTAAGTGCTCATCCATGTAGCTGCCAAAGCCCACATTTAGATGGACTATGTGGGTCACTGAATATGCAGACTCACAGATACACCATAATTTGATATGCATGCACAAAAGTGGGGAGTTGGAGGGTGCAACTGGTGCATGCACATATTTCTGGAGACACTGATTGTGCCCTCCTTCAAAAATGTAGTCCTTGCTGTTGCAATAACAGGCTGCATGGTGGACTCCAACAGTACTGGTGCCCCTTCTTGACCTGAGCAGCTAGACAAAGTTCAGGGCCTTGTAGGATGTTCCAATTGTGAATAGAAATTGATGATGGAGTCTGGTATTTTTTGCGCACATTCCTTGTAAATAAACAAGACTGAATCAAAGTCCTGCTTCTCCAAACACAGAACCATGAACAAAAGGAGCAGTTTCTTAGCCTATAGGCCCACGCTTCATTCAGCCAGCATCACCAACCTGGACCCTCTCTCTAGGCTTCTCCCAAGGTCACACTGTATTTACAGGCTGCTGCTTGTCTTTCTTGCTCTGCCTCATCTATCTGATTCTTGTCTGCCTATCCATCCCCTTGTCTTTTTCACACACAAACACACCCACCTGGTCAGAACAGTACCCAGAGGAACCCTCTGCCCACATAATGCTAGTTTTAGGGCAGATGCTGTTTGGCCTTGTTTTAGGTATGGCCCCTTAACTTTCTCTTACAACTATCTTATGTGAAGGGTGCAGTCTGACCTCAATTTCAACAAAGTTTTAACTCAACCCATAACAAGGCTTAAACCAGTTCATAATGATATAAAAAGGCATGACGTCAGAACAAAAGGTCTTTTATGAAGTAATGTAGACTATATAATCCTTGCTAATTGCTACTAATTCATAACCTCCCTTTAGATATACTCAGATACATTTTGCTTTTATAACAATTTTGTTATGTTTTTAAGTCTTTAAGATTTTTAAATCACAACTATATTACAGACAATTGGTACTGTAAATATAATTGTTATCCCCCAAAGGCATGTTCACAATCTGGTTATTAATAAAATCCCCCCCAAAAAGGCATACCAAATAGAAGAAAAACAAATAAAAATCCATGAAAAACAGAAGTATATGACTTGAAAATAGAATGCCCATTTAAAGCTCCAAACTTCATTAGACAGAAGTCTTCCAGGCAAACGTTGTAGCATTACTTATTGTCAGAGTTTAATATTAGACTCCTCAATATAATTCACAAATGGTTTCTGCATAAATCTCCCTACATTATAAATGTTATAATCATGAATAGCCCTAGCAGGGATGGGCAAATTCATTCAGATTTGAACCTACTCAAATGTAGCAAGGCTAAAAGTTCAGACCCAAACCACTTAGAGACCAAGAAAAATGGAGCAGAGAAAGGTATGGAGCAAAACATACCGATGATAAAATATGGCTAAAATGAAAGAAGCTGTGAGTAGGCAGTGTGACAAATAGATTATGAAAAGGGGATAGACAGAGACAATTCTAATGCAGTAAATAGTGAAGAGCTCCTCCAAAGAGGAAAGAAGGTCCAGTGGTTAGAGCACAAGAATACAGCTTGGGGAACCTGGGTTCAAGTCCTGGCTTTCAAAGTCTGTGCCACTTAGGGCTAGGTTCACAAAGGGAATTAGGTCCCCGAATCAGTCCCATTAGGATTCACAAACCCCTCTGCTCAGCTGGTGTCTAAACTTTCTCAGTGCCTAAATTTCTACAGTAAAATTTCCCCAGGCACCTGTATTTTTTCCTGTGCCCATGGCCACAGCAGCCCTATGCCACAATTCTGGATGCTTAAGGCCTAGTGTGAACCACAGCCAAGGAAAAGATAGGCATACCTCTCCCTAAGTCTGATCCTGATCTGATACATGTCTTGGAGCTCACCTACCAGATCTGGCCGCTATAGGTAAGCTTGCATAAAACACTCTGAGGCAGAGGCAGGATCTCCCTCAACTTTTAGCTCAGTGATTAGGGTACTTGTACTTGCCTGGGATGTAGTAGACCCCCCAGTTCAAGTCCCTTTCCACCTGAGTGATGTGGTTGCCCACTTTGATTGGCTGTATTCCTTGAGGTTTCATCACATGACATTATCATTCATTAAAGATTCATCTTCAAATCCTGGAGACTCCAGGACAATCCTGGAGGTTGGCAACCCTACAGAGTGGGAGGGGGAATTTGAACTGGGCACTGCCATCTCTGAGGTGAGTGTTATAACCACTGAACTATGGGATATTCTGACGTGGGGCTCCCTCTGTCTCTCGTTTTGAAACTGTTCTACTGTGGCTAAATAATGAACGGAGCATTGGGTCAGAGAGCGAGCAAGCGAGAGATGGAGAAAGAACAAGCATGAGAATGACTTTGCAGCCTGGTGGTTAGAGCACTCACTGGTAGGTGGGAGATCCAGGGTCCAGTTTCCCTGTTCCACTGACTCTCTTGAACTATTTATCCGCAGTGGAGCAGCTTCACCAGGAGAAACTGAGGGAGCTAGGGTGACCAGATGTCCTGATATTATCAGGACCATCCTGATATTAGGGGCTTTGTCTTATACAGGCAACTATACCCCTCTCCCCAGCAAAAAAAGTGTCCAGATAGCAAGTGTGAAAAATAAGGTCATCATAAAGGGACTCCCCCTACCCATACCAGAATAGCCCAGGGATCGGCAACCTTTGGCACGTGGTCTGCCAGGGAAAGCCGCTGACGGGCTGGGACGGTTAATTTATCTGCAGCGGCTTCCCTGGTGGACCATGTGCCAAAGGTTGCCAATCCCTGGAATAGCCCATAGCCAAGTGGGTATAGCACCCACCTGAAAGGTGGCAGATCCCTGTTCAAATCCCTGGAGGAAGATGACTGAAGTGGGTTCTCCCCTGACTCAGATGAGTAACCTAACCATGGGGCTAAAAGTTATAAGGGCAGTCCCCCTACCCAGCTTCTTGCCAAAACACAGGAGGTGCATAATACCAAGAAAGGGTTTGCAGC
Organism: Natator depressus; assembly: GCF_965152275.1. Classification (NCBI taxonomy): domain Eukaryota; kingdom Metazoa; phylum Chordata; order Testudines; family Cheloniidae; genus Natator; species Natator depressus. The sequence goes on from NC_134245.1 coordinate 17,738,902, forward strand.
TGAGAGTCACAAGCAGCGGAAGGCACCTCCCTGTAGTCTGGATTTAGGTGCCTATCTCTGATCGAGGGACAGGAGTTAGCATAGACCTTTGCTACCTCCCATTGGCTAGTTTGGGCGGGGAGCTGTCTAACTTACTGGCTTTTGTGAATCCCATTCAGAGGTGCCCTTCTCTCCCTATTTATTGTATAGGGGACCCAGGTGTTGAACTTTGTGAATCCCAGTGACACAGCATCACCACACGTAAGCTTTTACACTACAGTTAAATACCCGTGGCTGGCCCGTGTCCACTGTCTTGGGCTCAGGCTATGGGACTCTTTAAATGGAATATGACAGCTGGTCTGGAGCCCTCCCTGCTCACAGGGTCCCAGAGCCTGGACTCCAGCCTGAGCCCAAACGAATACACTGCAATTAAATAGCCCTGTAGCCTGAGTCCCATGAGCCCAAGTCAGTCAGGAATGAGCGTTTAACTGCAGCGTAGACATGCCTGCAGTGAATCTAGCCCATAGTGGCTCTGTGCCTTAGTTTCCCATCTGTAAGATGGGGGATAAATACATTAAAGATTGTGAGGTGCTCAGAGACTATAGCAATGGGGGGGGCCATAAAAATGCCTAAGATAGAATCCTCAACGGGGCTAGTTCTCTTGACTTCAATGGAATTAGACCAGCAAAGACTCTGGCACTGTATGGGATGTGTGTGTGCATGTGTATAAACATAAACATCTCTTTCTCTTACGTTGTTTGTTTTTGTTTTTATGGGATTTTTGCAGGGGTGGGGAGGGGAAAAGGTGTTATTCATAATGGCTTCCCTTAGCTTACAAAAAGTCATGGGGTGAAATCCTGGTCCCATTGGAGTCAATGGGCAATTGGCCCATGGGAGATTTCATCCATGGTCGTGTTTTAACTGGCGTTAGTCTTTCAAACAATGGCTGTAAACTGCAGGAGAAAAGGTTCATGAACTTGACCCAGATTTGTTAACCCAGTACAGAGCTGGGGAAGTTCTGCAAACCTCAAGTTCCATAAGATGCTCCCAGTCCCAATAAAGAGGGAATGGCTACAGTTCTCTTAGGGGAGAACATCCTCCAGGGTGCTCTATTTTGCTTCTCTAATCACAGGAATGAGATGGTTCTTTGAAGCATTCACCATCTCTGCTGCTGGGGAGGGGGCTGGTGCATCGCCTGAGGATGAGCACTCCCAGCCCCTCCCTGCCCATGCACAGAGTGATGGCTTCTGAATTCCTTGCTTGTCAGGACACTGGATTTTACTACTAGTCCAGAAAAGCTTCCTTTTCTTAAATTTCATATTTATCACTGTGCATAATGAAGTTTATTTTACTAAGGTAATAAAATAATATGATAGCGTATATATAATGTAGCCAAATGTAAAACTAATCAGAATAACTGGCCCAGTAACAAAAAAGGTCTCTTACTCAACATGGTTAATAAGGATATTAAATATAAACAGATTATTTCTTCTAGTGCACCTATTAGAGTCATTCCCATTCTTTGCTGAGTGCATACCTAGGAGACTCTGTGTGTGTGCAATAAAACCCATACTTTATTAAGCATTTTTTTTCTATTTTGCTATGTGAGTCTAAATTCACTTTGAAGGCAGGGATGATGGAATTGTTCAATATATTGTGTGCAGAGGGTTATGACCTTTGCAATCAACCCCAGAACACTATTGTCTCTTTACTTCTGGGACAGCTGAAATGAATTATAAAGTGGCCTCATAAATCCATAATATTTTGCTAAAGCTGAGGCATCTGATTTACGCAACATTTAAGAGTTTTTTCTCATTTCCAATTTATTTTTATTTATATAAACCTCAGCTTTGGTATTCATATATATGACCTCAGTGATGAAAACTGAAGATAGGGTAGTCTTTTAAAAATGATATCCTAATAATGGCCCTGATCCTGCAGTGCTTATGCATTGAGCAATTGTATGTATGTGAGCAGTGTCATTGAGTTCAATACACATTTTGTGTAAGGTTATCGGTGTTTTCAGGCTCGGAACCTTAAAGATGTAGAATTATATCACTGAGGGGGGCTATTGCAGTCTTGGGACTACTCTTGTTTAAGCTGAGGGAAGTGCAAAGATGATATAAAGCCAGCTTTGGTCCCCTGCATTCCTGCATAAGGTGAATCTAAAGTAAGATGGAGAATTGGGGAAGAGGGGGGAGACAAATCTATTTCTGCTCCCCCGCACTAAAACAAAGGACAGTGTGCAATACCAGGAGGACACAGAAAAAGTGTTCAGAACTCTGGAGTAATCAGCAAATGTCAGGCGGCATGGGCTATTAATTATGGTCCAAATTCTGTAAAGCACTAAAGCACAAGCCTAACTTTAAATATTAAGTTTCAGAGTAACAGCCGTGTTAGTCTGTATTTACAAAAAGAAAAGGAGTACTTGTGGCACCTTAGAGACTAACCAATTTATTTGAGCATAAGCTTTCGTGAGCTACAGCTCACTTCATCGGATGCATAAAGTGGAAAATACAGTGAGGATGTTTTTATACACACCCTCACTGTATTTTCCACTTTATGCATCCGATGAAGTGAGCTGTAGCTCACGAAAGCTTATGCTCAAATAAATTGGTTAGTCTCTAAGGTGCCACAAGTACTCCCTTTCTTTTTTTAAACATTGAGACCTCAGTAGGACTTCTCAGCTGGATGCCTGGGAATGACAATTCTGTCTTGCCAACACCACTGTGTGTCTTAATCAGCCAGTGGCACAGACAGCACGTGCTTAAGTTCTTTGCTGATTTGGGGCCTTAAATCAGTGACATGGAAAATGTGGATGTAATATAGCCGCTTGTCTCCTTACACTTCAGTGGAGGTTGTGCTTGCCAAAGCATCTACCCATTACTATGCTGGTTAGTTCTTGTGCCCATCTGTGGGCTGAGGTGAAAGCTTGGAAGAATACAAGTCAGACGGGACCAAGTCTTCAGCCACTGTCGCTGTCACATCCATGACCAAAACAATGTCAACCACCATCATCTTTCTTACCTCTGATATCACTATTGGAGGTTTTGTCTCCAGGCTGTGCCTTTGCTAGCAGCAGTGAAAGACACAAGAAAACCATTAGGGTGCTGTCCCTAGCCCCAGGGTTGAGAGGGTCTGGGTCTGAGTAAATGTTGGTGCTGAGTCCCTCAGAAAATAACACCTGGTCTGAAGTATTAAATTGAGAGGCTAAGTCCAGGCAGTAAAAGTAATACTGGACTAAGCTACTAGCAGCAGGGTTCTGTGCTTTGCTTACTGCAGCACTCGGTGTCTGTGACACTGTCTGACTGACTGATTAAGACACACACACTGTGGTGTTGTCAGGAAAGAATAAAGAGGACTCTCAGTGCCCACTGTCACTCAAGATATCCAACAGAGCAGCTTCTAGCCTCCAGTTCAGACCGGCACCATGCTCTACCTCTGCCATGCAATATTATGGTCCAGCCTGCCTGTACGCAGTTAGGAACATACAATTTTTTAACATGGTCATTGCCTTTTGCCCCACCCAAAAGACTCCAAAGACTAGTTTTTATTGGGAGATCTGATGTGCTGCATTTTTTTTCCTCAGAAAACTAAGGTTTATTTGTAGAGTTATCACAGAACCCCCATGATAACTGGCACATCAGCAGCCAAGAAAAGGACTCAATGGGCAGGGAAATCGAGCTACCCACTTATCCTTTGAGATGGTGCCTTCACAAGAGGGAGGAGGCATTTTGGCAGGGTGTTGCGAGGGAAACACCTGTTCTGCAAATAACGACAAGTCTTTAGTCTCGAGGGCTCTCCACCTGGCACCTCTTGCAAGTACTGAATTCACATTCTCTCACATACTTTTTTTGTGGGAGCTGCGCAACTGACACCTCAAACCACACTTAGAAACAGGTTTGGCTGCTGACACTATTCAATGTATTGTGGTTGTTTGTTTATGCTCATTTGAGTGGTTGGAAAGGGCTTGACTTTTTTTTTGTTTAGTTTTGTTTTCAGGAAGTTTGCCCTTGGGACAAGATGTGTTTCCTCCTTTATTTTTGCAAAGATGAGAGGAAAATAAAGAGTATGAAATATCAGTCTCTCCCTCACTTAGGGCTGCGTAATCACATGCTCTGTCATCGCAGCCTTCAGCTGAATGAAGATTCAGAATCCATAAACATTTGGGGGTACTCAGCATTTGAATAGCTATCTGACCAAGGTCTATGTGTTCTGACTGCGGCAGATTTCATAGACTATAAAGCCAGAAGGGACCAATGAGTTCATCCAGTCTGTCTTCCTATGTTACACAGGTCATTTAACTTCCCTGAATTAATTCCTGTTTGGATGGGTCCTTCTCTCTATCTGCATCCCTAACCCAAGGGCAGTGAGGCAGTGGAAAATATTCTTCTTTGCACACCTCTGATTCTTCCCTTCAGTGCCAGGTGTTCTCGCCCCTCTTCCTTTTCTCCTGGCCCATGGAGAGTTGGAGAGCATAGAGGGATTCTGCTTCCCCAGCCACCTGACATGTATTTTCCCCTCATGTTCCATGGGGCTCCAGGGATCCATCTTCTCCACTCCAGCTGAGTTCTTCTCACCTCAACTCCCTTATTAAATATGTAGTGGGTAATTCACTGTTTTTTCCCTGCTCTGTACTACAGAGCTGATTACTGCTAGGGTCAGGTAGTTACTTGAGCTAATTAATATTTGCAAGCAGCAGTAGGAAATAAGAACAAACCCCATCTCCTCAGTTTTAATTACAATATCAGTGCAATCAAATTCCTTGTGGATACACCTCCCACATCGGCTCCAAACAATTTCTGACTTGTTCATTAACAGTATCGGCAACATCTTTAACTCATGATCTGCTGTCATTACAATATAATTACTCTAATGCATCTTTACTGAGCAACACCCTCCAAAGCCAAAAGCCATTGAATACACTATATCATTAGGGAATAGCGATATTAACATACATGATCAGTTTATGTCAACTCATGGTACTTCTCTGGCTCCAGGATTTTATATATGTAGGCAACCTGGCACATATCCACTCCCCCACTCCTCTTGCTGTTATGAAATATTTATATTATGACAGCATCCAAAGACCCCAGCTGAGATTGAGATCCCGTTGTTCTGGGTGCTTTACACACTTAGAAAAGTCATTCCCTGCTCTGAAGGGCTTACAATCTAGAAACATCAAGAGATGAATGGTAGGGGATGGGGATATGGTGGACAAGGAAATGAACCTGGTTAAGAATTGCCCAGCTTTGTTAGTTTCATGGGTTGTATTTTTAAGTGGGATAGAGGTAAGGAAGAAGGGGTCAGAAAAAGAAAGAAGCAGAGGATGAATAATCACAACTTTGTCCTCTGGCTAGCCATGATCAGCAGGCTAGGTTTTGAAGGCATCACAGCAGAGGAGTCTTAAAGATGGATTAGAAGGACGATCAAATAGTGGCTATTCAGATTACACCAGGGAGTTATTCCTATGCATGAAGGGCAGTGTGGGAGAAGCATGCAGGTGTTTAAGGGGGAAGCTGACTGGTGAATGGTAAAAGGTGGAACAAAGGCCAAGGTCAATGCCACAATGGGTCACCAAGTCAGCTAAGTAGGAGGGGGTTAAGTTATGAATTAAAGGTAAAGACAAGAATCTTGTGTTTGATGCAGATGTACAGGGTGAACCCATGGAGGAGCTCAGAGTGGATGAACAACAAGCCAAAAAGACTTTGTTAACAGAAGCTTTTCTCTCCCCTCTCCTCCTACAGAATTAAGGAATAAAGGAAACATTTTGATTGCATAAGAAAAAGAATGGGCTGGGATTTTCAAAGGAAGTTAGGGAATTTCAATCAAAATTATGTGCCTAATTCCCTTAGGCTCCTTGGAAAATGCCAGCCAGGGTAATTATGTACAACTTATAGACATGAATACATAGTCCATTATGAAGTACGTTTCTGGGCTATGCTAGAGTTTTACAAAATTAGTTCAGTTTTACCATTAAAATTGTAAATATTTTTAAATCTATAAAAATGTGCTCATCTGGATACTTCTGGGAACACATGCAATAATCCTAGTAATCCCTGTGAGTGGAACCTGCCCTATTATGATCTGAAGAAAGGAGTAAAAAGGGGTAGGATCATTTCTGTGGCCTTTCTGAATTGCAGCTGGTGCTTAAACTCACCCGTGCAGGAAGGCGTGGAAAGATGAACAGAGGAGGAACCCTGGGTTGTTTTGTCCCCAGAAAGCTGCTAAGAAAGGACAAGAAAGACAGGATGAGTTTGCCCCTGGAGCAAATTTAGAGGAGTTGCCCTCTAGTGACTGGCTGCCAGCCTGGTGAGCCTTCCACAGGACTGTGAAAGCTCCTCAGCTTTCTGAGCCAGTGTGGGGAAAGAGCTCATATTGCTGACACTGCATTTGATCTCTGAGAAGGTGTCAATGGAAAAGGGGAATTGGAAACTGCTTTGTGGTCTCTTGGTGATTTAGATTTGCATATATTAGCTGCCATATTTGTGCTCTGTGTGTTGATGTCCATGGGTGCACCAATAATCAGTCTGATAGCAAACAAACTGCCTTGCGCCCCAGACGCTGAACTGAGATCCACAAACATTTCTTAGTGAATGCACTCTCAGTTGCTACTGCACTTGTACAATCACCAGGACTAGGCAAAATCTAGCCTATATTTTGTAATGAATAAAACATCACTCAATCATAATTGATAAATGCAACATTTTGACCAGGATCTATCAGCAAAAACTCACCTTTCCCCAGACTTCACTAGCCTTTCCCCCAAAGGCTCAAGCAAAGAGCTAGGCCACAGACTGTGCTCTGAACATCAACAAACTAAGACTTTCTCTGACAAACTGGGGAAGTGAGCTCCAGAATCAAAGGTCCGTTTATGATGGTCATCCTGCCTCTAGGCCTTCTGAGTTCAAATTTAGGGACAACAAATTGAAGTGCCCCAGCTGATGCAGCTGTCAGGTTCAGAGTTCAAATATTACATTGACACTGCAGCCAGCGATATGATTTGCTGCTTGTGTAAATATACCTGCACTAGCTTTAATCTAGCTAGCTCGTTAAAAATAGTAAGGAGGACACAGCAGCCCAGGGCTTCCAAGCAGCCTGTGTAATCCTGCATCACCACCCCAGGTATGTTCTTGCTTGTGCAAACCACACAGAAGTCCAAGCCATGGCATCTTCACTACTATTGTTAGTGCACCAGCTAGAGCAGAGCTAGACTGCTACACGAACTGCAAATCACACCCATTCCTCCTCCCAGTGTAGATGTACTTAAAGTTTGGGAGAATTGGGATATAGGGCTTTTCTGTGAGTCTATCCCTGATTTCAAGGAGTGCCCACTATATCTAGTGCAGATGGCAGGGAGTTCCAACATGTAAAAGGGAAATATTGTGCTATTATAACATCACACTTGCATTGTCAGATGATTCATGGGCTCTAGAGAACACAGACATTACTAGCTCAGCACATCTTTCCCAATCATCATTTGTCATGTGTGAAAACCTCCCATCGTCCTGAAAGGGATTTGTTTTCTGTATTAGCTGCAGGAAATGTAACAAACTTCTTATGGAGAGAAAAATAAAAACAGCATTTGATTGTTTTATTGAATATTTAACTATTTATTCTGGACAACTACATTTTATCGCCAGAAAAAAAACATTCTACTTAAAAATACAGCTGCCTCCTTTCCAGAGAAAAGCTGTCAACATCCAATGTCATCTTCTGCATCTTGAGTGAAATATTTGAAAGCCCCAGTTCCATTTTAATATCTGAGGCTCTTTCCCATCTGTATGCAGCTGCAGAAGAATAGTTTTAGCCTCATTTAGAAGAGCCAAATGATGGATTTCTCTCTCCAAAAAGCTAAACAAAGGAAAGCCATACTCTTTTCTTTTCTATCTATTTTCTCCAGCGCACTCCATTCCCCATATATATATGCCCAGTATTCATATCCTCACAAAGTGTTGGCACCTGATTAATCAAACAAAGGATTACACCTGATCCAATCAGAAGCTCTTCCATTTTACTCTCTCTGTATAGCTTCTGGCCCATGTAAGACTTCCTAGATTACTTATTTATTTTTGTTAACCTCACTGTAAAATCATGGCCTGGCCATTTAAGGGCCAAAGGCCTGGGAACAGTTAGCCTTTTTTACTAATCAGATCCAGCTGAGAATCCCTACAAAGAGCCACAGGAAGGAGGGGAGGGGAAGTGAGAAATGAGGGGAAAGTAGGACTGTAACTGCAACAAGAAGTTGCAGGAAGGGATAGTTTTCTGCAGTAGTCCCAGAGGCAGGGATATTCCAGGTGGGAAGCCCCTGTGAGTCATGGATGGGTAGAAAGCCAGAGCTGGAAGTTTTGTTTTCCTTTTGTGAGTTTGTGGTGGTTTGGACAAAAAATGGAACTTGGAGGGAAGGGCTAACGATTGATTTGGGCATGGCTGATAATTCCCCAAGCTGGTGAGGAAAGTTGCCAGCATACATTCACTTATTGAGCATGGTTATTGGAGAGGGGCTTTCGCTCTATAACCTGCAACAAGGACTACACTGCCATCTGCTGAGTTTAGGGCTTCTAATGGTAGCTCTGACTGAGGCATACTAGATCCCAGGTGTCACTTTGTTCACCTAAGTAGTCTCACTGCAGCCAGAACAGAAGTACTAGTGATACAATATGCAGTGCTCTTTTCTATGAAAGCATACCAAATTAATTTCCAGCCTGTTTGCCAGAAGCTGGGAATGGGCGACAGGGGATGGATCACTTGATGATTACCTGTCCTGTTCATCCCCTCTGGGGCAGTTGGCATTGGCCACTGTCAGAAGACAGGATACTGGGCTACATGGACCTTTTTAGGCTGACCCAGTATGGCCGTTCTTATGTTCTTATGATAGTGTGTAGGGTGTGAGTTCAGAGCTGATGGGAGGACAACAATTCCATTCCTCAGCAACTTTCAAGGTTTTCAAAATTAGTTTTGATTGTGCATTAGAATGAGGGAAAACCACCAATCCAGAACAAAATGAACCTTTCAAACACTCCTGCGAAAATGGAATTGTGCTGAAATGTCTATTTTCAAATCAAAACCTGGGGTTTTAGGCAGAGGTATTGAAAAATCAGCGAGAGGGAGCGTGTGTATGGCCTGGTGGTTAGGGAAAAGGCCGGGGATGTGTTCAGAGCCCTACCCTGCCTGATTCAAAGCAAAGCTTTCATATCCTTAATCACTCTGATTCAGAAAACACAAGGACTTGAACCTGGGTCTCTCTTATATTAGACTAGTACTCTGATCATGAGGCTATAGAGCATTAGCAGCTTGCTGTTGACCCAAAAGTTGTTTGAACAAAGTCTTCTGCTAACTGTTTTGGCTTTGACAGAATAAAATTTCACCAAAAATGTTCTGACCAATTCTATGTGTGTTCATGTCGTCCCTCCCTATGCTGGTCCCAGTCTCATCTACCTGCAACATGTCTATCAGTGCTAGCGACCCCAATGGCCTTGCGTTCCAAAAGCCACAAGGACCAAGATTGTAGCTGGCCCGGGGGAATGAGCATAAAGGGGGCAAGGTGGCAATTTGCACCATCTGTTGCCTCTACACTTATGCAACCACCTGGATTAGGCACAAACTATCCCTTAATTTCTAATGAATACTGCATCATTCAATCATAATTGATTAATGCCGAATTATTAGAGAGCTAACAGCCTCTATTAGATATGTATTTGGAGTGTTATAATTCTATTCTTAACAAAAGCTGTATTAAATCCTCATTAATACATACTGGAGAATGTTAATCTAAAGCGCTGTTGGCCTTTTCCCTATCTACACGGGGGGGAATGTATAACATTCAAAGCAAAAGTAGCTACATTTCACAGTACAATAGGGAAGAGCTTAGTCCTTCTGCAGCTATTAACCCAGATGCAGTGAAACATTGTTTTTATGGGTACTAATAGGGAGCGTTCTCAACATACACAACTATATAATATTTCCAGTGTTTCTGTCAAAAGGAAGGATTATAGCTGTGAAGATGCAGTGAGATTTAGTGTAACATAATCACAAAGCTTTGAACTCTGTACCCCCAATGATTTAACATAACATACATCTGCTTTATCACATACTCACTCTATATACAAGAAAAAGTCATGGTTCCAGAGCCTCGTTTTTGAAGGTTGCAGAATATTTAACAACTCCAGTGTAAAATAGATACTGCCATCAATAAAATGAAACACCTTACCACATCCTGCTGTGCATTCATCACATCTCACAGGCCAAGTAGGGACACCCTGGTCATACCTGGATGGGAGACCCCCCAAGGTGCTGCAGGGAATGATGCCGGAGGTTCTGCACACAGTATTCTTTCCTACGAGCACTTTCTGAGCTGGTTCCCCATCGTGGGGGGAGGGGGGAAATGGATAAAATGGGGGTCATTATACTGATGGACATGACACCTTTGTGATGAGGTGAGGGAGTGTAAAATTTTGTGTCTCGCATGGTTGATAACCATCTACCCACTTACATCCCTCTGGCATGTTCAGTGGAGTGCAGTTTTTTATTTTACTTTACTTTCTGTCTTAAAGCTGTTTAACTGGTTGCTGCATTTCACCCCCTTTATAGCATCATTTCTGTGGGTTAAGATGTGTGAGTGCACGATATATATGTCATTAATTTCTGTAGTCTGCAAAGCAAATTTGGTTTCTTTCCAGATGAAAGGTGCTACATAAATGTAAAAGATTACTCTTACTAGCTTAGAACTTATTGCATATCTAGGTGTAATCCACAAATCATGTGACTGTTCTGCAGGTTAACTTCTATTACTTCATTTCAGAGTCTGGACTCTTACAAAATGTTCATGTCTCTTTCTTGTTATATCTTTCTACTTTGTCACTGACAATTCAGTATTATTATGAGGATGATTTGTATTCCAATATTGCCTAGGGCCTCTAACCCAAGACTGAGGTGCCATTGTGTTACTAGAAAAAAACCCCAAAGTAATAGACAGCCTCTGCCCAAAAGAGCTTTCAGTCTAACTAGACAAGATAGACAACGGGGATTTAAGGGTGTTCTTTCCTTGGCACAAAATAACTGTAAGAAAAATCAAATTCCATCATACTGAGAATTATGCTACTAATTGCAGGATAAATCCCTGTGTGAAACCCCAAACCCAGCAGAAAAGTCATAGATGAAATCCCAGCCCCACTGAAGTAATATCAAAACTCCCATTGACTTCCATAGGGCCAGGATTTCACCTCAAGTCTCTATAGCATAAAGGCCATGTGTGCTCTTTGGTGGCTTGTCTTCTATCTCAATAGAATTGCCTGGGACAGGGTTGTGTGCAGTGGGCCCAAGAGCTGTGCAGATCCACAAATCCAGACTAAAATGCAAAAGCATGGCCTGTAGGCTGCAGAAGCAACCATGGTGAGTGTGATTCCTGTCCTCCCTCTGGGTTAGATATTATGGAGTGGACAGAAAATTCTGTCTGCCCTCAGTTCTGCATAATTCTCTCTTACTAAACCTTTTTTCTCAGGAAGGCAGATATGTGGGTGAGGGAGACAGAGTGTCAATCTGAAAATACTGCTCAAGTAGAAATTACAAATCAAATTCTCTCCTATTCTGATATTAATGATCTTAAAGTGGAACACGTCATCAGTTGATTACATTACATACTCCCCCAACCCCTACAGGCAGAAGGCTCAGATAACTTTACCCTTATCTTTCAGAATTTACACAGTGCAAATTAAAACAGAAACAGTCATTACCTAAGTTGTCAGGTGTGCTTTCTGGCTGGCTATTTGAAAGTGATATAATAGAGGTTTAAACGATACTCATTTTTGCACCTCTCAGTTCATCATCAGATTAACTGTCTTTAGTATTTTGCAGAACAAGCAGAAGCACCTCACTGAGAGTACAATTGCCACAGTGAAAAGACAAATAAGCTTTTCACTTTAATATGCTAAAAATATAGCTGAGACACCTTCGATCTCAAGCCGCGTGATAAAATAGATCGTGTTGACTGAGCAGATCAGCAGCCGCTATTTGGACTCCTTCACTTTGGCAATGCTGGTCTTTCTGTCTCTGTGAACTTAGCCAACTCCAGGAGTTTGAAAATCAGACGACGAACCAAAAATAGAATCACAAGATTGATATCAAAGCCATGAGAGTTGTTGAAACTGACTCTTATGATTTTTTGGGTGGAGGTCAATCTTTTGATTTTTTTTTTAAACTGATAGGAGACTGTCCTCCCCTGTACTAGAGCTGCCTATTCTGTTCTTCCAGCCCTGTCTGATATGTCTTATCTCACCCCGAGTGAGGGGCAGCACAGCCTAATGCTAAGCGCAGAGCACTGGGAGTCTAAGGCACTTGTCACTACAGTATCTAGGCCCCGATCCTGCATACACTCATGCACATAGTTACCTTTACTCCTGTGAGGAGTCTCACTGAAGTTAATGGGACTACTCCTGTACTTAGACCAAATACAGGTGTAAATGTTTTCAGGGTCATGGCCCAAGTGGTGAGATTAAGCATTAGCTAAGAGTGTGGTTTGGGTGCTACTCCTGACTAGGCCACTCAATTCCTGTGTGACCTTGGCCAAGTCACTTAAGCATTCTGCACATCAGTGCTTCTCCCTCTTTAAAACAGGAATATTATTTACCTTTGGAAAGTGCTTTGAAGCACTTAGATCAAAAGTGAGAAAGTGCAAAAAATTATTGTAATAGCTCTTCTTTAAAATAAATTAAGTTCTATGTAAACATTGTTTGAAAGAAGACTTAAAAATTAATCAGGAATCATATCTTCAAAATGATGTCCTTGCAAACCAAACCACACAGAATCCTCCATTTCTCCAAGGCCTTTCCAGGTATTCATGATCCATTAAGTCAAGGGAACCAAGGGTCTGGTCTGTGCTGAGCACTTCCTGAGAGGGGTTAAGCAGGAGGTAAGACTGCTCAGTGTCTTGTAGAAACAAGCCTAACTGTGTTTCAGCAGGACAAGGAGGGTTTTTGGAAAGTAGTACATTTTGTCATCTAGACTTTCCTATGCACAAGTTTAGCTTGGGAGAGTTGAACATTTCTTCACATTTTTTTGTGAAACAAAACACTTAAATTCCATTGAACATTGTGAATTTAATTTCCATTATTTTTTGAGGCAGTGCTAAAAGTGTGTTTGTCAGAAGAGGAAACTGCTCACTTATCCCAGATAAATGAAGTTTTTCATCTTTTATTAAACATTTAAAATGACTAAAAGATACTACCTCAGAGTGGTTTAGTTTGAAGAGGCAAACGGATACATTTTATTAATTAGGCCATTAAAAAACTCATTTAGGTGTAAATAAGTGTGGATCATTAAATCTTAATATACAGTGTCAAAATGAAGCTTTTGACTTCACATTCTTTAGTAAATGTTAATTCATGACCCTAAAAACTGATTAAAAATAGAACTAACACCAAAGAATTTTTTGTTTGGGATGAGAATATGTATGTGTAATAGTAAAGAAAGTAATCTCTCCAGTCAGTACTTACTTTATACATCAGCACTGTCTCCAAGACTGTACTGGACCCAGCAGGTGTCACTGACAGCACAAGAGACACAGCCTCCCTGCTCTCCGTTCCAGGGTCCAGTCCTGGCACAACCAGGAAGAATTATTTAAACAGTAATTCCTGAAGTTGATACTCAATAGGTCCTGATACTAGTTGTTTTTGTTCATGTTTCTGAGGCAAAGCAAGAGGTGGTGAATGGTCACTCCACCCACATGGTGGCTGTAATGATCAGTGATTTTGGCACTGATTTTAATGAGAACAGGAACAGGCCCGTTGAGTTAAATAATATAGTGTGAACTTTCATTATTGGTGTGTCTAAGACTCAATAAGTTTAAAAAATACTTTTTGGCACAACAATTAGCACTATCTGCTATTAAGGTTACCCAACACTTCCCATTATAAGACCCAGTTTTCAGTTGCCTATAGCTTTACCAAACTAAAATCTCCCCAAGCCAGAAGTTGGGCTATTAAGCCCTTTTACACCACACAAAAGGGCTGGAGCGGTGTAAAGGAGGGTAGTGTGTGTATGAGGATCTTAACCAGTGTGTTTGTCAGCTTCAGCCCCGGCACATAAATTCCAGCAAACGTGCTCTGGTTATTCACACAGTTGAGAAAACTGGCAAATTCCCTTCCTGTATTGGGCCTCCCACATTACCCCTTTCCTCCCTAAACAAGTCCTAGTAATTTCCAGATGGACTTTAAGGTAAGAAAGGGAATGTTGGGACATCTTTGGGGCACAGAAGGGCCAGCAGTTGCAAGTCCTAATATATTAATAGATTTTAATCCCAGATGTGACCATCATGATCATCTAGTCTGACTTCCTCCATATTAAATTCTAACTGTCAAGTGAACCTTAAGTGTTCGCTCAGACCTAACTTTAATTCTGATCAGGTACTTACAGAACAGTTTCAGTTCATTCTAAAATAAGCCAAACAAAACTAGAAACTAGAGGAGACACAGAAGTACCTGCAGACCTGAAAATCCACAAAGCTACCTTATTCCTCCTTTTTCTGTGATGCCTACTGAAAACACTGACAGTACGGCTCTGTGAATGATGAAAACATCCATCATACAGCATAAACTGATATGTGTAACTCAGAGCCAAATAAATACAGAATTGTACTAACTGTCATCATTAGGGATGTTGCCTCAATGCTACTGTGTTGTATCTATTTACGGTTATTCTCAGGGCTAGTTCATGACCCCAATACAAACATGTGAACACCCCCATTTTGATGTAAACAGGTTACGTTTTGCTTGAAAATAGGTCTAATTTCACTCAGAAAAGAGCCAACAAAATTTGGATCTCAATCAAAGTCCAAATTTGGACTTCTCCAACGTTTATAGGGAATTAGATTCAAAGTTTTGATTTCACAAATTTAAACTTCAGGTACTTGAAACTGAAAATGGGTGTTCATTCTCCTGATTTACATAAACTAAACATGCTACACCTACAAACATAGGCCTGTTTATATGCCTCATATACAAATTCATTTCTTCCTTTGTGTTCAACAATCTGCCCTCAGCAAAAAGAGTGACAAGATACAATGTTTTATTGTGGAAGTACTAAATTAGAAATATTTGCTCTTGCCCAGATGACAGTGCAGCATGCAAAATACTGTGTATGGTCTATACACGTGGCCGTGGTTATTACAGTTACACAGGAGAAATAATTGTTCCCATTGTACATGTTCTTTGGAAGTGTATGGCACATACACAATCAAGCATGACATAAGAAAATTCATCAAAGGATATTTAAAGATACCTTGGGGAGACACTGAGTTTTCTGATGCCTCTACAGAAAGAGGACTAATTGCATCTGCATAATGCAACCATTTTAGATGGTTTGTTTTCCAGTGCTTTTATCTTTTTCTTCAGTGTATTAAATATTTACTGTACATAGAGGAATTGGTAAAGGATGTCAGATAATTAAAGATTAATCAATCAGAAATGATTGAATGGTTTAAATAAATACAACACTTTTCCATTTTACACACTTGTTTATATTGCTACTCTATTATGACCGTAATGCATGGCTGCTCCAACCATGTCAGGGGCCAATTGTTCCAGGTGTTGCTGTACAGACATCTAGTAAAAGACAGTTACTACCTCAAACAGCTTACAATGATATCAGAGCTCCTGTGTGACATTTAATTATCTGATCAGTGTTACATCTGCTTTTTGAAATACTTGCATTTAAAATTGAGAGTTAATGTAAAATATTAAGTAATAGCCTAAACAACCAATAACTGTTCCAGTATATATTGTAATATTTATAGTTATAAACACAATTGATTTTAATGCAGATACAAAGATTTCCTTTGGAATTGTGTACACACCATACCCACCTGAATACATCCTTAGTGAGACAAGAAAAATCAGTGGAGTTAATTGAGTAATAAATCACACCAGGTGGTGTGATTATCATGTGGTAAACACACCCATTGAGAATTAAGAGGCACAAGTTATAGTTTAATTCCTTCAATCCCCAGGTAATTGGAGTGTCTCATGTTAACAGTGTGAATTGTCTGTTCTTAATTACTAAAAAGTTAATGATAATGGGACAAATATGTAATTTCCTACCCGAAGGTGATGCATTTTCTTGAGCAGAGATGTGATATTTGTGCTGGTATGTGGCGGTTTGTTTTTAATTTGTTTGGACTTTTTTTGTTTGTTTGTTAGTTTCCTTCTTTTCCTCCCAGGAAACATAATAAATTCTGACAAGTTTGAGGCTGATTCTCATTGAAAATCCTTTTTCTTTTTTTTGGAAAGTGTGTAGAATGTACTAGCTTAATTCTGTTCTATTAATATATTCTCATATCTGTGTTAGTTTCAGTTCAGAAACAAATATTTACCATAACTCATGGAAGGATTAATACAACACATGTACTATGGATCCAGTTCTTCTCTCACAAAAACCTCCTTGGGAGCAGAATCAGGCCCTGTATGGTATTATTCATGGCACTTCTGAGAAAGTTTCTAGGGCCTCGATTTTGCCTGGTGCTGAGCACTGTGGCCTCAGCCAAAAAAGTGCTTAAGGATTTGTTTAATTTTAGGAATGTGAGGAGTTCCGTAGGCTCCCACATGGGCTTAAGGATTTTGTGCGATCAGGGCCAGAATACTTAACACCTTGCAGGATCAAGCCCTAGATGATGATGCTAGAAGTGTGTAGCTTGGGCAAAAAAGTTTGAAAAATACTTGATTTATTTTTCATCATGTTTTGAAACACATAGACTGCAAAATGACTACTCATCTATCTCTCCGGGGTTATATGAGGGATGTGCTGCAATCAGCAATCTTGTTCTGCCAAATTTGACATTGCTTGGCACTTTTTTAGGCGTCTTTTGATGGTTCATAAAAGAATTCTGGAGTACAGCTTGCTGGATTATATGATCTCATTTTACTGTTTGCTAAGGATTCTTTTAGGCAAAGTGATTTATTGATTAATGATAAATTGGAAACAGGTGATCCTATCACTGATCTGTAGTCACAATGAGCATGAGTCTTCTCTCATTTAAACTTGTGGATGGGCCTGATACAAAGCACATTGATATCAATTGGATCACACTCCAAATCAGGAGCAATTCCTTTGGGATCAATGAAGTTGCACTGAAGTAAGTGAGGGGAGAATCAGGCCACAGAGGTATGTGGACAGCGGTGCTGAAACTAGGGGTGCTGGGGGTGCAGCAGCACCCACAATTTGAAGAGGTTTCCATCATATACATGATTTACAGTTTTGCTCAATGACTTTCAGTACCCCCATTATAAAAACTGTTCCAATGCCACCACTGTATGTGGATGTATCAAAATAGAGCATTATCCTAAAAATGTCTAAATATTTTAATGATTAACTGTTGGAATTGTCAAAGGGTTTGTAACAGCATTAGGCTGTGACTCAGAGAGCAATTCTTTTAAAGAGTTTGACACTGAATATAGCTCTAGTGAATGATGCCCTCAATGACAAAACTATTAATGTGTCAGAGCTTGTCCCAGAGCCTTTTATGGGGAATAAGCTTCAACACAAAAATGACAAGAGGCATTAACGTTTGAAACTTTATATCATGGCAATGGCCCTAAAAGATGGAAACCCAAATCACCCTGTTAGTAGAACAGTTGATCTAACTGTGGACCCTGAGGCCTGATTTCCCCATTTACTTACACAATGGTGTAAATCAGAAGTAACTACTGAAGTCAGTCAAATCAAAGCAGTGTAAGTTTGGTGGTATGTAAGAGAAGAAACAGGCCTTAATGTTACAATGTTCAATATTTTAATTAGTCTGTTGTTATCTTTACTTATCTAATTGTCCAGACCAACTTTTAAAATGGAGATTTTTGTTGCCGTGTGGTAACAATGTGTATTTTAGGATGGGTCATCACAGACACTATAATATTGGATTATCCATACAGATCACTGGTCTGTCTACTCGTCTATTCTTCTTCTAGTCCCTTATGATCCACTACCTCATATTATTAATTTGCTGGTAAATTATGCCTGCTTAGTGTGGAACTCTGTCCCCCACTAATAGTGGCTAGGACAAGTAGAGATTGAGCCGATTATAGTCTTGGCTGAGAGAGCTGGGTTTTTTGCTCAAACAATAGAGGCTCATGTATTGACAGCCAGAGGTCCCTGCTTCAATCTGCACTGCTGATGGCCCATGCAGGGGTGGCAGCATTACAAGTGCTTTGCCAAGGCTGCTCGTTATTGAGGGTGTCCTTCAATACTTGGGCCATTCATACATGGTTCACTC
Source organism: Natator depressus (assembly GCF_965152275.1). Lineage (NCBI taxonomy): Eukaryota > Metazoa > Chordata > Testudines > Cheloniidae > Natator > Natator depressus. Next base: position 17,757,137 of record NC_134245.1, read on the forward strand.
TCTCCAGTCAGAACACTCAGTTGAGAACACCCAGTCCGTTCATTCATAGTTTCACAGGGGATTCCTGTTGCCATTAAGGATTTTCCTAGCTCCAAGCCTTCCGGTTTGCTCCAGTCAGAAAGGAAAGTGCTCCCCATCTTGTAATTTACAGCCTGCTCCATTAGGTGGTACTGAACTCACTGCTTACAAGCTGACCAGTAACTTGTGTACTGGCACGCCTTGTAAGCTAAAGTCCCAGCGGTGCCCCCCAAGGAGTGGCTCAAGCATGCTGCCTTCTACTTGGAATGACTTCTCCTCCCAACTCACATTGGGTTGAATCCTGGGTTATTTTTGTGACACCTGGTGCCTCCCCTCAAGGTGACTCCTCATTATGCCTGGCCCACTGGGGGTACTGTCCCTTGGGAAAATGAATAATGCTACCATTGCTGGCAAGGTGTATAAAACCAAGCATACAGGAAACAATAAAGTACATCAACACAAACCCCAGCAAAGGAATGACACAACCGAAATAACAATTCAATTAGTTGGAACTTTAGTGGAAATGGGATCTGCGGAAGGGAAGGAAAGGGTTAGGGTTAACTAATAAATACTAAATATCAATAAATCTCCCAATGTTCACAACTTATCCCCACCCCCAGCTCCTCCCTGGCACTTTCCTAGGCAGATGATACACTGAGGATGAGTCTGGAAGTGAATGCTGCTGTGCTCTGAATGTTGGCCAGATGAAACAGAAAACTGTGGTCCCCTTTACAGCGTTTTCGAACCAGTGTGTCTCCCTGGTCTGGAGTCCTGTTGTGCGTAATGGGAGGGCAGGAGAGCAGCAGCTCCTGATGCCTCACGGCACAGTCCAGGTGGGGAAAGTGACCTGGATGCAGGGAGAGCCTGATGTTGCTCCTTGCTCTCCCTCTCACAACCCCCAAGGGGGGCATGGAGGAACATTGAGGGGGGATGTGTAGAGTCTGTGCACCACCACTCTCACCCCTCCCATGTTCTTCTGCCGGGAGGAAACAGGGAGAAATCTGTGACACCCCCCCCCACCATACACATACATCACCTCTGCGAGTTTGCAGCGCTCCCCTGCCAGACAGCAGCATGCACCTCTGCGCTGCCGCATGGTGCCCCCCTGATCACGGCGCACTGGGTAGTGACCTCGTGGTCCATCCCTAAGGCCAGCCCTGCTGTCTTTGCTTATTAGCCTTTCCAAAGTAAACAACGCTACTGCCAGATCTTCAGCTGGTATGAAATGGTGTAGCTTCAATAAGGCAAAGAAACGACACCAGTTTGCAGCAGCTGAGGTTCTGGCCCATAGTCTTTGCAGTCTCTCCTCATATGTAAATCTCACTGTACATCTCACAACCTTAGTTGGCTTTTTCTGAGCTTTTACAAATCCCCCTTCTATTTCCTTAAGGCTGACTGACCAGAAATTGGAAATAGTATTCCAGAAAGGGGCTGCTGTGATTGCGCAGAATAACGACATGAAATATATCAAACAAATAGTGATTTGTGGTATCACAAATGGGAATAAATAGGAAAGAACTTCTTTATGTTGCACCAATAAAACAAAGAACACTTAGTCTTTCTACTTAAAATCAAATGGCTCCAGATGCACACGCAGTAAGCCTGAAAAGCTTCTGGAAATTCATTTTCTGTTTAAGGCCCTTTTTTTTGTTTTGTTGCCGTTGATCAGCAAATAAGTTAATTCCTAAAAAATAAGTCTTCCATTGTGCCATAGTTCTCTCTTGTAATGCCTGCGGCAGGGAGCACTGAAACTAGTATTGATCAAATAACAATGGATAACATTTTTAAATTCCTTGCTTCACTAATCAGTGCCCATTTCTCTGCCATCTAAATGTGAGGTCACCAATATGGTACATGCATAAACATCTAGGTTTAATGAAATAAAATGGTATTCTGGAAAGGCAGTCTGGCTAATCATTGATCAACTGAGCAATTAACACTCTTGTTCAGATCATTGTTCCTTCCTGTTACACTGAAAGCTATTCCATGAGGCACTTCACCCTAGAAAAAAAGGATTCAATATTCCTCTTAGTTATAAACAAGCTAAGGACTTGTGCAATCACAGGCTGCCTTTTTAACCTAATGTTGTTAAAATACTCGAGCCTGTTCTCTAGATTTTCCCTGGTCAATTAAAAAGGTAATTCAAAAACCTACTTTTCTTCATCCTTCATTGATCGCCTTTAATTGCACATTTGATTGACAGACCCCAGTAATGATTCAAATTTAAGAGCAACTCTATGACAAACTAGATTGATCTGAAATTGGGACTTAACCGGCATTGGATTGGTCCTCTACACAGAGGTGAATTTCACTCTAAGGGCTTGTTTCTGCTAACACTGACTCATGCTAACAATTGCTTTCCCCTATGAATAGGGTCAGTGATTTTTACCCATAATAATTTCTCACCACACAGCTATTCTGAATTTCTTCCCCTTAGTTTATATACCACAGCCATTTATTTCCTTGATCACAAGTCCTTTCATTGGTTACATTTATTCTTTCTTTCTCTACTTTACTAGAGAAAGTATCCATCTGAGACATACAGGAAACTTTCATCAAAGAAACCATGTCTTAAAATATTAAATTCACAATTATTCATTTTTGTAGAAAAATCTCAAATACCACTTTGAACTCCCCTCAAACACAATTTCCCATACTTCCCATGTGTACAAAGGCAATGTAATTTCTCAGAGTACTTTAATTAAATTAGTGACACTGTACATGGGTCAAATATTGAATAATTTTATTTACACCACAGTTTCCTTATAACATGAGATTAATAGCCATAATCATATCTCTCTAATCTTCAGTATGTTTCTCTTTCCAGTTTCCCCAAATCTTGAGGAATTTTCACTGCCTTTAATCTTTACCAGTTCAGTATAAATATATGCTGGCTGATAAATATTTCAGTTAAAGCAACATATTCTGTCATTTAAACAAAAGCTCAAGCAGGAGAAATAAAGGGCGAAATACTGCTCACGTTACTTACATGAATAGTCTCTTGGAACATAATTAAAAGCCAAAAGAGACCACTGTGATCATCTAGTCTGACCTCCTGCATAACACAGGCCACAGGACTACCTCACAAGTAAGGCAACTAGATTTTGGCCCCAAATCTTTTTTCCCCCTAGTGTGTCATTATGTAATGCCCTGCAACTTACAGGACATTACTTACAGCACCGGGGTAAGTACAATCATTTGCAGAGCATGTATATCTACAAGGAAGGGACTGGGACTTTTAAGGGGCAAAGGCAGTCTACAGGAGAGTGGATAAAGAGGATGCAGGATCAAGTGCCCTTATTATATGTGGCAACCCCACTGGAATGAAAGGTGTTGCACTGGAGTAACCAAGAAAAGAATTTCTCTCCCACCCTCTACCCCCAAGCCTGGGAGAGTCAATTTGGGAAGACTCCCTTTTCTTTCAAAAAGAAGTAGAGATGGAAAGATGTCTGACTGAGACTGAATGAAAATACATTGGATGGGATTTTTAAAGAGGACAAAAATTTAGATACAGAAATTCCCATTGAAACTGAATGGGTGCTGGATGCTTAACTCAGACTCTTATGAAAAATCTCAGCCATTGTATTCTGTACATTCAAGGAACTGCATGAAAGCATTGGTCAGATGGCCACTGCCACTGTAGCTGCTATTGTACAGTTTAGGCATGATCTGCTTTGAAAACCTTTAATATTAAGGTATGTAATTTGTTGCCTACACATCAAAAATAGAACTTGTTTCAAAATATGCAAAAGAAGTCTGACACCATTCGGGTGGCAACACCTATTAAATGTAGTACAACCGTGAAAACAATTGATTTAGCACAAAGTAGCATTACAAAAACTGGGTTGTCTTTTTCTCTGTGATAATGTACAATGGCAGCTTCTTATCACAGGAGGCCAGATTCTGCTATCTTTAGTCATGGGGAGTAGTACCTGACTGCATGAAAAGCCCCAATAGCATCAATAAGACTCCTCATATAACAAGGTACTGCTCAACATGTGTAAGAGTGGTGGAATCTAGCCCCATGTCAGCACACTGGAAAGTCAGGTTGAGAGCAATTTTTGGAACTCTGAATTCATGACCTTATAGAAACTAGGGACATTATGACGGCTGATCTCTATGAAGATGGCACAGTGCTACTTTCATGGCTCCACTGGACATGTGTCTTTAATGAGTTTGATGGTATCATCAAAAGTAATTACTGCATCCACTCTCATCACTTGAACTAATGTGCCATGAAAGATGTTTGAAATTAGTGGATGAATTGTGGGACAGAATGAAGGGCAATCACCCCATTGTGGGTGGGATATTGACAGGGTGGTTCACGGGGAAGTTCATGCTTCAATGAGGGGTACCTTAAAAACCATGACAGAAAGCGAAGGCAAAGGGGAAAAAACCTAAAATGAAACAAAAAATGGAAAGGATCAGTCATACACTAGGGAGCAATCCAAGTACAAAATGGATCTGGCATACAGTTCTTTCTAATGCTGCCAGTATAAGGGAAAAGAACTGTTTTAAATGTGGTGTGGGTCTGAAACCAGAATGTGTAAAGTTGTTCGCTCTTATTTCCAGAAAGGTTCAACTGGTGACATTTGATAGCAAATGGTGACACTCATTGTCCCATGAAAATGAATGCATTAGAAGAGTTCTATATTAAAAGTGACACTTGGGTTGTAAAGTTAAATGGCATTCACCCCTTTGTGACAACAGGAAAAGGGCCTATAATTAATGAAATATTAATTAGATTGCTCACCTATTTAATAGTTGCCTTGGAAGCTATGCTGACTAATCAATAGCAAGGCCTTCTGAACTACAGTAAAAGCTTAAGTAATTTTGGAGTTTTACATACTGTAGCATTTAAATAGTCCTATTGCCCTGATGATCTATTATTGGTTCAATACTTTTCATTAACTGGAAATGGCTCAATACTTTTCATTAACTAGAAAGGTCCTGTAACATTTTTTAAGGTCTGGGAAGAAGGTACACAGCTTCAAAATAGCCAGAAAATAGCCAAAATATTAGGGATATAGGACATACATTATGAGTACATTCTGAGGTACCTGACAGCCCGCTGTTAGTCATCTACAAGACTTCAGCAACATTGAACTCAATGATCAGGGTAATTCAGGTATCTTTAAACATGGAAGTAAGTAGTATCACCAGTCTTTCTGAGATTTACCTGTGGGCAGTAGGTATTTTAATACCCTATTAATCCCTCTTTTAAAGATGCAGAAATAATGGTTATTAGACTTGGCCAAAGAATATACAAAGGGTTTCCTAAATATTTTCATGGCCAGAAGTAATACATTTGGAACAAAAACAACAAGGAGTCCAGTGGCACCTTAAAGACTAACAGATTTATTTGGGCATAAGCTTTCGTGGGTAAAAAAAACACTTCTTCAGATGCATGGAGTGAAAATTACAGATGCAGGCAAGGCTGGACAAGATTTTCAAAAGTGGTTCATGAATGTGCATATGCCTAGCTTGAGAGACTTTCAAGGGACCTTATTTTTAGAAAATGCTGAGCATCCACACTGAGAAAACCAGTCATTCCAAGGTGTCTCAAACTGTGAAACCAAAGTCACAGTCATTTTTAAAATCTTGGCCTTGGTTCATAATTATCTGACATATTCACTGTTCATAAGTTTTCAGAGGCCTTCCATAGATTTACGAAGGGATTCACAAATATTTTTGTGACTTTTAGCACTCTTTACATTACATATAATCTTCTCCAGGAACTCCCTCTGTGGGCTTTTGTGCAGGAAGGAATTGATCTGACCAATTAAAAATAGCACCAATAAAATGCAGCACAACATTATGGCTTATAAAAGAAAACTCTACAGTTATAACAATGCTAAACAAAATATGAGAAATAAAACATGGAAGAGATCACAGCTTGGATTAGACTGTCCTAAGAGTGGTATTATCCATAGCCGTAAATGTCTGGATAAAATACAAATAAGTGGATTAGCAATAGAAATAATTTTATATCCTACTAATTTTCAGGTCAGTGATATGGTAATAACTCAGGGTTGTGGTTTGAGCTACTATTTTGTGTTCATTCCACTGCATATTGTACTAATTGATTTTTAACAAGCTTTACTTCAATACAAACCTTTTCACTTGAAACATGCCACAAGAAGGAACTAGAGAAAGAATTGGGGAACATAAATGCATTGTTTTTGGAGAATCATTGCTACTTACTTGAGCCAAATGTGTCATGATGAAGCAATAATGATTATTTTGAAAGAATGTTGTGTTTCTTCCTCTGCCAGTGGGAATCTAAGCCAGTTGAATGTCATGCAAAAATAAAATAATTCTAGCCATTCTGGAAGTACTTTACTTTCCAGAAAATTCCACTATATTCTTATTAGACCTATTTGAATTACAATTAAAAAAAACCTGGTATGATTTACCTGGTAGAATATAATATTCCATCATGTCAAAGCCTACTGAGAATTTTTAATTAGCTGATCATTAACCCAAGGGACTCTAATGACTCTGATAATGCTATTAGTGTCTATTGGGTCAATGCAGATGCTCTGCACGTGCTATAAATCCATAAGCTAAAAACCCTTATGAATCTGCTTATAACCTGTTCTGAAGACTGACTAAAATTCTCTCCCTAGGGAATTCCAAGTTGTTGTTTTGACTTTAATTCATTCTACTGTGTGTAAAAAGTGAAATCCTCTGAGAAACCTTAAATGCAGGAGTGGCTAAGGGAACTGGAGAGCTGAGGGGACTGGTAATGGACTATGGAGATTTTCACATGGTTTAAATCTGTTCTAGGTCAGCCGTAACTGACGTCAAGCAGGTTAAATGAAATGAGTTGACAAATTTATTTTGCACTGAACAGGAGGCCAAAACCACAATCACAAGTTGCACCCATGTTGGCAGTCCTAGCAGAAAGGTCCAATGGAGATCAGATTACACTCTCATCCCTTGAAACAGCCTCTCCAGGTCAGAATTCTTGTACAGTGAGTGGGGAAACTTGTGCTGCTATCTAGTCTTTAGTCATTCTACTGGTAAATAAATACAAGACTTAATTTTCAAGGGCTCTTAATCTGGCACTTCATCTAAGCATTGCAGTCACACAAATTTTTCTATATAAACAAAATAACACAACAGTGTGAATTTGGGTCAGTCTGTCACTTACAGCCATATTGGCTTGTGTCATTAGAGTCCATCAGAGCTCACAAGCTAAGCAGGTTTGTGATCGTATTTGAATGACAGACCTCCAAGGAATGCCATTTATTCTTAGAGATGTTACAAGAGCGTTCTACATCTGTATACCTGTAAATAGTTACTTAATAGGTATGGTGCCAGTAGCTGACACTTAATATGTAGCATGGGTCCTGAGTTTTGTAGTTTTGTGTGCACTGTGAATGGATTCCTTTGTACAGCTCTTTACATAGTGCTCTTAACAGAGGAAGAGGTGTTAGTAATTCAGATGTTTCTTTTCCCAGTGAGTCACTTTTGAACCAAAGCCAGAGAATGGTGATGAGCAGTGAGGTGTTTTATCTCAAAACCAAGGTCTTGATTATAGCTGTGCAAAAGTGGCAACATTTTTGTATTAGAGAGACAAGGTGGGTGAAGTCATACATTTTATTGGAGCAGCTTCTGTTGGTGAGAGACACAACCTTTTGAACTTACACAGAGCTCTTTTTCAGGTCACACATTTTTGTATGATAATTTTCATTTTTTCATTCCAGGCCATTTTGTCAACATTGGTTTCTGTGGTATTCTTTACTTCCTACCCTCAGATTGTTATTGCTGTGCCGTATTGTACCTTTACCACATCCCATCACAGTCAGAGGGTATTAAAGATTTATTACTAATTGTTGTATGCAGTGTTGTTATAGCCATGTTTGTCCCAGGATATTAGAAAGACAAGGTGGGCAAGGTACTATTGTTTATTGGACCAATAAGATATATGTGAGATACACTGTTGACATTTTCATCCTCCAGACGTATGACCTAAACATCCTCATAGATTTCCACCACAACTTCAACCACCACCACCCATCTATTAAATTCTCTCTAGAACAGGGGTCTCAAACACATGGCCCGTGGGGCTATTTCCTGCGGCCCGCGAAGCAGCCCACGCCCCCCCATACTCCCGGCCTACCTCCAGGCCGGGGTGGGCAAACTACAGCCCGCGGGACAGATCCAGCCAGCGGGATTGCCCCCCGTGGCCCTGTGAGCCCCAGCACAACATCCCTGCGGCCTGGGGTGGGGGGCAGAGGGCTCTGTGCATTGCCCTGGCTTCCAGGCACCACCCCCCGCAGCTCCCATTGGCTGGGAACGGGGAACCGCGGCCAATGGGATCTTCGGGGGAGGTACCTGGAGGAGCGGCAAGGCAGAGCATGGAGCCCTGTGCCCTTGCCCCCTTCCTCCCCCAGTCCGCAGGGACATGGTTCTGGCTGCTTCCCGGAGTGGAGCGGAGCAGCACAGAGCCAGGGCCGGGGCCACCCCAGAACTGCTTTAGGTAAGCGGTGCAGGGCCAGATCCTACACCCCGAACCCCTCCTGCACCCCGCACCCCAACCCCCTGCCACGCCCCACGCCACTCCTACACCCCAACTCCCTGCCCTGAGCCCCCTGCCGCATCCCACACCCATCCTGCACCCCAGCTCCCTGCCCTGAGACCCCTGCTCTAGAACACTACCACACTAGCATCAGCTTCTTGGATACCACAATCAGCTTTAGCAATGGAACCCTGTAATGCAAATATGTACAAAGAAACCCACACATCACCACACCTATTTTCTGAGATCCAGTAATGGTATTAACAAGCCATTTCATCTTGAAGTGTCCCTTGAAATATGTTAACTACTTATGCTAAACAATCTGTTCCACCTTCTATTTCGCTTTGACACCCAGTACTTTCCCCAGACCCGAAGAGCTCAGTGTAAGGTTTTCTCTCTCACCAATAGTCCAATAAAAGATATTACCACACCCACCCTGTCTCTCAATGACCAATTGTAGCATTTATCACTGTGGGCTAAGGAAGGAAAGATATAACAAGAGATAACAAGAGCAAGGGCTATATAGATCTACTGAAGGAACAACACTTCATATATACAGGAAAAAACAATAAAAAAACAACTCCTATTATTAACACTTCCGGATCCTATTTAAAATTCTACTTTCTCTATTATAAATACACTTACCTACACAATATTTCTGATCACTAGAGAGATTTCCTTTAAATATCTGACTGAATGCGTGATTTGGAACTTCCAGATCTTTCCCTCAAATGCTATCAAGGAAGAAGTGCCTAATATGGATTCTTGAGGCTTGCCAGACCATTGTAGTTATTTTTCACACAATACTGCCACTCTAACAGCACAGCATGTAACATCTCCCTGGTAAGATACACCTGGTCAGCATAAGGTCAAGCTTCCTACATCTCTGGGTACATCTGCTCTGTTCAAAGTCAAGGCCACAAGTGAACTATATAAGCATCCTTCTATTAAAAAATATTTCCAATTCACTTGTCTGTCCTTGGGAATTCCCATGATTACTCTTATTGTTGTTACTGAAGTGCCGTGGAGTCCCAGGCATGGAGCAGGACTCCATTGTGCTAGGTGTTGTCACCAAACCAAAGTAAAAAGGCAGCCCCTGATCCAAAGAGCTTATCTTGCATGATCTTCCTGCACATGGTGAACCCTAACACCATTTTCACTGGCAAAGATTCTTTTTTAAGAAGCATCTTTTACAAAACATAATGCAGGAAAGTAGAAAATCATTTAAATATTAGTCCTGTTTTTTATTTGATTGGGTTGTTATTATTATATTATTAAACTAAAATGCCTAAACTGATTTCTTTCCTGCACCTCCCAACATCAGCAAAAAACACATTTTCTATAGACTCAGAGATCTCAACTGCCAAGTTGTATCTCAATGCAAATTTTAACGTCCAAATTATAAACCCTGAACCTCGGGGTTTATAACTCCAGAAGATCTTTACTATAACTACGTAAATAGTACTGCTGTAATAAAACACATCTTTGATATTAAATTGTATAAGGCATTAAATACACATTAAATAAATGTTTTAAAGCTCTTTCCTGTAAGTGGCAGATGTTATGAATAATAATCCATAAAATCCTTCTGAATTCTAAAAAGGCGTATTCCATAAAGCTTTCATATAAATCTTTAATAGAACTGCGGCACATTGAACAGTGATTATGGTAAATCTCTAATAGTATTACACTATTAGAATTAACGGAAACAGGATTTGATACAGTAAAAGCCTTATTTATGGTAGCAACGTTTTTCATCCAGATCATTTCACTGTAACTATTTTAGGCTAAGCAAATGTATACCATGTACGCATTAAATCACTGCAATTTTTGTTCCACAAGCAGAAGTTTATGTAAATTACCAAACATTCCTTTACATGAAGAAATGTGCAACATCTGCCCTTCATTTAAGCAACAGAATGTAATGTAGTCACCATAAGATAGAGACTCAGCAACAATGACCTTATCCTTTTTATCCTCAGAGTATCTATAAAAAACAAATAAAATAAAATATAAGTTACTAGAAAACTAAACAGCTTTGAAAATATTGTCCCAGTGGATCTCGGTGTTCAGTGGTTCAGTAGTGTTTAAGGATGAAGACAAGAGCCAGCTGTAATAAACTGCTTCAATAAAAGTTAATTAACCCCTGGGGCTAGCAGTTGCAGACTGCCAACAATGTGATGTGCACTGGGAGATATCATCTCCAACCATTAAGGGGTTAAATGAATTCTACAAGAGTATTTACCTACAGTGACAATAATAATTGGTAATGTACATGTGAGAGCAAATTTTGTGCTACATTGTCATTTCAAAACCAGATTGCAAATACAGTAAAGGGTGTCTGTTTTCGTTCCATGCACACACAACTCCCATTAACAATACTGGGTGAAGGGCAGACCTCCGGAATAAGACATGACTCTGAAAAAAGTATGAAAGGGTATATTGATGATGATTTTTTTTCACACTGGCTAGCAATAAGGGCCTGTGAATAAAACAAGGTGCTGGAGTCAAAGATAACTGGGAAATGGTTTACACTGCTCATATTTTAAAATTAAAAAGACAATAAGTAAGGACTAGTTCAAATGAAACTGGAAAGTTTCTATACTTATAGGCAACTGATATATACTGTATGAAGCTAATGAAATGATTTGATATTTATTTAATGCTAATTTTCTATGTAGAGATCAGTCAGATAGCATAAGAACTCTTTTGGCAAATCCTAATAATAAATATAATTTTAGTTACATAACACTTTCCACACTGATTAATCCTAAAACCTGTCTTTATGCACTACCTATAGAGATAGGGAGAGCTATACTTGATCTGATTCTGAGATATGTCCCATTGCATGAAACGCCCACAGAAGTCAATTGTGATGTAGTTTTGAACCACTTCACCCACAAAAAGGTGACACCACCTCTGAGGTATATCTTAACAAATTAAAACTCATGAATATATATATGAATATATATATTTAAAGCCCTTAGATTGGAACATGGCCAGGACACCAGAAATTCCACGCCTACTGTAGTTTTCAGGAACTTAGTTTTATGTCTCATAACAGTCAACACCTTCAGCAGCATAGTGATCCTTGACTTCATGCTGGGCACTGGTTCAGCTTTGACTCAAGTGTAAGGGTGCCACATAGTGAACCTAGGATAACCAGATGTCCCAATAGTATCGGCACTATCGCAATATTCGGGGCTTTGTCTTATATAGGCAACTATTAGTCCTCTCTCTTCCCCCTTTCCCCACACTCCAATTTTTTACACTCGCTATCTGATTACCGTAACTGAACCACGAACACTAACTTCTTTCAGCCTCCTGGATTTTCATTAATGGTCTCCAATCTGTATACTGATGAGACCCTTCCTTGCTTAGTCTCAGAGTTAATAATACTGGGTAAAACATTTAAATATTTTCAGCTACAAATCAGATTTTAAATCATATTCTGTTACTGGTGCCTACAATTGATTGCACATGAAAAAGAGCAGGTACAAAAATTGGGATCTTAAAATTGTGGGTGCAAGTTTATAGGTATTGTTGAGTCCTTTTTCAATGTGTGCCTCAAGACAGTTAAACAGTTAAATTCTTTTGCTATTTAGCCATTATTAAAGGATGATGAAAATCATTCAATTATCCCTGAAACTGGACTCCACAGCCATTTATTTATGATCACCTTGCAGACACCTCCACACATGGAGGCTGCAGGACTGGAGGTTTAAGGTAGAGCAGCTACACAATGTGATATGGAATGCAGTTCAAAGAGGTTAACACTATATTGGCTTTTGCTAATTTATTGCTCATTAAAGCAACAGATTCAAGAGCTATGTGCCTGATCTCTGTGCTGTTAACACAGACCAATCTCAATGCCTGTGGGAATAGTTTGCCTCTCACTTGGTAAAATGCAAATGAATTAATTACTCCAGTGGGTATATTGTTCTTATACAATCAGGACTAGATTATTCCTTCAGTTACCTCAACTTGACCCCAGGTAGTTCAGTGGAGATGCACAGATAGGGTGACCAGACATCCCAATATTACTGGGACTGTCCCAATATTAGGGGTTAGTTGCCTATATAAGACAATTATCGCCCCCACCCCCGGCCCCAGACCTCGAAAAAGAAAGTGTCCCAATTTTTCACCTTTGCTATCTGGTCACCCTATGCACAGAGATTAGTGAAGGGAGAATTTGGCCCAGTATTCTTTTTCATTTCCTTCTGGATGTAACTTAAACAAAACTCTGTTCTGAATTGCATTTGTGTATAACTGGAGTAACTCCAGGGAATATAATGGAGCTACCATCCTAGATTACATATAACAGAGCAGAATTTGGCCCTGATTATTCAATAATAGAGATGACTCTTGGTCCGGAGGATCATTTCGTGCATTCTCTTTTTTGACTTATTCGTTAATCAGAGTGAATGAGAGAGATGAGTGCTGCTTTAGAGATTGGTGTCACCATTGTGGGTGAATTTGACCTTAAGAACTTAAAAGGACAAGGGTGGAGGGGGTTAAAACCAATCCATGAAATTTCTGACAAAAGATTTTCTTTCAACCTAAATGCAGTGGCGAAAATATTGCTCTTAGCAACACTAAGCTACTGTAGTGAATGAGATTGTAATGGACAGCGGAATGTGGCTCGTGCTGACCATTACACTGACAGCTCAAAACATTCGCTGTTTTCCCTGGACAACAAAGTGCAGGTCATAGTATAAAATAAAGGAGATAAGGAAACAAAAACAAATATGCATGTTATATATTCCTTCTTCAACAGAACAATCGGGACAAACTGACACTGTGAGTCTAGATTGAGAAATGGAAAAAAATCAAGTTTCCCCAGCAAGCTGGGAGGATACAATCCTAGCCACTTTTAGCACTACACGTTCTCTTTCATGAAGAGATTACCAGTGGAAAAAACTAAGAAGAGATATTTTTGCACATTTTTCAGAATAAAATAGACACAACACTCATAGCAATATGATGGAGAGAATGTTAGGATATAAGGAATCATCTTAATATCTCCTGTCATTGTCCCAAATTGAAAGCCTTCTGTCTGAAGTTAGGAAATACATGCAGGAGTTATTTCAGTGAGAACGTCCCCTAATATATATAGTATTTGAGTATAAGGCAATGTCCATAATGTGAATAATCCTAATGAGGAAAAGGTATGTACCAGAAAAAATGTGTCATAGAATGACAGCTCACACCATCAGATTCTTGAAAGCCTACTTAAGTTCATAACTGCCAATATGTTCCAGGGCCCAAACCACAGAAGGCTTTTTATTGACTTCAAAGAAATTTGGATCAGGCACATAGTTATGGTCAGGAACAGTCTGAATATAAAACAATCAGGAAAATAAAATAGTAACCCTTTAGCATGTGGAATCAGAACTATAAACCTGTGCCAAGACACACTTTTCTAAAAATGATTATATATATATATATATATATATATAAATTTATATATATATATATATATATATATATATATATATATATATATATAAATGTGCTAGGAGGATCACTTTAACACAAGGCTACATGTATCTAAATTTAACATGTAACAAATTTTGGCTGCAAATATACCATTATGGCAGGCATCATGAGGTGGCACTGTTACACATAGACTTCCGAGTTCTTTTTCTTGGTGTTCAAGCAAATGTTCAGTCTTGCAAAGACATGTGCGTTGTTGTTAGTTTTATTTATGCAGGGTTTTTGGTGTAGAAGATGTGGTCTTTGGAGAGGAAGCTGTGTGAGCAGCAGGAGAATTTGCTCTCTGCCTTGGTATCTGAATAGAGACAATCCTTGAGGGACAGCTACTCTCTGGGCATTGGGCATTCATTTGGGGTTGAGATTCTTGCAAGAAGGGAGAGAGTACGTGCTGTTTGTGACCACCTCTGCCCAACCGTACATGTGTAAATAAAATAAATCACATTTAGAATATACCCCACATCCTCACATCACTGATTTTTCTTCCACTGGGAAGCTGACCTTCAAGATGCCAAACATTTGTGATCACCTGGCAGACAGGCCATGCTGGTGTCAGAATGGGACACTGGTGTTGGAAGAAGAGACAACAATACAGACATCGTGTGTCTATACTAGTGAACTGAACCCCTTACATTGAACATATTAAACAATTCTGTATGCCAATGCTATCTATGTGGAAACAAATTAAGAACTGTTGCAGATTTGCACTGCATCTACACTAGTGCTGTTCTAAATTGTTTCAGTTGAATTCCCTCTCCTCCCAGAAGCAATGGACTCTGGGAGGTATCAAAAGGGTACCAGTGCACTGTGAAGTAGCAGCAAGAAGATGTTTCAGGTTCTCTGAGTTCACTTTGGCACTAAGCTGCTTTAGAATGAATTGGGTCTTAAAAGCCTGCAGAAAGCCAGGTCTACTCCAAATGGTTTTTAGAATGTTTGCAAATTGTTTGGAGCACTTTTATGTGAATAGTTTTACACACATTTTAGGAATCTTAGAGAAGTAAATTTTTCTAGTGTAGACAAGGCTCAAACCCTTTATCAATCTGGATCAAACCCTGAGTCCTCTGTATAAAAGACACACAACTCTGCTACACCGGCCAACGGAGAATTCTGTTAGCTGTGATCAAGTCATAGACTGTTTTGTCACAAGGACCAGCCAGTAGTGGGGATATGATCACACATGCTCTTAGCCACTGTATCCCAAATGCATGTATAAAAAAGATGCTAGGTTGTGGAGAATGCACTTTCTAGATACCTGGAATACAGACCATTGATGTTGCTTCATTTCCACGCTCTAAAGGCAAATGCTGAAACTGCGTTTCAAGAGCTTGCTCTAGATAAGAGTAACTGACGATGAGGGATGGTGGGGGTGAACTTGAATCATCCCTTAGATCATATATTGAAGTGTTCTACTGAGATACCAGATCACGCTTTTCTGCACCTTTCTCCTTGAAATATACTACAGACTAATTGTAGACTACTCCACCATTTGTCAATGGAAGGCAAGGGTCTGAGAGCAGAGGAAACAGTTTCTTCTCCCTCTCATCAGTCATTCTCACCTATTGATTTCTTCTTTATCCAAGGAGAATATATTCACAGGATCAAAGCAAACGATTAGTTTTGTAAAATCTCTCAGATTACTGAATTAAAATCCAATTGGGAGGCAGAATGAGGAAAACTGAGTGTTAGCAAGTCATTTTATAAACATTCGCACTGAAGAATTGTAATTTTTTCTTGAAGGAAAATGCTCCTCATTAGCAATACCAACTCTGAGGCTTTTTTAAGGGTCAAAATACATCTGGAAGCAAGCACCTTCTCAACCTGTTCTAAAAGCAAGTCCACAAACTGTTTAGAATAAAAAAGCCTACATTCTTTCTTGAATTTTGGCTTCATTAACAAAGGGATTAACAATAAAATAACAATGTTTAGTTCAAGCTTTCCCCCCAAGCTTGGCTAACCTAGGTGAGGTTAAAAATTACCTTGTTTCCATGAATTAGCAGAATTCACTTAACCCTTTCCCAGCAAAATCAACACTTGCTAACAGGCGGGAGAGTTTCTGACAAACCCTTCCAGCCTGTAACAGTCTCATACCCGAGTAAAAGCATATTTGCTGTAACAGAAAACAAAAATGAGGATTTCTTGGCAGCTAGATCTCAGGAGGTACAGTTCTTACTTCTCTAAATTAAGCTAGACTGGACTATAATAAGAATATGGGGGTAGAGGGAGACAAGCTCCAAAGCTAATAATCATATCAGAACAGAACATAGTTGAACAGGGATGCAAGAAAAGGAAACTGTTTGCCTATTTGATCAGAAAGGAGGAAAGCAATAAAGTCATTAGCTTAACTACGGGGCAAGACAATTTAATGAACCATCACTGGCAAAAATAAATTAAACATTTAGAAGATATTAAAAAATGCATATGAACTCTAGTGTAATATTGATTCAAATAATGCTTTCCAGGGCCAAGGCAATCTAAGCGGTCTTTTTTGATCAGCAAAAACCCCAGAATGTTTAATAGAAGAAGACTTCACCAAGGACAAAGCTTAAAAATTCTCTGCAGCAGAAGAGAGAGGCCTCTCATTCTAAAGAATCTTACAGGGGAACCCAAATAAACCTTATTAGACTTTTTCTAGCTATTCTTTTACAAGCACTTAACTGTCCACTCTGGGGCAAATCCTGCCCCTCCCTTATGGGTACAGGAAACCTCAGATGAAGTAGAACTGGAACTGGTGTGGTGAAAAGCAGGATATAAGGCAGATGTGCAAAAAGTGTATGTTATACTTTCCTTAGGGTTCAGAGAATGCTGTCCTGCAGGGGCTAGGAAAAGCAAGGGCTATGCTGCTGGAGCCATCACTACTTGTAGATTGCCCACTATCTTCTATGGAGCAGGAGCACAGGATGACTGTAGCCCTAGAACTGCAGCAGCAGCTTTGTTATTGCAGGAGTTCTTCTTCCTCAGATCCCATGGGGAATCCCAATGTACTATATAGGGCAGAGTGCTGGCTCAAAAACAGCTGTCAGAGAGGGAATGCTCCCTGTATCACACAGACGGACACTAACCTCAATTGCAATGATCCCAAAAAGACATGTATCAATTGGGGATCATGGGAATATTAATGTTTTACAACCTCACAGTGTTTTACACATTTTATAAGCTGCGGACCAAGTTTGTTCCATGAGTGGAAACTAGATGGCTGGCTCCAGCAGCAAGAACTCTGCTTGGCATTATGGGGAAACAGCCAGCTTCTGTGTTGGGGAGCCCCGTATCGGGCCTGATCCAAAGTCTACTGCAGTCAATAAAAAGATTCCCATTAACTTAAGTGAGATTTGCATAAGATCCTTAAAAAGGCTCCTGAGTCATACTGCCATGAAGCAGAGAGGGAGCAGACAGGAGCACAGAGCCAGCAGAAAGGCACGGGGCCTTCATATGAATAGCCCTGACCTCCTGTTGATCCTCTCAGATCTGCGGGGTAGAGGGTGGCTAATGGCATCTTCCGATGGAACAATTCAGGAGAAAAGTCTACAAGAAAACCTCACAGTTCTCCTCCCCACATCTGTCCCGTAGTCATTTATAGGCACATATCACATCAAGCATTGACATAACAAGGCCCACTGACTGTGTGAATAGTGCTTATTAGGGCCTGTTGAATTGTTTTGGAAAGACAGTGTGACAGAGTTGGGCCGGACGGCTACAGGAGAGTAATAGAAGACAGATACATTAGCCCCAGGTTAAGTAGGTCCCTTTCCCCAGGGAAAAATAACAGGGAAGGTTCCAGAACAATCAGGAACCTTCTGGAGACAATTAAGACAGACAGGCTGATTAGAACACCTGCAGCCAATCAAGAAGCTGTTAGAATCAATTAAGGCAGGCTAATCAGGGCACCTGGGTTTAAAAAGGAGCTCACTTCAGTTTGTGGAGCGCGTGTAAGGAGCTGGGAGCAATAGGCGCTAGGAGCTGAGAGTGAGAACACAGACTGTTGGAGGACTGAGGAGTACAAGCATTATCAGACACGAGGAGGAAGGTCCTATGGTGAGGATAAAGAAGGTGTTGGGAGGAGGCCATAGGGAAGTAGCCCAGGGAGTTGTAGCTGTCGCACAGCTGTTCCAGGAGGCACTCTAGACAGCTGCATTCCACAGGGCCCTGGGCTGGAACCCGGAGTAGAGGGCGGGCACAGGTTCCCCCCAAACCTCCCAACTCCTGGTCAGACACAGGAGGAGTTGACCTAGACTGTGGGTTCACGAAAACGACGAAACTGAGGGCTGCCGTGAAGCTCCAAGGCGAGCAAATCCGCCAATAAGTGCAAGACCCACCAAGGTAGAGGAGGAACTTTGTCACAACAGATAAAAAAGAGGACAGCAAAGGTTACTGTGATGGATGGATATGCAATTATTTCTGTTAATATGGCTAATCCTGCTCCATAAACCTTTCCCCCTGATTTTATAAAAACAGTATTTAGCTACACCTATCTGAGCCAATTAGCAACATAAATATTTGTTTAGGTTAATATACCAGGAAGATTGCCCCCAGGCAATAATCTTGAGCTAAAAAAACATCCTACAGAAACTAGGCTATGACAAAGAGATCCCCAGTCCTTTTGATCTGTAACCAGAATATGTACAGAACTAGAAAGACAAAGTCAGAGCTGTAGTTCCATCTCTACAAGTGTAGCAGTTTTAAGGTAATTTAAATTTTTTTTTAACTGCACTTCCCCGGGTCAGCTTCTGGATCCAGCAATGGATGCGGCAGCTTAGAAGACTGAGCATCAGACAGAACTATTTCTAATATTATCAGCTTGTGGTTCTTTATTCATTAAGAAGTCCCATGTCTTGCAAATCTCTGTCCACCCATCTGGGATACTTAGAGGCAGAGAGACATAATCTGATAAAGCATAATATTATTTTCTGCCAGTGCATAAAATTTTAAGGTAGCATATAAGAACACATCTAATGAAATCTACTACAATAAATGGCAGGGTAATGCGATATTGTTCACTGACCAAAGGCAAGAACCAGTAATTTGCCCTTCAGTTACCGGATAAGTCTGTTTATCAGCATGGTTTTTCTGAGGACTTGAAGTGTGTCTTATCCAAACATGGAGAGCAATTTTGCTAGTTTTCATAAAACAGATTTTGTGATCTAATACTTTTATGTAGCTTTTAATTTCATTGTCCAGTACAAGCCTTGAGGAAATTAGTCCATCCTCCCCCAAGGAAATTTTGCACCCACCTCATACAACTCTGTTACAGTTATGTATCAGAATATTGGAATTGGAAGAACTACACCATCATGCAGAAGTTCTTTAGAAACACATGCTAATCACAGGAGCATCCATAACCCATGATCTTTTGTTTAGAAACGTAAAAGATTTTAGGATTTGCAATTACAATTAGATAGTTTTAATTTGGGGAAAATAATTCTTAGACTAAAATGCCAGTTTAGAGATCCAAAATAATTTGCAGAACAGGTATGTAGAATTACAGCCCTGATTTTTTTAAAAAAAGAACTCTCCCACATTCTCTTCAACAAGATTCTACAAAAACAGTCTGCAACACCAAAAAGTGCCTTTCAAATGAGTTGGTATTTGGTAAATGAAATGCATATTGACAGATATAAGGCTGAAGACACTGAGTTTAAAAGCAATATATCTACATAAGTAGCCAATGAATACTAGTGAAATACAAGAATGGAAACTGAGGCAAAGAACACGCCTTTTAAAATGTCAAGGATATCAGACATATTAATTATAATTACAGCTTGCAATATTTTAGCTGTACAACTGAAACTGTATAATATAAACTAATATGTTGTTTTCATTCCTTCATAACTTTTAAAAATATTTTCCTTTTGACTTGAAACTGTATTCCTTGCAGGAAATCAAATCATAGATACATTTTTCAGAAACATGAAATTGACTAGGTGGATTTTACTATTGGGCTGACTAAAGAACCATTTTACTCTCTGAAATACTAAGGTCTATCTTGATAAAAATACAAGGGACTGTCCAAAAATTAGGTAACACATTTGTTGGTGATTGTAACACTTCGTAACACTGAAACAAACAAACAAAATTAAGCACTCCCCTCTTTCCCTCCCGCAGCCTAATGCATTATGTAATTTATGGACAGCCCCTAATTCCTTACCTGCAATTTTACTTGACTTACTTTAAATTACAGTGTTCACATTTATATTTATGCATATTTTAATTTTGCAGAGGCTTTTAAAGTTTAATGCAGGAGTTAATTTTTTTGCCAAGCTTTTTATTCAGCTTACTCAATTTAAGGCCATTGCTTATAAAACACACAATAAGGTGTATATTCAGTTTTATGATTTTCCCTCAGTTTAGATATGTGAGTCACAATTTCTGCATTAATCCAGGATCGTATGAGCAGGCTCATAAAAATGGATGACATGATCATATCTGGAATTTACACAGGACCCTATTCAATAGAGCATATTCTGCCCTCACTGTACTAGCATCCTCCAGAGCTTTAAAGTCCTTCAAGTGGAATAAAGATGTTACTATAATGACAGTGAATGTAATGAGATTAAATGTAGTTGGGAGCCAAGGTAAATGGCCTTACATTGGAAACAGTGTTACAACAGAGGTTCTTATAATGAAGACAAAGGCTATTATCCACACAATTTTGCTGCATTCCCTTAACAGAGTAATGCCACAGCAGGACATGCCACATGATATGGATTCAATGCTCCTTGCAACATTTTTCATTTAACAAAATTTAACAAATTCTTAGAGATCAAGAAATAACTAAAAAGGGGGATACTTTCAATGAGCACAAAGGTCTGGGGAATGGTCTGTATTAGCAATATGCAACCACTCTTAAAAATTAAGTCATGGATAGTAAAGCAGAGCTAAGTGTAATGGGGAATGTGCACTCTCACATGGCAAATACTAAGGCAAGCTAAACAAGTCACTTGGGACCCAAGCAAAGCGCATGCATAAGTGTATGCAAACTCATACTCCTTACACAGGCCTGTGTTCCACTGATAAATTCCCACTGACTTCTAGGTCTGTTTTGGTTCCCTCCTCTCAATTTAGAGTTCCCATTGCTAGATTTATGAAGGATGGAGGCCAAGTTACTCATAGTTTTGTCATGTTTAACTTAAGATTTTACTCTTTAAATAAAATACAATATTGAAATGGAGACTACACAATACACTTCCTTTGCCACAGAGCATGCAAAGTTCACATAAAGTGATCACCCAGAAAAGCGTCATTGCAGTAATGGTACCCCACTCACAACATTTCTCGGCTGCTTTTAGGAAGTCATGAAGTT
Organism: Natator depressus; assembly: GCF_965152275.1. Classification (NCBI taxonomy): domain Eukaryota; kingdom Metazoa; phylum Chordata; order Testudines; family Cheloniidae; genus Natator; species Natator depressus. The sequence continues at coordinate 17,778,469 of NC_134245.1, forward strand.
ATGCATCTGAACAAAATTATAAAGTATGGTGGTTTTCTTCTAAACACTAGGAAACATAGCACAATATAGGTCTGCTTGATAGTTCTGAGTGATTAGACTGAGTAGCTAGACAAGCCAAATACCAATGATGTCCCAAAGAAATATTATCAGGTGACCTATTTCTTAAGAGAACTTAAGGTGCTAAGCATAAAGTTTCATGACAGTTATTTAGTGGTACTTTGCTCTGATTATTTAGTACACCTATTTGAATCAATAGACATTTAAGCTGAGATTTCTCAAAGCAGTAATGGGATTTTAATGGTTATTGGGTGTCCAAATCCCCTAGATAGCTTTAAAAATCTCAGCCTTAATGAACTGGCATTATGGCTGACAGGGTCACATTTTCACAAGTACCAATTTCATGCACTAAAAATACATGCACAAAAATACCCCAATAGATGAGCATGGACATTGGGTAATTGTGAGTGCAAGCTGGTAGTTAGGTCTCTAGCTTTGTGTGCAAGTATTTTCCCAGTGAATTCACCTCAGGACTCTGATTTTGGGTTAGTGGGCCTAAATATCCCCGACAATGTATTTAAACAGAAGGCAATTTGTTATTGTTTCTGGAACTCTTGTATTAATCATCTGAAATAAAAATACAAGCAGAAAGAGAAAAATAAGCAAAGTCTACAGAGGAGCATAACTGCTTTTTAAATTAGTAATATGCTAATGTTTATGATATCTGCATGTCACCTTAATTACTATATAAAATCGTGAAAGGGAAGTGATAAAACAGAAATTTAGTCTTAATTGATTATAGTCTTATGATGCTTCTGTAAATACAGATGATCAAGGAATTAAAACCTCCTCCATAAAGGCCATGCATTCTGGCAGGAAAACACACTTTGATATATATTTCCTTCTCAAATGCTGTGACATGGCACATGAATTTGCTTGTCATGTAGATCTAGCTAACCCCATACAGGATGTCATGGTCTGCATTCAGGGGCGGCCCTAGACTAGCTGCCAGCAACTGGTGCCCTAGGCGAACCATGCAATCGGCGTCCCCCACCCCCAAACCCCAAGGGCAGATCTAGGCTGAGGTTTTTGGTAAACTGGGAAACATTTTGCCCATTTTTTCCTTTTAATGTTTTTTAAGCGTTTGTTTGTTTGTTTGTTTTTTTAAACAGAGGCTTAATTATTCGGTTTGTCCGTCTGTCCAAACAATGTTTCTGAGATCGGATAAAATAGAGACATGAAATTTTCAGAATAGATTTGCACATGACAGCTAGATGATATTTCAGTCAATTTCAAATTAAAATGCATAAAAATGTTAATTATAATTTTTATTATTACAAATCCAAAATTATCCATTACACTATCCTGCTTTAACTGTCATTACCACCACATCCAATATAGAAGAAATAAGAAAATTCTTCAATAAACTTTAACCTGTATTTACAAAACACTCCAAATAAAAAACACTCTGTGCTCTTTTCTTGCATGACTTTTCTTGCTTTAAGTTTTGAAAATTCAGTCACTAGTTCTTTTAGATCCAGTTTTCCAGCTATTTCATGCTCTATTGACATTGTGGCAAGTCCAACAAGTCTCTCTTGCACCATTATTGAACGCAGATATGTTTTTATCAATTTTAACTTTGAGAAGCTATGTTCCCCACTAGCTACGGAAACTTGCAAAGTTAAAAGAATGCGTAGAACTATAAAAAGGTTTGGAAAACTGTCTGTGAGTTTATTTTCACAAACAAACTTCAGTACTTCTTCAGGAGTGGAATGTTTCTTAAGTCATCTTGAAAAAGCCTGAAGCTCACTACACAAATCTGTAGCATCAATGTCTTTTGAATTTTCCCAACTCTAGTTTTATACAAAATTCTCTTATCTGTTTTGCTGTTTTCTTTTGCAAGCTGTGGATCTCATATAGAAAGCCAAATACTGCCTCTAGCTGCCACATCTGTTGAAATCTTTCGTCAACCGAGTGAATAGCAGTATCAAGGACTGCGAAGTAGAAATTCACTTTGAACCTTTGTTTTGGGTTCTGAATCGGGGTGTCTCATCCTTCAGACGAAAACTGCTGTTTCTTTTGCCGAATGTGAACTGGCTCTGGTTCAAATTCTGTTGGAAAGTCTATTTCTTCAGCAAACTTGAGAAAATCTACCAGTGTTCTTTCGACCCCTTCATCACTTCTGAATTCTTCCAGAATATTTTTAGTTTGCTGCAGTTTTTCAATAGCAGAATGTATGTTCAAGTTCTTTTCCTGAAGCTGCTCACTAGTGAGGTTAATCTCAAAAAGGATATTATACCACAAAATGAGTGAAGTTACATATTTGAACTTGGAAAGGCCATTTGCAAGAGCTTCTGCATCTGAACATGTGTATTGCCAGATGATCCAGTAAAGGTTGTATCATCAGAAATTCCAATTAGAGCATCAAAAATGTTTCCAAACTCATAGCGAAGAGGCTTCAAAGCATCAGTGCAACTCTCCCATCTTGTCTGACTAAGTGGTTTCACAGTTAGAGAATTCACATGGTGAGTCAGAATCTCCCAATGGTGTGTTGAGCCTGAGAAAAACACATAAACATGTTGCACCAGGTCAAAGAAACTGCTTGCCCCCAAACAACATCTAGCAGCATCACTGACAACCAAATTCAGAGAATGCGCACTGCAAGGAATGAAAAAGGCCCTAGGATTGATTTCCATCATTCTCCTTTGCACACCATTGTCTTTACCCTCCATATTACTCCCATTATCATAGCCTTGGCCATGTAAGTTCTCAACTGATAACGACATTGTTTCAAGCTCTTGTAGAATAGTTTCAGTCATAAATGCTCCAGTCGTCTCCTTCAGTGGTACGAAACCCAAAAAATGTTCCTTTATGAGCACCTCAACGTTATCTTCATCTGCAGACTTTTCCATATCCACAAAACGAATGATTGTCCTTTGTTCAACATGACTCACATCTGGTGTACAGTCCAGTATTATTGAAAAGTATTTTGCAGAATGGGCAGCTTCTACAATTTTCTTTTTAATGGCATTTGCTAGGATTTGAATCCGTTCATTCTGCACATTTTACCTGTGTTTCATGACCAGTTATTTTACGTAGATGTTCCTTCATGACTGGATCAAACAAAGCGAGGTATTCAACAAATTTGAAAAAGTTTCCATTACCTGGAGTGTATAATTTTTCATTTCTACTGCAGCCATGGAATACTAAATTTTGCCCACCAAGAACTCTCACTAAAGCAATCAGACGCTCTAATATTTGTTGCCAATACTCTTCTTTTTCCTTGATCACATGTAAATTTTCTTCATCGATAGTTTTTTCTTTTTTCAATCGTAATTCAAGTTCTTTCCAATTTTGAAAACATTCCAAATGTTGTGCACTTCTTTCATGCGAAGAGAGAATTGAAGATATGTTTTTCCAGTCCTTCGAACCATTTTCAGTAACTGATGTACCAACTGCTTGATTTCTAGACAACTTGCAGCAAAAGCAAAACCCGGAGTCCTTCGCCACTGAATATTGTAACCAGTTTTGATTAATTTCTTCCCATTAATGAGTTTCCTCTTGTCATGCTGAGCAGAGAATTTTCTTTTATTTCCATCCTTAGGGAAGGGAAATTCATGAACTTGTTCGGGTCCATGTTCCACAAGAATTTGCTGCACACTGTCATCACATCTGGGCCATGAAGCTGGGTCCCCATACTGTAACTTATTTGTAACTTCCTCATCCTTTCTTCCTTCTACTTCATTTACTTCAATTTCTGCATGTGTCTCTGAAGGTGAATAAATTTTCTCCACTTCCATATCAGTCTGATGCTGTGAGCTGAGTTCATCTAGAAGTAAGTTTCCATCATCTTAAGTTTCCAAACTGCTTTTTCGTGGATGTGAGCTACCCTCATGTCGAAGTAATATACCTTCATCTTGATGTTCCAAACTGCTTCCATGCGGATGTGAGCTAACCTCCTCTCCAAGTAAAATTCCTTCATCTGGATGCTGTGAACTGCTTCCATCTTTATTTGGATTAAAGAGAACATATTTCAGGAAGGATCCCTGCTGTTTTGCTTGTTCCTTTTCCTTCTCAGCCTTTCATTTACGATATTCAGCTCCTGAGGGTTTTCTTTTTCCTCTTTCTGCCATGGGGCATTTGAATATTGTTATGTACTGTGCTCCCAACTGCAAGCATTATAGTCAGTGGTGAACTGGAGCCGGTTCGCTAGAACCGGTTGTTAAATTTAGAAGCCCTTTTAGAACCGGTTGTTCCGCGAGGGACAACCGGTTCTAAAAGGGCTTCTAAATTTAACCGGCCAAGAGTGGTGCCTTAGGCGCCGAATCCATGGGTGCTCCAGCCCTGGAGCACCCAAGGGGAAAATTTGGTGGGTGCAGAGCACCCACCAGCAGCTCTCCGCCCCACCCCCAGCTCACCTCCGCTCCACCTCCGCCTCCTCCCCTGAACACGCCGCCCTGCTCTGCTTCTCCGCCCCCCCCCGCTTCCCGTGAATCAGCTGTTTGTGCGGGAAGCTGGGGCAGGCTGAGATGCAGGCCGCGGCTTCCCGCTCAGGCCCAGGGAGACATAGGTGAGCTGGGGCACAGGGGGAGGTGGGGGGGGCGCGAGGAGGGCCACCCGCGCCGCAGCAGGTAACCTGGGGGTGGTGATGCAGGGGAACCACTCCCCTCTCTAGCTCACCTCGGCCTGAGTGGGAAGCCGCCGCCTGCTTCTCTGCCCTCCCTGGCTTCCCGCTGAACAGCTGATTCGCGGGAAGCCGGTGGAGGGGGCGGAGAAGCAGAGTGGGGCGGTGTGTTCAGGGGAGGAGGAGGAGTGGAGGTGAGCTGGGGCCGGGCGCGGGGCGGGGAGCTGCCGGTGGGTGCCCACCAAATTTTCCCCGTGGGTGCTCCAGCCCCGGAGCACCCACAGAGTCGGTGCCTGAGGTGCCACTTTTGATGTGATCAGTGGGGGGAGCGGCCGCTCCCCCTGCTCCCCCCCCAGCTACGCTCCCCCGCCCCTAGGAGCCAGAGGGACCTGCTAGATGCTTCCTGGGAGCTGCCCCAGGTAAGCACCTCCGGTAACCACCTCTCCCCCTGGCAGGTGCCTCTGGCTCTTAGGGGTGAGGTGGACACCCACTACGGTGGCCCACAAGACCCTCCTGCCCAGTTCTGGAAGCAGTCAGGGGACAGGGCAGGGGTGCTGGGGGGGCAGTCAAGGAACGCAGGGGGTTGGATGGGGCAGGAGTCCCGGGGGGGCGGGGGTGGGCAACGACCCCCTCGTGGGGTGAGGAGGGAACCCGTTCTTAAGATTTTCACAGCTCATCACTGATTATAGTGTTAAGGATGGCTGACAACCCACCACACGGTTGGCGATTTAAGCCACATTGCAGCCATCCCAACACGTCTTTTCACAGCTTAAAGTTGCAATGATTAGTAACATAACTCACTTACCTATTAAAACAGTGAGTTACAGCATTTACATGGAAACAAAATGACCTTTTTTGACCTTATAACCCGACACTGGTTGTTTGGAAAGTAATCCCCTTCCTCACGGTTACCCGCGTGGAGTGTGATGTCATCACTTTCGTAGTCTATTAAGCGTTAACACTGTTACTTTTCTTTTATGGACCTTATTTACTACATGTGAACCAGTTATAACAAAGAAAAGTTCATAATTATACAGCCTGATAATAACGCTAAGGTTTAATAACGCTTAAAGATACTCATATTTTGGATTTATAATGCTGAAAGACTTTATTCTTTATTCTTTGGTACCAAGAAACACAATTTTCCAAAGTATTAGCTCGATTCTTAACCATCTACCAGCGATGTGTGTTAAAATGACCGTTCGACATGTATCAACTCGCGATATCTCCGCTCTACATGAATTTCCAGCTATGTGACCTTGATGTATATTCAAGTTAGGTGTCACTAGCATTGCAGCTCTTGCTGCTGGTGGATGTGTTTCATTGAGGCTGAGTTATTGCTTATCAAAATTTCGGAATGGGTCATCTTGACCCTACTTTGCAAATTGAAAATTTTTTTTGCTAAAATATTATTTTTTTTGCAGAAAATAAAAGATTTGACATATTACTACATTCTCAGAAATGTAGAGAAATGAATTATAATTCATATTCCCTCCGTATGCGCACAGAAATTGAAATAATGACATCTTTGTTATTTTATTTGTATTTTTTTTCATCTTTTTCATTTTTTTCTTAATTTGATTTTTTCCCTTGACTTTGGCGCCCTATTTAACTTGGCACCCTAGCGACTGCCTAGTTCGCCTATATGGACGGGCCACCCCTGTCTGCATTGGCAGAAGGGAGGAAGAATTCATGCCAGTGGACCCTCCTGTTAATTTCTTCCTCTGTGACCATATCTCACAAGTCGCTGTTAATTACATAGTCTTATTTGGCCCAGTATTTAATTTCTGTTGTTCCCCACCGAAAGCAACGCCTTGATAAATGTATGACACTTATTTAATGCTACTCAAATGCCAGTGCTTTGATATAGAGAAATGAACGACATGACTGATTATGACGTTTATTTTATTTTATGTTCTGATCGCTAGGGTTGATAGTTTATCTACAATCTTTCTTACTGATAATGGGTTTAAGTCCCCTCCCCCATCACCATCTTTATAGTCATCTCAGGATGGCATCTGGGATCTTTTAAAAATATGCTTTCTGGGAGGAGCCCTTATACGATCATGACTGAAGGGAACACTGCCTACGGCAGCAACAAACTCCATCTCAGCTGACTCCCTGTGGTTGAGCCAGCCTCTCTGCTGAGCAGCCACTGTGATCTCCAACCACTGAGGAGCAGCTCAGCATTGTGACAGGCAGCAGAGTCCAGGGGACTAAGCACAAAACTGAGAACCAGGATCTCCTACAGTCAGGGGTGCTGAAACAATGTGTATAGTGTGGATACTGAGAGCCATTGAACCATACTGTAAACCCTGTATATGATGGAAACCACTTCAAGCCACCTATGCCTGCTGTCTAATCCCAGGTCACGCTCCATCTGTGGCTTCTGTCAAGACACAGCTTTTCTACATTAGCTTTCCCATCTATAAAATGGGGATAGTAATTCCTACCATCCAGGGTTGCCATGCCTATTAATTAGCTGATTTCTTTGTAAAATACTATACAAGAGCTAAAGTTCAAGAGAATGTACACAGATTCATCCTCTGCCTGAGACCTCAACCAGTGGTTTTTTCAGAACATTTCCCCTTCTAAACTTTTTAATAAATGTTATCAGATTGGGTCTCAACCCAAACAACTGGGCTCCACTTCTTTGGGGGGGGGGCAGGCTGAAGATCCCAATACCTTCTATATAACATTCCCTAGATGGCTTGTTTCTTAATTAAACCTTGCTCCTGTAGGAACTTTCCAACTTGTGCCACTTCCTTTTGAAAAGTTGTTTTATCATCAAAGCAAACCTACAGAAATGGACTACAGGATTTCACATAAAAGCTGAGGTCCCTCCACCCCATCATCAAGTGATATTTGTAATGATTTTACATGTGAAAAGCTAGTGAAGCTTTGGAGTCTAATGGGGAAATACTTTTGGCATTGGTGTTTATTAAAGCCCTTATATACTGGTTTATGCATGTAGCTGAGATTACATCATCTCCCCGAGAGAGTCCTCATTGTCTGCAGTCATTCATAATCATTATAGCTTGAAAGCTGTACACTAGTACAGATAAATACCAAAAAAAGCACAGCAAGCAGGATCTAGGAATGCAAAGAGATAGTCACACAGGAGACACTGTGCTAAAGATTGAAGCAAAGCACGAAAAGGCAAATGCTGCAGTCTCAAAGGGCCCCTTCTGCAGTGAAACCAATGAAATCCCACTGCTTGGGAAGGCAGACCTAGGGAAGACCAGGCCTGGGGCTCGCCCCCTACGTGCTGTGGAACTCAACGTCACAGTGGCTCCAGGCACATGAGAATGGACATGAGACACATTCAGAACCAGATACAAAACTCATCTCTCCAGCGTGGCTTTCCCTCAGTAAGTTCTTGTCACATACAAAGACACTCGTGATGTAGCTAAGTAACATATTTCTGTTGGGAAGGAGAGAGAGAAAGAGAAAAGAGAGAGATTGGTATACTTTTTTATTTTTAATTTTTGGATCATTCTTAGATACTACAGCAATGAACATCTCATAAGAACTTAGACTAGATTAGACAGAATGAGTAAATGGTTGCAAGATATGAGCTTTTCAACTAGGCCAGTAGAGATCATGGGTGTGTCTATACTGCAATAAAACACCCGTGGCTGGCCCATGCCAGCTGACTCAGGCTCACGGACCTTGGGCTGCAAGGCTATAAAATTGAAGTGTAGATGTTTGGGCTTGGGCTGAAGCTGAAGCCCAGGCTCTGGGACTCTACCCCCTTGAGGGGTCCCAGAGTCTGGGCTCCAGCCCACGGACAAACATCTACACCACAATTTTGTAGCACAGCAGCCTGAACCCCGCAAGCCCAGGTTAGTTGACATAAGCCAGTCATAGGTATTTTATTGCAGTGTAGACATATCTTGTGTGACTCATAGAAAGCTCTGATGAACACAGTTTGTCCTCACTCTTTTTCTTGGTGATGCAGTGCTTGAGTTCTTGCATCTTTTGTAGTTTTGTAAGTAAAAAATAACAATGATTTGTTACATGACCATGAATGTTCTGTGAATTGGGTTTGTTTGAACGATTTTGAGAAGCAGATGTGAAAAATAACTACTGTACCAACCAGCAATTTCCTAGAGATCATTGTAAAAGTTTCAGCACCTCTCTTGTGTACTATGACTAGCATTCCTCAAGAGCGCTATCAGAACTTCTGTGGACCGAAATAGTGCTCTTTCTTTTTAATGTTCTCAATACTGTTTTCCCTTCTCCTATCAAATTATCATTACAATTATCCTAGCTTCTCTGCAGTCATGCTGTTAATAAAGTCATAGCTTTTCCTACAAATTCTTGCATACATTTTGTGTGGATAGTCTTTAAAAAGAGAAAAAAAGAATTCTAGAAAAGTGCTGTGCTTTCCGTCATGAAAGAGAGGGGTTTTTTTTGTAGCAAGATGACAGATTAATTCTGAGGCTTTTCTCTGCTTCATGATAAACAAAGGCCAAAGGAAGAGATGGGCAAAGTTAAAAAAGTTACCTATTGGGATAATTCTTAGTAACATGTCTTGTTGAATAAATATTTCATATATTTATATATAATATATATAACCTTGAAGACAAATTTTTAAAATATATGTGCAATTTTGTACACGCGTATCATTTGCATGAAACATTTTCTGTGTACATCTGCTTATGTGCATCTGAACTGAGTGCAAATAGCAGAGGAAGTGGGTGTGCATCTGTAAATTCTGTCACAGGAAAGTGAGTAAAATTCATCCTTGTGCAGAGCACCAGCACAGACCAATGTACATATTTAGTTCTCAGAACTTATGTGAGATATAAATGGTGCATAAGCCTTGCACTCGTTCTCTGCACAGTACTGAATTTCATCCTGGGAGCACAAGTGAATGTTAGTGCAGAGAGACCAGACTGAGGTGCTTTTGAGAATATAGTCTCAATATGGTTTTCTGTAACCCTTACTAGTCTGCTGCAAAGAGATTAAAGCCCAAATGTCCAAAAGTGGACTCTAATTTTGGATGCCCAGGTTTTGACATCTGACAAAATTAGTTACAGCTGTGGATGTAGAGCACCTCCAAAAATCTGACCCTAAGTGTCTCAAAGCTGGGTATCCAAAAGTGGAGGCCACTTTTGGAAATTAGGCTTCAAACTGCTTCTTTGGGGCTTTAATTTCAAAGTACTGTGAAGTTATGTGGCTGTAGGCATGTTTTACATGTCAGTCTGTCCTCTCTTATTTAGGAAGGAAAGCAATTAAAAGTATTTCACTGAAACAACAATATCTCTAAATTCTTCTCTAAATTCCTCTATGACTTTGAATACACCTGTTGAAGGATGCATGCTCCCAGAGATCTCAGAATTCAGCAAATGTCCCTTTCAACAAATTCTAATTTGGAGTACTCTGGTTGGCTGCCTGTGCTGGGGGTATGTGTAGCTCATTTGCTTTACACTCTCTCCTTTCAATTGAACTGTCCTACCAGTAATGAGAGAGACAAGGTGGGTGAGTTAACATCTTTTATTGGACCAACTTCTGTTGGTGAAAGAGACACACTTTCAAGTTCCACAGAGCCCAGACCTGAAGAAGAGCTCTGTGGAGAGAGGCAGATGTGGGGCAAGGCCAAATTAACCCATAGGCTAATAAGGCTATCGCCTTAGGCCCTCCTATTTTTAGGTCCTACTTTAGGCCCTCCATTACATATAGAAATAACAGCTGAGTGACTGTAGCGGGGCCATCGGAAGTTGTTTGTCTCATTAGATATTTTTTGTACAAATTAATTCATCATAAACATCACCAGCCACACAGGGGAGAAACTTGCCTCATACCTATTCAATTTCCTCACCAAAAATGGGTTTGACATCAACCTTTGTCATGGCCAAAGCTATGACAATGAAAGTAATATGAGTGGCAAATATTCAGGGATGCAGGCAAAGATAACAGAGTGCAATGCTTTGGTTGATTACATACCATGCGCTGCCCATGCACTTAACCTTGTTGGCCAGTCTGCCGTGGATTGTTATGTTGAAGCAATTTCTTTTTTTGGATTTGTCCAAGAATTGTACAATTTTTTCTCTGCATCAGCCAGTCATTGGATGATTCCTAGAGATTCACTACCAAAGGGATGCCCAGTGCCCAAATCACTCTCAGGGACATGGTGGAGTGCCAACGCTGAAGCTGTGAATGCAGTTGTTCTGGGATACCCCAACATCCTTGAAGCACTAGAGAGCATCAAGGATGATGAATCTCAAAAATCAGCAACAAAAAAAGATGCGAAGATCCTGAGTGATGCAATGTGCACTTTGGAAACTGGTATTTTGTGTGAGGTCTGGAGTGATATACTTCAGCCAATCAACAGGTGCAGGATAGTTTTAACGAGTATGAAATTCAGGGGGCTGCAAGGACTGCTAACTATAAGTATAAGTCAGCCAAACGCTGCAAAAGACAGAAGACATGAGACGATGCAACTGCCCACTCATTCAGTGACAAGGAGGCCTTCACAATCATCAACAAACTGAAGAGTTCATTAGAACATCGGATCTAGGCTTACAAAAATATTGACAAAACCTTTAGTGTACTGACAAATTCTTCGCCTAACATTTCAAGTTCTGAATTCAGTGAAGGTATCAAACGTCTGTGTCAGAAGTATCCAGACAATCTCCCAGTAGATTTTGCTAAAGAATTTCTTCAATTTGTTGAATTCACATCACTCGCAGATATATAGAGAAAAGATGATGAAAGCAAATCTATTTGGATATACCGACTTATCACTGAATCCAATGTGACAGAATATTTCCCAAATGTTGAAACTGCATTATGGCTGTATTTGTCGCTAATGATCACTAATTGTAATGGAGAATGTTTCTTCTCCCTTCTAAAAAGGATCAAAAATGTCCTCCGATCCACTAAGACTCAAGAGCATCTCAGTGCTTTGTCCCTCTTGAGCACTTAGAATGAAATCGTCAGGTCTTTCAATTACAATGACATCACTCATGACTTTGCCACAGTTTAAGCTAGGGAAAAAATTGTTTGGTTGAAGAATTGAGTGTAGTGAGAGTAGAAAAAAATTGTTAATTTTACATAAATAAATAATATGTAAATATATATGGAGATAAATGTTTGATGACTTCATAAATTTTTTGTTTGTCTCTTTCACCAACAGAAGTTGGTGCAATAAAAGATATTACCTCACCGCCCTTGTCTCTCTCATATCTTGGGACCAACAGAGCTACTACAACAATGCAAGCAACCAGTAATGGCCATACTACTGAACCCAGTTGGATCCCTCAGAGCCAGCAGAGAAAAGACACACTATGGCCCTGTTGCCATTACTGAGAACTTGTGCACCATTCTGGATTATTGGGCTACCTATAAAGTGCACAGCCCCTATCCCTGACCACCAACCGGGGCAGTGAAAGAAGGAACTGATGGTTCAGTGAAACAGTAGGTCTTTATTGTCACCTCCCTCTGCAGCACGGTCATGAGCTACTTCTTTTCATCCTTTATCCATGGTTGAGGTGGGGCAAAGGGTTTTTCTCCCTCTACGTTTGCATGATGAGGAGAAAAGAGCTTGGTGGCTCAGATACTGCAGAACAGTCTGACAGAAAAGCAAGTTTTCGGCTAGTTCTGCCTAAGACCAGGAACACCTAGGAGAGCACTAATCAGTGTGCTCTGTACATCAGAGGGGATGCCCTCAAAGTGTTTTACAGTATTAAGTACTCTAATGAAATACTTTTATGAGGGTCAAACAGATCTTTGTTACACTCATGAAAATGAAACTGTGATGATCTCATTCTGAATGTTTCCATTCTAGCAGCCCTGTTGGATTCTACCTTGGGAACAATTTAACTTTGACTTTCCTATTGGCGTATCACCAACATGCTCTCCGAACATTTTTAGATTCGCTTATAAGTGTATGCCTGATCATAAACCTGAATGTTCCCATCAAAGTGTTCATACCAGGCAAATGGCAATAAGCACCCAAGCAAATAGCTCATTCTTTGAAGAGCTTGTAAGGTACATTAGAGTTTGTTGTAGATCTAGTACGAAGTGAAACAACAAATCCCAATGGAGTCAATATCTCTCTATGAAGATGTTTCTACATTAACCCACCAAGAATTCAAAGACCCTGAATGATCCTATAACTTACTTGTCAGAAACAAGGAGTTCATAAACGTGCCTAATCCCTGAGGTCTTTCACTTTATTCCTGATTAGAATCAGGCTTCAGTTTTAAAGCTTTGATAGTTGATAGTTAAGCTAAAATGTTGACAATTTAAAAAATTATTATAGCACCTTATTCAACTAAGACATTGAGGGATACTGCAATCACAGCAATACAGATACTCTTTTATTTTCTATTCTTTCTGTTTGATTGGAAAGAGGACAATGACTGTTATGTTGGCCATAACCTACCAAGTATGTCACCTTGGTGAGCTGCCATTACGACAGACATTATTACATGGGTTCATTTCCTGAAACAAAAACAAAACAAAACAAAAAGAGCGAGAGATGTGCTGTATAGTTTATCTAGCTGCTGCCTTTTCTGTACAACTTCAGTCTCCTCAGCTGTCAATCATACATATATTTATTGCAGTGTTGGCTCCAGGATACGAGAGAGACAAGGTAGGTAAGGTAAGATCTTTTATTGGACCAACTTCTATTGGTGGAAGGGACCAGCTTTTGAGCTTCACAGAACTCTTCTTCCAGTCTGGAGACAGTAACCAGAGTAACCAAGCTAAATACAAGGTGGGACAGATTGTTAAGACATGCTGTCTTAAGACAGACATGCTGTAAACGACCACTTAAAATGAAGTGGGCAGTTAAGAATTGGCAGGTAGTAGGGTGTGTTACAAATTGTTGTAATAGCCATAAAACCTGAGTCTATGTTAAGTCCATGGTTTTTAGTGTCCAGGAGAGTTGTGAATTTAAGTTCCCAGGTTCATCTTTTGAAGGTGTTGTGCAGGTTTCCATTCATCTGGGAGTGCTATGATGTTTTTGTCTTTTATCATTTTTCTGTGTGAGTTCATTTGAGAGCATAGTGACTGTCTGGTTACACCCACATAGTTGTTGTTGGGGCATTTGATATATTGGGTCAGGTACACCAACTGAAGTTCATTCAATAAAAGATATTATTTCACCTACCTTATCTCAATCATACATATAGTCACTTGGCAGTGGCCATTTAAGCTTTTTCTTTTCCACTCCTAAATAAAAATTGCTAAAAGTACAGTCAGAAAATAACCTGATTATAAGGTTAAAATACACTTAACTGTTAAGGTTACAATAACTGCAGAGCCATTGCCATTTTTTAGAATTGAACTTGAACAAAACATTTTTTGAGATTCTAAAATGTTCAACTAATTTTCTTCCTTTTTTTTTTGTTACTTATACTTTATAACACAGGGACAGCAATGATATTATTATAGAAAATAACATTTTTTCCCTCCAACTTTCTTGCTTCTAGATGAATATCCCACAAGAAAGCCTGTTCTACAAAGATTCCAGCTCAGTTTTGCAGAGACTCCGGAGGTAGTCCTGATTAGCTACAGACAGGCACCTACACTTCTGAAGATTTATTGTAACCAAGATTTCTATGGCCACAAGGGCCATATTTTTGCCCATGTTAAGTTTTAGGAAAACTCATGCATCAGCAAATTCCAAATGTCGATAAAAATCACAGATTTGATTAAAATTTACTACATCTATACATCATACAAAGTTGTGGCATCTGATCTTTCCCCTTATCTTTTCCTCACCTTCCTCCCCCCCAGCCTCTACTTTTTTAGGGTTTAATCTAGGCCCGATGAAAATCAATGCAAGTTTTGCCATTGACTTCAATGGAACAGGATTTCATTCCTATTTTACACTGCTTCCCTTCCCACAACAGCCCCCATCTTCATTTTCAAAGACTGGGGGACTCTCTACCTCCCTTGGTATCTCTACACTGTTCTTTAGGCATGAGGATACAGATACAAATCAACTGGTTCACAAAGCCAACCATCATCTTCGCGACCCTCTGAGGATAGGAAGATATGAATGCAATCTTTCCCAAAAACCTGCCAGTCTGGCCAGCATGGGGCTATGGAAACCCAGAGCTATATAGCTATGGAAACCCAGAGTTATAAGGCTGGCCAATTTGACCAATGCCATGATTTATGACTAAAAAACTGTAAGAATGATCAGTTTTGGCACTGAATTCATAACCATGACAAAGCCACTCAGCTAGTCGTTGCTATGTATACAAGCTACCTATGTTAAGTATGGAATACATAGTATGTATATATTTGAATAGCAAATTTTATATAACTGCAATGTGTTAGGTTTGTTTCCTAAGATACGTCCTTGGTAGTCTTCTTTTAATTATTCAGGCAGGGTCAGGCAGTGGAGAAATGGGACACAGTTTGCATTGTAAGGTGGAAATTTCGCAGCATCTGCATCTCTTTATAGTTGTTTCTTTCTTGTATGCATTGTAGACATATACTCATTATTGTTCCAGGAGTCCAGGGGTTCAAGGGGATTATGAAGAGTCAATTAAATGTTTAAATCTGAAATACTGTTACTGTATTTTAAAATAGGTTCTCTGAGCACACACACACACATACACAAACCTCCTGTTTATGTAAATAATGCATAAATCCCCAAAGGCATGGGTAAACTCGAGCAGGCTTTTGATATCAGAAAGTGAGGTAGCACTTTCAGTTGAATATGAAAGAAAAAGTATTTTCAATATGAAAGAAAAAGTACTACAAAGTATATCTAAGTAGAAAAGAACTTAATTTCTATTCGCATTTTTGCCTCTTCTACTAAAATAGAAAACAAAAGAATTCTCAGAGTGTGTCTGGCTAACCTGTAAGGTTTGTCAGCAGCACACAACCCATTTCTCACTTGAGTCCTTTCTACCAGTTCCCTAAATTTACGGTTCAGACTGGAACTGTGGGTTTGTCTGATCTGAGCAGGTGAGACAGTTCTTACTTTGGTGTACACACCTGCCTTATATTGT
This sequence comes from Natator depressus, assembly GCF_965152275.1. Taxonomy (NCBI): domain Eukaryota; kingdom Metazoa; phylum Chordata; order Testudines; family Cheloniidae; genus Natator; species Natator depressus. Next base: position 17,794,072 of record NC_134245.1, read on the forward strand.
CTTTTGGATTCCAAGGGTCAGCACTATGAAAAACAAAAGCCACTGATGGCAGCCACTGCCCAGGCTACTCCTGGTTATACTGCTATTTTTAGCACCCCAGCTCAAACAAAACTAGCACTTGTCTACCCATGCTGGGAAGCATGCTCCCAGCTACAGCGTAGACTTACCCTGAGGGGCTCAGTGGGCAGCTCTCATCAAGGCTTCCACATGAGAAGAAGAATTATGCGGCACCTCTGACCCAGGGGAGACCTAGAGCATGACAAATTATACACTCCTTGATTGCATTTTCAAAAAATCATAGACCACCATGTTAGGCACTTAGCCGTGGTGGTCATCAGTCTTGTAGTCCCAATCTCCAGGAAAGCACACATCATCACTCCTAGAGAATCCAGTCAAAATATGGATTTCTTGACATTGCAGAACTTCCTCATTCCCTCTGCCAGCACAAAAGGTGAAAGTAGCTGGGAGGGCCAATTATTTTTGGTTTTGTACTAAGTATGACTTCTTCCTTCTCTCTTTTGACTTTAGACAGTCAATGCTAAGGCAAAACAAAAGCTATTGATGTTCAAATCAACACTTCTAGCTACGGCACTTTGTCCTGAACACTACTACACTAAATAATTGCTCTTCCTGGTTTCTGCATGCCATTTACACAACAGATCTTGTTTGGGGTGGCATGGAAGTATATTTCCACCGGGAAGGACTGGGTCCCAGGAAGTGAAATCCCTTCCAGAACTCTCTAGAATGAAGGAGGATTGCATATCCTATACCACATTTAAGAATGGCACAGCATGCTTTCCCTTTTGTGCCCAGCCAACGCTACCCAACAATGCATGGGGACATGATGCTGCTTCCTTCCCATCATCATTAGAGTAGTTGGTGACTCCAGGGCACTAGAAAGGAGCAGTTCCCGTTCTCCAAGCATAAGGGAATGTGATTGTCCATGGGAGAAGACCCAGAGAGAAGGCTACTGTACCCTCCACTCTTCTGTGCACCTGCCCAAAGACCAGGGACAATCTAGCCCTAAATGTGTTTAAACAAGAAGTTCCCCAGAAATATCCTCAAAGCTATTTCATTGTCCTCCAAATACTTCCTTAAAACTCCTCTGGCACTGGCACGGTGTCTATAAAACTCTCCTCAACGGTTAGGCAGCTGGTATGTGTCTCATACTGCCCTGCATGATCTCTTTGTCTTCTTGTGCTCCTCCCCAGTTGTTTGTTGTGTCTACCAATTTTCTATAGATTGTCTTAGATTGTAAGCTCTTTTGGGTAGGGACTGTCTCTTTCTTGTATGTTTGTACACCACCTAGACCCAAGAGGCCCTGGCCCCTAGGTGTTACTGTAATACAAATATTAATAATGTCACATGTACAAACATAACACTTTATGGGTCATCCTATATTTTACAGTTCATAATAAAGAAACTGATTCCTTGACTACAGCTAAAAACAAATTTTAAAAAATCCTATTTTTACAATCACGTAATGTATTTCAGTGTCCCCAATTCCCATCAGAAGTGGTTAGTTGGGGACAGATTTAACCACTCTTACAATGCATAGTATTACTATCCTTACTCTGCATGTAATCCCATTTATTTCAATGGATCTGCATGTGTAGTCAGGCACTACTCAAGGTAAGTAAGAAGTGGCAGAATCTGGTGCTTATTAATTTATTAAAATATATACTTGACCAACTAACATGTAGTAACTGAAGTTAGAGTCAAGTTGGATAAGCTGAGTACACATATTCAGGAGGTAATATTCAGACTCTAGTCCTGAACTGAAATACTTAATATCCATATTACTTGATTACATGAAAATTTTAGGACTTGAATCAATTTAAACCTAACTTGCTGTGAACATCTTAGTAGCTACATGCTGGGACTGTCTCACAACCTAATCTTATCTTTGGTATACACTTAATTTCACGTATCAGTCTATAATTTTCATGATATAGCAAAGCATGGATCTATGCTGTGTATAGCTGAAAGGAAAGATCTAGCATGTTATAGATGATCTGACGTAAGTGGAGATGGCACAAACCTTTACATTTTCATTTGCAAGCACAAATAATGAAAATAATTACAATAAACCTAGGGTTCTTTCTTTAGTTGACACAGTCAGATGTCAAACAAATAGAAAATACTCAGTAGGTTCCATAATCAGTAATGTACTCCTTGTTTTCTTAGTTGGAAAATGGTCCATAAATTGTTCATGTACTGGATATGTTGCTCGTATTGACACTGGAATCATTTAATTCAATAAGCATATTTTCCTTTTCTGGGATTCAAGGTAATGCAATGTGTGTCTTCACTGTTGCCATGGTTTCATTTGTTTGTTTTTAGTTTTATGTAGGTACAGTATTTCAGACCTGCAGCAGCCAGTTATATTTAAAGATTTTTCTATTATCTGTTTGGGAACAAGAAAGCAAAGAACATTGCTATTTAGCTGACATTCTTTGTGATAGCAAATCAACCAATTGAGGAGACTTTACTCTAAATCCAATAAGTGTACAACCTTTTAGGTGTATGGTAATTACACTCCATATGTCATTAATTTCTTATATGCCATCCATCAAACAGTGAGCTGCTATTAGTAGTGCAAAGTGTCGACATCTATTTCTTTCAAGTCTTATAAATAGGAAACTATCAAGGTTAACTAATGTTTAGGAAATACTGTTTCTGAGTTCATGATCAAATATAAGCCCTAAGCGTCAGAAGATTTAGAGGGATGGAACTCTGCTCCCTCTTTCCTCTGGCCAGCTTCATTTACATGAATTAGTGTTGCTTATCCATAATTCCCCCTACTGGTGATTGCTTTGGTTGGAATTTGTTTGTTTTGATTGTATAAATGACAATAGATTAAGACTATTACTGTACTCATGAAACAGAATAGGAATTGTGCAGGATATGTCCTGGAGTGGGTGGGTAACCCTGACTTATGAGTCGCATACTTTGGTTTAGTAACAGTAACAAAACTTAAGGTCAACAGAGAAGAAAAGGCTCTATCCTATAATCAGAAGCACTTTCCCAAGAGCAGGGACTCGGTGCAAAGGTCTTGTTTTGCTCTGTGTTCCTCACGCAGAGATTCTGTTCCCTGTGTGGAGTGTATCTCTGGGATTGGACCACACTGAGTCAGTGATGTTGTGGAGCTGATTTCACAGCAAGACTGGCCTGGCCTAGTGCCCTAGAGCTGACTTTGCAGGCCTGACCCGTCCAGCAGTGATGCAGAGCTGACTGCAGTGATGCGACAGACAGTGGTAGAGCTGGGCTGGTTCCACAGTTGACTCCTATCAGTCCAGCAGAAACAGAACTGATACAGAACTGGACCAGGCAGCTGCACATTGGAGTGGGACCTGGCAAAGTGGTTCTTGCTGGATTGGAGCAGACTGGGAGAGCAGAACTACCTCTTGATATACTACAGAGACTAACTGGACCAGTGAATGGAGTAGTAAGTGGGTGGAGTTTGTGGTGGGACTAAGAGTGCTGAACCTTCATAAGACTGAGGGGTTGACCAAACTATATGTAAATATATAGAGAGCTTTCATGTTGCTTTGATTTCCCCTCCCCCCTCACACACACACTTTCCCCCAAATAAAAAGATACTTCTGGTTCTGTGTTCCCAAGGACTCTGAGGGTATGTCTACACTGAAATAAAACACCTGCGGCTGGCCCATATCAACTGGCTCAGGCTGCGAGGCTATAATAAAATTGCAGTGTAGATGTTCAGGCTCGGCTGAAGCCCAAGCCATCACAGGATCCCAAAGCTTGGGCTTAAGCCCGAGCCCAAATGTCTACTCTGCAATTTTATAGCCCACAGCCCAAACCAGCTGATGCAGACCAGTCACGGGTGTTTTACTGCAGCGTAGACAGACTCTGAGTGTAAAGGTGACCAGGGAGATTTTATTTTAATTTCCCAGAGCCAGAAGTAAGAGTGGGCATTGGCACCTAGCACTGATTAACATGTGTGTGATGTTACAGCCCATATTCTTCATAGAAATATGGTTATGATATGAAAATGGTATAACTAAGAGATACTTTATGCAAGATGGCTTGTGTAAGATGTCATTGGAAAGGTTACGATTTACTGAATGTGATTATCCTATTTGTATGCCTGTATCATTTCTGTATCTGAAGTTAGGAATATTGACTATGTAACAATTACAACTGTGTGTGTACTTCGGGGGAACGCCCACCAGACAGTAGGCAATCCTCCTGAATGACCCATTTAAGAAGGACAATAGAATTCTGAAGATACTAATCTCTCTCCTCCCTGAGAGATGTCCCGGGACATAGCTGTGACACTACAAGGTCAGGTGATAATGTCACCTGATGCAAAATATCCCCTTGGTACTTTTCCACTGTAGGGGGTAAGGATCAAACAAAGGACCAGGGTCCAGTCTGTAAGAAGAAATAACTGGACCTCTGAGCTACAGAAACTCTGCATCCTACTTAATTCAACATTTAGGGTGAGAAACTGAATTTTGTAACCTGTTTCTTTAGTGAATCAAGCTTAGTTTACGTGATTTGTTTTATTTGCTTAGTAATCTGGTTTGTTCTGTTTGCTATCCCTTTTTAATCATTTAAAATCTTTTTTAGTTAATAAACTTATTTCTTATTTATAACATAACCCAGTTTGTTCAATTAATATCTGCAGGGGCCAAGAAGCTGTGCATATCTCTCTTCACATTGAGGGAGAGGGCAAATTTTTATGAACTTGCACTGTGCAGATCTTTCTATACAGTGCAAGACCATATTACTTTGGGTTTATTCCCCAAAAGGGGTGTGCATGTGAGTGCTGGGTGAATCCTCTCACACAGAGCTGACTTCAATCTGTGTCTGCAGCTGGGTGTGGCCCTACCTGTGTGTGTATGCACGCTGCAAGACGCTGAAGAGCCTAATTCAGCAAAACAGGGAGAAGGAATCCAGGCTGGTGGAGCACGAGGGGCTCAGTGGAAACTCCAGTACATACAGTGGCATCCCAAAAGGGGGGGTTCAACCCATCACAATGTGTTTCACTTTTTCTACTGAGCCATGACTATTGTACAGAGTGTGTGATACATTTTGATAGGGACTGGAAGATAGGGGCTGACTCAGAGCTGGGGATGAGAGGTTTGGGGTGCAGGAAGGGGCTCTGGGTTTGGGGGGGCTCAGGGCTGGGGCAGGGGATTGGCACATAGGGTTGGGGTGCGGGCTTGCTTTGTGCAGCTCCCGGTCAGCGGTGCAGAGGAGGTGCAGAGGCAGGCTTCCTGCCTGTCCTGGCACCCTGGACCAAGCTGTGCCCTGGTGGAGCACCCCCCTCAGCTCCCATTGGCCAATTCCTGGCCAGTAGGAGTGCGGAGCCCGTGCTCGGGCCGGGGACAGCACGCAGAGCCCTGTAGCCCCCCCACCTAGGAGCCGGACCTGCTGCTGGCCACTTCCTGGGTGCAGTGTGGTGTCGGTATAGGTAGGGACTAGCCTGCCTTAGCCGGGCAGCACTGCCGCTGGGACTTTTAATGGCCTGGTCGGTGGTGCTGATTAGAGCCACTGTGATCCAGTCCCTTCCATTCCGTGACCCAGTTCTGGGTTGCGACCCATGGTTTGAAAACCACTGCAATAGATAGTACACATATCCCAAGATCCCTGGGCAGGGGTGAAAGTAAGTTAGAGGAGTTACCGGTATGCCGGAGTCCTGTGCAGGGGGTGTGGCCTCAACTGGAAGAGGCGTGGCCTCAACCGGAAGAGGCAGGGCCTTAAATCCCCAGGCCCTTTAAATCAAGATTTAAAGGGCCAGGTCTCCAGCTGTGGTAGTGGCGGCTGGGAACCCGGGGCCCTTTAAATCACCCCCAAGCTACCAGCTGCAGAGGCGGCTGGGAACCCCGGGGCTCGGGGGCAAATTAAAGGGCCCAGGGCTCCAGCTGCCACTACTGCAGCGGAGCCGTGGGCCCTTTAAATCACTGAGGAGCCCTGGGGGCTCCCGGCTGCCACCGCTACCCCGGGGCTCTGGGGTCTGGCAGAGCTTTAAAGGGGTGGTAGCAGCTGCCAGAGCCCCGAGCCCTTTAAATCCCCGCCTGAGCCCTGCTGCCCGAGCCCTGGGGTAGCGGCGGCCAGGCTCCATCGGGGATTTAAAGGGCTCTGGAGTTCCAGCCGCCGCTACTGCCCAGGGGCCCTTTAAATCCCCTCCGGAGCCCCGCCGCCGCTACCCCAGGGCTTTGGCAGCAGGGCTCGGGGGGGGGGGGGGATTTAAAGGGCCCCGGGGCAGTAGTGGCGGGCTGGAGCTCCGGGACCCTTTAAATCCCGGCCTAAGCCCTGCTGCCCGAGCCCTGGGGTAGCGGCGGCGGGGCTCTGGCGGGGATTTAAAGGGCCCCGGGGCAGTAGCGGCAGCTGGAACTCCGGGGCCCTTTAAATCCCCGCCGCAGCCCCGCCGCCGCTACCCCAGGGCTTTAAATTGCCCTCTCGGAAAGCCGGTCCTGGTACGGCACACCATCTCTTACTGGTACACCATACCGGGGCGTACTGGCTTACTTTCACCTCTGTCCCTGGGGCATGTCTTACATTGTGCACGCTGATCAGCTTAACAAATGTTTGCCTGCGCATGATCAGTTTTCAAAAGACTCCAAACTTTCTTAGAACAAAACTCTTTTTTTTCCCCCAAACTAAACAAAAGCACTCATCCTCTCAGAAGACTATTTCCACATCAAGTTTCATTACTTCGCCATTTTTGCTGCAGGCCTAAGTGTAGTTAGATTATTATAAAATGTGATTTTTTTTATCCTCCTGATCTTGGATTATATGAAGGATTTTACTTATGCTTCTAGCAAAAATATCATCTGCAGACAAAACACAAGCATTCCAAACTGTGAACATTTCCAGAAGTTATAAGCATATGAAGACAGAGTTTATAATGGAACCTGTTATGCTACAACCTGCTGTCATAACTGTGTGTTACTGTAGTAACTTGTGGATTAAGAACCTCTTCCCAGTTGTGTACTATGCACATAAGGTTGGGACAGAAAATATTTTCAGGCTTTACGTAGGTTGAGGAGAAGCTGTTGATCTCATTTTCTGGGGTCCAGTCTCACCCATTTTGATTCCTCTCAAATCTTTTATTTGCAAAAGTATGAATCAGGATAAAGAAGAGATGGGGAAAGAGAGTGTGGAAGATGGGGAGGAAATGGGGTGGGTAAGGAACATGGTGAAAGTTTAGCATTATCATCTCCCTCATCTCTTCTACATTCTAGCCCTTGTCATTCCACCACCTAAATGTTTATAAATCCAATTCAAAAACCTGCAGAATCAGATTTCTGTCATGTGTCCTTCATCTCACTTCTCTCCCACATTTCCTGATGTTTCTGTCATCTGTTGTTTTTCAGTTGTTGTTAAATGCTTTGCTGAACTGGGGCCTTAGACTGTAAGAGCCTTAGTGCAGGGATCTAAGTTCTAGAGATATCGTCTGTGAAGAGCCTCGTACATGTATGCGTACACTAAATAAAATCATCTCTCTCTCTTTCCCAACCTTTCAGAACAGCCAAGCAAGCCAGTTTTTCAGAATATTAACAGCAACTGCTGGGAAACCCACCCCAATATTATGGGAAGCGAACTACCATACTTAAGATCCTGTAGATTGATAAATTACTAGAAATTCAGGGTTTGGACAATGAAAGCTAGAATTACTCAATGCCAGAAGCACTTTGAGGGTAGATGGGCCATAGCAGACCAGTTATTTACTATATGTGAGAATAACAGTAATGCAGCTTCAATCTTGAGTGATATCTCTTCCAAGGATCTGTCTATACACTTAAATTATATTCTATGTGCTTAACAGATAATGTTTTTACACCCATAACTCCCATCATTTGTGTGCCAATTGATACTCAACAGCTATATAGTTTCAAGCCACTGTTCCAAATGTAAAGCTGTGTTCTACACTAACTGATATTTAGAGCCTACATAATTATTGAAATATTTAGGAGACACTATTTCTAAGCTCATGTCTAAATACAGAAATTTCAAATACTGGCATCACTTAATGTATACCAACTTGCATATACACCTGTGTCCCTATTTGTAGATTGTATACCATATTTGCAGTCCCTGTAAATTATCTTCTGAAATACAAATAAATGGTTTTAAGAGAAGACAATAACTCTCTTCTTTCTCATATTTTCTTTAATGCAGCAGCACTGTAAAGACTTTCAAGATGAACTGAAAGCATTTTCTATTCCTTATAATTAAGGCTAATTATGTGTCGCCCCCATGTGTCGCCCATTGCTGGAACCCTCAGGAGGGCCCCCCCGGGAGTCTGTCACCGGAACCTTCCAGGGGGCTCTCTGTCGCTGGAAGCCTGCCAGGGCTCCACTGGCTGCCAGCACCGGAGTCCCGCAGCCTCTGGGGCTAAAGCAGAGAATGTCAAGGAGGTCTCTGGAAGTCACGGATTCCATTCTTCCATGACCTCCTTGACATAAACTAGCCTTATTTATAAGCTGTCTGATAAGGATATCTATAGAGGTATTAATTTTATGGAATCAATGCAACAAAATTCAAATTAATGTATAAAGTGACATATCCTGATTGTCTGCTGCATTATGCTTTGCAATCAGTGCTTCTCTGGTGACTGTATGTTTAGCTCAGAGAAAATCTTTAAGATGTACATTTTCCATCCAAAATTGTTTAAAATGATTTTTGGCTATTTTTAATTGCCTGATTTCCTTTTCCTCTTCCTTTTCTCGGTTCCCAACCACTTCCTCACCAATCAGCTATTAGCATGGGTCCTGATTACCCACTGCTTTGCACCATGTGTAGTTGTGTGCACCTGTGAAAAGTGGATGCAAAACTACCAAATCAGAATGGCAGCATTTCATAGACACTTTGCACAAGTGAAAATGAAAACACAAGTTTCAAGGAAGTAGAAAAAATGAAACCTATCATAAGCATGAGAGAACTTTTTCCTAACATGAGTTTCCTGCTCAAAATTCCCCCCAAAATAGAATGAAGAAATCTTGTGAATTAAAAAAAAAAGTTAATATTTCAGGGTATTTTTGAATTTTTCTTCCTGATTCTGCTGTTCAAATTTCTGCATGCCTGCAAAACAGAAGGTCTGATTCTGTAAGGTGTTGAGTGCCTGCAATGTCCACTTTACTTAACGCGGCTTCTCCTGGTAGCAAGCATTGTACTCAGTAGTAAAGCTTGGTGGGCCATTATTTCTTGTTTATACAGTAGGAATCTACCTTGAAAGTAAATCTTTGTTTTGGCTGTATCTTGTAGTTTTACTAGTAATATAAACCTGAAGCTGTGTTGTCTGGGAATTACGAAGAAGTGTGGCTTGTCTTGCACATATGTAAAACTTCACTTTCACAATGTAGAATATGCATGTTCACAAAGACTATTATTTTCTGGAGAAAAATGTAACGTGTCTTAGGCTGTCAGACAACAGACTTTTTCAACCTGCATCTGCACAGACAACATTTAAAGTTGCCAGCATATTAGAAGTTTCTGAAATTCCTTTTCTCAGAGCAACCTAAGAGCACAAATATTTTTAAAAAAAACAACCTAAACCTTTACATGCTATTTTTCCATTACTTTGTAGATTTTTTCCTCTTAAATGTTGGCATCACAAGGAAAAAAGAAAATTCTATTTTGCTTTGACAACAAAATATCACAATGCATTTTTATTCTTGTGTTTTACTTCTTGTGTCATTGATCAATAGACCAAAATGCCATACCTCCATCAAGGCTACAAAGTTTGATTGCACAAGCTGTCTCAGCCTGTTGGAGCTTATCTGTTATATCTCAGACTCCTAGAAATGTCACAATGGAGAAGAGCCTAAACCAACATGTCAGCCTTCCTGTCAGATGAACAGGGGTTCTGAATGAGGGTCATTTTGGCATTCTCTATCCATCACACCCGATTGGTGCACCAATTCATTTCAGGGCAAACAGAAGAAATAAAAGACTTTGTAGGCCACTGCTAAGTACGGAATCAGCTAGTGACATTACTACACTGAGCAGTAGCATGGCTCAACTGCTATCCTCTGATGCTGGTAGATGTTAGTTTATATCAGTTTACTTTATATAATTAAACTACTTGGTTCCAAATCTAACACTCAGAAAAATTGAAAACCAAAAGTAGTTTTTCACTTCTCTTGTCATACTTCCAGATATTTTTTAAAGTGTTAGGTGAGTTGTATATCAAGGGTAGCAAATTCCACACCATACGGGCAGCATAACGAAGGCACAAGTTCCTTGCCTTAAAACTCAGTGGTGGGATCTCCAACAGTTGAATAGTGTTGGGACACATGCAAGGCAAAAGAGGAGCCTACACTATCAAGGGCTTTAAAAACCAGCAATGTCAGCTTGATTTAAATCCACCACTTTAACAGGAGCCAACATATAAAAACCCAGGGCAGATGTAATATGATCATATGGTTGCTTAAATCAGTGAGCAAACATTCTACTGCATTCGGAACAAGCTTCATGTGATGAAAAAGCCCTGCTGAATGCCCTACTAAGAGGGAATTATAGTATCAAACCTCTTGGCCACAATGGGTTGTGTTGTGATTCCATGGTTGCTGAAGGATAAAGAAGGGCAAGTGTCTTGTACAGCATCGAGCATGCTGTCAGTGCTGGCCAAATAGCAAATAACTTTCCCTCAACTATTTTACATAGGAAGGGTCATGTTCAGTGCCCTATCCACAAGGAAGCAAAGATAGTCTTTCAGAACTGAAATATTTTAAAAATAATGTAACATGTTTGAGGGAGCCCCTTGAAAAAGCTTCAGGGTATGCATTCATGAAAGCTTATGCAAATTCTCATTGACTTCAGTGAGTTATTTTGATCAGGGTCATATTCCTGGCAAGATGAGATGCTTCTCAGAATACTACGTCATACTTACCGTCTGAGTTCTGATGGGTAGTAGTTAGCTTCCTTTCTGCATATTTTAAGTCTTGAGCCATAAGTACTTTATGCATGCTAAGCTCCCGCTGATTTCAATGGCAGATATGCACATAGAAGGCTGCAGGCCTGAGTCCATTCATGTTTTGTATTTCATATTTTGATTGTTACACCATGCAGTTTGAGTCTACTATGCTAAGCATGAGCGAGTACAGCCCATAACTTCACACTAGTACTGTTTAGTGCAATAAAACTCTTGCCACACCACTCTATAAGTAAAATTTCTGCCATTCTACAGCATGTGTATGATTTACTCATGTTTATTTGAATAAATGCACAGTTCACAGCATCTTCATCCACTTTCTTGGTGAGACTTTAAATCAGAATTTAAGAAATATTCTCTTACTAATTTGCTTGAAAGTAGTATTTCATGTAGCCTACTCAGAAAAGGTATATTCTCCAAACTTATAGTATGATCGCTTAAAAAAATAACAAAAATCAATGGTCTTTCAAGAAAATTAACTATTGTAAAGTTTTCTTCTTTGAAGATCAAGGACTTATTTATCTCTGCTGTTTCCTTGTAGAGATAAATTAATTTAGTTGCTTAAAAAAAGGCTTTTCGCTTAGTGTGGAGAGTGTACCCAATTCTTTGTTGTTTTTCTATTATGCCACAAAATAAGCATCTTTTTTCCTTTTCTGCATTGTTATGCTTAATTGGACTTCCAGAAGTAACTTATCTGAAGGCAGTGAAATTGAATAGCTCAACTTCTTCCAATGGGTTAAATCTATGAGGTCTTCAGTGCAGTAGATGAATCTTTTTGGTAATTTTAATGCTCTTTAATTCAGCAGAAGCTAATAGGGGTTGCATCTTCATATTAAACTAGTCAGTGAGGTAAGACTTTGACAACTGAATATTTCAAATATAAAAAGGATTTAGAGGGAACAGTGCCCTGTGTACATACTCAGGTGGCTAGCCCAGGCTGCCACAGTGTCACTGCTATTTTTAGCAACCTAGTTCAATCAAAGCAAGCAGGCATGCCTACATGTATTGCAATCTCACCTTCCAACTGCAGTGTAAACATACCCAAAGTAAAATGTGATGTTCTTTTAAATACATAGAATGTTGGGATAAGAAGGCAGCAAGGAGGGGCATTGTGCTAATCTGTAAGATTGATCCTGCGACTAAAGCAGAAGATTGGGAGTCAAAATGTGCATTCTATTCTTGGCTCTGCCCAGACTCAATCTACGACCTCAGGCAAGCCACTTGGAGCTTGATTTCAAAAGGGTCACCAACCTAGTTTCTTATTTTCCAGACACAAATAATTAAGAATGTAATTTAGATACCTAGCTACCTGATTTCTGCAAATGATGTAGACATCTAAATTACTTCATGATTCATGCCCATAAAATCTCATTTGCAAAATGGAATGCACCTTTTAGATATTCAGAGTAGACCCTTAAACATTTTGTGCCTCAGTTTCCTTATCTATAAAAGATTAATCTTACTTAGCATTGATATAGTTTTCACAAAGGATCTCAAAGTACTCAAAAGCCAGAAAACATTATTGTCACAGATGAGGAAATTTAGATGCAGGGAGGTTAAGTGACTTGACCAATTACACAATAAGTCAGTGGTATGCAGGTCTGGCTGCCATTCCCACACCGTTTCCACTGCACCATAGAATAGAACTTTCCTGCCAGACAGGATGGTTATGAGACTTAGCCCATTAATGTTTCTAAAGTGCACTGAGATCCTCAGATGGATTGTATTATTGTTCTTAAGGAAATACTCTTTATGGGAAGGAGAAAAGAGTAGAGATGGTGAAGAGTAATAATGTCCCTCACTTTTTCTTCCTTTCCTTTAATTTATTTAAGAATTCTGATCCTGGTAAACTTTCTTGTCTCTGCTAGGTAAATAAGCAAGTAGCAGCAGATTTGTGGTCAGAAAGCTTTGTCTGTATTCTCAGTGGACTGGCTGGCTATGGACTATTTATTCAGCATGTACAGCACTTCCCCAAAGAAATTTGGAAAGAAATGGGCTCCTTATGTGGACACACATTTAAATGCAAATTAAGGTTTTTGGAGTCAAATTCAGGCTGTATTTGTGGGAAACAGAGGTGGTGACACCCCACCCTTTCCCAAAGGAGTCCACTATCACTTTGTAGATGCACTGTTATCTTGTCTGAGACAGGCCTATGTTTATACATTTTATACATTCTATTCATGCTAACAGTAGGAATAATTTTTTGTGGGAGGAGGGGAGGCTGTGTGAAGCTATTTCCACCCTAAATTAAGACATACAGGATGGGACTACTCACAGTTGTGTAACATTAAGCATGAGTGTAAATCTTTGCAGGATTAGGGCCTAAGAAACCACAAACTAATCATAGATTGGAGAACTGAGAATATTTTATTTCATTAAAGCTGTCAGTGCTCTGAAGCCTCTACCATATTTTTGCCAGTAAAATATCAAAGGTGATTTGGGACAAATGATCTATGTTTGGTCAAAGTATCTGCTCTGAGAGTTTAAAAATTGTTTCCATGCCTTCTGTGTTAGAGCCGGATTCTTCAATTTGCTCTGCTGGTGCAGGGGCTGGTCCATGGACTTCCTGATGCAGGATCCAACCCTTATTTGATATCTTTCTGATTTTGAAGGCTCAGGAGGACATGAGGGCCTGCTCAGTTCTCCTAATAACTCAACAAGAAGCATCCCCTCATACAAACCAGGGATTGGTTTTACAGGGAAAAATATGCTAGTATTTTTAGAAAAATTCTATTGTAATCTTTTATCAGAATTATAATGTTGTTCTGATACAAGAATTCTCTTTTATATTTCTGTGATGACTATACAATGTCCAGGATAGAACGTATTAACATATAAATATATTATTCATGAAAAAACTAAATAAAAAAGGCACACAAAGCACATCCAGTGTAACTTGCTGCGATAGTGCTGAAAGATCACTACAACAGTTGGGGGCGGTGGGGGGGAGAATGATGGAAGTATGTTGTTTTTGCTCTTTGTTTTCAGAAAGTTTTACAATTAGTGTTGGGGCACGCTGGACACTGATTTCATTTCACAATATCGCACATAAGAGCGAGCTGAACTCCTCTCAGTGTATAACCAACCTCAAGCTACCTCGACAACAAGATACCAATAACCCTGTAATTTCAATTGCTCGCTCTTTTTTATGTGTTCTGTATCTCAGTGAAGTCTCATCTCTCCAGCCCACTGCCATAGGCTAATAGTCTGTAACAAAGCTCACCCTCAAAAATGTCAGTTATAATGAAAAAAGCAAGATCACAGATGAGAAAGTTGGCCTTAGCTAAATCCTATGGGCCCTACTTGCAGGTTCTGAAGTTTCTTCTGTTTCATCCACTAAACCTGAATTAGAAGGATGTGTTAAATTGGATCACCACAGCTTCTTTGTCCCATATCACTCATTACCCATCAAAGGACAATGGACAAAGGACAATGAACTCCCAAAGAATGCAAAAATGCCACTGTCAGCTGCCAAGCTGAGTAAACACCGTCCTCAGTACTGCAAAGCAGGAATTGAGTAGTCTGCCTTTTAACACTGGATGAACTATCAAAATATCACTGAATGCTGGGCAGCAAGCAATAATCAGAGAACTTGTAACAGCGGATCCCACTCAATCCACTTCACTCTGTTCCAGCCCAAATGGTTTGTCATCTAGGGCCCCATTTCACCATTGCCTTATACCTTGGGCAGTCATTTACAACAGTGTAAAGAGGATGCAAATACTACTGGTTTCATATGGTAGCATTTTAAACTGTTATACATGACTATGCAAGATACAGGGCAAGGTGGACTCTAGCTTTAGACATAGCAAGGAAAGGTGAGATGCACTGGTGGCTCAGGCTCAAATTGGGATAATGAGAATAAGGAACCTCTTTTTTTGAGGGGTGGTTATTATAATAATTACCACTATTGATCACAGTCAACTTTCTCCCTCTCTCTGAAAAAATAGTGTTTAATCCCTAAAGAAATCTAGGTAACAACTGATTAGTTAGCTGTATTTGTGCTGCTTCCTACTGCATCTCTCTGCAGCACATACCATTTCTTAAGCTCATTATGGTTTGTGAAGGAAGTAGAAGACGGGGGGCGGGGGATTCCAAAAGACAGAGAAAAAGCCTGGTTTTCCTTAGCTCTAAATAGGCCCCTGTTGTATACATTTAGATACGTTTAATAGCAATTTTAGAGATAGTTAAACAAGTGAGCATCAACACCCAATGTCCCATGAACTTCGTAAAGCAGGGCTATGCATACTGGGTTCCTCTACTTTCAGTACATCCCACTGTTATTCCAAAAAAGTGCTATTTCTTAATATTTAAACCATGAAATGTTGTTTGATCTGTCAACAGCCCATCCCACAACACTGAGCTACAAGCATGGGGCTTTGTGAACACTGCTTGGGGACACCCAGGATGTTCAGAGTAGTACCAGGTTTCTGAGTTATTTTATATACTTCTGTAAGTCCCTTTTCAGCTGACTGCACCATCACTGCATTGCTTTAGTGGGACTACAATGCTGTAGTCCCACTAAATGGAATATTTCAGTCTGACAACTTTTCCCATTAGAATTTTACTACTACTCCGTCACATACCTACATCTTCCATCTCCTGGGGGACTAAGGAAAAGTCTACACCGCAGCTGTGAGGTGCTTCCCAGCTTGAACAGACAGATACGCACTAGTTCTGCTTGAGCTAGTGTGCTCAGAATAGCAGTGTAGTGACGGCTTGGGCTAGCCACCCAGTACATTCCCAAAGAGTCCAGGTGGGTTTATACTCAGGTGGCTAGGCCAAGCTGTCGCCCATGCCACTGCTGGCTACACTGCTATTTTTACTGCACTAGCCTAAGCAGAACTAGTGTGTGTCTGTATACCTGAGCTGGGAAGCATGATCCAAATGGCAGTACCCTATATGAAACCAGTCTTCTTGTCCACTGTCAAGGTTCCTCCCCCACTCTGAACTCTAGGGTACAGATGTGGGGACCTGCATGAAAACCCTCCTAAGCTTCTCTTTACCAGCTTAGGTCAAAACTTCCCCAAGGTACAAAATATTCGACCCTTTGTCCTTGGATTGGCCGCTACCACCACCAAACTAATACTGGTTACTGGGGAAGAGCTGTTTGGACACGTCTTCCCCCCCCAAAATACTTCCCAAAACCTTGCACCCCACTTCCTGGACAAGGTTTGGTAAAAAGCCTCACCAATTTGCCTAGGTGACTACAGACCCAGACCCTTGGATCTTAAGAACAATGAACAATCCTCCCAACACTTGCACCCCCCCTTTCCTGGGAAATGTTGGATAAAAAGCCTCACCAATTTGCATAGGTGACCACAGACCCAAACCCTTGGATCTGAGAACAATGAAAAAGCATTCAGTTTTCTTACAAGAAGACTTTTAATAAAAACAGAAGTAAATAGAAATAAAGAAATCCCCCCTGTAAAATCAGGATGGTAGATACCTTACAGGGTAATTAGATTCAAAACATAGAGAACCCCTCTAGGCAAAACCTTAAGTTACAAAAAAGATACACAGACAGAAATAGTTATTCTATTCAGCACAGTTCTTTTCTCAGCCATTTAAAGAAATCATAATCTAACACGCACCTAGCTAGATTACTTACTAAAAGTTCTAAGACTCCATTCCTGGTCTATCCCCGGCAAAGACAGAATATAGACAGACACACAGACCCTTTGCTTCTCTCCCTCCTCCCAGCTTTTGAAAGTATCTTGTCTCCTCATTGGTCATTTTGGTCAGGTGCCAGCGAGGTTACCTTTAGCTTCTTAACCCTTTACAGGTGAGAGGAGCTTTCCCCTGGCCAGGAGGGATTTCAAAGGGGTTTACCCTTCCCTTTATATTTATGACATCCACAAATAATACATTCCAAATTGTGCAACAGTGGGAATGATTCCTGCTTTGTGACTAAATCACTAGACATCCAGGGGCTGAGTCTAATCACACTTACACTGGTTTTACACAGAACTTCACTGGAGTTACTCATAAATTTACACCAGTGTGAAAATGGTAACATATCCTAATGTGCAATTTAGTACATCACTGATGAACTTAGCCCAATCACTCTTTAAGGTTCTAAATGATAGTGTAAGCTAGTGTTAAAGAGATACTGTAAACATAAAAATCTGTGAACAAGTTTCTTTAAATAAAATAACAGATCCCCTTCATTAATTTTCTGGAGGTCACATATTCTGAACCAGAATTCTGGAGGTCTTTGGAACTAATTTGAGTGTGGAGATCTGGAAATCTCTATGAAACTCTCATGGCATCCAGCTAACGCCAAACTTTTGGGTTTTGTTGTTTATGTAGCGCATTCATCTATGCAGTTAAGACATTAAAAAATCATTTAAAGGCCTAATCCATAGCTGGTGTAAATCATCATAGCGACACCAATAGCTAAGAGGTTCGCTATAATTTTTCTTTGAAAATACAAATGCTGATGAATGGCAAGTGTGACAAAGTTCCTCCTCTACCTTGGTGGGTCTTACGCTTATTGGCGGATTTGCTCGCCTTGGAGCGTCACGGCAGCCCTCAGTTTCGCCGTTTTTTGTGAACCCACAGTCCAGGTCAACTCATCCTGTGTTTGACCAGGAGTTGGGAGGTTTGGGGGGAACCTGGGCCCGCCCTCTACTCTGGGTTCCAGCCTAAGGCCCTGTGGAATGCAGCTGTCTAGAGTGCCTCCTGGAACAGCTATGCGACAGCTACAACTCCCTGGGCTACTTCCCCATGGCCTCCTCCCAACATCTTCTTTATCCTCATCATAGCACTTTCCTCCTGGTGTCTGATAATGCTTGTACTCCTCAGTCCTCCAAACAGTCCGTGTTTCTCACTCTCAGCTCCTAGCGCCTCTTGCTCCCAGCTCCTTACACGCGCACCACAAACTGAAGTGATCTCCTTTTTAAACCCAGGTGCCCTGATTAGCCTGCCTTAATTGATTCTAACAGCTTCTTGATTGGCTGCAGGTGTTCTAATCAGCCTGTCTGTCTTGATTGTCTCCAGAAGGTTCCTGATTGTTCTGGAATCTTCCCTGTTACCTTACCCAGGGAAAAGGGACCTACTTAACCTGGGGCTAATATATCTGCCTTCTATTACTCTACTGTAGCCATCTAGCGCGACCCTGTCACACAAGACAAAGAAAACCATTTCTAGGATTCTCATATTATCAACAGGAAAGGGAAAGTATGCACAATACAAGTTTTCCATGCACTGTACCACCTCTATTCGGCAGACACTATTTCTAGGGATGAAAAAGTAATTCAGTATCCATATCCATTTGGTCCTTGACCTCTGTACTAAGAGTCTACCAACAATGTCTCAGTTAGAGCCAATTGTATTGGGAGTATTTGAGATGTGAACATTTGGCCAAAAAAAATAATGAAATGAGGCCAAATAGCTTCCATATAGCAATAACTGTCCAGTTATAACTAATGTAGGCCAGATTCTAACCAGTGACCTGAAGATGAACAGCCCAGATCCTATTTCATGAGTTCCTTGATTTCAGACTTTCTAAACCTTGCAACCACTGAGAAAGCCCATAGAAGTGGACCTGTAGCCCAATATCCTCCTTAGTCTGTAAGCTCTGCTTTTTTTTTTTTTTTTTTTTTTTTTACAAAGCAAGAATAACACATTTTGAACTGGAGCAAACCTCCCCTCTCTACAGGTGTGCTATTCTGAAAATAAGTTTGATTTAAAATGTTCAACTGGCATGCCATTGTATTAATTATGTTTTGGCATAAATCAATGTGCCATGTTAACTGACTAAGTAACATGCCTCTGGTGTAAATTTGATGGTTTTCTATGTTACATTTGCTATTTCATTGGGTTGTTAAATGTCAAGTGAATGTTTTGTGCTGCCTTTAGACCTCACCAAAAGCCTTTCCCAAGATATCCCAAAGATAAGAGTTCCTGGCCCTCATTCACATCACTCCTTTGTACCAGAATATATAGCTGGTAGCAATCTGATTTCAGTTTAAATTCCTCCCCGTCTTCCCAGTAGAGCTCTGTAAAAGCAATCTGCAGCTGGGACTGGGTCTTGTTACCTCCCCCCATTTCCTTCCTTGTCTCTGCCCATACTCAAGGCCCTCCCCAAATAATAACAGCCTGTAAGATTATCAGATCTGACTCCATCCCCTGATGTTGCTCTAATGACTCTTGTATGTGGTTGAGCAATTCCCTCAGCCTTTGCCTCCCACCAGAGAGCAGGGATCAGGAGGTAGGATGTACAATTAGAGTTGAAGTGAAAGTCTGTATACAAATCTTGAGGAGCAAGGGGTTCCTGATTGAAAAGTATATGGGGAGGTGCAGTAGGGTTCCTCTGCTGACCCACCCTGTAAGCAGCTGTTTGAACACTCCAGGCTCACTCCTTGTGGCAGGTGCAGCTTGCTAACGCTACCAGGTTACATAAAGGAGGTGAGAGCGACTGTCTGGGCAGAGAGAATTACGGTCGGAGACAGAGAGGTTTCTGAAGAGAAACCACAGAAACACCCAAGGCTGGAAAGAACAAATAGGGTAAGGTTTCTGTCATGTTGTGGTTTCAACTGCAAATAAATTCCAACCTCAGGAAGAGGATACATTTGCACCAGATTATGACTGAGCATGGGCACAATCTAGCTCCCTCTGAATTCAGTGGGGGTATTTCCACGGATTTCAGACCTGCTTCAGGTAAGACCCCGCTTTCTGTTCAGAGCAAGGAGGGAACCTCCCTTGAATGGAATCCATGCACTGTAACCAAGCCCTGTCTCTATTTTTAGACCAATTCACAGCATGTTCACTACTTAGCTTTCTCACTTGCTGACACAATTAGGTACCTAGGCATATGAGGCTCACTTCTGCCCTCAGTTAAATGGGTGCAATTTCTACTGCATTACTGAGGGATGATGAGCTCAGGTCTGCCCTCAGTGTCAAGCTGGCTGTCCCATTGTTTCATTGGGCTGGCCAGAGTGTCACTGAGGGCAGAATTAGAGACATTTCATATAAAGCGTTACCAGCTTTTTAATCATAAAAACAAATTAAAAGATTAGGGTCTGTCCATGCCTGGGGCCCCGAGGTGCTGCTGCAATAGAAATAATTACTAAGAATTATAATAAGATAAAATGATAATTAAAAAGAAACTGATTTGAAATATGAGCACAGTTTTCTCGGGTTAAACATTTTATTAATAATGAGGAGGCCATGGGTCTGCCATCTCTGTAACCCCTCACTTATTTCCGAACACTTTTCACCTCTTGAAAAGTAATCTAACATTTGTTCCTGTTTAGAGCAGTCTCTGGAGTATTTAGACATGTCATCAAGTATTGAGCCCTAACTCTAATGGCCTTTTATCTGTTCTGAATTTACAAAGACATTTCATTTTTTTGAGTTCAAGAAATTATTTTCTGTCTGCAATATGAAAAAAAAAATCCCTGGTTTGCTCTTGGCTCCTTCCCTGTCTAGTCCAAACACTGAAAATGTCAAGTTTGCTCACTAATTAAACATGTCTGTCTTGGACTACACTTGTATCCTTCACCGTGATGGTGCAGAGTCCCAGGGAGACATTATACATTCATGTTTTGAAATAGAGCATTTAAAAAAAAATTGTGTGACACAAATACAAACTTATTGGAACAATCTTTTAACAGGCAAAGCAATCATAACCTGGGAGAAGCGGAAGAACGGTCAAGCTGGTAAGTTCCAATGGAGATCTGGATGGGAATTTCCTCAATATTTGGGGGCATTGGGATTTCACAGTTTTGGTTCAGACCCATATGTATTTATCTTTCCCTCACCCTACTAAAAACAAGAGTTTGATGTAATTTCAATTTCTGGTGGCAGTGAAGGGGAAAGGTGATTAGGGTGGTCGAATCACCAAAGGTTCAAAGTTCAGTTAGAACAAGCCACCAAAAGCCTAGCTGAACTATTCAGATGTGAGATGGAAATCTCTCAAGAGAAGGCCTTCTTGTGGTTTTGTGGCATTTCTAATTTTGTTCTAAAACACAAAAACAACATCCTCATTTACACAAGCAATTCTGAATTTGAAAAAAATTATTCTTTTCAAGTACAGTTTTAAAGGTGGTTGACGCTTCACATGGTGCTTGTGTGCGTCTGGTGTTTCCTATTTTATTCAAGCCAGCTACACATTTCTAGTTTAAAAGTAACATTTTTCTATTGTTTGCCATTTCCTTTGAGAGTTCTCTTGGGACAGCGGTTTGTAAGGCAGGATTACCATAAGTGATTGAAATAAACAGGATCTTAACTGTGTTCAGGACACAAGGCCTCCCACGAAGATAGGACAAAAAGAATAAACAGCCAGCACCTCTCATGAAATGAGAAGGGAGAGAAAAGGAAAAGAAGGAAGAATATTTAAAATAGAGAGGAATTGTAATTTATGGTAACATATATGGAAAGTGCTCTAATACAATAATGATCTGTGTGGCATAAATGCCTAGAGAGATTAGATTATAACAGGATGAGAAGGGGAGGGAGGTTAATTTAAAAACTCCATTAAATAAAGTGACAATAACAAGGTGAATAGAACAGTGGTTTTTAATGGATAATTTCTTTGTGTTCCCTAAATGTAGCTAGCACATAGATGTCACAGTGATGATAGGTAGGTCTATCACATTAGCACTGTTTTGCAGGACTGGACCCTCTCCTGCACTGTTATACACATTTAAATATGTATCACAGAGAAAAGGCCCTCTGCATCTGATAATACAGTAGGTTCCATTTTGTACATTTGCACAAAACATACATGTTGCTATTGTGTGCAGCCATGACCCTGTATAAGAAAGTAAAAGTGAGCATAGCTCCATAAATAGCCACTACGTACACCACACTGTAGGCCCATGTCCTGCTGAGAGCAGACAATGCAAACTTTCCCTGCATGGGATGCTTCTTTAACCAATCATCAGTTCTGACATGAGTGCTGGCTGCTTGGAAACCCTCTAGCCCAGCCCACAGAACACAGCAGTACTGCCAGTGCAGCTGTGTCATGTATGCTCGGACATACTGAAAACTGAACACACAGATATGGAAAGATGCACCTGGAAAAACTGGCAATGCTGGCCAAACACTATGCAAGATGTTAACTCAGCATTATGAACAGAAATATGGCGCATGACAAAGATGACAGTCTCAAGATTACAGAATACACACGCATAGTATTGTAATTCTACAGTTGTACCCGATGATAATAATCTGTCTAATTGTGGCAGCAGTTCATTACTGGAATGCAATAGTCCAGAACTGAGTACTGTGGAGGGAAAAGTGACATATGACTGGCTTTCTTGTCACTTGATTTCTTAGCTCTCGAAATGTTCCTCAGAAGGAACGACCTGTACTGCTTCTAGGGATGAAGCTGCAGTACTATGGAGGCCTGACACATACCCTTTTCACCCTTCCTTGCCCACTTTTCAGCTTACACAGGCCAAAGCAAGTTGGTAGCACAGAGTGGGTGTGTAAGATCTGGCCAACTTTTGCAAACATGATGATATGGAATATGCTGAGCAGGAGACAATGAGAAGAGACTGGAGAGAAAGACAAGTGCTTGGTGGGGAGGCAGCTAGGGAGGGAAAACTGGGTGAGTGGGAAAAGAAATGGGGTTGGTTTGGGTTAAAAGGAAGAGAATGAAGGATTTGTGGAAGAGACTGAAGAACTGGAAGGAGAGTGAGGGAGAGGCTGTTTGGGAAGGAGAATGGAGGAGGAGCGATTCAGGATATGCTGAGGGAGTAACAGTTAGAACTCATTGGAACTATTACTTTGCTCATTGCACTAAAATGGGAAGATATAAAGACTTAGTGAGAACTACTTGTAGCACTAAAGTAATTCTAAATCAATTAGTCGGATGCTTACTTGAGCAATTTAGACAATGGATTAAATACTTTTCTAGCTATATATGGTGAGGCTTTTTTTTGGCCAGTTTATAATGCC
Source organism: Natator depressus (assembly GCF_965152275.1). NCBI lineage: Eukaryota > Metazoa > Chordata > Testudines > Cheloniidae > Natator > Natator depressus. The sequence continues at coordinate 17,816,891 of NC_134245.1, forward strand.
TGCTGTTCCGCTCAACAGTGTAATTCAGATAAAGATATGAGAATATTGTTTGGGTGTGCTACTGTCACATACTTGTGTTTTGGTAAATGGAAAATTAGCAGGACTGTGCTTTCTGAACACATTTTCAAATGTGCAGGATGCTAAATTAATCTCTTTACACGCTATGCAGGGATTTCTTGATTCTCCCCATTATAACTGAATTAAACCAAAAGGTAAACTTTTCAAAAGCTCTAATGACTTAGGAGCCTAAGGTATGTCTACACTGCAGCAAGTCTCAGAGCTCAGGTCGACAAACTCAAGCTTGCGCTATGGCATTAAAAACAGCAGTGTAGCTGCTGTGGCTCTGGCTGGAGATTGGGATCTGAAGCATGGGATTGGGGTGGGCATCAGAACCCAAGCTCCAGCCCCAGCTGCAATATCTACACCACTATTTTTCATGCCGTAGCACTAGCCCTGCGAGCCCAGGTCTGTAGACCCACATTCTGAGCCTAGCTGCTGCGTGTTTAAAGCACAGTGTAGACATACCCTAAGAGTTCCATTCTCAAAAGTGTTATAGGCATGTAGAAGCCTAAGTTTCAATGAAAATCAGAGGGACTTTGGTTCCTAGCCACTCAGGAGATTTGAAAGGTAAGGGCAAAAGAGATGAAGGAGCGAATGCCGGGGGGAAAGGCATTATTAGAAACTTTGGCTACATTTCCATCCTAAGCCTGGGTGTTAACTTTAAAAAAAATCTTTAAAGTTATATATATTTTAAAGTAGTTGGGGCAGAAGAGTTTTTAATTTGTTTACTGCCTAATTTGGTCCTCCTCATTTATTTATGAAAGGTCTGAGTATAGGGCCCAGTAAATGTAAAATGAATTTTTCCTCTAGTTAATTTTGTACTTTTCATTATGATGTTGGATGTCCACACCGAACATCTTTACTGATAGTGAAATTTACTCCCATGCAGATGGTCCACACAATGGCACTCTATCACTTTGACCCTAAATTCAGGGCTTTGGTAGGTCTTAGGCAGAGCTTATGAATTTCACATAAAGAGAGAGCCTGGATAAAGAAGGAAGAATTCCCTGCCCCATAAAGGCCTAATTTTCAGAGATGAAGTGCATTTGCAGAAACAGTAGGCTTTAAATGAAGCTGTGGATGCTTGACACCATGAAGAAATCAGGAAAGACATCTTTGTCTAATTATGTCATGGTTAATAGGAGGTTAGCTTGCCTACTTTGAACTTTACTGTGCTGATGACCTTGCTTATAACAAGAAGACTGTAGACGTCTGCTTGATGAATGTGTGCTCTGATAAAGAAACAAAAGTTCTGCACTGGATTTAAGAAGCTTAGACAACAACAAGGTAATTCAGACAGATTTTTCATACACGAAAGATGGGTGAAACACGGGAAAAGCCTACTTAGGCAATAAAGGAAAGCAGTATAAATCTGTTAAAGAAAGGAGCATGACAACCATTTGTGAGCTAAGGTAATGAAATAGGTTGATTTGTATTTACTTGGGTTAAAAGGGTAGACCTTAATGGATATTATACTCATTAAGTTCTGTTTCATTAATTTCATTCTACAGCTCTGTGGGGATTTCAGTAGAGGATTTTAGATGCAACATGAACATAATATACATTGTATGTTAAGCAAAAACAGTTTCAGTTCATAAAACTTTAACAAGCGGTGACTTACCTGGACTAGAAGAGAAATGGCCAAAAATCCAGAACAAGCACAATGAGAAATCCAGCATTTGCTGGGATGCTTGAAGAGATCTATTTCTTTTAATACACAATAGATCTCTCTTAGGTATTTGTAAAAGCTCCTTTCACCTTAGTATCTAAGCACCAGAAATAGGCTGAAAATCTCTACTTTGTATTGTTCTATGCTATTGCAGCAGATTTCTTTTAAGGAGTTAGAGAGATCTGAGACACTTAGATGAATAAACCATCTCATCTCTGAGGGGATGGCAAAACACCTGAAACTCAGGTGTGAAATACTTAGACCACATGAACCACAGATTAGAATACCAGGAAAGGTCAATTTATCCTTCAAGAAACAATAAATAATTTGAGTTCTGTATAGTTTATTGTACGGGGTCTTTCTAAACAAAGAGTTTGTTTGCTCTGGATAAACACTGAAGATTCCATGGCACTTTTCATAAGAGGAGAGATCTGGAGGAGTATCTTTGCCCAGAATGTCCCCTCTATCCTTGTTGTACAGTGTGCTAGTTATGTCAAAGCTGCCTTTCAGACGTGCTGTACGTATACATTATGGGCCAGATTCTTGACTGCAGCGGAGTTCTGTTCAGACCCAGGGAGGGAGGGAATATGTTAGGGAGTCATTTGCAGCTACCTCATCCTGAACTGCCAACCCCAACATAGTCAATGCTGCAAGGGAGCAGCTCAAACACCACTAGCATAAGGTTCTCCCGGGATGTTACACCAGTGGAGAACTGGGCATAGCAGAGCTTCTCTTTGCCACACTCCCACCCCACCATACCTACCCCCTCTCCTTATGGTGAGGGTTGGGAGGCAGCTGGAGTGGTGTACATGATACAAACTGAACTTAGTGGACCAGAGAATCTGGCCCTATGTGAAGTGCTTTGGGGTACTTCAAACTGAAAAGTACCATATATAAATGAAAAATATTGTAATGAACTGGCTAATGTGGTGATTCTCAACCTTTTGGGACTCAGGATCCATTTGTAAACCTTGATGGCCTGTTGCGACCCAGTAAATAGATTTAGTGCCAAAAACATCTGACTTACTAAATATTTCTTACCAACAATATATAAGATATTATCTTAATGCTTAATATAAGTACTAAATAAGTGCACCATATGTACCATAGCGGTAGGTCCTGCAATTCTTGTCCCATAGGGCTAGCTGGGCACATGTTCCTGCACCGGGTGTTACAACCTAAGGGGTTGCAATGTCACTCAGGTTTGGCCCAGCTAGCCCAGATGGGGGCTGGCTGGACCAAATCTGTGAGAGTGGCGTTGTTAACCTGGCACATGGGGTTACAGTGCCACTACTAAAATTTCCTCCAGCTGGCCCTCCATCATCATGATGGACAGGCAGCTGGGTCAAACCTGAGAGGCACTGCAACTCTGTGCACCAGGTCACAATGCCTGGAGCAGAGAGCCAAGCCCAGCCAATTGTGTGTGACCAGAACTGCAGAGCTGCCACCACTGTAAGGTGAATGCAGGGTGGACTCTGCAACAACCCCTTTTTCCCCCAATGGCCCCACACCACCATCACCCCTTCTGGGCCTCCCACATGACTCTTGGAGGTGTTCTAGTGACGTAATTTTGGATCACAAGCCATGGGTTGAGAAAAACCTGGACTTGCGTATATGTGTGCACCACTGCTCCCTATTGAATGAAATCAGCTCTCTTAGCAGTAGACAGACTGACTCGCAGATAAAAGATATGTTCCTTTCAGCTCAAATAGTAGGCTCCTGTGCTTACTGAGTAGGAGATCTGAGTTCTTTTTCTATTGTTTCTATGAAGCTGAGTGGCCATGGTGTCCAGCATAGTGACAATCATGACATGGTTAGTGGACCATATATGTTACTATATTATGTTTGATGGAAAAGGCTCTTTACTGAATTTAGTTCAAGTACTAGAAGGCAAGCATTCATGTAATCTACTCCCTCAGTGAAGGGGAAACGTATCCACTAGCACTATATGCAGAAGACGAGGGAGTTTATGTCCAAATTCATGGCAATTCATTGATCACCTGCTCCTACCCTAAGCTTCCCCATTGTTAGAGTTCTAATTTATCACTTCCCAATAAACAGACCAAATACCAGCATGGTGGTCAATTTGAAAGTGGTTTGGTCAGTCTAGGAAAAGCCCAGACCCTGTTTGTTGATCTAAAACATAGCTTGTATACTGTTTATCTAATCATAGTTGTGTGTGAGGCCAGTTCTGTGTTGGTCTCTGAACCATAAAGAACTGCCTTCATCTCTGAGACATTAATGTGTTACCTGAACACTTCAGGGTCTAGGATACCTAAGAGACAAGGTCTTTTAAATGCACTTCCCGATATAGTCTGATCTTTCATGCAGTCTGGATGGTTCCAGTTAAATCCCTTCCTAATCAAAGCATCTTGGAGAGTTTGGGACAACATATGTGGTCTAAGATCATTAAAATTCCTAAAATTCCTCTTTCACAGTGTCTCATTCAGAGATGGCCCATATGTGTGACATATACTACTGAGACCATCAGGTCCAATATTGTGAATTAGAGTTATACAAAATCCTCACAATGAAATTTTAAAACCTCAATATTTTTGGGCCTTTCACTTCATTTTGAATTCAGAAGATTGTTCCAATATCTCAAAATGTCACTTTTCTTTTTGCTTGAAATTATCCTCTTTTCAAGTAAAAAAGGTTTCTTTTTCAGAATTTTGTTTTTCAAAATTAATTTCTCAGATATAGATTTTTTTCCCCATCAAAACACATGCAAGCTTAAATTTTTCAACTGCCAAATTGTGAAAATTTCACTAACAGCAAAATTTCTGGATGTGATATTGTCCTAAACAAAATAGTCAATATTCCAGAGAGTAGACATCTTGCAAAACAATGTTCACAATTTTCACACAATCACTATTTTAAATATTATTCAAAGCTGACATATGGTGACACTCTTCCATACTATTTACTGAAGTTGAATATCCAAGTAAGAGAAAATGGTTTTGCATTTACTCTCTCTACTAGTGTCACAGCTAGTCATTATGAGAGAACAAGGTGGAATAATAGGGTCTACTATTATCATGAGACCTAGTGGTTTTAGCACACTTTCTTAATCATCCAAAGCAGGGAAAATACATGCACAGTATTGCCATCCCTGCATTCCAAATAGTGTGTTAGGCCCCCACAAAACATGAAATTGGCTTAAAATCATGAGATTTTAAAATAAAATAAACCTTGTATCTTATTATTTGCCTTTGGGTTTCGAGCCTTTAGGATTCACATTTTTAACCTTTTCCCTGAAACCACGAGGATGAGAAAATTACCTTTTTTTAAAATGAAAACTGGGATTATCACATGAACCATAGGAGCTGGTGCTTGAAGAAAAACAACACATATTGTGAGACTCGTGACAAAATTATGAGCATTTGGGAGACTGTCTCTGCAGCAATAATATACTTGAAGTCAATGCTAAACAAAAGGCAATGACACCTAATAGTACTAATGGAATTTTTAAAAAAAGTAAAAACTTGTCTTAGTCACCAAAGTCATCAGACATGACTCAGAATCAAGGCAGATCATAAAAGGGATCCAACTCCCCAAAACTCAATAAAAAGACTTCACTAGCCTTGGATCAAACCCTTTAAAGCCAATCTAATTTAATAAGATAATTTAGCAAGATAACCCTTTCCCCATCTGTGTTATGATCTAAACACTGAAGAAGCAGAAGACTGAGGACCACAGTTTGAGGTATTTCAGCGCTATATGCCTTCCCTCTAACTTTGTTCTCTGTCTTCTGGTGTCCGTGCCTTGTCATGGTGGGACAGCTTGCATGCTCTAACAATCCCCAGAGTCTGTGTCGGCGGGAGTTTTTTGCTCCTGGCAGGTTCAACCATGCCGGATTGGTCTGTTGGGGAGAGGCCAGACAAAACAGACACCCTGGTCCTCCAGGTTTAGGGCTTAGGCACAGGGCTAACAACCCTGTCCTGTAAAAAACAAAATATGTTATGGAAACAGCGGCGGAAAAATCAACCTTTACTATGTGCTATGGCCTTCAGGAGTCAATGACCCGTATGACTGCCAGTGGTGAAAGCTGAAAGGAAGCCACTGGCATGAAGACTGAAGTGCTCAACACCAAGACAAAACCAAACTTGTTTTTTGGAATGTATGAACGTACGAAACAGGGAAGCTAGCTCAGGTCACAGCAGAGATGAGACATTACAGTGTACACATCCTGGTGGTCAGCGAGAGCAGATGGATGGGATCAGGAAGATTAACAACAGACTCAGGAGAAACTTTGCTGTATTCTGGACAGGATGATGGACAACACCATGACAGTGTTGCCATCCTTTTGAAGAAGGGAGTGGAGCATTCCCTGCTTGAGTGGAAATCCATCAGCAACAGACTTATGAGAGCCAGACTGAAAGGGAAACACAATAATATCACCCTGATTCAGTGCTACACTCCGACAAATGACAGTGATGAAGAAGCAAAGGACAAATTCTACCTTACATTACAGATGGAGTTAGAGAGAGTACCACGTCACAACCAAACTATCATCATGGGAAATCTGAATGCCAAGGTGGTAAGGACAACTCAAACAATGACAGAGCAATGGGAACACATGGGTGTGGCACCATGAATGAAAAAGGAGAGAGGCTTATTGATTTCTGCAATATGAATGACCTAGTCTTCAGCAGAACCCTATTTCAACATCGTGAAATTCACAAGCCGTCATACTGTTCTCCAAATGGCAGAGATAAGAACCAGATTGATCATATGATGATCAATGGCAAATGACAACACTCACTGACAGATGTGAAAGTGAGAAGGGGAGAAGATGTTGGCAACAACCACCACCTTGTGACAGCCTCCATCAAGCTAAAACTGAGAAGTGTGGGTCCACCAAACAAGGGACATAGATGTTATGATGTTGACAAGCTAAAGTCCCCTGAAATACAGAAAGCCTTCATTCCGCAGTTAAAGAACAGGTTTCAGGCACTTGCAGATGATGAAGAGGAGGGGAATGCAGATGAGAAGATCAACAAGAAGAAAGACAAAGTAACAACAATTTATAAACAGGGCAGTGAAGCCTGTCTAGGCTACAGGCAGAAGAGAAGGAAGGAGTGGATCATACCCAGCACATGGAATGCCATAGAAACCAGACGAGCCCTAAAGAAAACGTTTTAGACACAAAATCCCAGAAGCTAAAGAACAAATACCACGAGCAGCATAGCAAGGCACACCAGGAGGTCAAATGCCTTGTGAGAGTGGACAAATGACGTTACAGTGTATTGAAGATCTGGCAACACAAGCAGAGGATGCAGCTGCTTGTGGTGAACAAGGAACCACCTACAAAATGACACGGCTTATCAGTGGTAAATGGCAGACACCAATAAACACTCTCATCAGGGACAAAACGCCCCCCACTGACAACATAAAAAGAATAAGAAATGCGCTGGACACAGCATTTCAAAGAATTGCTGAACAGGGAGCCACCTAAAGAGGAAGCAAACGTCCAGGAAGCAGAAGATCTTGATATCAACACAGACACCCCAACTAAGGAAGAGATCATTCAAGCCATCAAATCCTTTAAAAATGGGAAAGCTCCTGGCAAGGATAACTTGAATGCAGAATTGTTCAAGGTAAATCCTGAGTTAGTAGCATCTGTCCTGGCCCCTCTATTTACATCAGTCTGGGAAAGGAAAAAAGTGCCAGATGAGTGGACCAGTGGGGTTATAAGTGTAGATACCAAAGAAAGGAACTCTCAGGGATTGTAATAACTGGCGTGGTATCACCCTTTTATCTGTGCCAAGCAAAGTATTGTGCAAGATCATAGTCCGGTGTATATCAGAGGCAGTTGATAGCATTCTCAGAAAAGAGCAAGTCAGTTTTCGGAAAGGGCATGGATGCACAGACCAGATCTTCACTCTACGAAACATAATAGAACAATACTTAGAATGGCAACAGCAATGCTACATAAATTTCATAGACTTTGAGAAGGCTTTTGATAGCATTCACAGGACCAGACTATGGCTCGTTCTGTGGGCATATGAAATTCCTCTCTGTATAATCATCATCAAAAGCTTCTATTCCAATTTTACATGCAGTGTTGATTATAGTGAGCTCAGTTTTGAAGTCAAAACATCAGGGGTGTGTCATGTCTGAAATCCTCTTCAACATTACCATTGACTGGGTAATGTGGTATACAACAGAAGACATGCCAAAAGGCATTAAATGGACACTCTTCTCATCCTTTGAAGACCTGGATTTCGCAGATGATCTCGCTCTCCTATCACATACCCAACACCATATACAAGAAAAAACCGCTCAACTCAACGCATTCGGCCAGCAAATTGGACTGAAATCTTGGCTGTACCATCTGCTTGAAAACAAACACTACCAAGTGACAAATATCAAAGTTTGCCAAAATCAAAATATAAACTTACCTGTGTCCTTAACCCTCAAGATTATTTTCTAGAAGTCCTCCACTTTATCCCATGGAAGGCAACGAGAGCCTAGATATTTTGTTTCACAAGATAAAATGATGCCTCCTGATGAAGCCTTGGGAAGACTTAGTGATTTGATTGGTCATTATTGCCAGCTGCTAAATATTTTTCACAATAGAAATCTCTTCTTGTGCATGCATGATCTGAGACATCATAAAGTGGATTTTTGAAAAGTGAAAACTCATACCGTATTTGATTAAGATTATGATTTATTTTCTGTTATTGAAATCCCTTTCTACACAGAAGTCAATAAGATACTGTAAAATTCTAATCCGTGCAAGCATATGGGATATATATTACTTACAGTACATGCAATCCATTTGTCAGTGACACTGGCAAATCTAATTAAATGTTCTAGTTGTAGTTACGTAAGGAAATAAGTTTGTGCAGGGCATTTTCTTCAAAGAAGAATGTCTGTTAAGAATAATTCTATTGTTGTTAACAAGGTTAGAAAAGGTTACAAAAATAAACACTGTAGATGATGTACAACTATAGTAACTATAGATTTATTCAAAGAAGAATGGTCAGACTGGATTATTAAGAAGCTATCTTAACAAAAGGTTAAAGATAGTTAAACTATCAAGGGAAAGGATACAAATTATTGCATGGGGATTTAGAGGCAAGAAATACATAGCCATGTAATGCACTGTAAATTAAAGTCATTTATAAAGTACAACTGGCACCCATATATAAAAGAGACTGCTTAGTCAGCAAAGGTGGGCCCTGCTATCTGTCATTACTGGAGTAATTCTGTGGGATAGCACAGTATGTGTTTATTAAATGCTCATCATTGTCAAAATATTCCAAAATATTAATGGTCACTGAAGACAACTGCTAAATTGTTTGTCATTGAAAGTCTTAGAGCCAGATCCTTGGTAGGGCTGAGGAGGACAGAGACACAATAAAGGGGTGTGTGTATGTGCAGGCACAAACCTTCTCTTCACACTCCCCTTGTTCCCGGGGTCATTGTGAGAATGGCCATTCCATACAAGTTAATGATGAGAAGGCAGAAGCTCCAAATATAGTTCTGATTTAAACAGGATTGAGAGGTAACATGGAGGGAATGAATGAATGAATGGTGTTAAAAGAGGGTGGGGGGGAATGTAGCTGATTCTCCTCTCAAACAGGAACCACCACATCTTTCCTGTTCTGTGATAGATATTTGGAAGATTTCCATGGAGCTGGCAGTTGCTGATCTCATCAGAAAAGTTTATATGAAATAAGGTAAAGACTAAACTTGTGCGCTCTCTGTGTTTGCTACAGAACAAAGTATTTTGCATCTCCCCATTCCTCCTGGGAGTCTCAGATCACAGAATATGAACCAAATGTGGCTTGGCTTTCTTCAAGATGACACAAACATCACTTGTATAGAAATGGAGTTTAAATTGCGCTTTAAATTGCTGAAGTGAGCAGAGTACAGAGAAGTCTAGTCCCTCCCACAGCCCATGGAGCTGGTCGGCTGCTGTACATTGCCAATTTTCTTCCCCAACCTTGGGTCTGGAATTGAGGATATAGTCCTTCTACATCATATACATAAGCTGTTATGGCCACAGGATCTTTGTACACATGATTTCCATGGTCTCTGTTTGGCCTAACCCTCACTATTGCCCTCCAAAGTGACATTCTCCAAAGTGCAAAGGGTCTGTGTAGGCCCTTTGGCTGTTGGTCCATGGGCATGCCCTGACCACAGGACTTAAGGGATGCAAACAGGCTTGCATTTATCCTTCATATGAGGATGAATTTCACACTGTATCACGACTAAGTCAAACTCCCATCAGGACTTACTCAGCTTTACCTGAAAAAGGATTGGAGCATTTGTCTATTTTTTGTACTGTCCCTCTTAAATACACGATACACATCCTATAATATTCCTCTGTGACATTATGTATTAACTTTCTTTAAAACACAAAGTGCCACAGTGCCGGACCTCATTACTTAAAGAAAATATAGTATATAGCATCAGCTTAGATTGCTCACAAAGAAAAGCATAAATAGCCCCCATCCCAGTACTACCCATTTTTTATAACGGATCAGATTAAATAGAAACATTGAGGAGTGTATTCTTACAATATTACAGAGCCAAAATGTTAATGCACAGCATGCACAGGCTCCAGATGTGCCTTGCCAAAAGTATAATTCTCAGATCTCTTTTTTTCCTGTCACTCCAATCTGTTCATTTTCTAAAAAGGTAATGAAAACCTGAAGAATTGCTCTGCATACAAAAAACTGGATCTTTTTCTCCTGAAAACATTATAAAATATAATCAACGGTTTGTAAGCTTTGAATACAGACTTTTCTTAAAGAAGGTTCTCTGCACTTCAAGGATAGCACAGGTACAGTAAGTAGCAAGTGGTGCAATGGTTACCATGGTAAATTCTGCAGTTTTTTTTACTGTATGGTAAATACTTGAATATTGGTGTATAATCCAACATAAGTGGTTAGAGCAGAAGCAGCCACTTTAATGTAAGTCTTCTCTATTCTCAATTCATTTTTTCACTCCAGCCTAGATCTTCCTTTTTTGGGTGGCTTTATCACCTTTTTGGCTTATGCACACCTAGAAAGGCAAAGTAGTAATGGGAGGTTTAATGTTCACCTCTGCAAACCCTGATTCCAATGGGAGGTGAAAGAACATCTTGCAGAATCAATCTCCTAATTAATAGCAGAAGGATTCGCTTTACTTAAGGTATTCCCAGTATTTTACAATTACTTGCTAGACCTTCACAAATGAAGTGTAAGAGCACTTTGTGCCTTTGTAAATTACATAAAACACAACAGCCTTGCTTGTGAGTAAATGATAATGCAGCAGGTGCCATTGTATTAAAATACATATGGATTGATTATTTTGTGTCCTCAGAAGAAATATCTATACATTATATCAGCTGAGACAATTTGACATGGAAGGTAGAATAATTTAGTTGTTGATTTGAAATTGTAATGAAGCAGGGATTCTGTGTTCTTGACTATAAAATACTCTTGTGAAAGGATATCTTTATTGCTTTCAGAATTGTGCTACTTTGTAGATAATAAACTATTTGGAAATATGACACTACTCATTTTGTTCTATGCCTACGGTTAAACACCTAAACCAATATTTAGGTACTTAAGTTAGTGGACTGATTTTCAGATGTGCTGAGCAGCTCCCATTGATTGAGGGACCTGTTTTCTTTCTGATATCCAGCTGACAATAGTGAGAACTACAGGTGCTCAGCATCTCTGAAAAATCAAGCCAATTATTTAGGTCCACACTTAGGTTTCTAATTTTGAAGATTTTGGCCATGGTGCTTATCTGGAGAATAGCTCTGAATCATTGGGAACTTTCTTGTTCACATCAATGGGAGCAGGATAGGACACTCAGCTTTTCTGTACAGTTATTTTATGCATTCAACTGTAAGGGACAAGTACCGCACCACTGTAAATGGCTCTGGAGTGTCACAGTTTCATAACTGATTACAGGAAAGGACTGTTTTTGTTAGAAATGTACCATTAAAAACAGATTCGATTCCCACTGATCTATGGACTATTATTTGCTGTCAGTTTCCCAAGAAGATTGGGAGTAATGATAGGATATGTCATTCAAGCTGAGCATAGTACTTTCAAATAACTATATGTAAAATGATAGTAAAGCTAGAGAACTTGGTTCATTAGCAAGTAAAACTGGCCCATTCCATCTCTTTAGAGTACGATACATTTTTAGTTTTATCTTTATTTATTTTGCTGATTAAATCTGATTTGTATACAATTAACAGAGTGCCTCTGCGTTTTCATATGTAAAGCGTTCTTTAAGTGACAGGTTTTGGGGTTTTTTTACATCCGAATATTGAACATAAAACATAGTTTTTAAGGACCTACATCTCCACTACAAGTATGGAAATAAGTTTGCTATGCCCTGAATTGGTAGCCTAGATTGATTTGGGGGCAAGAGGAAAAGATACTTTTTAAATCTGTCATTGGTTTTTGTATGTATTCTGTGGTATTTGAATTGTATGTCCTTTCTGACAAAAAGGCTATTGCCTGCTGTGAAATAGATCAATGGGTGATATTGTGCAGTGATTGCTATTTGTTTAAGAGAAATCTCCCTGACTGACCCACTTCCTGTAATGCATAAAGAATAAATGACAGGAGTAATATTTTTGTTCTTGTTTCACTTTCATTCATCTTATTTGATCAGCACTGAGCAAAACTGACATCTCATCAAAACCAAAAGAGTGTTTCTGCAGCAGGTTCATCAGAGGGTGGCATTTAAAACACAGACATTGCAGGAACAAATGTATTTGCCAGCTCCGTCCATCGATGTAAACCTGACCTTTATCCCGTAGTTTTATTGACACTGTGCTGCTTTGTATCATATTTCATTACTGTGCTGAAGACCTGGAAGGTCCTCCTTGTAAAACTGCTGTTGCTTCTGATCTGCAAATCTTTACATCCACAATAGGTTTAAGGAAAAGAGAAAAACTAACTAAATAAATAACAAATAAAGTGAAATCATCATCATCATCCTAGAGAAATCTAGGTATTTAATGCTCTCATTATGTATGAATTTTGTGTAAAACAGAGAATTTGATTTACTACTTAAAATTATAATGTATTATTATCATCATTATTTTATTATTATATGTATTGCATTACTACTTAAAGACATCAGTAAGGGATCAGCATGCAATTAAATAAGGCATTGTACAATAAAAAACCAACAATACACAAGGACAGTCCTTGCCCCAGAGAGCTAAGAATTTAAGTGAGAATGTGGGAAATCTTGTACTTTGAAATTCTATGATGTAAGTAAATACATTCCATCTATAATCACGGTCTAGGCTCCAGGTATTCTTTGCTACATTTAGCTACCAGTAACTATTTGCCTTGCTTGTTATGTTGTATGCTTTCACTTAGTTCCTGCGATCAGGATTTGTGTAAACCTTTTTATGAATACAGTATTTATTTTAAAAGTTCTTATACTTGAAACATATCCATTTTAACTACAGATAAGAACTACCATGATTATATACTTGTTCTGTGTAGGAAAATTTTGATGAGAACAAATAAAAATTAACAAAGCTACATCTGATCATTCTGAAAAAACCCCCCACATATTCCTAACTAATTGGTTAAATAATGGTATGCATTACTTCAGTATGTTCTTTTTCTGAATCCCTTGGAAGATTTCCAACAAGCCAGAACACTGCTGCACCATGCTGGTGAGCCCTATGTGAATCGCATCTGTGCCGTTGTTTTCAGCCTTCTAGGCTTGAACATATTGAAACAGTCAACATTTGACAGTTAAGCAAATGGGCTATTTTTCTTACAGAAATAAATAAATCTAATATCATGCTGGATTCCCAAACCCTAATATTATCCTATTCTAAAGAATGACTAATTGAACACAAACATAAACCATCGCTGGATGCATCATGAAAATTTGTTTAATTTCTAAAAAACAGAAACCGCAAACTATCAAACTCTTCCTTTTAGTCCTGCATTAATTGAGGATAAGGGGCCTGATCCAAGCCCTTTGAAGTAATTGGAAAGACTCCTACTGACTACAATGAGCTTTGGGTCAGGTGCAAAGTGATGTGCTATAGTTTTAGTGAGGCTTTATTTAGCCTTTAGAAAATGTAGATTTTTTTTAAAAAAAAAAGGGAATTCTAAAGCTTTAAAATAGTGTTTTTCAAAGTAATGTCTCAGAATGCAATCAAAAGCAGGTAGATAGGAAACTTGTGATATTAAGTATAAGCCACATCTCTGACTGACATCTTGACTAGGGAAATCTCCCACTTCATTATGTGCCCCTAAAAACATTACATTCATCTTCATCAATCTGTATAGGAGCACTATGGTTTTACTTCCACTGTGCCATAATGTTAGTGTCTTTAATTTTGCAAGGTTTGTTGAAAAGTACTGCAATGTCATCTTCAGAATCAAGGTCAGTTAATATCATTTAATTGGCTCTTCTGAAACAAACACAAATGACAACTATCTCATGATCTGGGTTCAGATAGAATCCAAGAAGATGGAGCATTCCATGTTGAGCTCTATATAAGCCCCAGCACACAAGAGAAGTGTTTCCATCTTCATGAAAGTTTGAATTGCTGGATACTCATAAGAGTAGAGGTGATTACATTTGAAATTTGTTTGAAATTCCAACAAAACTTTTCATTAGAAGTGTAGTGGGAGGTTCGATAGAAAGCTCAATTTTTGACAAAAAAATATTGAAAACTTGAAATTCAGGAAATTCCAACCTGTTTTTCTTGGGAACTTTTCAAAAATACAAACTAGATATGACAAAGGAGGAACTCTTTAGGGGGTATTTTCTTTTCTTTTTTTTTACTTTTAGGCATGCGTCTTTCTTCTTCAGTATCACCTAGTTTCTTCACCAGCAATCAGGTAAAATGAATGACTAGCCAGGGACTGTGGAATGTACTGGCTGCTGATTGTCCAGTGGCTATGCATTGAAGTTTTGCTTCTTAGGTAAAACCTTAGATAACATAAAACTAATTTACCAGAGGGACCACCTACTACCCAATCTCCTGTGTTGTCAAACACTGGAGATTGATGTGTTTAGAATTGACTGTTCTATGTTGTTTTCTCAACAGGGCAGGAGTCAGTGACCTTGGCATGGTCTCCTTCGGAACTTAACTGGATTTTCTTGTATATGAAGCAGCAGCTGAACAGATCCCAGAGTAGCTGTAAGGAGGTAAATGAGCTAACCCAGGAAGGTCTCATTTCCAGGCATATTCTAATGCCTCCATAAGCCCTTTTCTAGGTTACAGAGTATGTGCTAGATGTGAAGGATCTGTATAACTTGATCACAGCATGTTTAAAAGTCCAAGAAAAGAAGTGGGTGAATAATAGATGAAAGAAGTTGTCCATCTATGCTGATAAATGCTAGCAGAACTATAGAGAAAATGTTTCATATTGCAGTTGAAAAACACCATTATAAATGATTGGTTAAAGCAATCACATTCAGACAAATACCAGTTCCCAGCAAGGTAAATGTACGTGCTCTCTTCTTTCCTCTGTAGTTTTTATATATATAATCCCCCTCTTTTCTTTATTTTGCTGGGATGATTGATATTAAAGGTTTTATGGTTTGTCACAATTGCACTCTACAAGCAACTCCAAAGTACATTTTCATGTTAACCTGCTATAGACCTTGGGCCATCAAATATGTAGATGGCCATGATCTTTTCTCGTACCAAGTTAGTAAACAGCTACAATAGTTCAAATGGTGGTGACACTGCTTCATCAGAGAATGTGAGGAAGAGATGATGTCAAGGCATGCATGCCAGCTGCAAGTGTAAGCAAATAAAAAGAAACTATATAAAGAGATTGGACAGATTTAGAAATAATATCTGAATATTATGCAGCCTTCTAAAGAGATTGAATGATGAAGCCTTGTCCTTGTTATGCTAGCTTACAGAAAAGACACTTCATGTTGCTAAAAGCTTGACATGTGTGTTGTTATAGCTTCATAGATAAGGTCCTACTTAATTCGTGATATTGCAGAAATTGTGGCTTCCACAATATTAGGCTTCCACTGCAATTTTGTTTTAAATTAGCTTACTTTGCACACTCCAGAAATATCTTGGAGAGTTTAGGGCAGGGGTATAACCAAGGTGGGTGAGCAGGGCAACCGCCCAGGATGCAAAGCAGGAGGGAGTGGGAGGAGAGGAAATGGGGCAAAAATGAGGGGAGAAAAAGAGTCAGGGGTAGAGCCCAGCAGTGGGCATGGTATTACCACCCTTACTTCTACGCTGCTGCTGGCAGCGGTGCTGCCTTCAGAGCTGGGCTCCTGGCCAGCAACTGCCGCTCACCAGCCTCCCACCTCTGAAAGCAGTGCAACACTGATGTCTGTCTACTTTGGGGACAAAAGCACCCCTTGCACTATCCATATAGGCAATCTATTCCTATGAAGAATAGGAATCATCTCTATGCGGGACTTGTGTACAGGGACCTTCGCTAAATCAAGTTTGCATGCACATAAACAGGTGGACCATATCCACAATCAATGAGCCAGAGTGAGGTCTATGGAGGCATGAAAGATAGTGCTTGTGTTGTCAAAGGCTGGGGAGTCAGGGAGTTGATCCACAACAGGCACAGACAAGGCTCCTTCAAACTAAGAGCAGGTACTAGCAAGGTACTTCACAGTCCTGGGTATCCATGGGAAGTGTTACAGTGACCTTTGAGGTCCATTCTAGCCCTTCATGTCGATGATTCTATGCCTTTCCGATATAGAAAAATCCCTGCATACCTGATGCATTTCCTCCCCAAGTAGAAGGCAACTGTTTGATTTGCTTGTCTGCCTGGGTTTCACCTGTTGTTTTTATGGGGGGCTGAAGGTTAACTTTGTTGCTATGCTATAATCCAGAGAAGGAAGCTATCACACTTCTATAGTGCTCCACAAGATCAGCTACTTCTGTTAAAATGTTGCCTGCCATAACATTTATGAGGCATTTATATTATTGTGCCATATGTCAAAATATGTAATGTTAGTTATTATATATTAGGCATATGAAAACTGGCATATGGAATGAGACATTTATCACACAGCAGGGGAACAGGTATCCCAAAACCTCTTCCTTAGATCCCAGAGGCAGCTGTAAGCCAGACAAAGATCTGACTATATTCTTCACAGCAAGGATCACACACGCAATTAATGTATATAAATGCAATGAGACAAAAATTAACTGTCAGCTGCGCCTCGGCAATAATTCTTACAACAGTCTAAACATTCTAGGAATGACGTCTCAGGTGAGGTTTGTGTGACTCGGAAAGGAAACGAGTTAAAACATTTTCTAAATACCCTAAGCTGCAACCTCTTCCTAAAAAAATGCAAAGCCTCAGTGGCTTCTTCAAAAATCCTTCTGATTGCAAGATTACAATCTGATTACAATCATATCGTCAGAGAACAAAACCAGCAGCATGGGCAAAATCTTGACCCCACCGAAGTGGCAAAACTCCCATTGACTGTAATTGGGCCAGGATATCACCTGATGTGACCCATCACAACTAACCAATGCTGTTTCAGTTTCAAGTGGTATCAAATGTTCATAATAGACTAGTTCATAATCAATCCATTGAAGAAAAAAAAACCCTCAGAAAAATTGTCAAGTGAATCTGAATGACATACATTTATGGAAATCATAATCTATTCATGGATATTCAAAAGCAAAAAAGGGTTAAATTAATCAAGTATTTGCTGAGCTTTGTTTAAATCCTGTTAATTATTTTCTCTCTGTTTTTATTAACCTGTATTTGGACATATAATATAGTGTTCAATTTCTTTGCCCCAGAGCATTCAGAATGACAGAGTTTGAATAGGAGTGGAAAAGCTGGAGATTTAGAGGCAGAATTGAAGAAAGCTGTGACAGACAAGAAAAAGAAAAATGAAAGATCCTTAATGACTCCTTAAGGAGATGTCCAAGAAAATGTAGTTTTAAAGGGTTTTATATTAAATTATCTATTTTCTAGTAGGATAGCTTTTCAGTTTTGTGCTAGCTGTAATATTTTAGGAGACACCAGACGGTACTATTTCAGAAATGCTAAACAGTAAATGTTCAGTCAGCTAGATCTTGGAGAAACGTCTATTGTTAGTTGTGATGCAATTCCTTTTAGAAGCTTACTTGCACTGATATAATGTTGTTATACGTTGGCTTCTCTGAATACTTTCTAAGGCTTAGCTGTTCATAATAGGCTATACATACTCATGCAGACAAAAGCATCACGAAGTGTCAAAGATTAAAGTAATCTTTCTAATACAAGAACATTTGCAGTGATATGGTTACTGGAACTTGCCAGCTGAAAGCTTTGTTCTACGGAAAATTTGCAACTTCAAGGCATAAGCTGCAACACTGATAACTGGGTGGGAGAACAGGAAACAACTACCATTGCTGCTAGGTGACAATTATACCTTCATTAAAGGAATGTATGCGTGCTGCAAATTACTGCAGCACTTCTAATGGAGAACGATTTAAGCAAGCTCCTATCTGTGCCTGCCATTTGTTAACAGAATTGTTATCAGTCTCCTGATAGAATTGGCTCAAGCAGGAGTGAATAAGCAATTAACAACAGTGTATAGTCCCCTGAGCACGATAGACTTCACATCCTTGGTTATGCTGACTGAAAATATTACTGTGGAAGTCCCACTTATCCTTTTCCAGCCACTGTTACCCAAACATGAACAGATCAATAAAAAATTCCACACACATCCCCAAATCAAGGAAAAATGTGTAAATACATGAATCCCCCTAATATTTTGCAAATAAATCTTAATACAAGTAAATTTTAATACAATTTATTAACAAAGAAATAAGTAACCATTAAAAACATCTATATCTCCCAATCATCATAACTTGGAGGTGATCTCTTCTACAGCTCAATCTGGTTTTCTCTCCCTATAATCAGCTGTAAGCTGAAGGATCAATAATAAGCATCTGTAAGTGTCTGAAAGACAAAGACCAAGAAGGAGGAAGAATTGTTTAAGGTGGCCCATGGGGTTGGAATAACAGGATGAAACAAAGCAAGGGCTGAACATAAGAGAAGAAAGGCTATTAAAGAGATGTATTAGATTGTGGAATAATCTTCTAAGGGAATTGGTGGAAGCCCTATCACTTAAGATACTTCAACTAAAATGGACAAAGCACTAGGAAAACTATGGTAAGAGAACTATTCTGCAGTGGCAAGGCAACAGACAACATGATGCCATAAATAAATCTGGTTTTGCCCTACTTTCTATGATTCTGTGACCTAGAGAGGTTTTCATTGGGGAATAATAGATTCTTGTATAATTACTCTTTGTTGTGGTCTTTCTGGTCTTCCTACTTCTTTTGTTTTCTCTTTAACTACGTTTAAAAGTGTTTCCGCTGCAGTGAAATATAGTGGAATAGAACAGCTTCTGGAGGGAACAGTTAAAATGTATGTTTATCCAAACCAAAACTTAGCCACTTTGTAAGTTCACTCATAGTTACTGTGAAGAATGAGGGAGTTATGTGTATTTTTTTTATAAATGTTACATGCACCTCAGTTTATTATCCTGCCTGACTGCAAAGAGTTAAATCAAAGGAGACTGCCGGGGGTGGGGGGGGGGATACAAAACAGGAAACAAAACTATGAGGTTCTGTCTATAGAGAATGACAAAGGTCCTTGAGGAAACAATGGGGAAGCTATGAACTGGAGAATATCCCCTACTTGACTCCAACCAGGCTGGCCAACATTTACTCTTCCAAGAGCTGATCCTAGGATTGGAGGGTATACTACATTTTTAAAGATGCTGGTTTAGGGGAGTTGAGTGCACTGTCAGCAGCTGCCCGGTGAGAGGCTGACAGAGACACAGTGAGAAGGATACACAGAAACTGCAGCAAGCAGGCTGCTCATCCCTATCCTGAGAGGGGTAACTGGGCTGAAGAGAATTTACAGAAGTTTGCATGGAAAGATTATGGTGTAGGTAAGGCCCATGTGTATAGGCCTTTTTGGTTTTAATCCTTTGCTCTACATGCTATTTATGTTGGATGAATAAATAATGCGTTTTGAAAATGCTGGTTTTGAGTCAAAGATTCCTGGAGAAAAAGAGCTTACAGGTGCCTAATTCAGTTGGGCCTATCAGGTTAATGCGATTGGGAAATAGGGGGTCTGCAGCCCAGAGATCCAGTCCAACGGTGGTTGAATTGCATGGTTCCACCCAGAGGCAGTGAAAGAAGCAAATCTGTTCCCAAAAGTGGGCATTCATGAAGGACTAAAAGGGGTCTAAAGCACACCTTGCCCTGTAAATTATGCCCTATAAATTACCATTATGAAGGCCAGACACAGATGCGAGGTGGCAGTTAGAGCCTATCTAAAACATGTTCATGTTGACAAAACTTTTATACCACACTACATCAACATGTATTCATTTACTCATATTGCATCCTGCCCAATATGAGTAAGAGAGTGTATCAAAATCTGGTCCTATATTAATAATTATATGTGCTAGTCTGGAGTGGTATGAATTTGAGATGACTACATGGATGGAGGTCATCCCAAAGAAGTGCTGACCACACCACTCCATGATGCATTGTCTATATGACCTGTATGCTATTGAAAAACTATTTTTGTTGTCATAAAGAATTTTAATTTTTTTAATTGAGTCATCTATTTCCCCCATCCCTCCACTTGAAAAGCCAGGAGCCTTAGCAACTATGAATCCAATCTCTGTGTGGGGAGGAGCCAGAAAAGCCTCTAAAATGACCTAAAATACCTTTGAATTCCTCAGAACATCAGGATTTTAAAGGTAAGACTCTTGAATACTTCAGGGCTAGAAGCGTGTCTTGCATCCATTTGTAAAGGTGGAATCTCTGCTGAGCTGCAGATATCAGACTTGACTTTAAAATCTTCATTTTAGTACATATAGAAAAGCTGTCACTGGTCCAGGACTGGATCTCACCTGTCCTGCACCTACAGCAAATGTAATTTTGGGAGAAAGAGGAAGAACCATTTAGATGGAAGGTTGATTTTTAAATAAAGGCCCCGCAGTTTGAAGGTGCTCAGGAATTTGGGCTGTTAGATTGCATCCCAAGGGAGATGGATTAATGGATGAGAAAGCAATGCAATCAAGGATGCATAATACATTTATTACATAACTATTTCCTCCATGTATACATATAGATATCTATGCAGCCATACTTCATGTTAAAGTGAATAGCTGTGTGGCTGCTGTGGAAGCTCTATATGCATCATCGTTAATATTATGCAAAAAAAATGCTGTGGAGAAAATGTTATTGCTTCTAATAAAGACAACACTGCTGACATGACAGCTCATAATATTCTGACTAATATGAACTCTGTTGCTACTTCACACAAATGACTGTAGTAAGATAAATTACTTCTCTTATAATGTGATTACAACCAATACAATTAGTGAATAACATCATTTGTGGGACAGAACATTAATATTAATATTTCATATATTTATATTGATAATAAAACTAAAGAAAACAAGTTAAAAATGCTCACGTAATAAAACTTGGAGAAACTGGTTTGGTGACCAAGTTCTGTTTGTTTTTATGAAGAACTTTCACAAGCAAAGGAATTCTGCCCAAGGCAATAGTCAGGGACCTTAGAGCTTCCACAGGCCTCCAAAAATCTATCTATGATAAATTTGCTGAACAGGCTTCTGTTTTTAAATAAATTACCTGGGGCTTGATCCTGCAAGGTGCCGAGTGATCTTCTGAGGTGTTGTTGTGTGCCCTCTGCTAAGAGCTAACGTAGAGAGCTGCACAAAGGAAACCACTTGCAGTGCACACCAGAGCAAGTTTTAATGGTCCTACATCACACAGGAGCTATGCTGCTGTCATAAATATAAAGGGAAGGGTAAACCCCTTTAAAATCCCTCCTGGCCAGAGGAAAAATCCTCTCACCTGTTAAGAAGCTAAAGGTAACCTCGCTGGCACCTGACCAAAATGACCAATGAGGAGACAAGATACTTTCAAAAGCTGGGAGGAGGGAGAAAAACAAAGGGTCTGTGTCTGTCTATATGCTGTTTTTGGCCGGGGATAGAACAGGAAAGGAGTCTTAGAACTTTTAGTAAGTAATCTAGCTAGGTATGTGTTAGATTATGATTTCTTTAAATGGCTGAGAAAAGAACTGTGCTGAATAGAATGACTATTTCTGTCTGTGTGTCTTTTTTGTAACTTAATGTTTTGCCTAGAGGGATTCTCTATGTTTTGAATCTAATTACCCTGTAAGGTATCTACCATCCTGATTTTACAGAGGTGATTTCTTTACTTCTATTTACTTCTATTAAAAGTCTTCTTGTAAGAAAACTGAATGCTTTTTCATTGTTCTCAGATCCAAGGGTTTGGGTCTGTGGTCACCTATGCAAATTGGTGAGGATTTTTACCAAACCTTTCCCAGGAAGTGGGGTGCAAGCGTTGGGAGGATTTGGGGGGGAAAGACGTGTCCAAACTACATTTCCCAGTAAACCCAGTTAGAGTTTGGTGGTGGCAGTGGATATTCCAAGGACAAAGGATAAAATTAATTTGTACCTTGGGGAAGTTTTAACCTAAGCTGGTAAAAGTAAGCTTAGGAGGTTTTCATGCAGGTCCCCACATCTGTACCCTAGAGTTCAGAGTGGGGGAGGAACCTTGACAGCTACATAGATAGATAGATAGATAGATAGATAGATAGATAGATAGGGCCCTACCAAATTCACGGGCCATTTTAGTCAAATTTGCGGTCATAGGATTTTAAAAATCGTTAATTTCATGATTTCAGAAATTTAAATCTGAAATTTCACAGTGTTGTAACTGTAGGAGTTCTAATCCAAAAAAGGATTGTGGGCAGGTGGGGTCAAAAGGTTATTGTAGGGGGGTTGCCGCCGCCAGCAGTAAGGGTGACACCTTACTGCTGTCACCCTTACTGCTGGTGGTGGCACTGCCTTCAGAGCTGGGCCACCAGAGAGCGGTGGTTGCTGGCCGGGAGCCCAGCTCTGAAGGCAGCACCACTGCCAGCAGCAGCACAGAAGTAAGGATGGCCTGGTATGGGCGCCTGGCCAGCAGCTGCTGCTCTCTAGCCACCCAGCTCTAAAAGCAATGCAGAAGTAAGGGCAGCAATACCGTGACCCACATACAATAACTTTGTGACACCCCCACCCGCCCCAGCACCCACTTTTGGGTCAGGACCCCCAGTTTGAGAAATGCTGGACTCCCCCATTAAATCTGTATTGTATAGGGTAAAAGTACACAAAAGACCAGTTTTCACGGCCCGTGATGCATTTTTCATGGCCACGAATTTGGTAGGGCCCTATATATAGACAAGCACTCTTGTAATACCCTCAACTCCCACTGACTTCACTGGGAATTGAGGGTGATCAGCATCTTTGTAAGAGACACCAGAAGCTTAAAGGATCAAGATAGGGATGAGTAACAATTGCTAATATAAATTCATTTTAATGCTGGCTTTAATGAAGATCAGAATTGATGTTGTGAAGGGTAACGGATTCTTGAAGTTTTGTGGGCCAATTCATAGACTTTCAATTCAGACTTTCCATCTCCTATTGCATTGCATGATGTGGTACGTAAGGGTGATGAACTGGTTTGGATAAATATGAACATTTATCTAAAATACAAACTAAACCTATTCTGATGTGAAATGTTTTGGCTAACGTGCTTCATCAGTTAGCGGTTACTGTTCCTCTTCATTTACAAGTTCCAGCCTGACCAAACTAGGATGTGCCAAAAATCTCACAAAAAATCTCCCATCTTCCCACAAGTTTTCCAGCCCAAATCTGCAGACTCAATATGTGTGAATAAACATTAGACAAGCACACAAACTTTCTGAGAACAGACCCTCCTAACCTTTTGAGATTTACCCATCACTAGGTATGCAGCAACCATTTAGGGGAGGAAAATTGTAATTCCTAGTGTTAACAGACTAGGAATCATCATCACGACCTTCTGTAGATCATGCACAGTAAAAGATAACCTAGCATCATGCTCCTGAAATGTGAAAATTAGCTACAATGTATGCACAGTACATTATTTCAAAATTTTATTAACAGGATTGTAAAAAAAGGTCAAAATCCATTCTTTGGCAGAGAGTTTATATACAGCTTTAAATGATGGATCACACTGACTGGGGAAGAAATGTTTTTCACCTGCTGAGCCAAAGTCACACATTTATCATTACTTATGAATTATGGGTCAAATCCTCAGCTGGTGTAAATCAACACAGATCCATTGAGGTATACCTGCAAAGGATCTGGCTTTATATTTCTTCATTTTTTTAAACAAATTGTCTTTTAAATAACATTATGAATCAGATTATCAGCTTTTCACTCCGGATACATACAATTGTTTGCACACACAGGACAACTATTTGTGCACATTAGCAGTCATTTATCACTGTGGAAGTTAGGTTTGCAGCGACCTGATTTGCATGCACAAGGACAAGTCTAAAGTATGCAAATGTATGCATGGGCTGACTTTTTTGCAAATAAAAAGAAATGAGGCTAACTGAAAATTTGGTCCTACAGGATGGATTTTTAACTCCAGAAAAGTTTTCTGCCATATGCAAAGATGTGTCTGTAATTGTGAACCTAATTTGTGACAGCAGTTACAGTAATTGTAGGTTGGGTATTTGTGCTTGAAAATGACTGGCCATTTGTGTACACAAATATAAAATGTGCATGCACAATCACAGTAATGCTACACATAGATTTGCTATGCAATTGTGTGCACACTTTTGTACAGGGCCAAAAAGGTTCTCGGGTTTGGAAATAGGCCACCCATGTCCAACTAACTCTAGCAAAGCCAATAAATTCATAGTTAAAGACAGCACTGATTAAACTCATCAAGGATTTATAGGCAAATGTAGTATGCATGTGAGATGGGCAGATTTACACGATTCCAATAGGCTGGATGAACAAGTTTACCAAAATTAGCAGTGAAACATGACAAGACGTGAGTTATGGTTCATTTATACATATCTAAAGTGACTGAGTGGTAGATCAGCAAGAAGAAATGAATCATTATTATATACAGTAATTCAAATCCTGGACTTGTGTATTGTAATTGTACAAAATCCACCCTTCTAGTATGAAAACTGGAGCTATTACAATGTAAATTGAGAAGACGGACAAAAGGTCGGAGGGGAAACAAAGACTCAGAGCACTGAAATGATTTGCTTTAAGTCATACAGTAGGTCAGTGGCAGAGCTGGGAAAAGAACCCAGTTCTCCTGAGTCCTTGTCTAGAGGCCTGTCCGCCAGTGGCACTGGAACACTTAATAGAGGGGCTGCTGAAAGTCAGTCCCCTTACTCCTGTCCACCTCCCTGCCCCAGAGCTGAGGGTGGGACCCTGGGTGCGGGGGGCCAGTAGCTGGGAGCCTGCGGTGCTGCAGCACCCCCTGCACCTCTAGTTCCTGCGCCAGTGCTGTCCACTGGACTACAGTGCTGCTTCTCACAAGTAAACAAACACAAATTATTTGTTTCCAGCCAGGCAGGGTGCACTCATGGGAGGAAAAGGGGAGCGAAAAAACCAGGTAGACTGTCATAGCAGAAAAACAGGTCACTCAGGACACATTTTCCATTGGAAGTGGTTGTAAATCATATATAAAAACTGATGTCCAGTAAAGTACATATCCTTTCAAATGTGAGACCGTACACAGTTGCTGGAACTAGGGGTTCTGGGGGTGCTGCAGCAACTGCTGGCTTGAAGTGGTTTCTATTATATACAGGGTTTACAAGTTTGGTTCAGTGGCTCTCAGCACCCCCGAGACCATATGTGGTTCTGGGGAAGGCTTCTTTGAAATGGCTGGTTATTGCCATGCCTTGAAGGGGTTGCTGACAAAGAGCCAGATTGTCACAAAATGGCCCAAAGGAAAAGCCATGCTGACCTAGGGCTCTGCTCAGTAAAAATTATGCATGACAGTTGTCCAGCATTGTGAAAAGTCTTGTATATTATCAAGGCTGATTAGAAAAGGAAAGTTGGTGTGATTTTCTACTAAAATATTTAAAGTGGTACAATGCCTAGTGTGGAGACAGTTATATTGTTATAAAGGTGCCTATAGTGATAAGGCTTACGCCCCGTCCCTTAAAGGAAATACCCTTTTATGGGTATAACTGCGTCCAGACGGGGTTCTGTGTTGTACCCCTTTAACTATACCAGTATTGTTAAATCGTCACAACTTTTATGTGTAGACAAACACTAAGAAAAAGATTCTACAAAGAAGAGCAAGTAGCCTTTTAATAACTTAGCACAGGACATTGTGTGCTGTCATGATCTTTGATTAAGCACCAGTAAGGCAAAGTACCTGCAGCCTCTGCACAGTGACAAAGATTAAAATGAGAGGTAAACAACCATAAACCAGCCTTAGTTCAGTGGAAATCTTTATTAGCCAATAGCAATGAAACTATTTAACACAAGCGGGTTACATGGGCAACAACAACAAAACCAAACCATAAAAGAGCTCAATTATTTCAACAGTCCTTAAGCAAGTTAAATTCCTCCTATAATTCTAAGTAAGTATCGGATAATGGCTTTATTAGCCAGGGTGATACAAAAACACAGGAGTTTGCCTTTAAAAAGGCAATCAATCTGAACATGAAAACCAGAATCACTCAGGCAAATATCTCAGGAAGATTTCAGTGTCTACAACTGGACAAATTTAAAACACACACACACACACAGAAAGTGAAAAAAATTATCACAATCTAATCTTTGAGGTCCCTTGACAAACCAGCAATTGAGCGAATATAATTCATTAAAACCTAATTACAAAAAAATCAATAGTGCAATTTAGCCCAAACCAAAACTCATTGTAATGTGCTGCATACTTGAAAACTTGGATCTTTATGAACAAGGCTTGAATACCACTGTATATTATCTCACGGAACACTTCAGTACAGCAATTAGCACTGGCAGTTCCACTTTACTCAAAACGGATATTACAATAAGTGGAACCATTTATAGAGCATTTGTAAACACCCACTCCCAAAGTTCCAGTGGAAAAAAGAAAAGAAACAATACTAATGACAACATTCTATAAATCCAGTTTAAAGGCAAATCCACCACACACCATCCAAACTCCTTTCTTCATGGACTTAGCTATTACTACCACAGTCTGGGCAGTTAGGGGCAAAATTTTGTCCTCAGCTACACACAGGCTACTGTATTGACGTCACTGACACTGCAAAAGGGAAGGTGTAATTTGACCCAGAATCTCTTTTTTATGAGAAAGTTAGATAGAATTTAGTAGTGGTGAGACCTAGAGGATTCCACAGAAATTATCCTAAAACATAATCGAACATGATAACTTTTCTAGGTGCTTTTAACCTATACTGAGAAATTTAATAGAAAATGATCTCTCTGCTATAGAAATCATTTTCTATTAAATAGTATAGGATAGTTCAAAAAACCTACATACAGTTCATCATTTTCTATTACGTTCTCTAAGACTGTTTCAGGAGGGTCCATATTTTACATTCTCTATTTCAACAACGGGCTACACATTTTTAATCCCTAGGCATCTCTCTCAGAGCAACAGAAATAATTCACCCTCTGCAGCCACAGAACTCTATATGGACACTAGCTCACTCATTAGCACTTCTCCTAAGCAGGTTTGTATATCCTCTAATCAATCAAGCTTATTTCAATTAATCTTAATTGTCCTATTGGGGTTCTCAGCTACCAACAACACAGGCAGGAATCACAGTGCAGCCTCAATGACTTAATCTGTTCTTTAATAATACCTCTGGGAGTTTATAGTGAACTAACCCTCAGTTCATTCTGTGGCTTTCACTTCACAATAGGTCATGTCCCCGCAATCAGACAATTCAGTCCATTCCATACCCTTATCAGAGGTTTGCTCAAGGATAGAGAAAGGAGGAACTGGAAGAGTGAAGGCTTTGTGATCTGAATCACTATAAGCACAGGACAAGAAGCCTTTATACAAATCCCTCAGGGCCTTAAAGACCAATCAGCAACAGTTCTCTGGGATAAAAGGAAGACCAGTCTGGGAGTTATGGAGTCATTTAGGATTGACATATACCCAATACCAAGTAGACTACTCTCTGTGTCAATCATAGCATTCTGTCTATTGGACCTTGAAATGGACATTATTGTCTCAGCAGCAAGAGTTTAAAGTTTGAAGCTTTGGGACCAGCCAGAGGCTGACATTTGATGGGTAACTTTCCACTCAAACTATCAGATCACTTTAGGGGTGGAACTTGAGATGAGCGCCAGCTTTGGGGGCAGGAAAGTGAGGGAAGGCAGCACTGTAGTCGTAAAAGGAGAAGTGAAAATCCCCAGAATGTGGCCCATGTGAAAAAAGGAATGTTAGACCTGGATGTGAAAACTTTCTCTTGGGAGGGGAAGGGCTTGAGCAGGAAGGTCTCACTTTTTGTTACAAATTCCTAGCAGGAAAAAAAAAAGCTAGATGTATATGGGTGTGTTTTATAGCACAGGAGACCTGGGTTCAATTCCCTACTGTGCTACAAACTTCCTGTTTGACCTTAGGCAAGTCGCTCAGTCTCTCTATGCCTCAATTCCTCATCTATACATTGGGGTTAATAGTACTTCCCTACCACAAAGGGACATTGTGAGGATAATTAAATACACTAACAATTATGAGGGGGTCAGATACAATGGTAGTAGAGGCCATAGAAGTAGCATAGAATCATAGACTTTAAGGTCAGAAGGGACCATTAAGATCGTCTAATCTGACCTCCTGCACAACGCAGGCCACAGAATCTCACCCACCCACTCCTGTAACAAACCCCTAACCTATGTCTGAGATACTAAAGTCCTCAAATCGTGGTTTAAAGACTTCAAGGTACAGAGAATCCTCCAGCAAGTGACCTGTGCCCCACGCTGCAGAGGAAGGCGAAAACCCCCCAGGCCTCTGCCAATCTGCCCTGGAGGAAAATTCCTTCCCGACCCCAAATATGGCAATCAGCTAAACCCTGACCATGTGGGCAAGACTCACCAGCCAGACACTCAGGAAAGAATTCTCTGTAGTAACTCAGATCCCACCCCATCTAACATCCCATCAAAGGCCATTGGGCATATCTACCGCTAATAGTTGAAGATCAATTAATTGCCAAAATTAGACTATCTGATCATATCAACCCTTCCATAAACTTATCAAGCTTAGTCTTGAAGCCAGATATGTCTTTTGCCCCCACTGCTTCCCTTGGAAGGCTGTTCCAAAATTTCACTCCTGTGATGGTTAGAAACCTTCATCTAAATTTCAAGTCTAAAATTCCTGATGGGCAGTTTATATCCATTTGTTCTAAATGACCATCAATGAAACTGAAAGACAAAAAACATTTAAAACTGATAAAAGGAGGGGGTTTTTAAATACAGTTATCCTGTGTAATTCATTGCAACAAGATAACTTTGGGGCTAAGAGTGAAACCAGATTCAAAAAGGATTAGAGTTGTATATAGAGGACATTCATGAGTTCATTGGAAGGGATCACACACAACATACAAGGGAAATAAATACTCATGTTGCAGGATACAAGACACCCATTTTCTGAGTGTGACAAATATGGCAATTTCCTGCAATATCCTGGAGAAACCTTACTGAATTAAGTTAAAGATCTTGGGAGTTCATTTGCATTTTTAATACAATTCCCAAATAATGCATAAATATTGTATGTAATGTCTCTAGGGGGGACCAATGGCTAATGTAAACCATGGGAAGTGTTATGAGCTTCAAAGAACTATATGAAACAATATGAAACACTTAATTTTAAGTGGGTTTCCCAGAAAATTTCTAGGAGATGGGGTACGCAAATATGACTCCTCAAGTTGTGCAAGAACTCTGCCTTTTGAAGCTTTGCCCTGGGGAGTGGACCTTTTGTCTGGCTGATTGCCTATTCACTGTCACATCAAAGACCCCAAAACTGTATGAAGAAGTAACTCACAGATTCTCATGAGTGTTCTTGTTCTGCGCAAAAGGAGTCATGAACTAGTAACCACAGGAAAACCACTGAGTGGAGTTTGAAGGATTGTTCACCATCCAGAGACCTGTTGGAGTCAGGGGGTGATCTCTGGATAGATTATTACCTGCTGCAGGGATATTTTATTGTTTGTGTTTTCTCTTTAATGCTTTTACCTTTAGAATAAATGTACTTGCTTAGAAAGAGCTGTTTGGTAGTAATTACATTATTTACTGTCTCTGAGGAGAAAAATAAAGCAGGCCAGCTGGGGCAGCCTAACTTTGCTGGGAAATTCACAATAGGCACGGAACTGTACAGCCTGGAAATATCTTGTTCAGGAGGGAGAGAGACACGTGTGTCTGCCCGAGAGAGGCAATGCCTGGGGAACCAGAAGCCAAAGAATGGGTGCTCTTAGTGGACCACGAAGTGGGAATACAGGTGCAGTTGCCCTGAACTGTGACACTGAGGTTAGGAACAAGCTTCCCATAGGGACAAGTGACCCAGAACTGCCCACAATGGAGGTACATGCATGTACACTTGAAACTGTTAGTGCTGATGGGATATTGGTCTAGATGGACCATTGTTCTGATCTGGTATGGCAATTCCTATAAGCTTATATCCTTTCTGCAGAGAATGATCTTTCAGCTCCGGGTTCAGAGGTGCACAAAGTATTTTCCTTTACCTTACTTGGAAGCTATCTCCTTCTTCCAACAACTTTCTTAAAGAATCCATAGGTTTTTCTAAAACAACTAATGCCATTCGTCTTCATGCAGCTGTGTTATGATCTATTAGACCTATGTCAATGGAAAGAAATGCAAACCCAAAGGATGTGGCACCATACAGAGGTCTAGGCAGATCACACAGAGGCCGTGCATACTTTCCGGCACATCCATGAAATAATAGGAAGTATGGTTCCCTCCAACAGAGGACTGAAGCTGTTATACATTTATGCAAATATCTATTATATTTAGCTAAACAAAATGACAAAACAAAAATACATACCCTGTCACCAGTGCAACAAAACCCACAGACAAGCTCTTGCCAGCGTGTATCATCAGTGTGTTTGATTACCCAGTATGAGCCAGAAGCTTAAATAACCTCTAACAGGCAACAATGAAATGATGCATGGTGACAAGTTAAAAAGGTACGGAAATATTCCTGCACCAATTATAATTACGGCATATAAACTAATAACAAGCAACAGCATTTTGAACGAGTGACTTACAAGGGCAGAGATAACAAATATCAATGAAAGAGCTCAGTAATTTTACTAATACTCAGAACAAGGTCATGTCCTTCAATAATTCCAGCTAAGTACCAACCGACAGTTTTCAAAGCCACACACACTAAGATTCAATTTCATATTTGACAGCACAGAATTCACATGAACTATTCACAAGGTTTGTGCCACAAATGGTGGAATGTTTATGACACTAGCTATTCTCACAAGTTTTTTACCATCTTGGGCTTCATCTGAACTGGATGAAGTTCCAGTTCCTCTTTTGTTTCCTATCAATCTTAGAATAAAAACCTTAGGTTCCAGTTCTAATCTGAAATTCAGGGGTGTGGCAAGGAGTCAAATGTGTGTATCTGGTTTAGGCTCATCCTCATTTAATACATAAAAGAAACTGTTGGCTTAGTGCATCATAATATCATGACACAGTTTATAAAAGCAAAAGCTATATGTTACAAAAATCAGCTGTGGAATTTGGCCCCAAAATAAAAGTACCATTTGCAAAAGCTTGTCCTTTGCTTGTACCAGCTGAACCCCACTCTCTAGTGGAAACCTGCCTGGGTTCTGGCATTGGGTTCCTACAGTCATGCATCAATACAACCTTTAAGAAAGCGCACAACTGTATCCAGGTCTGAAGTTTGGGGAAGTTCAGGTTCCTGATCATGTAGTCATTTGCCCACACATAAGTCTAAGGGCAGGTCTATGCTACAGCCGGGATTGACGCACTCAGATTGATCCACCAGCAGTCAATTTAGCGCGTCTAGTGAAGACCCATCAAATCGACCGCAGATCGCTCTCCAGTCAACCCCTGTACTCTACCCACAATGAGAAGAGTAAGGTAAGGCGACGGGAGACTTTCTCCTGTCGACCCCCCGCGGTGTAGACCCCGCGGTAACTCGACCTAAGGTACGTCAACTTCAGCTACGTTATTTACATAGTTGGAGTTGCGTAGCGTAGGTTGACTTACCGCAGTAGTGGAGACAGCCTAAATGAAAGGAAGGGAGGTGAGGAAAGGTATTGTGAGGGCAGCTGACAGTATTGTTATGGTAAGCATCACCAGATGCCACTATTATACGGAGTTTAGTAGTTCTTTTTTGTAGCTTGCAAGCACTGTTCTGTCCTTTAAGAAATACTGTATTGTTCATTTTGTGATGCAGGTTCTTTCTAAAGAAGCTGTTGTAAACAGGACAATTTGCTCTCTGCCTTCATCTCTCTAACTAGAACCAATTCTTCAGGCAGAATTTGAGTTTGAGAGCTTGGGGCATTGAGTGTTTGGCTGAGATTTCTGAGAGGGGATTGCCTGAGTGCCATTTCAAGAACTAGTATATAGGGTGTAAAATAAGCAAATTGCAATAAGAATATACCCAGATTATGAGTTACTGATTTCTCTTCCAATAGGAAGCTGACCTGCAATGCCCTGACATATGCTACCAGTCAGCAGAGGGGCAACTGAGCCCATGGCCATTGCATCTGAGGTTTTGGGACAGGCTACTCTGTTATCAGGAATTAACACCACAATATGGAGGAGATGCAGAGTACTTTCTGTTTCAGCCTCTCTCTGTCTCTCTCTCTCATTTTAGAACCGGGGCACTCTTTTGTATTTGCACACACTGTACTTCTCAGCACAGACACAAGTATTATACATTAGCTTTGATTTGAAAGGAAAAGTCTATTTTCTGCCATTGCCTTTGTTATCATTGTGAAGCAGGGCACAGGTCTAAACTGAGTAATTTCTATATGAGTAAATGAAAGCCTAGTTGGAAAAGAGAAATATTTCTGACATTTTAACTTAAGCAAACCCACCATTCTGAAAACCATTACTAGATTAATCTTCATAGTTTTCAGTATTCTGCATATAAGATAACTTAGCAGATAAATAACATTTTAAATATTCTAAGTAATATACAGATATTAACCAATTATTCCTCACAACATTCCTGTAAAGTAGTAGTCTGTTCCTTCAGTGGGAAATGGTTTGGGCACTAGGTGGGTAAGTACAGTTTATCCACATTTTACAGATTGGGAAAACAGAGAAACATGAAGTGACTTACCCAAGGCAATGCAGAGCCAGGTTTAGAACATATGACCACCTAACTCCATGCTCATTCCTCCAGCCTGCACTACCTCCTGCCAAAATCCTTTTTTATACTGCAAAATGAATTACAAGACACTAGTAGATTTCATTTGAACCATCTGAATTACCATGTCAAAGTTCCAAAGAAGAACGGTCTTCTATGAAATTCTGAAAAACCTAATCTATATATAGGAAGGGAACTCCATAGACATTTTTCATGCATCTGTCTAGATTCCTTTCAAACCTATAGGCAAAAGTTTCTGAAAAGCCTTACCCTGTATAGTGAGAAATATTGGAATTAAGCTTCATCTACACATTATTACTTGAATGTTATTATACCTAAAGCTGAGGCATAGATAGGGTTAAGTTAACTATTATTTTGGGAAAAAAAATTCAGTAAGAATAATAAACCAGACAGTCTCTCAGTGGAGCTCTGCAGTGCCCTTAGAAGAGTTTTAAAATTTCAAGAATGCCTTGCAGAGACTATACAGCACTGTTTTTACAAGATCAACATAAACATAATTTGTTATTTTTGAAGAAAGCATTATTACAAAGTGCAAGATGCTTAACTATTGCAAATTTTGATTGTGGCAAATTAACCATTCTGGGGCAATCGTTGTTGTTCCTAAACAATTTACTATATGAAGAAAAGTTCAATTTAAAACATGATTGTCAAGATGGTGCAAGTAGTATTTATGCCCACAAAGGACAGTGCAAATGGAAAGCTAGTGGGATATAGGTGAAAAAATGTGTATGTTTTAGCAAAGGTGAGTTTCATTAGCACACAGTGAAGCTGAATGCATGTTAAGTTGAACAGTGGAACTTTATTAAACCCTGTGTACTGCTCTGTCCACGTGGCTACATTGCTTCCAGGCCAGCTCCTCACATTCCCTATTTTCCTAGTGTCCCCTCAATCGCAACCCCCATAGGGAAAATGGGCCTTCTGACTGCGGTTCCACTGATCATGATACAGAATCTGGCCAATAAAATGTTGCACCTGCAATGGAATCTTCAAAGGAGCATCCTGGCCACAAGCAACATCATGGGAGAAAAAGTTTTGGATCAGAAAGTGCACTCTTAAGTGTCTGCACCGGTAGAGAAACCCATGCCAGCTAGTCTGCATTACCTCATTAGACCAGTCAAGTTATTCAGAGCTGCCAGACACAAAGAGGCATTTGCCTGGCAGCAATTTGTGGCTGCTTGCACTAAGCAGCCTAATTCCAATGCACATTTCAGACAAAGTCAGAGAGGAGGGAGAAGAGAAAACCTAAACATTCTGAAGACAACACAGAATGCAGCCACAACTCCATCCTTGTCCCCTCCCCAAGTCCCTGTTCCAAATCAGGCAGAGCAGGGATCTGAACCTGGGTCTTTCACATTGCTAGTGTTATTGGCTATTTTTCATTTGGGAAGTGGAGGGGGGGGGCCTCACTCTCTCTAAATATCATCCCGTACCTGAGAAACCATTCATTTGTTTTGTTGTTGTTGAAACTGACCCTTGCCTGCAAAAAGTTTGGTTTCAATGAATCAACATTTTCGGACAAAAACCCATTTAACCCATTAACTGAAAAATTCCTGACCAGTTCTAGTGTCCCGTGTCAGTGGAGAGTTAATTACTACTGAGAAGCATCAGAAGAACATAGGTTTTAAGGAGAAATTTGTAAGGAAAAAAAAAAAGTCAGGGGAGATTGGTGCCTGGAACAATGGTGATTGTTCCAAGTATAAAAGAGAATAATACGTGTTCTGGAGAGTATTACACTTTTGAGGAGCTTCTTTTTACTGTAGAATATTTAATGATTCTTTAAGATTAGCACGAAATTAATTTAATAAGTCATCATACAGCTATTTGCATATATTTCACATTTCCTGGTTTTCTCCATATTCAAACAGCTCTTAGAATATTTTTGCATGTAATGTAATAATTACAATTCATATATTTCAAAATATTATGAGAAAGGAATGGTAGAAACTGGAACACAGAAGAAGTAAAATAGAAAAAACATCCAGTTCATAACTCTGACAGATCTATCTTAATGCAATAAGATAAAAACTCAAATATTCTCAAACACTCTGAGGTGTGGGATAGCGGACTAAAATCCTGGTGAGTCTTATTTAGAACATCACACGCTGCTCCCTACAGCAGTTATTTCAAGGAAATACGGTGCTATATCACTTGTACATTTTTATGGTTTGAAGATTCTTTTCCTTGTTACACTGCGAAAATATTTTCAGATTTGATTACAAGTCAACTGAAGTGAGACAAAACAAAACAAGTTTGATTAAAATAATTCACTTAAAATAATTTGTTGAGAACTATTGTTCTCTGCTTTTGTCCCTGTCCCATCTTCATTCTCATAGAGAAGGTGGGTTTATTAACTATTTCACTTTATCTCTATACTTGGCTTTGTTTACTGCGTTTGTTTGGCTTACTGAGCTTCTGTTAGATGAGGTAGAGTAGCAGGACACTGCAGTGACATTTTTTCGAAACACACTTTTCAGGGAAAACTTGTCTGCTATTATGTATTTGTACAACACCTAGCACAATGGAGCCTAATCTCATTTGGGGCCTCATGGTGCTGCTGAATAGCAAGAATTAATAATATCTAGTACTTTGTGTGTAAGAATCTTTTCCTAAATATCTGCGTGGACTATGATTTCACCTGCAGTTGGCTTTTGAATGTGAGTTAAGGTGTTAAAAGGATAGTGCGTACATTGAGATAAATCTTGATCACCTTATTCATGCAAGTGAGACTCACATCAATAGGAATAAAAACCAGAATTCAGCAAGGTACTTGTGCACATGAGTAAATCCACTGACCTTCTCATGTGCTTAAACTTAGGCATGTTTTTAAGTACTTTGCTGAATCAGGACCAACATACGCAAGATTTGGACCAAATATATTAATCTTCCAAAATCCATGGCAAGTCAGGAGTCTTGTTTCCTTCCAGTGTTACAGCAACAGTTTCCCCTTAATTCTGTAGTGTGTTTGAACTAGTTTCAGAAATCGTTTGTACACTCCGCTATGTTCTAATAGGTAGGTAGGTAAACAACTCTTCTTCACACTTCCATTTGTGGCAAGAAAATTATGTCAAGCTGAGGCGCTGAGAAATTCCTAAACAACATAGAACTTGTTTACATATAATTGTCATGATTAATAATAAATGTGTGGGATGAAAGCTCCCCTGAAAATATGACATATACCAGCAACATTTTTAAATAGGCTTCTTATTAAAAATGTCCATCAATGGCACTATAAGTTTGTTCTGTAACTAATAATTTTGCTGCCAATAGTAAAATAAAACACATCTCTGAAGTAATTTTATCCTGATAATAATCAGATTCCAACACATCCCTCCTCATGTTCATATATTTACATTGTTCTTCCTTTTTAAGTACACACTTCCTTTAAAATGTTTATCCACTTAACATACAAAGAAACAGTTTCACAACAAGTACAAGCATTACTTAAATACAGATGAAGTGGCTGGCTAGCATTCTGATATCACAAGCAGGTCTTTGAGCACTTGCACTGAAACAGATTTGTTGATGTGAAGATAAGGCCCTTTGCTATCATGAGATACTGTAGTAACAATATCATCAGCAATGATGCATTTGTCATTGTTCCCAGTGAGGTAACTGTGCGGTTACACGCTGTTCTGCTGAAACAATGGGATATCATTATAAAGTAATGTCTATGTGGAACAAATTCATTGCCCATATCTAACCAGTGAAATATTTTTTTTAAAATTTGTACAAATAATATCCAAGGCACTCCAAGTATTATTTTCATACTTGTGATGCAAGAAACTTGTTTTCACACTTTGAAGAAGCTACCGGTTTCAGAGTAACAGCCGTGTTAGTCTGTATTCGTAAAAAGAAAAAAGAAAAGGAGTACTTGTGGCACCTTAGAGACTAACCAGTTTATTTGAGCATGAGCTTTCGTGAGCTACAGCTCACTTCATCCGATGAAGTGAGCTGTAGCTCACGAAAGCTCATGCTCAAATAAACTGGTTAGTCTCTAAGGTGCCACAAGTACTCCTTTTCTTTTTTCTTTTGAAGAAGCTACCAACTGTCAAAACGCTGGAGCCAGCATTTTTTCAGTCACAGCTGATCCTACCAGCACTAATCACTGAAAAAACAAACAAACATCTCTCCAGATGAACTGGAATACAGAACTTGAAGTATAAACTCATGAACAACCTATAAACTGGATCAGAGTTTTTAAAAGGCCTTTAAACTCTGACCCAGCTTATAAGTTGTTCATGAACTGTTCAGTTCAACTATTTTTTATTTGTGGCATTTGAAATTTGAATGAATGTTCCTGAATGCTCTTTCTATGCAATTTGACCACTTGTTTCATTAAATCTGCTAAACCATTTTGCTCATGTACAGTGTAGCACTTGAAGGCTTTGCTCCTATATCTATTTTTATTGTTTCATAATAAATATTTTGTTTCTCCATGAGACTTTTTAAAAAATAATCATCTATGAAGGTGTCCAATGACAGTCCCTTTCACTTACATAATTAACAATAGTTAGCAAGACTTTGCACTAACTTTGTCTGTTATTCCTGGCTCTTGAGACACCTTACGGACATTTTAGAGACTAACCAATTTATTTGAGCATAAGCTTTCGTGAGCTACAGCATCCGATGAAGTGAGCTGTAGCTCACGAAAGCTTATGCTCAAATAAATTGGTTAGTCTCTAAGGTGCCACAAGTACTCCTTTTCTTTTTGCGAATACAGACTAACACGGCTGTTACTCTGAAACCTTACGGACATTGAAGGGCCAAATCCTGCTTCCCTCTCATATTAATAGGCCACTGATAGCTCAATGCAGGACTTGAGCCTGTATCTTACAATATACCTTTGTGAGGTATACGTGAAAAAACCCCAATTTCAGTAGAAGGATTTAGCTGAGATTTTCAAAGCCGTGTAAGAAGGGATTTAGTTCTAATGGATGATATGTCGTTAAATCTCCTGTATTGCTTTAAAAATGTACACCTTTCTACTTAGGGGCACATTTGTCCTCTATTACTTAGGTCCCAATTCCACACTACTGCCAGGAGTTTTGTCATAGTCTTCAACATAGTTACTGTACTGGCTGTGTTTGAGGGAAAACAAGTAGATTTTTTGGTGCTGGATGGATTACAAAGCCCTGACAGAGGCACTGGAGCAGAGTGAAAGCCTCCCTCATATGAAGACAGGGCTTGGGCAGCATTTGCAGACTGGAAATGCCAGGCTAGAGAAACGCTCAAGACTATGGGAATAGCTCAGCTGACTACTAGCAAAAGCCAAACTGGGATGGGATACAATAGTACAGGACAGCCTAGCGTGAGACTATTTCATTGCTAATGCAGGTTGAGCGGATGTCCAGATACAGCCCCAGAGTGCAAAACTACAGACACTCAATAAAACCATCATCCTAGGCAGTAAACTGAATCTGATACACAAGTGCAAGGGAGCAGCACAGAGAATTCGGGGCCACTGAGCACAGGGATGCAGTAGTGAGGATGAAGGGATCAATAACACAATTAAAAGTTTGCAGGAAGCCGTAGAAACACTGATTAGGGAAGTAAGACAGCTCCAGATAGAAAGACAGCAGTAACTGCACAGTGACAAAAGGTACTGAGATTGAGACATGAAGGTTTTTGATCCAGAGGAACAAGGTAATGGTTGGGCCCGATGGAGCATTGGAGTTAATTAGCAAATATTGCAGAGGGTTGGGCCTGCTGAAAATGTGGAAAGTCTGGACATTTTAAAGGGGATTTCCCACTGACTAAAACAGATATTGGACAGACTAGTGCAGGGTCTAGCACACTAGCTGATTATTAGCAATTTGTAGGCCACAGAAGTATCTGAGTTCAACTGTGGAGAGCGATATCTGTCTGCCCAAGATCCTAATGGATTCTAGTGCACAAGTTTCTATATTACCTGAAAGGTTATGGATAGAAGACCTCTCAGGAGAGTCCTCAGAAACTAACTCCCTGCTCTGTGGTGATCACAGTGGCAAATGGCCAATGACTGAAAGAATCAATAATTGAGAAACTGCTATAAAAACTGGCAACCTTAAATTGGTAAGGAATTTTATTGTGTCAGGGGACTCTCATCAAGGGGCATTGGTTGGAACTGATTTTCTCATGAGGTATGGAGTTAACGTTAATATGGGGGATAAAACATGCGCTATAATTGGAAAATGCATTCCTGGAATTTGCTGGAATGATGCCACTGGTGTATGTTGGGTAACCGTGGTAGAAGATGTAATAATTCCCTCCAGAGTGGAAGGGTAAATTCCAACTCAGTTAACAGATATAGGAAATAATGACTAGAGATCATTATGGAGCCATCTGGTGGGACATCGAGAAGGTATGATTTGCTACTTGCGTGCTCTCTTGGAACCACAAAAAAGGAGGTAGACAGGTCTGTATAGCTAATTTAGCAGTAGATCCTCAGATTTTAAAGCATGGCACTAAATTATGAGAGTTTCTCCTTTGTTTTGGAGAGGAAGGAATAGTCAATGAAAAAAGTGAGAAACCAAGTAATTGCCAACCTATTAAATGGGTCCTAGACAGGTGCCCATACATTGCCAATCAGATTTTGACAAGAAGTTTTATGGAAACTCCAGCTAGAATCAAGATAGATGCAGCAGTAGAGACCACTTCATTCTGTCACTTCACCAATGTGATTCCTAAGAGGGGTGGGCTAGCATGTCAGGAGATGGTGAAAAATCTGAGCAAGGTAGAGATCCTGTCTCATAGCAAATGTTAGCTATCTGGTCAAATAGTCAGGATTTAAAGGTAAGAACAGAAAAGTCCATCAGTGCCCTTGTATTAAAGCAAATGAGTCTTATGATCACATGGGAGATATCTCAGCATAGAGAGCCTCACAAACCATGCATCAACCAGGCTCTACTGGCCAGGATGGAGTGCAGCTGTGGAGCGATGGACTCCAACCTGCACTAACTATGCTGCCAGGAAGTTGATAATTCTCATACCCAGAGCACCTGTGGTGATGACAAGTGACATTTCCTCTCAAGGGTAGCAGTCAATATACTGGGCTGTCCACTTGGCACAAAGATTGTGTTTGCACAGTCAGTTCTGCTTGTGGTATAAAGGTATTATTTTGTTTGTGGTATAAATGTAAAGACGTCTCTCTTTCGAAAGGGGGAAGAGCATCACTAGGTTATTGTGCTGGCTGGCTCTGTTTGTGCCACATCTACAGACAGGCCCTAAAGCCCGTGGCTGCTCTCAGACCCCTGGCTTAGGAAATAACCCTGAGAGGAAATTCCAGATAGGAGGATGCTTTCTAGCTGGGGTAGAAACTGAAAGTGTTGAGTTAGCAGCACCAGCAGTGGGATGGGGGCGTATCCTCTATCCCCTCTTCCAGTAATAAACATTTGTTGTGTTGTTTACTGAGCTCATGCCAGTTTCATCATTCAAGAGACTCTGCCTGTTTGTGCTAATTCATCAAGAAGAAGACTGTGAGGTTGCACAGCACTATCTGCAAGGTAACCAATTGTAGACCTTGTGGGGCAGGGACCTGGTATTTTTATTTAGTGCCTGTTGCTATTATGTAATAAGATAATAATACAAAATAAGGAATAACTGGTTAATTTAAGTATGTAATATTGCTAAGTGACCCATCCAGTATTTTTGTATACAGTCAGGGATGATGACAGAGGGGAAAGGGAAGACAATTGTACTGGGGCTCTGAGCTCAGGGGATCTCCAAAAACATCTGTAAACTAAAGTGTAACATACGTAAATAAAATGAAATGGGAGCGGGGCGCATCTCAGCGAACATGATGTACCAAGGTCCCAAATATCTCTCAGTGGCCCATATACAGTATTGTAAAACTGAAAGATTATCCTATGTGACATATTCAAATTGTCAGAATATAGTGCAATTATAATGGTGATATTGAATATAATTATATCTTTGCCACAGCCACATTGTAGCATTCATTAGTCAAAATGTGAGTGATGCTGTTTAAACAAGACCCTAATGTTAATAAATCACCACTCAAAGTTCTAAATATATTGAGACATAGCTGACAGATATACCTACTTGCTAGCTTCTAGTAATCCTTTGCAGGGTTTTAAAAATAAATTGCCCATCCATCAACTTCTGTGTTTCTTCAGAGAATGGTGTGGCATTACTAACTTTCAAAAATAAAACTCTGACTTAAAGATAGTTTATAAAATGCCCTGGCTTCCAAAGGCATACTAGCGGGAACTTTACATTAATAGAATCTCACTATTTACACCAAATGGGAAAAGTTGGATCTGGATAGAGCCCTTTTCAATGTTTTTAATAAAGTAAATACTAATGGAAACTGAGTGATCTTGGGAGACTTTAACTTCCCAGATATAGACTGGAGGACGAGC
Organism: Natator depressus; assembly: GCF_965152275.1. NCBI lineage: Eukaryota > Metazoa > Chordata > Testudines > Cheloniidae > Natator > Natator depressus. The sequence continues at coordinate 17,858,187 of NC_134245.1, forward strand.
GCTAGTAATAATAATAGGGCTCAGATTTTCCTAGATGCGATAGCTGACGGATTCCTTCAGCAAGTAGTTGCTGAACCAACTAGAGGGAATGCCATTTTAGATTTGGTCTTGGTGAGTAATGAGGACCTCATAGAAGAAATGGTTGTAGGGAATAATCTTGGTTCAAGTGATCATGAGCTAATTCAGTTCAAACTGAACGGAAGGATTAACAAAAATAAATCTGCAACTAGGGTTTTTGATTTCAAAAGGGCTGACTTTCAAAAATTAAGGAAATTAGTTAGGGAAGTGGATTGGACTGAAGAACTTATGGATCTAAAGGTAGAGGAGGCCTGGGATTACTGTAAATCAAAGCTGCAGAAGCTATTGGAAGCCTGCATCCCAAGAAAGGGGAAAAAATTCATAGGCAGGAGTTGTAGACCAAGCTGGATGAGCACGCATCTCAGAGAGGTGATTAAGAAAAAGCAGAAAGCATGGAGGGAGTGGAAGATGGGAAGGATCAGCAAGGAAAGCTACCTTATTGAGGTCAGATCATGTAGGGATAAAGTGAGACAGGCTAAAAGTCAAGTAGAGTTGGACCTCACAAAGGGAATTAAAACCAATAGTGAAAAGGTTCTATAGCCATATAAATAAGAAGAAAAGAAAGAAAGAAGAAGTGGGACCGCCAAACACTGAGGATGGAGTGGAGGTTAAGGATAATCTAGGCATGGCCCAATATCTAAACAAATACTTTGCCTCAGTCTTTAATAAGGCTAAAGAGGATCTTAGGGATAATGGTAGCATGACAAATGGGAATGAGGATATGGAGGTAGATATTACCATATCTGAGGTAGAAGCGAAACTCAAACAGCTTAATGGGACTCAATCGGGTGGCCCAGATAATCTTCATCCAAGAATATTAAAGGAATTTGCACCCGAAATTGCAAGCCCATTAGCAAGAATTTTTAATGAATCTGTAAACTCAGGAGTTGTACCGTATGATTGGAGAATTGCTAACACAGTTCCTATTTTTAAGAAAGGGAAAAAAGTGATCTGGGTAATTACAGGCTTGTAAGTTTGACATCTGTAGTATGCAAGGTCTTGGAAAAATTTTTGAAGGAGAAAGTAGTTAAGGACATTGAAGTCAATGGTAAATGGGACAAAATACAACATGGTTTTACAAAAGGTAGATCGTGCCAAACCAACCTGATCTCCTTCTTTGAGAAAGTAACAGATTTTTTAGACAAAGGAAACGCAGTGGATCTAATTTACCTAGATTTCAGTAAGGTGTTTGATACCATGCCACATGGGGAATTATTAGTTAAATTGGAAAAGATGGGGATCAATATGAAGGTGGATAAGGAATTGGTTAAAGGGGAGATTACAACGGGTCCTACTGAAAGGTGAACTGTCAGGCTGGAGGGAGGTTACCAGTGGAGTTCCTCAAGGATCAGTTTTGGGACCAATCTTATTTAATCTTTTTATTACTGACCTCAGCACAAAAAGTGAGAGTGTGATAATAAAGTCTGCAGATGATACAAAGCTGGGAGGTATTGCCAATTTAGAGAAGGACAGGGATATCATACAGGAGGATCTGGATGACTTTGTAAACTGGAGTAATAGTAATAGGATGAAATTTAATAGTGAGAAGTATAAGGTTATGCATTTAGGGATTAATGACAAGAATTTTAGTTATAAGCTGGGGATGCATCAATTAGAAGTAACGGAGGAGGAGAAGGACCTTGGAGTATTGGTTGATCGTAGGATGACTATGAGCCGCCAATGTGATATGGCTGTGAAAAAAGCTAATGCGGTCTTGGGATGCATCAGGAGAGGTATTTCCAGTAAGGATAAGGAGGTTTTAGTACCGTTATACAAGGCACTGGTGAGACCTCACCTGGAATACTGTGTGCAGTTCTGGTCTCCCATGTTTAAGAAGGATGAATTCAAACTGGAACAGGTACAGAGAAGGGCTACTAGGATGATCCAAGGAATGGAAAACTTGTCTTATGAAAGGAGACTCAAGGAGCTTGGCTTGTTTAGCCTAACTAAAAGAAGGTTGAGGGGAGATATGATTGCTCTCTATAAATATATCAGAGGGATAAATACTGGAGAGGGAGAGGAATTATTTAAGCTCAGTACCAATGTGGACACAAGAACAAATGGATATAAACTGGTCACCAGGAAGTTTAGACTTGAAATTAGAGGAAGGTTTCTAACCATCAGAGGAGTGAAGTTTTGGAATAGCCTTCCAAGGGAAGCAGTGGGGGCAAAAGATCTATCTGGCTTTAAGATTAAACTTGATAAGTTTATGGAGGAGATGGTATGATGGGATAACATGATTTTGGTAATTAATTGATCTTTAAATATTCATGATAAATAGGCCTAATGGCCTGTGATGGGATGTTAGATGGGGTGGGATCTGAGTTACCCAGGAAAGAATTTTCTGTAGTATCTGGCTGGAAAATCTTGCCTATATGCTCAGGGTTTAGCTGATCGCCATATTTGGGGTCAGGAAGGAATTTTCCTCCAGGGCAAATTGGAAGAGGCCCTGGAGGTTTTTCGCCTTCCTCTGTAGCATGGGGCACAGGTCACTTGCTGGAGGATTCTCTGCTCCTTGAAGTCTTTAAACCACGATTTGAGGACTTCAATAGCTCAGACATAGGTGAGGTTTTTCAGCAGTGGGTGGGTGAGATTCTGTGGCCTGCGCTGTGCAGGAGGTCAGACTAGACGATCATAATGGTCCCTTCTGACCTTAGTATCTATGAATCTATGAGCATCTTTCATTTCTTCCTGAAATACCAATATTGGTTTCAAAAAATTCCCATACGATTAAATCATACTGGCACATTTAGAAAACAGAACCAGCTATCAAAACTATTACTTTAAACTCCAGCTTTTTCCATGTGGGACACACAAACTTCAAGGATTTTTTGGTACACATTTTTGGTATAGATTTGTCCACCCTGTAAAACAATACGCAGAACTGGTCTGTAGCATTAAAGTAGGAAACTATAAATATACATGATTGTTACTGAATTATTTGCTTTTAAAGTTATGTCTCTGTTAAACAAACATATGCAGAGTGTTCTCTAGCAGGAACAAAAGCAGGCCTCTATCTTGCAATCAGCTGTGTCAGCTTTTGCACAGCCCCACTGAGTTTTATAAGGTTCTGCATAGTGCAGAGGTTCATGCTAGGCTATAATTGGCATAGTTCCTAGTAGCTTATCCAAAAGGGCTATGTCTACACTGCAGCTGGGAGTGAGGCTCCCAGCCCAGTTAGACAGACTCAGGCTATTTGAGCTCAAGGTAGCATGCTAAAAGTATCAGGCTGAATGTTGCAGCTGCAGTGGAAACGCAGGCTTGGCTCAGACACAGGGGGTTTGTGATCCTGAGCTGCCGCCTGAACTACAATGTGCACACTCCTGGACGGGGAGACTTACTCCCAGCTGCAGTGTAGACATACCCAAGGAGGCTGTGGCAGAGTTAGTGCCTACAGACAGATGATGAGGGTCTTGGTTTGAGTCTTTGCTGGACATATGCATAAAGTAATCTCCCCACCACCCAGTGGAGGATTCTGCTACTTATTTCAGTTTCTTCCATGTTTCTACCACCAAATAATAAACATAAGAATTATGGTACAAGTAATAATTTTGGCCTGAAAACAGTGCTAAAGAGATTAAATTGAACAAATTAAATCAAACACTTTTTGGACAAGATTATTCTCAAGGAAGAGACAATGTTGACTTCAGAAGTAGGCACTTCCTCACCCTGTCAGTCTGAATGACTCAACATATTGTATTGGCAGCAAACAGTAAAATACTGTCAACGTGTTCCTTCTCCAAGAAATGCTTAAACTTTTGTAACTAAGGGTTTCAGAGTAGCAGCCGTGTTAGTCTGTATTCGCAAAAAGAAAAGGAGTACTCGTGGCACCTTAGAGACTAACCAATTTATTTGAGCACAAGCGCCGATGAAGTGAGCTGTAGCTCACGAAAGCTTATGCTCAGATAAATTGGTTAGTCTCTAAGGTCCCTCTAGTACTCCTGTTCTTTTTTCATAACCAAGTTAGTCCATCTATATGCTAAAATATTACATAAAGGGAGAAAAGAAGATAAGATAAAAATAATATTCATTTGACTCCTTAGTTGCATCTTTGTTGACAATAGTGTCCTGGAAAGATAATTGCATGAGGATATTTTAATGATCTGAACTAGGAACCAGAACTTCACAAATGACTTGCAAGCTGCCTCCATCTCAGAGGCTATTACCAAAATACTTGTTATAGAGGAGGTTCTTTTTGTTGCACTACATAATTAGTGGATAACAGAACAGAAAAGAAGAAAGGTAGAAACAAAACAAAGGGCAAACTAAAACAACAAGAGCAAATTGCATCACTATACATATTTAATGAGTCCCTGAAAATATCCCAACACAAGGCTTAGAGAGTTAAACTGAAAATGTGTGTATGATAAATGGATATAATACTGTCTATGTAATGGGTTTCCTATTTAAATTTTTGAGGATTTAATCAGTTGGGCACAGCTGTGCAGGATGAACATAAACTATGTTGAAAAATATGTAGACATGTACATTTATCTGCTACAAATTAAGCTCACTTAGAGGTGGTCTTAATGGACCATGTAGCAATCATTACAAGCATAAATTTTAAACTGTCTGTTTCCAGTGAATTTGCTTTGAAAAAAAATTAATGCTCATCCTTAGTGGAGCACAGTAATAAATGGAAGTGCCCTTAATTTGCTAAGCACTAATAACCCAGCAATTATTCATTATGAACCTCATGCTGTATAATGTACGTCTGTTTTAGTTTTATTAGTGATTCTTTACCTAACCGGTAAAGGTATAATTTTTATTCCAACTTACACTTATAATTATTTTATGTTTTAAGTGCTATGCCATTTAGTTTACTGAATACCCTGTCCCCTTGGTTAGTTGTAAAACACCTGCACAGTAAAGAATTGGTGGGAACAATAGTGATTTATTACCCTGAAGGCCTTCTGCTTCCACAACAGGAAGCAACGCCACCTTAGAGATCAAAAAGCTACAGCTTCATTACAGTGCACCACATTATAAATAACCTATAAATTATTTAACACACAAAACAAATAACACAACAATGAATGTAAATCAATGACCCATTTGGAGCTGACTAGAAGAAGGTCACAGCTGTTGTAAGTCCCTCCTCAAACACTGTCATTTAAGTGACTGGTATACAGCTTTGCATGCTGTAGGGTGAGCCTAATCATCAGTTGGGGGCTCCCCATTCATCTAAATAGTGTATTATTTTCAAAGGTTATAAATTTTCAAGCTATAAAAACCCAATAACCATGGCTGTATCAGCAACTTTCCATATTTAAAATCCCTGTGAATGCTGATAGGTCAATATACTTCCCTGTTCCTCGCTCTGCTGGTCAGAATCGGTGTTATCATCTTAAGCCCCAATCATGCACTGTGATTCAGGTGAGTGTACTGCTGGCCGTGCACAGAGCCTCAGTGAAGCTGATGGGGCCCCTGCAGGTACAGCAGATCACAATGCCGGATCAGTGGCTTTGATTGTAGTAATGCATATAGAGACTGATTCTACAAAGTGCTGAGCTACTCCTAGAGATTCTGAGTCCCCTCAACTCCGATTATCTTGCAGCAGAACTTTTGGTACTTAAGACCTCCAAAAGTTGTTCAGTACCTTGTATGATCGAGTCCTTAAAGAATGTTAGGCAAAGTTTTCTCCAGAAAATAAATATTCCATTAATAATAATAAATAAATAATGTATAGTATAATAGTATAGTAACACATATAGTTAAGGTTGCTTAACACTTTCCATTATAAGACCCTGTCGTTGTTTATAACTTTGCCAAAGTTTAACTGTTCAGGCTGAAATGTTCCTACCTTGCACAATTTCCCATACCTAGCACAATGGGGCCTTGATCTTATACTACATTATCTCTGTATTTTGCACTGATGTAACTACTGCTGGAATACTGTGTCCAGTTCTGGTGTCCACAATCCAAGAAGAATGCTGATAAATTGGAGTGTCTTCAGAGAAGAGCCACAATAATAATTAAGGGAGTGGAAAACACTCCTTATAGTGATAGACTGAAGGTGCTCAATCTATTTAGTTTAACAAAGAGGTTAAGGGATGACTTCATCAGAGTCTGTAAGTACCTATGTGAGGAACAAATATTTGATGATGGATTCTTTAGTAGACAAAAGTATAACAAGATCCAATAGCTGAAGCTGAAACTAGACAAATGCAGACTGAAAATACAGTGTGAATTTTTAACAGGGAGGATAACTGGTAAATTGTTCCAATGCTTAAGGTTTGTGGTGAATTCTCCATCACTGGAAGTTTTAAAATCAAGATTGGATATTTTGCTAAGACATATGCTCTACTCAAAAAGGAACTGTTTTTTGGTGGTGGGAGGGGAAGGGGGGGTAGTTCTATGGCCTGTGATATGCAGGAGATCAGACCAGATGACCACAGAGGTCTCTTCTGACCTTAAAAGCTATGAAAAAATACATTGATTTGCCCATGTTAAACATTCTTACAACCTTAATTGAGATGCTATAGAGTCTCTTTACTTTGGAGCAGGGACTTGAAATCTCTGATGTCAGGAATGTGCCTTTTGCTTTCCCCATGAAAATCAACCCAAATTTCGCCAAATTACAAACCTTTGAAAATCACAGTTTTCACATACTCAGTAGAGGCTTGTAAAAGGTTGACAACTAAATTGTCCAAAGATTCTGCCTTAAGTGGCCATGCTCCAATCCAGAACTGCAAGACTGAGCTGGCCTTTCGCTACTATGACTTTACTCCTCAGCAGGCAAGAGCAGCTACGGTGGTGGGCATCTGAACTGAAAGTAGGGAGACTCCCTGTCCTGTGCTCTCAATACACTCCCAGCTGGCACCCATTGAGAAGGAGGAGGAAGTAGCCTGATTAGAATACAGAGAAGTGGGAAACAGAGATGCTACTGAATGAGTCAGGGTTTCTATGGAGAAAATAGTACGTGATCACTGTAATTAAAGACTGTATGATAATGTGTTCTCACCAAGAGGCTTCATTAAGGTCACACAGGCAACTACAAATCTGGAATTGCTTAAATTTTGAGTGTTTTACTTTGCATCCTTAACATTCTTTTTATGTAGTTATATGTAATTACTGGTATAAAGGCCTGGCTCTCACTGACTTCAATAGAGTTTGGACCAGGCTGATATTGTAATATATTTGACTGTTTTTTTTTATGGTCCAGATAACTATGGATTCCCTGTCCTGATGATCTTACAGTCTAAAATTAAGATGAGAACAGGTGGAGACAACAAATGGAATCATGACAGAGACTATCTGATGTTATGATCAGTTGGGGGGAGGCTAGTGCCACATGTCTTGAATGTAATGAATATTTCATTGAGTTCAAGAGTGAATTTAGAGAGACAGTCACATCATATGTTCTACATTGCACTGAAGGATATTTGTGCTGAAATGTTGGTTGTTCAAATCTTCCAAAGGCCAAAAAACCCAACATCCCACTACCGAGAAAGTATCATTGTGAGTAACTATATTATTGCTCAGTGCTGTAGTAGCAGGTCTCCTTGAGCATTAGTCAGAGGCCCTTGAGTTTTCACTCTGAAGCTTGTTACGAGCTGTGAGGAAGCATGAAGGCATGTGAAATACTTATTCACTTGATTTAGTAAAATTCAAGAGTAAAAAGAAGTAAAAGAAAGTTGTTTTTCTGTAACTCTATTTAACCTTTAAGTGCTGCATCTTGAATTTTGACAAAGCAAAGGTTTATGATGCCATAAAACAGCAGCAAACTCATGGAAAATTCTCTCTCATTACTATGCTTGACAGCTGTTTATATGGTGCCATTTTTCATTCATCCCAAGGTAATAAGGTCATCAGAGATGAGTTCAAATACAATGGTTGGCACTAGATCTAAAGTTCCACCAAGTTCAGTTTCCTGATTTTGCCCCAAACATCCAGGCCAGTCTCTCTCTGATTCCAAAGCACCTGCTTTTTGCCTCTGTAGACTTAGGTCTGCCTTTTGCCCTAAGTCACAAGTGAAAATAAATGTTTTATTTTCTAGGAAACAAAGGTACATTCCCTTTCACACCCCAAAATACTATTTACGTCAAAAGGGAATGCAAGATTGGATGCTTTGTTTTTGAAAGTGTCACAGAAATAGCTAAAGCACAGTACAGTACAATATGATATAGCAATAGAAAGCAAATAGGCAATATAAAAACAACTGTAAAAATACTTGTGAAAACATTTTATCCTGACTAAGCATAAGTTAGTGCAGTTATGGCTGTGCTGTAGTAATATACACTACAAAACCAGTGAAAAGCACCTTTTATTGACTGTTTATTTAAAGCACTGGAGCAGTCCCCCATATCAAAGGGTAGCATCCCTTTCTAGAGATACACATCTCTCAAATCCATATAGTCACATTATCAAAAACGGCTCTATGAATCTGTAATAAAGAGTATACTTCCCCAGTACTCTATTCACAGCAAAATCTGGAAATTAGGTACTGAATTATGGATCTGGACTGCATTTGTGCATAACTAAAACTTTATAGGAACATCCAGGAAATGTTACTGTTATCACCATAATTGGTGAATTTGAGATTATCAAAGTAAGAATTTCAAAATATCTACTTTTCCACTAATTCAATAAAATACCAATATATGAGGGTCAAATCCTAGGTCAATGGAAGTTTTGCCTGAGTAAGAATTTGGCCTACTTATTTCAAATCCTTTGAAGGATTTATCTCTGTATGAATGAATACACATATAAAGTGTATGTATGTATACACACACATATATGTAAATACTTTCTATGTAATAATACATAATGTATATGCATGTATAACTCAGAGGGAGATAAAACAAAACAAAACACTCTTGACCAAGTTCTCCTGTGGTGTAACTCCACAAAATTAGAATAAATAACATTTATAAATTCCAGTAATAAAATAAATTGTGGACATATTAAAATTGTTAAATATATAAGCTGTCTTCTATAAGCTTGCCTTTGTGTAGTTACACACAAATGGTATGAACAATCACTATAAATGATTATAAAACTCAAGACTCTGGATTCTGTTATCTCTCTGCAAGATACGAATAAATCCCATTGAAAGGAATAGGGTCCTACTGAGTTTTGCATATCCATTCTAAATATTTACATTGTTTTGTGTAGTCAGAATGCAATAAAGCTGGCTTTCTTCATTATAGGCCAGATTCTGTGTTAGCCTTATTAGGGTACACAATGGAGAAGGTATATCTACCCCCTTGGGGGGTCACACGGCTCCTGAAAGGGGAAGGGAAGAAGCGGGCACATGGACCAAGCAGTACAGCTTGCTGATCACCCAGAGAAAAACAATCTGCGCTCCGCAGAAGTATTTTTCCCCCTCTCTCAAACTCTCTCCCTCTCGCACGCCACCCACACTGGACTTGGAACCACATTTGGAAACTACCTAATTTCTGAAAAACATCTTTATAACACCGTTTGCCTTGTGATTGTGGATCAGGTCAAACTATATTAGAGCTATGTTTCAGAATTCCATTCTAGCCTGTTTAAACATAGTCTGGCACCCATCTCCATTGGCCATCTAAGACATGTTAATATCAGGATTTACATTAGTTTAGTTTAAACACAGTTTTGAGATCCAGGGCCCAATTCTCCAAGTCCTCAACCTGCAGAACTATCACTGAAATTAATGACAAACCTGTGATGGAAATATCAAACCACTGTCTGGACAAAGCTACTTTTCCTAGACATAATGTCTCCTATTTTGTTTGAAATTTCAAGCCACTCTGACTCCTCCAAATTAGCTGTCTTTCCTCTACCCCATCTTACTGCACTAATTCACCAGCTGTACTATCACCATTTAACTGTAGTGTCGAAGTGACGTGTTAATATCCAATTTACCATTGAAATATATCAGAAAATACCATTAGATATTGCACAGTGAGTATAATCAATACAGTAACAGTTTGCAATACACAGGATCAGAAAATAATATATGTTAGCTTTCCCAATATGGGAGGTTACACTATGGGTTTTCTACATGGGGACACTCAGGAAAGTAAATCCAAATTAACAAAAAGTTTGAATTGAAAGTGAATTAGTTAAACTACATTGATACCTTGTGTGAACTCTCTTGTTCAGCATCAAAATGGCTTTAATTTGGTTAGCTTAATTCATAGTGAATTAAACCTGAAACAGGTAGAATACCAATTGTAGGATTGTGTAGTCTTTTAACAATAAGCCCTTTGGCTTAATATAAAAGTTTCCTGTAGAGCGTTGTCTACATTTTTATTGGGGGGGGGGGGGGAGAACAACTTCAATAATCCCACAGACTGTGAAATAAAAAAAAAATAGAAAAAGGCTCTATTTTATTTTTGTATTATTCTATTTTAGCCCTTCAGCAAACTAGCTATAGATGTCTGGAGTGTATTTTATGAACAAACAAATACATTCTTGGGACACCATTGTGTAAAGAAAGTATTTGGTTTGGAGGATAAAGAAATAAATTAACAGAACTCTTTGTGTGGTACAGCAAAGATATCCTCTATTCACCAAAGCACCAAGCCTCAGCTGCCAGAAGTGACATTGGCACTGCTGCTCTGAGATTCAGTCACGGTGTGAATGTCAGGACTCCAGCCATGCCTTTCTTCTCACTCTCTCTCTCTTTTTTTTCTATGATTTCTCTCTCTTATTATTTTCTGTCTGAGCTAAACAGCATTGAACTTTACCTACCAAATCAAAGTTAACAAATGCTGCCTGCAAAAATGCATGTCTTAACAATTAGTCATTTTCTCACTGGAACATTCTACAGGCTGACTGTTGGGCTTCTGAGATGAGCTGTTCTTTCCAAAACTATGAGCTAGAATACATAGGACAGCAGGTAACTCAGCCTCTTGCTCTTCTTGAGATGCTGTATCACACTAGCTCTCAGAAATTCCCAGTAAAGAAAGTATTGCCAATTTTTACAGTTTTTGTTTACTTAAAAAAGCAACCTCATTAATAGACCGATTGAAAATCAGAATTTCTATCCCACAGGAAATTACAATATTTCAACATTTGTTTTCATCCAAAATTGAGATGACAAGTCAAAATATTGACTTTTTTGTAGCCTGGAAAGTAAAATTTAGGGGTAAAAATCAAAACATTTCATCTTGACATTTTCCAATCAAAACATTTCAACATTCTCAAATTGAAATGTGACAAATTGATTTTCTGAACTGAATCAAAACATTTTGTTTTGGCTTGGTTTGATATTAATTTGTGTCACTCTGAACTGCTACAGTACCTCATGGAAGTTGTAGTCTGAGTACCTCATACTCCTTTTCTCATCAATCAGCTTGGCTTCCTGACCAGTCTACATTTCTCATAATGCACTGCGGTCATGTAACTCATATTAGTCACCATATCAGTTCAACCAAAGGGGAGTTCATAAGGCATCATGGGAGATGTAGTCCAGCCAGGGACCCTGAATCATGAGGCATTAATGTCAAATTGACCTCCCAGAAATGTTTCAATTCAATTCAACACACTGAAATGTTTCAATCTGGACTGACCTGACCTGAAATGAAATATTTAAATTTCCCCCCATGGACAATCAAACTATTTCAGCAATATTTAAATTTTCCATTAAAAAACATATTGACAAAATTCTGACCCGCTCTACCCATTAACAAATCGTAGTGAACAGTATCACAGAATTGCCATTATTTTGTTTTATGACTGAAGCAAATTTTATCCTATTTGGTAGACATAGCTGAACATCTGTTAAACACTTTTTCATTATATATTTTTTATTTAAATGGACAGGGGTATGCATGTAGGCTAGTTCATACGAGAAATCCTTCCTTAAATCTAGAGAGATACAGAAGTACAAGTCCAGCATGGCAAATTCAAATAATCTCTTCAAGATTTAATTGAAGATATAATTATAACTTGAGATCAGGATTAATCAAACATCTATATATTTTTGTTCAATTCTATACTTACTTACAAACAGCACACATAAGAAATAGGATTTCTACCTTTAAAGTAATATCAAGCAAGAACATTATCAAAATCCTCTGAGAAAACCTGGTTGCTTATGTTGATTGGCATAAGATGGGGACAGAGTTATTCAGTGTACTACTTAAAGCTAATAAAATGAAAATAACAATCAGCTAGTTTTAGGAAAGGATTGACATTCTGAACTGTAGCTTCTACAGGTCCACTTATGGGGGACAGGGCACCTTCTATTACAAGATATACTTTATTGCCTGCATGACACCTTTTACAGGTTTAAGAGTTTCATCTTGAAGCTTACGTGCCCACCTGTTCTTTACCATTCTACACTGAGTCACCTTGTAATATCAAATCTTAATTTAAAAAGAAAAGAAAATAGAATCCTGAGTCAGCACATGCTGAACTTTAAGCTCATGCTTAAATCCCACTGAAGTCAATGGGCCTTCAGGACAAATTTACAGTTAAGCACATGTCTAAATCCTTTAGTGAATTAGGGCTCTGGCAGATCAGTGCTAGAGGGCAACTCAAAGAGTATGAGCTGCACTCCAACTAGTTTTTTACATAGTCTTTTAAATTTACACAGGTCAAGTTTACAAATGCTAGTGGCTAGGGAGCAATGAGAAACACCAGGAGCCCATGGAGTCAGACGAGAGTTGCCTGATCTATTTTTAAGACTGTTCTAGTTTTAAAAGGTAGCTCTTCAAAGGCACTAGTTAAAAAATAGAAGTAGAAATGGGGTGTCAAAGGCCCTAATATTTCAGTAAACTGGATCAGGGACCCATTCTATTATACTTTAGGCATTAATGAGGTCGTCAGATATTCTTTAGAGTGCTGTTCACTGGGCCTTTCTACTACACCAATTTAATCCTGTGCCAAACCCTACCACTAGTGGCATGTAGAACATCAGTCCAACTTTACACATTGCAATGAGCCTCTGCACATTTGTTTTAAGATTCCAATTCTGATCTTTTCCTTTCTATCCCTTAACTCCACCCCTTCACAGTTTGTCTCTACTATCCACTTATTGTGCATACTATGACCTAGGTTCCTCTGATAAGGACCATCTGTTTACTTTACATTTGTACAGTACCTAGCACCTATTCCTTGACTGGGGGATCCAAGCACTACTGCACTACAAATAAGAATAAAGAACCAGATCTGTAAGTCCTTTAAACTATGTCACCTGTGCATATGCCTTTTTTGAAGAGTTCTCTACATAGGCTCTGGGTAGAGTTCTTCTTTCATCTATTTCTGGATATCTCTAATCACAACTCAGATTAGTTTAAAAACTGTCAGACCAAAAGACATTTTAGTTTTTATGCTCCACAGAAGGTCATTAGGGCTACCGCATCTGTTCAGGCTTCTGTAGTAAATCAAAGTAAAGCATTTTTCTATCAAGAATGTTAGTGTTTTCTGACTTGGTTTACGTTACATTATTTTTCAGTTAGCTTGTTTTATCCCATTCCTGCCAATCTTTCTTTGCATACTGCTTTGCTTAATAATTTGAGGTGGGCTGTGTGAAAAAGGGACTTGCATAAAATTACTAAAGCGCTAGGATCCTCAGCTCCATCGCTGTTGCTAATACCAAGCTCAGGAAGGGAGAATGCAAAGGTAGTATGCAACTTGACTTCAGCACAAGCTTGTAGAAAGATAATCAGATTCCATAGCTTCATTCGGGATGGCCTACATTTGTGAAGTAAATAGTGACTCACCTGCAAGTTACCCAGTGATGGTTTGACTAGAAAGAAGGGGACAGAAGGTGGTAGGAAAGAAGAGTAAAAAGGACCCAGGCAAGGTGAGTAAGGTAACCTTACTTCTGATTTCCCTTTCTTTTTCTTTTATTAGTATATATCTTAACTGTCACGTTCTCTCACAGAAGGATTGACTATACATTTAGATAGGCTATTCAGTGGAAGCCCATACATGCATTACTCGCGCCTAAGTATTTGGTTTTGAATATTAGTAGCGGCAACCTGATTTTGTTTTTAAAAGTAGGGGAGGAGGAAAGGAGAAGTTGGGGTTGTTAAAGAGTGAAGTTTCATTCTTTGAAGTCAGAGAGGCCTAACAGATGTACAGTCTGGGAAGTTTTCCAGATTCATTTTTAAGAAAGCAAAGTACTTAGCACAGCCTGCACTAAATAGGGTTATTTGGTCTATTATGGTGTGACCAGCAACACAAAATATATTATCTAAATATTTACTGGACAATACAAAACTCAGCAGAAACAGCAAATTTTGCCAGAGTTGGTCACAACTTACCTCCCAATAAAATAAAGGGTTTTCCTGGATAGCTATAGACCTTTCATCATAGACATTTTTATCCACTAGTAAAAGGAGCACACTGAGTTCTCATGCAAAGTGCAGTTCTAGGCTGAAGACAGAACAGACTTTTCAACACCCTGAACAATGGTAGTGTTAATGTCTGATTACATTTATTTAAATGCTGATGCTGCTACTTCTAGCGGAAGCACTTCTGCTGGTAAATATCAGTAATATAGGACATAACTGAAAAATGATGTTGCCTTTCCAAGGATACTGCAGCCAATAATCCCAGTTTAATAGACTTTTAATTTTGTATCCACAATCAATGGACTGATAACATCATTGATGTGGCATCTGTACATCTGAAAATCCTGCACTTGAGCACTGATGGAAATTAAGGAAACAAGTTAAAAGTTTCTTAGTACATTTTTACAGAAATCATAAAAGGCTGTGTTTACACCCCCATTTTGAACTATTTCAGTTAGCTTGAAGAACAGAAGAAAACAGATCCTGTTCAAATCTGTCTCATTGACAGACCCATACGTCTGCATGGAAAGGTACCATACCTGCAGCCTTGTATTCCTGCTGAGTTAAGAGGAAAAAGCTGATCTGATATTCTGCCAGGAGGAATACAATTCCAAGAAAACAAACACAAACATTTCCTGTGAGGAGATGAAAAGGAATGTTTTAATAAGACAAGTGGAATCTTATTTTAATAAAAGTTAGGCTATAATATGGAGACTCAGGAGCCACAGATTTAAGACCCCAGTTCTATAAACACTTCATCACATGCATAACTTGTCTCCTATGAAATCAATGGGACCACTTATAGTATTGATGTTAAAGGCATTTGTGTAAGAGATTGTAGGATCAGGAACAGGTAAAAAACTATTCATGAATAATTTACGTAGCTCTTTTTCTTTTCACAAATTTTTGTGAGTAGATTGCAATTTCCCCCTCTAATTTATTACTTATTTGAAATAATTCTTGGTCTGTAGATTGTTTGAGAGTTTGTTTGAATATTTCATATTCAAGCTCTGTTGATTAGATTTGATTGGACACAAGGGTCACATAGTATATTTCTATTCCCTGACTGGGTGCATGTAACTCTCAGAATCAGGTTTCCAGCATCAGTATTTGTTTTAGCATTTCAAATTCACTTTCCATGAATATGCTACAATGTTCACTTGAAATTTATTGTTTTCATGTGCTGCCAGTAAATTCATTGGCTAGAATATTCTCAGGAAAGGAACACAATATTTTCATTATTACTTTCTCTTATTCTTCAGACATTCTAACAATCCTACTTTTTTACTCTTATCTTTGCAGAACCAATGCAGCTATGGAAGAGGGAGATGAGTCATTTCTGGATCATACACCATCCACAGAATTGTTAAATAAGTTCTGACAGCTAAATCTCTGTTACTGGTGGATACGCACAAGCCAGAGGAAGCCAGCTTGAATTCCAGCTGGAGTGCACAAAGCTAGAAAAAAAGGCATCTTTCTTTCATTTGGAATATGGCAAACTTAATATGGAAGTAACTGGGAAACAATCAAACTGGAAGCCCATAAGTCTACTTTTATAGTATTAGTACTGAATAAGAAAACTTCCAAAATATACCAAATATTAATTTTCATTAGTATTAACATTTACCTATTAATTACAAAATTTCCATCTCTAAAAAAGTGCTTTAGCATTATGCTGCAATAAAATGAATTGCTTAATTTACGCATTTTATGTAACTTGCACTTTTGATAAAAATTTCTCATAATGTTAAATATTTATGCATTGTGTTTTTCAGTGGAAATATTAAATATATACATTAACCATGAGTCTGCAGAGTAGGCTATGAATCCCTTATGTTACAATTAAGTGGTTTACTATATAAAAAGGTAAGCAAATTAAATATTACATCCTAAAGTTACCCTTCAATAATTTAAACAAAAAATTACTCGTATTGTAAAATATTTGATCAAATAAATACAAAAATCTTTATAGAGGAAATGTACCTAAAATATTTTCAATGTTATACTACACAGTCTGATTAATTTGTTGCTTATGTGAATCCTACATTTAGCAGTACTATTTGCTTGATTATAATTAAGGAGTATTAGCACATTCTGGTTTTTGGTCATTGATAGGTCACATAAAATGTCTTTCTGTACTGAAAAATGACACAGGATCTGATTTAAAAAATACATGCCTGCAATTTCTCACAAAAGCTTAGATATCTCTGTTTTGTTGTGTGATATACTGGAGGTTGCATCCCTCCAGTGTTCTCTCCATGAGTAAAATTGCCATATAGGACTGTCGTGGTATAACCACACTGAATTTTGAATTTGCAAAATTAAAAAATCATGAAACTTTCAACTAGAAGATAATTTCATAAGTCCACCCACAAAATAATAATAAGAGTAATAATGACAGCTACTAATCTAATAAAAGTAAGATTTGACATCCCAAAAAGCACATGAAACAATTTGGTTCAAAAAATGATGCAAAATTTTCTACAGTCTCCTGTCATTATATTGTAAGAATGATGGAATCTGCATAACCCTCTCTTAAAGAATAATAATAAGGGAAGGGACATTAAAGGATATATCATAAATGAATTACAACAGCTATCATAGGAGCCAAAAGTCAATGAGCCAGACCTTCAGCTGATGTGACTTGGCATAGCTCCATAGAAATCAGAATTATCTCACTTTACACCATTTGAGGATTTGGACTAGTATTTTCCAACCATTACAATAATTATCCCAGACATCTTCTGTTCAAGCTGCAGTAAATTCAGATGCCACTGTGTGGTAGTTGTTGGAAAATACTACATTTTTAATAACGTCTGCAGTATATAGATGAGTTTTTTAAATGGAATCTCAAGTTAGGAAGGAAGGAAGGACGGAAAATAAAAATAGTCCATTCATATTTAAGACTATGATATACAAGTTATCACATATTGAAACTGGATCAAACTGAGAGTAAAGCTAAAATATTTAATAGGCCATTACCTATACTATTGAAGTCAATGGAACCATACCAATTTACATCAGCTGAGAATCTGGCACACGTATGTAACTAAACATATATTTTAGAACTACTCATTAGTCTACCACCGCCTAGGCACTAGTACATACATATATACATTTTGGTTGAGTCCTCCAATGTCTACTGTAGCAACAAAATACTGTAGCAACCCTTGAATAGACAGAGAATAAAAAAAATACATATGTCCCCATAGCTGTGTGGAGAAAAGATTCCATAGACACAGACTCAGCCTACCTAATGCTTTAATTACCCGTTTCCCCACATGTATGTCACTTTCATCATCGTTCATGTTCTCTGATCTGTTTTATTGTTGAGGAAGGTTTTGTGAACATTTGGTCATGGACCAAAATCAGTAGCCATTTGGAAGCAGACAAATCTATGTCACACTGCAAATGTCTGGAGTTATGGCAGATTTCCAAAGCACAGTGATAAATATAACAAGAGACAGAGAGTTGTTCTGCATCCAGGACTTCTAAATCAAAAGATAAACACCACAAAGTAGATCTAAGACATACAAACATTAAAATCCCTCATATGTTTGTCATTGTCAGTGCTCTCACGCATGTGGTAGTATCACAGAAAACCAATGGGGAATTGAATGGAAAATCTCCAGATATACCTCAATATAATTAAGCAATCTCAATACAGTCTACTTGTTGAAATCACACAGTCATAGAAAAGCTGCCCACTAATAATGAATAGTGTCAGACTCAGAGATCACTTAATCCCTAAAATGCTAGAAATACAAGTATCCATCAGCTTAATTTGTACCTTGCCATAAGAAACTAACCAGTAAGGGACCCTGTAGCAGAAGATGTCATAAGATAGAGTGCTGTTATCAGCAGGTGTTGCTAAACTGCTGATAATTAAACTCAAGATGCCAGTTTATACCAGTTTTAGATATTTTAAGTTAGCAACATCAGCAGATGTCCAACCAGGAGCAATGCCATGGTAACTAACTGACGTATGTGTTAATAAGCTTGATGTAAAAGGCCTAAAAACCTATGGGAGAAGGGTATCCCAACATTAGTTGGGTGAGGAAATACAGGTAAGGAAAAGGGACTGAAACCCCTGCTGAATAGGTAGTAGGCATAGCAGTAATCAGCTAACTTCTGATAAAAAGTAGCACTCAGCCCAGGCACTCCAAGCAGATTTCCTGGAACATGTCAGGCCAAGGACCACTTGTGCATCATCTGAGCTACCATGGAGCTCCCCACACAGAATGGTGTATGTAAATTCTGGATGCTTGTACTATCTCTGCCTACTTTGCTACACTGTAGTGATATTGCTGATTGTGTTAATAAAACTATTGCAAATTCAAAAGGCCTTCCTTAATTCTGAGCATCTCTCCCACATACGCTGGGGTCCTCACTCTCAAATTAACTGTAATTCTTTGGCCAATCTAAAGGCAAATTGAACTCTGCCAAACCACGAAATGTTAAATTGGGAAAGCTAAATACCTAATCAGTACATCAGCCAAGCGCCCCCATGAGTGAATGGCAGTCTGGCCAAACACAGAAATATTTATTTGGGATTTGTTTATACAGTAATAAGACAATCATTTTTGTTTCCTTTCCCCGCCTCCTGTCTCACCCTGAAGGGCCAACACTGAAAGCACTAAACCAAAGACAAGACTGTAAACTTGCTGCTAAAGAATACCATCTCCTTCTGTTGAATTGCTTTCATAATTTGTGTTGCAATCCATGCAAGATGTCAATATTGTAAGGTGAATTCACAAGGTCCCACCATGGGATTCTCTGAGTAACATGGAGATGGAGTCCATAACTGGTCCACTTGTGGATCACAGCAAATAACCTAGCAAGGAGTCAAAAACAAAACAGCATACCAGGTTACTTGTTTCAAATGTATCTGATACTCAAAAAATTCTGATCATCATCATCATGGCTTTATTTTTTAAATCAATTGCTTATAAGAAGAAATTAAGTCAGTGGCACTCAAGCACCTAAGCACATGCTTAAATGTTCTGCTGAATAGCAATGGACTTCAGCACATGCTTAAATGTTCTGCTGACTAGCAGTGGACTTCAGCACATGTTTAAACTCTTTGCAGAACTGGGATGAGGCCTGAGAGTCAGGAGGTCCTTACATTCTAATCCTTGCCCTGCTGCAGACTCACCGTGTGGCTTTGAGCAACTCACTTCACCTTTCTGTCTCAGTTTCCCACATGTCAGTTGGAGATAATAGTATTTACTTACTTATCTCCCAGGGGCATTCCGAGGATTAATAAATTAATGTCTGCACAGTGCTTTGAACACATTAAGTGCTATAAAATGTAAAGTTAGGGCATTAGCCTTTCCTCTGCACAGAACTGAGTTCATATCCCGCTGAGTTACAAACACAATACACAGGAGTGC
Organism: Natator depressus; assembly: GCF_965152275.1. Taxonomy (NCBI): domain Eukaryota; kingdom Metazoa; phylum Chordata; order Testudines; family Cheloniidae; genus Natator; species Natator depressus. Next base: position 17,877,892 of record NC_134245.1, read on the forward strand.
GGTAGTCCCAGCCTAGTCCTGAGAAATTTCCATCTCACAAATACACTACCTAGTGTGGAACAACTGGCAGTCTCTGACTCAGGGAAGCTTACGGCCATAGAAAAACTGAGGATTATTTGTATATAGGAAGCTTGTACATCATCTGTCTCTTGGCACTTCTTCTAGTCCTTTACTGTTTTAAAAACAGCATGACTTAAGGGTGGAATGCGAGACATTTCTTTCAATTTCCCAGCTTTTTTAATTTTGCATCCATGTTTTATTTGTATTTATTTAATGTGGAAGTCTTATGTCTTCCTGTTGACTATTGCTACTGCTAAAAATATAATATGAACGTAAGAACAGCCATACTAGGTCAGACCAAAGGTCCATCTAGCCCAGTATCCTATCTTCCGACAGTGGCCAATGCCAGGTGCCCCAGAAGGAATGAACAGAACAGGTAATCATCAAGTGATCCGTTCCCTGTTGCTCATTCCCTGCTTATGGGAAGGTACAGACCTGGAAAAAATAATTTTATATTAAGAATATGATTTAAGGGGGAAAAGGTCTGTGTATCAGAAACAAAAACTAATACTGATCAAAGGGGGTTGGAAGTAAAAAGTGAAAATGCCAGTGGAGGGGAAATTTATTCCTCTAGGCATTTAAATCCTGCTCATCTCTGGAGTATCTGAGTGCCCCCCCCATCTTAAAAATAGGCACAATAAAGGAGCTTTGTCTTTCCGTCCAACCCTTCATTCAGTAGGCTGTTTTGAGTTTTGCTTTTGACTCTCAAGGCATGGATATTTGAGACGGTTCTAATATATTTTGGGTTAGGGCATTTGGTCCTGCATTGACAGGTCTCACTGCTGAGTGGATGGTTCCATTGTTCCAGTCATACATAGCTGTTGCGGGAGGTTATGATCTTGGAATATGATGTAGTCCATCTCCCCACCACAATGTCCTTCCATCTTTCCCTTCAAAACACATGCATGCATGCACACACACACAGTTTTATGCCTGTGTGTTAGATCAGATATTCCCAAAGGAATAGTACATAGCAGCTTGTGATATTCAATTCAGCATCCCCACTTTGCTTAACATACAGCAATATATGTATAGTGAAAACAAGAATAGATTTTCTTATCAAAGAACAGAGATTCAAGTGATAGTGAGTAAGAATATTGGAAACAAGGGGTTACATATAAAACAAAACGATAACACACTTTCTAGAGACTAAAGTTAACAAGGCATTCCCCTATCTCCTACAAGATAACATACCCCAAGTTCTTGCCCCAGCATTTTCAACCAGTTTGGCTGAGACCTCTTCTTATAAGATCAAGCCTGCTGGCAACTTGTCCTCACAGATTAGAGAAAAATATAGGGGTTCATTTGTGCCCCAGATATAGTTTCAAAAATTCATGGTCTTACCCCTAAAACAGGCTGTTTTTTGTTTTTAATGCCAGCTCCCATAATCTATTGATCAGCATTTTTCTCAGACTGAAAATGTGTGTTCATTGTGAATGACAGAAGATTCAGTTTGCATATGACCAGACAGAGTGAGATAAGTCTCTCTTCCCCTGCTGCCTGCCAGGAGTATGTGGATTACCCTTTGGTGACCTGTCTTAACTCACAGAAAACAAAGTTTTCAGTATGTATACATAACTCTTCACATATTTTTCACGCATACATCTGGCAATGATTATGCCGACCAGTGTGACACAGGCTTTCAGTAGAGCTCTTACATGACATTCTTTTGCTGAACCCAAAGGATCCCTGTGCTCTCTGGCAGTTGGCATCCAGAAGTCCTTGGGTCACCATCCTGTCTTATTACATATTTTTAAAGCATTTTCCCTACTTTTGGGTGCTATTACATTGCTAATAATGAACCTAAAACTTATGCACTTATCCTTTATTTCTGAATTACCATTTGGAAAATATCAAACACAGGGAAACCTATTTGTATTTTAAATGGGTTATTTATGAAGGGCAAAATCCTGCTCTGCACCTCACATGAGCATTCATTTGGGGAAGGGGAAGATGGCATCACAAATATTTTCTCCCTAATGCTCACACATAGGGAGAAGGCAAGAGATAAACCTAGCACTAGGCCTGGAACCCAGCTGACATGAATCTAAAGGGGCATGCCAGCTGGAATGAGGGCATGATCAGGCCCCTCGCTCCCCCATGCACATATTGCCATCTGGCACTGGAGGAAGCACACACTGCTCCTTTTTGGAACATGAGTAGGTATGCTACTGAATTTGCTGCCCTCCAGCCCCATGAGTCTTCCTACCTCATAAACCAGAATTGTTCTAGCAGACTCTGGTGCAGTTAGGAACCTCTTAGCCCACCCATGCCTTTAAAAGGCAGCACCCAGCCCATTGTTATTTTATATAGCATCACAGATGTACATTATAATTCCCATTGGCGGAATTAGATATTTAAAGGATAGATCATTTCAGGGCATTAGCAGCAGTTGCCAAAAAGAGTAGCGTGCATTAAGGCCAACATTATTAAACCTAACTCATCAAGAGATAAGGCCTAAAACCATACTTAAACACCAAAATAAGTGACCAGTGGGAGCTCTGGATGCTCAGTACCACTGTAAAGATCAAGGCATAAATTTAGGAGGAGCAAACAGGAAGAGCAACAAAGACTCTGGAACATAGTGAAACATTTCACATTCCAAGACATGTCATGGAGACTCTAACCAACAGGGGATGCAACCTACTGCAAGGCATCTTTTAGAGCTTCAGGCTGTGTCATATAGGTGAGCAGTCAGAGGATGTGAAGTGAAGCTTCTACAAGAAGGGTCTGTGGCATCAGGCAATGAAGTTTAGGAACTCCCACAGTTAAAATAAAATCTGAGTTGGAATGGATTACTGTGACCATCTGAAATGGTTCTGGGCTCCATCCCTGCATCTTCAGATTGAATTTATGATCCTGTGCATTATAAACCGGCCTTTTGAATAAGTTATGGAAAGGTATGCAACTGTGCAGAGCCTTTATGCTGTAACTGTACATCTGTCACATTCTATGGCATTTAAGGCTCATTAAATTTTGAATCACGTGTCATCTGCCCTTGGCTTAAAATGGTTCTGAATGTGCCTTTTGGCTCCAAACTTTCACTTTAGTGGAAACTGTTTCTATTTATTTCTCAGTTCCTTTATTCTGCTATCCATATCAGTTCTTTAGTCAGACTGTAGGTTCATGCACTATGGTCCTGATCCTGAAAGGGTTGAGTCCCCTTCCACTTACTTCTATGGGTGTTGAGGGTGCTTAGCATTTAACAGGATCTGGACCCTTATAAACACTTAGTAATTATGATCCCTGTGGCGTAAGTTTTTTTTAAAAGGTAAACATTTGACACGTACAGTTGGGCACATTATTCGCACTAAGGACTAAGTACCATATCCTAATGCAGAAAGAATTTTGACTTTAATGGTGGTTTTCACTGCGTAAGGATCTGGCCCTACATTGTGGATTTTCCAGCAGAACTGCTCTTTCTGCCCGTTTGAAAACACTTACTGACATGGCATGATCGGATACGTCTTGAGCAGCTGTAAGCAACTTTACGTTTCTTGTCACAAACCATGAGATTCACCACAAAAAGCAGCGCCACATCCCAAAGATATTTCCTTTTAATTTAAAGCAACTATTTGAAATGAATAAAACATGATCAAATTTCAGACATTTTTACTAAAATCAAGAAACGTCACATCGCCACTTTTTGATTTCAATAAATGCTTTACGTTATTGGGGGGTGGGGGGGAGAAAGCCTTATTCCAGGTTGGCAGTACAGATTTTGTGACAAATTTCTTCCCTGCCCTAAAGACATTATGACTCAAAAGGTACAATCCTTCATAAAATGAAGCATCTTTTTCTCTCATAATAATTGTTAAGTTTTTCCTCAACGCTTAGACGCCTCTAGCTTATTTTGTAATGATATCACACCTGTGAAACATTAAATCTGTGCTGTAACTGTAGCAGATAGTGTAAGAAATGTCAGCTCTCATTAGCCTGCATATAAATCTGCCTTTGTGATAAGCAGGATAAAAGACAGACAAGTGAAACACCAGGAACCCAGAGCATATGTTGTTCATGCAAAAAGGGCATTCACCAATGTGCATCTTCTCATTATTTCCAAACTAGGGGAATGGAAAGAAAGAAAGAAAGAAATTATCAAATTGTAGGAGGTTCTCATAATTGTTCGCTGACACAGCTGAACAGTCATAAAATATCATAAAGAGTAAATGAGTTGATAATGTAAAGCAGTAATTAGGATTTGGTGCAGGCTTATGCTATTTACATATTTTAATGCTTTGGTATTAACATGTCAACTTTAATAGTATGTAAATGAATTCCCTTGTGTGAGATTTATCCTGCTAGGCACTAGACATATATCCATTCACTGCAATTGTAAATTTTCTTTCCTTCTCTATATTTTTAGTGTGTTTTTTCCAGACTCTCATACATGTTTTCTCTGCCATCTGTCTAGATTCAACTAAAGAAGTATATAACTCTAATGGATACACCAGCAGTAGCCCCCAGCTCCACATATCACTGAGCTATAAAGAATACATGCAAAAAAAATATCCTCTGTGTCTAGATGTAAGGTTAAATAAAATAAAGTTAATCAGCCAACCACTATTTCTGCCGATTTCTGGATACCACTGATGCTTGCTAACAGCCTGACCAGATATGTCTAAACTGTGGAATATAATACCACATCATTAGAGTGATGCCTCAGAAGAGCCATGTCACGTCCCAAAGGTGTTTTCAGGGGTGCAGAACACACAGTAAAACAACTTTATTTCACTGTTTTCCACCCTGCTTTATTCCTGATCCACCCTCCCTTGATATTGATTATGTATCTGGAAAGTTTGCATCCTTCAAAATTCAAACACTATTTCATTAGAAACATCCAATTTGTGGGCATTGATAAAAATAAAAGATACAGTTGAACATCAGTTACTACCTAACTCTGCACAGCAGTTCAGTGATGGGTGTACCGCAGAACCCAGCAAAATACAGTTATGGTTGCCTGGCAACCAACAGGAACCAGATCAGAACACCACAAAGGTGCAAATGAATAAATGGAAGTGACAGGGATAAGTGAAAGAGTCAGGTGAGAGAGACCAAATTCAGTGCTAGAATGACTGGCCAGATACTTTTACCAAACGGGAAATTAAACAGTGGGCCAAAGTCAGCCCACAGGTAAACTGGGCTGCAGGGGATGTAACTGAGAACTGGTTTTGAGCCAAGGGATTACATGCCAAACTCAAATGAAATAGAAGGTGGAGTGGGCAAGCAAGCTGTTTTGGTGTAAATATGGATTAAAATGCGGTACTATACTGTACTGTATATGCTCGTCCCAAAGAATAGCTCCGTAGACATAGTGAAACTATGACTCAACTGTTAGTGATCTCCCAGAGTATTCCAGGCTTACACGTCATTGTTAATCAGTTGGAAACCAAGCATTCACGCACACTGAATTTGAATGGCCATTGCTCAATCTTTCCATGTAATCCCATTAAGAAAGGCCCGAGTGGAGACACTGAGGGTTTCTCTTCTTTGCTTTCCATTGAAAAAGAATTTAAGTAATTTCTTTATTTGCAAGACTCTTTTGTTATGACCAGGGCCGTCCCTAGAGGTGTGCGGGGCTCAGGACATAGGTGCCAAGTTTCTAATCTGCCTGGTGGGTGCTCCCTCTAGCTCTGCCCAGGCCTGCCCCAACTCCACCCCTTCCCCCAAGGCCCTACTCCCGCCCTGCTCCTTCCCGCCCCACCATTTGCTCCCCCTGTCCTGCCTCTTCCCCACCCAGTTCTGCCCCCTCCCCTGAGCGCACTGTGCCCTTGCCAGACATGCCAAACCAGTGAAAAAAAACACAGAAATTGGTCTCTTTTTTTTTTTTTTGGCTTAATTGGCTTGTGAGTTGCTTGTTGGCTAGTTTTTGGCTTGTAGCGTCTTTTTTTTTTATCAGCTCCCAGCAAGCAGGGGCAAGGGAGGGAGAGAGTCAGGGGTGCACAGCGGGCCCACTACAGTCCCAGACTGCACGCTGGGGGGAATCTAGTCATATTGAGTGTTGGGGTTCTTGGGGATTAGCTTGTTTAGGCCTTGTTTTGAAATGGGAATAGCTTGATTTTTGGTTTATTGTGAAAGTCTGGGTGTTTATTTACCATGTGAAAGTTGGCAACTGTGGCCCTCACTCCTCTCCCCTCCCTCCCCAGTCCCTCCTGACACCACGGGTGAAACATCCGATACGCGGCAGGCACTGAGAGGGAGGAGGAGACGCTGATCGGTGGGGCCCACCAGAAGGCAGGAGGCACTGGGGAAAGGGAGAGGTTCTGTAGGGGGGCTCCTCCTCGCCCCCTACCCCTGCCACCACCCCGTTCACCTCCTCACCCTGCTTTCCTCACCTCCCCACCCACCTCCTGCAGGGCCCCCCAAAGTGTGGGGCCCGGGACAGTCGCCCCGATTCGCCGTACCCTAGGGACAGCTCTGCTTATGACCCACAGCCAGCTTGAGGTATTAGATATTTGACACATAAGCAGACTTAGTATTGAAAAAAATGTCCATGTTAAGTGGGCAGCACCACATTATTTTCCAATTATAGCAACTGGAATTACCACCACTGTATTTTAAAATGACCATATAACAGGATCAGAGTAGCTACAGATGGAAAAAGACTGGATAGATCATCAAAGTCCATCCTCTTGTAAAGTCTCTTGGAGAGTCCTGGGAAAGGACATCTTAAAGTGATATTATGGTATGGATATATTTTATATATATATGGGACAGATGCTCAGCTGGTGTAAATCAGAATAGCTCACGTGATTTCTGTAGAGCTACACTGACTTATATCAGCTACAGACAGGACTCTGTTTCCTAAAACATATGCTGAAAATCCAACTAATATGAGCTTCCAGTACTTACTTTAATCCTTCCCATCACTAAGGAATACTTTAAAACAATGTGATCAAGCAGAGATTGATTAGCCAGAATTATGCTGACGTAATGTTAGGGCAGAAAGTTCCATGAGGTCATCTTCCTGAACAGATGGTTTAGAGATATTGGTTTTAACTGGCACATGGTTGAGTAAATAATGTTTAAGTTTTCTTTGTGTGCCTGGGGAGTGAACCAGATAGAGTTGAGTGAAATACCTGTGCCTCCTGCACACATCATCTGCTGCTCCTAGGGTTTTCATTTCCTGCGCTGTTTGTGCTTTATCACATGGCTCACTGGTCAAGCAGTCTGTGCCCTTGGTTCAAGAAGCTTATATTGAAAGAGAGCGAGATGTGCACTTAGTTTCAATTTGTAATTTATATATTATACATGGTTTGTTCCTTACAGGCAAAATCATAGTCAAGAATGAAATGGGTATATTGCTGATTTAGTTTTGCTCAGTCAGTACAGCAAATTTTATCTGTAATGATAAATGACCATCAAAGAACACAAATCTGCATGGTTCAGTTTAACAGATGATTCAGTTTCCCTTAGGACTAAATGGCTATTTAAACATATTCAGATTTGAATTCTAAACAGATTAGTTCTGTTGATTGTCAGTAAACTTTTTAAAAGCATAGTTAAAATGCCGAGTTCTTTAAACATGTGCATCTGCGAATTTGAAAGGATTGTCCTGGTCCTGCTCTGTTATCTCTCTTTGTTCAGAATAAATTCAGAATAGCCACTAACATGAAGTCAAATTTTACAAAATATAACTTTTTTGAAGCACAGTTACAGTGATGGGATTTCTTCTTTATTTTCTTTTAAATCCTTGATTATTATGAAGACATGTGAGAGTGTTGTAAACAGAAGACCTTCCCCTCTTAGAATCTGCCTCTATTTGTCCGACTCCTTCAGTAATACCAGGCTAGTGTCTGTGATATCACATTTGCTTTCACAGTAGCAATCTGGGATGTTTTATTGTCATTTAATATTTTAAAGATTGATTGGTAAGAGAGTAGGCTGAGTTACTGGCAGTGAACAGCCCATATAAACCAATAAAATCCATTTCTACTCAAGACCCCCACAAACCACAATACGCAATATATTAAATACCAAAATAAATCACATGGATCAACATTATGATAAACTACTTCACTGAAAACTACTGAATAAATGTTAATCTTATACATTTTACAGTTAACTGTCTTGTCTGGTATTTTAATTATTTTTAAATGATCCAAAAATCTAGAGACCCATGCCTATAAATTATTACCCTTTGTGAACAATAGCAAAGTACATGTGTAAGTCATATGTGCATTCAATTCACTCTTGGTAAAAAGTTATTACGGCATTCCACTGAACTCTCTAACAACTGCTGAGTGCTAGCATAGAATGTGTATTTCTAACTTTTAAAATAATGTATTTATAATTTTCATATTTAAGTCATCACTAATACTCTACTGCTGTTAATAACAAAGATTACAAAAAGAAAATCATAAAGAGAAAAGCATCTAATAGATATTACAGTTTGTCTTGATAAAGTTCGCAAGTCACTTTCTACTCTACCCAGGAGAAAAAGAAAAAAATATCCAAGTCCAAGAAAAGAAAAAAATATACAGTCTGGCTGAACAGACTGAGAGCAGACTGCTGAAGTTCCAATGGAAAGAAGATGCCAAGATGCCTATCATTATCAGATTAACTCCTATCCCCTTCTAGCCTCTGCAAGTGACTCCAGAACACTCCATGATGCTGCTGAAGGGACCCACATCTCACTAAAGAAAATGCACATGAAAATCTCAGTTTGCTTGTTTTTGCGCTTTTCACATGGTATGAACAACAAACAGTACATATAAACTTGAAGGTAAAAAAATGACATGACAGAGGAACCGTGCACTGGTAGTCAACAAGAGACCAGTCAAATACGGCACAAGCTAGGCAGGATTTTATTGGGGAAAAAATGGTATGGGGGAACATTTAAAAAAAGTCATCTGAAATAGTGTCTTTGATGGGAGAATTGCAGGAATCTATTTAATGTTTATTAATGGAGTTGGCCAAATACTATTTGTGAAAGCAAACATAACATGAATCTAGGCTTTTTCAGCACGAGAATAATGAATAGTATACTTCCAATACAAGTTTGTTAAGTTTAAGGAATTCACGAACAGTTTGACGAATACTGGGAATATATCCGAATATTCACAAATATGGCTACACAAATAGCAGCAAATTGAATCCAAGTAATTTATTCATAAGTTTACTTACAAATATGCTTTTTAATTATTTGATCAGCTCGATTAATAGAAGACGAGCAGGTTTGCTTTCCCTCCTGATACAAATAAAGGGAGAATGGAAGTAAAGGAGACTAATTTCCCATAAGTCTCTAATCCTACCCAGTGAGAGGCATCTTTATAAACAGGACAGAGTGGTTTGGGAGCCTGGGTAGCTTTCTTACTTGGTTGCTCAGCCAGGCATGAAAGTGTCTTCTACAATATGCTAAAAGATTCTGCACAAAAGACAATCATATAATCTGGGCAGCAAATAGCATTTCTAACTGGGTAAAAAAATAAAGCATCAATATTCCACTAGACTTTAATGATGGAGTAAGATAATATTCAGCATGAGTAAGAGTATCAGAATCTGGCCATGCATGAAATATGAAGTGTTCAAATGTATTCCACAAGAGCATGTAACTATCTGCACTATTCACAAAGCAAACTCCATATGGAACAAATGTTTGCTCAAACAACTCAAGAAAAAGTCAGGTGTAGGTTATGTTACAGGACTGGGTACCAGTAGATCTGGATTCTGTACCCAGTTCTGCAATAGACTTCCTATGTGAATTTGGGAAAGTCACTTAAATCTCTCGGTCTTGCAGCTGAAATGTGGATAACTAATTCTTTGTTACCTCACAGGAGTACCGTGAAGCCTAAGTCATTAATGTTTGTAAAAACACTGAAATCCTTATAAGGAAGGTGCTATAGTAGAAGCCAATTCTGGTTAATTATCCCATTCATTTCCAGTTTAACTTTTATTTCATCCATCAAGTGAGTGTTTCACTTTAGTTAGTTCACAGCTGTTACAGTCTGTCTAATTTCAATAAATTAACTTTTACTTAAAAGCATTAGTTTTCTTAATACAACTATATAAGGTCACATTTATAGTAGATTGTTCAAGTAAATTAGACAAATTGCACAAATGGATTTCTCAGCATAACACTTACCATCAAAGCAACCTGTATTAGAATTAATAATTCATTACTTATTGAAACAGACAGCATGACTGAGCCAACTTGTGTTTGGGTTATGCATCACAATGACAAAACAGAGAAATATCGTGCCCGTTACAAATATGCAGAGTAGATCGTGGTGATTTTATTAAAGAGCTTAAAAAATTATTGCTTATATTTTTATATGGACGAATGCAAGGAAAGCTGTGTACACAATTATGTGCCAAACTGCTCATGTAATTACTGCAACTGAACATTCAACGTGTGGGTATGAGTGGTAGAATTTGTAAGCGTAGCATCTAAAAAGTGGCTGCAGAAATGGCATCTTAGGATCCCACTTTTGTCACTCAATAACGCCTATATCAATTTTGCTGAGGCTATCCATAAAGAGCTGGTTTTATTTTCAATGGACAGCCCTGCAGGTAAAGTTTGGGATCTGAAGGCCAAGCTGTGCTGTTTCTGGGTTGTGCATTATCAAAAAAGATTCTGCTGTTTGACTGTAGTTAGCATGGGCCAGAATAGCATCCAGCTCGTTCTTCAATGGTGATATTGGCTCTGCTTAGCTAACATGAGTTCAAAGGAATAAAAACATATTTTTGTCACTGAATCAAGTAGATAAGATTCTGACTGCATACAGCGAGTAGTTCAACTGACACAGAAGGTGCCATTTTTACTTCATCACTATTTTGAGTATTACATAGAGAGTTTTCATACAAAGAGGAGAAAGAAGAAACTTTGCGGATTTTCCTATATAATTTATACTATATCTTGATTTAGGCCAATATTTTCAAATCTGGAGCCTGAAATTAGGGTTCTACATAAAAGAGGCATGATTTTAATAGATGAGCACTTGTAGCACGGGCTGATAGGAGATGCAGGTGCTCCACACCTCTAAAAATTAGTCCCTTTAATTTTAATGGCTGAATATGGAGTGAAGAACCAAAGTTTGGTTTTCACTGGGACCCCACTGGGCACATTCAGATTAAGGATACGTTGCCAGACACTGGGAGTATGGAAGTGACCCTGAGATTGTGCCCTGAGGATTTGTTCACTATGGTTCATGTCATAACTCTGACAAGAAACAGTGTCTTTGCTGCAGCTCTAAGATAAACTTCAGACTTTTTAAAAATAAAGATGTTTCACGTAATGTTGATAGAAATAAATCATTTTCAGACTTTTTTTTATCTCTTCTATTGAACATAGGGTACCTTCCCACCTGAACATTCCCAGGCCTACTGAAAAGGAAGTATTGTACTTGTCTTGATGCCATAACTGCAGGGCTTGTTACTGAATATATAATACAAAGCTTCCCCTTGTGCCAGTCTTCCAGGGCTTGGTATTGGTGATAGCTTTACAGGAGTGAAATGAGGCACATCTGAAATGGCTGTAGCCACTAACACTTAGACAACAGCCAATATGTTTTTTGGCATCTCAGCAGAAAGATTGCTGTTATTTTGGCTAGCTCCTGTCAGATAGATAATAAAGGGTGCTGTTGGGAGTCTCTATCCACTCCCAAACAACATCCTGTTTCATATAACAGGGACAAAGTCTCTGTGTAGCGGTAGAGACAATTTTAATGTTTTTCTAAGTAAACCCTGCCAAGCGCTAGATTAGCATTTTCACGTTCCCCTAACCACTGATGCATAACCTCAGTTTGGACAGCTGTTTGGAATTCCAGGCTGGATACCCAACACTCAGCAAACACATCTGATGCTCAGATGTGGTCTCTTGGCAGCTTGATCTCATGTCCATGTGTTCAGATGGCATTGTGCCCATTCATAAGTTAGTCAGACTGTTTCATTTGGATTAGTTGGCAAGTAATCATGAGTTTGGATGTGCAGCCAGCTACACCCCATACAAATGCCATCTCTGCTACTATAAGTCCCTCTTCGGAGAAAGCACTGCCATGTTTGGTGTTATACGTATCTTTATACTTGGTTTCACCCACTGACATGTATGTGGGGAAAAAAATTAGAGTGGAGGAAAGGCAGTTCATAACACAGTTAAGTTAACACTTTAACTAAGAACTGGTCCCATGGCTGAAACAAAAACCCAGAATAGTACCTTGTGTTCTCATATAAGGAAGATTAAAAAAAAAAAATCTTTGCCTACAGAGGTTGTAGATGAGAAATACCCTGGAATGTGTGAAGCATAGGTGAAAAGTAACAGAGAATCTGAATCTTATTTCATATAATTATTGTACTATTTTAATTAAGCTATGATTAAGCACTGCAGTATTGTCCGAGTATTTTGGCAGTATAACAAATTATTATTGATATTGTTTCAAAGTTTGTATGAAATTATTGGTATCATACACACTTTACACTCACCCCTGCCCCCAAATATCTCGTGACAGCAAATTTGAAATGTTAAATAACTTAACAAAATTCTTATAGGAAGCTAGCAGATTAAATAAATGTCATATTATGGAGCAACAGTAGCTGCCAAAAGTCAAGATTACAAATGAGTTTTTCTAATAAACTTGACTTGTCCTGACACCTCCCTGAACACACCTCTAAAATCCACACACACAAAAAAAGTCATATTGAACTCTGAACTCATATTGGTAGGTTGGACCTGGGATCAAAAAAGTTTTTTGTTTCTTTGTTTTTTTACCAAATATGGAGAGGGGGACCTCCAGTTGTAAGCTGGGCCCCTGTGACAGGTCCAGCACCGCAGCGCCCTTTTGTGACAGAGGTGGGTGGGGTGTCAGGGCCTCACCACTCTTAAGTTCCCACGTCCGTCCCTTTCAGGGCATCCCAATGGCCGGTTTCCCCATGCTCGCCCCTTGGTCGGGGTAGCGGGACCTAACAGACCAAGTCCATGTGTCGCGCCCCCATGTATAAGGGCAGCATGGCCCAGTGGCCAGAGTCCACACAACTCGCCCCGCGTATCAGGGCAGTGTGGCCCAACAGCCAGAGTCCATAGCCTTCCCCCTCTCAGGTGGGGAAGTGTATCCCAATGGCCGGAGTGGTAGGGGGACCCAGGCCCGCCCTCTCCACCGGGTCCCGACCCAGGGATCTCCTATTGGCGGGGTTCCCCCCCGCGCTTAGCTTGGCGGGGATCCGCCTGCAACTTGCCGAGTGTCAGTGCAGCTTTAATGCTGCTTGTCTCTAAAGTTCCCCTGGGTCACTTCCTACCCTCAACATCGTGTTCTCCACTCCAGGGGGGTGGGGGTCCTCCGGTCCACCCCCTCCTTTCGAGACCTCTGTCTGGGACGCTGGGTGCATCCCAACTTGGCTGGCCCCTGGATCCTGGAGTGTTGGCTGTCCCTCCTCAGGAGCTGGTGGTGTGCCTCCTTTTCCTTTGGCGGTCAGCCCAGACTGAGCAGCTTTGCAGGCTTTTATATCTAGTCTCCAGTTGGAGCATGCCCAGCAGGGCTTCCGGGGTGGGGCTTCCTCTGCTAGGAAGGAAGGGTTAACCCCTGCGGTACTAGTGCGGGGCCACTCTGCCCTGTCACAGCCTCTAAGAAGGTGAGTCCAATAGCGGGGGGCATTACAGGGAAAGCAAACTTGGCTGTGCACCATATTTGTGCTCTGGATTCTGGCACTGGCTGGGTACTGAAGTAGTCCCCAACATAAGTCAGACTGGACCCAGGAGTGCTCTAATTTATATTCCTGTAATGGCTCCACAGATGCACCCCAGAATAGCTGGAGTGCACTGCACTCCAGCCATGTCCCCATCTGCTCCCAGTATTTTCCCCATCAGCCAAGCCCTTTTATAAGGCCTATTAACAGAGGCTTGAAAACTGCACACAAACAGGACATCACAAGACAATATGTTGCTCACTTATTTCTGAGATTGTGGTTACTCTTTATGTTGCAAAAATTATTTATTAATACTTCTGCTCTCTACCTCCAGCACACTGCTGTGCTTCACATTCCTTGCCATTCAGTAGATGAATGGACCATAGTGTGTTCACAGAATCACAGAAATGTAGGGTTGGAAGGAATATTGAGAAGTCATCAAATCCAGACCCCTGTGCTCAGGCAGGACCTAGTACACTTAAACCATTCCTGACAGGTGTTTTTGCAACCTGTTCTTAAGTGATGGGTTGGACTAGATGACCTCCTGAGGTCTCTTCCAACCCTAATCTTCTATGATTCTATGGGGATTCCACAACCTCCCTTGGAAGCCTATTCCAGAGCCTAACTATCCTTATAGTTAGAAAGTTTTTCCTAACATCTAACCTAAATCTCTCTTGCTGCAGATTAAATCCATTACTTCTTGTCCTTCCTTCAGTGGACATTGAGAACAGTTGATCGTAATCCTCTTTATAACAGCCCTTAATGTAGTTGGAGCCTACTACCAAGTCCCCCCTCAGTCTTCTTTTCTCCTGACTAAACTTGCTCAGTTTTTTAAACCTTTCCTCATAGGTCAGGTTTTCTAAACCTTTTCTCTCTCCTCTGGATTCTCTCCAGTTTGTCCACATCTTTCCTAAAGGATGGACACAATTCTCCATCTGAGTCCTCACCAATGCTGAGTAGAGTGGAACAATTACCTCCTGTGTCTCACATATGACACTCCTGTTATTACATCCCAGAATGATATTATTGCCCCTGCATTACATTGTTGACTCATATTTGATTTGTAATCCACTATAAACCCCCGACCTTTTCTGCAGTTCCCACACTTTACCAAAAACAACACGGAGTTCGGTGGCACCTTAAAGACTAACAGACTTATTCGGGCATAAGCTTTTGTGGGTAAAAAACCCACTTCTTCAGATGCATGGAGTGTCTGTTAGTCTTTAAGGTGCCACCGGACTCCTCATTGTTTTTGTGGATACAGACTAACATGGCTACCCCTATGATACTTTACACCCTACCAGTTTTTCCCCCATTTTGTAGTTGTGCATTTGATTTTTCCTTCCTAAGTGAAAGTAGTTTGCACTTGTCTTTATTACATAATTTCACATTTTGCTTGGATGGTGCTCTTTTTTGTGGTTTGTGTTCATTGACATGACATCTTGCAGTTATTTAAATTGCCTTCCTTTTCCATTTAAAATTCGTTATTTGTGGGAGAATGTAGCATAAAGAGATGGATCTACAGAAACATCCATGGTCATTCTACTGTCTAATGGACTGGAGATCCACAGCTACAGCTAGAGAAAGCCCAGTGTCCAGACATGAGTTTCACCTTGGCACAGATAATTCCACCATCTCTCATTAATGCAGCTGACATGGTCATACAGAGAAATCTCATCTACTCTTTCACCATTTCAGCATAGTCTTGTCAACATAAAGTAGTTCCCTCCCAATACTTACTGTTCTTCCTAAGCAGACAGAATAGTGATTATTATGACACTTTGATATCCGTTTTTAAACATTTCTCTTTCATAAGCGTAAGTGGTTTCTTTGAGCATAAAATGATATATTTCTACTTAGCTACATTAGCCACATACAGAAGCAGCAACAAGATTAACTTGACTAACATACTATCTTTGCCGTTCAGTTTCCTATTTTGCTGTCATCTTTTGGGTCAAATGACAGGAAAGCCTTTAGTTCAATTTATTGTATATCCTTGTAATAAATCTTCCTGTGTTTGTTCATTGAAAAAAAAAACTTTTCTTCTCCTGTACCCATCTGGATGTGCCTACCATGCACCACTCAAAAGTCCATACTCTTGAGGCATCAAAAGTCAGGTTATTTTTCAACTCTTGGCCAATTGACACTACTAACAGGTTATGTACACTTCTTACTAGGAGACCACAACCTGCCTCTGCATTCAATGCTTTTACAAAGCCACGGGACTTGTCTACACTATGGTTTCTTCCCCCAACATTTGCTACCACAAGTTAGCTCCACCAGCATTAATAATAGTAAGAGTGCAGTGTTGGTCAGCTACTAGTGTTTTAACCTCTGTTATGTAGCCCTGCTCAGCACATAGCCAGAAGACACAGTCACTAGCAATTCTAGTGCACTGATTGTAGCAACAGTGGAAAAATTTAGGAAAAAAAGTTTGATTTTAAACACCTCCCTAAAGAGTGCAGGGTGATTTGGGCTGTGGCATTTTCTCTTGATTGCCTCTTTGCAGTACTTTCTTTTGTTATTGATAGAACTAGACCTTTTCCCCCATTATTGGTGGAATTTGATTATTTTTACAAATATAGTAAGCCAAGAATAACATCTCTTGCATCAATATTGATTATGTGAAAAGTGCAGCTCTGGACACTGAAATGTAGAATATGACAATATGCTGGACAACAACAGACACATAATTTGGTGATTATGCCCCTTTATTTGACACATCCTCAGCTACTCTTTATCTAAAATTCCTCAGTGGTGTTTTTCTTTGGAAAAAGTACTTAAATATGACCTGCTATTCAGGTCATATTTAGTTTTGCTGTTAAGAGAGATGGCTCTAAAATTTCAGTTGCATATCCATTTAAAAGGTAGTTTCATTTAAAAATAGTATCCAACTAGTGGAAATGAAGGCATTTTTCTATAAACCTTACAGTTTAGGGAAAGGTGTGAAAGCCTTTCAATAGCAGTTGGGTTTGAACTGGGCAAATATACATGAGTATGCTGCACCCAAACTTTTTGCCATTGCCAGTAGAAAAAAAAGGAAATGGAGGGAAATATAGCAGAGAAAGAGAAAAGATGGATGGTAGGGACAATTTTTTAATCAGCTCTCTTTTTTGTACCATTACTATTTTTCTCCTGTTCAGTCACTGATCTAAAATATTGTACTTTTCAAGGCAAAGTAATGTATAATGGTTTGCAACATAATATGGAACATCAGTGCTGCAGCTCAGGGTCAAACTCATTTAGCTAGGAACAGGATCTGAATGTGAACAGTGTCTATAACTAAACTTACTGACCCTCTGAGCTGCACATGACAATCTTCAAAAGTTTGAGAGCTGGGGTGCACCCACCAGGACTTGGGGCTTCTGCCCTGCAGGGGGCACCTGCTGGGGCTTGGGGTTTCAGCCCCACTCTTGCTGAGCTCTGGTAGGTGTGCCCCATGGGGCTGAAGTCCTGAGACCCACCTCCCCACTGGCAGAAGCCCCTTACCCCACCATCCCTATGCAAGGCAAAGGTCTTGAGTTCTCCCCTGCCCCACAAGCCTGGTAGGCAGAGAAGGGCGGGGGTGTGGTGGGCTCCCCAAGCCACACTAACTGTAAAAGAACTGCATGCAGCTCGCAAGCCACAGTTTGGCCACCCCTGGTCTATAACACTGTTCCTTGAACTGTCATGAAAGTTTCCCAGGTCTTAAAAGGGAAGGGAAGTCTCTAGTGCCAGGAAGAGCAGAAGGCGAGGTTTGGGGGGATTATTTTTTAGATTTCACTTCAGGGATTACCTGGACTGATCAGTGAGAGTGGCTTGCAGAAAATTAAGTAGTTGCTGAGGCACCTGAATTTGCTTCGCTTTACCTTTCTCAGCAATGAGTGGTATGATGTGAAAATTGTCCTGAAGCAACATAATATAAAGTATTAAGGGAAATGTTTTAAATTGAGCTAATTAACTCCATGGGACCCTGCATTTTCCCACTGAAAGTGCTTTCAGTCCAGAACCCTCCATCACAGATCTCATAGAAAATGAAATGTGGTATAATTTAGAAAAAAAGAAAGCTAATCTAAAGGCCCCATAGTGAGAGACAAGTAAAGAAAATTATAAGTTTCATTTTCTTGTTGTTGTGACTGAGATTAGAAGGAAATAAATCTCCCCAACTCCTTTAAATGAAGAACTTCCAGTAAAGAACCGCAGTCCCGTAACCCCTTTTCTGCCTTATGGATGTTTAAAGCTTGATCAAAAAGGTGACATTGGCTGGCCCCATATTCCTACATCTGTGTATTCCATGAAAAAAAAATCAGTAGAATTTCAAACAGCCATGTGGTCCCAAGCACCGGTAATGCACAAGCGTTTAGAACAGGAACTGGGATAAATGTTGAACCTAGGCAAACTTGCTCTGACTTCTAAAATGTAAATCATCCACAAGGATCAGAAAAAGAATAGATCCTTTCAAAAAACAAAGGGACATCAATTTAAAAGAATAAAAAACAGGACAAGAGGGTTCTGATCCTTTATTTGGAATTTCTGGTCCATGATCAAAACTAAAACTAAGAAAATTATCTCTTACCATTGTCTTCAAAAGTGTCCCAGGATGGGCATATTTCCTCTGCTCCTGGCAGTTAACTATCACAACTCATTTTTGCAGCAACTGATGTACTGGCCAGATCTTGGAAGAGAAATATAGCCCCTGTGGAAATGGAATGGATCAGGAAATTAGGGTTCATATTTGTCATGGACAAATTCATATGGTCATCCTAGGACAAATACCAGCCCTCTATTAGGATATGGTCCTCATTCTTTAAGCATTTCAATCAACACTTTGTTAATGGTGGGCTTCAAGCGGAATTAATATAATTTATATTTGAGTAATGTAGTGTTTCATAAAATGATCTCAGATACACTCCACATTAGAGTCTGATTCAGCAAGCTGCTGAGTACTCTCAGCTCCTACTGACCTCAGCGGGAATTGAGTATGCTCAGCACCTCATAGGTGTTCCACAACACTGGAGCCCTTACTGGGTAAGGGTATGAAAACATTGAAATCATATGGGCTGTAAACGTTTTATCCCATTGAAAGCAGTTATTTACTCAAGTAGACCTACTGAAGTCACTGGGTTTGCTTGTGTATATAGCTACTCATTTAAAGGGAGTAACAGGTTCACAATTCAGCCCTACATGAGTACATCTATTCTTTTCCTTCATCTTCCACTGATTAAGCAAATATAATAAATATACATAATACTAAACATAATACAAATATTTTGGTTCTCTTTTCTTCTGTTTCATGGATTAATTATCTTTTCTCTTTAGTTTATTCTTTCAGGTTCTTCCCTGGTTATTATTTCAAGTTTCCTTACTGTGGACATGAAAATAAAAATGCATGTGATGAGCCTCTTGAGAGAAAATTGGCCAATGTTACACTATACAGAGAATTAGAGTTTCACTTCTCCAACACTGAACTCTAATAATACTGACCTTGGTGGGAGTGGTCTGATTACTACAATATATTGACTGTATTTCTGTCTCCCTCATGCTCGCTGTAACTTTCTGTGGGGTGTCGGTTTAAAAATAAGACAACTAAACTTAACACACAGTAACTTCGTTTTGGACAGAAAATAAGTCCAAGGATTCCACTGTGATACTTACTCACATTGGGTGAAATTCTGGTCCCACTGAAGTCAATGGAATACTCCCATTGATATCAATGGGGTAGGATTTCACCCAGTGAGTGGTACCTTACTTCGTAAGTGGCTTCACTAACTTCAGTTGAATTATTTAGGATTAAGATACAATTCCACAGAACTAAGAGTAGCACAGGTTAGCTCCAACTGAAGTATAAAGCATTCAGATGTAACTTCAACCTTTCAATTTGAAATAAAAAATTCTGAAATTAACCTGAGATGCCCTTAAAACCAAGGTTTCTCTTAAGATTCAGAAGAATGAGTAAGAGAAAAATAATGGAAGTGATTTTGTTTCATCAATTATTTTAACACAGATAATTTCTTTTGGCAAACTGTTTAATATTGTATGTTTTAACCAGAGGACTACTGAAAAAAAACGTATAACTAAATGTTTAAACATCCCAATTCTATTTGGAAATGTTTCTTTAATACTTTTAAATTTCTTACATCTTGCTTATTTATTGATCTTTGATCGTTATAGTTGCTTAAATATACTTTGTTAAAAAAATAAATAAAGGGCTTCACCACATGCCTGCTCATAATTTTGCACAGTATATGGGATAAAAGGCAGAAAACAGAATCATATTTCTATTTCACCTTTTGTTCCTGTAGATAAAAAAACACTTCATGCATATTATCAAAAGTAATTGAAATCATGAGACAAAATGAAGGGGAAAAAAAGACCCTACAACTCTAATAAAGAAGGAGATTTCTCTCTGTTATGCAAAATCCTGACAAATTCTCAGTCAAACTATGTAACTTGAGCAATTGATTTGTGAGATAAAGGAAGATACTCTAATTCATGGCATCTGCTGCTTTCAATTCTCACATCTATGGGCTAGGCATGTCCTTGTACAAAAGGTGAAGGGCAATGACATCATCTCAGGGGTAGCCCTGGGAGGCACTGTGCTCAGACAAGACATAATACCCTTCCTGCTTTCCCCTTGCTCCAGGTGGGAGGAAGATGATTGGGGTTGGGGGAGCCAAAATTTGTCGCTGGCCTATGATAAAAATCTACAAAAAGGTGTAAACCACGAGAGGGATATGCAATTACATAGAATAGTTCAAAGTGGAATAATTAGGAGCCAAAAGAGGAATAGTTAAGATGTCTACCAGGAAAAACGTAGGAAAACTGAGATCAGTTAGACTGTCCAATAGTCTCGAGAAATTGGGCAAATTTCATCATTGGCAAATTTAAGACTAAACTTGGTATAACGTTTGTCAGTGTACAATAGGTAACAGTCCTAGCTTGGAAAGGAGATGGACTAAGATGATTCAATAGGTCTTTTTCTCCTAAAGGGCCCAATCCAGGTTCCACTGAAGCCAATAGCACTGTTGGCATTGACTTCAGCAAGATCATGATTGAGCTCAAAGTCCGTTAACACAATACATTTCCTTTATATCATCCTCTGTATAGCTAAAAATATAGTTGCAATGAACTATACTCCAATGCACATCCAAAGCTAAGATTTTCATATTCAAATATGGATATTCCACTTAAAAGAATTTGATATTAAATTTTGTTATCAGAGTTGCTAACCACTGTAAATATCACTTCCTTTCTCCTCCAGACAAAAGCAAGTTTGCATCCAAGAGATAAATTACACATTTGCTGGCAGCCTGGATGACCCCAGGGACTGGAAATCTGATTCAAGCTTTTCACCTCTAGGCCATCGATTCAATCCTGATCCAGACCAGGAGCAGCTGGGAAGCTCTTACAAATCACCATCTATTAGGTGACCTATATGAAAGAAGGCAGTAGTTTCAGTACAGTTTCTGGTGGGAAAATGTCCAGACCACAAAAATTAGTCACAACTGTTATTAACTGGGGCCATGTTTGTAGTCTGAGAGACTAATGGTCATGGAGACTGCAAAATGACTTTCTGATGGGGAATCAAAGGGAAGCCACAAGAGTGGTCATGCAACCCTTTCCAGCAGTATGTTTCAGGTGCCCAGGGCAGCCAGCAGAGAGAAATCACTGTGGGTCGGAAGGTGGAACTGGGGAAGACCTGGCCGGTGGCTCCTACCCTGTGCTGGGCTCAGCTGCTAGTCCCAGCTGGCCTGAGGAGAATGGGACTTCGTCTTCCCCTGCACAGCATGCGGGGCCAGGTCAGACCCACCCCCAGATTTCTCCCCCAGCTGCAAGAAGCTCTGCAAACTCCCCCCAAATACGCTTCCTTCACCCATCGCTCCTCAGCTGCAGAGGGAAGGAGCTGCTCCCCCATCTGCCCCACCCCCATGCATCCAGACCCCCTCATATGCAGACCCTCCTGCTGAGCCTCACCCCCCACACACATTCAGAACCCCAACAAGCCCCTGCACCTGGACCACCCCGACAAGCCACCCACACCCAGATTCCCACCCCACCAAGCCCCAACCAGTTGCACCTGGATCCCCACCCCACTGAGCCCCACTCCCCCAGCATCTGGACCCCCCCACTGAGCCCACACACACACACACACACACACACACACACAGACTCCCCTGTCTAGCTCTATCCCCTCCACGCTAAGCCCCAACCACCTTCACCTGGACGCCCTGCAGAGTCCCATTACCATTGTACCCAGAACTCCCCAACAAGCCCCTGTGCATCTCTGAACCTGGATCCCCCACTGAGCCGCCTGCACCCAGATTGCCCCACCCAGAACTCTCTCAACCTGTACGTGGATCCCCCCACACTAAGCCCGTCCACACTTGGATCCTGCCTTGCTGAGCCTACCTGGTCTACCTGGCATGGAGGGGCAGAGCCCTGGGGTATTTCTGGGGCAGGCACCGTCCTTGCACTATGTCAGGGTTGGGTGCAGCCTCACTGCTGAGTCCGTGTCTGGGGTGGGGATAGCTGCACAGTGATCTCCCACCTCTGTGAAGCCAGTGGCCTGTGCTCCCCAGTGCCATGCTGGAGCCTCCACATTTATTTGTCAAATACAATTTGCAGAATTTTAAACTATTATGTGCAGAATTTTAATTTTTTTGGTGCAGAATTTTAAAAAAATGTTTACGCACAATGTCATCAGGAGTAACTGTGCCCCTTATTTTACAAGGCAGAGGCCAGAGGTCTGTGCCCCATTTATGCAGACACCTACCACCAAAAAACATGCAAATCTGATGTGTGCCCAAGTGGGATGAACACACATGCCTATATATGAGCAAACCTGATTTGTATGGGCACTCACATACTCGGATATATGCAAGTGTGCATACAACACAGATGTGATCTGCAGCCCCTCCCTCCCCCTCATTTTTAAAATCAGGCTGTGCAATTTCATGAAGCAATTATTATAACATTGAGACAACAATGCACATTCAAACTAAATTATCTTCATTGCTTTGAAGCGGTTATTGTTTTTTATGTTTTCAAAATACCAAAAGGGCATAGCCTGCTATAAGAACTAAGCACATGCAAAATGTTATTTTTAATATTAACAATTGGGGCAAAATATTCTGCAATTCTCTAGCTGCAAAATGGCTGAAAATAGTCTAATGATTGTGTTTCAATAAAATAAACTGCCTCACCAGTGTGGATATTGGGTGCCACATTTCAGCCCTATGATATTTAAAATGGCTAATATATTAAATAACCCAGGTTTGTAATGCAAAAATCTCCTTATAATAATGGCACCTTTTATAGTGCACCTCCAGTTCAGCAAAATCTCCCTTTCCATTTTGCATGCATAGGCCAAATTTTCAGATGTCTCCCTAATGAGTGCCTGCCATATTTGTGAATTCAGCATATTCATCTGAAGGTGCAATTACTCACACTCAAATATCTACCGATAGTACATGTTTACATGCACCACTACCTCCTAGAGCTTTTGTGTACAGCATAGACTTTTGTTTGTCCAGACCAGTGGTTCCCAAATTTGTTCCGCCGCTCGTGCAGGGAAAGCCCCTGGTGGGCCGGGCCGGTTTGTTTACCTGCCACGTCCGCAGGTTAGGCCGATCACGGCTCCCAGTGGCCGCAGTTCGCTGCTCCAGGCCAATGGGAGCTGCGGGAAGCAGCGGCCAGTACATCCCTCAGCCCGCACCGCTTCCAGCAGCTCCCATTGGCCTGGAGCAGCGAACCGCGGCCACTGGGAGCCGCGATCAGCTGAACCTGCGGATGCAGCAGGTAAACAAACCGGCCCGGCCCGCCAGGGGCTTTCCCTGCACAAGCAGCGGAACAAGTTTGGGACCCACTGGTCCAGACCAATACATCTGCAAATACTGGAGTCCTGGATGTGGGCAAGGAGGCTGTAACAGAGGCCAGGATTCTACATGGAAAAACAGATGCTCTGGGCCTGAATCTCCATTGCCTTGCTCCTTGGAATGTCATTTACGGTGTGCAAAGCAAAAAGGTAAATGATTACACACACACACACACACACACACACACACACCCACAAGTATAAATGAACACACAAGGGGTAAGGCAGCGGACAATCAGGCTTGAGTTGTTCTAATTGACACCAGTTTCCCTCCCTCCTGGGAAACTGAGTTTATTAGTGCTTTGGCACAGCACAGACCTCTCCATCTAGATTCTTAGGCCATGTGCTTTTTTACAATCCTCATAACTGCAGAAAGGAAGAGGAAATCCATCCATAGTATAGATCAATCCTTTTCCCCAGCTATTTGGGCAAGAGTCCTTACTGTAACTTCTCCAGTTTGTCTGTGACTTCATGGCCTTCTGCCAGGGAAGATCATCAGCTTACATATCTCTTGTTGGGTTAAATTGGTGGAGTAACAAGCCAACCCACCCTCCTAACCCTGGCTGATCATGAATGCATCACAATACATTAGTGAACAATTTTGGGCAGGTCTCCCACTCCTACATGATATCTTCCCCTGAATGGCCAGTAAGCCCTACCATAGATGCTTTTTAAAATGTGGTTCAGGTGTGTCTAACTCCCAAATCCTGTTCAAGCAGGGGACCTCTGTGCCCAGGCAGAGCCCTATTGCCTTCCATGCAGTCTCAGGGATCTGTGTGGAACAGCTTGCAGAATCAGGGCCCAAGTCCTTACATATGTGGCGAATTCATCACAATTCAGAATAAGGGGGTATACTTTTATTGATTTTAAAAGTCTTGATTTATGTAACTTAGTCTTCCTAATGCTGGCCAATCAAATATCAGTCATGCAGCATCAGGATTATAAATTATTCGCCAAGTTTTATATGAACTTTAAGTTTTCCTTACTCTAGCTAACACCAGCTGGCAAAGGAAGTGCATGCCTTAGAACGTCTTCAGCAGAGCAAAGCTGTTCAAGGTCTGGCATTTTTTAAACTTTATAATGCTGCAGGCTAGAAGAAATTCAAGCCGTAAGAACAAAAACAACAACAACAATAGATGCTTCCTCTTATTGTCATTTTAAGCCCTAAACTGCAAATGAATAATGGTTGGGACTTTTGCTAGGGGGATTTGTAGCCTAGCAATCAACACAGCTTTTCAATATTATAAGAAATAGAACCTTGATATTGTATGACAACTGAATATGACAAATGAAAAGAGAAATTGTCAATGTAGGGTCTATTGTTTTAAGTAAGCATTTGACAATTATCATTATTTCTCATTTGTACTACAGATATGCTTAGAGATCCCAAAAAAAGATCAGGGCCCCCTTGTGCTAGGGGCTGTACAAACATATCATGAGAGAGCGAGAGATTCCCTGCCCTGAACAATTTAAAAGCTAAATAGACAAGACAAATGGAGGACAAAGAAATAGAACCATAGAGAGGGGATGGATCTTCCCAAGATTAGACAAGCAGGCTGCAGTATTGCGGATTAAAATAGCATATGGCTTGATCCTGCAGAAATTTAGGCTCCAATCCTGCAATACGCTTTTTAAATCAATGGGGCTGACATTATTTGGAGCTCATTGCATGGCTGAGGCCACTGGCACCAGAGTAACTGAACTCTCATGAGTAGTCTCTTTGCCTCATACGTTTTGTATCTGCTTTATAACCTTTCTTTTGCATCTGAGATAGATGTTCTTGTTTCTAGCTAAAAACTCTTTTGATTTGCATTCTTCAAAACCGTCTGTTCTTCCCCAGTCTATACACCTTTTAATTAAACAAAACCTGGTAATTTCTGTAAAATTAGCACAAATAGAACATGTTCCAATGTTTGATCCTTTCCAGTCTTTGATTTTCTCTTTAGATTTTCCTTTTATGTTGACATTGTACCTATCTGAAAGAATACACAAGAAAATAAAAATGCTCACACTTTTCTCATCAGTAACCTAATTTCCTGTATTAACAAAATAAATAATGTTAGTCAATAGTAAAAACACAAAATGTATGGCATAATATTATAGATAGTTGTGTGAATGGTTTATAGCACCTGTGTGGCACTGAAACAGTGGAAAAGAAAAAGGGGAAAAGAATCTGGCTCTTAATGTGTATCATCAGGACATAGCTAATCACCACCTTGAACCCCTTTTCTCTGGTCTTGGTCTGTTTTTGCCTTTTAGATTGTAAGCTCTTTGGGGCAGAGACTGTGCCTTGCTTTTATGTTAGTACAGCACATTATAGTGCCACTGGGAGTAAATTATAAACATCTTGACTTAGACATTCCAGAATTAAGAACAAGTTAATAATTACAGCATAGGCCTATCATGATCTAGGGACATTTGAGAAAGAGAAGTAGGTAGAAGTGGGATAAAATAGCTAACAGGAATTAGGATAGTGTGGTGTTTAGATGTTGCTTGTAATTATTAGAATTGGGAGCACTGGCTGTTGGGAGTCTGAAAGGACAGGAAACAGGAAGGAGGGGGAGGAGTTGAGAGGCTGGGAGAAAGCTACAGAGGGTGCAGCAGCAGCTCGGTAAAGAGGTTTCCACTTTGAAAATAAAGTCCTGTTGAAGCTTGTTAGTACCCTGCCTGGTTGATACAACAGATAGCTGGCATGACATTACCATGTCTGCTAATCAGCAAACATTGCCACTTTGGCAAACAGCTCCTCCTCAAATAATGTCATTTAACATGGTCCCAACATCCGAGTAGCAGATAAGAGGAAGCTCACAGAAATCCTACAGACCCTATACATCACCTGCAATAAACAGAATAGTTGGTTTAGCAGGCAGACCACTGCAATAAACATTCATATTTTCATATTGTGGAAATACAGCCTAGTACTCGATCAATATTCCAATGGGATTTACTTTTTGTTGGTTTAATAAGAGAAGTCATTTTTAGAAACTACAGATATTACCTGCAGTTTTATTTTTAATTGAAATAAAGATTGACGTTAGAGCTCAACCTGTTTTCAATCATATGGGAATGGAAGCTTCTGGCTGCTTTATCTATCTGAAAACAGATCAATATTTAAAGTGTTAGTTCGTTTGTAGGAAGCTAAACTTACTGACTTAAAGTACAAACTTCTCTAGACTGCAGGCCTCACATCCTGTGCAGCACAGGATACCTTAACAGCATGACAGGCACCCTGGAATTGTGTAGCATAAATCCCACTGTATGCCCTCTCCCCTCACAGCCAGCCTAACTTCCAGCTTACTGGCCTCCCAGCATCTCTGGGGAGAGCTAGTGACAGACTTTACTCTCCTTTTCCTCCTAGCAAATCAGCATCCTTCTTACCCTTAATTTCTTTCCCCCTGCTCCAATGGGAGATTCACAGGGAGTAAACCCTGAGTGGCTGGGAGTGAAAGAGAGATATTGTGGGAGACCCCAGGGTCAGAGTAGGGTTACCATCTGGACAGTATTTGACCAGCCTGGCTTTTGTATGGATTTGCCAGTTGCCATAAAAATTATTTAATCTGCTGAGGATTTTTTACATGGGTCTAAATATTTGCATTATTATCACAATGCACTGGGATATCAAATGTTAAAAGTTTCTGTGTCCAGCTAAACATGCTACAGTGTTCCCACTTCCACAGTTTAAGCAATAACAGATCAAAACTGTTGAAAATACAACAGCTGTCGGCCCACCAACATGCAAGCACACTGTGTGTGTGTGAGTAAGAGAGGGTTTGAGTCACGGGAGAGTGAGGAGACATGCAGTGTTATCAATCTTATCTATGTGTGTTCTCTCTCCAGATAATACAAGTGGCTGTTGAAGGGGGAGGCGGTTGCAGAGTTGCCTTGTGGTTGCGGGGTTTGGGTTTGCGGCATGCTTCCTTTATGGGGAAAGGGGTGCCGGGTTTTTTGCACTTCAAAGGCGGTAACCCTAGGTCAGAGGCAGATGCAGAGTTGGGGTGAGGATCCAGGCTGGGAAGAGGAGACCCCAAGCTGGAAGGAGAGAAAGCTGAAGAGAGAGATCCAAGCTCAGAGAGGGTTTAGAGGTAGGAAGAGAGAGCTCAGCTGGGGATAGGGAAAAGACAGGGACGCTGTGATGTATGGGGCTAAAAATGCCTAGCTGCAGTGGTTGGGGAGAGATCAATAATGGAGACCACATCAGAAATGCTGTACTACAGTTTATTGAATTTCACTCAGCTATTTCCTGTGTAAAAGACCAAAAGTCAGAGTAAAAAAGTACAGAAGGCCTAGAAGCACAAACTAGTATTACATAAACTACAGATGAGGGGAGAGACACTTTGCTGTGGCAGGGGGAAGATACCGAGGCCTGTACAAGAAAGTGAGACACCTCAGAAACAGAAAGTCTCTCCCCCTAGAGAAATATTGGGCGCTTCCCTTGAAGAGGACACACAGAGGGAATGGCCTGTCCTCTGTGTCCTCCATATGTACAAAATGTAAAATGCCGCATTTTCTGGCAAGCTGTGATCATATATGCAAGTTATATGTGGGTTTTGACATAGGTGAGCCTGCCTTATATGCAGATCCCATGATGGCCAAGGATGGCAGGAACAAGGGCACAGCAGAATAGCAAATAAAACTGCAAGAAAAATAACCACCACCAGACCCTCTCTACCTCAGCTCCCTCTTTGTGTCTTCCCCTGTTCCCCTAGTTCCCCTCCAGCTACTGTTTCTTTCCACCTGTGCCCCTAAGCAGCCACTGACCATTCTCTTCCTATCCCATCAGCGGCAACTCCCTCTCCTCTTCTCCCCGTCCCGCCCATCCAGCAAAATCTCTATTGAGCACCTGACTGGGACTCAGCTGCTCCACCTGGACTAGGACTAGGCCAAGCAGAGTAAGCTAAGTCCCAGTTAGTAAACTCAGTTTACAGAACTCAGTTTCCAGCTCAGTACCTCTCCCAGAAAGAAGGAAAAAAGACCTTCCTCAAGTAGCCCTCTCTCTTGTGGTGATGGGACAAAGAACATCCTCTTCTTTCATAAGTATAAAACAGTTGTTACAATTTCTGGCAACTTCTTTACCCTATCAACTTTAAATATCTTCATGGTAAAATGAAACTTAATTGCCTATTTTTTCCATTATCTGAAGCCATTACCAGTTGTAAAGAACATCATCATCACCCTGTGCTAGTAGGAAGTTTTCCTTGTCATTGAATTTCCAGGTAGGACATGTAAACAGTTTGCTCTTTTATTATTACATTTGAAGAGTGAGTCAGTTTGATGCGCCAGGGCCAAAGTCTACTCTTACTTACACCAGTGCCTTCAGTGGTGTTCCCATGGATTTGTACCAGCGTAGATGTGAGCAGAATTTCGCCAGCACTTGAAATCTCATCCCAAGTACTCAAAGCTAATGAGTATTTTAATTCTGGCTAATCTCTATGCTTTCTAACTCAGGTGAGCATGGATGTAATAAATCAAAACAGGACAAGAGCGGCCAGTAACAGAAAAGACTTGTCAGTGTAATTACCTCTGTTAACAGTGAGGTATATTATAAAATCACTGGCAGCTTTTATATACAGTATATTTTCAGTAAGCTTCTATACAGTACAGACTCACTAGAATTTGTGACGTGGAAAACATCAGTTATGGAGTCTACCATGTTCTTTGGTGAACTTATATTTTCTTAAGTGCTTTGATTTTTAATGCTCAGGCAAAATAAACTCTGTCATTCAGATATCTAATATCTCTTTTCTAACTGTCCAATATGTCTAATATCCATCTAATCTATCTAATGGTGTCTAGTATGCATCAATACTGTAGTACATAGACATCTGGGTAACTTCAAGAAACGATGCCTTCCCTTAACACAACTTATCGAGTGCGTAAGAAATACAGAAGTCCCTTACATATCTAATTACAATACTGTTATATTTACTCACATTTGCTTTCTTTTTGCTAAGGCTGACACTTGTCCATATCTCTTTGTTCAGAAAATTCAAATGCATTATACTCAAAATATTTGTTCCTTGGACAAAGACTGCCTCAGAAAAATACAATAATATGGCTGCATGGGAGAAAGTGAAAGATATTTCCTGAGCTACAACTGTTAAGATTACAAGGCCACGTCTATCACAGCCCAACTTGGAAAAATATGATCCTTTGAACAGCAGGAAGAGACAGAATACAGAAACAAAGGGTGCTCTTACTCCATGCCCTCTCAATACTCCATTTCTGTCTCAGCATTGAGGAAGAGTTATTCATGGTCCTGCTACTGCTCTTGCTGATAACCAATGATAAAGTGAACTGAGAATATTTAGACGCAAAATGGAATTCCCTCCCTATGTCATCTGTAGTAGTTGCGAGGGGACTTTGTTTCAGTGATAGATGCAAGTTTTCTACTGGTGAGTGTTTAGGATTTACAAACATTTTAAAAGCTTGGGAAAAAATTACACTGAATGAGGTGAATCAGTTTCCACAGCTCCACAACCACACATTTCTAAGCATTTTCTAGAGCTGAGTTAATAATTCATGATTAATTTACCTAACCAATCTAGTTCCCTTTTCTGCTCACAGATATCTGTCAGCAAATCATAGTTTTCTTGGATTTATTCATTATCTGAAATGTTATGTGTGTGAATTTTTCTTAACTGTACAGACTGATCATGAACTGTTCTATCTGAACTTTCAATATTTGCCATTCAAGCTGTGTTGGTTAGCAGTGATGCATCCAGGAAGTTGTTGCAGTTTCTGTGCCCTGATTAGAAACATTTGCAAACATTTTAACATGAATAGCTGAACATGTGATAAAATGAACCAATTTAAAAATCTTCTGTGAAGACTCATATATGCAACTTTGAAATTCACTTTCTTCAAAAAGTCACACCAGTAAAACTCAAATGCATCAGTGCTGGTGGAAAACAATCACTAGAGCCGATTAATTAAAAATTTAAGTGAAAATCTGAATATTTATAGGATTATGGTTTTTTTAAATATACCATGTTTACCGAGCACTGCTACTTTCATATTTTCACAGCTAAAAATAAATTGTGCAATGCACATGAGAGATTTTAAATAGTTTAAGTAAAAATTGTATATTTAAGAATTTAAACTTCTAAACTTCTCTTTAAATGACCAGATTGTTGAAATCATATAAAAGGCTGCTTCTGACTAGATTTTAGGATTAGAATGAAACCAAATGAGGGATTGAAATTATGAAATTTCAAAAGAGAGATCTGGTCTTAAGGGTTTGTAGCTTTTTTTGTTTTGTTTTTTGTAACTTGGAGTTGTATCTTTAAATTATTATAAATAATATACTTATGGTAGCATCTTCTATGTGCTAGGGGCTTCCCGGATAACCAAGAGATGATGGGCCTTGCTCCGTCTCTGACAAAGCTTTGACAAATAAGAAAAAAAAAGTTAAAATATGTATACTGTATCTTAGCGGGTCTGTTAAATTCACATACTAAAATATATACTCCCTTAAATCCTAGCCCTGTAAACCATTCACATGGGCCATTAAAGTCAATGGTGCTCTGCAGGACTGCAAGGATCCTCTTGCGGGTATCACCTTGTAGGATCAGCCCCTTCCCCAAACAGTATCATATTTTGGTACAAAATTAAATAATTTCTAGTGGTTTTAGTTTTCAGAAATATTTTTACTGCATGTGTCGAGTTGAAGAGAAAAGAGGAAACTCAAAAAAGCAATTAAGCCAGATTTTTTTCTAATTTTAAAGCAAAGAATTAGATCAACTGATTAACTTTCTAGTCTAAAAGAAAAGGAGGACTTGTGGCACCTTAGAGACTAACCAATTTATTTGAGCATGAGCTTTCGTGAGCTACAGCTCACTTCATCGGATGCATACTGTGGAAATTGCAGAAGACATTATATACACAGACACCATGAAACAATACCTCCTCCCACCCCACTCTCCTGCTGGTAATAGCTTATCTAAAGTGATCATCAA
This sequence comes from Natator depressus, assembly GCF_965152275.1. Lineage (NCBI taxonomy): Eukaryota > Metazoa > Chordata > Testudines > Cheloniidae > Natator > Natator depressus. Next base: position 17,909,377 of record NC_134245.1, read on the forward strand.
GTTGGGCCATTTCCAGCACAAATCCAGGTTTACCAGCAGGAGAGTGGGGTGGGAGGAGGTATTGTTTCATGGTGTCTGTGTATATAATGTCTTCTGCAATTTCCACAGTATGCATCCGATGAAGTGAGCTGTAGCTCACGAAAGCTCATGCTCAAATAAATTGGTTAGTCTCTAAGGTGCCACAAGTCCTCCTTTTCTTTTTGCGAATACAGACTAACACGGCTGTTACTCTGAAACCTTTCTAGTCTAAGGGCCTGATCAAAAGCCCATGGAAAGTTTCCCAGTGGCTTCAGTGGGCTCTGGTTCAGACCCTAATATTGCTTACCAAAAGGTAAGATACTGTACTCCATTTCACGGTCATGCTTTTCATTAAGGAGCATTATACCTTTAACCTTCGGAATGTTTTATAATCTACTGAAAACTTCTCCCAAGGACATTAACCTTTTCCTCATAAGATGAAAGGAGACAAATAAGTCTGGATGTACCAAAATTTCAGGATCCCTCAAAATAATATCAGTCCTTCCCACGGACAGATTTCCTTCTGTTCCCAACATCAAGCACATCTTCTTTGATTTTCCACCCAGAGCTCCCAGGCAGACGGTCTCCCATTCTCCTTCTCTGATGTTTGCCTCCCAGTCCTTGGATAGACTCTTGCTTTCATTGCTACATCAGGGCCCTCAGGCTGATAGGACAGAATTTCATGGCTCGTGCCTTAATCTGCCCCTGCATGCTGTCACAGTCTCAAATTTGGGCAAGACAAGAGGCACTCATCTTTATCTCACAGCCAGTCCTTTTGCTCTCATTCAAGTTGCTGCTGCCATGGTGCTAAAGATAGATTCTGCCAGGAGCAATTATTAATGCACTATAGTGGAATATATTTGAAAATAAATGCTCTTCTCTATTAAGATTTGGTTCCTGGTAGTATTTAGAGCTGACCGAGTAGAGGAAAAGGTTTTGGATCTAGAAAGAGGTTTCAGTCGAACCCACCATAAAGATAACAACCACTTCTAAAATTAAGATTCAAGTTCAGATTTCCAACCCGTGCCTAAAATGTTCATGGGTTTGAAAATCCCTGTTTTTAGTTTGGGACCATCCTCAAGTTAAGATAAACATTCAAAATTCTGGATGCTGAAACTGAACTTTCATGAGTTGTTTATTATTATTTAAATGGGAAAACTTCAACAAGCATGAACACTAGTAGCTGGGAGAAGGGAGTGTGTATATAAACTGCCTGCCTACTTCTATGTAGTCACATACTCTTTGACATGATCCCCATGGATAGTGCACTTTCAATAAGGCATTAGCTACACACGGACAACACTGGAACAGAATCCTGGCTGGGAACAAAGCTAGAAGACATTTCTAATTCTGCAGCTGCTTTTGCCAGTCCATTTTATGGATCATCTGAATTCTTGTGCCTGTGTGTAACATAGAGGAGATACAAATCAATGCTCTGAGTACAATGTGGGATCCTGGTGAGGGATCGGGCCTGTTTACCTGCTGATGCTGCTACAGATGCTGTTTTGTGTGTTCAGTTATGAACATACTTTCTCACTTAAATCCTGCCTTTGCTTTTGATCCTGCTGCGACGGGCTGGGTCACAGAAACCCCCTAGGGACTGCCACCTGATGTGCTGAGATTACCTCTGAGCCCGTTTTCCCTGCCAGCGTGGGACTTCAGAACCATGCCTTGTTGAGCCAGACACACCAGTCTGCTGCAAACATAGACCCAGGTCTGAACCACATCCCCCAGAGCCGCAGACTTAACTGAAAACAGCTTAGAAAGTGCTCCTGTCTCTAGCATCCAGATACCCAGTTCCCAATGGGATCCAAACCCCAAATAAATCTGTTTTACCCTGTATGAAGCTTATACAGGGTAAACTCATAAATTGTCCGCCCTCTAACACTGATAGAGATATGCACAGCTGTTTGCTTCCCCAGGTATTACTTACTTACTCTGGATTAATTTATAAGCAAAAGTGATATTAAATATAAAAAGTAGGATTTAAGTGGTTCCAAGTAATAATGGACAGAACAAAGTAAGTTACCAAGCAAAATAAAACAAAAACATGCAAGTCTAAGCCTAATACAGTAGGAAACTGAATACAGATAAATCTCACCCTCAGAGACGTTCCAATAAGCTTCTTTCACAGACTAGACTCCTTTCTAGTCTGGGCCCAATCCTTTCCCTGGTACAGTCCTTGTTGCAGCTCAGGTGGTAGCTAGGGGATTTCTCATGACTGCAGCCCCTTTGTTCTGCTCCACCCCCTTATACAGCTTTGGCACAAGGCGGGAATCTTTTGTCTCTCTGGGTCCCCACTGCTCCTTCTAAATGGAAAAGCACCAGGCTTAAGATGGATTCCAGTACCGGGTGACATGGTCACATGTCCTGGGAGACCCCAAGCCTTCATTCTTCCTGGCCTGACTCACAGGAAGACTTGCAAGTAAACAGAGCTATTTACAACTAATTGTCCTAGTTGATGGGAGCCATCAAGATTCCAAACCACCATTAATGGCCCACACTTTCATAATTACAATAGGACCTCAGAGTTATATTTCTTATTTCTAGTTTCAGATACAAGAATGATACATTTATACAAATTGGATGACCACACTCAGATTATAAGCTACCTTACAAGAGACCTTTTGCATGAAGCATATTCCAGTTACATTATATTCACACTCATTAGCATATTTTTATAAAATCATATGGAGTGCAACATCACACCTGCTGCTGGTGGTATTTGCTGCTGAGTGACACTGATCTCCTGGCCTACAATTCCTTTGTACCCCAGTGTCTCAGTTGCTTAATACAAAGCTGGCAAAAGAATGCTGGCATTTGATCTGCTGCCATTCATTGGGGAGAACTGCATGGGTAAGACAGTTCACCTTACAGCAGATCACTGCAAGATCAGCTTCCCTGGAAGTAGTCTGGATAGGGAAAAGAGGGAGGGCAACAGCAGCAGCTAGCAGCAAACTAATATCTCTGTGTGTCTCACTTTTTCTCGCTCTCTTGCTTTATTTAAACACACAAAAGCCATCTCAGAGTGTGGGACCTTAGGGAAATTGTTTATAGGGGAGAGGAGTTTTGGTGGGGAAATTCCTGCCTATTCAAGGTGCGCTGTGGGTAGACTGAGTTTTCCAGGGGTTTTGTTGCTGGTTTTGTTTTGGCTGTGTTGTTACTTTTACTATTATAAAGGGCATCCAGAGTAACAGAGAGGTGCCTTTTTCTTGTATAAAAACATAAATAGCTTCCACTCAAAATTTCAAGCAAAAGGTGAGTTCTTAGTGGGTTGGTGGCTTTTTTCTGGCACGTTCATGTGTATGGAAGTGAAAAGTAACCTTCGCCCAAATTTGTGTGGAAAAAGTAAAAATTTCAGGGGTATGCAATCATGAGAAAAAACACCACTGAGACACTATTGACTAAACTGCCATGAACATTTTGGGCTCACTTTTGCACAGCCCTACTAATAATTCAATGAAGTTTCCAGCGTAACAAGAAAATTGGTGGTGAGCCACTAAGAGTCACCACTCTCCTGAGGGGAAAAAGAGAGAAAAATTTAATTAAAATGAATATTCACAAAAGCTTATAAGCCATTTTTGCAGTTTCATTATTTCCCTCAAATAAGAAAAATACTAAAATATATTAATGTCCCTTAAAAATTTTATTAAAAGAGATTTAAATTAGTTGTCCCAAGCCGGCAGTATTTGAACTGCTCCCTTCTGTTTGGTGTATCCAAGGTAAAAGGATTGAAATAATATTAGTCTAACAGCAGGAACACTATGCATGCAAGTTAGCATTAGAGACTAATGAAGAGTTTATTTTCTCGATAATTTATTAGTATTAAGCTGTAAAGATGGTCCTTATTAAGTGCAGAGTCCACTTGAGATCCTGTGGTTCCTGCCTTCTCCCTATAAGTGAGTTAAGAACCACAAATGACAGTGATCCAGCATAAAATGTCATCTGTGTGGTGAGCACAATTAAAGCTTTTCTCCCTGTATTCTTTTGAAGACTGACAGCTCAGCCAACAGGGCAGCCAGGTTTATGCAGCTCTCTGCAAGCTCATTGACAGTTTTCACTGTGAAACTCTCTCCCTGGGTCTCTTCATCAGGTAAAATCTTTCTAATGCATTGTCAGACAGCTCTTTCAAGAGCATGGAGGATGAGGAGTCCCACTATGAGCAGCTATGAAGTCTCATTAAAAAAGTCTTTCACACTTTGTTGTCCTTCTTCTGTATTATAATGATGGCTTGCCATAAAGTGCAAAGAAATGTTATTCTAGTGAAGAGAAGAGAGCCACTGGTATGCTGAGTCGTGATTAATGAGCTGAAGTCATTTGACATGTCTGTTTGGTGACCTTTGGATTTGAAGAATTCTATTGTACATAAATTATAATAGCGGAAATTACTTGGTTTGCATACGATGTATTCGTGGCTTAACACAGAGGGATATGGAGAGGGTGTGGTCTAGCTGGAGAGGCAACTCTAACATAAGAACAAGATTACATTTTTTAAAAAAGTCTAGGCTAAAATAAGGTTCAGAGTCTCAGCACCGTGTCTCAGAGCAAGGGCTTTAAGAGCCACATCTTCAGCGGGTGTAATTCAGTGTAACTCCACTGAAGCTGCAGTGATTTACCTCAATATCATGATTTACCTTATGATACCATGAGTCCAATTTAAAGCTAACAAAAGCAAGGAAGCACTTAGTTTTAGGCTCTGCTACTCTAAACGTCAGTGCATCGTATCACTCCTCTATGTTGCTTAAGTAGCAGGGCATGAACAGTGAAAAAATGGTATCTTCTGACTCCCCATTGAAAGAATTGCACAAAACCATTTTTCCAGCTTTTACTTTATTTGCCAAAATACTCCCTAAGTTCTTTTGACTAATACATGTTAATAACCATGAACTATCTACAGTGCATTATATAGAATGGGTCAGACTCTGTCAGTTCCTTTTACAAGGGAGCAAAGAGGGAGACGCTAGCATGCAAAGAGCCTGCACCAGTACTGCTGAAGTCTCAGTCCCCTCCCACATGTTTAACGGATATGGAAGAATTGTTTAATCTTCTGTTCTCCCAGCAGCCCACAAGATATGTTGTTGCTTCAGTGAAGAAAACTAGATATACAGCTTCTCCCTGGGGTAAATTTTACTGCCTTCTCCTCTGCCTTTTTGTCTGTGGAAGCTTCCTGTCTACCACCTCCTTGTTACGTAGACACAAGAATACCCCTTCATATTCATGGCAGAATGACAGACTCAGCCGGCAATTATGTGGAGTTTCTGACGCTGTAGCTCATACTGGAAACAGCAGTGTATGTGTGTGCAGATGAGTCTTAAAGCACCATATGTACTGCCTTTTACCTCCTTTGATCATTTGTCATTCTGATGACTCCACAGCGTGAACAAAGTAACTAATCAGTCCCTTCTCATTTTGTCTTTCACATGCTGCCTGAGACCCTGTGCTAACTTCGTTCCTTCCCTTTTATTTAAAATCCTTAATGTATAAAAACAAATCCTACGGCACATCCATTCATTCTTTGGTGTCTCTGAGGAGGGGTGTGGAGGTCAGAAGTTAAGAACACTGGTATCTTGGTTTTGCAACAGTAATACACTGCCCTGTATTATAAAGCTAGGATGTTTTTCTAGTGCCTTTGTCAGTGTTCTCTGAAGTCCAACTCTATTGCGTTCTCATACAAATAGGAAAGAAAGAAAAGGTAACTTAATCCCAACCCTAAATTCTCAACTGAATATCACCTCACTGGCAAGGAGATTCCTTTGTTCCCTGGGTGAGCAGTGGACAAAATGCTAGGGGCTGTGGAAATAAAAATAATCTGGCACATTCCACTGTGAAAAACAGGGGGAGATGTCAAGTTATGGTAGGATAGTGAAAGGAGGAAAGAGATGGAGGAAAGAGATAGAGCATCTCTTCTCCATCTGAGTTTTCACATTGTACAGATAGATGAGGGGTTCACTTAACATTAACTTGCACTCTCTCCTGTTCCCTTCCCATTGACGAAGACCTTGGACCAAACAACTTTACATGATTCCCTTTGATATTTTCCACCCATTGTTTGGCCACATTGGGTGACGTTTCTCCAATCTCTTTTCTTTATGTTTATTAAAAAGTGTTAGTTTAAAAAAAAAATATCAAGGGACACCCTGTGCTCCCATCCACTTCAATGGGAATCCACATGCACAGTGCTTAACGGATTGGGCCTAAAATGCTCAAGTATTGGTTCCCTTGGCATTCCTGAGCATCGCCTCTCCAATGAATTCCTGTTTCTTGCATTTTCATACTTAGCAGCTGGGAAGGGGCATGCACGAGCAGTACTGGAAAATAATTATGGCCCAGTTTTTGTTCTTGTTTTGTTTAGTTATTAACTTTTTATTAAAGACAAATAACTATTGATAGTGCAATTTTTTTAAACATAAGCATTAAAAGAGAGGGTAAGAAACACAAAAGGTCAAGGAATAAAGCTGAGCTGAGAGTGTATGTTATGTGTTACAGTACCTATAACAGTTATTCTTGTCAAGTTCTAGCTATAACTTTTTAAAAACAGTTCATCCCATGTGGCACACCTGTCTGCAAACAATTCAATTGTTAATTTAATATAAGCAATAAGTTGTTCCATTTCTCTTAATTCTTTTATTCTGGTCAACAATAGTTTTACAGCTGGTCTTTGTTTTTCCAGCCATAGTGGTGAAATATGTTTAAAGCCCAGATTTCCAAGGGTGCGGTTTGCACATACCTGACTTTCATGTGCACAAAAGCCACTGTGCGAGCACATCCCCCTGGGGTGGACAGGAATGTGGCATGCAGGCAAGTTAGTTGCATGAAAAACTACACTATTAATCTGTGCCCACATGACTTACAGGACTTACACTATTAATCTGTGCCCACATGACTTACAGGATTCTCTTATTGAATCACATTAGACTGAAGTTTACAGCAAGGTACCTCACCACAACATAGCAGAAAGCTTAATTCAATGATCAAGGCTGGACTCTAATTTACTGCGTCCTCCTCTTTGACAAAATACTAGCACTGTATGACATTTCACAATTAATCCCCAAACAACATGGTTTCATTACAAACTGGAACCTAGGTCAAAATTCATCAAAGCGTTCCCTAAAATTCATGAACTTTTCAAATGATCTTTGACCAATTTATGAATTTATGTTGAAATCAGGAGAAACTTGCAGTTTCCCATAGTTCTGATGTGAAGTCAACAGAAACAGTGGTTTCAAAATGAGTTTTGCTTTGAACTATGGATTTGTCTGAACTTGAAACTCAAAATAAAAAAAGCTCAAAGGATACAAACAAATAGCTGAAGCCAAAGTAAAGAAAGGTTCCTTGAATTTCACATAGATCTTCAAAATACCACTGCAAGGGAAAAAAGCTAGAGCAAAGGGAGTTTGTCTTCTCCAAAACAGTAAAAGAATCATTTCTCTAAGGCCAACACCTATTCAATATAGAACAACCAAGAGGCAACTCTAATTTACAAGATTATAATTCCTTGAAAGGGTAATATGGTGATGCCATAACTGTGAGAGTGAAGCTTGACTGGGTTGTATAAGGACTAGAAATCCATGATGGAATTATTGGCTGAATTTAAAATTTGCCTGCTGTGCAGTATATGTTATTATTTTGTTATTTTATCCTTTTTCCCTTCACCCTCTACAAAATCAAAAGAGATGCTGCTCTTCGGCTGCTTACAAGACTGCCTTAGGATTTCCAGAGCCCTGTGCAAAAGTAGGATGTGTAATGACTTTGGGCTGATTTCCACAAACATAGTACTTTAGGGAGAAGGAGAAGGTCAGGATGCTCAATGTAATGGAAAAAGAAGGCTACACTGGTTTTAAAAAAAAAAAGAAGTCTTGCTTAGGGGAAAAACTGAAAGCTGCAATTTAAAAAAAATGTAACAGGCTAAAAAGGGGACAGTGAGATAAATATAAATGAAAAACTAGAAACTGTGCAAAATTGATAAGGGAAGCAAAAGAACACAGGGAAAATGTTTGCCCACCAGAGTTAAAGATAATAAGGAGTTTTTAAGTGTATCAGGGGAAAAAAAAAAAGGAACTGTACCTGTAGTATTGGTATATGACTAGATAAAAATGGTAGAATTGTCATTAATAATGCAGAAAATACAGAAATGTTCAATAAATATTTCTGTTCTGTATCTGGGAAAAATCCAGTTAATGTATTCATATCAGATGATCATGATGATGGAATACTTCCATTTCAACAGTAACTAAGGAGTAACTAATATCTGGCTAAGTGTAATTGTAAATGGGAAATCATCAGAATGGGTGTGTTTTTAATGGAGTTCTGCAGGAATCAGTTCTTGGCCCTGTGCTATTTAATATTTTTATCAATGACCTGGAAGAAAATATACTGATACAGTTTACAGATGACAAAGATTGTGGGAGTGGTAAATAACAAAGAGGACATGTCACTGATACAAAGATCTGCACCACTTGGTAGACACAAGCACACAATATGCATTTTAATGAGACCAAATGTAAGGAACAAAGAATGTAGGCCATGCTTACCTCTTCCCACGAGGTAACTCTAAAAAAAGACTTGGGTGGTCATGGTGGATAACCAGCAGAACATGAGCTCCCAGCCGATGGCTAAAGCCATCCTTGGATGCATAAAAAGGGGAATCTTGAGTAGAGGTAGAGAGGTTATATTAGCACTGTGTTTGGCATTGGTGGGACCACTACTGGAATAATGAGTCTAGTTCTGAAGTCCACAATACAAGATGGATGTTGACAAAGTGCAGCAAAGAGCCACAAGAATGAGAAAACAATTCGAAAGCATCCCTTCCAGTGAGAGCCTCAAGGAGCTCAATCTATTTAATTTGTCAAAGAGAGTGAGGGGGTGCTTTAATCAAGTCTATAAATACCTACATGGGTAACAGAAATTTGATAATAGATGGTGTGATGGGTTTCCCCTCCCCCGGGAGGCCACTTGGAACTGGGATACCACTGAGCCTGCCTTACCCATCAGCCTGCGTTCCCTTTACACTGTACTGCTATGCAGCCTGTCAAGCCCTTCCCCAGGCTTCAGACTGCACTTTACCAGCACACATACAGGTAGGGACACACCCAGCTGCAGCTACACACACAGATGTGGAGATCAGCTCTGCACAGGAAGGCTGAGCTAAGGAACTGCCCAGTTACTCAAATGCACACTCCCCTCTTGAATGTAAACCCAAAATTATACCATCTTGCACTGCACAGAGAACTGTAAGCTCATGAAATTCGGCCCCTCCCTCAATGTGAAGGGGAATATACACAGCTTTCTGTCCCAAGTTATCATTTTCAGACACACTGGGTTTAGACAAAACAAAAACAAGTTTATTAACTATAAAAGAGATTTTAAGTGATAAGGGATAGCAAACAGATCAAAGCAGATTACTGTACCTAGCAAATAAATGAACACGCAATCTAAGCTTAATATACTAAAGAAACTGGTTATAAGTAGCAAATTCTCACTCTAAATGTTGTTTTAGGGAGATTGCAGAGGTTCTTGAAGGCAAGCTGCATTTGCTGCAGCTTAAAACTCCAGATATTACTTTCACAGGCCAGACAACCCTCTTGCCTGGGCTCAGCCCTTCTCCCCTAGTTCAGTCTTTTTGCTCTCAGGTGTTTCCAGTCATCCTCTTTCTTGGGCAGGGAGAACTAACCATGATGATGTCACTACCCTGCCTTAAATAGTTTTTGCATATGGTGGGAATCCTTTGTCTCCCCTGGTCAGTGCAAAAACACTAATATCATCATGGAGTCCAGTACCAGGTGACTTGGTCACGTGCTCCTGCAGCCATAATTCAGAGGCTGTTTGCAGCGTCCCCACGAAGACTTCCCAGGAAGGTGGGAGATTAGCATCTTCAAAGACCTATGGTGTTCCCTAATGGCCCTCCCCAACTGGCCATCCAGACTGATTACTTTCTGTCTAGTGGGCATTTCCCAGGTGTAAACACATTTGTAATAGATGCATAGAAAATATTCCTACTCCAGATACAAAAATGGTACATGCATACAAATAGGATAATCATATTCAGTAAATCATAACCTTTCCAATGATCTCACATGACCCATCTTTCATAAAATACATCTTAGTTATGCCATAATCATATCATAACCATATCTCTATGAAGAATATGGGGCGTAGTGACACAGATGAATCTTCAATCTTTCAGACAAAGATATAAGAAGATCCAGTGGCTGGAGTCTGCAGCTAAACAAAGTCAGACTAGAAATAAGGCTCAGAACAATGAGGGTAATTAACCATGGGAACAACTTGCCAAAGAGAGTAGATTCTGCATCACTGTGAAGTTTTAAATCAAGATTAGATGTTTTCCTAAAATATATGCTTTAGGTCTAGCACAGTGATGCATCCGATGAAGTGAGCTGTAGCTCACGAAAGCTCATGCTCAAATAAATTGGTTAGTCCCTAAGGTGCCACAAGTAATCCTTTTCTTTTTGCGAATACAGACTAACACGGCTGTTACTCTGAAACAGGGAAGAAAGTTCATCATCTGAAAGGGAGACTTTTATGTTTCTCAATAGGAAGCCAAGGAGGGGATCCCCAAGTTAATTTTTCAAGGTGAAGGAAGAATTATGGGCATGCATCTGAGGAGGCCATAGGTGCATGCTGGGAAGTATTAACAAAGCTGCCCCTGCAGTGCAGTCCCCCTGGCACAGTTCTAAACACACTTGCACAGCTCGGGTTGCCAGAGCAAAGGTAGAACTCTATGGCAAGAAGTGACAATTTCACCTATTTGCCAGGCGGCACCTCTTTAGTTGCCAGGCAGCTGTGTCACTTGGGAGACAGAGCAATTAGTGAAATCTGATTAATCACAGATGTTAATGTCACACCCCCTGTGGATTTTGAGAATTGAAGCATCACACCTGAAGAGTCCAATGGGAGCACCAGTAGAGCTGTATGGGACTTGGTAGTTTCACTTTAATGAGGTATGCACAAAAATTGCATATGTTTTCAGTCTACTTAAATTCCCCTCCCAATACACACGCCCACACAACCTGAAACTGTTGCAAAAGAAAAAAGTTTCACCTTGTTTTGCCTCAGAGCTATATGAAACTGAAAATGTTTCATGGATTTCAATGCAAAAACTACCAACTTTCTCACATGCCCAAAACTGGATCCCCATGGTTAGTGGAAACTGGGGTTTTTTGAACTGGTGGAACTACACCAATGGAATTACAATAATGGAAGTCACAGCATAGGTGCCCAGAACTGATATAAGATGAGTCTTGCAACAGTGAGACTCATTCCTTTATATCTTCAGTGAAAACCACCCTCTTTTTGACACAGCCAACAAGTGCAACTACTGTACAATAATTAACAGGGAGTCTCAGGATTGCTTGGTGAAGCATATGAACTTGAGGGGGACCATGGAAAACTACAGCAAGGAAATTAAAACAACCGTGCATCACTGAGTTGGTGCAGGCTTTAGGGAAGCCTGCTGTGGCATTTGCTTTGCTCTTACCTCTGGCTATCCTTGTGGGCATAGCCACTAAGAAACAAATACAAAGGAGGAGAGATGTAGAAAGAGGGTAAAAATTGCAATCAGAGGCTTTTGATACAGAGTAATGTATTTAAAGTGTTTCAGAGAAAGCAAACATTTGGGGGCTTATGGAATGTCACAGTTGAAAGTACCCTACCAGGATCTGTATTCTTTAGCAACAGATCATCCCCAACCCTCTTTTGATGTCCAGTATAATCTGCATTATATACCACTGTAAATATTATCTTGCACTGTTTCTTCTCCAGGAATATATCTATGTTGAATTAATGTAAAATCCCTTTTATAGCCTGCTTTTCAGGAAGATAACTCAAATACATTATGATGATAAATACCCACTCTTAACATACCATTAGCCCAACACATTTACATTTGGGACTTATTTCCTAATATCTCAAGAACAGAGTATTATTGTTATAATGATCTGGCTCCATGTACGGTTTGTTGGCTTATGTCGGTATAACCTATACACCTAAGAAAATTATTTCAAAGAGACTTAGTCAAAGAGAAAGGGTTTACTGGTGATTTGCTCCATATTTGGAAAGAGTGACATTACAGCTAGCAATAAGCAGCTATTTCCTGGGCTACCTCATAATTATTCAGGTAAATGAAACTAGCAAGACCGTTTGGCTACTCAAAAAAGTTACCCAGGCATCACCTCTGCTGCCACCTGACCCTAGCAGAAAAGAGTGCAGTGGCCTGACACTAGAGACAAACTGCCAGCCTCAGCAGCTGAGTGGCTACAGTATCTGTATTCTATCCCAGCAATAGGCCAATTAGCCCGGACTCTGAGAAAAAAAGATCAGGACCATACAGTAACATGGATGCCATTCTGTCAACACTAGAAAACATTTAGCACCAGAAGAGCCAAAGCTTAAAATCTTAATTTTAAAAAAACGGTCACAATGCTAATGAAGCATGCACTAGGTCCATATCAACATGGGATTATGTCAAATGTAAGAAAGGGATTACAGGCCCAGGGCGCAGAGAGGAGTTAAGTGCTAAGAAAACCTCAAAGGGCCACATTTTAGATCTGAGAGTTACAGGTACACATAGTGGACAGCTCCTTCAACGTTGGAGCAATCTGGAAGGAGACAGTTTGTCTCTAGACAACAGAATACCTCCTCGGGGCTGGGGTAAGCACACTGAGTAGGGGCACTCGCTAAACCCAGTACTACCAACTCTTGCTGTTTCTTCCATGAGTGACAGGATTTCAGAGATTGCGGGAGATCATCTTGCGATGACGCAAGAAGCTTCAGCCCCCACACAGAACCCAGCCGCTGAGCACAACTCCAGTCCCTCGTCCCCTCTGCTCACTGTTCTTTCAGGAGGGGAGGGGGCAGTGAAGAGCCCAGCAGACCAGTGCAGCTCAGCTCTCCTCTCCCCCTCTGTGAGAAATAGACTGAAGAGTAACTCTGCTCCACCCCATCTTACCCCTGCAGTACCAAGCCTGGGAAAGAGAAGAGGAGGGTGAAGATCCCCTGGAAGATCAGAGGAAAGGTTGCCAGGGGGCTGATGAGGAGCTAAATTGATGGGGACTGGAGGGATGAACTGATGGGGTGCAGTGCGAGGAGGAATACACTGAGGGGATGGGGACTGACGAGGGGACTGAATTGATAATGGGGGCTGAATGGGGGGCTAAACTGAGGAGGGCTGGGAACTTATGCGGGGGTCTGAACTGATTGGGGCTGAGTGGGAACACAATAATTGCTGATCAAGGATGGGAAGATGTGGTGGTGAGGAGGGGCCAAAAATCATCTTACCCAATAAATTTGGGAGAGTGGGCAACACTAATTGTCTTGCGCACACATACACACACTCACGGGATGGACAGGGGAGTTCAAAAATCAAAAGACAGACCAAAACACAGAATATAATCTTTTTTTTTTTTTTTAAAAATCTCATGATTTTTGGGTCAATCTCATGTTTTTGGAGAGTCCAACCCATGAATTTTGATCTCGAGAGGGTCTGACTCATGATTTTTTATCTCAAAGTCAGCAACACTGTAAACCTTTATGACAGAAGTAGTAGTAGCTAGTGCTAGCTGCTGTGTGAGGTAGGGGTGGCACATTGGTTATGTTCCCACCTTGCTCAGAAAGTCCCCCTTTGGGGTGTGCAATACTAATGGAAACACTGGCTCACTTGTGTATCAGGGCCTGATCCAACACCCACTGAAGTAAATTGAATGGACACTGGATCAGGGCCCAGGTTGTAGGCCGCAGTATTATAGTTCTGCTCACTGTGCCCTCTCCCTTTAATCACCTTAAATATTAGCTTAGGCAGTGCCATGTTCATGTACTGTGTTGGGTAATAACATTAGAAAACCCCATGTGTGTAAAGCTAAACTTGCTCTTTATTAAGAAAAATATGTACAGAGATTAAGCAACGGCAGCCAACTTTCAAGCCATGTGCACACAGACAGGCTTCCTGGTGCCAAATTCTTCCCCTCCTGCAAGATGTGCTACTACCTCCAAGTTCCATGCAGGTTGCTAAAGCCAACACCTCAGTTGCTCATTTAATGAAATAATTAAATCTTGTAGATCTTAAATCTCATCTTTAAATAATTAAATCTTGTAGATACAAGACTGAGGGTTTCTTAAGTCTAAACCTAACAAAAATCCCTCTAGATGAAACTGAAAAAGGTTGTTGTTTTGCATCACTTGAATCAAACATATCTGTGTGACATTCTTAGAAAAATAATTCCCCTGGGCTTAAGCGCCACTGTGCCAAATTTCAGCACACAGTAAATTAAGGAACTGATCTTGTGAACACATACACGAGTAAATTTGCTCCCATACAAGTCCCAACTGGATTGCACTTGTGAGTTAAGCTAAATGTGCGCCTAAGCATCTGTAGGCTCGGACTCTGAAATAGGAAAATTCTTTACTTCTTAATAAGGAGACAAAAAAAGCCTGACAAAATCGAAACTCTAACATGCACTACAGTAATAAAAACTCAATAGGTGGACTTTGAAGCTTCAGAACAAAAATACCTTGTAGCTATTATTTTCATCACTTTCTGCCCTTTCTCATCTAGAATTTCAGAGAAATGTTTTCCACCTTTGTGCTGCAAGAAGTGAGTTAATCAAATTCAATTAATGTCCTCCTTAGTCTGAAAACTTTCCTGGGAGAGTTCTGGCATGAGTTTATAATGAAGGGGTGTGTGTGCGCGCGCGTGTGTGCGTGTGTGTTAAATTAGATTATACTGATTCTCTTGTCTGTATTTTTTTTTAAACTACATTAATGTGACATTAAGTGTCACAGTTATTGAGCTAATGGCACCTCTGACTTCTCCTGGTCTCTGAGTGTACCCCCACTCGGGTCTCAGGCCACATATCTCCACCTTTCTTGAGATGGAATCACATGATTCTCCCACTTTTAAACTAGGCCCTAGCTCAATTCCCCACTGGACTATATCTCAGCATGTCTGACTTATGTCCAGTATCTTCAATGTTGTCCCCCCCGCCAGGAGCAATGACAGTGTTAACAGAAACCAAACAGCCTCCTTAAAGCAAAGTATTATTTATTTCGAGCATATGCAATTAAGAGAATCAACTGAGGAGCAACATTAATTCAGACTGTGTAAGCAATTGTTTGCTTTATCACCACTGCCAAATATTTTGGATGCTGTTTAAGAGAGTACAAATTATTTACAAGCTTTACGTTTTTAGTTTGGGGGTGGGTTTTTTTTTTTTTTATAAATGTCCTGGAAATAACTATAGATTCTTTATTGCAGTACAATATTAATGGGCATTTTCATATAAACCTAGTATTTTAATCATACTCAGAAATGCTAATCACTATCATGTTTGTAACAAGTCCTCAACTTTCTGTAAAGTTCAGTATTCGGTAAGATAAACAAGAGAATGCCAGGCCATGCCGAAAGGATGACTTCGAGTTTTACTTTTTAGCAGCATTTTATATTGTGTTAATATTAAATGATTAAAGAACATGATGGAAGGTTTTGTGAGAGTCCAGTGAAGGTGTTGAGCTGTACCCACTGCTTTATTAACCAGCAGAGAGCCTTAATACTATCAGGAATGGAAATCAGTAGAGGAGGTGGGGAGACGCTCTCTTCATAACTCCTTGAAACAAGCACAGTCATGTTAAGAAGTCCGGGGGGGCAGAGTTGGGACAGTGACTATTTTTTTAAACTAAGAATTTTAGAGAGAAGCCAATCCATTACTAAATTTACAGAATTAGACCATTCTTAACATGGTATGTTGGAGTTTAACACCTGGCTCAGCACTGATTGTATTAGCAAGACAGACTGTAGTGAATTTTTAAAAAATGTAGATTGCAATTTATGGATATATTGTCAATCTCTCTCTGAGCACCTTGGGCCTCATTCTGGTCCCACTGAAATCAAGTCAGGTTTTTTACATTGACTTCAGCTGGAGAAGACCTTCTGGGCTTTGTTTGGACCTTGCTTAGGTCAAGTTTATGCTTGTGTGTCTCCATTGACTTTGGTGGAGTTATTCATAATATGCATCAGTGTAAATGCTCAGAGAATCAGGCCCTTTGAATAACTCCAGCCCATCATCATATTCTCTGCTACAATATCATTTTTAAGACTTTAATTAATTTTGAAGCTTTGGTAAACTCATCCCAAGAACATTTTTCTTTTTTGTATATTTTGTTCTTGTTTTTTAATTTGAAATATATTATCATTTGTGGCTGGGATTTTCAAAGGGGCCTAATGGAGTTAGGGTAGGTCTGGTCAAATTTTTTCATTTAAATTGTTTTTCAATGGAAAATTACAGAATTTGGCAGACTAAACAAAAATGTTTATGAAAATCATTTGCTTTCCATTAAAGATTTTGATTTAAAAAACAAAAACAAGCAAAAAAACCAGATAAAATTTGAAAATGTCAATGGACACACCACAACCCCGCCTCCCAGACATACTTTCCAACCAGCTGTAACTGAAATTCAAATGCAACCTGGGCATCTAACTCCCTTAACCCCTATGGAAATCCCAGCTTCTGCATTTTCTCACCATTATTTGGTTCTGTTAAATTATTTTCCATCACACTTATGACTATAGGCCAACATTTTCAAATGTAGATACTTAGAGTTAGGCACTGAAATCCATAGTTAGACATCTAAATAACGTCTGCCTGGTTTTCATAGGTGCTGAGCACCCACAACTATTACTGACTTCAGAAGGACTCCAAGTACTCAGCACATGTACAAATTCTAAAAACCAGACCAATTTTATATGGATTTAAGGTTGCAATTTTCTAAGATGTCTATGGGATTTAGACACACATTTACCATTATTTTTAATGGAAGAAATATGGCTGAATAACTTAGACTACAGCTTCTCAATTTGGGACTCACAATTCCCTGAAGACCACAAATAAGAGTCAGAGGTTGGAAGCACACTGGTCTCTTCCCAACTGGCTAAACAGGAGAGGATCTTGGCTACATCCCAGCTGGTTGGGATGAGGAATGGAGGGGATCCCAATGTGGAGAAGGTTAACAACCATTTCCTAGACTGCTTTGAAAACCTCAAGCATTTTACCTAAGTTTAAGCACCTACATTTGAAAACTGTAGAAAATATCAAAGCAATTCGGAAGATTTAACCATAAGCATCATTTTTCATTAAATTCAATCCCCATAAAAATTCATGAAAACAAATCTTGAATTATTTAATAAGTAAAACCATTAATACATAACATAACTAGGCAAAGTGAATCCATACATTCAATAACTCCTCTGCTGTACTGGCAGGCTGCCAGGCAATTTACAAACAAGTTAATTTAAATGCCCCTGAATAGTTGTGAACAAACTAATAATGTGTAAAAATAAAAACAGAGTCCCAACACTATCCAGGTTTAGAATACCCAGCAAGATTAGGGGGGAAAGGCTATCACATTTCTCCTGAATAAGCAATCTGCCAAATTCTGTAATTTGTTTAAGATATGAAACACCTGACCCAAATTTTAACATAGTGAGGGCAAGGGAAGAACAAATTTATGTGGAAATGTTTATTCAATTTCTAGGCCAACATATCAGTCATGTCACATTGGGTTATGTCATTCACATTCCAATGTATCACATCATGCCTGTCAAACTATAATGACACCTGACCAACATAACACAGTACAGTACAAAATCTGATTATATGTGATCTATTTTCGTTTTTGGAAAGCATAACAGATTGTGTGTCCTTTAAAGTATAACAACTTTTATCATGGTGTAGCGGGGTGGTCACCCGCTCCTGCCCTGAAGGGCTTGAAACCAGCCCTGGGAGGGGGTGAGGCTGTGAGAGGGCTGCTGCTGGGGAAAGCAGCAAGCCTCGGCTGATTGGGGAAACAGCCACAGGTGGGCCATGCCCCAATCAGGCCACAGATGGCCCTATAAAAGGCCAGTAAAGCCAGAAGCTGAGAGGACTCTCCCTCTAGCTCTTGAGGGAGAAGGACCTAACTGCCTAGGAGCTGAGGGTGCAGGCAACCAAGCAGGACTGGGGAAAGGCGAGAGGAGCTGGGGAGCTCCTGCCTGGCAACTCCCCAGGCTGCAGGCCTTGGTAAAGGCCTACAAACCAGGCACTGGGGTTGCAGAGGCTGCAGCCCAGGGTACGCAAAGGCAGCAGGTCCAAACCCCCTTTGCTGATGATGAATGGCTTATATACTGCAGTCTGCCCCAGTGAGCGGGGGCTAGATGGTGACTGGCAATAGCCATATACTGAGGTGAGGTGGGAGTTGGGGGCTCCCCTAGGAGGGGAGACCCAGAGACTGTGGGGGTACTGCCTCGGGGCAGCACCCAAGGGAAAGGGGCACCGGGGTCCAGGAGGGACATGGGGGTGCCAGCGACAGGTGAGACACTGGCAGGCAGAGGGCTCGCTGGAGAGCTAATTCC
This sequence comes from Natator depressus, assembly GCF_965152275.1. Lineage (NCBI taxonomy): Eukaryota > Metazoa > Chordata > Testudines > Cheloniidae > Natator > Natator depressus. Next base: position 17,927,789 of record NC_134245.1, read on the forward strand.
CAGGACGAGCAGCGGGAGGTGCCACGGAGGTGATTCTCGCATCGCTACACATGGGCATGTTGTCAGCTCGCTGTGCAACTGTACAGAGATTTATCTCAGATTATTCTCTGATCCAGTATTCACAGATAAATACCACTTGTAATGTTTGCACAATTGAGAAAAACCAAAATTATAAATGTAAAGTCCCTGTAATAGATAGGTATCCAACTAATGTATCTTCACACTGTTCACTAGAAAGTCATCAAAATAAGATACAACATGTTGTACGATTCACAGCTCAAGCATTATGCACAAATACAAAACAGACATAGTGGGGGTCCCTAAGAAACATTGCATAGCCACTGAGAGCATACCCTTACCCAGCTACATATACATATATTCCAATGATGAGTTAGTCCGTGATTTAAGGTATGGACACTATGAAAAAAAGATTTGAAAAAAAATTAGTTCCTTAATTTTACTAGTAGATATTCATTATCCTGATTTTGCACCAGGAAGACTGTTGCCATTAACTGCAGTAGGAGCAGGATCACGCCCTATTTCAGCCATATTTAGTTCTCATGAGAAATGTTTTGGCTATAGGATTTTGTCAAATTGGTGAAGGTCATGGAATGAAAACTCACTGAAAATATAATTAATGCTCACCATTAAACATATGTGACTCGTAATGCTGCAAAAGGAAGTCAAAGCTTAAAGGCAAACATCAGCTAGTATAAATATCAAGCGGGCCAGACACAAAGCTAGCAGATAGAATTGGTTCAGATTGACACAGAAATCAGTTCTGCACTGAGTGCACTACCTTACACCCAGACATCCACAAGGAAAAGATAGTATCAGAGTTTAGTGCAAACTCTCTGCAATATCCAAAAAATTTACTTTGAGTAAATAACCACATTGTTCTTTGCTCTCTCTAAACTCTTCATTTACTTTGAGCCAAAGTGGCAATCACCTCAGTAATTTTTCATTCCCAAACTCTGAAGATCCTCCCAGTATGGCATTTCCCTTTCCAGCCTGGGAAAGCTAGATCCAGCTTCCCTTAAAGATCATCAGCGCTGTTTTCAACCAGCGAAAAAGATTCACTACTGAGGAATATTATATACTTCCCCCTTCCTCAATGGATTGAGCATGGTATCCCCAAAGTGCTCCCAAGCACCTAACAGCACAGTAGGGGCAGACCAAGTAAAGAGTCATGAACTCTGACTCCTTGCTCTGTAGCATGGGGCACTATTGCCAAACTGGTCTGTAAATGTTCACTACTAGCATTTACAGTGACCTTTCTGGGAATCACTGGTGCCTCTCACTGAGCAAGATTCTGATCTCTGGGAAGCTATAACAGAAATTGTGAGGGGGACAGCAGGAGGGGACAACAGTCTGCCACTGAGCCATGCTAGTGAAATAGCAGTTGGTCTTGGTGGATGCTGTGGGAGAAGCATAATTGACTGATGTTAGTTTATCAGTTGTGATCATGTGTCTCTCTTTTAAGCAAAACCTGTGATGAAGAAATGGCAGGGCAAATATACTACAGGCATGTCTAGCTTTCTCAGCTGTTTTTTCTGAGTGATCTGAAGAGTTTCCTAAAGCAAGACATTGGAAATCTCAATATTGCTTTCTATAAATGTCAAGTTCTAAAGTGTAGGCCAATCGCACGCAGAGGTCTGAACCCTGGTAACATGCACTGAATGCCAACAGTTTACACTCCTATAGTGTGTGTTCCTTGAAATGGCAGCCCTTCTCCCTTCTCAAACAATTACACAGACATATATATTTCATTAAATACACCCAAGGGCACTCCCAGACAAATAGGAGAAGGTCTTTGCTGGAACCCAATACAGTGGATGAATGTATAACAACATACTTGACTATCAAGGTGGGATATGTTCCATTCTTTGCAGTTATCAAATTCTTTAGTCAATCCTTTACAGATCAAATGTTTGAAATATTTTATGGAAAAGTATAGTTCCTGTAAGTACATGCCTAGAAAACAATAAATTGCTAAACCAGTCAGATTAACTTGCATTCTTCTGTAGATCTAATAATCATCTAAACTGCTTCAGCATTGCTAGTGCAGTCCAGTCCCATCCTAGGACTGTGATGGGTGTACAGTTTGTTTCTATCTTATCATTTTGTAAAAGATTAATTTTCTGCATGCTGTTTCATTGGCAATTGCAACAAAATAGCTGTTATTTCATCCAACCCCTTCAAAAATGAAAAAAAAAATGCATGATTTTGAAATGAGTTATTTTCATTCAAAAATGAGCCTGGTTTTGTTTAGAAATGCGTTTGCTCAAAAAATGGCCCATCTGTACTGGAAAACAGGACTGGATCTTGCTTGAAATATTCACATTAAAGTATGTGAATATTTCAAGCAAGATCCAGTCCAAATGTCTGAATATTTTTAAGTTCATTAAAAATATGTAAATGTTTTGAATTTTGGGTGTCTGAAATGTTTGCAACCTTTGCTGATATTCTACACTAGCTCTAGCTGAGAAGGGAAATGTCCTTTTTGTCTTTCAGCGTGCTGCTGCAAGGAAACAAAAAGCTACATTCTCCTATTTCTCACACTGAGTAACACCCTACTCTGAGAAAAAGGTCATTGAAGAAAATAAGTCTACCTGAAGAGTAAGGTGCTGCTCGGTGTGAGTGAGACAGACTCTGGCCCTGAACAAATCAACTTAATTTTAAAATTCCCTGATTTAATTATATATGATCTTGTTTTCAGGTCCAAGTCAAAAACCTTGTTAAATCTTGATGCTATGTTCATTCTTCTTTAAACTGAAATACCTATTTCATTTTCATGTAATATTTTAGCAGTTATTTAATATTAAATGCTTCCACATACAATGCCAACCTCTCTGCTACAAATTGCTTTTATTAGTAATGAATCCTAATGTTCAGTTCGCATTCTGCTTTGAAAGAGCCAGCCATTCTTGGCATTCTTTTCTCTCCACTTTGATATATTAGAGCCATTTCCCTGGGCAGCAATCAGTGCTGATAAAAAGGTTTGAAACTCAATTCACAAACAGAAAGCTTATTTGTATGTAAGTGAAACAGTGCTTGTTTTCAGTGTGTATCAGCAAACCTGGATATATTGCTTCTGTTTGACAATGAATTCCTAGAGTAAGATGCATATTGGCATTTGAGGATTTAAAACAAAAGTGCTGATTTACAGTGTTTAGGTCTGGCTTTAATTTTTTATTATAAATATCTAAATAGATTAGTGGGAAATGGTATGCTCTTCATTCACAAATATCTAAGCATGCATTATTTATCATGCAAGGTTATTGACTGAATAGTAGTATTTAGCTCTCACAATTTAGATGTAAGTCAATCTCATTTTTACAAGAAATCTATATATCTCCATCTTAGGGTTTTATACTACTGTCCATCACCACAGATTCTGAGCTCCTTCAACATGAAATCAATAGCAAAATCCCTAATGGACTTCATGGAATCTCTGGCACACTTGCCTCTTCAGGGTAAAGACTTTGCTTGGGTAGGATTTTGTTCTGTGGTTGGTTTTGTTTTTTTCTTTAGATTTTATTAATTTACTTGTTTGTTTTGGTAGGGGCTTCAGGAAAGAAGGCAGTGTCAGTGTTGTGTGTATCATTCTTATGGAGGAAAGGCCTTTGCGAAGAATAAAGTTTGTGCAACGTTTCCTAAAGATGAATCACATATATGCATTTTGGAGGTGGGGGAAGTGTCTTTTCCACATCTGAGTGAAGCCATTCCCATTCAGTTCAGGAGGGGCTTCAGCTCCCAAAAGGTTTGGGGGGTTTTTTTGTTTGTTTTTTTTTTTTAGTTATGACTCAAGATTTTTCACTATTTGAGTTTGGGGAACGTTCGCAAAGTGCAATGCCCTTTCTGGAGCTGAAGATAAAGCCACTCCCTCTGATATGGCTGCTGCTGAGGCCAGCCCCATGGCCAATTACTTCATTCTAGCATTTCTATAGTCTACATTCCAACACCATCCAACACATTTGTTATAAAGTGAATTGTCTTAACCACACACACTTCCAAGTTACCAAATGAGAAATTAAAACCAGAATTTTGCCTGCATTTCAAGAGACCCATGGGGTATATGTGATGGAAGGCAGGATACAGGCAGCATCCATCAAAAGGATTGAAAGAATAGGCAAAGTAAATATATGCACATACAGAACATGGTCTTCAACACCAGCTAAGTCAGCCTGATTCCCACCACGGTCCCACATTGTGTCCAAAACATCACTAGGCCCTGTACACTGCATACGGATAGTCACAAGAGTGAGAGGACTCCACAAATTTAGACTAAAATAAGCTTTAGCAGGAGCAGCAGAATTTGGCAGACCTGACCCAATGGCTGTTCTTGTCTTTGTCACCGTGCGTTGGCTGGATAACACAGCTGGTGTCCTAGCAATGCCGGGGAGCCTGCCAGTTACCCCTGCCAGTGATGGAGATTGCTTCTTGTGATGCAGCTAGTGTTTAAAGCTGCAGTGGGACAATTTATACAGGAGATGGGCCTCAGCCACAAAGTTTGGATCTGGACCTAAAAGCTGAACCTTTTCATAGTTCAGCGTGTTCTCTCTGGTGTTTGGATTGGGCCCATCTCTACTTCAGTTACTTCTTTTTGGGTCACTTACTCAATAGTAGAATAGGTTCAATTAGATGTTAAGGTATATAGGTACTTCATAAATGCAGATAATGGATGAGCTAGATTTTCCCCTAGGCATGGCTTCTCTCCTGCTCGTTCCCTTGTTCTGCTTTAACCTCCCAAGATGAGTTACACTCATTTTGCAGAGTCACAGAATCTCCCACCAGCACGGGTTTCATCATTTTGGTCCTTACACCCAATTTCCAATCACCTTGAACTTCACAACTACCTCTCCACCATTAAGTCACCACAATTTTCTCCTCAGGAAGATGTAAGTACAAGCCAACATTAAGACTGTGCATTTGGGGGTGGGGGGTGTTGGGAGGGTTGGTTTGGGCATTTAAGGGGATTAAAAATTAGTTTAACATACATCAAATTAGGTGCCACCTTCCTTCCAAGCAAATTGCATGTGACCTTATGCATCACAAAGTTTAGATGTTCGTGAGCAAAAGAAAGCCCTTGCTATCACTGATCATTGTATAAATAAGAACTTTTCCACAGATATATTTTGCACACTGGCTAGTTTGAGAGATGAAGTGAACACTCCTAAGCACCAGGTGAATGCCAATGGAACCTTTCACAAGCATGTTGAACTGGAATACATGTGAAAAACAATCACACTTATGAAGCACACTCACTTAGAGTTTTCAGTTCAGAATGGAAAACATGCCTACTCTAAAGAAATACATTTAGAATTTCTCATTTATGAGTGGCCAAACAATGATTTTTCAACTATCTATTATTGATCTTCTCTAGTAAAAAGTGTAAAAGATAAAACAGTTTGGAAGACACTAGCAAAACATCAATTTTTAGCATAGAGTTATGCAGGACATGCTACCCTAATTCAATAATATTTCTGATGTGATACTATAAAATGTATATCTGTTGGGATTTGAACTGGGGACCCAGAAAAAATGGCTTTAACTGAAGAAAAATTACTATTATTTATCAACACTTGTAGCATTTTCCAGGTCTCCAGTCAGAGAGCAAGTCCATCATAGGAACTACTGTATCATTCAAGATGAAATCTTTTTCCCCCTAATGTTTGAATGAAGGGATAACGCCTGACAACTGTAAAACTTGTAAGGAACTTCTCTTATTTTCAGTACAGTTTTGCCACTTTCAGATCTGCCCTCTCCTTAAGAAGCTGCACAAAACAAGCTAAGGAAACTTTGGTCTTAGCCTCTTCTTATAAATATTTTTCCGACATTAGGCTGCAACAAGGAGTATTTTCCCCCAAGAAATCTTTCCATAAGTCACATTGCAGTGTATACTATACTATAGCAGGGATCAGAAAAATAATTCCGAGTACACTGTAAAATCTCTTGAACTTTCTGGGTCAATTAAAATCCTGCTGTGATTGGGCAAAATCCACTGAGGTCAGTGCAGTTGCACCTCTATATACGTGGGGCCTGATTCTTCCACTGCAGAGTACAAGTGGATAAAAGTTATTCCTATTCCTAAGAGAGAAGGCACAGCATGCCGGGCGGGGGGAGGGGGGGAGAAGCAGCTGAGGTGCCATATTTCAACAGAAGACAAAGAAAAAGAAGTCACACTGGCTGAGCCAGAATTTCACCTGAATGCACCCAGGAAGCACACATCAGAATGGAATCAGGGCCACCATTTCATTAGGTGTGGTATGTGCTATCATCTGCACCTCTGGTAGCTAGTGTGAGAGGGGTGATGCCATGCCTCCCCTTTCAGGAATGGAGTGCCTGTTGGAATGCCAGTGTAACCCTTCTCCCAGGTGGAGCCAGCTGCAACAAGGGCCAGGTTCAGCATCTAGGGGTTCCTTTTCAACAATACAACATAAAACCGGCTCGAGCCCCCACCAATGACCTGGGACAATTGCACGGTGCCTCTCAGAGGCAATACTTCCCCTCTTGCAAGCACAGAGTCTGAGTGTAGCAAAAACTTTTAATAAAAGGAGGGAATTAACTCAGCATTTATTTGGGAAAACACCACAACTAGGGTTCATAAACATAAACCATGAGCAAAAGACCCACCCCCAAGTAAGTTGGGCAGTGTCCTTTTCCACTCAGGTTCTTAAGTCCAGCAACTCAAAAGTCAATTGAATGTGCCCATCCCTTCTCTGCACCCCACTCAGACCTAGGTATCCATGATTTCAGCGTGTAACAAGACTCTCAATTGAGTCTAAATTAGCTCTTTTATTATACCGTGGAGAGAGGAAGGGTCAAATGGCGTGTAGGTCCCACATCACCAGGGACAAGTATCTGTTCCCACCCTCTCTCAACTCATTGGACTTGGAACCCATGTCCCCTGCCTAGCGAGTGCCATTCAGTTGAAGGGTATGCCATTGGGGTATGCCAGGTACAGTTCTGTGACCTCAGTCCACACAACAAGGATAACAACACTTTATTACTCCTGCCCCGATAACAAGGACACCAGCCACAAGTGATCATTTGGGCAAGCAATCCCATCATGCTGAGCACCTAGGCAGGGTGGGTGTGTCCATGTAAATGAGATCAGCTCCTGAAGTCCTTTTCCACAGCTCACTACTAGATGTCAGGGGAGAGCTCATCCAGACTCTGCTTACACCAGCAGGGACTATATTTCCACCTGGGACTGTGCCCAGCCTGAGGTTCTAATGGAGGGTGTTTTTTTTTCTTTGTACAGAAAATATTGTCATAGAAACACAGTTTTCTAGTGTGTTTGTACAAAGAATTGTACATACATGTTACCATATTCCGCCTACCTAAAATTCCTCCCATAGTTTTAACTGGATAAATTAATCTTAACTTCCTCTGCTAGATTGTGGCTCTGTTCCGCCCCTGGAGTGACCGTATACTACAAGATACATGATTTCCTCTACACAGTCTTTTGTAAATCTCTAGAGAAAGCTTGTAGAGCAGGTATGGATGTTTCTGGATGAAAGGTGCAAGGCTAATGAAAGATCATTGCCATGCTTCCTTTCCAAACTTCTTCCAAATAGCTTGTTCTTCAGCTACGGATTCAACTTACAACTTTCTGATTGGCTCTAGTTGAAAGTCTCAGGTGTAAATGCAAATATGTTTCTCCGACAGTGGTAATGGATAACTCTGGTGCTTTCAATGCATTCCTCTTGCATATGCACCAGCTAAAGGCAATTTTTAGGTTGGTTCAGTATTTGGTTTGATAGAACACGTTCTCTGTCTTTTCTGAATTACTGAACCCACTTGTATTGGGCCTTATGAGAGACAAGTGATGAATTCATCAATGAACCTTCCTGTCCTCTCCCATTTCAAGAAAATTAAATGTTATTGCCATATACGGAACATTTTGGGTCAGATTATGGTTATTTTTAAACAGAGAATAGTGCTACTTCCAAGAGAGTTGACTAATGATATGCTTCCAAAACTTCAGTGAATAAGGAGGAGGTCAATATAGCAAACTATTCTAATTGACATTTTTGGTATGTATCAGCAAAACAGAACAGGAAATTAAATTACTGTTTATGCAAGTGTAGCAAAATATGTTCATTGCCAACCTTTTGATTGAATTGCAAAAGACTGTCCTTCCAAATACATGGGGAAAGAGTTTGTTCAAATTTCTTTAAAAATTGTCACATTGATTTTATCAGAGCTAAGTCAGGTGTGTTGTTTTTGTTTGCTTGCTTTTTTTTTAATTTTAGTTTAGTTTTTTAATTTGGACAGTCAGATGAATTATAACAAAGTAAACAACACCCATTTTTCCCCAATGAAGAAAATCTAATCCAAAAATTGTACATTAAATAAGGCAAAAGAAAAAGAAATTTTCAGTCACATAAAAGACATGATAGAAAAATAAACACATTAGAAAAGGATTAAATAGAAGAAAAGAGTTTATATTAAAATGTGTATATTTTTAAAAGGAAAGGGTTAACCACCTAAATTATAAAGTTAACAAATTACAATTAATGTTAAATTTGGTTTCTCTCCAAGAATCCACAAACTCTCACACATGCTTTGGGAAAGGAGAAATCTTGACTTAAAGGCAAGATCCTCTCTTATCTCTGAAGATCTCTTCAGCTCTGATCAAATGATCAAACTAAACAGCATATGGATATGGAAGATAAAACCTTAAAGGATACCTAGGATATCCACTTGAAGCTCCCATTCAGTTCAGTACACAAAGGCACAGATTTGATGCCATTAAAGAGACAGGGGAAGTGGCTTGCACTCCCTTACTGAGGTGCTGCTGGGGGACTGGTTTGGCCCCCATGCAGGGTAGAATAGCTCTGCGGTCTGTTTAACTAGAGGCCCTGCTGCAGGTAGTAAAAAAAAAAATCAAAATATTTTGTACATGAACTAAAACACCCCACTGAGACTGGTCTCCATTTAACTCCCAGGCTCACATTTCCATTTAAAAAAAAAAAGCCTATCAAATAAAAAAAAAAAAAAAATGAAATTGTCCTATATCTAAAAAAAATTAAGATTTTGAGACTAGCTTCTTATGTATCTTGGAAGGCTATCACACCCTATAGAAACATGGCTAATTCTCTTAGTAAAAACTGTGAATAAGTGAAAGTACCTTTTCAAAATAAGCTAAGCCCCTGGGCCAGATCCTTAGCTGGCGTAAATCAACAGAACTCCATTCCCTTCAATGAAGCAATGCCAGTTTACATCAATTGAAGATCTGCTCCTGCATTTTCAAAAGAGTACACTCAAAAGTGCACATGTGCTTTTGGCCATGCCTGACTTGTACATGTAAACTGTGATTCCATGTATGGGCACATGCATGTGCAAATACCCAATTCACATACATTTATTTGAAGCGGTGCTCATGCAAGTCAGGCACACAAAAAGTGTGTGCATTCTTTTGAAAATTTGGGGCCATATCTTGTAAATAAGTAAACAAGTTGAGAGAAGATTTGGGAATTTAAACTTGGAGTTTGAAGAAAAAAACAAAATGATCCAAAAATACACCGTGGCAATTACCCCACATTCCATAATGAAGAAAATATAAACAAAATGGCCGACTGCACCTACACAGCAGGTCTCATTCTGCTTTCACATGCACTGGTGTAAATGAAGAGAGGTCACTGGATTTGTGCTAGTGTTAAACTGGAATAACTTAGAGGAACATTGGGCCCAGCATCTCCACTTAAGAATTAACTTATCCTGCAGCTGAGAATATCTAGTAAAAAGCCATTGCTATTAAAAACACTTTATCATTGCTGTTGATATCTGAAACCTTGGAATTAAAGGTGAGGTCCTGGCCCCACTGAAGTCAAAGGAAGTTTTGCCATTGACTTCAACGGGGCTAGGATTTAAGGGTCTTAATGGAACTGATGTACGCTCTTCTTTCTCCTTTGTTATTTTCTCCTTTGTGAGAAGCTCTGCTTTAAAAAAAACCACATGAACATGATTTGTTTGCGCCATCTTGAACAGCCTTCAAAATAAAGGAAAACTGATTTACTGAGACATGAATGAATGGGCCAATAACAAATCTAGCAATGAGATGTGGCAAAATGACGCATTTACTAATATCCTCACAGTCACATGCTTAAAATTCTCCTGCTAGAAGCAGCGAAATCATCTGCTTCTCACCATCTGGCCTCCATGAAAAGAACTACAAGAGCATACTAAAGTTCTATGATTTACAAAAAGTCAGCTGCATGCTAGAGATTAATTTATATGGGATAAAGTTTAGTATGGTAATAATTAAGCCTTTACGGAGTCTTAATTTAGGGATAGAAAATAGCTGCCCCGATCAGGAGTCTGTAACTTGTCATAGAAGTGAAGGAATTAAATGTGTGCATGCACCAATGTAAAATGAGTGCATGCACCAGAAGACACCAAAGGCATGTTTCCACTTGGGCTCCCATTGGTGCTAGCACTTGTACATCTATGGGAATTCATTGCTAAAATTCCCTGATGCAGATAAGGTCTGGTCATGCAAAGCAGAGGCATTGGGCATCCACAAAGATGGTCCATTAATGTGAAGTGGAGGTGTCAGTGGGCTGCCCTGACCTGAATAATTCTTCTCTACAGGTGTGAGCACCAATTACATGCCAAATACTATAAAGAATTAAATGGATTCAGTCTAACCTGGTATTTTCACACAGCCATTTCTACCCTTTTGTTTTCCACAAACCAATTACAAAATGAAGCTATGTTGGAATGTTTGCTTTTATTGAGAATTTTTGGAAAAAACCTTGCTGCCTAGATTTCACATGCAATAGAGTAAACTGATAGGAAGACAAAAAATCCAAAAATATTTTGATACAAAAAGTAAAACCCACTGAGACCATCCCCAATATAAACTCCCTGTCACGCTGCCTGATGTGGCTCACAATTTAGTGGCTACCTCAGGACAGACTGTCAGAAAACAGCATACACCACCAAGCTGGTGGTGTGTTCTATAATTAGGTTTCACCACACCAGTAACGAAATGTGAACTCCTGGATCACTATACCAGTCTTGCCATAGACTGGAGACTGTCTGTGACTCTATCTTGCCACCCAGACAAATTGAACTTTTGATACAAGGTCACTTAAACCAAAAATCACACAACATCAGGTTGCTCCCAGTCCCAAGAGATGAATCCCTTACCCAGAGTACCAATTGATCTGGGGTCTTACACCAAATACAACACTGGTAGCCAATTCTATAGTAAACTAACTAAAGATTTATTAGCTAAGAAAAGGAAGTGAGAGTCATCAAGAGGTTAAAACAGGTAAAATATATGCATAGATGAGTCACAGTTTGTTATTCCAAATGGTGGCAGTGATGTAAAACTGCCAGTTTTCCAAAAGTCTTTTCAGGGTACCCAGACTGTTTCTGGGGATCTCTGCTTTGCATCTGGTACACTTCCTTGTAACAGTCCAAAGAGTCAAGAGATGCAGTATCTTTCCCTGAATCCATACTTATAGCTTCTTCTCACAGAAAAGAAGCTGACAAGGTCACTACCTCTGTGGGCTTTTCCTTTGATGATGGAGAGTGAGGAATGCATTCTGAGTCTTGGACCTCCAATCATCACACACAATGACCACTTGCTTCGAAATTAGCATTTTTCTGTTAAAGTTCTTCACTTGCATTTCACAAGGCTTCTTTCTCCTTTGAGGGGCTATTTAATTACAGGGGTATATACAATGTAAATGTTTGCTACTACATTATAACAGGATACAGGTAAATGAAAACATTGCAAGTAACATCCCACCAAATAAACACCAAATACAAATAAATTTAACAATCACGGTGATCTATACTAATACACAAGTGAATTGGCCTGGGGCTCTGGCACGAGCTGGCACACTCCCCAACCCAATTCTCCACTTACAGTACAGTGAGCCTTTGAGTGTGTGGAGGTGCAAAAGAAGCCTCCTCCCCTTGAGGATCCAACATGGGAACCAATCACATTCACAGCCCCTGTGCTCAGGGCAGTGTAAGGACTGCTCCTGGCTAGTGGTGCTAGCCAGCAAGAAACAGAACTGTAAACTCTCTGGAGCAGAGACTTTTTTTTTCATGGACTTTAAGGCCGGAAGAGATCATCACAATCATCTAGTCTGACCTCCTGCAGATCACAGGCCACAGAACCTTACCCACCCACTCCTGCAATAGGTCATAACCTCTGGCTGACTTCCTGAAGTCCTCAAATCTTGATTTAAAGACTTAAGTTACATAGCATCAACCATTTACTGTAGTTCGAACCAGCAATTGACCCGTGCCCCATGCTGCAAAGGGAGGCCAAAAAAAACCAACAACCCCTCAAAAAAAACCCAAACCCCAGTCTCTGCCAATATGACCTGGAGGAAAATTCCCTCCCAACCTCAAGTATGGTGATCAGTTAGACCCTGAGCACATTGGCATAGCGAAACATCTGGGAAAGAATTCACTGAGTAACTCAGAGCCCTCCCTGTGTAGTGTTCCATCTCCGGCCAGTGGAGACATCTGCTAATAGCAGTCATGGATGGGCCAATGGCCATTGTAGGTAATTTTATCATACCATCCCCTCCAGAAACTTATCATGCTCAGTCTTGAAACAAGTTACATTTTTTGCTCCCACTGCTCCCCTTGGACGGCTGTTCCAGAACCTTCATCTCATTTCAAGCCTGAACTTGTTAGTGGCCTGTTTATATTATTTGTTCCTTTGGCAACATTGGCCTGTATCTTAAATAACTTCTCTCCCTTCCTGGTGTTTGTTCCTCTGATGTATTTATAAAGAACAATCATATCTCCCTTCTCAGTTTTCATTTTGTCAAGCTAAAAAGCCAAGCTCCTTAAGTCTCCTCTTGTAAGATCGTGTAATAGGGTCAAAGACTCACCAGTGCGGCGCCTCCTGCTGGATGGTTGGGAATTAGCTCGTCCAGCACTCTGAGCGCCCTCTGCTGGCCAGGGCCTTGCCTGCTTCAGGCCCCAGACCCCTCCCAGACCCCAGTGCCCCTTACCTCGGGGTTCTGCCCCAGCAGTACCCCCACACGCTGAGTCTCCCCTCTCAGCAGAACCCCCAACCCTCTAAACCCACCTTGCCTCAGGAGCTACTGCCAGTCATCATCCAGCTCCTGTTAGAGGCACACTTGAGCCCAACACCTATACACCTGCAAAAAAAATGCTTCCCCAGACCATTCTTTTATCATTAGTATTGACACCACCCTAATGCTTTATCTCCAGCCATTTACAAAGACAACTCCACATTTCTAACTTTCCTAGTTCTTATTAGATTTGTTGTTTCTCTAACACAATCCTTTTTCCTTTAACTGTTTTAGTTCTCAGCACTGAAGTAAAATCCATAAATTCCATCTTCAAAGAAAATCTGTTCCCAACTGTTGTCCTCCAGCAGTATTCTCACATTCTGTATTCTCACAAAAACAAGATCTTCTCTGACCGACCACTCCCTTCCTCTGCCCCTCCCCACCCCCCATTATGTGTTTCTTTCTCTTTAAAAAATATATACATCAAAACCCCAGCTTCCCCAATGTCCCTTCCTTGGTCACTGGTAACCAAGGAAACCAGATACTATGGCAACTCAGGGATGAAAACCATGCATTCAATATTCCTTAATCTCCTAACTGGGTTGAAAGTCCTTGTCTTTTACCTTTCCCAGGTGCTGAAGCAGCAACAATAAAAACAGAAGCAGTAAGCCCCTGTTTTCATGCATGTAGTGTGTTTAGCTATGTAAATATTATGTGTGTGTTTTCTGCATGCTGCACCTTTAAATCTCTAAGGCAGAGCCATTTTGTATTCTGTTCAGTGCAGGTTGTTACAAAAGGAGGCATACACCGTAAATGCTCTCATTGAGATTACACTTTTGTTGTTCATTGTTTGTTTTTTTAATCTCAAATAAAAGTCATTATGACTACATTTGAGGTGCTCTTTGTGTCTGGGGTGGCGGGGGGGGGGGGGGGGGAAATCACATTTCACACTTTCCAGTATGAGTCTAAGCTCTGAAAGTGTTGGTACTTGCTGCCCATCCAGTGGCTCAGCAAAAGGAATGATTTGGTTTCAAATAATTCACATGAGCTGGGATGGAATATGGAGTGTACCTGCCTTCTAAAATTTCAGAATAAATTTTATACTGTATATCCCGACCCTGCTCCCACTAAATTCTATGACAAAATTCCTATTGACTTCAGTGAGTGTAATTCTCCTTCTGGAGTAGAGTACCCTTTATGCTACAAAGGTATGGCTTTTAGTGGCACACTTTTTATAGCTGTTTAGTTTAGAGAGATAAATACCAGTTGCACACATGATTCGGTATAAGAGAAAGTGACTTCTAAAGCATTTATAAAGTGCTTTACAAATTAAATTGTCCTTGTTAGCACCTAATTGAAACAGGTACGTATCTCCATTTTGCAAATGAGAACTATCACAGAAGGAATCAATTTCAGTGCAGACTAGAACTCTTCAGCTATGTCTACAATAGGAGCTAGGGGTATAGGGAAAATTATGATCGATTTTACTGAGTGAACACAACAGCTATGTTGCAATGAATTAATCTCTGGACACACGTCTTAATTTTACTGACCTGCTAGTGTGGACATCACACAATACGTAAATCACAGTACAAAGAACCCACAGAAATGTTGCTTTTTGTCAGTGTAACACACTGATGTCTACACAAGTGATTGTTAACTTCCCATGCTATATAATTAGCATGAAACTTCACTTGAATAGTAGTGCGTTTTTACAATCTGACCTGACATTGCAGGATTGAGCTGGTGCTTTTTGCGTTTAAACAATCAGAGCAAAAATAACCTGCATGCGTGCATGTTTGTTCCTCAGAGCTTGCAAGTTTACTGCTTTTCAATGAGTGAGAGTGACCCTCAAATAATAAAGCATTGAGCCTGGTAGAAATTCAAATGATTGCAGATGTAGAGGTCACTAAAGCTTCATAGAAAAAGTTATACATAAAGCTTGTCAGCTAACTGAAGTTTCCCAAGGTTACTCAGCTTTAAGAAACAATAGAACCACTTTATAAACATGGCATTTATTTTTATTGGCAGCACATCTGAAATACAGCTAAAAATTCGACAAGCTCTCTCCCTTTCACCATCAGAGATGGTCTCTGCTAACGTCTCCCCAGAAAAACTTAAGGCACATTGGTGAACCAATGTTGTGGAAGCTTAGACTGCTGCTACCAGTGCTGTACAGTACCTGTCCTGTCTTAGAGGACTCCAGCCTCTACGGTCCGAAATCTGGCACCTTTCTAAAACAATCCAAATGTAAACGACTCACATGGATAAACTCAGTAGGGCAGGGCAAGCTGATTCAATTGGGTGCAAGTCAATGAGTTGTATCTCTCTGAATTTGGCCCCATGGATACATTTTTCTGAGTGCTGGATCATTTCCTAATATGTCACCCAAAATAAAGTGAGCTATGTGCAAGTTTCACAGTGCTGTCTGTGATTATACCTGAATGCTTCGAGAAGAAAATTTCTGATGTGCAGGTAACAGAGTCAAAGGGGGAATCTCATTTAAAAGAAATAGATATAGCTGCTTACACCAGATCTGGAAATGCAGTATGACTTCCCTGAACTCAAAATTTCTAACAAGTGGAAACTATGGAACCATACTGATGAAGCCACAGCATGTGACAGGAAAAGAAGACATTCAAGTGAAAATGCCAGTACAGAATACAAAGACTTCTTTGTCAGTAATTTAAGAGAATGTACAGGGGAATCATTTGAAAAAGAAATGTAAGAGTTTAATAAGAAATAAAATTAAAGTGGCTGGTATGGAAAGGAAGCTGCTGCTTCCACACTAATTAGCTGTACCTTTTCTGTGTGGAAAGGCAGAGGTTTAGCTGTAAGCCCACTATATTCTAAAAACAAGAAAAATATTTGCTAGCCCAATGAGCTGTTTTGCTACATCTGGTAGCAGGTAAGTGCTCAGTTGGGTCGCTTCTGCCTTCACCAGCATGCATTTGTTCAGACAATGAGAAGCCCTAGGGAAGATCTGAGATGTCATGTCAATAGTTTAGCTGGAGAGGAACACAGAAGGTATTTTTGAAAACAATAATCAGAGGTTTAGTTAAGAGTTTTTTTAAACAATGTTTCCATCTGAGCTATTAAGAACAGTATATAGTATACAGCGACAGGCAACCTCCATGTTTTTTTTTTTAAAGGGTTACTTATATTTATACTTGAAACTCAATTCAGTCAAATGTGCTGCTCTATGTTTTGTATTATAATAGCAAGGGCCCAGTCATACAGCCCTTATTAAAGGGAGTAATTCCATTGAAGCCAACAGGACTTCTCATATGAGAGAGGGCTGAGGGATGGGGTCCTGCATTGGTCCAATGTAGTAAGTATTTTCTATATTTACACATTTTTATATATAAATACACACAGAGTATGTCTACGCTGCAATTGGGAAGTGTGATTACCGCACTCAGAGGGATGCCCAAACTAGGTCTAAAAATAGCAGTGGAGCCATGACAGCTCAGGCAGTGGCAGAGGCTAGCCACTCAAGCACATTCGCAGAGTCCCAGATGTGCTTGTACATGGGTGGCTAGCCCATGTCCCTGTCTGTGTTGCCATGGCTGTACGGCCATTTTTAGCCAGCTAGCTTAAATCAAAGCTAGCTCAGACACATATGCACATGGTATAATCACACCTCCCAGTTGCAGTGTAGACGTACCCGGAGGGGGAGGGGGAGAGATATCTATCTAGGCTCTTAAATGTCCCAATCACAGTGGTATTTGGATGCCTTCCAAAATTACGAAGTATCTGTCTCTCTAACTTCCAGTCCGGATTTGTTACACGTTACCATGGGAAGAGAAAGTCAAAGAAGTGGAGTTTGCCTTTTGCCCTAAAAGTGCTGAGGTTCAGGGTCCTATCTCTCTTCTTGGAGTTAATTTTTGATTTGCAGACCAGTCACTGAGAGGGCTCTGTCTCCTGCATGCACCAGTTCAACCCTTGAGGTTGACTATTCCATTGTTTCAGCAGAATGTAGCTGTCATGGGACCCGATGATGAGGCAGAGTGAAGTGGCTCCTCAACTATGTGGAAAATAAGGACTGAACCTTGAACGTGACCCAGCATTTAATGAGGAACCAATACAGAAAGCAGAGCATGGGGATGATGGACTCTTGGCTGTCTCTGTTCCTAAGCAGACAGGCTGCTGTGTCCTGGATCAACTGTTGCTTTTTTAAGGTGGAGATGGAATCATCTTCCAAGGACATGCTTAATTAATTAATGCCTACTTTCTCCCTGTATTCCTTTGCTGAAGTAGTATTTAATGTTTGTGAGTATTAAAAGTAACCTGCAACGTGGGTTTTTATTTAATTGCTTAAATGTATTTTGTTTCCTTTTCCCCTCTGAGCTGTTACTCAGCTTTCAGTCTCTTGTCTCCTGTGCTGTCATTGTATCATTAGTTCTCCAGCCACTACACGGTCTTCCAGGAGAGACAAGACCTGAATTGCTAATGTAAAAAACACTCAGAAAAAGTCCTATTACTAATTATTATTAAACATTGACCTCATACTGGTACCTAGAAACCTCAGCGAAGCTAGGAGTTCATTGGGCTAAGCATATAGTAAATCATAGTCCTTGGCTCAAAGAACTTACAGTCTAAAAAATAAGACATAACAGGTGGACAAGACAAACAGGCAGACAGGGATGGGGAAAGAGTGACAAAACGTGATAGGATGCTGTATCGTAGCCAAGCTGTGTGCACAATTAGTAGCTAATCAACATCAGTGATTGCAACTCACACGTTGCCCAGCCATTATTAAATGATAGTTTTCTGCATGAATTACAGCAGAGGTGCATTGTAAGAGGGACTTGAGGGGACAAGGTGAGGGCTACACAAATTTTGACTGTGAGCTTTTCCCTAGGCTTAAAGAATGGCTTGGGGAAAGCACTGACGGTTCTTGTGGGAAAGACAGACAAACGGGGGACCAAGACTGACATCACTGGCAGAGTGATGGCATGGGTTGAGTCTGCCATAAAACAGCAGGATGGACAGATGGGGCAGAAATACCTAGGGACACCTTTCTAGCCTTCTTCATACATCATACAGAAGCAAGAAAGGACAAGTCCAATTTCTTTTCTTTTTGCCAGTCACCTCTAATGAGAGATTTGTATTTCACTTGGGTGTCCTGTCCCCAAAAGAAAAGTCATTGTCTTTGGAACACTCTGAATAGTGACTCTCCCTGGAACCCAGGCTGAAATAGATCAGTGGCAAAATAAGAGCAGTAGTATTCAATGTGAAAAAGGAAAACTATAACTTTATAATGTTACATAACTGTGTATTGAATATTATGTCTCTAGTGTACAATTTAGTTATTGCTCAAGAGACTTGGTAACATTTTGAATTGCATCTTTGATACCCATTTAATTAATGTTTTAAAAGGTGCTTACTGTGTAATTATTAACACCGACTGTTAAACCTAAATAAATACACTTCTAACATTCAGCTATGTATGAGACATAGCATGTAACTCATAGTTAATCCTTGATAGAGTGTAAGTTATCAAATGGTATGTATATTTCACATGCAATAAATCCCTTTTAAAATCCACACAATTCATTAGGATAGTTATCATATCAAACAACTGAAGATTATTAAGAAAATATTAACTGAGACTAACAGTATCTTGTATACTTCTATCTAAAGCTTTCATTAACTGTAGTATCAAAGCACCTCACAGTCCTTACAAGCTCTGCCTTTGGCAGCATGTTTCCCAGCAGCACTATACCTCCAGGAGCCATGTATTACTAGGTGGCTCTAGCCCAGTATGAGCCACCTTGGGCCTGATTTACATACATTCTTAGCACCTAACAACGCTAGTTGAAGTTGATAGAAGCTGCAAATGGTGCGCCCAGTAGGTTTTAGGTTGGACACGCAAAATCAGAATTGCTTTTGAAAATTTTGACCCTCCTTACTGGCCCCAACAAAAGGCCTGTTCCAAAACCCATTGAAGTCAATGGGAGATTCTCCACTGACTTCTCTGGACCTTGTAACAGGTCCTAGATGCTCCATCTCTTCAACATATAACATCCTACACTAGGCACTTCTATTTCTTTGCAAGTCACTCTGTGTATCCAATATTATCAATCCTTAGAAACTACACAAAAGCTGAACATATTATATCTGGTAACAAACAGAAGAGCTAGGTAAAGGGATTACAATTTATAATTCCAGTTTTTCCAGGGTTACAGATTTTGTTATTGGGCAGAGGTAGCAGGATAGTAAACTGTGCAGCATGTGTGTCCTTCTGATAAAGCTCCTAGCCAATTTGTAAAAGAAAAAGATACTGATTCATAAATAATGACAGAAAACAGTTTTGGAAATTTCCATAGACTGCAGAATAAGTAAAATGTCTGACAGAGAAGAATGAGTATTGGCAGCTTCATTTGATTCACATGGCAAAAGAATAAATTCAAGCCATAAAGGACTTCAGCAAAGTTCAGATATTGATCACTGGAAAAAGTCACTATGAAGAAAGTAACAACCTTTTCACCCTCCTTTTCCCCTCATAAACTAGGCCAGTCAAGTCTTAACATAAAAATGGATACTCCTCATCTTTCTTTTTCTACCCCATCACACCAATGGATCTGGATAATCTGACCCAGATAACATTGACAAAAGATTCAGTCACGTGGCACATGGATAAACCAGTGTAAGAGTAGTTACCAACCTGTTCATTTGTCTGACTAGCTAGACCCAAACTACAGTTTGCCAGGCACAATATATGATAAAGGGTACAAAACAACCACAGTGGGTGAAAATTCATCCCCTATGCAGAGGTTCAAGCACTGGGTCTAAGCACCACTTGAGCCCTCAAAATAGACTTAAATGATAGATAGAACCTGCATTGGCCCAGAGTATTCAATTCATTGCACCTTCGGGAAAAAGGAAATATTTAAGGCAAAAATGTTAATGGTCTGCCATAATTGAACCCCCAAACGTACACCCTTTTGTCTGACACTTGCAATTTACTACACAGCATTTTGTTTTGTGAAATTATCTTATCATTGTAACAATGTAATTGGACATAAATGATAGCACTTTCCAAAAATGCCACTTTATTTTATCTTTGCAGCTACCCAGAGGAAGTAGATCCTTCCCTGATATCCACAAATAGAGGCAGCCTATAATTTTTAATGTTGACAGATAATTCAGAAATATTGGATATTTCACTCACATAGACTGCACATCTCTGCCGCATGAAATCTTTTAAAGTAAGGCATCAGAGGGCAATGGTATGAACAGTGATGCCACCCCTTCATTATTTTTATGATCAATCTCTAGTGTGTTGGAAAATATTGCTTGAATTTATTTATATAATCAATTTACAAAGGCACTGCATTACTTTAAAGTCAACAGTCTTCTCTCTCACTAGTCCTTCGTTTGAGGAGCCAAAGATTTAGATTAAAAGAGTCACATTTAAATATAACCGATGAAAGCAAGCTACTGAATCTTGACAAAATGTGCAAGTGCTTATATACAAATGCTGAAAGTCTAAATAATAAGATGGGTGAACTAGAGTGCCTGGCATTAAATGAGGATATTCGTATAATAGGCATCACGGAAACTTGGCGGAATGAGGATAATCAATGGGACACAGTAATACCAGGGTACAAAATACATAGGAAGAACAGAATAAATCATGCTGCTCAGGGGAGTGGCACAATATATAAAAGAAAGCATAGAGTCAAATAAAGTAAAAATCTTAAATGACTCAAATAATACCATAGAATCTCTATGGACAGAATTTCCATGATGGAAGAATAAGAGTATAGCAGTAGGAATATACTACGGACCACCTAACCAGGATGCCAACAGTGGCTGCGAAATGCTCAGGAAGATTAGCGAGGCTACAAAGGCAGAAAACACAATAATAATAGGGGATTTCAGCTATGCTCGTATTGACTGGGTATATATCACCTTAGGAAGGGACACAAAGATAACATTTTGAGACATAATAAATAATTGCTTCTTGGAGCAGCTTGCTCTGGAACCCAGAAGGGGAGAGGCAATTCTTGATTTACTCCTAAATGGAGCACAGGAGATGGTCCAAGAGGTTAATATAGCTGAACCATGCAGTAATAGTGACCATAATGTAATTAAATGTAACATCCTTGTATGGGAAATAAATGCCAAAGAAACCCACCACAGTAGCATTTCATTTCAAAAAGGGAAACTACCCAAAAAGGTAACTAGTTAAACAGAAATTGAAAGGAACCATTACTAGAGCGAAATGCCTGAATATTCATGAAAACTATTTAAAAACACCATAATAGAGGAGCAAATTAACTATATATCAAAAAACAGCAAGGGGACCAAAAAAAAAAAAAAAAGCCAATGGGGCTAACCAGCAGAGTAAAAGAGGCAGTCTGAGGCAAAAAGGCATCCATTAAGAATTGAAAGTCAAATACCAGTGAGAAAAATACTAGGAAGCATAAAGTTTGGCAAGCCAAGTGAGAAAGTATAAGAAGGCAGGCCAAGAAAGAATTTGCAGTGCCAAGGACACAAAAACTAACAGCAATGTTTTTTTAAGTACTTGAGAAGCAGGAAGTCTGCCAAACAGTCCATGGGGCCACTAGATGATCAAGGTGCTACTGGAGTGCTCAAGAAAGATCAAGCCCACTGTGGAGAAGCTAAATCAATTCTTTCCATCAGTCTTCACTGCAGAGGATTTGGGGGAGATCCCCACATGTGAGCCATTATTTTTAGGTGACAAATCTGAGGTATTGTCCCAGACTGAGAGGAGATTTGGAAGAAAAATTGATAAATTAAACTATAATGAGTCCCCAGGACTAGCTGGTGTTCACCCAAGAGTTTTGAAGGAACTCATATATGAAATTGAAGAACTATTAACTGTGGTATGTAACCTATCACTTAAATACGTCTCTATACCAGCTGAGTGGAGGGTGGCTAATGTATCGCTGATTTTTACAAAAAGCTCCAGAGGCAATCCTAGCAATTACAGGCCAGTAAGCCTAACTTCAGTACCCAGCAAGTAGTTGAAACTATAGTAATGGACAGAATTATCAGACTGTGTTGGGGTGCACTCACCTCTTGTCAAAGGGTGTGAACTTGCACTCTCTCTGACACTCTCTCTCTCTGCTCCCAGCACACCCTGTCGGCTGTTAAGCTCAACAGGTAAATCTTCAGTGGCTCAGCCCTCTGGCTAAATCACACAGTCAAAGGCATGAATGAACAAACCCCTTTCAGGGTAAAAGGTCCAACAGGGCCTGTCCCTGTGCCCTTGATAATGTCTGCAGTCCTCTCTCTGGGTTCAGTTCGCAGCCCCTTCTGGGCTAGCTTTAAGTCCATGTCTACCCTGCTTCGTCCATGGAGACTTTGTCCTCAGGGGTTCTCACTGACCTGTTTAAATTCTTGCCCCTTTCTCAGGCTTTTAGCACTGAGTCTTACTCCCTTCTTCCCGTTTAGGCCATTTCCCCAGTGATGGTTGGAGGGACCAGAGCCCGCCCACTACTCCAGGTCCCGATTCAGGGACCCTACAAATAGCAGCCACGTGCTGCTTTCTTTCACTCTGTTGTTGCTGCTGCTATTCCCTGGGCCACTTCCTCTTCACGCTTACCTCAGGGCTGAAGTTCTCCCTCATGGCATGACATCATTATCAGAACCCGCCTTCTGGTTCTCCCTTATGCTGCAGCAACCAGCAAGGAGCACTTTTTCCTTGCTCCTCTGGTTTCTGCCATGAACTGATCTGCTCAGGCCCTGCAAGTCTATTTAACTGAATCTGCTGCACTCTGATTGGCTGCTTCCCTACAGCCTCTCTAGGCAAGCCTGGAGGACCCACCTTCAGTGCTCCTTTTCTGGGGCAGAGTATGGTAGGACCGTGAGGCCTCCAGCAGGGGGCCTCAAAAGGCCTGGAGTACACTCCATCACATAGACACATAGATGAACATGATATGTTGGGGAAGAGCCAACATGGCTTTTGTGAAGAGAAATCATGATTCACTACTCTATTAGAGTTCTTTGAGGGAGTCAACAAGCATGAGGAGAAGAGTGATCCAGTCGATCTAATGTATTTGGACGTTCAAAAAGCCTTTGACAAGATCACTCACCAAACGCTCTTAAGCAAACTAAGCAGTCATGGGATAAGAGGAAAAGTCCTCTCATAGATCAGTAACTGTATAAAAGGTAAGAAACAAAAGGTAGGATTATATGGTCAGTTCTCACAATGGAGAGAGATAAATATCAAAAGTCCTTCAAGGATCTGTACTGGGACCAGTGCTGTTCACAAATTTTTATAAATGATTTGGAAAAGAGTGTGAACAGTAAGGTGGCAAATTTTGCAGACCATACAAAATTACTCAAGATGGATAAATCCGAAGCTGACTCAAGGATCAGTAATTGGTTAAAAAACAGGAAACAAATTATAAGAATAAATGGAGAGAGGTCAATACTGGGGCCAAGGATCTATACTGCGAGCAGTGCTGTTCAACATAATCATAAATGATCTGGAAAAGGGGGTGAACAGTGAGGTGGCAAAATTTGCAGAGGAAACAATTACTCAAGATAGTTTAGTCCAAATTGACTGTGAAGAGTTACAAGGGGATCTCAAACTGCATGGCTGAGCAATAAAATGGCAGATGAAATTCAGTGTTGATGAATGCAAAATAATACACACCGGAAAACATAATCCCAACTATACATACAAAATGATGGGGTCTAAATCAGCTGTTACCACTCAAGAAAGAAATTGTGGAGTCATTGTGGATAGTTCTCTGAAAACATCTACTCAGTGTGCAGCAGTAGTCAAAAAAGCTAACAGAACGTTAGGAACCATTTGGAAAGGGACAGATAATAAAACAAAAAATATCATAATGCCAATACATAAATCCATGTATGACCATACTTGAATACTGCATGAAGTTCTGGGTTCTCCCATCTCAAAAAAGATAATTTAGAATTGGAAAAAAGTACAGAGAAGGGAACAAAATTGATCAGGGGGATGGAAAAGCTTCCATAAGAAGAGAGATTAAAAAGACTGGGGCTGTTCAGCTTGGAAAAGAGACGACTCACGGGGGATATGATAGTGATTTGTAAAATCATGCATGGTGGGGAGAAAGAGAATAAGTGTTATTTATTTTTTCACATAAGACAAGGACCGGGGTCATCTGATGAAATTAATAGGCAGCAGGTTTAAAACAAACAAAAGGAAGTGCACTGTTTCACAAAACAACAGTCAACCTGAGGAAATCATTGACCGGGAATGTTGTGAAAGCCAAAAGTATAACTGTGTTCAAATAAGAATTAGATAAGTTCATGGAGGATAGGTCCACCAATGACTACTTTAGCCAAGTTGGTCAGGGATACAACCTCATGTTCTGAGTGTCCCTAAACCTCCAACTGCCAAAAGCTGGGATTGGATGACAGGAGAAGGATCACTCAAAAATTGCTCTGTTCTGTTCATTCCCTCTGAAGCACTGGCCACTGTTGGAAGACAGGATACCGGGCTAGATGGATCATTGGTCTGACCCAGCATGTATGCCATTCTTATGTAAAGCTACTCCGGAGCTGCTGCAATTTATGCACAAGCCCTTTCACAAGGCCGTGCCTAAATGTACAATCTAGCCCAAAATACTGAATGTTTTCTTTACCATTTTAAAATAAGAGATTACCTACAGTATTCTAACTTGCTGTGTTTCACTGCAAATAAACTTCCAAATTTCAAAGATATAATGATAGAAAGTACCCAAAATGTTTCCTTATTTTAATGTTTTAATAGTTCATTTCTCACTCCCCAGGTGAGTTCTCACGCTATCCAGTGATGCTTGAAAGCTGTCAATTAGTAAGATAAACTACGGAGTTATTCACAGAAGACAGCAAAACAAAACAAAAATATATTGTAGGGCAAGAAACACAAGCTAACCAGGGTGTAATGTAATCATTTACTAGGGATCTTCTTGGAATTAGTTTCAGAGTAACAGCCGTGTTAGTCTGTATTCGTAAAAAGAAAAAAGAAAAGGAGTACTTGTGGCACCTTAGAGACTAACCAGTTTATTTGAGCATGAGCTTTCGTGAGCTACAGCTCACTGCATCCGATGAAGTGAGCTGTAGCTCACGAAAGCTCATGCTCAAATAAACTGGTTAGTCTCTAAGGTGCCACAAGTACTCCTTTTCTTTTTTCTTTTCTTGGAATTAGTGATGATTATAATGTATGGATGGCAATAAGGATTGGAAGAATAGCTTTTATTCACGAATTCCATTCCAGTTTCAAAAAAAAGAAAAGGAGTACTTGTGGCATCTTAGAGACTAGGTGCCACAAGTACTCCTTTTCTTTTTGCGGTCACAGACTAACACGGTTGCTACTCTGAAACATTCCAGTTTCAGGTTAAGATTTAAATGATAGCCTTTTGCAATAAAGAAACCAGATATCCTACAAATGCCACTGACTTACCAAACTCAACACTTGCTAGCAGAGATCTGACCTCCCACCTGCTTACCTGATGGACTGTTTTGTGACACCAAAATAAAAGGCACAGTTTCCTTTCTCTACTTCTAAGCACAGTTTTAAATGCGTATAAAGGACTCAGTCATATCCTATGGCAGTTTAAGTATACTCTGCTTGTCAACCCTATTGGATAGGTATTAGCAGTGATCAGAAGGTGAGATGCCAAAGGCACTATTTTACTATACACTGTGCTAGCCAAGAGGAATTCAGGAACTGCTGTGCAAAAAGGGCATTCTGTAAAAGCTATCATTTATATTTTTATGGAAAAGAAAAAAAGCCAGTCTAAAAGTAAAGGAGATTGCAGAGAGCAAATATAAATAAACTGGCTGTTCTTTGGCTCTTGCCCATAAGGGGTTAGGGAATTGAAAGACAGACAGGGGGCTGGTAGGATCACTGTTTGCTCAGCCAGTCAAGTTGACTTATTACACATGTTTATGGCAAGGGACCAAAAAGAAGGTAAAAGTTATTTCATTGATTTTTCTGGGTATATAACCGACATTACTGTCAGATCCATCCCTTCAAAAAATTAAATAAAGTTTTTCTCAATTTGTCAATTTTTAAAATCATCACAACATTTTGATCTGATTTTCACAGCAGCAAGGAATTCCATCACCACCATTTCTATGCAGTACCAGGGTTAAAATAAATCAGAATATTTACTTTTTAATCTATTACATTCGAGAATTTAAGGAGCTTTTCAGCTCAAAAGAACTTCCAGTTTTCTATTGCATTTTTCATCATCACTCTATATGCAATTCCACATTGTGGTTTAGGAAAACATAATTTTGCTAAGAGATTTAAAATGTGTGTACTTTATAGCTGTATTCATCAGAATAGTTAAACATTCCTTGGCTTTTTTTATAATATACATACTCATGTTTAGAAACCTACTATACATTTCACCTGTGCCTCAATTATAAAAAAAAAAGTATTGATTTGATAGAAAATATAATCTATATGCTGCTGCCTTGAGGGAAGAGAATCAAGAAGGTACATGTTTAAATCAAAACTAGCAAGTGTGAGTCAGTGGCTAATATTATACACTTGAAGGCACTTCAGGGCAGAAAGAATAACCAGTTTGTCAATCATGTTAAAAAGCTTAAACAAATAATATTGATTTAATGTGTAGATGCATACAGTATAACATACACACGTTTAGAAATGTTAATAAATGCATAGTCTACAACAGTTTTCTCAGAAATGCCAGCAATAATCTACATAATTCTAAGAAAATAGTTTGGCAATTCCATCCACGAGCAGATCTAAAAGAGTTTCCTACTGATATGAAACTGTGTATCTAAAGTGATCAACATATCAAATTATACACCAGCTACACTCAGAAGTGCTATCTATCACATAGTCTCATTAGGGATAGGAAAACAAAGTTGGATAAAATAGAATCTAATTTTTATAACTTCATTCAAAACCCAAACTAAAAAATTCAAAAGTCACTTTAATCCCCATGGGTCTAAGCACTTCCTGATGGTTTTAAGATTAGAAGTGTACTTTTATTGTATTTTTCATTGTATTTCCAGCTTTGTCAAAACTACAATCTCATAAGAGTTTAACCTCCAAACTCCACTCCACTCAAATCTATCCTAGTTAACAAATGGTTAGAGTATCCATGCTACACTCACTACCTACTAACTGAAGAGCCAACCTAAATAGATTGATAAACATGAAATAAACAGCTAAGCTTTTGAATATTTTCCCATACAGAATATCCAAAGCTTTCAAGGATTGTTCATCACCAATTCTGATCCTATAATCCTTAGATATGTTTGGAAAGTTAGACATTTATATACCCTATGTTTTGTTGTACTTACTGATTAATCAATTGGCTGATATTATCTTTCTAAAATTGCTTACTTAGTCTCATCATATCAGGGTTGAACTTCAGGCCTCATTGTGCAAACCTAACTCTCACAAATGATGCTATCAGACTAATTACTCTACTCATGCAAGTAATGCTACTCATGTGACTACGGTCTCCAGGGTCAGGCTTTAAAACATGCTGTGGACCTAAGAATGAACAATGAGAAGATAAATTTAAATCACTGACACGGACCAAATTTTCCTCTAATTTTCACCCATGCTACTCCATTGATTTCAATGAGATTACATGGATGTAACTGAGAGCAGAATTTGACCAAAGAAATAGAAATATACTTTATGCCTACTTACGAAAAACAAACAGGTAGCATATAAATGAGATTACATTGCCACGTTATTGTAAAGCAAAACATGTTCACGTTTAATGAAAGAAAACATCCAAGTATGTACCCACAGTTATCTCTGTATGATTCTTTTCATTACCACAGCCTTTTATATATCTGGATTAATGTATTTTATATTTTTTCACCTGAATTCAAATAGCGGAATGTTACCAGACTGAGAGGGTTCATCTTTAGTATATAGGCACAAGGAAAAATGCACAGAGATTAAAGAGATGATAAATACAATGGAACAATAACAGGTGCTCACTCTGGGAATACAGCAAAAATGCAATTTCTTCCCCATGAAAACAGTGTTCAGAAAATTGAGTTACTATGGGAAAAAATCCAAAATTATTTTCTGTAAAAACATAACCAACCTGTTATTAAAGACTTTCTGCCTTTCTATGCCCTGCTGTTACAGACTCAGAAAAGCTTTTTCATGCAGTATTTTGGTTGAACATCCTTCTTTTTCAAATAATATCTTTGCTGTTGCCTCCCCCAGGTTACAAAATAGCTTATATTGTTGGACAGATATCCTATCTGATCATACGGCCAAGTGAATATAATTTATTCAGACACAGATATTTGATAATCACAGAAGTATTACTGAGTGAACTTCATAACAAGTTATAAATATCTACTGAAAATACTTAAAATGTCCAGAGAATGAAACCACACGCATGGCGACTTAATTCTAGATATGGACCAAACAGGGACAAGAAAAATGCAGGTATCTACAAACCTAGAGGATGTGTTAAAGTTTTTGCTCTTCACTTACACTACAAAATGATATAGTTATCATATGGAAACCATTCCAAGAAATCATCATCTAAAAAACAGCCGGTCCAGAAATGACACTGTTATATGAGAAAATCTGACCAGTTGATTATGACCCAGAAGTACCGTCTGTTGTATAATGAAGCTGCTTGGGGTACTTCAGGTTATATAAATATTTAAGGCCAATCCTTCGCTTGGAGACAATGCAGTTCTGCCAGTTTACCCCAGCTGAAAACCTGGCCTTTAGAGCTTGATCTTGCACCACTGGTGTCAGTGGGAGTTTTGCTATTGATTTCAGTGGGAGCAGGAGCAGGGCCTTGGAGAATCCTTAGCAGTAACAGCAGAGAGCCAATACTATCAATAGCTGGTAAAAAAAACAAAATGCAAAAAACATTTCACAAAACAATTTGCCATCTTGAAGTTGTTTCCCTTCTGAAGAGCTCAAAATGGAATAGTATCATTTTTTTAAAACATTTTTTGCAAATATCTTTTTAAAGTTTCTTCCCCCACCCATTTTTTTCCTTTTGGGTGCAAAGAAATGAATGATATCTAGGGCTCCCTCCCCTGTCTTTTATTTTTTTCCTATTTCAACTCTGAGTTTTCATAACTTCTCTAACATTTGCAAAATTACAGAGTGGCAAGGTTACAGAGTTTCTTTTTTTCCTTCTTCCACTCTAACTTTTCCAAAGTAGGAGACATTTTGAAAAGTTGCAGACTGAAAAAAAGGAAAACTGAAAAAGAATAAAAACAAATCCCTAGATATCATTCACTCTGTTGCATTCAGAGGCAGACAAGTAGGGAAGGGGGGGAAAACAAAAATTCCAGTTATTAAAAAAATTGTTCTTGAAAATTGAAATGAAACAAACATTCAAAATTGAGGAATTCTGTCAAAACCAACATTTTGTCTAAAACATTTCATTTGATGAAACCACATTTTTTTGTCATTTTTTTTTTTTTTTACCAGCTCTAGTACAGTGTTCGGCTTTCAGATAACATCTAACAAAAAGAACGAGGAGTACTTGTGGCAGCTTAGAGACTAACAAATTTATTTAGGCATAAGCTTTCATGGGTTTCACCCATGAAAGCTTATGCCCAAATAAATGCGTTAGTCTCTAAGGTGCCACAAGTACTCCTCGTTCTTTTTGACGTTACAGACTAACACGGCTACCACTCTGAAACATCTAACAGTAAGTTTCCCGTAACTTAATTCTAATACTGTAGGTTTCTGATGTAATTATCTTCCATCTAACCAACTGCAAAAGTGCAACCTTCTCATATGATGTCCATGTATATTTGTTGCCTACTATATCAATGCAAAGAAAAGCACAATGATAATAAAGCAAGCTCCCATCCTAAGCTCTGTGATTACTTTTTTTTAAACGGGAGTTAGAAACTATTTCTTTACACTTTAGATACAGGGCACTAATACCAATATTACATTAGTACACTGCTAGAGCGTTGCTTTGAGAAAGGGCTTCTTTAAATAGGCTAAAAAAATCCCAACACTCAGAAACTGGAGGCATACACTCAAGGGAAAAGCACTATAAAATATTCAATTCAGTATTTATTGTACAATTTGGTTTTATGTTAGCTACTGTAAATTGCCTAATGCAATTTGCTAGAAGCAACAGGAACAATAAATGTACATTTAAAACACATGAAATCATATTTTCACCCTACTCCTGACTCCTTTGAGTCAGAATACTTGAGGATTTGTAATCTGTTATATTTCTCACATAGAAAGTAATCCTTAATTTCCTTCCTCAGACTTGTTTCTTCCCTTATATATGCTACCCATATGCGTGAAATGCCATCTGCATTGCAATATTGAAAAAAAGAAAACATCTAAGAATCATAAGGAAACAATATTTTATTTTATAATAGAAAGACTAGACCGTAGGGGAGGAGACAGTGGTCTAATGTCAAGTCTGAAATATGTGGGAACTAGGGCTGTCGATTAGTCGCAGTTAACTCACACGATTAACTCAAAAAAATTAATTACAATTAAAAAAATTAATCATGATTAATCGCACTGTTAAACAATAGATTACCAACTGAAATTTATTAAATATTTTTTGATGTTTTTCTACATTTTCAAATATATTGATTTCTATTACAACACAGAATACACAGTGTACCGTGCTCACTTTATATTATTATTTTTATTACAAATATTTGTTTGCACTGTAAAAATGATAAACAAAAGAAACTGTATTTTTCAATTCACCTAATACAAGTACGATAGTGCAATCTCCTTATTGTGAAAGTGTAACTTACAAATGTAGATTTTTTTTTGTTACATAAGTGCACTCAAAAACAAAACAATTTAAAACTTTAGCACCTATAAGTCCACTCAGTCCTACCTCTTGTTTAACCAATCGCTAAGACAAACACGTTTGTTTACATTTATGGGAGATACTGCTGCCTGCTTCTTATTTACAATGTCACCTGAAAGTGAGAATAGGCGTTCGCATGGCACTTTTGTAGCCGGCGTTGCAAGGTATTTACGTGCCAAATATGCTAAACGGTCATATGCCCCTTCATGCTTTGGCCACCATTCCAGAGGACATACTTCCATGCTGATGATGCTCGTTAAAAAAATAGTGCATTAATTAAATTTATGACTGAACTCCTTGGGGGAGAATTGTATGTCTCCTGTACTGTTTTACCCGCATTCTGCCATAGATTTCATGCTGTAGCAGTCTTGGACAATGACCCAGCACAGTTCATTTCAGAACACTTTCACAGCAGATTTGACAAAACACAAAGAAGATACCAATGTGAGATTTCTAAAAATAGCTACAGCACTTGACCCAAGGTTTAAGAATCTGAAGTGCCTTCCAAAATCTGATTGGGACAGGATGTGGAGCATGCTTCAGAAGTCTTACAAGAGCAACACTCCGATGAGGAAACTACAGAACTCAACCCACCAAAAAAAAAAAAAAAAAAAAAAAAAAAGAAAATCAACCTGCTGGTGGCATCTGACTCAGATGATGAAAATGAACATACGTAGGGGTCTGCTCTGCTTTGGATCGTTATCGAGCAAAACCCATCATCAGCATGGATGCATGTCCTCTGGGATGGTGGTTGAAGCATGAAGGGACAATCTTTAGCTCATCAGGCACATAACTATCTTGTGACGCCTGTTACAACAGTGCCATGTGAACTCCTGTTTTCACTTTCTTGAAAACAAGAAGCGGGCAACATTATCTCCTGTAAATTGTAAACAAACTTGTTTGTCTGAGCGATTGGCTGAAGTAGGACTGAGTGGACTTGTAGGCTCTAAAGTTTTACATTGTTTTATTTTTGAATGTAGGGGGTTTTGTACATAATTCTACATTTGTAAGTTCAACTTTCATGATAAAGAGATTGTACTATAGTACTTGTATTAGATGAATTGAAAAATTCAATTTCTTTGGTTTTTTCCTGTGAAAGTATTTGCAATCAAAAATAAATATAAAGTGAGCACTGTACACTTTGTAGTCTGTGTTGTAACTGAAATCAATATATTTGAAAATGTAGAAAGCATCCACAAATATATAAATACATGGTGTTCTATTTTTGTTTAAGAGCACGATTAATTGTGCAATTGCGATTAATTTTTTTAATCGCTTGACAGCCCTGTGGGAACACAGGTTCAAGTCCCAGTAGGATTAGTTCAGTCATTCATCCTTCTCAGATAGATAAATTAAAGTTCCATGCAAATTACTGCATGGGGTGAGACAGAGCTTTCAGGTGAGATCTAATGAACAAAGGATACATATCATGCTAGAGAGACAAGGTGGGTGAGGTAATATCTTTTATTGGACAAACTTCTGTTGGTGAGTGAGACAAGGCTACTACAACACCTCATATCATGCTGTCAGTTTCTAAGCAGAACTCCCCACTAAAATCAGTGGGGAGTTCTTCTTAGACACTCCTGGCTCAATATGACACACAGACATATAAGAGCCCAGGGCACTTTTCATAACAGAAGGGGTTTGCCCTTGTGTACTTTGACAAAATTTCTCACTCCTCCCACTGTTGGGCTCTATGCATGGCCCGTGTTCCTGTTCTCCTGCATTTGAGTGGTGGATGAAGTAATCCCTATACAAACACTTATGCAGCATTTTGGTTTGTTTAAGGATGACAGGTGCTATATATTTTTAAAGGAATAGGTTTCACGGACACCACATACATGATACAGAACACTAAATCCCACAAAACAGCAGAGCCCACCTCAATTACCTCAGACGGGAATAGATCTATTTAAGGAATTTTAAATTTGTTTGCACAAACATATTAATTTAACGGGTTTCTATTACATGTTATCAGGTGTTTAAAGTTCTTATTAAAATCAATTAATCTTTTACAGTATTTAACACAGGATGTTACAATAGCATCCATAAGAGATTTCTTTTTTCTTTTCTTTTTTTTTTTTGAAAGCCATAAATTGTCTTTTGAAAATAAATGGCAAAAGATTGAAACAAACATCAGAGATTTTCTTTGTTTGTTTTTTGTTGAGACAATGTTTCGTTTCTTTGAATATTGAGGCTGCAACTGTTAATAGCAGTCACTAAATCTCAGTTTAACTGCTGTTATTGATCCTTAGGATCTAAAACAGGAGTCCAACTGAGTTTTTGCCAGCTCCTGAAGTGTCCTTTATATACAACATTAAGGACATTGATATATTTGTTTTCTTATTTGGAGAAGTACATATAACTCTATCATTCTATACATCACCTTCATTGATTGGTTTATTTCTAAAGATAGGTGGCAATTTACCTGCAGGACACTAGTTCCTTATTCATTAAGAGCCATCAGTAAACCCTATGGTGTTCATTAAAAGGATTCTTCTGTACACAGCAGCAAAAAATATTTCCTTGAACAATGTTTCCAGCCACTGTAAGGTCAAAGAAATATATAACAATTATTGTGAATGTAATCTCTATTGTACCTTTTATTTTGAGTGCATCCTGGAGGCATAAGGGCTTGATTCATGCATCTTGTTTAGATCCTCTCTGACCTTCTTGCCTACTTTTTAATAATATTTATTTGCACAGGTTCATAAATGTTGAGATTTAGTAGAGAAAATACTTGGTGAGGTAATGAGCTAAAATATGACAAAACATCAATCAAAGAAGCTGCTGACTTCTGACCCTTCCTGGGTTTGGTTTTATGACTTTCATATCTTTGAAGATATGAAAAGAAGACAAGATATGACAGGTGCTGTGCTTGGAGAAACCACTTAGTCAATTTAATTCCAGCCACCTGTGAGTAACTCCACAGAACTACTTCAGCACATTTGAAAGTATGCAGTTCCCTATCTTTCATATTTCCTAGACAATGCAATAGCTTCAGTCTGCATTTGCTGGCCTTTGATTGGTCCCATTAGTTAAGTAAAGAATTTATATAAAAGTGCAACAGTATTACATTTTCTTGGTGATCTATGTCAAATAAAGAAAAACATCTATCAGAGAAACTGCTCTAAAGATGGGAAAAGCTATATATAACACAAAGGAGGATTGTGTGAAATATTAAAATAGCATGATGGTATGGTACTCTTGTGTGACAGAAGAAATATAATTGTAATACACTATTAGCAAAGAATGAGTGATAAAATGGAGAATGGAAAAGAGAGAATGTCGACTAGAGGCTATGATTTCAGCTCGAGCTCATAGGTAGGCGTGGAGGAGAACTACAAGCTCTTCTCATGGAATTCCCTGCACAAAGTCTGATTAGTTGGGGCTTCATGCAGACAAAGGTGAATTTCACAAGCTGTGAGATAACAGCAGGATTTCTGGTTTCGCAGAGCGCCAATTCTCAGATTTGTCTGGAACCATGGTGGTCTGCAGAGCACTTGCCGTTGGTCCACAGAAATAAGATCACTGCAGTTTTTTTACACTCAGTGCATCATGGAGATAAACACGAACACACAAAATTAAAAGCATGGGACCAGATCATGCACCATAAGTCAATACACAAAAGGGACCATTTATATCCGGAAAGGGGCCCCCCAATAATAATGCTTTCTGTATAGCCCCTCACTGCCACATGCCAGTCACATAGAGAGAGTGTAAACTGCACCTCCTGCATAGCAGGAAAATAGTACCGGGCACACAAGCTCTGCACAACCTAGGAGCTACACAAGGCATTATATGTCCCTAAGATAGAGTACACTGTAGAGTTCCCCTGAGGAACTTTGCGGCTCCCTTCCCACCCCCAATAGCAGGGCTGTGCCTACAAAGCTTAATCAAAGCCTGATCACTAGACAAGTCTACATCAATATTTCATATTTTCCATACAATACACAGATTAATACAATTAAAGAGAAGTATACGTGGAACCACAGATGGAGGGTGCTTGAGAACACACTATATGTTTGGTTAGTGCCACACACTGTATAGTTAACAGTTTTCAATATTTAGTCTGCTCACATTTGCTACAACAAAGAAAAGACAATATTAGAAAAGAAATCACCCTCCAAACCCAGAATCCTGAAAGTTAACAGTAGAAGGGGGTGCGTATGTGCACGTACACACCAATCTTTTTCCTGCCTGAGGCTGCACTTTGATAATCTCTTGCATTTCTAAGGTCGTATATTACAGGATCAAAAAATACATCCGATGCATCCGATGAAGTGAGCTGTAGCTCACGAAAGCTTATGCTCAAATAAATTGGTTAGTCTCTAAGGTGCCACAAGTACTCCTTTTCTTTTTGCGAATACAGACTAACACGGCTGTTACTCTGAAACCTGTCAAAAATACTATGAAAAGTAATATACAATTAACTGTATCTGATAGATGTACAGAGAGAGCAGTACCTGGCAAGTTTTAGCCATAATTGTGTTAAAACCTTTACAGTACTTACTTTTGAAGATTGGATTCTGAGAAATACAAATATGTAGCATTTTAGAGAGTTTACCCTGCAGCCCACCAGTGTAAGTTCACAAGTGATCCCTCACTCTCTATTCAACTATTAGTGAATGCACCATCACGGAAGTAGAAAGCCTGGATACATTAGAGAAGGGTAGTGGATATTCTCTTTCTGAGATCCTCCAAGATCTTGGAATTACACACGCTTTGGAGGATGCCAATCACCCAATACCTAACGGTAATCAAAGCCTTAGGAAAGGCTTTCGATGAGTCGAAAGAATAGTAAATATGGCAGGCGACCAGCTTGGCTTAATGGTGAAATCCTAGCGGATCTTAAACATAAAAAAGAAGCTTACAAGAAGTGGAAGGTTGGACATATGACCAGGGAAGAGTATAAAAATATTGCTCGGGCATGTAGGAATGAAATCAGGAGGGCCAAATCGCACCTGGAGCTGCAGCTAGCAAGAGATGTCAAGAGTAACAAGAAGGGTTTCTTCAGGTATGTTGGCAACAAGAAGAAAGCCAAGGAAAGTGTGGGCCCCTTACTGAATGAGGGAGGCAACCTAGTGACAGAGGATGTGGAAAAAGCTAATGTGCTCAATGCTTTTTTTGCCTCTGTCTTCACTAACAAGGACAGCTCCCAGACTGCTGCGCTGGGCATCACAGAATGGGGAAGAGATGGCCAGCCCTCTGTGGAGAAAGAGGTGGTTAGGGACTATTTAGAAAAGCTGGACGTGCACAAGTCCATGGGGCCGGACGAGTTGCATCCGAGAGTGCTAAAGGAATTGGCGGCTGTGATTGCAGAGCCCTTGGCCATTATCTTTGAAAACTCGTGGCGAACGGGGGAAGTCCCAGATGACTGGAAAAAGACTAATGTAGTGCCAATCTTTAAAAAAGGGAAGAAGGAGGATCCTGGGAACCACAGGCCAGTCAGCCTCACCTCAGTCCCCGGAAAAATCATGGAGCAGGTCCTCAAGGAATCAATCCTGAAGCACTTACACGAGAGGAAAGTGATCAGGAACAGTCAGCATGGATTCACCAAGGGAAGGTCATGCCTGACTAATCTAATCGCCTTCTATGATGAGATTACTGATTCTGTGGATGAAGGGAAAGCAGTGGATGTATTGTTTCTTGACTTTAGCAAAGCTTTTGACACGGTCTCCCACAGTATTCTTGTCAGCAAGTTAAAGAAGTATGGGCTGGATGAATGGACTATAAGGTGGGTAGAAAGTTGGCTAGTTTGTCGGACTCAACGGGTAGTGATCAATGGCTCCATGTCTAGTTGGCAGCCGGTGTCAAGTGGAGTGCCCCAGGGGTCGGTCCTGGGGCCGGTTTTGTTCAATATCTTCATAAATGATCTGGAGGATGGTGTGGATTGCACTCTTAGCAAATTTGCGGATGATACTAAACTGGGAGGAGTGGTAGATACGTTGGAGGGCAGAGATAGGATACAGAGGGACCTTGACAAATTGGAGGATTGGGCCAAAAGAAACCTGATGAGGTTCAATAAGGATAAGTGCAGGGTCCTGCACTTAGGACGGAAGAACCCAATGCACAGCTACAGACTAGGGACCGAATGGCTAGGCAGCAGTTCTGCGGAAAAGGACCTAGGGGTTACAGTGGACGAGAAGCTGGATATGAGTCAGCAGTGTGCCCTTGTTGCCAAGAAGGCCAATGGCATTTTGGGATGTATAAGTAGGGGCATAGCGAGCAGATCGAGGGACGTGATCGTTCCCCTCTATTCGACATTGGTGAGGCCTCATCTGGAGTACTGTGTCCAGTTTTGGGCCCCACACTACAAGAAGGATGTGGATAAATTGGAGAGAGTCCAGCGAAGGGCAACAAAAATGATTAGGGGTCTGGAACACATGACTTATGAGGAGAGGCTGAGGGAACTGGGATTGTTTAGTCTGCAGAAGAGAAGAATGAGGGGGGATTTGATAGCTGCTTTCAACTACCTGAGAGGTGGTTCCAAAGAGGATGGTTCTAGATTATTCTCAGTGGTAGAAGATGACAGGACAAGGAGTAATGGTCTCAAGTTGCAGTGGGGGAGGTTTAGGTTGGATATTAGGAAAAACTTTTTCATTAGGAGGGTGGTGAAACACTGGAATGCGTTACCTAGGGAGGTGGTAGAATCTCCTTCCTTAGAATTTTTTAAGGTCAGGCTTGACAAAGCCCTGGCTGGGATGATTTAATTGGGGATTGGTCCTGCTTTGAGCAGGGGGTTGGACTAGATGACCTCCTGAGGTCCCTTCCAACCCTGATATTCTATGATTCTATGATTGATTCTATGAAAGTAACCACTCCACAAGAATAAGTTATATACAAAGATGGCCCCACACTGAATAGGGGCTAAGCCTAAGAAGTGAACGTACATTTTATGTATCCTGTAATAGTCAAACCTGTGAAGGTACTTGGGATTTTTCAAATAATGGGGCAACCTGAGCAAAACACTTTTATGCCCAAACCGTTGGGAATTTCTGTCTTGTGCTATCACCTGAACAGAAAGTCAGTTTACTATCCAGGGGAGCTTTCCACACATTCCCTGCTTGTTCGCCAACTCCCATCTCTGCTCTTTTCCTTCTTTCTCCATGCTAGTTCCATTAGGAACAGCCATTATTTACCTTGAGTAGACACCACATCAGCCAGAGAAATGGGGTTTTGGTTGTCGAGTCCACCTTAACCAGCCTACACTGTATTAAAAGTTGAAGAGAGCTATGCATAATATTAGAAATATCGATCAGTGATTACAAATCCAAATTTCATTTAAAATGTCACCATGATTTTTGATGTCATAACACCAGCATTTACACCTCTCCTCCTGAGAAAATATCAGACAGCCAAATTCTCAGCTCATATAACTCAGCATAACTCCATTGAAATCAATAATATACAAAACACTCAGACTGGTATTATTTATTTGTATTGTGGTAGCATTTAGGTGCCCCAGTAATGGGCCAGGATACTACTGTGCTAGCCACTGTACAAACACAACATAAAGACATCCTTTCCCCAAAAAGCAGATACTCAGCATGCATATTCTAACAATAGGGTGGGAGGGTTTACCTCCATAGGCTATGCATCGGGGAAATCCTGCATGTGCAGTCTCTACTTGCATGCACCTAAAGGTACCATTCCTTCCTCTGGCTCCAAACTCCCTGGAGGACTCTCTCCAGGTAGGGGATCCAGGAATGAGGAGAACGAGTCTGGGAGCAGGGCCAGGAAGATCTAAGTATCTTCTTCCCCAGCACATCAACAGTAACTCCAGCCAAAAGTTAATGCATCCCGTGGGTGAATTAACTTTAACATGGGAACCCCAACAAGCTTGGGCACAGGGTCTCCCTGTACATACTTCCAGCAGATCCCCAGGATCATTGGGATCTGGGAGTCAAACCTTCTGCTTGTTCCCCAAAGGGGAGAACCATGCCCCTGACAGAATAATATGGGGAAAACTCCTGAAGGGGAAAAGCCTCCCTCCCGAGCCCCACTCTACAAGTGTTCCACAGGGGAGGATGATCACTCTATACATTAATACAACAAAAGTGCTTGTATAGTGTTTTCCAGCTGAGGACTTAAAAGTTCTTCACATATATTCATTGGTGATAGAGTACACACATTTTTAACAAGATAAATATTTGCATACATAGTATAAATTCCAAATATCAATTATCCCTAAGTAATCCCTATAATTCCACTTATCAGGGCTTTGTTTGTTTGTTTTTAGTTTCTTACTAGTTCTGATTTTGCTTCTACATACAGACATCACACACACAAATGCACACTTTGCACACACGATAATGAAAAGTCTTCCTGTGTCAGGGATTACAGATTTTCTAAAGAGTTGCTAACACTGAATGACCATTGCTTTTAGGGCCCCACACTGCGTGCACATGTGTAACCACACAATGAAATGATTGGAGAGAGATCAAAAGTTGATTCCTGCGGTGTTTAGATGCTGCTTGTAATTATTAGAACTGGGAGCACTGGCTGTTGGGAGTCTGAAAGGACAGGAAACAGGAAGGGGAGGGGGGAGTTGAGGAGGCGGAGTGAGAGTTATTGAGAGTGCAGCAGCAGCTTGGTAAAGAGGTTTCCACTTTAAAAATAAAGTTCTTTTGAAGTTTGTTAGTACCTTGCCTGGTTGCTACAATTCCCTATTGAGTGGCTATTATACTGGGTTCTCACACGTGGTGGGAAAGGCTTTGAAGGTCAATATATTTGTCTGCTGCTTCAAGCATTCATCTCCATTGTTTTGATAGTTCCACGAATCCACATTTAATATTTGTCTTCAACTGCTAATCATTTTCTGCATTGCTGTCTCAGTGTAATTATCTGCAAACTCTTACAAGATTTAGAATTTTTCTGTTTACATTTAAGGCATAATGCTGAAAAGTTGCAAAAATTCCATTTTGCTAATCAAAATAAATATACAAGGCATTTTTATTTGAATAAACTGCAGTTCAAAACTGCTGGCAATGTTAAGATACATTTTCTAAGACCAACTAACACTGATAGCCATTGGTTGCCAAGTAGATGTTCACGAAGGACCTGATCCAGCTCCATTAAAGTCAATGGAAAGACTCCTGTTGATTTTTTTAAAACTGGTATATAGAACTCAATAGCAGGGTCATAATTTTCTACTGCATTTTATAGACTGGGCCCCAAAAAACAAAACAAAAAACGCTACAGAAAAGTTAGATTTTCCTCTTGAACTCTGTGGGAAATTTTTTCAAACGTACCAAAATGTCTTAGGAGCCTAAATCCCATCCCTGAATCTCCTTTTTAAAT
Source organism: Natator depressus (assembly GCF_965152275.1). Classification (NCBI taxonomy): domain Eukaryota; kingdom Metazoa; phylum Chordata; order Testudines; family Cheloniidae; genus Natator; species Natator depressus. The sequence goes on from NC_134245.1 coordinate 17,967,906, forward strand.
TATAGTTAGGCACTTTGGAAAATGTTATCCTACAAGAAAGGGCTGAGAGGAGGCAGGGCCTGCCCTCCTCTATACTAGCCAATGGAAGTAGCTAGAGATAGTGTATTCTGTACCTTCAATTAAGGGTGCTGCAGCAGCCATTACCTCTACTGCTCTGGGATGTATGTGGCCTACCTGCCCATAATGCAGAGCCATGCCTTAAGGGCACACCTGAACCCTTAGTTTACGCCAGGAGTACGGCTACTGGTGTCCCTTTGAAATTTGTATACACAGTAGACTGCAAGTTACTTACAATAAAACCATACTCCCCCCTCCAGGGTAGGCATGCCGTGACGCACAATACAGTCATAAATGCAGAAGGTGCTGTTAGACAGACACAGAGCAGCAGTTTATTAATAAGAGCACTCAGGAAAAAATAACAAGTTTGACAGCTATGAGATTTGTCCTTAGGAAGCTGAAAACTGTATCTCGTGCTGTATTTGGTATATAACTGGAAATCAATAGGGGAACCTATTGTACTCATATTGTAGTTATATTTTATTTATATGGGGCACATTTTCAAAATATGGCTTCTCAACCTGCACACACAATATTGTGCAAATAAATGGGTACAATTAATGTTTGTGCAAGTGCAAATGCAGTAATTGAATATATAAAGCTTTCATGCACAATTTAAAGGCCCAGTTGCAGCTGGCTAAAAGTTTGTCCCTGTGTGCCAGAGAAGTTCTATTGTGAGTTTTCTCTGCCAGCTGGTGGCAAGACACTGAATTGGTTTAGCCAAATAAAAGATTGCTCATATTGTGGGCTGATGTATGTGTGAGAGACACTGCACTCAACCTCAGCCAAAATAAAAATCAGGATTCCCTTTTTCCCCAAGCAGTTGTAGCTGTTGTACAGTAAAGGAGCTTCGCCCTGTCTGATCCAGACAACAAAGAGTGCTGATCTCTTTTCAACCGGAATCCAAGCTGTTACACAGCATATCCAGAATTTAGAGCGAGATGAGCCTGAGTACCATAGACAGCAAGCATAAAATAGGCACAGCAAATTTGAACTGATCGTTATTAATATTCTCTGACACCAGTTTGATTTTTCCTTCTTAAGATATTTGGCTTGGGCATACAGTGACAGCACTAGTGACTCATGTACTCAGCCTAGCACTGCCTGGAATCAGGTACCTACAATTTTTTCTAGGTCAAATTAAACTAATGTAATAAAATCATAAAAAACCACTGGCATACTTTGGCTCAAGACATGGATGGCAAACTTTCTTTAGACAACTGAAAAAATGCTTTTCAGAATGGTATTTGTTAGCAACTTTCCATTTAATTTCTATTTTAAAGCATCTTGAGTTGTCTTGGCATGGTGAGTTGCCATATAGAGTGATGTGTGATCTGTGTTAATTTTGTACCTATTCAACACATTTTATGCAATTTCTACCTAGATGTCCTGATAGGAGTTATTGGCTGCATCTGACAGCAGGGATACACAGGACATCTGCAAGCTTTTTGAGGATATTTGCATTCATCTAGAGGAACAGATCATAATTAACAGGAAACCCCCAAGAGTCCTTTGTCATTACTGGTATTGTTTGAAATGAAATGAAATGAAATGAAAATTAACCATGAGATACTATTGATACTATCACTTAATCTCCCAGTTATGACGCTATTAGCGATGTCACTTTGTAAACTGAAGTATCTATCTTCATTTTTAATGGAAACAATTAAAGTATCAAAATAGTCTATTAAACCTATATGTGAATCAGATTCAAGAGAGAAAGACATTGTGTAGTCTGCTTTTCTGCCTTTCACATGCTGCATAATGATTTAGCTGCATTCTCCTTCCTCTGGTTCTTCTCACCACATGAACTGAAGGTTCTCTTATCTTCTGACAGAAACAGAGATTGCCCTCACTTCCACCAGGAGGGGAGAAGCAGCAGACAAATCGACCATAGCAGGGTAGCCACGAGACAGCTAGTTTCTTTAAATAAATAAATAAATAAATAAATAAAAAAGGAGTACTTGTGGCACCTTAGAGACTAACCAATTTATTTGAGCATAAGCTTTCGTGAGCTACAGCTCACTTCATCGGAGCTGTAGCTCACAAAAGCTTATGCTCAAATAAATTGGTTAGTCTCTAAGGTGCCACAAGTACTCCTTTTCTTTTTGCGAATACAGACTAACACGGCTGCTATTTGAAACTAGTTTCTTTAGTGAGCCCCCCAATCTCACCCCCACCTAAACCACAGACTACTTTTGGACTTGTTCAAAAGGAATCTTTCGATGACTTAATGTTCTAACTCCCTGTGATGGGCAAGGTGTCTACAGGGAGGGTGCTAGCTCTCCACACTCCAGAATAGATAGAGTGCTACTTCCTGCCTCCTCACAAAGCTTAACCACATCACCACCCTCTGAACACAACTCTATTGGCTCCATGTTCAGTTCAGGACCCAGTTCAAAACCATTTGCCTTCATTATTGAGCTCTTAATGAGCTTACTTCCTTTTCCTGCATGGCAAGCAGCCTCTTTCAAGTCCCACCTGTGAGACTCAATTCCATCCACCCCACGTACAATCTCACCACTCTCAATGCAGGAGCCTTCTCTTCTGTGGATCCTGCCTGCCATCCGCAACAGCCTTTCTGTATCACTGAATCCATCACATCTACTATTGTATCTCATCTTCCTTAGGTTACCTATGCCTCCATTAAGAGAGACACCTCAATTTCTCTGTCCCTTTTGCTTGCTTTTTTTTAAAAATTTTGTAACTGTACTTTATTCTGTAGAACGTTGTGTGACATAATGTGTATGTGTGACACTACGGAACAAAATTGTATAGTGCTGTATTTCAAAGGGTGCATTAAGGAGGTGCATCAAATAGCACAGGGAGACACTATCAAGGTATCAGCGTGTTATTCCTTGCCAGTTTAGTTCTGGCCAATATCAAGTGATCACAAATAACTTCACATAGATCACTATGCCAATTCTGTGACAGAATAATGCATTTAGCCTATGCCAATCTTTGCATACATGTGAACTTGATTCAATACCAGTATACTTTGATGACTATTGTTACTAAATAACCATGAAAACAACGAGGAGTCCGGTGGCACCTTAAAGGCTAAGAGATTTATTTGGGTATAAGCTTTCGTGGGTAAAAAAAACCTCACTTCTTATCTGTATCCACAAAAACAATGAGGAGTCCAGTGGAACCTTAAAGAAGTGGGGTTTTTACCCATGAAAGCTTATGCCCAAATAAATCTGTTAGTCTTTAAGGTGCCACCAGACTCCTCGTTGTTTTTATGCATACAGACTAACATGGCTACCTCTCTGATACTAAATAACCATGGTATCTGAAATATGGGGAGACCCTTCCCTAGGTTCCAAAGATTAAATTAATATAGTCCAATATGAAATAGAAATCATTGAATGAAGGATACATGTTGCTAACTAGCATGCAGCAAAATGCTAGGTATGTGTAAATGCTTACAGACTCATCAAAAAGAACAATGAGATTTGTTCCCTCAATTTCTCTTCCGACATTTTTTTTCATCTTTATGTAGCAGCAGCAGTTTCTTAGTCTTGCGTAATGTATTGTAGCTTTTATATTACCTAGTTGAAAGATACCTATTTTAGTGAGTCCAGGGATTTCCTGCAGTCCAGAAAAATATTCCCATGACATGAAAAATAAACTAACAGCAGCAGCAATAACAACAGTGGTCTTTTATTCAATTACAAGCTATTTGTTAAAGTTCAAAATATACATAATTAAATTTTATAAAATTAAAATTCAAAAAGAAAGAAAAAATGGAAAGGGCATGTAACACATTACAGTACATTGAAACAAAATATAAAATATGTCGGGGTCCGTTCTGATCTCAGTTACATCAGTGCAAATCCACAGTCAAGCCACTGACATCAACAAGAAAGGGGATGTGACAGATGCTTGACAGCCTCTTTGGCCTGATGTGATCATTTCAGTCAATGGGACTCTTTCTATTTACTTCTAAAAGTCGCAATTGTCCAACAAAAAAAACTTCAAAAACAGACTCCAACAAGAAACTGCAGAATTGGAATTAATTTGCAAACTGGACACCATTAAATTAGGCCTGAATAAAGACTGGGAGTGGATGAGTCATTACGCAAAGTAAAAACTATTTTCCCATGCTAATTTTTTTCCCTTACTGTTACTCACACCTTCTTGTCAACTGTTTGAAATGGGCCAACCTGATTATCGCTACAAAAGGTTTTTTTTTCTCCTGCTGATAATAGCCCACCTTAATTAATTGGTGTCGTTACACTTGGTATGGCAACACCCATTTTTTCATGTTCTCTGTTTATATATCTATCTTCCTACTGTATTTTCCACTGCATGCATCTGATGAAGTGGGTTTTAGCCCATGAAAGCTTATGCCCAAATAAATGTGTTAGTCTCTAAGGTGCCACAAGTACTCCTCATTTTATTTACTTCAGTGGGCCTTGGATTAGGCGCTAATTCACCTTTGCACTGCAGGTTTCACTCAGGGCATTATTGGAAGACAATGGGTTGACACAGAGTTTTTCTTTGGCCTGAAGAATCTTTATTAATGGTGATGATGTGTGGGATGTAAGGATCCAGTTTGACTTTCAGACCCAGGCTAAGTTTTCAAGGTTACCAGTTAGAAAAAGCATCTTGAGCAAAATTTTCTTTGGAAGTCAATAAGAAATAGTACACATAAAATCCCACAATACCATTTATATAGAGTCACTTTAAGAGTGTGTGTATAAAAATGCAATGCCATAAAAATGCAACACTACAAGTAAAAAGATCTTTGTGCCTGGAGGAAGGATGGTGATGAGTAGAGTCCTACCAAATTCAAGGCCATGAAAAACATGTCATGGACCGTGAAATGTGGTCTCCCCCCATGAAATCTGGTCTTTTGCGTGCTTTTACCCTATGCTATACAGATTTCACGGGAGGGAGACCAATGTTTCTCCAAATGGGGGTCCTGACCCAAAAGGGAATTGCAGCGGGTCTTGCCACCTTCACTTCTGCACTGCCTTCAGAGCTGGGTGGCTGGAGAGCGGTGCCTGTTGGCTGGGCGCCCAGCTCTGAAGGCAGTGCCCCCCCAGCAGCAGCACAGAAGTAAGGGTGGCAATAATGCCACCCTTACTTCTGCATTGCTGCCTTCAGAGCTGGGCAGCTGGAGAGCGGCAGCTGCTGACTAAGGGCTCAGCTCTGCACACAGCACCGCAGAAGTAAGGGTGGCAACAACATACGATGCCATCCTTACTTCTGTGCTGCTGTTGGTGGCTGCTCTGCCTCAGAGCTGGGCTCCCGGCCAGCAGCTGCCGCTCTCCAGCTGCCCAGCTCTGAAGGAAGTGCCGCCGCCGCCAGCAGCAACACAGAACTAAGGGTAGCAGTACCGCAACCCCCCCACACACACAACCTGGTAAACCCCCCCCCAACTTGTTTTTGCATCTGGACCCCTACAATTACAACACTGTGAAATTTCAGATTTAAATAGCTGAAATCATGAAATTTACGATTTTAAAAATCCAATGACCATGAAATTGACCAAAATGGGTGAACCTGGTCGGGCCCTAGTGATGAGGAGGAAAGTGACATGCTTTATGTATGATAATAACCTTCCAGTGCTGTGGATCTAGCAGGTGAAAATGTTGTGACTGACTCTGGAATACTCAAAATATTCTATTTACATAGGAAATCAGTGATGAACAATTTTACAAATCTGCCAAGCATTTATGTGGGCCACATATGTGCATAGCTAGACAGTTCAAACGCAATTTTCCCCACATACAGCTCTAGTCATAAAAACACTAATGTTTTTCCTGAAGCTACACAACTCAGTCAGTAGTCATTATTGCTATCAGCAGTCTACCTTATCAATACTCTTGCGTCCACACACTTCAGTCTCAAATGATCCACTTTGGCAAACTCAGATTTTTTCATCATGAGCTTTCTCAGTTGGTTTTTATTCTTTTACTTCTACTACTACTTTTAAGGAAGACTCAGAAATGAATCTATAGAGCAAAAGAAATTGCATCCTTTTCAAGATTTTCACAGTTGACTGTATAAACTAATAAAGCTTTCTTTCCCTAACCTAAGATCCTTAAAATCAATGGTTTCTGAAATGAACTCTCTCCTTCAACTTTCCACGTGAAAAAAAAAATAAAAAAAGAAAAATTAAAAATTGATAGTGAGGGTTAATAGTTCCTCCTATCCAGGTCTCTTAAAGCATTTGTCTTGGTTCTTCTTAAGGAAAGCTAGTGTCTAAAATCTGTTGTGTTCAAGCTTTCATATATCCTTATAGTTCACTTGAACTAAAACCATTGAGTTATGTGCATAGCTGACATATGTAATTTTGCTTGATACCATTACTGACACCCTCTGTTTAACCCTCCTCCTTCTCTCCTATTGTTTGTCACATACACTTATTGCACACTGTCGTAGGTTAGGCCCTGATCAATGAAAGCATCCCTATTCAGGATAAATAGGAAAATAACTTGAGAAAACCAAAACTATTAGGAGACTAGACTGTCTTGAACTGCACTGGGAAGAGCCTGCAGGAATCTATCCCTTCTAGTAGTTCAGTAGTCTTCAAAAGAGGTCAGTAAAGTTGATCATTGGTCATTGATTTGGTTCGCTGAGTTAATTCACCTCTGGGTTCAAATCCTCATGGAAATACAGCAGAAGCCACTGATAATTAAGCACATGCTGAGCTTTAAGTAGGTGCTTAAATCCCATTGTCTTCAGTGTGATATTAGTACTTACTTATATTTAAGCATATATTTATGTGCTAGCCCTGAATCGGAAAGATTGCAACGTCTTCAAGGCAGGAACCATATTTACCCATGCATTGCACCTTACACAATGGGTTCCCAATCCTAACAGAGACCTTAGTGATTCTAAAATAATCAAAAACAATAATCTCTAGCCTTGTGTGTATATGCTGTAAACCAGTACCTCTTTTCATAGAGATACAGCTACTTCCTGCAACCCGTCAAGTGTTTTATTACCATCATTAAGAAGAAAGGAAAGCATTTTCCTTTATAACTAGAATAGATTAGGGACCTCTACTTAGCTGAATAGCCGCCTTTGTTTTACTTTAAGACTTCTTAGTTTAAAAATAGGTCTGGAACAATTTAACCCAGAAGAAAGGGAAAAAAATGTGGAAAGGAAAAGATACTCTATCTGTACCTGCTAATAGTGTTCTAGCATCCAAACTTTTTGAAGAAATACCCCTGTTTTCCGGCTAAAATGTGATGAATTCCATTCTATCCTTTCATGTCTCCTCTAGATTTATGGTTAGATTAATAGTGTTATGAATTGAGTAAAAACAGTTTTGTAGCTCCCTCAGGAACTTGAAAAGTGAAAATTAGATGAGTCTGCGAAGCTCATTTGCACTCAGCAACTTTACTAAAAGCTGTCTCAGGATAAATAGGAAAATAACTTGAGAAAACCTAAATTATTCGGAGACTGGACTGTCTTGAACAACACTGGGCACAGTCTGCAGGAATCTATCCCTTCTAATAGTTCAATAGTCTTCAAAAGAGGTCAGTAAAGTTGATCATTTTGTTTGGTGCACTTAGTTAATTCACCTCTGGGTTCAAATCCTCACAGAAATACAGTTGAAGACACTGATACTTAAACATTTGCCAAGATTCACCACATAGTTAGTTACTGCACAGTTATTGCCCATACTTCTAAAGTGAATGGGGGAAACTATGGTAACTATTGGCAAAGGATAGCTTTTTAAAGGCAACCCTTGTAGGATATGCATCGAGTAGTACCTTACAGTACCAGGAATCCCATGAATAAAGGTGGCAGAAACTGCCCCATAATAACTACGAATCACTTCAGTAGTCTCATGTCATAGGCGTCTGTGTTAGTATTTAGGTTTCCTTAGTATATTCTTGAAACACATTTGATGTAGGAAGCAAGACAGGTCCAGAGCAGAAATAGAAGGGATGTTGAATATCAGAGCTGCATGAGACAGCTCAAAAAGTGTTTGCTCATAGCGGGTTTGATCGTACACTCATTGAAGTCAATGGTAAAGCTCTTATGGACTTCAGCAGGGCAGGAACAGGCACACTATGCATGGCTGCAGCCAATAGCATAAATATCTCACCCATATGCAGCAAAATGATTCACAAAATAAATCATCCGTTTGAATAATTGATTAACTAGCAGCCAAATGACCACTATAAACAATTCTTAGTACCAGCATCACTGAAAATGTATTGTTATGGTAGGGACCCCTGACATTCTACTGCTCAGCAATACAATATTTAGTGCTTTAAAAACTTTTCCCCAGAGCACAGCCTACATCTATAACTTCTGATGTGCATCTCTGAGAACTATTTGCAAAAGGGGCACCCAATTATCCATAAGCCATGCAAATCTCATTTGCTAGTCACAATGAAGCAGGGAAAATGTTTTAAAGTAAAATAATAAAAATGCAAAACTTTGCATCCCTACAGAACCTGCCATACATGCATCATAAAGTACTTTACAGATATTTATGAATTACTCTTCACTACTTCACATAGCAAAACTGAAACTGAGAAATTCTATGACTTTCCCAAAGTCACACATTACGTCCGTGATGAACTGAGACCACAGCCCGGAGCTCCTGATTCCCAGCATTTAGCAAACTATCCTTCCTCTCTGTCTCCTTATGTAAGCGGGACAATAGTCCCGCTCTTGTGGGGAACCTTCCTGGCTTCTGCACTACCCCGGTGAAGTGGGCTAGCGAAAGGATCTGAGTCCTCGCTCCCACTTCCTTTACCCAGTGGCCTCCCTGCCCTTCAGGACTCCCCTTTCACTCTCCTGTCTGGCAGAGTCCTCATAACCCCAACAAGGCTGGGCCCAGGAGTCCTGGGGAGCTCGACCCCCAACCCTGCTGTGGACACCTAGGACGGGGCTAGGGTGTCCCCACTCCGGGGTACTCTCTCTGCAATGGGCACTTCTCTGACCCACTGACCATTACATACAAGTTAAAGCAAATGCAAGTTATTTAATCAACACTTAATTTTAAAAAGAATAAGGGAAAATGAGAAAGGTTAAAGGAAACACATCAACCCGCTCTGTGGCAGGGAACATCACAAACAGTGTCTCTGGAATGTCAGGGCAGTTCACAGTCTGTTCCTTGTAAGTCCCAGGCCTTCTTCTCAGGCCCTGGCTGTGCTATAGGGATGCTGTGGGTTGGACACTTCCTCTGGTGGTGGCCACACGCTCTCAGGCTCTAAGGGGCAGGACCCTTCTTCCCAGTGTTGCCCCTGCCCTGTCAGGGTTACGATCCAAGCCTGGCCTGCAGAGTCTCTTGGCTGAGGCATCTCCCTGTGCTGGGCCCGCTGCCCAGGGGCCCCCTCGCTCTCCAGCCCCACCTGCGCCACTCTGTCTCTGCACTTCTGCTGCTGCTGCTCTGCCTCCAGCTCCCTGGGCTTCTTCTTTGGCCCCTCTGGCTCTGGTTGCTGCAGCTCTGCTCCCAGGACAGGCCCCTCTTCCACTGGACACTCACAGAACACACAGATCCTCTGCTCCCCAAGGAAAAGTACACACCACCTTACCAGTTATACCTCAGATCACCACTATACTCAACACACAGGGCTTCGATATGTTCATAGTAAAACACAAGAAGTTTATTTAACAAAGAACAGAGATTTGAGAAAAAGCAAGTAGAAAAAATGGAAACAAATGGCTACATATAAAATAAAATCATAACAGGCTTTCTAGACCCTAAACTTAACTAAGAAGACATTGTCATGGCATATAGAGCAAAAACTCACCCAGAATCCTTCCAGTGTACAACAGTCCTCTTGCCTCATCAGGTGATAGATGCAGCATGTGTCTCTGTCCCTACAGTTATAGTCCAAAAATCCATTGTCTTCACTTGCAAACAGGATAACCCCTGCTGCTTGTTTTTTCCTGTCTAGAATCTTCCCTGGAGAAGTTGCAGTCACTTGATTAGCATTCTTGCTCAGACTGTAAATGGGCACCCATACAATATTCAATTTACATGTAGCCAGACAGATAGATAAACATCTCTTTCCTGAAAGAAACCTGTTACCTCACCTTTTGGTAACCAGTCCCAAGTCACAGAGCTTAAGAACATAATTTTCAGTATATGTACATAACGCCTTATATATTTTCCATACCTACATCTCGCAATGATTATGAGGACCAGTGAGACATAGGCTTTCAGTAAAGACCTTACACTGCACGCTTTGGGAAACTAGTATATAGATACCAGACCCAGGGGATCCTGGTAACCTTTATGCACCCCTGTGCCCTTTGCCAGTTGACACCAAGAAGACCCTTGATCACACATAGTAATAAATAATTTTTCACTGATAGAATCAAATTACATTAAGAAACCAGATATAATTCATGAATTTGGATTCCCTGGTTGACACATGTATTGGACAGGTGCCTTTGCCACATTTTCCTTTGTAATCTCATCCGTAGGTCTCATGCTCTTATCTTTTTTTTTTTTTTTTTGGCCTGTTGCACTAGAGAGACATAACTAGGATGAGCAAACTGCACAACATTGCAAGACCTATTTCTTTTGCAAGGAGTCTCTCTGGGCACCACAGCTTTTATTTGACTTCTTTGTGTTAAAAAGTATTGAAAAGCAATGGTGTGCATTCAGGGACAATGTAAAGAAATATGCTGAGACTGCATGAAATCCAAGACACCACCTAGTTCTTACATCCCAGAATAAAATACCCCAAAGGAAATTCAGAGTACATTGTCTCAAGAACCTTTCAGCAGTTTACACCAAGTCACCTCTTACTCGCTCTTTATGTCCTATGCATAAAAGTTCTGGAACAATTAACCTTAGTTTAGGGAGAAAAATCTAAAGCCAGAATGAACAACATCAGTGCAACATTTCTTCACATCCATGTGCAACATGACAAATTCATTTTTTAACCTGCCATGCTAATGCATCTAAGAATAACCAGGAAGGATCTGTGCACATCCACAGGGCCGGCATGTTCACATCTGCCACCTTGTTCTCAGGGCTCAAAACACCAGTACTGTTATGTAGGAGCTGTGAGCTAGAGTAATGCTGTGGTAATAAGTAATATGCAAATGAACACACCAGAACTCCCATTTGCCTATACATAACCCTGCCAAATTAAGTAAATTGTGGGTTTCTGAGCTTTGTGAACAAATTGAATGGGACAAATTCATCCCTGGTGTAATCCCGTTGATTTAAATTGTGGGCTTTGGTCCAGCATCCTCACTATGCTTTGTTTACTAGAATAATGGAAAGCTTTTCTCACTTTTTACCTCCATGCCTTCATTAGGCTCAGTTTTCCTAAAGTTAAAAAGTGTATTCCAATGAAAACCCTAACCAAACAATGGAACAAATCCACTTTCAATTGCTATCATCTGAATAAAATGACTGGTACTCTTTGAAATAGCACAGCATGTAAATAACTAGCTAATAAACTAGAAATGAATGATTGTGCAGTGCCCAAGGGGAGAGGAAGAAAGACGTTAAAGTACTACACACAGGCTTTCCCCCAATGTGGGAATATACTAAATCGTTATTCCCTATGGAACCTCAAATAACTTTTCTTCTATTAACTTGACACTACTGTACATTTTAGCCAATTGTTTCCTAAATAACAAAACCAAACAAATGTTTAATATAGAGATTGCTCTCACAATTGAAAATATATATCAATTGTATAACAAATCTAACTCTGTACTTCATTCAATAGTTTTTAAAAAAACTAATCTCAGGTTTTAAAGGTCTTCCCTTTCCCTTTCAAAAGTCAATGATGCAACCATTGGACTCAGCACCAAAGGAAATCAATTTCTCTACACCACCTATATACTGCATCTCCTGACATTCCTTTTGCCTTTACATGAATCACTGGACAAAATTTATTCCTAGCGTAACTCCACTGAATCCATTGGGGTAGCCCAGGGTCAGCTCTCTCTATTTGCAAACTCCATTAATTTCAATGGAAGTTGTGTAGCTAAATCCCCGAGTCAGCTTTGAAAATATCAGCCTCTATCTATAGAAAAGGGTGCAGTACATAGAGTAGAGGTGAGGGTTCCCCAGACCAACCCCTTAACATGTGTCAACCCTCACCTTGAGAAACAATCTCTGGTGGTAAAAAGGTAGCATGCTCATTCAATCCTACCAATAAGGGTGCCGCTTTTGATGGTGGCTTTTGTTATCTGGACACCAGAAACTAAATTTGAACTACAGCTTCATGTCACAGTGGCTACTGAACAGCTGTGAGATGGCAGCAATTTTTGGTCACCACCAGTCTTGGCCAGTTTTGAGCTAGTGCCCTAGAGTTAAAAGTCCTGTATCCCATAACCAATTTATTATATCATTCAGGCTTTTTGTGAGTATAATTGAATGCCTTATTGCTTTTTAAATATAGACACCAAAAATCACTAGTCACTTTTGAAAATTTAGCTCTACATGTTTACCTTTTTTTTTTTTTTTAAATTTTTTCCAGACCAAGGAAACCGCATTCAGTCTAACATGCTGCCAGGTCATCCGGTTTATATTAATCCCAACTTCCTGCTCTGTTACCATCTATGCTCTTTATTTTACCATTTGTTTTTCCCTGTGGGATACATGGTGGGTATAGTGCTGCTTCCAGTGTTTTGGGCACTTATACTTCAGGGTCTGTTCCATCCCTCTTCTTACATTCTGCCCATGACTGTGGTCCCTGAGAGTCTATGCTACGCACCTAGAACTCTGTTTAAAAGAAATTCACAGGAAACAGACCCCCGCTACTGCTTGAAACTGATAGGCTGTGGGGTATATCTAGCTCACAAACCATTCATATAATATAGTTAATACTTACCAGCTAGAAGAGAGGGAAAGGCAGCAAACAACAGCCAGTTATAAAATGGCCACTTTAGGGCTAAAGCTGCCTGACTCTGCCAAATTTAAAGAGCCAGCTACAGAAAGGCATACTGGGAAAAATGTTACTAATGTAGGAATTCCTTCCTAGAGTGAGCATTAGGAAGACAGAAAAGAAGATGCATCTAGTAGAGAAGCTATTTATGTATTGCAAGCTATCATATTACTATCATTGCAAATAATGTATATTTTAGTTTATGCATACTTCTACAATGTGCTTGGCAGTGGGAGAAGCAGCACTGATGTCACCAATTAATATTAAAGAAGATGAGGTGAAAAATACATTACTTTTCTCCAGAGAGTTAATATAGCTTTTAGCCTCCCTGGCTGCCTTTATCAAATGTACATAAGACTCTTCCACTCTCCAAAAGCAGTTGAGTTGGTTGGGTAGAGATTAAGGACAGAAATGATGCTCTAAAAAGGCTAAAGTAAATGCAGTCCTGGCTCCAGAGTATCTGTCAGTTACTTCAGGGGCTGAATACCCAGTTCACTCACTGCTGCAGGCAAACATCACCTTTCTATAGCCAAAGTAAAATCCCCAATTTTCCGTCTCAGCACTTTACCCTAACTAACTTTAAAACTCACTCTAGAGTTCCACAATATCCATATATATTCTGGTTTCTAGAGTGTTACCTGGTGATCTGTAACACCATCTACACAATGGTATGCGGCATTAGAGTCCACTGCATTTATACCTAAGCAGAGTCAGGATGAGCTCTACTCTGACATCTGGTGGCGAGTCATGGTGGGTTGTGGAAAAGAACTTCAGGGGCTGATCTCATTTGCAGAGACACACCCACCCCGCCTAGATGGTCACTTTGGCTGCTGTAGGAGCCCCAGTTTCTCTGTTATTGGGGCAGGAATAACCTGTTATTATCCTGATTATGTGAATCAAGGACAGTGGAACTGTACTTGGCCTTTTGTTATGATGGAGGAACTCACCATCAACTAAGCAGCACTCACTAGTCAAGGGTCATGGGTTCCAAAACCCAGTGAATGGAGAGAGGCTGGGGACAGGTATTGATACCTGGTGGTATGGGTCCCCTTACATGCTAATTACACTTCCTTCTCTCTCCACTGTGGAATATCAGAACTAATTTTGATTCCATTAGGAGTTTAGTTACGGGCTGCTGAGCTGAATTCACATTGGGCTGATGGTGCACCAACACTGAGGCTCCCCTACTACAAGCTGAAATCACAAGAACTAAACTTACTAAGAGCTGAAATCACTGAGTGTTGTGTTAAGTAGTGGGGGAGCCTGAAGATATAGTGCGGAGCAGTTTGCGGGATGGCTGGCGGAGCAGAGCAGTTCGCAGGATGGCTGGAGCGGCTCATAGGATGGCTGGCAGAGCAGAGCGGCTGGTGGAGTGGAGCAGTTTGTCGGATGCCTGGAGCAACTCATGGAGGCGGCTGGCAGAGCGGAGCGATTCGTGGGACGGCTGGTGGAGCGGAGCGGAGCGGAGCGGAGCCCCGCCCTGCCCCAGGGAGAGGTGGGGCAATTGGCTTTGGACCATGTAAGGTGCCCCTTTACCCCCCCATCTCCACCCAGGTTGGGAGGTAAAACTCTGCAGATAAACTTTCAAACTCTGGAGCTGCACTGACCAGGGGCAGAGACTTTTGGGACTTTGGGTTGCTGGACTCAAGAACCAAAGGGAAAGGACACGCCCCAATTTGCTTGGGGTGGGGTTTTTGCTCATGGGTTGTGTTATGAATCCTGTTGGTGGTGTTTCCCCAACATAATGCCACATTGTTTCTCTCTGTTATTAAAAGGCTTTTGCTACACTCAGACTCTGTGCTTGCGAGAGGGGAAGTATTGCCTCGTGGAGGCACCCAGCTGGGTTGGTATATATTTGTCCCAGGTCACTGGGTGTGGGCTCGAGCCGGTTTTGCATTGTGTTATTGGAATGGAACCCCTAGATACTGAACCCGGCCCTTGTTGCTGCCAATTCTGATGGGCAGAAGGGTTACATATAACTACATCAAAACATAGTCAATGCTGTCTGATGCTATGATGTCATTTATTGATAGCATTTTAAGCAATTCTGGTGCTCCCAACTTTAGAAGTAGGCTCGAAAGACAAAATACCCAAAGTATCTGTGAGCTGGGTGAAACAATCTTTAAATAGTTATAATTTCTCAAACAACAGCCAATAAATACAGTGAAATGAAAAACATATTTCCCTCTTTAAAATTATATCAAATTATGTAAAAATTAAAACATAGAAAACAACTATCAAAGTCTATAACTTTTCAATAGACTGAGCCTATTGACTGCATAAACCAGAGTTCATCTCCCATAAAACAAAGAAACTAATATGATTTGCTCATCTGAATTAGACAGTAATTGCTGGAAGGCTCCCAGGAAAAAAACAAAAATCTAGAAAATTAGAAAATCTAAAAATACGTTAGACATTTGGAAGTTCACTATTTTGTCTGTCTAAAGTTCAAGTCTAGTAGGGCTGTAATTAATGAACACACTAGTTCACTGACAAATTAAGGTATATCAAATACCGTCCCATCTCTCTATATTCTTATTTTCTTCGCCGAGTCATCCAAAGGCTTAACAGTGAAAATGACTGTGAATTTCAGCAGTCCTTGGAAATTGGAGAAGGATAAAGAGAAATGCTTAATGTGCTTAAAAAAATAAAAAATAAAGAAACCAAAAGTATTTAAAGACAAATACCCTGAAAACTTAGTTTCTGTGGTAGCGCCTGAGTCTGCTTTCTACTGGGCAATTTGGAACAATTGCAGCAGTCTCATATGGAAGTTAGCCGGGTGCTGCTCTGAAACAAGCTGTGCTAGAGCTGTGTACCATACCTGCAAACGCTTCCAACCTGATTTAGTTAAGATAATGTAGAGAATCTTTCTGACTCTGAAACTTTTGGAGTCTATTCTCAGAACATTATACAATGCATTTTCTACTTAACTTGAACACAGGACATTAATTTCCGTTCCTCTTGGGTAGAATAATAGATCAGGTATGCCTTCTGGTCCATATTCTAGAGGACAGTGTCACAGTTTCAAGGCAATTTCACCTATAGTCCCCCTCTGAGGTCCACCAAAGGCACTCACTTAAGGCTTCTGGCTCCTACCCGGCCGTCACCTCTCTTGGGTGGCAACCTGTGTCTCACTCAATCCTGATTGAGATTTTAAGGCTGCACAGCTCCCTGCCTTACACTATGATATCCCCAGTAAGCCAGACTGCCTACAGGCCAGCACCTGTGTTTTGCTTTCTCTCCAATGTTTATGACCAACATATTGCTGGCAGTTATGAGTGACACACAGCTCCTTCTAAGTAAGCACATTTATTCTTAAGGTAAAAACATTACAAAGGAAACATATTACAACAATAAAAGAAACTACACACATGGTAAAAATCAGAGGTCATCCCCAACTCCAACCTAGGGCTCCGGTAGGTTTTAGTCCTTCAAAACCCACAACAGTTTTTTCCCCATGGTCACAAGTTCATCCATCTTAGATCCAGAACCAGATAAACGGATGGGCAGATCAGCCATTTCTTTGCACAGCTTGGGCCTTTGATCTAGCCTTCTGTAACAGGTAATCAGCAGACAATGATCCGTTCCCCAGGGCATAGCTTTGAAAGGCTGGGGTTTTGCATAACCAGCGTTGGGGAAATTGCATTAACTTTTCCCTAGGGATTCCCAGGAAACCCACTTAACATTTATTGTCCCCAAAGTCCCTACTTGTCTGGCAAATTTTCAATATAGTCTTCTGAATTCCCAGGTCTTACATCTCTCACATCTGCCCCCTAGAGAGGTTACATAAAATCCCAGCCCACAATAATACATAAACATAATACAATAAACTCTTTCAAGGATATTGCAGGAAATTGTCATATCTGTCATAGATGGTTTATATCTGTGGGAGATGGCATAGCATGGTATGTACCTCTGGCTGCATCTAATAACTGGAGCAAGGAGATGGAAATAAGTTCTTGTGGGGCTTTGGAATTTCTATGTAATACTCTTTAGCTATGGTCTGCAGGACAACTTGATGTATGGTTTTGTGCACATATGCTAATAAATGCTGCTGAGCTTTTTTTGACAGTGAAAGAGGTGCCCCTCTGAATCCTCCTCTTTGGTCACGTAAGGAAATACAATGGCTATAGTTTATTGTCAGTCGGAAGGTAGAATCATCTAGAGGTAGGTAAGTGAAGCATTCCCGATCTGTTGCATGGAGGAGAGAAGCTTGTTCTGGGCAGTTTGTGTTGGGGTAGCCCTGTATCTGATATTTAACAGCTTCTTACAGAGTAAAAAAATGTAAAAAAATGTTAGTGATCAGCCAAACATTGCCTGAGGCATATTAGAGACCCCAGAGCCATACAGTGCATGCACTTGCAAAATTTTCAAATACTCTTTAAAGGGAAGTATCGACTTTTCTTTCTGGGAACTCTTTTAGAAAAGTGCAGGTACACCACTGTCTGCTGTGACTATGCTTCATCTCTCAAGCAATGCCAGGCTATGTATTTTTACAACATCTAGCATAAGAGCTCTCCTCATGGATGCTACAGTAATACAAATAATATGTAAGATGCTGGGTTGGGTCAGTACCTGGAGAGGAAACCACGCAGGATGTGATGCTGATGACCCAGTAGGCTATAGTGCTCCTGCATGTGTCCTGAATGTTTTATGGCTGCTAAACCTATTCATCAATATTATGCTCACAGTTTTGAATTATTCCTGGCTGTTTGTTTGTTATTGATGGCTTAGCTAAAAAAATTGACAAAGTTAGAAATTTACAAAATGACTTTTAACTAGAGCTGGTTGGTGATTATTCAGTGAAATGTTTTGGGGTTTTTTTGTTTGTTTTTTTACTGAAAAATGTTACAGCACTCACCTGTGATCTGGGAAATCTACGTTCAAGTTCCTGTGCCTAACAGGGAACAGGCAGTTAAACCTGGGTCTCTTACAGCCTCGGGGAGTAGCTGAATCTGGCTATAGAATCTCTCCTTGGCTTTCTGTTGAAGCTGTTCCACTTTGAATAAATAAAATATTCACTGGGCCAAGGTGACTGAGAGTAACTCTTTTGCCTAATGGTTAGTGCATGCCCTTAGGGAGCTAGAAGATCTAGGTTCAAGTCCCTGGTTTGACATCTGGGCTCCTAGCTGAGTGCTTTAACCCATTATCTTTTCTGGGGTGCAAGTCTTGGTTTCTTTTGTTTTGTTGTTTCTTACCCCCACCGCCACCTCCACCCCCCAAAAAATAATCTAAAGCTCTTGTTTTGTTTCTGTTGCAGGATGAAAACAAATTTTGAAACATCAACATTTTCCCCCACATGGAATTCTTGTTTTCTGGCCAGCCCTAATCTTAATACATTGAGAACATGTGAAACCAGGTAATTAAACTTCCCCCTTTTTAAACAGAAGATGGATTCTCCATTGCTCTTCACCACGCGACAAAATTCACACTGCTGCAAAGTGAGTGCAATGTGTATTACAGTTCTGATTTGTCACCATCTTACCCTCACTTTCACTGATGTACCTGAGTAGACACAGTGCAGGACAACAGAGAATCCGGCCCAACATCAGGCAGGCTACCAAAGGTATTTTGCAAAGAGTTTCCTAACAATGTCAAAGCCTCATACATGAAGGGACTCATCCAATGAAAACTGAAGTCAATGGGAGTCTTTCGATCAACTTAATATTACTATTATTAATCAAGTTTATTACAGTGGTGCTTAAGGACGAACTAAGAATAAGGCTCCATTGTGTTAGGCACTGTACAAACAGAGTGGCAGACAGTCCCTTCATTGAGAGGTGCCAGAACAGGCCCTAAACAGGCAGTTGAGATAAATATAAAATCAGCTGTTTTTAAATGTTGAATTCTTCCATTTAGAGTGCAGATGTTTCCTTACAAAACAGACAATATTCTAAAACCCCCAGCCTGATCTTAAAACTTTTATTTTGAAACTTCAGTGAGGAATTGAGATTTAATCTTGTCCAAATTGAATTAAGCTCCTTAAATTAGCAATACAGATTCAGTATTCCTGAGCCGTCATGAATCTAAGTGACAGGTAAAGAAAGACCTCCAGCTCAGACACACAGAGCACTTGATCAAGACAGAAGTGAACACAGCTCACTCATATTTAAAACATTCTTTCATATATTTTTAATAAAACAACTGATACAAATTCAAAACCAACTTCATAAATCAAACATTATTCAATGTATGAAGCTTCAAGGTTTCCCCAGCTATGGCTGCAAGCGTGCCTGTCTCTGAGACAAGGGTTTTGCACTTGAATGCTTGAGGTTTTATGAAAGGTTTATTGGATTTCATAGTCCCTTAAGGGGAAACCCTTTAAATGCCTTTGCAATTATAAGTCTAATAACACTTTCAGCTCTTGGACAGAGCCTTGACTTGACAAAGATAAGGAACTGGAAGTTGCTCAGTCAATACAAAGCTATTAATCTCTGTCACCCCACTGTCATTGTGGCTCAGGGAAACAATGTAGTTTCTTGACCTACGTGAAGTCATGTAGTGATTTTATTCAGGATGTCAGCATTCATCAGTGCAGATTTTGTCACACCTCGACTCACTTGAAGAACTCCCAGTTCTTTATCTTGACTGTGTTGACACCCTTCAGATAGCAGTAGTTTGTTTCAGTCTCTGCTTATAATTATTATTTAGCACTTATTCATGTGTAAAAACCTTTAAGAATAAATTTTAAGCAATAAAAAGACTTGGCACATAAGCAGTTTCATCCCTGCCTCCAGTGACCTGAGACAAGGGCAGTTTTAAATTACCAAATGTTACATTTGTTTACATATTCAAATCAAGGTTAATTTTGATCATCTTAGGCACAATTTGATTAGTATTTTTCCTTGATGGTGTAGGGTTTTTTAATATCATCCTTCCATGACCTTGAAACAACAGAAGAGTAAAGTTGATCAAACTCTAACTAGAATATTCAGACAACATTGCAGTTCACCAGCTAGAAACACATTGCTGCTATGGATTTGGACACTACATTATACTAAATGCAGCTTTTTTTACTGTCTAACATCCCATTATTAGCATGTACTTTGTAAAGATGTTACAATACACCATTAATGGGCCTGATCCAAAGCCCTTTGAAATCGGTGGAAAGATTCCCATTGACTTCAGTGGCCTTTGCATCAGACTCTGAGTTCCCAGTGTAATATATATCCATTAAACAAGGCATACAAACAACAAACTGAAGGTAAATTAACTGTAATCAATCCATACAGAATGACGCTAGCACAGAAATGTTTTAATTAAATACCTACTAAAATAATTAAATAATAAAGAAAATGTAGCAACACAGACATCTAATTAAATGACTGATTATTAATGTAAATAATTTATTAATGATGATCAGACCTGGTTAAATTTCACAAATCTGCCAACCACCAGTTTACAGCACTATGCTGCGCAAATTGTACGGTTACTAGAAAAAACTGCAGCAGGAAACAATCTTGTTAAAGGAATATTTGATAGAAAAAAGGACCACAGGTATTCTCACACTTTTGTCAATCTGGAATAATTTGTTTCACTTCAGTGGAGTTCTGCTAGATTTACAGTGGTGTAAGTGAGCAAAATAATGCATTGGAAAAGAATGAAATTGTATCCTTCCAAGTTCACATTGTTGTTCAGATTATATTATACTATTAATATGAGTGCTTAAATATATAATTATGGGGGATTTGTCTTTAAAGAGCAATTGGGTGAAAGGGACTTCGAGGGAAAACTGAAAAGGTTTGAAGAGGACTTAGGCTCCTTAGGACCTGTTGAAAATTTTACACTAAATGACTTACTCAGCTTCACCCAGTGAGTCTGTGACCATGTCAGGAATAAAACACAGATCTCCTGCCTCCCAATTCTACGCTGAAACCACAGAGTAATTTGTATACATTTCAGAGGCCTGTATTTCTTGCTCTGTGCTTGCTCACCCTGCTGCTCAATGCCAATATTTTTCAGGAACTTCAGTGGGGGGATGGAGTCATTCCATGGTGGCCAGGTGTACCACATCCACTGAAACCCACAGCAGCAAGTGCTGCATCCAGCACTACAGCAGCTGCACTGTGCATATTATGGAGTGTCTGCACCGTGTCAGACAGCTAAAACATTATTGACAAGACTTCATTCTATCAGTTCCTAAAGACCAGCTGCCCTTGCCTGATGTGTTTGATGTATTAACTGTTTTGTCTGTCCAGTTTCAATTGTAATCTTCTCTGGGCAGGAACTATGTCTTCCTCTATGTTTTGAAGAGTACGGGCATTGTACTTAAATAATACAGACCCTAGTAGATGTATTGGAGATGATATAGTTCCCGTCGGAGGATTATCAGAAATGAAAAGTAAACTATCCGGTATTTTCAGCTATTCTGAGACTCTCTCATGAGCTTTCCTCTTCCCTATATCTCTTCTTCCTCATTTCCCATTCCCCTATTTGTTACTTTCTGCTATACTCTTCTTTACCCTACTGTCCTTGAATTCTCACTCTTTTTGTCCTTGGATCTCCCCTCCATTGTCCATCTGTCTCACTGAACAGCCTGCAGAAGCAAGTTATAGAATCATTTTTGAATCCTATTCGTGCACCTACTGAGCAAGCCTGCCCTTCTAGATATAGTGTTTCTTGTGTGCTAGATTGATGGGAGGTACTGCTCATTCGGCAGAGTGTGGACCAACAGAGATGAGGCTGAGCAGCTGCAATAATCATTTAAGAACTAGTTTGAAACTCCAGGTTATGGACTTTTTAGTGGGCTTGCAAGTTAGTGAGTTTTGTCAGTTTATATCAGATGACGCTAAAACGGGTGGGCAAACTACAGCCCAGGGGCCGCATCTGGCCCTCCAGACGTTTTAATCCAGCCCTCGAGTTCCCACCGGGGAGTGGGGTCTGAGGCTTGCCCTGTGCCGCACGGCTCCTCTCTGGCTCCTATGCGTAGGGGCAGCCAGGGGGCTCTGGACACTGCCCCTGCCCCAGGCGCCACCCCGCAGCTCCCATCGGCCAGGAACCGCAGCCAATGGGAGCTACAGGGATGGTGCCTGTGGATGGGGTAGTGCGCAAAGGTGCATGGCCACACCTCTCTGTAGGAGCCAGAGGAGGGACATGCCACTGCTTCTGGGAGCTGTTTGAGGTAAGCGCCGTCTGGAGCCTGCACCCCTGACTGCCTCCCATGCCCCAACTGCCTGCCCCAGCCCTGATCCCTCTCCCGCCCTCTGAACCCCTCCGTCTCAGCCCAGAGCACCATCCTGCACCCCCAATCCCTCATCCCCAGCCCCACCCCCGAGCCCACACCCCCAGCCGGAGCCCTCACCCCCTCCCGCACCTCAACCCCCAATTTCATGAGCATTCATGGCCCACCATACAATTTCCATACCCAGATGTTGCCCTCGGGGTCAAAACGTTTGCCCACCCCTGCATTAAAAAACTCAACTTGCTTAGGAGACATCTATTGATGCAGCTTCCAGTGCATCCAAAAATTGAAGTGAATGAGGAAACTGAATATCATACCAATTTCTCCTGCAGATTCTTTTATTTTAGTCTTTTTTTACTTAACCTATTCAGGGCTCATACCTGCCCCTATTGAAGTCAATGGTGCTGGTCCCAGTGATGCAGGATCTGGACCTGTAAGTGTACCTTGAATTTTTATTTCCTCCCAACTAATCCTTCATAACTGCTATTTTTTTATCCAGTCACTATTGGTTCTTTTGAGCTTACATTTTCTTTCTGCTTCACCCTGACCTTCCCCCAGACACACCCCCGTCATCATTTCCAGCCAGTACCTTTTTTGGAATTATAGTTGTTCATTTTCCACATACCTCTACATAGAAGAAATAATAATCCTTACTTTACCACACATTTTTCTTACACCTTGTATGCTTGCATCTCCTCATTTTTATAACTCTTGTGGGATAGAGACCATATTTTTGTTGTATGTGTATGTACAGTGTCTACCATAATAAGGCCTCAAACACTGGAAGCTCTAGTCATTAGACGCTCTACCTCAATACATATTATAATAATAATATAAACTCTATCTCTCTATATATATCAATCTATCAGATTATAGGGCCAGTTACTGTCCTGTTCCTTCCTCTACCTTATGTTATTTAATTTACACTTTATCAACTTTAGCCAGTAATTTTTATACATCTGGATCAGTGCCAGTGCCACACTGCAGTCTGACAAAATATACTGCAAAGTCTCTCTCGCATGCACTGATATACTGTGCACAGCTGTCATCTTCTCTTAACCCCTCTCATTGCAAATTAGATGGGATTGGCAGGAGAGCATGGACTGATTATAGGCAGTAACACATTTTGGTACAGTCTGTGCTTCCATTTTCACAGATCTGGACAAAAACATTTCCCTTTCAGGACCCATTCCCTCATCTTCACCCTGTCTATTTTCTCCCATCCACTCCCCAGTGCTATTTCTCATTTTATCTAACATCTACTTAATCTCCTTTTTCTCTGTCTTTGTTCAGCTTCTTATCTAGGACTCATCATCAATACTTTTCAGATGGTCTAAATAGATTTGCCTGTGATCCTCAAGATGGGATGTTAGATGGGGTGGGATCTGAGTTACTACAGAGAATTCTTTCCTGGGTATCTGGCTGGTGAATCTGCCCATATGCTCAGGGTTTAGCTGATCACCATATTTGGGGTCAGGAAGGAATTTTCCTCCAGGGCAGATTGGAAGAGGCCCTGGAGGTTTTTCGCCTTCCTCTGTAGCATGGGGCACGGGTCACTTGCTGGAGGATTCTCTGCTCCTTGAAGTCTTTAAACCACGATTTGAGGACTTCAATAGCTCAGACATAGGTGAGAGGTTTTTCGCAGGAGTGGGTGGGTGAGATTCTGTGGCCTGCGTTGTGCAGGAGGTCGGACTAGATTATCATAATGGTCCCTTCTGACCTTAATATCTATGAATCTGTGAATCTCTTGAGCAACTCACTGTTACTACCATGTATGATACATATGCAATTATAAAGGAGAATATTTGCTCAACTGGATGGCCCCTTTGGTGTGCAGTGATGATATGCCAAATATTTTCCGTATGATTTTTTCCTATTCTTTGCAATTTCCATCATCTTATAATGCCTGACTCAATACTATTAAAATCAATACTAAAATTCCAATTTACTACAATGGTGCCAGACTGGGAGCCTACCTGTGCCACGTCAGTATCAAGAAAACAGTTGTCATGTCACAAGATACCAACATTCTACCTAAAATCTACGTCAATAAATAAGCTCTGGACAATGTGGATCACTTCTGCTATCTCAGCTCAATTCTTACCAGCTCACTTAACCTTGACAGGGAACTTGATGCTAGAATCCACAAAGCTTCTGTTACTTTTGGCAAACTTATCTCACAAGTTTGGAACAAGAAGCTGCTAACCCTGAACACAAAAGTGCCTGTTTATCAGGCTTGTGTCTTTAGTACCCTCCTTTATGGTGGTGAAAGCTGGGTTACGTACACCAAGCAGGAGCATAGACTGAACAGTTCCCACCGCTGCTGTCTTAGAAAAATCCTTGGAGTCACTTGGGACCAACGGATCACCAATAATGAGATCCTTGAGAGAACTGGCCTACAGTCTATGCAGACTACATTGGACGTTCACAGGCTTTGCTGGTTGGGATACATGGCGCACATGCCTCAAGATGTCTGCTGAAGGCTGTGTTCTATGGCCAGCTTAAGAACCGCCAGCGAGGCAGAGAAATGCCAAAGCTCTGATACAGCGACAAGATTAAGCAAGGCCTCAAGAAATTCAGCATTCCCACTGACAACTGGGAAAATCCTGCCCACAATCGCTCAGTTTGGAGAAGCTGGGTTATGAATGGTGCAGTCACCACGGAGAGTCATCAGAAAGCCGAGGGCTGAGGCCTACAGGTGAGCCAGGAAGCAGAGTATGCTTCAACTTCCATCTGGCCAGTGGACCTGTAGCCACTGTGGGAAGATTTGCCGCTCATGCATCTGGCTCTTTCCCCATACCATTGCTAAGCACCACTCACTGACTGAATTTGTGGTGTCTCCTTTCATTTGTCAACATGGTAGACGGCCTTATAACCATATAAGCCAGACTGGAATCTTGGATTCAAGGATCTCAAAGCAATTTACTCCTCTAGTTAAAGGAGTTATTTCATTCAACACTGAAATACCAGCTACAGCTGGGTAACAATGCACTATAATGCTACAAATAGATTTAGGACAGGATATAAAAAAAAAATACCTTATCCATTTGAAATGGCCAGAGGAATTTTAGGTTGTGGAATTATAAAAGCTGTGCAAACCTGGTGAACATTTTTTCTTAAGATTTCACTTCAAATGATTCCTGTTTTGTTTCAGATGTTTTTGCCTTTGCATGTATTTTTCCAGAGTGGCAACATTTGCATCATAAAAAGATTGAAATTTGTATTTCAAACATTGAACATTTCAAATCTGGAATCTAAAAGGAACCTATCATGCCCAGTTTTACTGGAAATGGGAGTCAGGATTTCCTGAATTTGAATCTCCACTCTGCCACTGCCTCATTGTATGAACTAAGATTTCACCTTTCTGCCTCAGTTTCTTCATCCTATCCACCTACCCCACAGGGGGCTTTTGAGGATTAACTAGTTAAGGCCTGTACAGTGCTTTGAATGTCTAAACTGCTATATAAAAGTTATGCATTATTATTGTGTCAGAATCCTTTAAATTTTGAGGTGGCTGCCTGAAAATTCAATAGTAAGTGTCATCTTAGGTAAAAATGGGTCCACATAATAATCTCTAAGTAGCACTGCTGAGATGCTCTCCAAATACTCATATGATTAAAGATATGATTTTTTTCCTTTGGCACTATGAAATTGCCTTTGTTTAAATGGACATTTAATCTCTCATCCTCTCTTGGGTTAGATCATATTTAAAGATACAGTGAGAAAATCTCAAATGCATAGCTTCTGTAAAACTGCAATATCACTGCATTTAAATTTGAGTATATGTTAATGATTTTGCCATGATAATATTTCACTTTGTAATGTGTTAATTTAGAAGCAATGTCATAAAAGTGAGATCCTATTGAAACCATTTTCACATTTTATTGAATGGAACAACAGAAGCAGATCTGGGGATGCTTCCTATGTCATGGAAGCTATAAATCAGTGGAGTAGCAGTATGTAGAATAGCAATGTGTCTCTTTCAAACTGCTTCAAGGAAAAATTGCTCCATCTGCTTGCTACTCAGTAATAAATAAAGTGGAATCAGAATAAAATGGATTTTAAAATAATCAGGGATGCATTTTAAACAATGATTTTGTAAATCAGAGGATTTCCATTCTGTTCAGGCACAAATATTATGAATTAGCAATTCCAGTAATCACAAAAGCAATCTGATGTCATATTGACTGTATATTTCCCATTACATTTTAATATGTTTTATTTATTTCACTTTTGCTTTTTGGATGTGTTTATTGTTCTGAGCTTGCTATTTTAGGACATACTCTAGCCATGGGCCTGATTCTAGTCTCTCTTATACCAGATTTTCATGAGTGTAACTCCAGAGATTTCAAGGGAGTTACTCTGGATTCATACCAATGTAAAGGAGAATCAGACTGTTTATTTCTCACTGTATCTAACACTCAGTTTGGGCTCAGTCTTTGTTCAATCTTAAACGGGACTCATCAGCATTTTTGGAACAATCTAAATATTTTGGCCCATTGTCCTCAAGACCTTTTCCGCAACTCACTGTATTATAGAAAGGGAACTGTAAAGCACAACATATCCTCTAATGGATTTCTTATTTAGTTTTCAGCTACATGATACCTCAACAAACATTTTCTTTACAATCAAGAGGCTGAAGCTCACTAGGCACAAGAGCTCTGGGGAGGATGGAAACAACAGTTGGGGAAGGATTTCAAGATTTCAAAATTTGGTTTTGTTCTGAATCAGAATGATTTTATTTTTTAGAATTCTCTATGAAGTGAAATTAAAAATAATAATGATTTGGGGTTGATTGAAATATTTTGTTTCAGTTTTGACTTATTGAAATTTTGTATTACATTATAACCATGTGTATATTATAATACAAAATGAAAAAGAATTTGAAATGAGAAGTCATTCCAAAATGAACAATGCAAACATTTTGCTACAATAATGTCAAAACTGGCCTTCCTCCTCCTCCTCCCCGTTTTGTTCTGAAACAAAATTCCAGCAAAATCAACCAAATTTTGGGAAATGTTTAAATTTTGATGGAACCTCATATGCTGATGGAATTTGGTTTCAACAAGTTTCTTCAACCCGCTCTTTCCATACACAATTTCTATTGGCTATTTTTACCATCCTGCATCATTTGAAAGAGAATAATATATTTTATAGGAGCTTGAACTAGGGTGTCTAATTCTATAGAATTTATTTCATGAAGGGAAACATATCTGTAATTATTTCTAGTGATGCTGTTATTACTATTGCTTTTTATTTCTATTATGGTAGCACATAAAGGCTTCAGTTTGGGTCTGAGGCCCCATTGTGCTAGGCACTGTACAAACTAATAGGAAGACATGCTCCCTGCCCCAGAGAGATTAAAATCTTGGTTGATGACAAAATGCAACAGGTAGAGGAAGGGAAGATGATGTAACAGGAATGCCAGTATGCTTTTGTACAGACTACCTGTGTTATTTTGGCAGAATGACTAGGAACCTAGGAATATAGAATTTTTCCTACCAGAACAGACTAAGGACCAATTCCTGGTGGCCTTGAAATCAGTTGAAGTTTTACCAGTGACTTCAGTAGAATCATGATTTGACCCGAATATTCCACCTAGACCCATAGCTTGTTTCTGGCTATGGCCAATGCTGAGTGCTTTAGGAGAAAGTAAAAGTCCCCATAACAGACATAACTTTGCAATATCAGGAAATATTTTATTAGCCACAGCTGGAAATCACCCCATGCCTTAAAGATTAGGATTTATATACGTAGTAATTTTATCTTAGTTAGTGTACTATTACTATTCATATAGGGCATCATCTAAACACTGAAGCCATTGGCTTCCATGACATGCCCATAGTTATTCATACTCAACAGTTAATATTTACCTAATCTAGATTAAGGGGAAGTGGGAATTTTGGATATTGAAAGGCAGAATGGAATTTGATTTACAAAGCAGTAATGTGGACTTGGACCTAACAAGTTACCCTCTAGCTTGGAGAGTGGTGGTGGCAACAGGGACAAACAAAAGTCAGCTCTTTGTACATTTGGAGATTCTTGCATTTCTCAGATCTCATGAGGTAGGAGGGGTTTCTTATTTTGGGGGTGGGGTTGTGTTTTGTTTTGTTTTGGGAGGAGTTGTTGGGTTGTTTGTTTCTTTACCCACAAGTTATACTTATTTACATGTTACAGTACGGATCTGATCTCATTCCGGATTATAGTAAACCATTCCAGGATGAATAGTTACTATACACTAACTCCCTTTGTATAGCAGTTGAAAGCATTTGGCTTTCACCTCATGTCTTATTATTATTTTTACTGTAAGTCTGGGGAAATAATTACCACACAATAATCCCACAGCCTACTGTGTCTCATTGCTAAAACTTAGTATCACTAGTGGGGCTTTTTCACATTTAATTCACTCCTTGACCACAGCAGGTCTGGAAGCTACCACTGTAAACACTAATGCATTTTACATTTATGCATCAGGAAATCTCGGCTCCTGAGTTCAGAATTTAAAACAAGGTTTTACAGCTTAGTAAGGGTTGCCAGGCATGAAAAGAGAATTTCTTCCTTCAAATATATGTTATCCATGCAATACCTCTATCTCTGGAAGGTGTAATTAAAGTGCTGTACTGAGTGTATGGTGCCCTTATTATACCTGGTCAGTGAAAACTGAGAACAGCTTTTGAACCCTTTGATGCAGAGCAGACAGTGATAGTTCATGAAAAGACAAAGGAGATCATTGTATTATGTTAACTTAAAAAAAATGAAACTGGAAAGTTCAAAAATGCTGTCAAAGATGGGATGTAACTATTGAGTATGAAATTATTTCACTGATTCTGTAGCCTGGTGGATGCCTCATGTTGTTCTCTGAAAGTCTTTCTTTTTGTTTACCCCTACAGCTTACATACTGTATGAAGAACTCCAGCCAGGAGGTATGATGGATTCATCTCTTTTCTCCTCTATCTGATCATCTTACTATTACCTTTGACCTCTGGGTAAATTGGATTTGATTTTAAATTGCACATATCCCGTGTCTTCATATTTACTCCTAAAGTGCACCTAGTTTGAAATTTTGATGTTTGCATTGCAAGGAAAATGCTACTCTTAGAAAGTCTTTGGGAATTATTTCATTTAAATATAAGAATTTATGTTGCCATTTTGGAAAAGGGGAAAGCAGAGGAAACGGAAGGAGAGATTGTGATATATTTGTACATTTTTAACAAAATAAAGTCATCCACCTTCAATTCAGTAAAATCACCCAAAAGATCTTACTCTGATTAACTCACTGAGGTCAATAAGAATTTTGTTTTAGTGAAAATTGCAGGGTTTGGCCAATAAGACCTGGTCTAAAGCCCACTGAATTCAGTGGAAAGGTAACCATTGATTTCAGTGTGTTTGGCCCAGACCCATAATGAGCAACCTCTGTCTATCTGAAAATGTTTTAATGTGGCATTCATAAATTTTGAATGAGTTTATAAATACTAACTGTGAACCTGGCCTGGTAGTGTTATTAATACATGAAAAGTTTGTTGTGAAGAAGTCAAGGTTGCTATACATATAAGATACCTAAAGCAAACCCACAGAAGCAAGGAAATGAAAAGGGAAACTATCTAGCAGTACAAGCCTTCTATTCCTGCAGCCAGAAGCACACACCTTAACAATATCACAACTTCTGTACATCATGACCATGCACTGCAACCTGCCCTTCTGCAGGCACTCCTTTACCAAAATACCTTTTCCTAATACTATTAGTTGTGATTCTTTGGAGTAGCAATGTGTGGTGTTGGGAAGGGGTAGTTTTGCAGTGCATGGTATATGGCAGTTGTGATGTTAAAGAATGTGCCTGTGGGTGGAAAAGAAGAGGGTATGTACTGCTAGGTGTTTCATTTTTCTTTTCCTTACCTTTGTGGATTTGCTAGAGGTGCAAAAACCCTAACTGCCTGACAACAAAGTTTTCTGTATGTTAATTTACTAGAGTTTATTTTTAATGCTTACATGGAGAGTAGAAGGTTAGGTAAGAGGGGTGGATCTGTGGGAGTGTATAAGTGCAGCTCCCGCCTGTACACACGTAAGTGCCCAGCTGTTGAATTGTAGTGTAAAATCTGACAGAAATGTGTTGCTGCTGATGGAGAAGGCTTTGTCCAACAAATATTTTATCCATTGGAAACTGCTGGAACATAAACTTTCAACTATGATTGATAACAGCTCAAAATTATTCCAAATCCATTTTTTTTCTTCATTAAAAAATCTTACATGTTGCACCTAATCTACTCAGGATACTCCTGTGAGCGATATGACAATTTCCTTCAATATCCTTGAAGAAAAAAAATTATTGAATTAAGTTTAAGTATCTCTGAAGTCTATTGTATTAAATACAAAGGTTATGTAGCATTGTGGGCCAGGGATTATATGTAATTCCATGGCGAAGGGTGACCACAGTTCCTTCAGACACTAAGAAGAGTGGGGGGTGATTAAGCAAATTCACTCAGGTTGTAACACCTCCAGAGAACCACCACAAGAAGAACTCACATAAACTAGTTCAAATTGGATTCTCCAGAGACCAACAGACATAGCAAGAACTTCTGGATAAGCAGCCTGAGTTTAAACTGACTCAGGGCCTTCTTTCTGATCCAGCAAATGGACAGGATCTTTTGTCCGAGGAGGTCCCCAGTCCTTCCTGGGAAAGGTTGGAATGACTTGGCCTGCTGAGGCCCCAAAAGATTGATAGGTGCTTTTAGCATGCATATAGGAAATATTGTTTTTATGTTTTCTCTGTAATGCTTTTACTTTAAGAACATATATTTTTGCTTATGAGGGGATGTGTGGTCACATAACTTTTAGCAATAACAGCTGTTTATAGCTTTTGGAAAGAAAGCAAAGTGTAGACACTTGCCTGTTTAGGTAGTCTGGCTTGCTAGGAATATCACAGTGTAGGCAAGAAACTGCAGCTTGAAAAAACCCAGTCATGAGGGAGAGAGATGCAGTGCTCTGCATTAGACAAGTGACAGTTGAAGAGCATAGAAAATTCAAAGGACATAAGAACTAGCACTATGCAAAATTTCACACAGATAAGCCAGCTACTTTAGAGAAAAACAAGAATTTATGCTCCATTTTAAACCTGTTGTACTCCATGCAATTTTAATAAGAGTCATTATTGTATTTGTTTTGAAGGCTCCCATCCCCACGCACAATTACACACATTTAGAATTATATGAAATTTGTTCAAGAGAAGAAATCATTTCTCCCTCTACTCTCCATTTTAAGCCACTTATTCATGAATAGTTGTATCTAGGAGATTTATACCATGGGCCACATTCCAGGCCATTCAACAACTTTGCTGTTATGGAAATGCCTGCCAAGATAGAGGAGTCTTGTATGAAGGTTGCAAAGCTTGGGCTCAGCCGCATCTCCAGTGGTAGGGAATACCACAGCCATGGGTATGTCACTGAGTGTGCCCTAGCCTGGGTTACATTAGCCATAATGTCACCAGTGAATGCAGCTGCCACAGGGAGATGTTGGCCTCAGATATCTTCAAAGCCCTAAATGGACTAAGACCTAGATAAGCACCAGGGGCAAAATCTTGACTCTACTGAAGTCAATGGGAATTTTGCCATTTCCTTCAACAAAGCCAGGATTTCACCCTTTGACTTTGAAATGGACCTTCCTTTGTAGTCAGTGGAGCTGCACCACACCCACTCACCCCAAATCTGCATTTGGGCTCCACATTCTCTAGAAATTCATTGATTTAAAGCAAATATGTATCAATGTAAACAAAAAGATATGGCTGTAATACTTATGGCTTAATACATCTTTGCATAAGAAGCATGGTCCCGAGGAACTCCTGAATTTAGTCTTAGCTCTGACACGGATTTCTTTTTGATCATTAGGTAAGTTATGTTAGTCTTTATGGGCCAAATTCAGAGATGATATAAGCAGGATTGATCCCACTGACTTCACTGGACTTGTCCCCTGCTTACACTAGCTATAAATTTGGCACTGCCTATCTCAGTTTCCCCATCTATAAAATGGGGATAATAATGTTTATCTGCCTCACAGAGGTGTGGGGAAGATTATTTAGTGGGCCAATTCCTTTGCTGGCACAGTTCCAGTGAGCCCAACCATCGGCGAATTTGACCAATGGGTCCAATTCAGCTCCCATTAAAGTCAATAGGAGCAGGTTCCAAGATGAAAAGCATTAAGTTCTAAATAGTAGTACTGTTAGACCTGCCTGCTTATATTTTTTTCCAAGGTACTCACTCTAACTGTCCCTTCAGGCTTTTATTTACAAACAGAAAATGAAACACAGGTCATTCAGAGAAGATGTGGTCAGTTATATGCAGTTACTCCTCCTTTCCCCATAAGTGGTTACAGTAGCACTGTAGAGTCTGGCAGGAGCAGTATCAGAAAACAGCCTATTACTTAAAACCTAGGTTAATCAGGCAATCAATCATATAGTTAATTTTGGGAGCAATCTGCTCTTTCATTTGGAATTTGATGCAAATGCCATATGAGCAGATGCTGGGGGCAGTCAGAGTAGAAGTTCAGCTCATTGCTTCAGTGACCTGGTGAGCTGTAATTTAAAGGGTCAAAAGCCTACTGTTATTTTCTTACAGTGCTTTTCTCTTTTGATTATTGCACTAACAGACCTTGTTCTATTTATTCAACTAAATTTATGTTTATATTCCATAGGAGAGGCTCGTCTATCTGCCAACCTGTGTCAGCAGAATTATAAACCTGTCAGTGACACAGTATTTTAGTAGTGACCTATGTTGGCTGTAAAAACAAATGCAAATGCACAGATAATGAATTATATGCAATAAAACAAGTAATTCCTAACAAATAATGCTATCAAATAAAATAGTGACATATTTTCTCATCTTTAAAATAATGAAGAACTTATATTATCTATCCTGAATCATTCAGGCATTTTAAAAAGTGTTTATATTGTCTGCTATTCTAGATTAAGGGGTATGTATCTATTTTAAATTATTATGTTTTTTAATTTACTGAACAAAATGTAAAAGTGCTGTAAAACAAGAAACAATAATTAATAAACAATTGGGCTGGAAGCTCAAGACTATTTATTAAACTTTAATAAAGACAAGAGCAGCAGGATGGTGTTAAGAACGTGGGGCAAGGTTGGAAACAGGGGAGAAAGGCCACACAGACTGTGGTTGCATAAATGAAGGATGCAGGGTGCCATAGCGTAGAGTGTTCTTGTGATTTATTATCATTGTTATAACAGAGTAAGATTGTGGTTTATAAGCCTCCTTGAAAGTGTGTTTTGAGAAGGTGGTGACATGATGGGTGGGATCAAAAAAGGGGGCTGCAGGTTTAGATCCCGATTCTCCACCATTGAAGACACTGGGAACCTTCTCATTAACTTCAGTGCATGTGGGCTCTAGCCCATAGTAAGCAACATGGAATAGGGCACAGACGTGAGCATGGAAGGAGATAAAGGAGCATGGTCATGCAAGTGTCTTGGATGTGGTGGATGTGCTAGGCAGTATCTCTATTTCCCTTTATTGCATAGACTATTAGATGCATAGAGAAGATTGGTCCCTAAAGACTATCATGGTCAGGGCCGTCCCTAGGAGGGTGTGAGGCCCACGACAAATCAGCCCCCTCCAGCTCAGAGTCCCTGCTCTGCATCAGTGGCTGGGCCAGCGGGCCGGATCCCCAGGTGCAGGGTGGCCTCAGAGCACAGGGCGGTAGCTGTGACCCCAGGCATGGGGTGGCAGCAGAGCCCCGGGCGTGGGGCTGGCAGACGGGAGCCTGGGGGTGCTGCAGCACCCTTTGCACCCCTAGTTCCTGGGCTTATGTCTTCTATGACCCCCCAAAGCGCTGGGCCCAGAGCGGTTGCCCAGATCTGCCCTACCCAAGGGACGGCTCTGACCCTGGTTTACTAAGTGTCTGATTTGAAAAGTTCCCCACTTCCTGCTGGACTGCAGTCATGTGGACTGAGTCAAGCAGACTTTCAGTAGCAGAGTGAAGGTCTCCAATGTCTTTCTATAACTATAATTATCTGATTATTTTGTTCGTTTCCAGAGCCCACCAGGAACTATCGCACATCTTTTGAATCTGAAAAAAATCCATGCGGAAGATCCCTATATTTCCCTTACAGGGGTTCTGTGGCAGCAACAATCTCAACTTTGCACATCTGTTCCAGAATGCTGTCCTGTTTGGCAGCCCCGCATGGAATAGAATTTATTACACCCCTGTTTCTCTCATGCTGAATAAAACAGGCAAGATGTGCAGAGAAAATTAATGATTGCAAAAATGCCTGACTCTCTCTCCATCCATGTCACTAATATATTAGAGTTTCTATTTCATGTCCCTTCTCACACCCAAACTTTTCTGTGATCTCCCACTAAAGTATATTGTAATTAAGGAATTTTGAGTTCACCATTTTGTAACTAACACATGTTTACTTCCCTTCAATGAAGATAATAATAAAAATGCACATATACACAAACAGTATTAGTGTGTGCACATGGCCATTTAGGTACCAACTATAAGTGGACTTTTGTGCATGTACACAACCATTTTCCATGTGCACTTTGGGTTAAGCACATACAGTTACTTGCATCTAGCTATGAAAAATGTGACTCCCGAAGCTTTCTAACGTTGTAGCATTACTAAAAAAGATGGGCAATATTTTTCAGACAATTTTTTCAGCAAAAAATGAGGATTCAGATTGATTGAAACGTTTGGTGAATTCATATTAAATTAATTGAACTGTTTTGATTAAAACAAAATCTGAAAAACTCTAAACATTTTATTTCAACATTTTCTAAATAAGACATTTTGATTTCGTGATTCAATGCAAATTTTTGTTTCAATGTTTGTTTCAATTTAGTTAAAAAATATTTTGTAAAACACCAAAAACTAAACAAAATAGAACATTTCATTACAAGTTGAATGAAACTTTTTATTCAATCAAAATGGTATTTAAAAAAAATTGATTCACCAAACTGAAAAATCAGGTATTCACAGTGCTGTAGTTACTAATTGCCATTGAAATTTTTGTCCAGGTGTCATAGTTACAGGCAAGCTGCACTTTAAACCCCTTTCAGTCCCTCTTGAGTGCACCTCTGATTTCCTGCACCTCATTCTGGGTGGAACCACATGGTCTGTCACTCTGAGACTGAATCTCTGCACTGCTGTTTACCGTCCATGTTAACCCAACAGGCCCAAGTGGGTTTGGCACCTGTATCCCCTTTTCACAAAGGAGCCCGTGACTAAAGTGACTCAGAAACAGCTGTTCCAAACAAAGCATTATTTATTCTTTCACCCAAAGGTATAAAGCACACAGAGCAAAGGTGTAAAACTAAAAAGGCCTATACACATCTCCCCTTACTTACACCTTAATCTTTCCCTGTAAGCTTTAGGAATTTCCATTCAGCCTAGTTACATCTATCTCTAGGTTTGGCGGTGTCTCGCTTAATCCACGTGTCTCTTTGTTAAAGACTTACCTCTAGTCTCTGCTGATAGCCGGTTCACCCTCTTTTTCCTGCCTTGGCTACTTTTAGGGGATTTAGTACACACTTTAATCCTAGGCTGGGCCTGGGAAGATCCTAGTAGGCATCAGACCAGGGATATTTCCCACTTAATAGCTTTCCCATTGCTTCCCCCTTGGTATTCCTTATGATAGCAGTCTATCTTTGCCATTAGAACGAGGAGTACTTGTGGCACCTTAGAGGCTAACAAATTTATTTGAGCATAAGCTTTCGTGGGCTAAAACCCACTTCATTGGA
The DNA here is from genome assembly GCF_965152275.1 of Natator depressus. Taxonomy (NCBI): domain Eukaryota; kingdom Metazoa; phylum Chordata; order Testudines; family Cheloniidae; genus Natator; species Natator depressus. The sequence goes on from NC_134245.1 coordinate 18,003,731, forward strand.
TACATGCAGTGGAAAATACAGTAGGAAGATATAGATATAGATCTATACACACATAGATCTATACACACACACACACACACACACACACACACACAGAGAGAACATGAAAAAATGGGTGTTGCCGTACCCACTATAACAAGAGTGATCAGTTAAGGTGAGCTATTATCAGCGGGGGGGACAAAAAAAAACCTTTTGTAATGATAATCAGGATGGCCCATTTCCTACAGTTGACAAGAAAGTGTGAGTTGCCTGTTGCCAACTCTGTCCACATATCTATTCAGGGGACACCATCATAGGACCTAATCACATCAGCCACACTATCAGAGGCTCGTTTACCTGCACATCTACCAATGTGATATATGCCATCATATGCCAGCAATGCCCCTCTGCATGTGCATTGGCCAAACTGGACAGTCTCTACGTAAAAGAATAAATGGACACAAATCAGACGCCAAGAATTATAACATTTAAAAACCAGTCGGAGAACACTTCAACCTCCCTGGTCACTTGATTACAGACATAAAAGTGGCAAAACTACAACAAAAAAACTTCAGAAACAGACTCCAACGAGAAACTGCTGAATTGGAATTAATTTTCAAACTGGACACCATTAAATTAGGCTTGAATAAAGACTGGGAGTGGATGGGTTATTACACAAAGTAAAACTATTTCCACACGTTTATTTTTTCCTACTACTGTTACTCACACCTTCTTGTCAACTGTTGGAAATGGGCCATCCTGATCATCATTACAAAAGGTTTGTTTGTTTTTTCTTCCCCTCCCCGTTGCTGGTAATAGCTCACCTTAACTGATCACTCTCTTACAGTGGGTATGGCAACACCCATTTTTTCATGTTCTCTGTGTATATATATATATATCTTCCTACTGTATTTTCCATTTCATGCACCCAATGAAGTGGGTTTTAGCCCACGAAAACTTATGCTCAAATAAATTTTTAGTCTCTAAGGTGTCACAAGTACTCCTCGTTCTTTTTGCTGATACAGACTAACATGGCTACCACTCTGAAACCTGTTATCTTTGCCATTGTTTCTCTTCCTGTTTGCTTCTTTCTTTCAACCTCCTTTGGTTTCACTCTATGCAATCAGGCATAAGAATATCACAAAGATAAGATGAGGGGCATATAATATTTATAAAAAATAATACACATAACTCCCTCTATTCTCCACACCAGGTTTTACCATTTCCACTTCTATTTCAGGCTTTATTATGTTCAACCAGCACCATTTGCCATACAACGTTAACACAATAGATTATTTTTTATTTTATTCTGGATGACTTTTTTCGTAGTAAGGCTAACTCAGATCAGCAAGCAATGACCATGTGATACTGGAAAAAAATAAACCACAGAGATATCACACAGTGAACATATACAATGGAGACAACTCTCTCGAGAACTAAACACTTAGCACTATCCCTGTATTTATGGCAGGAGATAGACTAACATTTATGTGGCACTTTGAGCTAATGAAGTAAAAAATACATATAGTCAGTGAAGCTTTAGTTTCTGACAGTGCATTTGTGGCCAGAGTCTACCCTTTGTTACACCCGTGCAATCTTTAGAATGCATATTAAGTTATATAAGTGCCTTTTCAAAGGCAATGCCATTTTTTCATATAATAATCAATTAGTACTTCAGTTTCTAATTAGCTGTAACTGTAAATTAATTGCAACATATTAAAACTATAAACCAACACTTGTAATATGGGCTCATTTTACAGATAAGTCAAGTTAGTGTAATCGTTGCAAATTCTCTTTACTTCAGGAGTCACAAAGACAAACAAATCAGATCTTTCAGTTGCTGTATGTACTAGGCTTATGAAGGATTTGGTTTATAATAGCTAGACTAATTATATTTACACATTTAGGTCATTCTTTCCTGTGAGTTCTAGTTAACATTCAAGGACTGAAGCATTTTATTAAATGTACTGAGTCATGCAACTGTATTCTGCTAAATAGTAAAAAGGAAAAGACCACAATCATAGTGGATTTTTAAAACGAAATTTAAATGTTAAATTATTCACTTACTTTCACCAATAATTCTGTTACTGAGAATTAAACTGCTTTTCATGCAGTGTTTCTTCCCTATAAGAAGTGATTTACCAGGTTGTTCCACAAAGATTTTGTTGAGTTTTTATCTTTTGCGTTTTGGGTTTTTGTTGCCATTGTTGTTTGGTTTGGGGGGAAGGTTGTTGTTTTGAGGGAGGAGGTTCAGACATTTTTTACACTTGTAAAAATGTTGAAAATTTTGCTGGTAACTATCCCTTGAAAACAGCCTTCTTGACCATTTCATTGAAAAATGTCTGGGTTTTCAATTAACAACCTTCCCCCCTCCCCATTTTGGGGGGAATTTTTGGAGGGGGGGGGGTCATCAAATAACTTTAAAAAATTGTAAGAATTTTTAAATGAAAATTTTTCATTATAAACAATTTACACTTTTCAACCAGCAGCTCTAGTAATTATTTTTTGCTTTGCCATAAATAAAGCCCAATCCTGCTTTTTTTCCCCCCCAGACAAAATTTCCATTGGTGCAAATGTGGTCTTATTAACTTAAATTGGACTTTTACTTTGTCATTAATGGAAGCATAACTGGCCCAATGGGAGTTTTGTTTGAGTAAGGACTACAGAATGAGGCTCATCAACTCTTTGGATTGATGACTATGCCTTCAACTCCCTGAATAAATGCACACCGGAGAGCATCACACATATGAGGTGGCTCTAGCTTGGTCTGCAGTACTATCCCCTGGTTCCCAGTGCCCATGGAGAGCTCTCTGTGGTGTTGGGGTCCCGTGTGAGGAAAGGGGGGAGTAAGAAAAGTGCATCAGCCCCATGGGGAATCCACTGAGAAATTAACAAAGCTTCAGGCTGTGTGTTAACTTTGAAACTCAGACTGTCCATGCTGTGAAACCCATTTTAGGAAGGATTCAAGGGGAATTGGTGCATGGAGAAATCCCTGGCAGATGGTTTCACTGGAGCTGCACAGTCGAGGAGCTTCAAGGGGCACAGAGGTCTTCCAATGGATCCATATATATCTTGGGGCATCTCTAGATTCTGGAGGAAAGCCTTCTACTCATTTCATATAGGAATAATCTGGGGGGGAATGTTGCTAGTGGAACCATATGAAATTTCCCTCACTCCTGGATCTAAATACTATACCTCAAAGAAGTTCAGTTAAATTACACAGTTAGGGCAAGATTTTCAAAAGAGCTGAGCTGAGCATGATGAGATCTTTTGAAAACTCTGGTCATAGGTGTCACAGAGGGAGCTGCTGGCTGATGAGCACATTAGAAATTCTGGCCCTTCTTTAGGTGCATAAATGGGAGCTAAGCTCTTTTAAAAATCTGGCCCCACTAATGAAGGCTGAGCACTGGAGAAGTGTCACATTTTAGGCTGATTTTCAGGGGGGCTAAACATCTACAGCTCATATTGAAGTTCACATGAGCTGTGTTGGTCCTCAGCATCCCTCAATATCAGGCTCTTACTCAATCTCAAAATAGAGTAACTATAAGTGAAAAAGAGAGAAATAAGATGTCTCCTTAAATGCCCCCACATTTCTAGATCACATTATTTTACAGTGACTTCTGCAAAATATCTTCAAACCATTTTTGTTCCTTAGGTTCCCCTTTATTGGCGTTTTTTATTTGTTTGGATTTTGGTTTTTTGTCACTTCCCAAATTATTTCTGCATGTTGCAAAAATTCTCTAAAAGAGATGATAAGCCTCTGAAAGGCTTAGGCAAGCTAGACAGCCAAGGGACTCTAAGGTGATTGTCTTCTGTCATTTTTGACTTATGTATCTACCAAAAATCATGGACTTATGGAGGCTTGACCTTGTACAGAGAGTGATCTGTCTTCATGGAAACTGACTGTTATATGCACACGTCCCAATTTCACAGAGGAAGAACTGCAACTGTAAAACAAGAGAACCTTGGACATCTCTAAAGAGAAAAAATGTGTAAAGATTTCAGGGTCTCACCAATAGCTAAAATTAACCCTGAAAGACTCAAGTGTATGTTCTGAAACAAATTTCCCACAAGCCATACTGATAATGAATAAAACCAGTCTTCAGTGGCAACTTAAAACTGCAAATGAAGCGTCCTTTGCCTCTACCATATCTAAAATGCTACTAAGTCTTCATTAGAGCAGAACCTTTCTATTTGACTGCAAGGACAAATAAGTTGCACATGGTTTTGGAAGGCTGAGGAAGCATTCAGCATAACAAAAATGCTTTTCTGAAGAAGGTCAAGATTGTGTTATGCAATTGTCCTGGGCGGAGCAGATCTGTTCAGTTTTCCATCACTTTCATAGCACCTATATACGGCAGTAATGAGAAAAAAGGTTAAAGTAAATGTGATGTTTTAATTGCCCTATCTTTGAAATGTTGTGTACACTGTTTTTGCACAGTGCACTTGCTGACAGTTCAAAAGGAGATTTATCTGAGAATTTTGAATGTGCTTTAAAAGGATCATACACATGAACCTGACAGAAATCATTGACTGAAGTCCAATATTAGCTTATTAAAGAATATAAATGAAGCAAGGAAAGGTTCATACTTGATTTGGTATGTCCATCTGGGATCATTTTAGGATGACAGGAATAGTGGTATATTATTGGGTGCCAGAATTCAGTTATTTTGAGAAATGCAAGATTAATCAGTATTGTTCTAGGCAGAAAATAAAGAGTATATTTATTGCCGGGATCTTTCATTTATTAAATATTGAGAGCAATCTGCAATCATTGTGTTTGAAATTTAGGTAATTTTTATTTGATGAAAAGCAAGTCATATAGTTCACAGTTGAGCTTCAACTAGACACTTTTATACTAAGATTATAGCATTTCAGTGCAGGAACTGTGTTTTTATTTGTACATGGCTTGCACAATGGAGCCCAGATCTCTGATAGAGGCTCCTAGACACTATAAATAAATAAATAATAATAATAATTAATGTGGTGCTATATTATTACCAGTGAAATATATAGATTTCAGTTCATGTTACCACATTTTTAGTGTTGCAACAGATATGCATTTTTCAAAGCACTCCAAGCAAGTTGACATATAATAAAACAACAATATCACATTTCAATCTAACAAATATAGATGAGGAAAAAAACATTAAATATTTCACCATCCACTAAATAGCTGTGTTTCTATATGCTATAAAGTAAACTTCATTTTAAAATGGTAAAATTAATTACCATGATTATGGAACTGACAAATGAAATTAAAATGGAACCAGTCACATACTCAAAATGATAGTTTTTATATACCAAGTGAAAATAAATGTTTTGGTCACATCTCAGTTTTGCCTACTCTTGTGGTTTTCTTGTGAGTCCTGTGAGATTGCGTGTTTTTCTTAAAGCCCCAGCTGCTGGAATAAAGAGACCGCATAAGCAGCTCAGCTTTCATTTATTTTTAAAAAACAGAATGTTTCTAGCCCTCCTTGTTGCAGAGAAAAGTTTGAAATGTGAAGTTAATATAACCCCAAAGGCTCAGCAACCAGAAGGTAACGGAAAAAATATATTATGTTTAAAAATCTTGTGATGTGACTCTTCAGCCAATCTCATGATTTTGGGAGGCCTGAGTTACGATTTTTAAATGGTTGAAGGTGGCAATATGGCTTCTCAGGATTCCTTCCAGATCAAATCACCTCCACAACCGTTGTCCTATGCAAGCTTTATAAGTGTCCCTATTACAGAAGTTACTGCTGATTCAGGTAGCTCTGCCTAAGAAACAGCTACTTATTGCTGATTTAATACTTACATCGTTGCCCAAGACTCCACTGGGCTGGTTCTCATTCACATTAAGGCCCCTTGACACAACTCTGGCAATGTAAAGGGGCCTAAGGCCAATGTAAATGTATTTTTCTTCTACTAAAGATTTAATGTACATTAGCTACGTTTGGCTATCTTTTCAGATAACTGGCATGATCATACCATCTGTTGGGCTCAGTACCAACTCTAGATGATTAAAAGGATAACATCATCTTTTAATCTAATCAACTAAAAAAATTTCAGGTCCTACACAGCTCCCATAGTCCCTCCTGCCAATTTTATAATCATATTTTTCTGATTTTTTAAAAATATTTGCCTCCATTGTTGCATGAAAAGACCTACACAGACAAAAGGAGAAACTAGCTAATTACCTGACCATAAAGAGGGAGTGCTATCAAATGCACAAAGAGTAAGCATTTAGAAAACTATTTGTTTTCTCCAATCTCTTTCAATTTTAGGCAGCCTGGTCATTATTTGTAACAACAGTAGGTAAAATACCAGGCAGAAGTGAGATTTAACTGGACAGAGACCATTTAATGTAGTCTTGGTACCAGATTCTATAATGGAGTTCTCATCTGAGTTACTCTGGATTTATAATGGTGGAAGGGTCTGATTGAGCTACTATTAAAGCCAAGGAAAAGAAGATTCCCACTGAGCTGTCTTGTGCGCTAAATGAAATTAGAATCAATCCCTTTAACTCACCAAAACCACCTTACTCTTAGCTGCTATACTCTCATTAATAACTGTCAGTCCTTTGATTCTAATAAAGCCATTACCAATACTTGAAATAGAAAAGAACTGGTTTAATTAACATCAGTGTATCAATTTTAATATATATGGATGCCATTAAAATTAATACACTGAGGTTAATTAAGCCTCTGTGTCAGGGGTGAAAATAAGTCCAGTGACTTACCGGTACGCTGGGACCAGCTCTGGCCCCCGGAAGGGGCAGGGTTGAGGGGGTCAGAGCCAGCCCCAGCCCACCATGTAAGGTAAGTGCCCCCTCCCCACCGGGGTAGCAGCAGCGGCCCGGGGCTCCGGAGGCTATTTAAAGGGCCTGGGGCTCCCCTCTTCTACTGCCCCGACCCTTTAAATAGCCGCCAGAGCCCTGGGGAAGTGGCAGGGCTCTAACGGCTATTTAAAGGACTGGGGCAGCAGAGGCAGCTAGAGTTCCCGCTACCCCAGGACTCCGGAGGCTATTTAAAAGGCCCGCGGCTCCCCTGCCTCTGCCGTCCCAGTCCTTTAAATAGCCGCTGGAGCCCCGCCACTTCCCCAGGGCTCCGGCGGCTATTTAAAGGGCCGGGGCAGTAGAAGAGGGGAGCCCCAGGCTCTTTAAATAGCTGCCGGAGCCCTGCAGCCGCTACCCCGGGCTCCAGCAGCAGGGCTCTGGAGGCAATTTAAAGGGCCTGGGGCTCCAGCCACTACTGGGAGCCCCGGCCCCTTTAAACTGCTCCCTGGGGAAGCCAGGCTGCCCCAGTATGGTGCACCGGCTCTTGCAGGTACGCCATACCGTGGCGTACCGGCTTACTTTCACCTCCGCTCTGTGTGTGTTTCTCTCTCTCTCTCTCTCTCATATATACACATATATACTATATATGTGTGTTGTGACAAAGTTCTGAGCCTGTAATTGTGGGTCCCGCGCTTCCTGGTGGATCCAGGGGCCTCAGAAACTCACTAAGGCCCCAATGTGACCTTCCTTTCACAGTCTAGTGGCCAGAGTCACAGCCTATTGAGTTACTTACATCACAGGCCAGTATGGGAGATGGAAAGGGGAAATACCCCACAGTCTTTGTTGCTCCATAGAGCTCAGTAGGCACAGTTGGCTCTCCTGAATGGACCAAGTCTTGCTTCCCCTCTCAAGGGGATCTCTGTAGAGTATGTGGGGGGAACCCGGGCCTGTCCTCTACTCCAGATTCCAGCCCAGGGACCCTAAGGGTAGCAGCTCTTGGTGGCTTTCCCTCCACCACTAACTGCTGCTTGGATTCCCTGAGCCACTTCCCCCGTGGTCCCCTGTTCCTAGCTTCACCCTTACCTCAGAATACAGCAACGCTTCCTCCTCCAGCTCCTTTCACCTGGGCTCTCCCGAGGAAACTGGAAAGGACAGCTTTTAAGCAGTCTGAGTGAGACCTTGATTGGTTCCACCTGTCTCCATTAGCCTAATGACCTTAATTGGTTAACTGGCATCCGGTGTCTTGAATGGCCTGGAGTAGCCTTTGTTTGGCTATCCAGGGAACAGGGACCTGTTCATCCTGAGGCTGACATACCTGCCTTCCACCACTCTCTTATATCCTTAGATGTCCTCGGCCCAGACCTAGTCACCGTCTGGGCCGAGTCTTTGCGGAGCGGGGTCCTCCCTCTTTCGTGCAGGCGAGCCATGCTCGCCTTATTGCCGAAGAAGGGGGACCTCTGCGATTTACAAAACTGGCGTCCCGTCTCACTCCTCAGCACGGACTACAAAGTCATGGCAAAAGCAATCTCGCTGCGGCTAGAATCCGTGCTGGCAGACGTGGTCCACCCAGACCAGACCTACACCGTCCCAGGCCACAGCATCTTTGACAACCTATATCTGGTCCAGGACCTTTTGGAACTTGGGTGTAGGGATGGTCTGTCATTCGCCCTCCTGTCCTTGGATCAGGAGAAGGCATTCGACAGGGTGGATCACAGGTATATCCTGAGCACTCTGCAAGCATCTGGCTTCGGACCCCAGTTTGTGGGTTTTCTCCGGGCACTGTACGCCTCCACAGAGTGTCTGGTCAGGCTCAACTGGACCCTGACTAAACTGGTCAGCTTCGGGCGAGGAGTACGGCAGCGGTGCCCCCTCTCGGGCCAGCTGTATGCTCTGGCAATCGATCCCTTCCTCTTTTTCCTCCGAAGGAGGTTGACAGGGTTGGTGCTGCGGGAGCCGGAGCTGCGGCTGGTCCTGTCGGCGTACGCTGATGACGTGCTCCTCGTGGTCCAGGACCCAGGCGACTTGGCGCGGGTGGAGGCTTGCCAGGCCATCTATTCGGCAGCCTCCTCCACCCGGGTCAACTGGGTCAAGAGCTCTGGCCTGGTGGTTCGGGACGGCTGGTAGGCAAGCTCCCTCCCACCCGCGCTTCAGGCCATCCAGTGGAGCGCGGGTCCGCTGCTCTATCTCGGTGTTTACCTTTCTGCCACACATCCCTCTCCGCCGGAGAACTGGCAAAATTTAGAGGGCGGGGTGATAGAGCGGCTCCGGAAATGGACAGGACTACTCCGGTGCCTCTCCCTTCGAGGGAGAGCACTGGTGCTTAATCAACTAGTCCTGTCCATGCTCTGGTACCGGCTCAACACCCTAGTCCCGGCCCCGGGTTTCCTGGCCAACCTCCGGACATCAATTCTGGAATTCTTTTGGTCAGGACTGCACTGGGTCCCTGCAGGGGTTCTCCATCTACCCCTGGAGGAGGGAGGGCAGGGCCTGAAATGTCTGCACACTCAGGTCCATGTCTTCTGCCTCCAGGCCCTGCAGAGGTTCCTTTATGGTGCAGGTAGTCCGGCGTGGAGCATACTGGCACACGCCTTCCTGCGCTGCTTCCGAGGGCTCCGATACGACCGGCAGCTCCTTTATCTCCATCCGAGAGGTCTTCCGGTCTTCTACCAAGACCTCCTCCGGACCTGGAAAACTGTTTTCAACGACCAGGTCTGTGGCGGCCACTGAGGGGGCAGATCTCCTCGCGGAGCCCCTGCTACACAACCCCCAGCTCTGCGTGCAGGTGGCGGAGTCCCGCTCGGTGCGCCACAGGTTGGTCCTGGCAGAAGTCACAAGAGTCGGAGACCTCCTGGGCTACGACCGGGGAGACTGGCTGGATCCCCTGACGCTCGCTCAGCGCATGGGGCTCTACAGACCTCGTACTCCCCAGCGCGTACTTCAGGAGGTGAAGGCCGCTTTGCTGCCCGCTGCTCGGGTTTATCTCGACCGGGTCCTGCACGAGGGTGCGTCCCACCCACCCTCTACCCCAGGCCCGCCGGACCTTTTAATTGAGCCCCTGCCCCGTGGACCCAACCGACCCCCTCAGCCCTTCACCGTGAGCTGGCTGCACGAGATGCAGCCGGTCTGCTTCCAAACCGCACCAAGGAAACATCTATACATGCTCATGCTCCACACCCTTCACGCCCTCACCCTCGTGTCCCACCCCGATACAAAATGGCGGGACCTCCTGCCACCTTCGGAGGGTGAGGAGCCCTGGTGGGCCAGCCTATATTCCACCTTGGTCCTGAGGCCCGCCGGGGATAGCAGTTGGTGGCTCCTTCGTGGAGCCGTGAGCACGGGCGTGTTCTTGGCGTGGTTCACCTCCATCCTAGACACCTGCCCCTTTTGCGGCGTGAGGGAAACCCTGGCACACATATATCTGGACTGTGCCAGGCTGCAGCCCCTATTCTGGCTCCTCACCAATATTTTATTATGTTTTTGGCTGCACTTTTCCCCTCACCTTCTTATTTATGCACTCCCTATCCGTGGCTCCACAAAGTCACAGGATCTCCTGGTCAGCCTCCTCCTGGCCCTAGCTAAAACGGCCATCTATAAAACCAGAGTGAGGAGGTTGGCTGATGGAGTCTCCTGTGTCTGTGGGGCCTATTTCCAATCCTCGGTCCGTTCACGTATCCGGGCAGAGTTCCTCTGGGCGGCATCCACTGTCTCCCTTGACGCCTTTGTCCAGGGTTCTCTGCTCGGTGTCCCCGTCAGGTTCCCTTCATTTGACCCTTTGACCGCACTCCTGTCCCTGTTATTTCATTAGTTGTCCCCTGGATTTATTTGGTATCCAGGTCCTGTGGATCCCCCTCTTAGGCTGGGGGGGATCCTTTAGCAGTGGACGGGCTTCGCCCGCCCATTTCCTGGATCCCAATAGGACCACTCTCTTATATCCTTCTGGTCTGACTCCATCACAGTGTATATATACATACACACACACATATATACTACCTCTTGCCCATCGCCATAGTACCTTAGTGCCTCACACTATTAATGGATTCAGCCTCACAATACCCCTGTGCAGTGGGGAAATATTATCCTTATTTTATAGAAAGTTAGAATTGAGGCATAGAGAGATCAAATGATTTGCCAAGGTTACAGAGGAAGTCTGTGGCAAAGCTGGGAACTATACCCAGATCCTCTGAGTCCCAATCCAATGTCTTAACCACAAGACCATTCTTCCTTTGATAAAGACTGATCTTTATTTCTTGGTGCTGGTTGCAAGACATGGGTCAACATTACAAAAGGTTAGAGGTTTGCCACATGTCAGGGGCCAGTCTCCACTGATTCCAGTGCTTACACAATATCCATGCTTCACTAACCCACTCAGGATTAAACTAAGTACTACTGCTTAACCAATTATGTAGCTGCACTATTCACTCCACCAGGTGTATTGTGCAATTTACAAAATGTAAAATTATTTAAGATTCCAGTACTTTGCTTGTTGCTGAGATCCTGCCAATAAGGACTATTTGCTAAATGAAGGTGGACTCTTCACTGACTGTTCCATTAGAAGAGTGATTTATTTCCATATTGCCCCTCATCAGAGATAAATATCTCTTTAAGCTTCACAGGCAAAAAAAAAAGGGGGGAGGGGGAAACTGCCTTGTTTGTTTTCTCAGTGAAAGGTAGGAAAGAACCTACATAAGGTCACAGCCTGTTCTTCAGAAGGAACAGCTGTGCTCACACTACATCTCAAAGGTGAGCAAGTGAAATGTCATTAACTGTGGTTTAAGAAAATTAATTTTAGATTCTGTAGCATCAAAGCATCAACTCAACTTTTGTGAATTATCTATCCATGCTTCAGATGAGGTGTCCATTATGTATGTTAATAGATAAAGGGTCTGTCTTTTTGTAGCCTTTTATTAGGAAAAATCATGGGGTGGCTGTGATGAAAAGGGCAACATTTCTAGTTATTTTGTTGAAAATAGTATACATATCCCATATATAACCCAAAGTAACCTTTGTTTTCCAGTTTTTCTGGGAATAACTGGAACTGAGTTAACTAGAATGTGCTTGTGCTGTGAGAACAGTTGACATACACTATATATGAACAAAGTAATTGCCATACCTCAGGTGACCATTGTAAGGCCAGACTAAAGTGATGATCCCAAAAATACTTATGCACATGAGTAGTCCCAGAAGTTAAGTGTGTGCATAAGTTTTTGCAGGATCTGGGCTTAAGTCCACATTTTTAAAAGTCTTTTTTCTTCACCTTATGGAAGAAGAAACCTCACTCCTAGAGGAATTGAATCTCTTACAGAGTTCTTTGATCTGATCCTCTGAATCACTTTTTTTTTTTTTTTTGGAGCTCCTGTTTTGTATTATTGTCCTATGGAGCCTTGTGGTTTGTCATAGCAGCTTTCAAGGTCTTTAATGAAACTGATTCAGTTGTTCCTATCACATCCAGGGCTCACACATCCACTGACCCAAGAAAACAAAATCACAGAATAGCTTAAATCATAGGTTTTTTAAAAGCATGAAAATCATGGAATCCATTACCTACATGACAGCCATGACAAAAATGAAGCAATTTTAATGGGGAGTATCCAGATGAATAAAAAGTTAGTTATTCTTTAAAATATTCAGGCTATGCTAGTTTTATTACATTCTATCTGCCTATAATATAATTTATTGCACAAAATGAGTGTTCATTATTAGACGGATTACTTTGTTAAACCTATCAGAAAAGAAAGTCTAATCAGAAGGCCTTATGGTTACATTATAAGTATCATTAGCTATTTTTTTCATAAACGCCAGCATTACTTTCCACTAATATACTTTCCGCTCCTTTCAGCATAGCATCATCTCAAAGTATTTTACAAACACAAACACAAATTAAGCTGCACAATACTCCGCAGTGCAAGATTGTAACCACTACTTTGTTTGGAAATCACCTAGCACATCAAGAATATTACTGGAAAAAAATAATGAGGTGTTATAGTACATATATTGCAGATGAATAAACTGAAGCAATGTGAAGTCATAGCAGAGTTGAGAATAAAATCAAGGAATATTGACCCCTATTATTACTACTAGACAGTCTTATCTTCCTCTGTATTTAAAACTCCTGTAAGTAAACATAATTAGATGCATGACTTCACAGTGGTCTTAAACATTTTGAGTACATTAATATGATTGTCATACTATTGTTGCTCAATTTTAGGATGTTATATAATTGCTACAACTTTCTCATTTATATAAGATAAAGATGGCACTGATTTTACTAATATTTATCTGATTGATTTTGTTCATCATGGTTATTTTCAGTTGGCATTGTGCATCTAAAACTGCAATTACACTTTGAGAGGCAATCATGAAAGATAGTATTTAGGGATGTTCTCAGACAAGACAATTAGAACTAACAATGGTTACTCCAGCTAGGTTTGTGAATGATAAAGAAATGAAGAAATACAAGCCAGCATAGATATGTTGCACTGTGTCTCCTTCATGCAGAACTGTAGCAACCTAGTTAAATTCAATAATCTGATCCCAGATATGCCTTTAGTTACACAGATGACTCACATTACAGTTAATTGAATTCAATTTTTGGCCTTTCTGCTGAGACAGCAAACAAGCATGCTAGTTCTGGTGGAGTGTTTTGTCACATGGAAATCTGTCTATGGAGACTGATTCATTTCACATAACTAGGAGTAAAGGGATGAAATTAATCAAAGAGAATGTAGGCTGAACAACAGGAAATATTCCTTAACTCTGAGGAATATCAGACTATGGAGCAGTTGCCCAAAGGAAGCAGTGAAGGTCCAATTGGTTGAGTCATTTGAAGCTTAAACAAAGCACATTCATAACTACCCTCATCTCCAGGAAGTGCCCCATTGGGGGACACCATAGATATAACAGCTCTTAGCAGCAGCAGCAGCAGGAGGAGGAGGACAACTGATCCTAGCTGGCCCACCAGAAGTATAGGGTGTCTTTGTCTGGCTATACCAGAAGAAGGACCAGTTCTTTGTCTGGCTATACCAGAAGAAGGACCATGAGACACAGGATGTGGTTTAATTAAGCTGCAACTTTATTCCTAAACGTCGGGGAGTACCCAGCAGATAAAAGTGTACAGTGCAGGAAATTCCATAATATTTTACACAACCATCCCCGTTTATCCATTCTGGTCCCCAGCCAACTCGCTGCTGGGACCTCACCACCCCACATCTTGAATGAGGGATAAGGAGGACTATAAAGGAGAAGATTAAAGGAGACTACAAACATTCTCCATTTCCACTCCTTTAAAGAATGCCTCCTTTAAATTCTTTACTAATCCATTTTATCTGATCGCTGTATCCCTTCCCTACAGAGTATCTGCACTCAACAGCTGCCCCACACTTACATAATGAGTTGCGATATCATAGCCTAACCCCCATTTTATGTTTGGCCACACTAAGTCACAATCCTACTGTGGGGAAGACAAAAAACCCTACCTCACCTTGCCCAATCTGGCAATGAAGGAAAAAATTCCTTCCCAGCCCCCTAAGAAAGGAGCAACTAGCATATTGCCCACAGCGGCTCATGACAAAACCTGGTATTTAACTATTTCCATGGTTGAGAGGGTGGGTGCTGCTCTGCCTGGTCCAGGTAAAGAGGGCTTTTCCTGCACTGGTGTGGACCTAAAGAGTCTCCCTTCTTCCTGCAGGGGATGGGTCAGCATCCCCACGCTAACCTGGTCTGAAGCTGCTGCAACAAGTCATTCTGGCTATCTAGACTTTATAGAGTATGTCTACACTGGGACTCTCCAGAGTCCAGGATCCAGCCCAAGCCTAAACATCTACACCACAATTAAAGAGCCCCTTAGCCCAAGCCCTGCAAGCCTGAGTCAACCGCGGATGTTCATCTGCAGTGTAGACATATCCGAAGTGTCCACACTCTTCCCAATCCAGCCATGCCAAAACCCAGAAATCATGCTTGGTAGGAATACAATGGTTGCTGAAAGTCTATTCCTAGCCTAGATGATCTCACCTTTTCATTGCTTCTCATTTGTTTGTTGTTTTGTTTTAAATTGGTTTGATTATTCTCTCTTAGTTTTCAACCTAACTCCTCCGCATACACTTTCACACCCCAAAGTATAAATACTTCCAGGGCAAATTTAAAAATTGCTGTTCACAAATACCCAGCATGTGAGCTGAATGCTCACTTGCATAAGCATGCATGCCAATAACACTTAATCATGTCAGTGCTCACAGAATCTGAACACAAAAAGGGTGCAGGCTTGACCAAGGCAAATGCTTTTTAAATTTAAGTGAATAATCATGGGGAAATGGGGAAATGTTTGCTGTGATCACCCAGGTCCAGTAATTGCTCACACTGGAATCTGCTCACACAGGACCACAAGGTTAGCACCCTTATTCTCACAAATAGTCTGATGGGATCTTTTAATAGCCCCAAAGTTCAGGATTTCATCAGTATGTCCCATCCAAAAGATGGCACTTGAGGAAAAAAGAGCACCATTTTACACTATGCTGAGTGATTAGTTCAGTAATGACTCAGGGGGAATAGTGCTACCTTCTGAATTAACAATACATTTTTGGTTGCTCATCCTAATAGAACCATCTATCATTAGCTGGTTGTTGTACATGGTCAAGCTGCTCTCCAGTTAATTTAATAGTTAATTGTTGCAGCACAGACACTTCAAATTCCTTGGCACTAACTGTTATTCAATCCTTTACTATGAATGGATCTGAAAGGCTGATTCACAGAGCTAAAGAAATAACATTATGCCTTTCAAATATTTGCAACTATAATTTAAAGGAGCCTTACAAAAGCACAGAATACTTGGGATAACCCAAAGGGGAACTGTTAAATGTTAGAACAAAGAAAGAATAAAGGAGGAGAATGCAAGCAACTAGACAAATCAGGGAAAATAACGTCATTTCACTGCTTCTACAAATACCCAAGGAAATCCAAAATCCAGCAGTGCAAGCATATGACGTTAAAAGAAATGCGATAAAACAGATTACCAAAAGTACCTACAACCAACAAAATGACTTGCATACAAAAGCAAAGTATTTCAAAAACACAGGAGAGTGAGCAGGATGGAAGGAAGCTATGGTGATATTAAGTGAACAGATTGAGATAAATAAGGTAGGATTTAGCCACATGAATCTCATAAATAACATTGACATGGTTGTCACCAGGCCTCCCACTGAAAGCTCAGCCAATATGTCCAGAGAAGGGAGTATGATATGAAGATCAACTACCAAAATTGATACTCTGCGTTGAGATGAAAAGTAGACATGGGGAAAGCATTAACAATAAGCTATTGTAGACCATGCAAACTTAGACAATATCAATAGATTTAGTACTACTTATGTAGATAAATGAAGCCACTATGAAAGCTTGACCATTAGTCATGTCATGGGGAGATTTAGTGATACTGATTGCCATAAAAATTGCCAAATGGTTAAGGAAATGTGCATGTTCCTTTTTCTTTCACTTGGCTAAACAACCAATATGATCAGAGGCTATTCTAAAGTTAGTCACTGAAAATAAAACACTAAGGAAAATATGTTACAAATTCATAAACAACTATGAAGAATCTAATGATCATAACATCATCAGATTCAGAAATACCCTCAGGCATTTCTTAGCTTTGATAGTACCAGAAGATTGGAAGAAACACACTGTTTTCTAAAAGGATAATCTCTAAAGAAAATAAGGAATATGTTGAGAGATTTCACTTTAGGTAAAATTATCCATACATTATAGTGTTCTAGGAAAAATGAGGGACATCAAGTTGTAATTGTTGACAAGTTGTAACACACTCTTCTGGAACCTGAATCCCTTCTGTTTCTCCTGTATCCTTTCTGAGATGGGGCTACCAGAACTGAACACATTACTTTACTTAATGGCATTATGATATTTTCAGTATTACTTCCTACACCATTCCTTATTAATCCTAATACAATTTACTTATTTGGACAACTCCTGTATGCTCCTCTACATTCTGAAACCTATCTCATTAGATTCTATGGAATCTTTTAAGCACAATTGTACTCTCCCATCCAAACGGTCCTTCCTATATAGTGCATAGATGGATATTACAGTATCCCATCAATTCATCTTTCCACCTTGTATCAGTAACACTTACTATGTTGAAGGCACTGTGCTCCAAAAAATTTGCAAAACTGAGGTTCATTTCTGTAAGTCACTTGTTGCTTTGTAGGTGGAATTTAAAGATCCCATAGCAGTTTTCAAGAGGAGAAAGGAATAATCAGTGTCCTGGCCAGGAGTCCTTCACCAGTGTTCAAGGCTTCATGTTAGCACACAGGGGCTGCCATATTTATTTTTACAATCATTTCGCTATTGGTTTCTAACATAATACTGTAAAGTACTTTGAGAAGCAATGGCATATGAGAGGTAAATAAACAAAGTTTTATTCTACGCAATCAATAACAGTCTGACAAAGAGTACTCTACTGTCATATGGGTCTCCAGTACTGGGATACTGAGCTGGAGGAAATTAGCCAGTCCACACAGAAATCATAGAAATTATAGAAATGTAGGGCTGGAAAGGACCTCAAGAGGTCATCTAGTCCAGTCCCCTGTGCTAAGACAGGATCAAGTATACCTAGACCATCCCCGACAGGTGTTTGTCTAACTTGTTCTTTAAAACCTCAAATAATGGGGAAGCCTTGGAAGCCTATTCCAGAGCCTACTATCCTTAGAGTTAGAAGATTTTCCTAATATCTCCTAATATTTCCTAAATTTCCCTAAACTTATTATTTCTTGTCCTACCTTCATCGTCTTTGCAACAGCCTGCAGCAGGTTTCACTCAGAGGCCAGCAGGCCTAATGGGCAGGCTGTGGTTCAACAGTCCTCCCACCCCCAAATCCTGCGATGGGTTTGCCAAGCAGTCAGCCAGCCTCGAGGTCAAACTGCACTCCATCATTCCCCAGTGCTCCAGAATTGTCCTGGCCAGATAGGTGGGTGCGGGGATGCTACAAGAAAGCAGAGGAACCCAGGCCCTCCTCTCCACTGGGTCCTGGCCCAGGGCCTAACGGGGAGAGGTGTGGAGTGTCTCAGTTGCCTCTTCCTGGTGCATCTGACCAGCCTCCCCATGTCCACTTCCTGCCTTCTCTCTCTCTCTCTTTGCTTTGGGGTGTTATCACTGCCCCTTCCTAATAAGGAGCTTCCAATCTAGCACGTGGCAATTCTCCAAAAAAGGTCCATATTTTTGGAGCTTAATGTATCCATGCTACACACACCTACATCATATATCATTTGAAAGGTTATTTTATGCACATTTAGATGAGGAATGATGTAGAGCTATGTGTATGCCTACAGGCGAGGTGAAACAACGGTAACCAAAATGTGTCATTTTTTGCACAGTTCCAGAAACACTGCAGCATGACTATAGTTCAGTGGTTCTCAAACTAGGGCCGCCGCTTGTTCAGAGAAAGCCCCTGGCGAGCTGGGCCAGTTTGTTTACCTGCCGCGTCCACATGTTCGGCCATTCACGACTCCCACTGGCTGTGGTTCGCCGCTGCAGGCCAATGGGGGCTGCGGGAAGCGGCTCGGGCTGAGGAATGTGCTGGCTGCCCTTCCTGCAGCCGCCATTGGCCTGGAGCGGTGAACCGCAGCCAGTGGGAGCCGCAATTGGCCGAACCTGCAGACGCGGCAGGTAAATAAACTGGCCCGGCCCGCCAGGGGCTTTCCCTGAACAAGCGGCGGCCCTAGTTTGAGAACCACTGCTATAATTTTTACTGTTTAAGTAAATCTCAACACTTTAATGTGGTTCTTGGTCAAAGCTACCAGACAATGTATTAAAAGATTTTTATTGGTTTTGCTATTGGGCAAGTATTTTTTTTCCACAAATGATTAAGCTGGTCAAAATTGCAAATATCAACATTTTGCAATATACTAATACTAAATGTTTTCACATCACATGTTCTTAATTATCAAAGTATCTCACAAGTGATTATAATAGTTTTCTGTATTTCAGCAAACTGAAATTTGCTGACCAGATAAATCTCAGACTGAAAGTTGTGCACCAATAGCAATAGATTGCATGCCCACAGTTTGTACTGTATAGTGGGTAGAAATAAATGTACATGAATTTCTCATGTAATGCTTCAGGACATACAATGTAGCATCTTGTACACCTGGCAGAAGGTTTTAATTTTTAATTGCTTGTGCATGCATTACTAGCCTTTGAAATATTCTAGAAACTACCTTTTAAATTCAATTACACTTATGCACAGCTCAGTATTAGTGTTAGAGATGACAATACACAGCTTCATATTGGGCTTCAAGCAAAGAGTTCACAAAAAATGGCAATGTATAGATTTAACGTATATCTAATTCTGTAAACTTGTACATGAAAAATGGTGGTAATGGTGGTATTAATGCTAACAATATACTTTGGGAATTTTACCTCTACAGGTAAGTTACAGTATATGAAGACATAGAGGCTACAAGCCCCTTAAAGCTTACATCAAAGAGAAAAAGACTCTCTACAAATTTCAAAATAATGTATTATTTGTCAAGAAAATCATAAGAATGAAAAACTGTCAAAAGCCACCAGTGCTGGACAGATTTCTAGGATGATAGCAGCAGAAGCCATGAGAGATGAATTGTATTGGCAGCAACTGGATGAGGTTTCTAGTTTACATGATGTTCCACCAATACTCTATCACAGAAGTTGCTTTCAGAAATATACAGCTAAGCTGAATTTGGCACATATCAGAGTTGTATTGAAACCAAGAAAGCAAACAGACACTGAATCGGATAAGACAGTATCATGTTCACCTGCTTCTATAGCCACCAGAGAAAGTGCATCTTCCAGCAATTGGTGCTGTTGCACTGTTTGCTTGAGAAAAACACACAAGAAAAGACAAGAAATTTTATAAAATTGAAACACTTGAGAGAGCAACCAATCTAAGGAAAGTTGCACTTCAAAGAGGAGATGATGACATTGTACAGAATATCTGTGGAAGACTTGATTGCTAAGGATGCAGTTTATCACTCCAACATGCCTTTCTTCCTATTTGAGTAAAACAAATCTTAAAGCAAAATCATCTAGTTATACTGCACTTGATGTCATTGCATTTTATCAGCTAATTGAAGAGAGAGAGAGAGAGAATGATCTTACGTACAACAAAAAGGCTGCAGTCTAAGCTGTTACAAAGATATAAAGCCCTACTTCCCTCAGATGTAGAAACTGCAACTTATTCCAGTACAAAATCATAGCCAAGATTAGAAAAATACCACGGTTCTGGCATTTCATTCCATGCACAGCAAGGCCAGTCTACTATTGTTCTATGCAGTGCAATAACATTAGCTGATGCTATCCAAGCTGCGAGTAATCAGAAGCAGGAACTTAAGTCATCCAAATGTTTTGTAGATGTTCTTCTGGCAAGTGAGCCTGATGATCAGCTTTCAAATCAACAAGTGGTTTGGTATAAGGCCACTTCAATCCTTTGGTCTGAAATAGCCAAAATGAGAGCCTCAGAATATTATCCAAAGCCAGGTAACTGTAGTTTACAGAGGTCAGCTCCTTTTGTGCCCCAAGTGGTGCAGGAGTTTGTCCTTTGGTTGATAGATAAAGAGGCATATCATTCAGCTAGCATTTAGTTTCAGAATAGCAGCCGTGTTAGTCTGTATCCACAAAAAGAACAGGAGTACTTGTGGTACCTTAAAGACTAACAAATTTATTTGAGCATGAGCTTTCGTGGGCTACAGCCCACTTCATCGGATGCATGCAGTGGAAAATACAGTAGGACGATTTTATATACACAGAGAACATGAAACAACGGGTATTACCAAGTACACTATAATGAGAGTAATCAGTTAAGGTGAGCTATTACGAGCAGGAGAGAAAAAAAACCCTTTTGTAGTGATAATCACGGTGGGCCATTTCCAGCAGTTGACAAGAACGTGTGAGGAACAGTGGGGGGGGGGGGAAATAAACATGGGGAAATAGTTTTACTTTGTGTAATGACACATCCACTCCCAGTCTTTATTCAAGCCTAATTTAATGGTGTCCAGTGTGCAAATTAATTCCAATTCAGCAGTCTCTCCTTGGAGTCTGTTTTTGAAGTCCTTTTGTTGTAATATTGCAACTTTTAGGTCTGTAATCAAGTGACCAGAGAGACTGAAGTGTTCCCCGATTGGTTTTTGAACGTTATAATTCTTGACGTCTGATTTGTGTCCATTTATTCTTTTACGTAGAAACTGTCCGATTTGGCCAATGTACATGGCAGAGAGGCGTTGCTGGCACATGATGGCATATATCACATTGGTAGATGTGCAGGTAAACGAGCCTCTGATAGTGTGGCTGATGTGATTAGGCCCTATGATGGTGTCCCCTGAATAGATATGTGGACACAGTTGGCAATGGGCTTTGTTGCAAGGATAGGTTCCTGGGTTAGTGTTTTTGTTGTGTGGTTGCTGGTGAGTATTTGCTTCAGGCTGGGGGGCTGTCTGTAAGCAAGGACTGGCCTGTCTCCCAAGATCTGTGAGAGTGATGGGTCATCCTTCAGGATAGGTATACCTGTATACTTTCAAATCAGCGGCACTACTACGGGTACCCGCATGGCCCCACAGTATGCCAACATTTTTATGGCTGACTTAGAACAACGCTTCCTCAGCTCTCGTCCCCTAATGTCCCTACTCTACTTGCGCTACATTGATGACATCTTCATCATCTGGACCCACGGAAAAGAAGCCCTTGAGGAATTCCACCACGATTTCAAAAATTTCCATCCCACCATCAACCTCAGCCTGGACCAGTCCACACAAGAGATCCACTTCCTGGACACTACAGTGCTAATAAGCGACGGTCACATAAACACCACCCTATACCAGAAACCTACTGACCACTATACTTACCTGCATGCCTCCAGCTTTCATCCAGACCACACCACACAATCCATTGTCTACAGCCAAGCTCTACAATACAACCGCATTTGCTCCAACCCCTCAGTCAGAGACAAACACCTACAAGATCTCTATCAAGCATTCTTACAACTACAATACCCACCTGCTGAAGTGAAGAAACAGACTGACAGAGCCAGAAGAGTACCCAGAAGTCACCTACTACAGGACAGGCCCAACAAAGAAAGTAACAGAATACCAGTAGTCGTCACCTTCAGCCCACAACTAAAACCTCTCCAGCGCATCATCAAGGATCTACAACCTATCCTGAAGGACGACCCATCACTCTCACAGATCTTGGGAGACAGGCCAGTCCTTGCTTACAGACAGCCCCACAACCTGAAGCAAATGCTCACCAGCAACCACACACCACACAACAAAAACACTAACCCAGGAACCTATCCTTGCAACAAACCCCGCTGCCAACTGTGTCCACGTATCTATTCAGGGAACACCATCATAGGGCCTAATCACATCAGCCACACTATCAGAGGCTCGTTTACCTGCACATCTACCAATGGGATATATGCCAGCAATGCCCCTCTGCCATGTACATTGGCCAAACCGAACAGTCTCTACATAAAAGAATAAATGGACACAAATCAGACGTCAAGAATTATAACATTCAAAAACCAGCCGGGGAACATTTCAATCTCTCTGGTCACTTAATTACAGACCTAAAAGTCACAATATTACAACAAAAAAACTTCAAAAACAGACTCCAAGGAGAGACTGCTGAATTGGAATTAATTTGCACACTGGACACCATTAAATTAGGCTTGAATAAAGACTGGGAGTGGATGTGTCATTACACAAAGTAAAACTATTTCCCCATGTTTATTTCCCCCCCCCTACTGTTCCTCACACGTTCTTGTCAACTGCTGGAAATGGCCCACCATGATTATCACTACAAAAGGTTTTTTTTCTCTCCTGCTGGTAATAGCTCACCTTACCTGATCACTCTCGTTACAGTGTACATGGTAATTCCCTCTATTTCATGTTCTCTGTGTATATAAAATCGTCCTACTGTATTTTCCACTGTACGCATCCGATGAAGTGGGCTGTAGCCCACAAAAGCTTATGCTCAAATAAATTTGTTAGTCTCTAAGATGCCACAAGTACTCCTGTTCTTCTAGCATTTAGTATCATCCTTCAAAAGACATTCAAAGAAGGTGCCTCTCAATTGTGGAGTCCGTAGTATTTAACAGTTCCACAATTATCACACCACTGCACATAAGCCTTGCTACACAGCTACACCATGAGTTTGGGTCTCACAATTTAATTGACAAACTACACCTTCATGGATTCTGTATCAGTTGTTATGAGCTGAAGCAGTTAATCACTAGTGCTGCAAAAACTGAACAGAAAGAATCCAGGAAGATGTGTTCATTCCCTAATGGAATTGTACCACTTCATGCTGGGGGAAATCTTGTCCATGAAGGAGATAATAATATATAAATCAATGTAGAGACCACTGATTAAAAGAATGCTTT
Organism: Natator depressus; assembly: GCF_965152275.1. Classification (NCBI taxonomy): domain Eukaryota; kingdom Metazoa; phylum Chordata; order Testudines; family Cheloniidae; genus Natator; species Natator depressus. Next base: position 18,026,881 of record NC_134245.1, read on the forward strand.
CCATTCAATGACTATAGTGGTATTTCAAGTACAGTCCACAGCTAGACTAGCATCCCAAGAAATATCACTGAAGCATGGGAAAGAAAAGTCATTTACTTTCCCTGGACAACCAGAGTCCATTATGCAGTGTGCAGCATTTGAAAACCCTAGAACACATCCAGAACCAAATCATCGTGAAAAAGTACTTGAGAAAATAAACTCTTGTGACCTACAAATGAATGCTGTCCAAGATCTCTTCTGGTGTCTTCCCTGCACAGAACTGTGTATGTGCAAAGGCAATTAAGATTGTGGTAACCCACACACTCTTGACAGAGATCATAATGATGAATAAGATGATGTTGACTAGAAATGTGAGCAGCATTATACATTTCAGTGATTCCTGTACCAATTTATTATTAGATTTTGTTTTACCCTTTAGATAGTTGTTGTGGTGCTTTGAGGTCAGAAAGAAAGCCAGAGTTAGTCTTGAAATAATACACAGAGTCATTAAACTAACAGAAACAAATGCAGTTATTTCAAAGTGGTCATTTTAACATGTTGATGGTATCATTGTTTATCCCCATTTCTATGTAATGGCACCACTTGACAGTTCCACATCATACCGCATCTTAAATGGACACAATAAGTTTTCAAAAGATGTATGATGTGTGTGCATGTGTACAGAGGATGCATTAAATTGACCAAATCGGTGGTGTCTGCCTAATCAGTCTCAGCCGTTCAGTTTGTCAAATAAGTATTCCCCAGCTCTCTCACCAGTGTTCCAGTTATTCTCCCTCAGTAGAGGGTGATGGGGAAGGTCAGGCTCCTACCCTCCCAGTCGGGATCTTACCCGCAGTCCAGACCCTTCTCCTGTGGGTTGCTCCATCCACAGATGCTGCAAAGTGACTTCCTCCCTTTGGACAGCCTTGCCTTCACTCTCTCGCCCCACATAACTGTCAAAGATCACTTTTGAACAGATCCTCCATTTAGAGGATGCTCTGTACCTGCTATGGGGTGGGGGCCCTTTGGGCCCAGTACTGCTCCTTCACTCCCTTTATCGCTGTGTGGAGTCTGTAAACTCCATCAGACAGCCCTTACCATATTGGAACACTGTTATTGGGTCCACCATCAGTCTTCTTTTCTCAAGACTGAATATGTCCCATTTTTTAATCTTTCTTCATAGGTTAGGAATTTTTTTTTTTTTTTACCATTTTTGTTGTTCTCCTCTGGACTCGCTCCAATTTGTCCACATCTTTCTTAAAGTGTGGGACCCAAAATTGGACAGAGCTGAGGCCTCACCACTGCGGAGTAGTGGGAAAATTAACTCTCGTCTTATATACAAATTCCCATTACTACACCTGTCATAAAAATAAAAGGAAAGATAACCACCTTTCTGTATACAATCCTATAAAATCCCTCCTGACCAGAGGCAAAACCCTTTCACCTGTAAAGGGTTAAGAAGCTAAGATAACCTTGCTGACACCTGACCAAAATGACCAATGAGGAGACAAGATACTTTCAAAGCTGGAGGGTGGGAAATAAAGGGTCTGTCTGTCTGTGTGATGCTTTTGCCGGGAACAGGAACGCAGACTCAGAACTTCTGTAAAGTTAGTAAGTAATCTAGCTAGAAATGCGTTAGATTTCCTTTTGTTTAATGGCTGGTAAAATATGCTGTGCTGGATGGAATGTATATTCCTGTTTTTGTGTCTTTTTGTAACTTAAGGTTTTGTCTAGAGGGATTCTTTATGTTTTGAATCTGATTACCCTGTAAGGTATTTACCATCCTGATTTTACAGAGGTGATTCTTTTACCTTTTCTTTAATTAAAATTCTTCTTCTAAGAACCTGATTGATTTTTCATTGTTCTTAAGATCTAAGGGTTTGGGTCTGTGTTCACCTGTACAAATTGGTGAGGATTTTTATCAAGCCTTCTCCAGGAAAGGGGGTGTAGGGCTTGGGGGGATATTTTGGGGGAAGACGTCTCCAAGTGGGCTCTTTTCCCGTTCTTTGTTTAACATGCTTGGTGGTGGCAGCATAGGGTTCAAGGACAATGCAAAGTTTGTACCTTGGGGAAGTTTTTAACCTAAGCTGGTAAGAATAAGCTTAGGGGGTCTTTCATGCAGGTCCCCACATCTGTACCCTAGAGTTCAGAGTGGGGAAGGAATCTTGACAACACCCCAGAATGATATTTGCCTTTTCTTCAACTACATCACGTTGTTGGCTCATGTTTAAATTTGTGATCCAATATAATCCCCAAATCCTTTTCAGCAGAACTCCCGGCTAGCCAATTGTTCCCCATTTGTAGCTGTGCATTTGATTTTTCCTTCCTATGTGTAGTACTTTGCACTTGTCGTTATTGAATTTCATGTTGTTGATTTCAAACCAATTCGCCAATTTGTAAAGGTCATTTTGAATACTAATCCAGTCCTCCAAAGTGCTTGCAACTCCTCCCATCGGCAAATTTTAAAACCATGCTCTCCATTCCATTATCCAAGTCATTAATGAAAATGTTGACAAGTACTAGACCTATTTTGACAACAAACCACTGATAACCAGTCTCTGAGTAGAGTTTTTCAATCAGATATGCACTCACTTTATAGTAATTTCATCTAGACCACATGTCCCTCATTTGCTTATGAGACTGTCATTGGGATTGCATCAAAAGTCTTACTAAAATCAAGATATATCATGTCTACTGCTTACTCCCATCCATTAGGCCAGTATGCCTGTCAAAGAAGGAAATTACGTTGGTTTGGCATGATTTTTTCTTAAGAAATCCATGTAGGCTGTTACTTATTACCTATTATTCTCTAGGTTGTTACAAATGGATTGTTTAATAATTTGTTTCAGTATCTTTCAAAGTACTGAAGTTAAGTTGGCTGGTCTATAATTCCCTGCGTCCACTTTGTTCCAATTTTTAAAGATAGATACTATATTTGCCTTTCTCCAGTCTCTAGAGTAGGACTCTGCATTAGCATTGTGGGGTAATGGAATGTGAAACTACTGAACAATGAAGGAATGGAAGAGGAATTGTCAAGTGAAGTGATACTGTCCAAAGATCAGTGAAATCAGTAACAAAAGATGAAGTGGCACTACTGAACCAAATACTTTATTTTAAGAGAGATGAGCAATTTAATTACAATCCAGGGGATAAAAATTAATTGTATGTTTTATAGTACTTGAAACTGAATCCTGCTATCTTGTTGTAGCTGAAGTAAAAGACAAATGCATAAGGCAAAACCACAACGTGGACATAATACAGACTTTCAAACATTAATGCAGTCAATAGTCAACTATTCTACACTAATTAATAGTACTTCCTGACCTCAGGAGGCTGAGACCTGGTCTACCATACAAAGCTAGGTCACAGAAGCCACCTAGTTGTTGACCTAGTTGTGCATGTGTCTACATTAAAATTTGTCTTCCACTAATGTAAGTGCCATGTTACACTGACATAGTAACCTCACCTCCCTGAACAGCATGGAGCCACAGTCGACATACTGAGGTCAACAGAGCACAAGTGTGGACACTGCGTTACCTATGTCGGCCCTAACAATCCTCCAGCAACTGTCCTACAAAGCCTGACATGGACTGCTCTGGTCACAGTTGTGAATTCCACTAACCAGGGGTCATGGAGACTGGAAACGCCCCACCCCCACCCCCCCACGTGCGCGCGCGCGCGCACACACACACACTTTAAGTCTGACAAATTTTTGAAGTGCTTTTTTTTTTATGGTCATACTTGGCAAGCACACCTAGCAGTTCTCCATTGTTGTATGAAACTTCCCAGCTGACACACTCCAGCCTGGAGAGGAGATAATGGATCTCTTGGCCCTGTGGGGAGAAGAGGCTGTGCAGGCCCAGCTACAGACAAGCTGTAGAAATGTAGACATTTCTGAGCAAATTGGACGGGGGATGCAGAAAAAAGGGTACAACGGGGATCAGCAGCAGTGCCACATGAAAACAAAAGGAACCGTGGCAGGCATATCAGAAGGCCCAGGAGGCCAATAATCATTACGGTGCCAAGCCACAGGCCTGCAGCTTTTACAAAGAGCTGCATGCCATACTTGGCAGAAAGTCCCCCCACTTCCCACACATCACTGTGGACACCTCCAAGCTGCCCACATCACAGGCTCCTGCCATGAACAGCAAGGAAGAGAAGGAGGAGGTTGGGGAACATGGAAATGGGGGGTCCAACTATGCCATGAGCAAGGACCTGTTTGACACTCCACCACAGTCCAAATAGTCCCCGCAGTCAAGCACAGACAAGCCCGATGAAGGGGAAGGAACATGGGATAAGTGTGTAAATGTATTTCCCATTATAGTAATGGCACCCCCAACTTAACAGGACACAACTATTGACTTTTCATTAATTTACGCATACTAAAAGAGATAGCAGCACAACAAAGAGAGGTAGATTAGTTATCTGATTTCATTTCCCTGTACAGTTAGGCGGGAAGGGGCCATGGTGGATTCTCTGTAACATGAAGTTTTTAAATCATGATTTGAGGACTTCAGTAACTCAGCCAGAGATTAAGGGTGTATTACAGGAGTGGCTGGGTGATGCTCTGTGGCCTGCAATGTGCAGGAGGTCAGACTAGATCAGTGGTTTTCAACCTGTGGTCCACAGACCTGTGAAGGTCCGCACTCTATGTCTCAGGGGTCCACAAAAGGTTATCATTACCATAGAACAGTGGTTTTCAACCTGTGGTCCGTGGACCGTTGGGGGTCCACAGACTATGTCTAAGATTTCCAAAGGGATCCAAACCATTTGAAATTTTTTAACGGTCCACAAATGAAAAAAGGTTGAAAACCATTGGACTAGATATCATGATGGTCCCTTCTGACCATAAAGCCTATGCAGAACATTTTGTTTATGAACACTGGGATGTCCCTTGACTCCTCCTGAGATATGTCAATGAAACTTTCATGGAGGTTTTCTACAGTCCTCTCCTGAAGGTTTCCAGATTGGCAGCCTCATTTCTCCCTCCCCAGTAGGACACTTTCCCATGCCAGTCAGCAATAACTTCAGAAGGCACCATTAAACAGGCTAGAGGCATATGGGTGGCTTCGGAACACCAAGAGCAGCTGTGCTCTCTGTGCCTTTGTTACCCTTAGGAGTGAGAAATTAGCCAAAATCACTATTGCCTGTGGAAAGTGGTGCCAGTATTCAGTACTATTACCCTATACCCATAGTTTCATGCAACTGAGCAATTCCCTCCTCATTTCCCTCACCCCTGGCAGGCCATACTCACCAAGGCTGGTGCTGTCAGTGGTGCCATGGCACAAACACACCAAAGCATGTCTTGTTTAACACTTTAGGGCGGCAAGGGAAGGGAGTTCTGAATCTTAACTTTCACTTTCCATTATTACTACCCTGACAATGGTACCTCTGTGTGTTTTACCTGTAGATGCTGCCACTTCACCCTTGAGGGATCCCCCTCCACACCAGCGGAATGCCTGAGCCTGATAAGGAGGAGAAGGAAGAGGTCTTGGGATGACATGCTCTGCAAGATCCTGCAAGCCAGTGCTGCATCAAACCATGAGCAAAGAGCTTGGAAGATGAATACTGCAGACAGTATGAAGAAGGAAAGAGTGGACAGGTGAAAGGCCAAGGAGTCCCAACAGCAAAAGGAGAGGGAGATGCACCAGGACATAATGGGGCCTCTCTGGCAGCAAACACAGATACAGCAGACTCTTGTGGACCTACAGGTTCAACAGTCATGGGCTTGCCTCCTTTTGCAGTCAAGGGAGATCTCCATTATAGCACCCTCTCAACATTCCACTTGGCATCAGGGATCACGTCCCTTCCACAAAACACTAGGGGACAGTAAGGACAACCACAGCTTCACATACACTGACCTGTGAGAGCCATGATTGCTGTATGTGTAACTTCTTCTTAAGCTCTGTTCCATAAATGTATTAAGTTTTTAATGTATTTGCTTTTAACTTGCACAGAACTTTTTAAAAGTATTTTCATTACTCAATAAAATTCTATTGTTTGGAAAATTATTCATTTTTATTAGTTCCCAACATATGCTGCAGAATGCCTACCGATACTGAAAAGCACCTACTTATTTGTTATTGTACAGTGTGACAACTCACAGGATCAGTGATAAATACAGTGTAATGATCATAAATGTACAGCAAGCACCACAAAATTAATAGGTGAATTGACAGTGTTATATTCATAGATATACACCAGGCACCACACAATTCCTAACAGGCCCCCAGACTGCTGGGTCAAGTAGAGCACAGTACACCACAATGCATTACTGTGGGGGCACTGTTAAAGTTCACAGTATTCATCCTCCAAGCTCTCTGCTCATGATCTGATGCAGCATTGTTTTGCAGGATCTTGCTATGTCCCACAGCAATTTGTCCTCCTTGAAATCACTATGTTCCCTGTAGCTCTTCTTGCAGCTCTGCAAACAACAGAGGATAGTGCATCCTGTACTTGCAATGCTCATGACAGTAGTGCAGAGCTGGACAGGCTCCATGCTTCTCTCAGAGACGACAGACAGTGACAAGTCTCATGCAGGTTCATGGGATTTTAAAAATAGACATTCAAATTATGGGATAGGGATGGTATTATGGGATGGAGAAAGTTGCATGATGGGAACTTGACCCCACAGGCCAAGTCATCCCTGTGCTACTCGTTTTTGCCCCCATGCATTGCCAAAACTTCCCAAAAGACAGTGTGCTGGAAGGGGGCAAGTGGCACACTGGGATACCTATCCATAGTGCACTGCACTGTGCATTGACACATGCACTCCTGGTGAGTGTGTGCAGCACCAACACAAGGAGTTAAGAATACACATACACAAGCAACATACTAACTGTGGTGGCTTTATGGCAGGGGTAGTCAATAGGGGGAACGCGGGTCAAATCTGGACTACCACACACTTTTGAACAGATGTTGAAATCTTTTTATTTACTTATTATCATTACTGTTATATTTTTTATTATTATTTTCTCTGAAGGCTGGACCTTGGCTATACCTTGATCAAGAAATTTGGACCTTGACAAAAAACAACTGACTACCCCTGCTTTATGGTAATGTAACTTGCATCGGCAAAAGTTTGTAGCATAGACATGGCCTGAGAGAGACTGCAGATAGTGAAGATGCATAAGACTCCTGGGATGATATCCATTTCAAAGTTAAGGAAGAGGAGCGATTCATGCTAGAATAGAAAAAGTCAAACAATTATGAAAATGATTGAAAACCAGTGAGACAGGCTGCAGGACGTAGCAACTGAGAATTGGATTTCCAGGAGAAGAGACTTCAGAGAAAAAAACATAACAGCGAGAGAGAGAGAGAGACACACACATATACAACAAAGTTGAAAATCCAAAACTTGGTTTATGCAGATCAGCTAAGTTGAAAGAGAAATAGGAAAATCACTAAAGTGAAACCAACAAGGGATAAGGGCCATAAAACAGAGTGTGACAAGGATCAGCCTGCTAATACGTCTGACCTGCACATTCATTGCCACGATGGTAGGGGCAAGATAAAACATTTATAGTTAGAAGCAAGGAACATCAAGGGAGCAGATAATTGTGTAGGGAGAGGGTTCCAAATCAGTGATTTTTTTTCCCCCTGGTTGCAATGGGGTGAGTTAAGGACAGAGTGACTGATGCAGCTTGTGTCAGCTAAAATCAGATCATTGTGTGTTTAATTTCTTTTCAGGGAGACAGAGACTAGTAAATAATAATGCTATCTGTCCTGTTTTTAAAAAATTTGTCTTGCAAAAATTTCAGCTGCCTATGAAAAGTAGTTTAAAAAGAAACAGTATTGAAAAATATGTGAAATATAAATGTAAAACCTGAAGAAATACACCAACCTCTGGGTAGTCTAGAGATGTTCCTGTATTTGTTACCAAAAATTTGTAACCTATCCTGTCCTATCACTTTTATATCACGTATTTCTGCATTTTTGTCCATTTTATTTTTAGAAAACATTTCACCAGAGAAGAACTAAATCGTAAATTAATGTTTATGGCTCCAGTACTGCTAAGACTTAAATATATGCTTAAATTTATACACACAAGCAGTCTATTGACTTCAATGGTACTACTTAGATGCATAAACTTAAGTACATACCAAATTCTTTGGAAGACTGGGGCCTTATTTATTAACATACATTTTGCAGACAAACTTTGTCCAAAATTTGTTTTAAGAAAAGTTACATAATGTAACTGCTGTACTAGATCAAACTGATTTAGATATCAATTGAGAAACAGGACTTTAATTCTTTAAAACCAGCTATTACGAAAAGCTGATACACCTACGATTCCAAGCAGGAACTGTGCTGATATCCTAACAACATTTTCTTCCAAAAATATTCCACATATTTTTCAATACATAACTGTCTGTAACCCAAAGTAACTACTATCAAAAATGGGTTCACGTGTTTAAGTAGTTTGAACAGGTTTCAAATCTAAAGCAAAAACCATTTGGCTCCTTTTGCATAGCCACTTGCTATTCTCTCTCATTTATTTTAAGTAAATTATTCAGCAGAGTTGACAAGCGTGAATAACACAAGCTACGCTGGGCTTCTCCAAAAGTTCTTACTCTACATGATTAATCGTGAGCTTTTTAAAAATTCTGTATTTGTTCTCAGTTTTTCTATGCCAGTTTGTGAAGGTCACTAAAATATTGGTGTTTGTTTATTTCCTTTGCTCCATTGTTTTTAATATCCGCTGATAAGCTGGGAAATAAGATCTCTCTCTCTCTCTCTTCTGAGTTTGTTGTTTTGATGGGAGCACCCGTACACATCTACGATGCCTATCTAAACCAACTGCCACAGATAAAATCAAAACTGGTGAACAAAATAACTTACCTTGGCTAACCATTACTTGGGTGGTTAGATGGCCCTCATTTCCCCAGTATCAGACCACTCTCTATTGCTTAACCTACCTATGCAACAAAAGCCTAAGAAAATTAAGGCACTATGCAGTACACCCTATCAGTTCAACTCTGAGATCCAGAGTTGAAGAAATCATATAGAATACACCCTTGCACATAGCCCCATTCCTTTTAAGCAGGGGGCTATTAGCATAGGTGCCCTGCTGATCACAGCTGCAGCAGTGTCACACAGGGAGAGACATGGTCTCTCAGGTAACCAAGTCCCAAAGCATTTAAGGCTTTACAGATCAAAATCAACAGCTTAAACTTAACCTGAAAACTAATTGGGAGCTAGTGGAGATTGTTAGTGGAGTTAGTGGAGAATGCTCTCTGTGTGATGCACCACTTAAAAAACAAGCAGACACATTTTGCACTAATTTACATAGCTATATCTGCTCCTCCTGCAGACAGATTTTGAGAAGAAATCTATCACTTATTTAGCTTCAAAGCAAAGCAGATCACACTCTTCCTGAAACATCTCTTGAAGGTGTGTCTACACTGCAGCTGGGAATGTGCCTAGCAGCCCAAGTAGACAAACATGCACTAGCTCGAACAGAACTAGTATGTTAAAAATAGCAGTGTGGATATTGTGGCCCAGCTGGCAGCACATTTGGACCCAACTTGGACCGAGGGGATCAGGAAGGATTGTGCTTGGGCAGCTAACCCATGCCACCACCCATGCCACAGTGTCCACACTGCTATTTTTAGCATGATAGTTCGAGCGGAGCTAGCGCATGTCTGTCTGCTCAGGCGGGGAGGCACACTCCTAGCTGCAGTGTAGACATAACCTTGGCAAAATTAAGTCTCCATTGTTTAGTGAAAAAACTGCATATGTCTGGAGCTCACTTTGAAGATGCTGCAGCAATAATATGCTGTGATAATGCCATCCCCTCCCTATTTTAGCACCGACTAAATGTAAAAGCTGACAAAGTGGTGGTAGCCCCTTAAAAGTAAAAAGCAGCCCCATGATGTAAGAAAACAGAAAAGCAGCACAAGTCAGCCAAGTGTGAATCCAAGATGATATTCAAAACTTAAAGCAGGAGTATCCACAAAGAGATGATGGGCTGATATTTAGCAATGCTGACCCCCCACAACTCCCACTGAACCTACCGGGAGCTGTGGGCATTCGACATCTCTGAAAATCAGGTTCCACTACTGAAGAGCTACAACATCAAGCCTGGGAGTAAGCTCCAGCTGCAGCATATTTTAAGCATGTTTCCATTTTGAGCACAGTACACATCTACCAGGCCTATACGTTCCCATACGCTAATCTGGACTTCAACCAACATCCTCAAGTGGCTCCTGGTCTCCTCATAATAATCAAACTCCTCCAGGCTTTCCCCCACACTCTACTTCACATTCTTTCCTGGCATCACTCAGTGAAGGCGTTTTATACGGGACAGAGAAAGAGGGCATGGGGAAAGGGCTCCATCACCACCACAGCTTTGTACAAGACTGAGCACACAGAAACTCACCAGCGGTCAATCATCTGGCACCAGTCATTACATCCAGGCTCTCCAATATGGGTAGAAAAAACGCTAGGTCCAAATCAATGAGCGCAAGAGAAACATGCAGAATAAGGAGACGTAGTACATGCCCAACTGCACATAAGACATATAGTACACACAGGGCCTGTTCTCCTGAGATGATGAGCACCCACAACTCCTCAAAATATACAGTGGCCAAAATATCAAATTTGGTAGCCTCAAGTTAGATGCCTAAATATAGATATAAGCACCTAAATAAGGGCCTGATCTTACTACCATTGACGTCAATGGCAAAACTCTCTTTGACTTTATTGCAGCAGGCTTGGGCCATAAGTGACGCAGTTTGGAGGTGTCTAAGTGTGGATTTAGTCAGTGAACACCTTTAGGCATCTACATTTGAAAATACTGGCCAATACCCATAAGAAGTTACAGCATAATAATCTTTCAGAGAAGTGCTTACCCTTTACATCCCTTTCCAGAGACTGTCCTTGACTTTAGTCCTTCGAGTGTTATTCCTAATTAGCATGATGGAGAATTAAGAGGCACAGGGGCAAAAGGCTGTAGCAGGAAAGTGACTTGTAAATGAGCACAAATTATTTTCCCTCTCTCTCCCCTCATCTCAGTCTGCAGCATCTTATAGAACAGGTTGAATTTTAAAAAAAAAAAAATCCTAAAAGGAAAACACAGTAGCTGCCAGTGCCAATCTGGCACCCACTGGGACTTCTGCCTTTGCCAAAATCTTTCATTAGAGCTGCTAGAGCAAAGTGTGCGGAGCATGCTGCTGATGCAGCTGCTGCTGTATTTGTTGAGTCCCATAAAGGTGAGGCTCCTCCAACCTGCTGATGCACATCCACCTTAGTAAACTGCTTTGAGACTGATGGACTGAAAAAACTACATAGCTGGCCAAATGTTATTACAAACTGTAAACTGACAAAAATCTGAGGTTAACGTAGATTCTCCAGCTGTGTATTCAGTGTCTGGGGATTCTTTGGGTGGTCACTTAAAACAAGAGATTGCCTAAGAATATCTCATTACTGTATAAAAATACTAATAAGAGTAATTGTCATTATTATTAAAGTCAAGCTGTCAACGGAAACTTTAAATGATACAAATACAAGAGCCCATGACAGTGTCTATGCTAAAAGGTAAATGCAGGAAACTAAGCTGTTTGCACTCAGGGTGAGCTGAGTCCCCCTAAAGTGTATCATGCCCTGGTAGGGACATAGAGATACTGCTCAAATGCCAAACTAGCAGCCAACACTGTTCTGTCCAGCAATGATATTGAGACACAAAGGACACATCATTTGGTTATAAGGCCAGGGAGCAAAAAGGGCCACAGTTACATGGTGTGAGGCAGCGCTATGAACACACAGTTGATGGTAAGAAGTAGTCCAGATCCAGAAGTGTGTGTGATAATACTCCCAAGCCAACACATGTGTAATGGCAATGGGGATGCACACTCACAGAGTAAGCTTGACAAAGACGGGTGATGAGCTGCAGGTGAGAAGTAGCAGTAACATCTATGGCCACTGGATGCAGCAGTAATAACAATCAGGGCTATGCAAGTTGTGTGTTATGGAAGCAAGCTGAAACTGCCAATAATAGCTACAGAATTCATTCGATGAGTACAGTTCTTTATCCAGCAGCTTATCGCATCAGGTAGAGAGATGAACCCTCCTAGCATTCATATTGTAAAACGGACACTACATTGGGCTCTTATTGTATTTGTGTCACATTTACCACTGGTAGCTTTCTTTTTATTTTCAGAGGTGCTGAGCATGTGCTGTTCCCATTGACTTCACTTGGAGTTGTAATTGCTCAGCAGCTCTGAAAATCAGGCCCTAGACCTTTCTCTAAACAGGATTTGAGCAAAGCTATTATGTAAATTTTAGTAACTTGCCTACTGATTTACACTCTGTCCAACAAAGTGTCTATTGAGTGTCACAGAAAACTCTGTCACTACTCAAATCAAAATTGAAATGGTGAATACCAGTTGACTTGCAGAAAAATGTATCCTGAAAATTCTTTAATCACACAACTACTTTTCAACTTAAAGAAAGGGAGAGAGAGAGAGAATGCAACAACAGCAATAATGGAGAATGAGTACATTGTCTTCTAAAGTGACATCCACAGAAAATGCTGAAAACTAGTCTCAACAAAATAACACCAAAATTCACAGAGTCTTGAATGGAGCATAGAATTTACATGTTAGGTAATATAGTTTGTGCTGGGATATTCAATTATCATTATTGTCCATTTCAACTAATGTCCTATTTTCTTTCAGAAAAGAAACATGCTGAAAGCATTTGGCAAATAGTACAATAATTTAGGTAAAGGACATCCAATCTAAATGTTTAGTGGGTAATTGGCAAATTGGAAATCCATGAAAAGAAAGTAATTTTTATTAACCACAGATAGTTTGCTGGGAGGTATTTCTCTGGCTTCCGGCTGTTGCATATAGTACATATGCATAAAATACTCAGTCTAAATGAGTTACACCCCTTTTATCATATGAAACTCCCAGCTATGCTGCAGATTAGAGATCAACTGCATGAATGAATTCAGAAAGAGATGTCCATTTGGTTGATTTGAATTCAAAAGCACATACTTTTTGATCTGGGCTTATTGTAGTGAGAAAACTGCTGCTTCCATAAAACTCAAACCAAATAAATGTAGATATGAATCTTTATTTAGTAGGGGCAGTAAAACATAGTTTAATATGCTGTTTTTGCCCAAAATGGAATTAGTCTCAGATAGTGCTGGATATACTTTACAGCAGATTTTATGGAATAATATTGTCTAGCCCAGAGGTGGGCAAACTACGGCTCGCGGGCCACATCTGGCCCGTGGGACCATCCTGCCTGGCCCCTGAGCTTCCAGCTGGGGAGGCTAGCCCCCGGCCCCTCCCCTGCTGTCCCTCCTCCCCCGCAGCCTCAGTGCACTGCGCCGCCAGTGCTCTGGCTCGTCGCTCCTGATGGGCAGGACGGTGGTGGGGCTGCGAGCTCCTGCTATTCTAAGCGGCGTGGTAAGGGGGCAGGGAGGGGTTGGATATGGGGCAGAGGTTCGGGGGGGGCAAGAGTGTGGATAGGGATCGGGGTGCAGTCAGGGAGCAGGGGTGTGGATAGGGGGCAGGGCAGTCATGTGGTTACCTGACAGAGCAGTAAAAGGCTATTCCTCCCATTTCCCACAATCCCTTGCTAAACCTACCTAGGAGCCTCACACAATCCTGGCACAGAGGACTTTGACAATATGTCTGCACTGTAATTAAACAGCCCCACGAGTCCAAGCCTCTCAAGCCCAAGTCAGCGGGCACAGGCCAGCCATGGGTATCTAAATGCAGCATAGATATACCCTGATCGTCTAATACCATTGATGGTCTAGATTCCACAGAGGGGTTCATATAGTTGATGCTGCTGCAGCCCTTTAGAAGATATTGGGAAAGATTCATCGCTGCAACAGTGCTTGTGTTGCACAGGGACAGAAGGCAGGCACAGCTTGTTCCCCAAATTGTGCCTCTTTTACGATGGCCCCCTACAGGCCATTACATGGGCAACTCCAAGGGGGGGAGAGCAGCATGGTCACAGAATTCATACATCCTGGTGATTCTGTACCTCTGCATTGGCCTCTATCTACTAAAGATTGCATAATAGTTTAAGCATCCTATTCCCTCCCAACTCTTAGTTCTCCACTGTTTCTCTCCCTCTCCCCAGTTTAGATAGTGAACGGTGCCATAGCTATAGGATTAATTTGTATACGTCTCAATTCACAGCTAGTACTACATTTCGGGGGGGTTTCCTATGCTCTCAAGCTCTAACTTCTCAATAATCACACATGATGTAACCCTCTAACTTTTATGCATTATGTACCACGGGGAAAATGTAAATTACAAAATCAGCTTTGTCTCTCACACTTCTCTTAAGTTATGATGGTAGTATTAATATGTTCATAATGGCAATATCACTAAGGTTATACTGACACCATTAAATAGGTTGCAGACAAAATGTTTTCAGCTCACTTGCACAGCTGTGAGTCTGTTAAATCTATTTTGCTCAAACAAACAGAGCCAAAGAAAAGATCCAAGAAGGGGAGGGGGGGAAGAAAAGAAAAGAAAAATGCTCTGCTATGGTCAGATGCATGTGGCTGGTTGTGGAGCTGTTACATCAGACCAAAATTGGCGCCCTCTCTCGGCAGGCAGGAACAAACATCCTCATTCAGAGAAGTTCAGTCTGGCTGGTAGCTATAGAGCTGGAGGCAGAGTCAGTTTAACAGGCAAAGGTTCCATCTCACTGCCAACAGCAGAATCAGCTGGGCAGCATCAGACAAGGACCACATCCAAGACAGCTAAGATCCATTGTCAAATCCCAAGTGACACCAAAGCCTGAGGCATAGTTGGCCGGACACCCATTAGACCCACAGCATAAAGCAAAAAATAAGAGCAAAGAAAAGGGATAAGATTAGAGTTGCAAAGAGAACAGCTCCATTTTAAGGAGGATTTTGAGATTTCAAATTTGGTTTTGTTCAGATTTGAAACAAAACCCAAAAATTTTGAAATTCTCTATGAAAAAATTCTGGGGGAAAAAATCAGTTTGGAAACAATGAAATATTTCATTTCAATAATTGTGAAAGTTTTCATGTCAAGAATATTAAAATGTTTTATGCACTGTTGGTCCGATATTAGAGAGACAATGTGCATGATGAGGTAACACCTATTAGACCAGACTTAAGAAGATCTTGGTGTAGCTCAAAAGCTTGTCTCTTTCACTAACAGATGTTGGTCCAATAAAAGATATTACCTCACCTATCTTATCTCTCTAAAATGTTTAGTATCGATTAAAGTAAAAATTAAACACTCTGACCATTTTTGACCTGGAAAAGGAGGTCAACTAGTGGTTGTTTCGTTTTCAATTTTCAGTGTATCATTTCATCAGGGTAGGAAAGGGGTTGAAGAGAAGGAGAGGAGTAGGACTGACCTAAAAAAAAAAAGGTTAGGATGGATAATGGGAAGGTCAGGTGGGTGTGAGGGCAGAAGGAGGTGGAGGACAGAGCCCTCACCAGGTCCCAGTACCACTCCAGTATATGGTAGCACTTTTCAGTGTTTGCAGAGCAAAAAAATATGGTTGCCTGCCATGACTGGGAAGGGTGGTCCCAATATATTCATTGGAGGAGGGAGTCTGGGACCAGTGCTCTCTGGTGCTATCTAAGGAGGTGGTACCTAAAGGTGATAGGGGTGTAGCCCTTCTGCCCATCAGAGTTGGCAGCAACAAGGGCCAGGTTCAGTATCTAGGGATTCCATTCCAATAACACAATGCAAAACCGGCTCGAGCCCCCACCCAGCAACCTGGGACAAATATATACCACCCCCGCTGGGCGCCTCCAAGAGGCAATATTTCCCCTCTCGCAAGCACAGAGTCTGAGTGTAGCAAAAAGCCTTTTAATAACAGAGAGAAACAATGTGGCATTATGTTGGGGAAACACCACCAACAGGATTCATAACACAAACCATGAGCAAAAAACCCACCCCAAGCAAATTGGGGCATGTCCTTTCCCTTTGGTTCTTGAGTCCAGCAACCCAAAATCACCCAAAGTCCCAAAAGTCCAACAACCCAAAAGTCTCTGTCCCTGGTCACGGCAGCCCCAGAGTTCAAAAGTTTATCTGCAGAGTTTTACCTCCCAACCCGGGTGGAGATTGGGGGGGGGGGTTTAAGGGGCACCTTACATGGTCCAAATCTGATGGCCCCACCTCTCCATGGGGCTCCGCTCTGCCAGCCGCCCCATGAGCTGCTCTCGCCATCCCGCAAACTGCTCTGCTCCACCAGCCGCTCCACTCGCCGTCCCGCAAACTGCTCCACCATATATCTTCAGGCTCCCCCACTACTTAACACAACACTCAGTGATTTCAGCTCTTAATAAGTTTAGCTCTTTTGTGATTTCAGCTTGTAGTAGGGGAGCCTCAGTGCTGGTGCACCATTAGCCCAAAGTGAATTCAGCTCAGCAGCCTGTAACTAGACTCCTAATAGAATCAAAATTAGCTCTGATATTCCATAGTGAAGAGAGGAGGAAGTGCAATTAGCATGTAAGGCCCTCACCAGGGGGCCCATGCCACCAAGTATCAATACCTGTTCCCAGCCTCTCTCAATTCACAGTTTTGGAACCCACGTCCCTTGCCTAGCAAGTGCTACTTAGTTGATGGCGAGTCCCTCCATCATAACAAAAGGCCAAGTACAGTTCCACTGTCCTTGATTCCCATAATCAGGGTAATAACAATTTATTCTTCCTGCCCCAATAACAGAGACATTGGGGATCCCACAGCAGCCAAAGTGACCATTTGGGCAGCTATGGCCCCATTCTAGGCGGGGTGGGTGTGCCTATGCAAATGAGATCAGCCCCTGAAGTTCTTTTCCACAACTTGCCACACCTCACCACCAGATGTCAGGGTGGAGCTCATCCTGACTCTGCTTACATCTGTGACCCGTGAGCCCCCTATCGGAGCTGCCTGCCCTGTACTGCCCACTGAGAGCCATACAACATTGGGCTTTCTCTTCAGCCCCCCATTCCCTTGTGGGCCCAGATGCAGCTGCCAACGCCTTATGTGGGTCCTGTCCTGGAGAAGTGGGACTGGGCATGGTGCACCTGCAAGTCACAAGGGAGAGGCAAGTGAGGTGCTTTCCTCAGTGTGGCAGGAGTGGGAGGAGTGGCAGGTTCTGTCTGAGGTGCTGCGGGAGTGGGCAGCTGCAGCTCAGGAAAAGGCAAGAGGCCCAGAAGTGCATCCACACCACCTTGCAGAAAGAGTGTGAGGGGTTCCTGAGGTGGCAAGCCAAGGCTAAATCCCTGCAGATTAGCCAGGCTGTCCCAGGGGACAAGTCTTCCACGGTCCCACCCTCTCCTCCATGACTGCATGCAGTTTGTCTAAGATGTTCCAGGAGACATGATCTTCTTCAATTCCGAACATGCAAAGCATGGTATGACACTAAGTAAGGGTATACATGTTGCCATGTTGGTCTTGCTGCTGCTACTCACCTAGAGGGCCATAACAGGCAAGTAGTCAGCTGTCTGACCACTGGTCCACATGCCAATACTCAGGTACACCCTCCCACCTTCAAGTTAGCCAAGACACCCAGAGCAGCACAGAAGTTCTGGTCTTTTTCACAAAATAGAAGTGTCTATGCATGTGCCACCTGAGAAGACCTCACCTTCCAGGTGAGAGAAAGGAAGCCCGTCCGTAGCCAGCATCGTTACATTCTGTGTCCAATTTCATGGCAGTAAGGTGCTTGTGATCAGTGTGCAGTAATTTGAGTTGCACCACTAACCTCCTCCTCCTTCTCACTATTAACACCACCTCCTGCATCTAACTGATCGATCATGCCTCAGGGCATATTTCTCTCCCAGAAGAGCCATCTGTCTCAGGCAAAATGGATTCTGCCTGTAGCAACCTGCATGGAACTTAGAGGGAGGAGCACAAGTTGCAGGAGGGAAAAGTTTGGAGGCAGCACTAGGAAGTCATCTGTGTGCACATGGCTTGAATACTAGCTGAAATTACAGCATCTCTGTAAATTTTTACTTCTCTTAATAAAGAGTCTGTTTATGTTATTACCCAGTATACGATGCATGAAACATTGCCAGTTACTCTTCACCAGGACAGGATTCTGGTTCCGAATTTTCTCCGGTCACTTCCTGGGGTTCATGCTGCAGAATTCATGCAACAGATTCTCCATTGAGCAAACTCAAGCCTCTAGAAGTGGTCTTTCTTTTTCCCACCATCCTAAACTGTTCCATAGAGGATTCCCACTTCGGAGCTGCCTTGCACTGGGGTCTGCTACTTTCACTGACACAGCTCTGAGACGGGGGTTCAGTGAAGGACGGTGCAAGCTCTTTGTTGCTTGTCCTAGCACTAGCATCAGAAAAAAAATTCCCCTCAGACAACTGCTACTTTAAAGTCCCTCTTTTCAGCTTGAAGAATGGGGATAGGGGCAGCCTTCACGAGGTGAAATAAATCAATGAATCATTGCTGCCTCACACAGCAGTGGTAGCCAGCAGCACAAGCTAGGACGAGCAACAAAGAGCTTGTACCTGCTTATATGCTGCTGGAATCCTGTCCTAACAGTCCAACTCCTCAGCCTGTTTCTTTCAGCAAAGAATAAGATGCTGCATCAGTGGCTCTGCAGCTTCAAACAAACCAAGTAAACACTCAGTCAGGCTGCAGCAGGTCACACTGTGGTGGGCAAATTGAATCAATCCAATTCAGTGGTGACTCATCCAATGAAAAAGCACACAGAGCAACATGTGACAAGAGTGACTGACACGACATTGAAATGGAATTTTACCTGCATCAAGTCAAAATGGAATGGGAAACTCTTAAAGAAAGTCAGAATGAAACAAAACAATAAAGTGAAAGTGAAATAAAATATGCAAATTTTTTTATTTTGCTTCATTCCAAATTGTCTTTGTCAAAATCAAAACAACCCTGTAAAACACTTATATTTCATTGAAATGGCACATTCCAATGAAAAAATGCTTCAGTAAATTTTTTCTGACCAGCTATTGACAATACAAGTTGACAGAAAGTCAAGTCTGTTGGGGTCTATAACTCTCCCTCATATTAAGATAATTGAGGAGCATCAAGCTCTCTCATCTTACAATTATAAAATTCTAGGTGAAGACCACTGAACTGAAATAAAAAGTGTAATAAATACTTAATCTAGAGGCATGCAAAATATTAGGAAGTGGAAGTTTTGTTCCTATTGATCTGTCCACTCTTCTGGTCTGTTCTAATCAGTTCTTCTGTCTTATATCATACCTTGTTTCCACCAATCCATTAGTGCAGTCTAAAAGAAATATGTAAGTACTGGCATTTTAATTACATTGTATACATTTAAAATTAAAAGTTCACATGAGATCTTTCAATCTTGATTTGTACCTTGAACATACTGGCTCTTTCATTACTGTGCAGCCAGCAGCCCACAGAAGACTAGAACTATTTATGATTGTTCGATCCTGTACACACAAAGCAGACGCAGCCCAGTAAGATTAGCCTGACTCTGAAAAAAAGAGATTTATAATAAAGTTGCTCTGAAGGGCTGAGGTTTGTTAAATGAATGAGATGTGTTAAATTAATAAGCAAAGTTGCAAACCAGGACTACTCAACAGTAGATATGTGAATATTTTTACATATCCATGTCCTCCTAGGATGTCACAGTTATCACTGGCTGCACATGATAGCCATTCAGAACTTCCTGGAGACAGGACAGAGCATAGATCTTCCTGCTCCAATGCCCCTACTTTTTAAGCTAAAAGACAATTAGGTAGTAGAAAGAAAACCAGTTAACAGTTCTGATTCTATCCAATACAGACTAGTTTTACACATACACACTACTCACTTAATTGTAATATCACATACGCAAAAAACAATGTAGTGGTGTAACTGACAAATAAGAAATTCACACAGTGAAGATGTTATTGGCCTCATAGTTTAATTGATGTATATTATTCTGCACTGATTTATATACCCCCTTTGCAAGTCTCTAGGTGCACTGCAGAGCTGCCTTAACTTTGTATTCCCTGGTTTTCAAACATTTAAGTTCAGGCACATGCCACATACTGGAAAAGCATGAGGACCTCTGGAAATTTTCTAAATCTTTAAATAAGAAACAATACACAACAGAATTATCTTATAAGTACAATGATTCCCTCCCAAATGCTTTATCACACTTCTGCCACACCAAGGATTCCATCACTGATCAGAAGGACTTTACTGGATGTCTGCAGTAAAGAAGACATCGATCAATATCAGACCCACTCTCTTCCTTAGCAAAGATTTTGCATTGAGCCAAACAGAAGTAGGGTGCATGGTGTAAGACAAAAGTACTGTCTTTATAGTGTGAATTCCAGTCTACTCAGAGCTCAGTTAAGATCAGCTAATTCATTTCACTAGAATATCCTTGGAAGCTGAACTGTATCCTCCAAGCTGAAAAACATACTTTCTACAGGAGAAACAAACTCTCTAAACTGTTTATCACAATAATCAAAGGCTGGAAATAGATTTAGGAAGAAGTTCTCTAGATTAAAAACAAATCAATGATAATTTGATTTAGATGATTAATTTCTGCACATATAGTCATTCTCCAAGAGTTAAGGCTGAAACTAGATGATGTAATATGATTAAAATATCACTGTAATGAATGTGGAATCAATACAAATTTCTTTATATATATATATATATATATATATATATATATATAAAATTCTAATACATTTATTATCACAATAATTTCACAAGTAACTGCTACTCATAGCAAAAATAAGCAAAGGCAGAGATATTTGTCACTGAGACACTTGGCTTTGATAGCCTCCATTTCCATGTGTTGACCTTAAAATATGAAAGCATTTTCAAAAAAACCCGGTGTGACACTTCCCAGAGGTACCTTTAGCATGAAGAAGCCTGTCTGTGCCTGTCAGGGTCAGCTCCCCAACCCTACCAGCCATGGGCAACACAAGCACTGCCCTCCATGCCTAGTCAGGCCCTGCTCTCTTTCTACAAATTAGTGATAGGCACATTCCAGCACTCAAGCCCTCTGAGCATCCCCTTGGAGTGACCATCCCCTGGTCCACTAGACACACATGATTCACAGACCCACTGCTCCCAAAATATCTGTACGCACCCGCTTACCAGTTTCTTTACAGATCACCACTCTGTTTAACAACAGCATTTAGATAAGTTTATATTGAAAACATGTGAAAGTTTATTTAACAAAGTATAGCGATTCCAGTCAAAATATTGGAAACAAACAGTTACATGTAAAATAAAATCATAGCATGTCTTCTAGAGCATATAATTAATTAACAAGATACTGTCTTGTCTAATTAAGTTTAGCTCACCCAAAGACTTTGCAGGTGTTTTCCAGCCAGGCTGGCTGGGACCCGCCTTTCATAAAATAAAACTGCTCACTGCCTGTCTCCTTGGTGAAGGGTGAAGCTTTGTAGCCTAAGTTAAACCCCCCAACAATCCATTGTTTTTACTCAAACAGGATTCTTCCCAACACCCCACTAGTTGGTTCCCCCCCCCACCCCCCATCTGCTCCTTCTGGTCAATTTTACACCCTCTTGATAAGCGTTCAGCTCAGACTGGAGATAGGCCACATAAGAACGTCCATACTGGGTCAGACCAAAGGTCCATCTTGCCCAGTATCCTATCTTCTGACAGTGGTCAATGCCAGATGCCCCAGAGGGGATGAACAGAACAGGTAATCAAGTGATCCATCCCCTATCGCCTATTCCCAGCTTTTGGCAAACAGAGGCTAGGGACACCATCCCTGCCCATCCTGGCTAATAGCCACTGATGGACCTATCCTCCCTGAACTTATCTAGTTCTTTTTTAAACCCCATTATTGCTTTGGCCTTCACAGCATCTCATGGCAATGAGTTCCACAGGTTGACTGTGTGTTGTGTGAAGAAATACTTCCTTTTGTTTGTTTTAAACTTGCTGCCTATTAATTTCATTTGGTGACCCCTAGTTTTTGTGTTAGGAGAAGGAGTAAATAACACTTCCTTATTTATTTTTCCCATACCAGTCACAATTTTATAGACCTCTATCATAACCTCCCTTAGCTGGCTCTTTTCCAAATTGAAAAGTCCCAATCTTATTAATCTCTCTTCATATGGAAGCTATTCCATACCCCTACTCATTTTTTTTCCCTTTTCTGAATCTTTTCCAAAACCAATATACTTTTTTTTAAAATGGGATGACCACATCTGCATGCAGCATTCAAGATGTGGGCATACCATGGATTTATAGAGAGGCAATATGATATTTTCTGTGTTATTATCTATCCCTTTCTTAATTATTCCCAATATTCTGTTAGCTTTTTTGACTGCCACTGCACATTGAGTGGATGTTTTCAGAGAACTATCCACAATGATGCCAAGATCTCACTCTTGAGTGATAACAGCTAATTTAGACTCCATCATTTTATATGTATATGTAACCCTTCTGCCCGTCAGAGTTGGCAGCAACAAGGGCCGGGTTCAGTATCTAGGGGTTCCATTCCAATAACACAAACGGCTCCCCCACTACTTAACACAACACTCAGTGATTTCAGCTCTTAGTAAGTTTAGCTCTTTTGTGATTTCAGCTTGTAGTAGGGGAGCCTCAGTGTTGGTTCACCATTGGCCCAAAGTGAATTCAGCTCTTGGTAGAGATCTTACATGCCGCCCTTTGGTGAATTACTGTGCATGTATCTGAACTAGGTATATGCATAGAAAAGCTGCATGCTTCCCTTCAGTGCCCTCTGTCAGGTGGCATCAAGAGGTATCTGGGTCACACTCAGCAGTCCACTGCTTCCACTTAAGCACCTAAGTAAGTGGGTAGATTTTCAGAAGAGTCTAGAAGTCAGCAGCTCCCACTGAGAACAAGGACACTGAGCATTTTTCACAATCTGGTCCATATCTTCTGAAAATAATAAGTCATGTCAATTTTTTTCCAGAGTTCCACCTTTTGAGGAATGTGAACTCAATGAATAATAAAACCCACACTCAGACTTTCATAGGTTGTTGTGAGTACTCAGGTTCTGGTAGAGAAGTGAAGACATCAAAATGTTCATAAAACGTTTATATATTCCTAAACAAATAAGGATCCAACCCTGCAGTGCCCAACAGATGGCCAAAAGGCAGCTATAAAGATGGGGATGGGATGTGCAGGGGGACAATAGCAGTAGAGACCCTGTGAAGGAGGCACCTGCATCCTCATGTGCCATGGAAGAGAGCACCAGGTGAGGGCTTCCCTGCATTGTGTGGGCTGCAGGCCTGTCTGGGGCACACTCAGTGAGTCTATTCACTGCACAGATCCACTGGTCCAATACCCACCTCTGACCAGGGAGAGAGAAGGAACACAGCAGGCCATGTCTGCTTCTTTGTCTTATGGCCTTAGGGTGATCATATAGCAAATGTGAAAAATCGGGAGACTTTTTTTTCCAGGGGGGGTATAGTTGCCTATATAAGAAAAAAAAACAATAATATCGGGATGGTCCCGATGATATCAGGAGGTCTGGTCCTCGTGTATGGCCTGTACTGGAGACCAGAGCTTGTTGCTTAATGCCATCAGAAGTTTTCCAACAGGAAGTTTTTCCATGGAAAAATGCCAATTCATTCAACTTGAAATGGTCCATGGGCTGTGTCAATTTCAGTTGAACTGTTGATGGAAACCAGGCAGGTTTCTTGCTGACAGGGTCACTGAGATCCCCCAGCTCCCTGGATGCCCAATTCCCTGGGCATGTGGCTGCCTGGGCAGCCAGCTCCCCAACTCCCCAAACACTAGCTTCCGGTGCTGACCAACTCCCCAGGGAGTCTTAGTTTCAGTCCCACTGTAGTGTGTGGGTTTTCCCTTATACTTGGCAGGGTCACCTGATCCTGGTAGCCAGAGGGTCTGAAAATCCCTTTGGTTCCTAAGTCTTTGAGGGGTCATTAGGGGAACCCAGACCTATCTATTCCACTGGGTTCCAGCTCAGAACCCTTAAAACAGGCAGGCAGAATCAGGCCTCAGCAGCTCCTGCTGCTGAGCCCTGATCTTCTTCCTACCTCCCTTGGTTTCTACAGGCTTCTCCAACCTGTAGATCTCGTCATCCTCTCTCAGGGTGCTCTCTTTGGGCAGCTTCTCAGCAGCTTGGTGGCAGGAGTTTCATTCTCCCAGCCTGCTTGCTCCTCTGGCCGCCAACCCACTCCTCCACTTCTCAGCTCTTTTATTCTCCCAGCTGTTATGAGGCTGCCAATCAGCACTGGATGGCAGTTCATACACTAACCCCTTGGTTATGAGGAATGCATGGGATATATACACCCCATGACAGAGTGCTGTATATTCAGTATGGATTGGGGTCTGCTGACACAAAAGGGACTCATTCTCAAAGTACCTCTGGTGCATCCACCCATGCATGCAAACAGGAATTTACACATGCAAACAGAGCAGTTATATACATAAATACCCACTCTGCCAAACGCACACATGTATTTGTGTGGTCAAATGCAAGTGTCTGCAGGTGCATTCATACAGGCCCGTAGAAAATTTGACTCAAGCATATTATCACATTTTTAATCAGACAGTTGCTATTAAAATGACTACTTAATCAAGCCAATATTTTATATAAGGTAATGTAACATGATACAGTGCACCATATGACTCAATGTGAAGCAACTTATACAAGACCAAAACAGGAAACGCTATGGAATATTCTGGTGGATCAGCAAGCAGTAATGACTGAGGCAGGGAGCATTTCCTCTGAGACTAATGGCTGATTATGAGAGTGGATCTTCCAATTCAATGCCAAGGGCCACTAATTTCCTCCGGTCGTTAGCTCTTTGGCAAAGAGAGTGTATGCACATGTAATGTGCATGTATGTTTGTTTAAAAATGCTTAATATTAACACTGTAGTTTTCCTTTCTATTCTCAGTGATGCAATATCTTGTATGTTGCTTCATGCTGCACTAAAGCATCTATCTAATTATATTTATAACTAATTTATCCCTAATTATTATCTTCTTACTCAAAATCATTTCAATAGAAACGTTGGAGTTTTCTTTTAAAAATAATTTTCATATCACTTGCCATGGGGCAAATCCTATTTAGACATTTAAAATGAATTTAGTACTGGGGCTAAATTCACAGATTGGGATAATTATGATCTTTATTTAATCACTGAATAGGTACAGTACTTACATCAGCAGTGCAAGCTTCCTACACACTACCTCTGCTTTGACTCAGGGGTAGTAGTCTCCAGCCCATTAATTTCTTGCCATCTGTGCTGAGATGGCCAACAGCTTTCTTTTTAAATGGACACCCATCTACTAGGGTAACAAATTTCTCTCTTTTCTGAGCTGGCTATATTTGAACTGGTGATAGACAGAAGAGTTCCACGTCTCATTACTAGTCCCCTGAGTCAAACAATTATCTTTCCATCATTTTGTACTGCTATGTTTCCACACAAAGAAACATCCAAATGGTCTTTATTTCAGATTAAAGGAACAACACAACAAGAAAGAACAAAAGGAAAGTCTCCATGAGTGAGCATACAGTGTGCATCTCCTCAGAGAGTCTATATTGAATTGAATTAAACTGACTGCCAATCTCAAAAGCCAGGAGTGGGGGACTTCTCTGCATTTAAAGATCCAAATAATTCTGAACAAATACTGTCAGGAAAATCTTAGTCTTGTGGATAGTCTATGAGCAGAAAAAAGACTAAATTCAACTGATGAATTTTTTTTTTGCAAATTATTTGATGAGTTATACAGACAACACCCCAGTGAAGTATGATATCCCCATTTTATATATGAGGAAACCAAGGCACAGAGAGGTAATGTGATTTTCCCAGGGTCACGCAGGCACTCTGGGGTAGAGCCAGGAATTAAATCCAGATCTCCTGAGTTCCAGTCCTGTTAGTTATCCCCAGGACTATCCTTCCTACACAACTCTAACTGCAAGTAAGCATAGCACACAGAGCTTTGCTTGAGAGTAGGACCAGGTATAATGATAGGAATGAGATCCTGTCCCTATTAAAGTCAATGGCAAAACTGCCATTGACTTCAACAGGGTCAGTCACCCACAGTTGGTAATGAGACCACTGTTCATTTTACACAAATCATTAAAAGGCGGTCAAATGTCAATATCTTTACTGACATGGAATGCATTGAACAAGTAACCAATTTACCCTTGGAGCTGCCCTGTACCCTGGTGGCCTTGATTCTTAATGTACCAGTCAGCCATATTTTATGTGCTAAAATTCTCCTATAGTAATTATAGTCAGCTGTTTATTGACAGGTTGAAAACACCCTCAGGCACATAACATTTTCTTTAATAAGCTGAAATTAATCAACAAATACATTCTGCATATGTAAACAAGCTAGTTACAGAAACACATCACTGTAACAATAATATTATCACTATAATCACTCAGATACTGAAAATAATGTAGGAATGTTCTGTATATTTCGAAGTTGTATTGGCCTGTGGAAAAACCATTCTGGATTTCAAAACAGAAAGATATTAATATGGATTTCCTTCCTTTGAAATAATACATCCCACTCTTCTAAAGCATTAATTAAAGCCCACTGTCCTTTACTTTTATCAGGCCAACTTAATACCATTTACCAAATGTTCAGGCTCTGAAAAATACTGTCATTTTGGGGCATGCTGTGGAGTTATTGTGTTGTCCTTTCTGTGTTTCCCCCTTCATTTCTTCCTGTTCATGCAGAAGCTAATGAAAGACAATAAGGAAGAATTATAACACAGCCAAGGAGAGAAACAGTACATTCAGATGGGTATTTCTGATTTTTCAGTGTACTCATTAGACTAAGGATGCCTGGTCAGACTTGCAATACAAGCAAAACCTTCTTTAATTGCATATTCTATTTGCCCCTGCTCTATGCATTCAACCTGCAGAGAAGAAAGACATTTAAAGATTACCAAGACAAGTTTGTAATGAAGCGGATACCTCTTTGTCTGTCCTTGCGCCAACAGCAGCAGAAGGGATACTAATTAGAGGGTGAATTATTAGCTTCCCATGGTGCACTGCAGGGGCATTAAAAATGAGTGTAGTTTGTTGCTTGCCTTTTAGATGGTTAGTACTGGTTTAATATATTCTTGTTTCTAGGTGAGCAGCAGGGGACAGTTTTTATTATTATAATTGTTGCATAATTACTGGCCTAAGGTTGCCTATTGTTAAATAAAAATGCTGAGATACTAATGTTTTATTGAACAGTACAAGTAGATAAAACTGTAATATATTTTCAATGAGCAATATAAGCTTGTTATCTAGCAGTTTGGTGACAACCCTAAGTTGTCTTGTGGATAAGTACTCTGATTTTTGTGGAGACTGAAAATAAAATGCTAAATATTTGTTTGTTTGTTTTGTAAACTTGGAAGCCAATTGATTTTAAAAATAAAATGGTATTACTTAAAATAATTCCAGACTAAGGGCCAAGTCCTGCAATTTTACTCAGGCAAAACTCCTGTCAAGTTAAATGGATGTTTTGCCTGGTACAGAGTGTGGAATGACCTTAGGACTCAGCCTTGTTTTTCCTTGACATCCCCTTGACAATGAGCATTTACTCACAAACACATCTTGAACTTTCCCCCCCATATTTTGCAGTGACATTTGGAACAGTCCAAAGTGATTAACCCGCAATGCAGATATGAAAACAAGCACTGTGCAGAAATAAATGCTCCCAATAAACCCAAATTGGCAAACTGTAACTTTTCCCCAATTCCACCGTAGCGAAATGTGAAAACCTCTAGCTTCTCATCAGACATTTCTGTGATGGAGAGTGTTTTCATAACCTTGAAAAATTAGTGTTTGTGACTGTAAACAAGCCTGTTTATAAGGGAGAAGAACTGTGTGATTACATGGGGAAAAGAGCTTTTTACCTAATCTCCTCAGTATCCTACCTTGGTTTCTGTAGGTCAGTGGTGGACAGACTAGTATGACATCCCACGGTGGATCTAGACATAGATCTGTGTGCCTAGCAACCTGCTCTGTACTGTAACTCCCAACAGATAACCATTCTGAAGTGTAAGGATCATATCTTGCCACTAGTGCATCCTCTTACAGAACCTTGAAATCTGTGGGAGTTTTAGGTGTAAATCAATGGAAGGATATAGCCCCTAAGAACATAAGAATGGCCATACTGGGTCAGACCAATCGTCCATCTAGCCCAGTAACCTGTTTTCTGACCGTGGCTAATGTCAGGTGCTTCAGAGAGAATGAAACTGAGTGATCCATCTTCTGTCATCCACTCCCAGATTTTGGCAGTCAGAGGCTAGGGACATCCAGAGCATGGGGTTGCATCCCTGACCATCCTGGCTAACAGCCATTGATAGATCTATCCTCCATAAATTTATCTAATTCTTTTTTGAACCCCATTATAGCTTTGGCCTTCACAACATCCCCTGCCAAGGAGTTCCACAGGTTGACTGTGTGTTGTGTGAAGAAGTACTTCCTTTTGTTTGTTTTAAACTTGCTGCCTATTAATTTCTTTGGGTGACCCCTGGTTTTTGTGTTATTTGAATGAATAAATAACATTTCCTTATTCACTTTCTCCACATCATTCATGATTTTATAAACCTGTATCATATCCCCCCTTAGTTATCTCTTTTCCAAGCTGAAAAGTCCCAGTCTTTTTAATCTCTCCTCATAGGCAAGCTGTCCCATACCCTTAATTATTTGGGTTGCCCTTCTCTGTATCTTTTTGAATTCTAATATATCTTTTTGAGATGGGGCCACCAGAACTGCACGCAATATTCAAGGTGTGGGTATATCGTGGATTTATATAGTGGCATTATGATATTTACTGTCTTATTATCTATCCCTTTTCTAATGGTTCCTAACATTCTGTTAGCTTTTTTGACTGCCACTGCACATTGAGCAGATATTTTCAGAGAACTATCCACAATGACTCCATGATCTTCCTTGAGTGATAACAGCTGATTGAGATCCCATCTTTTTGTATGCATAGTTGGGATTATGTTTTCCAATGTGCATTACTTTGCATTTATCAACATTGAATTTCATCTACCAGTTTTGCCAGATCCCTTTGTAACTCTTCACAGTCTGCTTTGAACTTACCTATCTTGAGTAATTCTGTATCATCTGCAAATTTTGCCACCTCACTGTTTACCCCTTTTTCCAGAGGATTTATGAATATATTGAACAGCACTGGTCCCCATACAGATCCATGGGGGCACCACTATTTACCTCTCTCCATTTTGAAAACTTACCATTTATTTCTACCCTTTGTTTCCTGTCTTTTAACCAGTTACTGGTCCATGAGAGGATCTCCCCTCTTATCCCATGACAGGTTACTTTGCTTTAGAGCCTTTGGTGCGGGACTATGTCAAAAGCTTTCTGAAGGTCCAAGTACACTATATCCACTGGATCACTCTTGTCCACAAGTTTGTTGACCTCCTCAAAGAATTCTAATAGATTGATAGGGCATGATTTCCCTTTACAAAAGCTGTGTGGACTCTTCCCCAACCAATCATGTTAATCTATGTGTCTGATAAGTCTGTTCTTTAGTATAGTTTCAACCAGTTTGTCTTGTACTGAAGTTAGGCTTACCAGCCTGTAATTGCCAGGATGGCCTCTGAAGGCTTTTTAAAAAATTGGTAAACAAAACAGCCCCAAGTAAACAAAACAGCATTTGAGCCTCTTTTGTTTCCTTCATAAAAGGTAGTGTGGGGGTTAGGGTGGGAAAGGAAGTCTTTTGTTAAAATTGGTGAAAAATAATTTTTATCAAATTTTGCCAAAAGACAACTAGAGATTTGGTCAGCATCACACAAGTACGTGTGTATTCTACAGAATCACAGAATCATAGAATATCAGGGTTGGAAGGGACCTCAGGAGGTCATCTAGTCCAACCCCCTGCTCAAAGCAGGACCAACACCAACTAAATCATCCCAGCCAGGGCTTTGTCAAGCCTGACCTTAAAAACTTCTAAGGAAGGAGATTCCACCACTTCCCTAGGTAACGCATTCCAGTGTTTCACCACCCTCCTAATGAAAAAGTTTTTCCTAATATCCAACCTAAATCTCCCCCACTGCAACTTGAGACAATTACTCCTTGTTCTGTCATCTGCTACCACTGAGAACAGTCTAAGGCCATCCTCTTTGGAACTGCCTTTCAGGTAGTTGAAAGCAGCTATCAAATCCCCCCTCATTCTTCTCTTCCGCAGACTAAACATCCCCAGTTCCCTCAGCCTCTCCTCATAAGTCATGTGTTCCAGTCCCCTAATCATTTTTGTTGCCCTCCACTGGACTCCTTCCAATTTATCCACATCCTTCTTGTAGTGTGGGGCCCAAAACTGGACACAGTACTCCAGATGAGGCCTCACCAGTGTCAAATAGAGGGGAACGATCACGTCCCTCGATCTGCTGGCAATGCCCCTACGTATACATCCCAAAATACCATTGGCCTTCTTGGCAACAAGGGCACACTGTTGACTCATATCCAGCTTCTCGTCCACTGTAACCCCTAGGTCCTTTTCTGCAGAACGGCTGCCGAGCCATTCGGTCCGTAGTCTGTAGCGGTGCATTGGATTCTTCCATCCTAAGTGCAGGACTCTGCACTTGTCCTTGTTGAACCTCATCAGATTTCTTTTGGCCCAATCCTCCAATTTGTCTAGATCCCTCTGTATCCTATCCCTACCCTCCAGCGTATCTACCTCTCCTCCCAGTTTAGTGTCATCTGCAAACTTGCTGAGGGTGCAATCCACACCATCCTCCAGATCATTTATGAAGATATTGAACAAAACCGGCCCGAGGACCGACCGTTGGGGCACTCCACTTGATACCAGCTGCCAACTAGACATGGAGCCATTGATCACTACCCGTTGAGCCCGACAATCTAGCCAACTTTCTATGCACCTTTTAGTCCATTCATCCAGCCCATACTTCTTTAACTTGCTGGAAAGAATACTGTGGGAGACCGTGTCAAAAGCTTTGCTAAAGTCAAGGAACAACACGTCCACTGCTTTCCCTTCATCCACAGAGCCAGTTATCTCGTTACAGAAGGCAATTAGATTAGTCAAGCATGACTTGCCCTTGGTGAATCCATGCTGACTGTTCCTGATCACTTTCCTCTCCTCTAAGTGCTTCAGAATTGATTCCTTGAGGACCTGCTCCATGATTTTTCCAGGGACTGAGGTGAGGGTGACTGGCCTGTAGTTCCCAGGATCCTCCTTCTTCCCTTTTTTAAAGATGGGCACTACATTAGCCTTTTTCCAGTCGTCCGGGTCTTCCCCCGATCGCCATGAGTTTTCAAAGATAACGGCCAATGGCTCTGCAATCACATCCGCCAACTCCTTTAGCACTCTTGGATGCAACGCATCCGGCCCCATGGACCTGTGCACGTCCAGCTTTTCTAAATAGTTCCGAACCACTTCTTTCTCCACAGAGGGCTGGTCACCTCCTCCCCATGCTGTGCTGCCCAGTGCAGCAGTCTGGGAGCTGACCTTGTTTGTGAAGACAGAGGCAAAAAAAGCATTGAGTACATTAGCTTTTTCCACATCCTCTGTCACTAGGTTACCTCCCTCATTCAGTAAGGGGCCCACACTTTCCTTGACTTTCTTCTTGTTGCTAACATACCTGAAGAAACCCTTCTTGTTACTCTTAACATCTCTTGCTAGCTGCAACTCCAGGTGTGATTTGGCCTTCCTGATTTCACTCCTGCATGCCCGAGCAATATTTTTATACTCATCCCTGGTCATTTGTCCAATCTTCCACTTCTTGTACGCTTCTTTTTTGTATTTAAGATCAGCAAGGATTTCACTGTTAAGCCAAGCTGGTCGCCTGCCATATTTACTATTCTTTCTACACATCGGGATGGTTTGTCCCTGTGACCTCAATAAGGATTCTTTAAAATACAGCCAGCTCTCCTGGACTCCTTTCTCCCTCATGTTATTCTCCAGGGGATCCTGCCCATCAGTTCCCTGAGGGAGTCAAAGTCTGCTTTTCTGAAGTCCAGGGTCTGTATTCTGCTGCTTTTCTTTCTTCCTTGTGTCAGGATCCTGAACTCGACCATCTCATGGTCACTGCCTCCCAGGTTCCCATCCACTTTTGCTTCCCCTACTAATTCTTCCTGGTTTGTGAGCAGCAGGTCAAGAAGAGCTCTGCCCCTAGTTGGTTCCTCCAGCACTTGCACCAGGAAATTGTCCCCTACATTTTCCAAAAACTTCCTGGATTGTCTGTGCACCGCTGTATTGCTCTCCCAGCAGATATCCAGGTGATTGAAGTCTCCCGGCGATCCAGGGCCGGCGATCGAGTAACTTCCGTGAGTTGCCGGAAGAAAGCCTTCGCCACCTCATCCCCCTGGTCCGGTGGTCTATAGTAGACTCCCACCACGACATCACCCTTGTTGCTCACACTTCTAAACTTAATCCAGAGACACTTAGGTTTTTCTGCAGTTTCATACTTGAGCTCTGAGCAGTCATACTGCTCCCTTACATACAGTGCAACTCCCCCACCTTTTCTGCCCTGCCTGTCCTTCCTGAACAGCTTATATCCATCCATGACAGTACTCCAGTCATGTGAGGTTATCTCACCAAGTCTCTGTTATTCCAATCACATCATAATTCCTTGACTTTGCCAGGACTTCCAGTTCTCCCTGCTTGTTTCCCAGGCTTCTTGCATTTGTGTATAGGCACTTGAGATAACCCGCTGATCGCCCCTCTTTCTCAGGATGAGGCAGGAGCCCTCCCCTCTCACACGCTTCTGCTCGTGCTTCCTCGTGGTATCCCACTTCCCCACTTACCTCAGGGCTTTGGTCTCCTTCCCCCGGTGAACCTAGTTTAAAGCCCTCCTCACTAGGTTAGCCAGCCTGCTTGCAAAGATGTTCTTCCCTCTCTTCGTTAGGTGGAGCCCGTCTTTGCCTAGCACTCCTCTTTCTTGGAACACCATCCCATGGTCAAAGAATCAAAAGCCTTCTCTCTGACACCACCTGCGTAGCCATTCGTTGACTTCCACGATTCAACGGTCTCTACCCAGGCCTTTTCCTTCCACGGGGAGGATGGATGAGAACACCACTTGCACCTCAAACTCCTTTATCCTTCTTCCCAGAGCCACGTAGTCTGCAGTGATCCACTCAAGGTCATTCTTGGCAGTATCATTGGTGCCCACGTGGAGAAGCAGGAAGGGGTAGCGATCCGAGGGCTTGATGAGTCTCGGCAGTCTCTCCGTCGCATCGCGAATCTTAGCTCCTGGCAAGCAGCAGACTTCTTGGTTTTCCCGGTCGGGGCGGCAGATAGATGACTCAGTCCCCCTGAGGAGAGAGTCCCCGACCA
Source organism: Natator depressus (assembly GCF_965152275.1). NCBI lineage: Eukaryota > Metazoa > Chordata > Testudines > Cheloniidae > Natator > Natator depressus. The sequence continues at coordinate 18,060,062 of NC_134245.1, forward strand.
CCACCATCCGCCTCCTTCTCTTGGGAGTTAATGAGTGCACAGAATTTCCAATAAGGAGTTATACACATGCATTATCTAGAGGCAGAACCTGTTCATTAGGTCTTAATTCTTGGGTGAAAAGAAAAATTAGCAAATAGTTAAAATTGAAAAACATGGTGGTTCCTGTGTAGCTCTTTAGCTCTCTTAACAAAGCTCTTTAAATAATTATCCAATGCCCTTTTAATTGTTGGACATGTTGATTTCTAAAGATTTTTTTCATGGAAAATATGATTTGCCATAATAGATCTGAAATGAAGACTGCAATTGAGTCAGGCCACTTCCATGAACTTGGGTGGGCTTCAGAATCTGAGGTGGTCCAAAGGCTCATAGGATTGGAACACTTTCTACTGCCTCAAAAGTCGCTCTTTGTTTTGCTGTCCTTGGTCTCCTAAGGACATTCCTGCAAATCCTGCTGTTGTCATACCTTATTTGAGACTGAATATTACATTTATGGTATTTTGTAGAAAAAGCAACCAAATACTTTATCATTAGTAAAGCGACTTTTCTTTTAAAATTGCAAACATTGTAAAATTCCTTAAGAGAATTAAGTGGCTGTAGGTGGGCTCCAACTTGCATGCCCATTCAGGGCTAGATATGATCAGTCTCATGGTAGAAGGAGAAAGGAGAAATTATTTAAAAAGTAATCCCTGCAGTCCCACTGTCACTGACTGCAGGTTCCACATCAAACCAACTCAAACAGACATGCTACCCCTTCCCTTGCTGCTGCCCCTAATTTCAGTATTAATGGTCTAGCATCCAACAGACATAACTCCTGAACAGCAGCTTAGTGTTAGTTGCCAAACTGTTAAAATCAGTGACAGGAATATAGTGCTTGTCCCTTTAAAGGAGAAATATTGTTATAATACTAAGTGAAACAAAGGAGGAGGATTGAGCTGTTTTCCATCCATCTGCACCTGATGGGATATCACACACATACCCATCACTACCTTTCCACACTAAAATCAGTAGCATCACTATCCATTGAACTTCTTTCACCTTGACCTAGAAAATACATTACAGTCATTTGCTATTTTTGTAATGAAATGCTGATCTGTGCAAGCCTATAACCCATGCTGGCACATCTATACAATATTTTCCCTACAACTTGCTGCAGGTTGCCAATCTCAGCAAACCCATAATATTGTTGAACAATAAGAGATCACTGACCTTTCCTTCCTCTCCAATGGATGGGCTATTTAAAGATGAAGCTGCTGTAGAGATTACAAAAACTAAGGAACTGATGGCAGGTGTCACATGTAAAGTGTCATCGTATGGTGATTAGAACTGTGCCAAGCTGCCCGTTTTTCACAAACATCCCCATGCATATTTGTGAACCTGATTTAAGGGGAAATTGTCATATCTACCAGCAAACACAGGTTTTTATTTCTAATGTCATGAAAAATTCACCATCATCAAAGTCTCACAATAGCTCCAGGGAGATATTTCATTTTTGCAGAACATTTTTTTCTTTTTTTGTGCATTAAACGGCAGTTTTTCATCTGAGATAAAAAGATTTTGCAGCAACATGCAGGGAAAAAATCCACAAGACATTTTGCATTTTTGGAACCTTGGGTTTTCCAGAACTCTCCTTCACAAATGATTTTTTTCCCTTTCTGGCTATAATAATTTCATCTGTGCCCATCTGATTTCAAACAAAAATGGTCTTTCCCTGTGGCCACTAGCACTCAATGGTGAAACTCTGATTGACTTGTGCAGTGAAGGATCAGGCACTACTCTAGGTTTATCCAACTTTCACTAAGCAAAGCCAATAGAAAAAAATCAAAACACTTAAGCATGTGCTTAATTCCACTCCTATTCAGCAAAGCACTAAAGCTTAAAGTTGAGCATTTGCTTAAGTCTGATTGCAGCTAATGGGATTTACACACACGCCTAAAGTTAAGCATTTTGCTTAAGTACTTGCTGATTAGGGATGGATTGCTGAATTGGAGCCTAAGCTATTTATTTCTAATTTAAATTTGTAGCTTTTTCATAAATCTCTGGTAAAGGAACTGCGTTAAGGCATTAAGGGTAGACATTTCTAATTATATATCTTTACAATACAACTTTATAAAGTCTGACCTAGGGAATCAGTAACAGCTTTTCTCATGGAAGGACTGGATCCTCATGTACAGTAGTGTCTCACACAAATTACGGTTGGAATTCAGATGCTACATTAATGCTGATGTATGTGGCTTATTGGAGAAAATATGAGTGTAGGATTGCAGCAGGAAAAGCAAACATGAAGGTGTAAGATAAAGCAGACTTCCTTCCTACATACACCCAATATCTTCTTCACCTTGGCTGGTAGATTTTCTTCTTCATCTCTAAACATTCTTGTTGAGTGTGACTTCCAAGCTGACATTAACCCTCTTCACATCCTCCATCAGAATCTTGAATCTCATTTTGGTAGTGTGAAGAGTTGTTCTCTCTTCCCCATTGGCCAGCATTCCAACCCATACATCATGGCTGGAATAATCATGGTCTTATACACTTGGTCCTTTAGTTTACTTGGCATATTTTTATCACAGAGGATTCCTGTCAGCTCCCTCCATTTGCACCAAGTGCTTTCAGGCAGCTGCTAAAATACATATCTACATTCCCATCATGGCTCAACAACGAACTGAGGAATTTGAATTGTTGCACAGGCCTTAAACTCTATACCATCTAGTATTACTGGCTTCTTGTTGTCCCTCTCACTGATGCATTGCATGTACTCCATCCTTTGTCAGATGATTCATAAGTTGTTTTCTTCTAATGTGGCCCTTCATTTTTCTAGATCCCTTTCCAGTTCATATTTATCTTCACAGCACAACACAATGCTCCATGAAGCTAGGGTGACCAGGTGTCCGGTTTTTGACCAGAACACCCAGTCAAAAAGGAATCCTTGCGGCTCCAGTCAGCACTGCTGACAGGGCCGTTGACTGTCCAGTTGGTGCTGCCGTGCAACAGGGCTGGCAGGCTCCCTGCTAGCCTCCGCGCCACCTGGCTCCCAGAAACAGCTGCATGTCCCCCCTCTGGCTCCAATATGTAGGGGCAGCCAGGGGACTCCGCACACTGGCCCCGCCCCAAGCACTGCCCCCAAAGCTCCCATTGGCCGGGAACCGCAGACAGGGCAGCACACAGAGCCACCTGGCCGCACCTCTGCGTAGGACCCGGAGGGGGGACATGCGGCTGCTTCCGGGAGCTGCTTGAGGTAAGCACCGCCCAGAGTCTGCACCCCTGACTCCCCCCCTGCACTCCAACCCCCTGCCCCAGCCCTGATCTCCCTCTCTCCCTCCAACCCCCTCAGTCCCACCCCAGAGCACTCTCCTACACCCCAAAACCCTCACCCCCAGCCAGAGCACTCCCTCCCTCCCGCACCCCAGCTCACTGAGCCATCCCGGTGAAAATGAGCTAGTGAGTGAGGTGGGGAGAGCAAGCAAAAGCCGGGGGGGGGGGGGGAATGGGAATGGAGTGAGCAGGGGCGAGGCCTCAGGGAAGGGCCAGGGCATGGGCAGGGCCTTGGAGGAAGGGTGGGGCAGGGGGTGGGGCAAGGGCGTTCGATTTTGTGCAAGTAGAAAGTTCGCAACCCTACATGGAGCCTTTCTCCTAATCCTGTTTCAAGGTGTCCATTATAATCACAAATTGGAATGGTTTTAAGACTGACCCTTGATGTAGACCTACTCTCACAGTGAATGGCTCACTGTAGCCACAGCTGCTTCTCACTACTCTTGTGCTACTTTGGTACGTGTCCATGATAATCTGAATATATGTCTCCGGCAGATTGCACAACTGCAGGCACCACTATAAGCAATTCCCTGGGATATACCCAATATCTCTAATGTTAAAAATCTGGATCTGAATTTTGTGGCTTCTAGTCATTTGTGTTTTTCACTGCTTCAGCTGTTTGCTCACTATCCCTATGTGATTCAGTTTGGACAGTGGAATTAGACTGGTGCTGTTGTTTAAAGTTCACTTCGCTTTATGGTTTTCATGCTTTATCACAATATTGTTGCATTTGCCATTCTAGTCCTGACGGAAATTGATTAAAGCCAAATAACAGTATGTTTTTTTAAATACATGAAACCACCATTTCTATTCACAAAAGGTTTTATAAGATTTGTATTACCTAAGGGCTAGATAGCGACTTGGACTATGCACCCGCCCAAAGGAGTAAGACAGAACAAGAACTCTCCCTTACCACACTTCCACTGGCAACCTGGACCTTTGGTCCAGATGCACATAAATAAGTGGGACTATTCACCTGCTTACTCCTTCCCTGGAGCAGGTGAGCAGGGACTGAACAGATTTTCTACTTGCTGGCCAGAGCAGCCGCAACAGAGTAGTAATTTGATATAGGCCAGCAATAAATTACTACCTCCTGGAAACAAGGAGGAAGCAGGGAAAATTTGTATCTCAAAGGTGCTCTGTCATGGCTGGACATGGAATTGCAGGGGACTTCACTTCTTGCACCCCCTCTCCTCCTCGGTGACCACTTCCTTGGCCACATGATGGCTAGTCCCAGCCAGCCTCTACTCCCAACTCCCTCTCTAGTTCTTCTGTGGCTCATAAAATTCACTCCCCTTCTGGGGTAACTAAAGGTCCACCTTAAGGTCACAAACAAACAACATCCAAACTTGGGCTTGACTGAAATCTTCTGCTTCCTGGACCCTTCTCCTGGCCCCTGCACAGATTCTCTTGAGCCGCTTCTTCCCCAGCCAGATTCCCTTCATCTGGGACTCCAGGAGTTTACCTCTGGGATCTCCTTGCTCCTTCTAGGCCCTATCCGCACCCCCAGAAGCCTACTCTGCTCCCTGTGGGTCTCTTTCTCCACTGCTGGCCCTAACTAGGGCTCTCTCCAATAAGAGCCTGCCCTGCTTCCTGTGGTGACTCAGCCTGACTTCCTCAGGCCCTTCCCAGAGGGGAACTCCCTTTGTTCCTTTCTCCAGGGTCTTCCTTCTTCTACTGCATTCCCAGGTCTATTTAAGTAGTGCTCACCCTGCTTCACCACCAAAGCTTGGATCAGTCTTTCTAATTAAGTCCCATTACACACAGCTGGGGTCACTAATTAGGCCCTGGTGCCAGCTCATCAGTGAGGCTGAAGGATAGCTGCTAGGCCATGGGCAAGGCTGAACCCATCTTCCCTAAAACCAGTGGGTTTGTGCTTGGCACAGCTCCACTGCCACAACCTGTGCTACTGCGGCTACACTGCTATTCATACTCGCGCTAGCTTGAGGAGAGGTAGTGCAAGCATGGGCACACAAGCATAGGAATCACACACCTCGCTCACAGTGGAGGCATACTCCTAGACAGGCCCAGATTAACCTATATGCTCTTGGTGCACTTGCACAGGGCCCCATCTCGGGGGGGCCCTGACCACCAGATTTGGGTGGGTGATGTTAAAACCTATCACACTGAGTCACAGCGCCACTCAGTTTTGGCCCAACTGCCCCTGCATCATGATAGGGGAGTGTCCGGGCCAAATTTCAGTTAAGGTGGGAGGCCCCCAGTTCGCATCGTGCACAAAGCCCCAAAAATTCTTTAATCTGGCACTGGTTTCAGATACTCATATGCCCTCCCCCTCCCCCATACCATAGTATCTCACAATCTTTAAAGTATTTTTCCTCAATCTAGCCTTAAATTAGAGGTCTAAACTCCTCGGCATTATCTCTTTGGTAATTCATTGAAATTCTGTTACTTGGACTATTCAGGGTGAGGTAAAGATTTAGGGCCAGATTTTAGAAACTATTTAGATGCCTAAAGATGCAGATAGGTGCCTAAGGAATTTTCAAAAGTGTTTAAGTGAGACAGGCACCTAACTCCTATTGACTTTCAATGGGAGTTAGGCACCTAACCTCCTTTTTTTTTTTTTTCCAGCACATAAAATACCTTTGTAAACCTGGCCCTAAAACCCTGTTCTTGAAACAGGGCCCACCCACACAAACCTAGGTGCAGGACTGGGGCAACTTGGCAGCCTTAGTTCTGAATTTTCTGACTTTTATCAGTTTAAAGGAAACCCCTAGTAATATTGAAACATAATTTTGCTGTGTTCATATTTCTACTGTGTCATTTACTTTAAGAAGAAGTTAGAAGTCAATAGAGTGGTTTGTCGTGAGAGGTTATCGTGGCCCTCTCAGCTGGGGTGCTTTCTAATATGCTTTGTCTCTATTGGTACTAATACACATTCCTTAAATAAGTACATTAATCAACATAAGAAAGAGTTTTAACCACAGCCATGCATCAATGTAGTTAATAACAATTTGCGCTACATGCTGTCTGTTATAAATATTATGACAACTGTTCTTGCGATCATTATTTCTGCGAAAGGAAAGAGCAATCTCTGCCTCAGCATGACGGAATGGGATTGAATGGCACCTTAAAGGTCTCATTGTGTAAGCCTCACTGAATTTGTCTTCGTTATACAATTTAGAACCTAAGGAATTGCCCAAAGCAAGGGTAACCAAGGCTTAAAGAGTGACTGCATAAGCAAAATGACACATGAATATAACCACTGTGATAAAGAGTATACAGCAGCACTTGGAACCAGTTCATTTAAAATAGGAAGGGAAAGAAAATTTCCTCATATCCCTTGTCATTCTTTTTGTAATGAAGTGGTCACTACAAGGGGGATCCTTTGACTACTGTTTGAAAGTGTCCATTACTCTGCAGTTTGTGCTAGGGAGAAGGAGATGCAGGATTAATTTGGAAATGGAAATCCATTCTCTGGGAGACCTCAATGTCAATCCTTAGTGGGCCTTCCTTCTACAACAGGCAAAGTCTGCATGTCCTAATGGCAAGGCCCTGCAGATGCACAGCTTGAGCTTCCACCCCAAACACAATTACAGTGGAAAGCTCACCCATGAATTAAAGAAGATACATGGGGGGTGAATAAAACTAATATCAAAATACAAAGTGTAAGGCAATAAAACATAAAGGGCCTGATTCTCTTTTCACACTAAGGTAAGTCAAGACTAACTCCAGTGAGGTAAATGGAGTTACCATGGTGTTAAACTGGTATAAGTGAAATTAGAATCAGGCCAATAGATCTCACATAGAAATCCTGCACCCTTTTTACAGCACCATCTAGTGAATGGAAAGGGCAAAATTTATTTAAATTATTGAGAGTTTTGCCACAAACTTCAATGGGAGCAGGATCAGGGCCCAAAGTGCTATCTAAAATGTTCAATGAAAAATATTAAAATTCTATTTGATGTAGCTTCAGTCCAAGAGAACTTGGATTTATGTTGGAATGCACTGTCAGAGGACCTTTCAGTGACAATGGAGAGAGTAGGAGTCACATTTAGATTAAATTAATCAATAGGTAGAGTGTGATTATGATCACTATGATCAACAATATTATTGAAAGGTATTCCCTGGATCTTTCATCTTGCCTGGTGCTGCAGCCTAAGCGGTCTGCTATTTCCAGCAATGAATGACATCAATTCCTGACTGGGACTGTACTCAAGCATCTAACCTGAGACATTACCCATGCACCTGCAGCCACACTGCTCTTTTTAGCATGCTAACTCAAGCAGAGCAGTGAAGACAACACAACATGAGCTTCAGAAAGGGCTAGAAGACAAACAGGTCCAGCCTGAAGCTCACACTCTGAATCTCATGCTGTACTGTCAAACTAGTTCAGCCTGGCTAGCCTGTACACAGCTTTTGCTGTGAAGACATACCTGTACCTGGGAAAAGAACACAGCATCCAATCAAAACAACTTGAATTTCAAACTGGGAATACTGAAGCAATACTCACAAGTAACTCACATGCTGACATACGTTCATTTAAAACATCCAAATAAGTTCAAATGAACAAGTAGAACCCCTAATCTGTTTGTAAACAACTCAGAAACAGAAAAAAGGACTACATTTAACAAACTGTTTGCTGAAACTAGCTGATCCAGCTCTGCTTGAAGTTGTAACTAATGTTAATGAGTTTTGAGGGACTTCATTGGTCCTTCAACTATAATTTAAAAAGCATTCAGACACCACAGTGACGTCTATGGTATAAAAACCTGAATAAAATAGAATAGAGAGAAAAATAGCACCTGGTTGCAATTTTGGAGATTAAGCACGATAGGGCCGGAGTTGTAATTCACATAATTTGTTATTTCAGTGCAAGTCTGCACATGGACACTCTTATTTCACAAAAAAAGTTTCCTATTTCAGTTTAGCTTCAATTGATAATTAAGATGTTCACACATAGACTTGCACCAAAATTACAAAAAATTGAAGATTAAAACTGGTTGTTATTTTGATGCAAGTTTGTGTGTACACCAGTTCTCATTTATAATAAGGCCTCTTATACTACTCTGCTAAAGAATCAAGGCCTATAGTGTATGTTAGGTTTCTAATATAGTAGGACAGTTCCAGGTTTTCATATAAGGGTCTGTAGAAATTTGCAACTTGATTTAATAGCGTTCACATGCCTAGTATTCTCATAAAATCCTAAATTTTATTGCTGCTGAATTAAACCATGATCTAAAATTCTGTGCAAATTCACTCAGAAAAGTCTACACCTTAAACCTCAGTGACATTCTCTTTTCCATACTTTCAATCTATCAGTAAAAAGCAAACCTAGAAAGAAAGCAGCTCACGTAATCTAGCAGTCAGGGGCTGTAAATTTATGTCTTGAGATGTGCATTGCAGCTAGTCCTAGACTTTGACTTCGTGTATGTACCCTATACAGAAGGCTACTATTGCTAGAAAGCATTCCATCTCTAGATAGGTCTCGAGATGTAAAACAATAATATATTGATTCTGTTGCCCTCAGAGACACCGAATTCAAATTCCAGCATGACTCGTCAGGCTGCTGTGCAAAATAAGGGTAAAATCTTACCATCGGATCCATGAGGCAACTTTAAAATTCACTATCAACATTACAACTTAGTTTCAATGCAGAAACATTGCTCCTATGCTATTGGGTCAAAAACGGGTGTTTGTCTCAGTGCACACAAATATTAAATCTACCATTACAACTTTAAAACTCATGTTGGAGATAGCATGAGTATGTCTGCTTGAGCTGGGAATCACAAGCCCAGCTCTAAGTGTAGATGTAGTCTCAGAGTGGTAACTTACAATTTTAACTTACACCACAAAAACCTCAGTGTATTCCAGCTATGAGGTGGAGGAACTAATGTAGAAGATATAAACCAGTAAGATTTTAGATGAAGATAAAAACAGACACACGTATCTCTAAAAAACACATAAAATAGCAAACAATCCATAACCATCATCGAAAAAGAAAAGGAGTACTTGTGGCACCTTAGAGACTAACAAATTTATTTAAGCATAAGCTTTTGTGAGCTACAGCTCACTTCATCGGAGAAGTGAGCTGTAGTTCACGAAAGCTTATGCTCAAATAAATTTGTTAGTCTCTAAGGTGCCACAAGTACTCCTTTTCTTTTTGTGGATACAGACTAACACGGCTGCTACTCCATAACCATCATGTTAACGCTGGATGTTCCCTGGAGGATATGTTTCTCAAAACCGTTATATTCACGGCATATAAACAGAGAAATTAGATTTTTAAAATGCATAAAAATACTCTTGCTGGAAGGTTGCAACGTTAATACAACTTTAGTTGTTAGAATTATGAATGATAATACACAAGAACCTCAAAACAGAGAGAGACAAAGCAGGTTGGTCCCTAAAATAGAAAGATAAAACTTAATCCATCTTATTCTAACATGCTCTCTGTAGACCAATTGCTCTAGACCCAAATTGCACGTCTCCCTTCAAAGCTCCCTAGCCTGCAAGCCGGAGCAGGAAAAGCCCTGAAATTTCGGTTTGTCTACACCTAGAGCGGAGGGCATGATTCCAAGCACAAGTAGACTAACTCATGCTAGCACTCATCCAGCTAGCATGCTAAAAATAGTAGTGTAGCCGCGGTAGCACAGGCAGTAGCAAGTGGCAGCATGGGCTAGGGTGACCAGATAGCAAGTGTGGAAAAATCAAGACTGGGGGACAGGGGAGGAGGTAATAGGCACCTATATAAGACAAATTTCCAAATATTGGGACTGTCCCTATAAAATCAGGATATCTGGTTACGCTATTTTCATGTCAGATTACAGGAAAACACTCCCATGTCTTCTCACCAGTACAGAAAAGTGACACAAAATTCGCCTATAGAGCCTGATTCTGTTACACTAAAGTTTTTTACATTGTTATGGTTCCTTAAAGTGGGTGGAAACAGGCCACTGAGAGTAAGCCCTGCTCAAAGGGCCTCCCGAGCAAATGAAGAGCTGGCATAAAGGCTTTCCACTCTCAGGCCCCAGTGTAGATGATGAAAAAGGAGGCATGGTAGGTGTGGCACTGGATTGAACTGTGCTTTGGCTATTCTCTGTTTCTCGAGGCTCACTGGGGGCCTATGAGAAGCAAAGCATAAGTTAGAGCAGCCTAAGTAGGGTGCTGGCACTTTCCTATATGGCCCCAGAATATGGGAAATAGAAAGGTCACCTAAAGCCCTAAGCACAGGAACAAAGGTAGCCCCATATCTGTGGACTCTGAGGTGCTGCATTAACTATTTTTGTCCATCTAACACAAAGTGCACTTTAGTGGCCTTATTCCCACTGTCTAAAGAGGCTGTAAAGATATTTGCATACCTTTTAAGGCCCCTTTAGATGACCAGAGCTATGAAAAGGGGCTTCAGTAGACATGAGAAACAGGCCTTTACGGTGCATTTTGTGCTAGACTGGCAAAAATTGTCATTGCAGCACCCCTGAGTCCACAGATATGAGGCTAAGTATTGGATGTACATACCGCTCTGTAAACCTCTTCTGCAGCCAGAACTGCAACACACAGATTCAAGCGGCAAGCAAAGGAGGTATTAAGATGAGTTATGTTGGCCTGATGATGATGTGGAGAGATCCACAGGCAATGGGGACTCAACAGGAAGGTTTCACCCTCACAGAACATGTAGCAAGCAGCTAGGCTTGAAAAGACAAAGAGGGCTCTTGATTTCTGGCAACAGTGGAGCCATTGCTGCTGAGTAGGAAATAAGAAGAAAGATAAAACATCAAGTCCACATCACTCATCCATGTCACTGTAATCCACCCAGTAGCTTTGTCATCAGAGCACTGCTTTCAGGAAGCTTATGGCAGTTTTGCAATGCTTCGAAAAAAACCAAAACTCTGCATTAAAAAAAACATAAGAGGAGCAGAGGGTTGTTTTAAGGTTAAGTTCATTAATATAAAGAAGCTAACAAAAATCGCATTGCAAATCTGCTACTTCTGCATTTTTGTTAGTCTTTCATGTTTATTAAAGCAATATACTTACAATTTCAGTCAAACATAATATTCAAATTTATTTAAATATGTCAAGTAATAAAGGCTTTTCTGTTTTTGTTTCCCTGTTTAATTAAAGAAGATATTTAATATCATTTGGGTTATTTGTAAGGCTGTTGGCCTGCTTTTCTTTTTAAAGTCCTCGACTCATGGATCACTAATGATGGCATTTTCACCAACTGACAATGACGTGCTAAATTAGTCCATACCCTTTTGGCTATTTAACAATGAGCATTAACTATTAAACTTTAAAATAAAATACTATAATTGATACAAGGATAGGACTTTTTGGGGAAAGATAATTAGGAGAGGAATGAGGACACTTTAATGCTGAATTTTTTAATAAAATGTATGGAAAATTAAACATGTAAAACATGACAATCAAAGAAGCTGAAAAGATGCACAATTTAATAAAATATAAAATGCAAACTGCTTGTTCCTATTTCTCACTACAACTGGGAAATGTCAAGGAGTTTTAATGCTTCATGAGCCCATCAAGCTTTGAATGCACCAACTGTAACATTTTAGTTAATTGGCTACGATATTTTCTGTCTTCAAAGTTTTTTCCCCCCTCAAATTCTTTTTTTTTTTTTTTGAAATGGCAAGGACACTTAGCATCTTGCATGAACTAAATCACTTCCCTTCAACGGTGCAGGATAATTTTGGGGGTATTTTTTTAAGTAGGCATTTCAGAAAATATGTCAAAAAGCATTGATTGCTTCTGGTGTGGCTGACTTTTTTTTTTTTTGACAGATACATTGGCGTTAATGCAAGCAATGGTGGAACACTACATTCAACTTTGTCAGGATTTAAGTTTCCCTTTTCTACAAGGTTATATTAACGAAAAACAAACACACACCCCATTAGATCATTTATTATAGACATAAGCAGAGTCAGGATGAGCTCTACTCTGACATCTGGTGGTGAGTCATGGTGGGTTGTGGAAAAGAACTTCAGGGGCTGATTCATTTGCATAGGCACACCCACCCTGCCTGGATGGTCACTTTGGCTGCTGTAGGAGCCCCAGTTTCTCTGTTATTGAGGAAGGAATAAACTGTTATTATCCTGATTATGTGAATCAAGGACAGTGGAACTGTACTTGGCCTTTTGTTATGATGGAGGAACTCATCATCAACTAAGCAGCACTCGCTAGGCAAGGGTCATGGGTTCCAAAACCTAGTGAACAGAGGGAGGCTGGGGATAGGTATTAACACTTAGTGGTATGGGCCTCCTTACATGCTAATTGCACTTCCTCCTCTCTCCACTGTGGAATATCAGAACTAATTTTGATTCCATTAGGAGTCTAGTTACAGGCTGCTGAGCTGAATTCACTTTGGGCCAATAGTGCACCAGCATTGAGGCTCCCGTACTACAAGCTGAAATCACACAAGAGCTAAACTTACTAAGAGCTGAAATCACTGAGTGTTGTGTTAAGTAGTGGGGGAGTCTGAAGATATATTGCGGAGCAGTTTGCGGGACAGCTGGCAGAGCAGAGCGATTTGTGAGACGGCTGGTGGACTGGAGCGGAGTCCCATGGAGAGGTGGGGCAATCAGCTTTGGACCACGTAAGGTGCCCCTTAACCCCCTTCCCCCTCCCCCCCGCACATCTCCACCAGGTTGGGAGGTAAAACTCTGCTGATAAAAGTTTGAACTCTGGGGCTGCAGTTCAGTATTTAATAACAAAGGACTCCCTGCTGTCCTTTGTTAGGAAGGAAAAGGCCTGGGTAGAGACCGTCGAATCGTGGAAGTCAACGAATGGCTACACAAGTGGTGTCGGAGAGAAGGCTTTGGATTCTTTGACCATAGGATAGTGTTCCAAGAAGGAGAAGTGCTAGGCAGAGACGGGCTCCACCTAACGAAGAGAGGGAAGAGCATCTTCGCAAGCAGGCTGGTTAACCTAGTGAGGAGGGCTTTAAACTAGGTTCACCAGGGGAAGGAGACCAAAGCCCTCAGGTAAGTGGGAAAGTGGGATACCGGGAGGAAGCAGGAGCACGCGAGAGGGCAGGGCTCCTCCCTCATACTGAGAAAGAGGGGCGATCAGCGAGTTATCTCAAGTGCCTATACACAAATGCACGAAGCCTGGGAAACAAGCAGGGAGAACTGGAAGTCCTGGCACAGTCAAGGAATTATGATGTGATTGGAATAACAAAGACTTGGTGGGATAACTCACATGACTGGAGTACTGTCATGGATGGATATAAACTGTTCAGGAAGGACAGGCAGGGCAGAAAAGGTGGGGGAATTGCACTGTATGTAAGGGAGCAGTATGACTGCTCAGAGCTCAAGTATGAAACTGCAGAAAAACCTGAGTGTCTCTGGATTAAGTTTAGAAGTGTGAGCAACAAGGGTGATGTCGTGGTGGGAGTCTACTATAGACCACCGGACCAGGGGGATGAAGTGGACGAGGCTTTCTTCCGGCAACTCACGGAAGTTACTAGAATGCAGGCCTTGGTTCTCATGAGAGACTTCAATCACCCTGATATCTGCTGGGAAAGCAATACAGCGGTACACAGACAAACCAAGAAGTTTTTGGAAAGGGTAGGGGATAATGTCCTGGTACAAGTGCTGGAGGAACCAACTAGGGGCAGAGCTCTTCTTGACCTGCTGCTCACAAACCGGGAAGAATTAGTAGGGGAAGCTAAAGTAGATAGGAACCTGGGAGGCAGTGACCATGAGATGGTTGAGTTCAGGATCCTGACACAGGGAAGAAAGGAGAGCAGCAGAATACGGACCCTGGACTTCAGAAAAGCAGATTTTGACTCCCTCAGGGAACTGATGGGCAGGATCCCCTGGGAGAATAACATGAGGGGGAAAGGAGTCCAGGAGAGCTGACTGTATTTTAAAGAATCCTTATTGAGGTTACAGGGACAAACCATCCCGATGTGTAGAAAGAATAGTAAATATGGCAGGCGACCAGCTTGGCTTAACAGTGAAATCCTTGCTGATCTTGAACACAAAAAAGAAGCTTACAAGAAGTGGAAGATTGGACAAATGACCAGGGAAGAGTATAAAAATATTGCTTGGGCATGCAGGAGTGAAATCAGGAAGGCCAAATCACACCTGGAGTTGCAGCTAGCAAGAGATGTTAAGAGTAACAAGAAGGGTTTCTTCAGGTATGTTAGCAACAAGAAGAAAGTCAAGGAAAGTGTGGGCCCCTTACTGAATGATGGAGGCAACCTAGTGACAGAGGATGTGGAAAAAGCGAATGTACTCAATGCTTTTTTTGCCTCTGTCTTCACGAACAAGGTCAGCTCCCAGATTACTGCACTGGGCAGCACAGCATGGGGAGGAGGTGACCAGCCCTCTGTGGAGAAAGAAGTGGTTCGGAACTATTTAGAAAAGCTGGACGTGCACAAGTCCATGGGGCCGGATGCGTTGCATCCAAGAGTGCTAAAGGAGTTGGCGGATGTGATTGCAGAGCCATTGGCCGTTATCTTTGAAAACTCATGGCAATCGGGGGAAGTCCCGGACGACTGGAAAAAGGCTAATGTAGTGCCCATCTTTAAAAAAGGGAAGAAGGAGGATCCTGGGAACTACAGGCCAGTCACCCTCACCTCAGTCCCTGGAAAAATCATGGAGCAGGTCCTCAAGGAATCAATTCTGAAGCACTTAGAGGAGAGGAAAGTGATCAGGAACAGTCAGCATGGATTCACCAAGGGCAAGTCATGCTTGACTAATCTAATTGCCTTCTATAACGAGATAACTG
This sequence comes from Natator depressus, assembly GCF_965152275.1. NCBI lineage: Eukaryota > Metazoa > Chordata > Testudines > Cheloniidae > Natator > Natator depressus. The sequence goes on from NC_134245.1 coordinate 18,075,074, forward strand.
GCTCTGTGGATGAAGGGAAAGCAGTGGACTTGTTGTTCCTTGACTTTAGCAAAGCTTTTGACACGGTCTCCCACAGTATTCTTTCCAGCAAGTTAAAGAAGTATGGGCTGGATGAATGGACTATAAGGTGGATAGAAAGTTGGCTAGATTGTCGGGCTCAACGGGTAGTAATCAATGGCTCCATGTCTAGTTGGCAGCCAGTATCAAGTGGAGTGCCCCAACAGTCGGTCCTCGGGCCGGTTTTGTTCAATATCTTCATAAATGATCTGGAGGATGGTGGGATTGCACCCTCAGCAAGTTTGCAGATGACACTAAACTGGGAGGAGAGGTAGATACGCTGGAGGGTAGGGATAGCATACAGAGGGATCTAGACAAATTAGAGGATTGGGCCAAAAGAAATCTGATGAGGTTCAACAAGGACAAGTGCAGAGTCCTGCACTTAGGACGGAAGAACCCCATGCACCGCTACAGACTACGGACCGAATGGCTCGGCAGCCGTTCCACAGAAAAGGACCTTGGGATTACAGTGGACGAGAAGCTGGATATGAGTCAACAGTGTGCCCTTGTTGCCAAGAAGGCCAATGGCATTTTGAGGTGTATACGTAGGGGCATTGCCAGCAGATTGAGGGACGTGATCGTTCCCCTCTATTCGACATTGGTGAGGCCTCCTCTGGAGTACTGTGTCCAGTTTTGGGCCCCACACTACAAGAAGGATGTGGAAAAATTGGAAAGAGTCCAGTGGAGGACAACAAAAATGATTAGGGGACTGGAACACATGACTTATGAGGAGAGGCTGAGGGAACTGGGGATGTTTAGTTTGCGGAAGAGAAGAATGAGGGGGGATTTGATAGCTGCTTTCAACTACCTGAAAGGGGGTTCCAAAGAGGATCTAGACTGTTCTCAGTGGTAGCTGAATACAGAACAAGGAGTAATGGTCTCAAGTTGCAGTGGGGGAGGTTTAGGTTGGATATTAGGAAAAACTTTTTCACCAAGAGGGTGGTGAAACACTGGAATGCATTACCTAGGGAGGTGGTGGAATCTCCTTCCTTAGATATTTTTAAGGTCAGGCTTGACAAAGCCCTGGCTGGGATGATTTAGTTGGGGATTGGTCCTGCTTTGAGCAGAGGGTTTGACTAGATGACCTCCTGAGGTCCCTTCCAACCCTGATATTCTATGATTCTGTCACAGCTGGTCCCAGATAACAAATCCAGCCACACTACAGTATTGTTTTCCAGTCACATCATGTTCTTCATACTATTTCCAGTCATGATCAACCAACCCTGAGTTGGAAAATCATCTTCTGATACCTCTAACCCCAAAACTCCCATTGATTTCAATAAGACTAATCATTGGGTAAGGTACTATTTGCTGTAAGACTGGCCCAGTCTTAGCAAGAATATAATTCCTCCGCTACAGGGTATGAGATTTCCATTCTCTTCTGATAAAACAGAGAACACCAGAAGTGAGAATTTCTTACTATTTTGCCGTTCTGCTGAAGTGCTAGTACTAAATTACTAGCTATCATCCCCTGAATGGACTTAATTAGGAGTTGGTCTAATTAGGCATGGGATTGGCAAGCTAAAAAGAGCAGTCAACCCATCCGCTGGGAACAGTTACAGGACTAGCAGGAATTGCAAGGGAAAACACTGGCAGAGACTAGGGAAGACAGGATCTAAAGAAGAGGAGATCTTTCTCTCTCCTTCCCTAGAAAGTATGCTTAAGGGGAAGTTTACTTCCAATTGTACATTGCTGCAAAAGGCTGTACTAGTGAACTGGTGGAGGGAACTCAATAAACAACACAGTGGTGCTTACAAACTCATAAGTGTCCAGGCTGTTTGAGGTAGTCCTAGAATCACAGAACCATAGGGTTAGAAGGCACCGCAAGGGTCCAAGGAGCGGAAAAGGTCACAGAAGGATTTGTTGAATACCGAAGGCCAGGCTTTGACTGTCCCATTATTGGTACAAAACAATGGGCACAATGTCACAAGATTCTCCTTCCCCTGTCCCAAACTAGCTGTGATTGCATGTCTTGAGTACAAAGGGGTGGAATTCTGTGTCCAGCAGTGTGCCATACCCTACAGGCAATGTGACTGGGTGCAATAGGAGTATGGACAGGACAACATCTAGCAGTCAGAAGCTGGTTCTGAGTGGAACAGATACAGCACTTTCTAAAAAGAGGCATGAGCATAAGCATAACTTCCCTCCACCCCTACCCCCAAAGGCCATGAATGCATTCTACTTACCTCAGCACTGGAGGTGGGTGAAAATGTTCAGTAAAATTTTTGTTTCCACTTAAAAATGCAGATTCAGATTGACTGAAACATTTTGCAAATTTGTATTTATTTCACCAAATTGAGTTGAGGAAAAAATCTAAAAAAATTGAAACGTTTTGTTTTGACATTTTCTAAATGAAGTGTATTGATTTTTTTTAATTCAAAATAGCTCTTTTTTTAGACATTTCCTTCAACTTTATAAAAAAAACATAAAAGATCAAAAACTAAACTAAAAAATGTTTTGACTTCTTTAGTCACCAAAACTTTTTTGAGAAATGTTTATTTCAGGGCAAAATGATTTTTTTACATTTATTTTTCAAAACTGCCCACAAGCCAAAAAATCACTTATTCCTCCAGCTCTACTCAGAACTCGGCAGGTATAATACCTCTGGCAACCAGGGCTCTGGCTATAAAAAACAAATGCGTGTTTGTATAGATAGTATTTAATAGATGGTGAGATCACATTTGTCTCCAAATTGGAATGAATGTTTTCAGTCAAGAAAGAAAAAACAAAACAAAACCCATGTTCCTATTCTTTTCATTTCACCTGGTCTTGCTTAAGCCTCCTCTGGGAAAGTTTAGCACCTCTGTAGGAGACAAGGCTCAAGGTATGGTAAGAAGCGTTACCATTTTATGTTCATACTCTTTCAACAAGGAGAAGGATGGGGTGCTGGGAAAATATTATGTATCTTTGAACATAGTGATACTGCTACCTGCAGGTTAACTCTCATTTACAGCAAGGATAGTACCTACATCTGAGAAATAGTTCTTCATTTCAGGCCTGATACAAAACCCATTTAGACCAAGGGAAAGAATCCCATTCACTTCATTGGGAATTGGATCTGGGCTTTAACCCCTGATCCTGCAAAACACTGAGTACTCTCAACTTCCACTGACAACAATGAAAATGGATAACACTCAGCGCTTTGCAACATTGGGCCCTTTAGACCTAGATTCACTTCAGTCTCATACACACTTAAGGCTCTCCCACTTGTTTTCATTTTAAGCTATTGACATCAAAAATGCAGATTTTTTATCACCAGACAAGAGCTGTTGTGTGCTCAGTAACTCTGAAAACCCCACTACTTATTTATATTAATTAACTGAGAATTTGGATACCTAATTTTAGGCATGCAAGTATCATAATCTTAGCATATACCTATATAGATGCTATATAATTGGATGGGAATACTGCTTACATGTAAAAAGGAAAAATAAGGAGGAACCATGTCATTGGCTTCTAGCAAGAGATCCCAGTCTGGAAACCTTCAGTGGTCATCTATGGTTACACCACTGCAGTGCAAATGCCACAGCTTCTCACAAACTTTAAATAAATGGAGCACCTAGACACTAGGATAATGATTCAAATACTCTCCTGTATGTCACAGCTACTGAGGAACCAAAAACTTCCCCCACAACAGATGCATTTTTGAAATCAAAGAGGGTTTATTTACACTATAAATATCCCAAGCACAAAAGAGTAACCTTATTGATAATGAAGCCAGGAGGTCAGTTGCAAATAAAAGAGGTATAGATATTTATTAAACCTTGCAGTTCATTCTCTTTGAGATCTCATTTAAACTTCTAACCTACGTTCTAATCTATACCATGAGCTGAGCAAACTAACCCAGGCTGAAAGCACCTCTAAACCTGCCCTGGGGCAGAGATTTTTCTGTGCAGATTGCATGGGTGTTTGGGCTATAACAGGGTTAACTATGCAGTGAACACATACCCTGATTCAGATCATGACATCTGCAAGATGTGGACAAGAAAAAGCAAGCATACAGCTTTCTCTAATTAATTTTTCGGCCCCTCCCTTCTCCTATCTGAGAAAATGGGGGTACCCTTCCTTCAGCTACCCAGAAGTACATTTTAAAATTAACTCACCAATTTTACATCTAGCTCCTCCCCTTGCAAACAAAGTGCATTTTAATTAGACTCAGCAGCAGCTTTCTTATTTCCTGCTGGGAGTCAAAGGAACCCCACTCTGGACTGCTGTGTGAGCTCTGGATAACCAAGAACCCTTCAGAGGGGTAGCCGTGTTAGTCTGTATCCACAAAAACAACAAGGAGTCCGGTGGCACCTTAAAGACTAACCAGTTTATTTGGGCATAAGCTTTTGTGAGTAGAAAAACCACTTCTTCAGATGCATGGAGTGAAAATTACAGATGCAGGCATAAAAGAACCCTTGTTCTTACCACTGGAACTCAAGTGGTTTGCATACAACAGGCAAAGCCATTATATTTTGATCATTTAAAGATTAACCCATTCTTCTTAGTTTCAAAAGCAGATTTCCACCTTCATAAGTAGTAAAGATATTACTTAGTTAAAAATCATAATGAAAAGCCAAAGAAACCTTTTTTCTGTCATAAACACATATTAAGCAGATTAATGAATTCATTTTTCAACCACTGGTCAGAGAAGACAAAAAATCTGCAGTACATTTTGAAATACAAGAGTAATGAAATTACAGAGATAATTGTAAACAGCCAATTGCGGTTAAGGACTAAAAAGCTAAATGTTCCTATCTGGCATGTGAATTGCTAAATAAAATTCAAAGCAGTCACCTTTGCAAGAGAACAGACTTTCTATTCTGACCAAGGATAGATTGATTTTCCATATACTATGAACAAAATTTTAAAACTTGTGTGTCTAAAATTAGACATCTAAAGGTCTGTCTATAAAATGTGTTAGTCCTCACCAGTGGGATGTAAATTTTAGCCTGCACCAGGGTGTCAGGCAGTAACTGGCCCATGGGGGTCACTAAAAATTTCCTAGTGTGTGCTGATGTAGTCCCAAAACAGTACAACCTTAACACACACTAGGGAACTTTTAGTGCCCAGCTGCAGGGTCCATATGAGCCAATTAGTGTGAGACATGCTGGTGGAGGACCCACTGGTGTGGATTACAGCACTCTGTAGACCAGCTCTATATGCACAGTTTGTTACCTAAATACAATGCGTACCCAGAATTCCCATTGTTTTTAAGGGGAATTGTAGATGCTCAAAAACCTATGAATGTCAGGCCATTTTGATTTAGGTGCCAGCCTTAATTATCAGCATTACTACCAGCTCTGCAGATAATTATAATTTGGGAGGAGTGTTGAAGGCTGTTTATAGTTGTACATTTGTTTTTACCTTTTTACTTTGGAATAAACCTAGGAAATTATATGCATAAAAAGTAAACTAAAAGAGTGTTTAGATTTCAAATTCAAGCACTCAGAAGTTAGGAAATGCCAAATTTAAGTTTGCCCATGCAACATCAGTTCTGCTCATACTGCATCTGCAGTATGATATAGTTTTTAATTACATGGTAACATACACTGAATAAATCAGGGGTCCTGTGTGAAAATAGTATCAGTCGGATGCACAAGAAGGCAAAAATAAGATTGCATGGGCAACTATAAACTTAGCATTTCCATACTTTTGAGGGCTTGACTATGCAACCTAATTCATATTCTTTCAATGTAGGGTTTTTGTAATATACATATATAAATATAAATATACACATCTGTCATCCAAAACACTTGACAAAGAAACTGACATGACAGACATATTAGACTGGATATCACTTAATCCATCATATCAGTGCATCTACCTCTGACTATAACAGGGTTCAAAAAAGAACTAGATAAGTTCATGGAGGATAGGTCCATCAATGGCTATAAGCCAGGATGGGGAGGGATGATGTCCCTAACCTCTGTTTGCCAGATGCTGGGAATGGACGACAGGGGATGGATCACTTGATGATTACCTGATCTGTTCATTTCCTCTGGGGCACCGGGCATTGGCCACTGTCAGAAGACAGGATACTGGGCTAGATGGACCTTTAGTCTGACCCAGTATGGCCGTTCTTATGAAGTGTATACATACTAGCAACTAGTTCCTAAGTACTAGACTATTCATGTATGCATGAAACACAGTGGAATGGTTCCAAGAGGACTGCTACGTTCTGTCACGTCAATTTTCATTCACTTCTGAGAAAGGCTCTTTTAATGCTACCGTAAAGAGTCCTTATTCTTTGGATATAGAGTACTTCAGTTTCCAGGCTGTCAATCTTTTCTGAAGCATTGTTTTTGTTTGTTTTTTGAGAAAACACTAAAAAGAGTGAAACTCACAAAACTATGCTTGAATAAAGTTAAGAGTTTACAGGCTGAAATCCTGTCCTTGCTTTGCTTTAGTGTGCCTAAGTAAGGCAAAGGTTTCCTAAGAGTAGATGATTATTAGTATGTGTTCAGTACCTTGACAAACTGATGATGAGCTTCAACATTCATTCTCTCTGGGCTTTTGAAGATCAAGCCCTTAACAATATTAAGACATAGACTCGGTGTCTTCTAAATATATTTAAATATATTTGGCCTGATTTTCAGATGTGTTGAGCACCAGCCACTCCCTCTGAAGTCAAAAGAAGCTGCATGCATTCAATCAGCATATTTGATAATCAAGCCGTTTGTACACAGGTATATTATCTATGTAAACAGAAGTGGGCCCAGACCAGAATCCCATGAATTATACCAAACTTTGGGAGCTTGAAGGGAAAAATCCAGACAGGACCCTAGATCTACATTTCACAGCTAGGGCCTACCTGCCATCCTGTATCTGAACACACAAAGTTTGATGGAAGGACCCATTGGTAAAAACCCAAAGCCACATCCTAAACCAGTATAAATCAGTATAGATTAATTAACTTCAGTGGAGCTAGGACAGTACACAACAGCTGAAGATCAGGCTCCCAGATTTGAACCTACCATGGCTCTGATTTAGAAAAACATCCCTATTCAGGAAAGCACTTAAACATGTGCTTAACTCCTATTAAAGTCAATGGGACTTACATGTTTAACGTCAAGCATATGCATAAGTGCTGTGCAGAATAAAGATGGATTTGAGCATATGCTTAAGCGCATTCCTAAATCAGAGCAGGTGGGTCTAAGTTTTGCAAATTCAACTTCTCTAAACAATGTGTTTTACCCAACAATCCAGTACTTTCTATTAGGGCTGTCAAGTGATTAAAAAAATTAATCGTGATTAATCGCACTGTTAAACAATAATAGAATACCATTTATTTAAATATTTTAGATGTTTTCTACATTTTCACATATATTGATTTCAATTATAACACAGGATACAGTGCTCACTTTATATTTATTTTTGATTACAAGTATTTGCACTGTAAAAAAATAAAAATATTTTTCAATTCACCTAATACAAGTACCGTAGTGCAATCTCTATCATGAAAATTGATCTTACAAATGTAGAATTATGCACAAAAATGCATTCAAAAATAAAACAATGTAATATTATAGAGCCTGCAAGTCCACTCAGTCCTACTTCTTGTTCAGCCAATTGCTCAGACAAACAAGTTTGTTTACATTTGCAGGAGATAATGCTACCTGCTTCTTGTTTACAATGTCACCCGAAAGTGAGAACAGGCATTCTCATGGCGCTGTTGTGGCCAGCACTACAAGGTATTTATGTGCTTCAACCACCATTCCAGGGGACATGCATCCATGCTGATGATGGGTTCTGCTTGATAACAATCCAAAGCAGTGCAGACCAACACATGTTCATTTTCATTATTTGAGTCAGATGCCACCAACAGAAGGTTGATTTTCTCTCTCTCTTTTTGGTGTTTCGGGTTCTGTAGTTTCTACGTCGCAGTGTTGCTCTTTTAAGACTTCTGAAAGCATGCTCCACACCTCGTCCCTCTCAGATTTTGGAAGGCACTTCAGATTCTTAAACTTTGGGTCGAATGCTATAGCTATCTTTAGAAGTCTCACATTGGTACCTTCTTTTCATTTTGTGAGATCTGCAGTGAAAGTGTCCTTTAAATGAACAACATGTGCTGGGTCATCATCCAAGACTGCTATAACATGAAATATATGGCAGAATGCGGGTAAAACAGAGCAGGGGATATACAGTTCTCCCCCAAGGAGTTCAGTCTCAAATTTAATTAACGCATTATTTTTTAACGAGCGTCATCAACATGGAAGCATGTGCTCTGGAATGGTGGTCGAAGCATGAAAGGGCATACAAATATTTAGCATATCTGGCATGTAAATACCTTGCAATGCTGGCCAGAAAAGTGCCATGCAAATGCCTGTTGTCAGTTTCTGGTGACATTGTAAATAAGAAGAGGGACACATTATCTCCTGTAAATGTAAACAAATTTGTTTGTCTTAGTGATTGGTTGAACAAGAAGTAGGACTGAGTGGACTTGTAGGCTCTAAAATTTTACATTGTTTTGTTTTTGAGTGCAGTTATATAACAAAAAAAATCTACATTTTTAAGTTGCACTTTCACAACAAAGAGATTGCACTACAGCACTTGTATGAGGTGAACTGAAAAATATTATTTCTTTTGTTTATCATTTTTACAGTGCAAATATTTGTAATCAAAAGTCATATACACTTTGGATTTCAATTACAACACAATACAATATATATGAAAATGTAGAAAAACATCCAAAATATTTAATAAATTTCAATTAGTATTCTATTGTTTAACAGTGTGATTAAAACTGCGATTAATCACGAGTAATTTTTTGAGTTAATCACATGAGTTAACTGAATCAACAGCCCTAGTTACTATGCATAAACACAGAAAGAGCAAAATCTGATCCAAATATTTCTGAGATCATCCATTTTTTACAATGTATTTTCCCATCTAATGTGACATTACTTAAAAAAAAAAAAAAAGAATAGAAAAGAATATAAACCTCTCTGCAGTGAGGATGCATTTGATAATATATATACTGCCCCAGACAAGAACTCCTCTTTTTTTTGTCAGTTCAATGAATTATCTTCCTCATTGCAGATGTGTCAGATTCATTTTGTCTGAAGAGTATTCATTTGACACAAGCTTAAATTAAGACATTAGTAGCGAACATAGTGGTAATTACAGCTGCAGTGCATAATTCTACCAACATTATCTTTATTCTGTTTTGAGGGTCAAGAGTGAGTTCTATCACTTGTAAGCAATTATTCAGTGAACGTGGGAATATTGCACAGTGAAGCATTGCTATCAGCTGTAAATTGGATGATCACTTTGTTATTCAGATTGCTGCTTTATTTTTAATATTACTTTAATATATGCACTGTATACTATTATCTCCCCCTCCCCAACCCCTCCAAAAAAAATAGTTCTGGTAGGAATCTTCAAACATACCAGAAAAAATCCCAATAAAACACATGTAGAATGACTGATATATATTACTGTGTTTAGAGGCAGATGACACCAGCTGGCCTCTCACTTCATCCAACTTGCCCATTAAACCTGCTTCACTGTTGTGAATGAGTTTTATATAGCAGGGACTTTAGCAAAGCCTTGGAATCCTGTCAGGTTACACAATCATAACTATTCAATATATTGTGCATAACTGTATTGGCAGGGAGACAAAAGATTATTATAGTACTGCCTTTCATTAAGCAACTAAAACACACAGAGCTTGACTAAGTAATATTAGAGCCTGAATGATCTGGTCATAGTGTTACAGTTGTCTTTCAGATGCCACCCTAGTTGGGAAGTATTGATCTTTTCATCTCCACAGCTGCTAAGTCTCACCAGATTGCAGAATGACAAGTGTTAAAAAAAGAGAGAGAGAGAGAGAGAGAGAACAAAACTGTGAAATATGTGCAATTGATTAAGTGGCTGAAGCCTCCATGTTTGTGTTACGTATCGATTCTCTCACTTTTTTTTATTTGATTGATGACAATGGTGTTTCATGTCAGCTCAAGCCACAATAATATTTTACAACCATGTTTGTGAGCGCTGGACTAAATGAGAACAATTGGATCAGGAGGCCTTCAGTCACAGCTCCTTGATTTAGTGAAGCAGGAGTCTATCTTTATTGTGCTGTATCTAAAACTATCAGTAATTAAAGCTGAGTGCTTAAATCACTAAAGTTAATCAAAGAACATGTCCAAAATGCTTGTTTACTGCTAAAGAAGTGATAAACCAAGAAGTCAACCAACCATGTAAAGACAGTCTTTTGAAGCTTTAAGAGGCTGAGTGAGATTTGCTCTGTTACAAGAATGTAAGAAGAAAGAAAATACATGCCCATTTTCTTTAAACTAGTGCCCAGTGACTGGTTCCCAAAATTGCACTGTTCAGAAATGTGGAAACATCAGTGTTTGCATTTTTGGCACTGTATCCTGATTTAAACATTGTATCGTCATTACAATATTGCAATTACATTGTTCTGTAGGAATGGAAGACACCTCCACATGCTGATGATGGTTAGATTCTAAAATTAATATAAGTACAAGTGCATTAAGGACCTAACTAAACAAAGCACTTGTGTACTTAAGTTCATCCCCATTCAGAACAGCATCTGAAGGATATAAGGATATAAGAAGGATTTCTATTCTATATATGTTCTACCTTAAACATGGGTCCTAAGAATATGCTTAAAGTTAAGCATGTGCTTAAGTGCTGAATTGCCTCAAACCACTGGTGGGGAAAAGCAATATGCCAAATCTCAAACATTAATTTTAGTAGTTAGATATTATTAGTAAAATAGTGATGTGTAATGGTGTTTCTTTAAGTTTTAGGGCTTGCCTGCACGAGGGATTTAAACTGGGGTAAATCAAGTTAATCCAGTTTGGAAACGTTTACATATACATGATATAATCTATCATATGGACTAACTCTGCATTTATTTTTGGTTCTCATGTCATCTAACAGGCAGAAATGTCACCTTTTGCAATTAGCTTAATTATTACTGCTGCATCTGTAAGTCATGATGCAAATATTTACAACCCTTACAGGAGCCAACAGTCAATAGAGTCCAGCTGAGATTGACCTATTTCTCTGTTTCCTCTTGGCAGTTATGATAGAGGCACATCAGCATTGCTGTTGTGGAAGGTCCATGGCCCCTTTTTGCTCTTTTGGTTTGATATCTTGGGCACTTTAAGAACACATTAGACTCTCTGATATCTCCTTGTGGATGTCTAGCCATCAGCTTAAGCTAAACACAGATAAAACAGAGCTCCTAAATTCCTCTCTGCAAAAAAAAAAAAATATTCCCTGCTACGTCCTCAGTTTTCATTCACAGTTACTGTGAACAACTCCACCCTCCTGCCTATCACTCAGGCCCATAATCTGGGTGTCATCTTCAATTCGGACCTCTGTCTCGGCCCTCACATCCAGGCTATATCTAAATCTTGCTGAGTCTTTCTGCATAACATCTCTGTGATACGGCCTTCCTTATTCATACAAACAGCTAAAACTCTTATCCAAAGTATTATAATCTTGTGCCACAATTACTGAAGCATCCTCTTCTCTGGCTTTGACAAATGAAATCTTGCCCCACTGATATCTAGTCAGTATGCTGCTGCAAAAATCATTTTCCTAGACTTTCGCTTTGACCATTTCATGCCTCTCTGTGAATCCTTCCACTGGCTCCCCTTCTCTATTGCATCAAACATACACAGCTTGTATTTGTCTTCATGGCCCTTCATAAGCTGTTTGTATTTGCTTTCATGGTGTTTAAAGTCAATGTCTACCCTACCTTGCATCTCTCATTCACTATCAAGCTTGCCAGTTTGCCTTTGAGTGGCCCACAATGCCAGCCTCCATTGCCCATTTGTAAACTTTTCAATCACCTTTGTGCTTTCTCCCATGGTTGGGATGAGCTTCCATAAACATCCACAAACCTAACTCATTATGCTCCTTCAAAATCCTCCTTTAAACTCCTCGTTGTGTGGAGGCCTACAAAAAAGACTGACAATGGTTAGGCTGTTGGTATGCAGAGACCACTGCCTCTCATGCTCACCAATACTGTTTCATTGGTCCCTTGTACTCCCCCTCAGTCTGTATCCATCTGTAGTTTCTTGTCTTATATTTAGACTGTAAGCTTCTTGGAGCAGGGACCATCTTTGTCTTCTGCTTTTGTATAGCGCCTACCACAACAGGTCCATGACAAGGGGTCCATGACCATCACTATAGTCATACAAATAAGTAATAATAAATAATAAATAATTAGAATTAGAATATGAATGTTAACTTGTACCTAGTCAACCTGATTCTCTATTGCCCTGCCTGCACCTTGTGAAATCATTTATACAAGTGCAAAGTGACTGTGCAACACTACTATTCTTATTTGGTAGGATTATACACTCACTTTGCTTTGATGTACATGACAATGGAGAATCAAGCCTTGTATCTCTAGTCAGATCCACACTACCAATTCTTTTAAAAATCAATCATTTCAAAATATATTAAATAAATCATTGTAGTTTATGACTGAAAAACAATTTAGCTTATACTTTTTTCACTCAACTCTAGACAAAGAATGGCTTAATTTAGAGAAAATGAAGTTTTGCATGTAGTTAATTCTGAAAGTCTTCCAAGCCACCATTTGGGAACAAACAAGGAAGACAGAGAGAGATTGGCTTTGAAGGTAACACGATTGTGTTGTAATGCCCAAAGCCACTGATTCAGGGGATTATCACTCATTCAGGGTAACTTTTCTCATCTGAACACAGTAATTTGGAATTTGCTGATAGGGAAATATAGTTTTGTATTTTTCTAGCGTTTCATCACAATATGAACAATCAAGGTTTCAGTATGGAGTTCTCCCATCCTTCCTTTACCAGCCTTGTCATCTTGTGTCTAATGCATACGCCCAAACACTTACACACATGAATAATATTATTCATATAAGCAGCACTCACACATGCCCTCTGGTCATAGAAAATGGAAATGGGAGTGGCACTCTCCCATGTCTGGCTCATTAGCATTTGGCATCAAAGGCCAAGCCAGCCTTCAGAAAGCCCAGAATCAGGGTGGGGGCACATAAAGCCACTTAGGTATAGTTAAAAAAAAAAAGTGTTGTTGGGGGGGGGGGCACCAATAAAATGTAAAAATATTTTTACAATTTTTTTTCTTGTATTTTTGTCCTTCCACCTTCAGTTCTATGCCAAGTACATCTGAACCGGACACAAGGATCAGGGTGTATTTTTTTTTGCCATAGAAACCAGCTTGATAAAAGTCAGGCCTTGCACAGTTTGCCATCAAATACACTTTAATGCATGTGCATCGTCTTTTTTCAAAGCCAAATCATGTGTCATTTTGTAAGGCTCTAGTCTCAGTGCTACTGAGAGTGACTCAAAAGTTACCCAAGCTTACACAAACATACAGCATCTGTCACTCTACACAAGTGTATCCTACATGGAGTGTTGTAATGTAGCTAACCCAAAAACATTCCCCTCCCACACTCTTAACACAACCCTGATGAATTTGCAATGTCAGAAATGACCCTCTTGTATTATTTAAAGCTTTTCTTTTTAAGAAAACAAATCCAACTATATGAATAGTTTTTACATGGTCTTAAGGAATTTCCTCAGTTTATGTCAGTCTACCCCACTTAATGACAATTTTTCATAAAATGAAGTAAAGTGCCATAAAATGTTGCAAAAATACAAAGATACTAAAAATTTTAAGAGGGAAATAAAAGCAGTTTATTGATGCCTATTAAAAATCTGCTGAGTATATTATTTTACAAAGACAAAAAAGGGTTCAATTTTTGCCAGAAGAATATGACATCAACTATTCAGCATAATCTTTTGAATTGAAGAAAACATGAAAAAAAAGTCAGTCAACTTTTTGCTGAGCCTGGATAATATATATGTAAATCTAAACTATAACTTTGTTTATGTTTCATTGTCCATATAATATTGTTGGCATACTGCATTTCTATTCAACCCCAATGGTTTTCAAAGCAGCTGGTTGAACTTTAAGCACCTGATTCTCATTTACAGGAAGACCTCTTTAAACTTGTGTGGAACATTTCACTCCCACTTTAAGGCTCTTTTACACTTCCAGTGTACCGGAGAATCATGTCCTAATAATCTACTGTCCCTGTGACAGGGACCACCTCATCAGCTTTTTTCTTTTGCAGTGCTAATCACATTTGGCACTTGATATTGAGCAAGTATTAGAATATGGCTGGGAATACTGATTACCAAAGCTGCATGATGACCTTTTTGATTATATCACAGCCATGCCCAACTCTCAGTTGTGCACAGCTGGGACCCCATCACTTAAACACACAGAGAAAATCTCTACACCAATTATGTTCAATGAGGAAAAATTAACAGGTTGGACAATGTTAATGTTCCTTATAGGAAAGCAACTGCTGGAGGGGAGAAAGAGAGTGAGGACCTTAAGGAAAACAAAATGAGTTTCAGCTGCTCCCTCCTCGAAAGTGCCCAAGCTTCTCTTCTAGCTGCAGTTTATCAATGGGCTCCCTGTAGCATAGGGGTCTGACTGCTCAGAGCTCATAGCAGAATCAGAATCTTAGTTTGTATTTAGGAACTTTTATTTAAAACATAAACAAAACTGGTTCAGTCTAAATTACTTTGACCCATTGGTTGTTCATTGGTTGGCACAGCACACTACAAAATGCGTAACAGAGACCAAAGGCTGTGGATGAACAAAAGTAGACATAGCAATACGTCTTTTCCATCTCTAACTTCTGTGATTTCACAGTAATTTAATAATGAGTGCTCTGCCAGACAAGACATTTTTTGGTATGCAATGCAATGTAAAATGTACACCACCAAAAAGTAGACACAGCAAGTTTATTTACAAGCATTACCTGCTATAAATAACAATTACCTCCACTTCTCATAAGAGGACTGTACCTGGTTCAAACAAAATTGGGAAAGTCTGGGACAGTGCTAAATTACTGCAGTTTAGCTACTCTTTACATAGGTAAAGTATCCGACACAGCAAAATGACTGTGTCATGGTACAAGGCAGCTGTGCTGGAAGAAAAATGATATTTTAATAAAGTCACTGTTTAAAAGTATAATTGGATTAACGTGAAGCGAAGCATCCTAAATAGCCATGATATAGTTAACTATGTGTCTTACAGCTTGAAGCAATAAAAACAACTTTTATTGACCACATGTTAGTTAACCATGTTTTTTTTACCATACCCATGTCAGTAAAAATGTAATTGACTACGAGCTGGTATTTTCATGAGTTAGAGGAAAGCAGAAAATAGCGAGTAGACTGTGTTGTATCTACCTTTACCAATTTGAATGAAAAAACAGAGGATCAAGCTTTTTCCCCAGCACTATATTCTGACATGTTGATGAGTAACAAGATGTGAAATTTTAATTTTCAGGACACAACACACACATCTTTCAGTACAAGGACTCTCTAACAAAGCATTCTGTGCTGCTAGAAGAGAATGCTTTTTTCCTCTTGATGACCCAAAAGCCTTATCACTATAAATGACCCCCACAAGCTCATTCAGAAGGATCTCAAGGCCAGTTCTATAAAATGAAGCATCTTTCTTAGCAAAAAATCAAAACATTCAAGGTTTCCATATCATTTTCAATGAGTTTGTGATGTTAATTCCTATTCCACTCACTCCACGTGGAAAATTTAAGTTAAATAAATTTTCAACATTTATTGTAGGGTTTATTTCTACAAAACAGCAAGAAGCTGAATTTAACCATCTCCCAAAGATCAAACATCTTCAAATATTTGCTGGGAGTGAGAGGGAGGAATTGGAAAGCTCTCACACCAGATATAAAGCCGATAGAGGTTATATGGGATTGAATACATGTTGTGTAGCCTTATAGAAAACCTAGGGTTGTTTAGTCAACATGTCACAGATGCTATAAACATTCAGACAATCCTAAAGGATGTAACGATTGCCTTGTCGGGTATGTCTACACTTAAACTGCTGCAGCTGTGCTGCCGGAGCACTTCAGTGTAGACACTGCTGATGCAGATAGGAGGGGTTCTTTCATCAGCATGGGTGATCCATTTCCCCAAGAGGCAGTGGCTAAATTGGTGGAAAAATTCTTTCATTGATCTAGCACTGTCTACACCAGGGATTAGGTCGGCATAGCTAAATCTCTCATGTGTATGGAGATTTCACACCCCTAAGAGATGTATCTATGCTTATGTAAATTCCCAGTGTGGACCAGCCCACAGTTAAGCACTGGATTGGACTGCCAAAGATCTGGGTTTTGCTCATGATTCAGTTAGACTCCTTGTACATCTTTAATGAAGCCACTTAATCTCTTTGTCCCTCAGTTTGCTATCTGTAAAACAGCGATAATCCTTCTACAGAAGGGTGTTGTCAGTGAGTTATTTGTATATTACAGTGGTGGGTGTGTGACCCTAGGCATCCCTGTATTCACACCCTACACACTACTGCAATGATATTTGTTCAAAATATGCCTTGTGAGGTATCATATGAAAGCTAATAACTCACAGATTATTAATATAATTGTAAAGTGCATCTGTTAACATTATTTGTGAAGTTATGAATTGCCTCTGTATGATGTTACTAGAACATGTTTAAGTCAAGACAGCCCAGCCTAGGTAATGGTGTTGAACAGGTCTGTCCTAGACAAAGGAATGTGGGTTTACCTCATTTTACATATTAGCAGTAAATAAACCTATTAAGTTAAACCAGCAGGGGTTATCCTGTTTCTAAACTGGAGAGACATAGAATTAAAATGGCTCCTGAACCCCAGAGAGACACAGGAGACTGAATCCCCAGGAGGCCCTCCTGACTTGTATGACACAGCCATCCCTAGGGACATAAGAAACAGAGACTCCATCTTTATCCTTCACCTTTGGAGACAAAGCAACCAAGCGATTTGAACTCTGTGATGGATCCTGGCCAGGCTGGTCTGTAAACAGCTGGCAAGGAGACTGGGGATAAAAGAAACCATCTTGAACAAAGACTGTATCTTCCTAGATTAGACTTTTAGATGTGTTTTCACTTTTATTTTCCTGTATCCATCTCTACCTTTATCTCTCTCTCTTTTTTTTTTTTTTTGGTATCACTTAATCCATACTCTTTTGTTAATAAACTTGTTTTACTTTTACTATATACCAATTCAGGGCTGTATTTGAATGGATTGGTGTATTTATCCCCAATTAAATTAATAAGATGTGATGTACTGACTCTTTAACAGAGAAGTGAACGTAATATCTTCTGTGAATGCATAGTGGTAAGATCTGTGAATTGCAAAGAAACATCTCTGAGGAGCTTGGGGACTGGAGTCCACTGATTGTTACCTGCTAGGCAAGGGAGAGACTTGAAGATTTTGCTGGTGAGGAAGACAGACTGGCATGGCAGATTGCTGATAGTCTCATAGCCAGCAAAACTCACTTTTGCTGAGGCAGAGAGGTAACACAGTGGCTCACAGCTCTGGGTACCCCCAGCATCATGTTATAGAGTGCCATCTTAGTAGATAATTAAAAATGTGGGTATAATATAGACCCCACCTCAAGTTACCCTTCATAATTTTGATGCATTGGTTCATACTGGGAGTGGCTAGCAACAGCTGTTAAGTGTACCATTACAAAATACTGGAAAAATCAATTCAACATTTTGCATATGAACAAGACCCACCACATTTTTTCTAGACCCATGAATGCCCTGCCAAGCAATTCATGAATGAACTATTAAAAGAGGGAGTATGGGAGGGATATAGGCATCTCTTATAAGGAAGGGGAAAAATCAAATTGTGAGCTTTACAAAGTTGCTCAGGAAATTCCTAGCATCAAATTCCTAGATCTTTTTAAGAACAGTTTAGCAATGAAATTCTTCAGAAAACTACAATAGTCAGTGTTACAGCTGGAGGAAGGGTTTGTGGATGAGAACTGTAAAACTCATTAATAGGGCCCTACCAAATTCATGGCCATGAAAAACACATCACAGACTGTGAAATCTGGTCTCCTCCCGTGAAATCTGGTCTTTTGTGTGCTTTTATCCTATATTATACAGATTTCACCAGGGAAGACCAGCATTTCTCAAATTGGGAGTCCTGACCCAAAAAGGAGTTGCAGGGGGTCACAAGGTTATTTTAGGGGGTCACAGTATTGCCACCCTTACTTCTGTGCTGACTTCAGAGCTGGGTGGCAATACCATACCATGCTACCCTCACTTCTGCGCTGCTGCTTGCAGCGGCTCTGCTTTCAGAGCTTGGTTCCCAGTCAGCAGCCGCCGCTCTCCAGCTGCTCAGCTCTGAGGGCACCGCTGCCGTCAGCAGCAGTGCAGAAGTAAGAGTAGCAGTACCGCAACCCCCCCTACAATAACCTTGTGACCCTCCCACAACTCCTTTTTGGGGCAGGACCCCTACAATTACAACACTGTGAAATTTCAGATTTAAATCATGAAATTTACTATTTTTAAAATCCTATGACCATGAAATTGACCAAAATGGACACTGAATTTGGTAGGGGCCTATACATTAGCGATCAACTGCCACATGAAGAAATTGATCAAGAGATAATACCTTTTTGTGAAGAGATATAATCTGATAACACATCTTTGCCCTAGACTCTTCTGTGCACATGCATGAGGCTGATATTGGAATGGAGGTCCTTAATGCAGATTTACTGGAGGAAAAAAAGACCTGCGTGAAGCTGACATAGTTGAGAAGTCTGATGTGCCACAGTAGCAAACTGATGTGCCACTTGGCAAAGGATAGCTCTCAATTTTAGTTGACCCATTTCCATTTTAGGAAAGGAAGGTAGAACAATACTTAAGAGACCTACAAAAGTCTACACCTTGGGAAATCTTAACTCCACTTAAATTAGTGGCAAAACTCCCATATTTTCTTGAAAAGAAAGCCATTTCATGGTTAACTGAAGGGTAGGAACTGGAGTCATTTTTTCCCGTCTGCTTTTTAACATCTTTAGCGTAGAACAGCTGCTAAATCAAGCATCACTAATTAGTGATTCAACTGTAGAGTGCTGTAGTGTCCTCTGACCCCATATTGCTACTATCATTATCACTTCTGAAAGGGTGTCATTTTTCTTTATAACTTTTAGGTTTAATGTCTTTGGTTCGTGCAATTTCCCAAAAATGAGAGCGAAGTCATGCCAAACACCTCTATGGGTGTTTCTCTATAATTAGGTGATGGTGTCATTTACAGTCTTTTCAGAACACATTTGCCACCTTTACCTTCTGAGGGGAATTGGTACCAGTTTAAAACTCTCAGTGATCAAACTTAAATTCACAGGTGATAACTGTAAAGCCAAAGCATGAGCATTCTGCTTGAGTTATCATATCAGCTTCTTGTTTGCTGTCTCACAGAAAGTTAGTACCATGGTGATATCGATAGATTACTTTATAAAATGCAGATGTCCAAAAGGCTGCCCAGCACTGGGAGGTGTTACTTTACTTTCTATCCAGAGGCTTGGCTGGCCACTCACACAGCTCTGGCTCTTTGCAGACAGTCCACCAGCCTTGCTCAGCAGCAAAAGCAGCAATTTTCCTTTCAAATATCTGCTGCATGCTTCATCAGCACACCTTGATATGGAATCTGCACTCGTGCCATACACACAACCACTTTCATGTCCCTCGTATATCCCTGTTCTACTCTGTACATAAGCAGCTGGGTGAAGCTGGAGTTCCCAACTCACCAATCTGACTGTGATATGGAATTCTGTGCATCATACGGATGTAATGC
Organism: Natator depressus; assembly: GCF_965152275.1. Lineage (NCBI taxonomy): Eukaryota > Metazoa > Chordata > Testudines > Cheloniidae > Natator > Natator depressus. The sequence goes on from NC_134245.1 coordinate 18,094,797, forward strand.
TAATGCACTTGGGGCCTGATCTGAAGTCAATGGAAAGATTTCCATTGACTTCAAATGGCTTGCTGAGTGTGTAAGTGTATATGAATACACCTCAGCAGATACACTATTTCCCTTCCTCACCATGCAATGGCTCCTAGGAACAAGTTCTTGTTTACTAAACTAGATCACACTCTTCTATGACACTGGATTCACTAACTTTGTGCTTTAGTGGTGTGGCAATACACAAATCAAGATGTACAGATAGAGACATACTTACTATTTTAAGATAGAATCATACAATATCAGGATTGGAAGGGACCTCAGGAGGTCATCTAGTCCAACCCCCTGCTCAAAGCAGGACCAATCCCCAACTAAATCATCCCAGCCAGGGCTTTGTCAAGCCTGACCTTAAAAATATCTAAGGAAGGAGATTCCACCACCTCCCTAGGTAATGCATTCCAGTGTTTCACCACCCTCTTGGTGAAAAAGTTTTTCCTAATATCCAACCTAAACCTCCCCCACTGCAACTTGAGACCATTACTCCTTGTTCTGTCATCAGCTACCACTGAGAACAGTCTAGATCCATCCTCTTTGGAACCCCCTTTCAGGTAGTTGAAAGCAGCTATCAAATCCCCCCTCATTCTTCTCTTCCGCAGACTAAACAATCCCAGTTCCCTCAGCCTCGCCTCAAAAGTCATGTGTTCCAGTCCCCTAATCATTTTTGTTGCCCTCCACTGGACTCTTTCCAATTTTTCCACATCCTTCTTGTAGTGTGGGGCCCAAAACTGGACACAGTACTCCAGAGGAGGCCTCACCAATGTCGAATAGAGGGGAACGATCACGTCCCTCGATCTGCTGGCAATGCCCCTACGTATACATCCCAAAATGCCATTGGCCTTCTTGGCAACAAGGGCACACTGTTGATGCATATCCAGCTTCTCGTCCACTGTAATCCCAAGGTCCTTTTCTGCGGAACTGCTGCCAAGCCATTCGGTCCGTAGTCTGTAGCGGTGCATGGGGTTCTTCCGTCCTAAGTGCAGGACTCTGCACTTGTCTTTGTTGAACCTCATCAGATTTCTTTTGGCCCAATCCTCTAATTTGTCTAGGATAGCTGTTGGGAATAATAACCTCTGCTTATGTTTCACAGATACTTTACCAGCTATGCTGATATGGCATAATTAAAATTTAATCATAAAAATCCAAATATAACCACTAAAATTTCAGCATCCTATTTTCAAGTTAGATAGTTTCTTTGAATTCCAAAAGTATCTAATTTAAATCTGTTATGGCAAATGTTAGTGTGACAAACTTTAAGTAGACATGATGAACCACCAGCTGCTGATTTGAGTATCGTCATCTACATCATCTGCATGCAGTACAGTATTTTGCTACCTTTAATAGTGTGTATCTATTTTCTTACCCACAAGGCTTTTTGTGAATTTGTGAAACTTGTACACCCAGGGAACTATTTTGGGTTATGTGACATCGGCGTATGCTCTGTCACACGATGAACTGACTAACCTGACATAATCCAGGACAGCACACTTTTACACATTAAGGAAACCAGACTAGGTATTTATAATTCATCAAGACTTATCTCCAAAATTGGCCTGCATGCTGAACTGTTATTTCCCAGTATTAGCTACAAGAAAGAAGTACTTTGGCAAATGATTATTCAGTTCAAAAGCTGAAAGCAAGCAAATAGTGGAGTAATTCAAAAATAAGATCCGGATAGACTAAAATGCACTCAAACTGAGGCCCAATCCTACTGCTATTTAATGGTCAAACTCACATTGACTTCAAATGGACAGATGCTAGTCATGTCACTTAATGCAGTACTGGAAGACATTCAGATACTGTGGTGATGAGGTTGGTACAAGAACCTATAAAGAACAGAAAAGGATCCGGACTTTGATTAATACCTAGGGTGAAATCCAGGCCCATTGAAGTCATTGGGAGTTTTCCACTGATTACAGTGGAGTCAGGATATCACCCCTAATGTATAGTAAAGTGTTTTTCTAAATGATCTACTTCCCAGGGATGTGGTGAGTTTTAATTAACTAATGCTCTCAAGATGTTAAAGAGTTAAATATTACTATTTCCACCCACTGCAAATAATTCTGAAGAACATTTTGATACTGCATTTCATTTTTAAAAATAGTGTCACCTAAATTCAAAAGGCATGTTGCAATCGATATTCTATATTTGAGTTTTTTACATTATTCTAAACCTTGGGCATCTTATAATTTGAATACAACACAATAAAAGAAGACCAAGTATTTTTTTCCCTGCAGAATGAGTCATCATGTCATCTTCTCAGAGTCTCTTTTAATATATTTGGAGTTCAGCACATTTCAGTTTCATCTTTTTAACTGCATTTAAATACACTGACTTGTTCCAAGCCATCAAGCAATCAAAATAAAGGTGTTTACAGAAAAAAGAGGGGAGGTTCATTTACATAAACATGGCATAGAAAGATATAAAAACTCTTTCTAAACACATGTACATTTGCATCCAACCAAAACTTCCCTTGAAATTGCACATAAATTTAATTAAAGCACTATATACTTAATGTAAATTTGTTTATTTCTGTGGTTATCATTGGAAGTGTCAGAAGCTCCTGTCTTTCAAAACTGTAGGTGAAAAATATGAGTTGGTTGAAAAAATTAAAATAATATTTTTACAGTTTAAGGAACCTAAAATTAGTCCACTTGAGCTTTCTATAGCACCATTTCTAGATAGGCAATGTACTATGGAAAACAAAATAGGTGACATATTCATATGAAATCAAACATAGCATGGTATAAAACATATGTGAGAAACATTTAATCTTGGTATTGTTATAATTAGAGTATTCAAATTCTCCAGCCTACAACATTTCAGGGATTTTATAGATGATAGTCAATGGCTCTTGAGCTCTATATACAATTGTGTTTGGTTATACTCAAGAATAATCACACTTTTAACTTGTACAAGTCAGAGGTCAATACACACTGGATTTTTATCTTTTCCTCAAAATGAACCCTAACAAAACTCCTGAGTTTAAGTAAAATAATAAGACAACTAGGGCCAAATTCATCCCTTTATAACCCCACTGAAGTCACTAGTATCCCTATTACAAATTTAGTCCTGAGTTCTCCTCATAATATATGCTGTGAAGCTCTTGGGGTTATACCAATTTTTCTGGGAAAAAAAAAACCTAGAAGTCTGAACAGTTCTATTCCTCTTTAATTTTAAAAATTAGTCATATCTTGATAGTTTAATATGATAAAAACTGTAGGAATTTTATATTAACAAATAGCCTGTATAAAACAAATAGCCTGTACAAAAATTAAACTAAACAATATGTGCAATGTGTTATAAAAAATAAACCTAAATTATATATTTTTCTACCTAAAAACTACCTAGGAAGTTCGGGGACCCTGTTATCAAAACCTCTGTCAGATGGCATGATGCTGACAATATTCTAATTAAATGCTAATCTCTCTATAATACAAATGGCTGCTTCCCATCATTTCAAAGACCTCATATCACTTGAGGGCACTTTTGCAAAGAATTCTCTTTGCACAGAAGGTCAGTCTTCTGAGAAGTTCACAAAACTGAGAGATGCAGCTATTATTTATGTTTGGCATTCAGCTTTCTATGCAAACATAATGATTCTAGCTCTTTGGACTTCTCATTTTAAAGCTTTTAGAAACTTCATTCTGTATAACTAAAAAGTTTAATAACTAGGCCCCAATTCATCAAAGCATTTTAGCATGTGCCGAAAGTCAAATATGAAGCACTTGGAGAAGAGGAAGGTGATCAGGAACAGTCAACATGTATTCACCAAGGGCAAGTCATGCCTGACCAACCTGAACGCCTTCTCTGATGAGATAACTGGCTCTGTGGATGTGGGGAAAGCGGTGGACACGATATATCTTGACTTTACCAAAGCTTTTGATACGGTCTCCCACAGTATTCTTGCCAGCAAGTTAAAAAAGTATGGATTGGATGAATGGATTATCAGGTGGATAGAAAGCTGGCTAGATCGGCAGGCTCAACAGGTAGTGATCAATGGCTCAATGTCTAGTTGGCAGCCAGTATCAAGCAGAGTGCCCCAGCAGTCAGTCCTGGGGCCGGTTTTGTTCAATATCTTCATTAATGATCTGGATGATGGGATGGATTGCACACTCAGTAAGTTTGTGGCTGACACTAAGCTGGGGGAAGAGATAGATAAGCTGGAGGGTAGAGATAGGGTCCAGAGTGATCTAAACAAATTGGAGGATTGGGCCAAAACAAATCTGATGAGGTTCCACAAGGACAAGTGCAGAGTCCTGCACTTAGGATGGAAGAATCCCATGCACTCACACAGGCTTCAGAGTAGCAGCCATGTTAGTCTGTATTCGCAAAAAGAAAAGGAGTACTAGTGACACCTTAGAGACTAACCAATTTATTTGAGCATAAGCTTTCGTGAGCTACAGCTCACTTCATCGGATACATTCAGTGGAAAATACAGTGAGGAGATTTATGTACATTCTGTTAACTGGATGGAAATCGCCCACCTTGATTATCACTACAAAAGGTTCCCCCCCCCCCGCTGGTAATAGCTCATCTTAAGTGATCACTCTCCTTACAGTGTGTATGATAACACCCAGTTTTTCATGTTCTGTGTGTACATAAATCTCCTCACTGTATTTTCCACTTAATGCATCCGATGAAGTGAGCTGTAGCTCACGAAAGCTTATGCTCAAATAAATTAGTTAGTCTCTTAGGTGCCACTAGTACTCCTTTTCTTCATACAGGCTGGGGATTGACTGGCTAAGTGGCAGTTCTGCAGAAAAGGACCTGGGGATTACAGTGGATGAGAAGCTGAATATGAGTCAACCGTATGCCTTTGTTGCCAATAAGGCTAATGGCAGATTGGGCTGCATTAGTAGGAGCACTGGCAGCAGATCGAGGGAAGTGATTATTCCCCTCTATATGGCACTGGTGAGGCCACAGCTGGAGTACTGTGTCCCGTTTTGGGCCCCCCACTACAGAAAGGATGTGGACAAATTAGAGAGAGTCCAGCGGAGGGCAACAAAAATGATTAGGAGGCTGGAGCACATGACTTATGAGAAGAGGCTGAGGGAACTGGGCTTATTTAGTCTGCAGAAGAGAAGAGTGTGGGGCGGGATTTGATAGCAGCCTTCAACTACCTGAAGGGGGTGGATGGAGGATGGAGCTAGGCTGTTCTCAGTGGTGGCAGATGACAGAACAAGAGTAATGGTCTCAAGTTGCAATGGGGAAAGTTTAGGTTGGATATTAGGAAAAACTATGTCACTAGGAGGATGGTGAAGCACTGGAATGGATTACCTAGGGAGGTGGTGGAATCTCCATTCTTAGAGGTTTTTAAGGCCTGGCTTGACAAAGCCCTGGCTGGGATGATTTAGTTGGGGTTGGTGCTGCTTTGAGCAGGGGGTTGAACTAAATGACCTCCTGAGGTCCCTTCCAACCCTAATCTTCTATGATTCTATGTGCTTAAATGCTTTGCTAAATAGAAACAGATTTCTGAATCAGAATCTAGATGCAAAGGAAGCATTTGGCAGAAGTGGCTGTATCTGTTTGCCTTATTATACCACATTGAAAATATATTAATCTGCCTATATATACTAAGACAGACCTTCAAAGACCTTCCTTCTAAAGTCCAAGCAAACATCTTAAAATCATCACTCTTCAAATTTGACAGGACACCAGAGAAGGCTGATAATAGCTGGTCGGGAATTTTCCACTGGCATGAGTTTCCTGTGGAAAAATGCATTTTCCTATTGAAGCACATTGCCTCACAGTGTTGTACTTCAGGTTGGTTGGTTGATGGCCCATTCTCTCAATGGGCTGGGCATCCTGGCTGCAGTACATCTCTTATAATGCAACACATCTGACAAAGTGACATGGGGCATTGTAGAAGTCACAATGATTATTCCTGCTATTTACCTTAGCAATGAATCTCTGAATACCAGAATACATAATAACAACACCCTGCCCCTCCACCTTCTGACATAGGCCTGGGATTTTCAAAGGAGCCTAAGGGAGTTAGGCATCCAACTCCCATTCAGGAGTCTTTGAAATAATGGCCTTCCATTGAGACTAGAATGATCAAAACAAACTTTCAAAGCAATATATCTGTATATTTATACCTCATTCAAAAGAATGGGGGAGAAATCCTAGCCCCATTGAAGTCAATTGCAAAATTCCCTTTGATTTCACTGGGGCCAGGGTTTCAACATGTGACTTTATTTTCACTTTCCCTCCTTCTCTTATTTCACTTCTAGTTCCTGCAAAAGAAAAGATCAAGTGTGCCTCAATCACAGATAAATTCTCTCAATCAGATTCTGGTGGCTCTCACTAATAAGAAAAGGAAAAGATCTACAAAAATCTTTCCTTCAGGAGTTCAGTCTGTATTAAAATAACTTGCTTTTAAGATAATGCAAAGATTTGTTTGGGAAGAGATGGGAGCAAAGAACCAAGAACATGAAATAGTTCCACTTCTGGAGCATCCTTTAAATCCTGCTTCAAAGTAGCTATCTATTTATTTCACCTTTCAGTCCTCATTCAGCAAAGCACTTAAGACCCATTGAAGTCAAAATTCTTAAGCACCTGCTGTGCTGAACTGTTGCCTAAGTCTCCATTTATCCTGGAGACAATAACAGATACAAGGTAATAATATATACATAAGAGAGATTCCATCTAAGAGCTTTATCTACAACTTCACAAAATCACTTAAGTTGCATGAGTTTCAAAGAAGATCTGAAAATCTCTTGAAAATCATTGTCTCACCTGGGAGAGAGAATCAACATGGCTGTCTCAAAGATGTAGCTAATTGAAACAGATTTGGCAAAAGATAAGAGATACAGAATATTTTCTTCTATTTTAGGAATGTCAGATATCAAGATTTATCTAGTCATAATGCAGGATAATGTTCTTGGTAAAGACATCTTATAGGACATATTTTAGCACATTCTTATTGATAATCAGAAACCTAAATCATGAAATTATTTTCAGAAGGCACATTCCCTCCACTGTCACAAAATTGGTCATATCTTCAAAATGATAGACCTTTAAGAACAAATTAATGGCTATGGTTCTTATCCATTACTTAGAGCTTGATCCTGCAGAGCACTCTGGTCTTGAGCCAGCAAAGCACTTTCAGGACATGCTTAAATTCTAAGCATGAAAGTAGCCCAGCTGGCTTCACTGAAGTATGAATAGCTCTAGCAAGGCTAATGAAATTAATGGCATTACTCACATGGTAAAAGTTAAGCATGTGCTTAAACACTTTGCTGTATCAGAGACACAGTGATCAGCACTGTGAAGGACTGAGTCCTTAGTGAGTAGTAGTCCTGAAAGATGTAATCCTAGTGGAAAGGGAGAGTTAATCAGGAAACTTCAGAAATTCAAGCCCAGTTGTTCAAACAGAAGCTTGTATTGTTTGAAATGGCACAGACAAAGGAGTTCAAAAATAAGCATATATTCAGCCTTACAGCATGCACATACAATGTCTTGCTAAAACCACTTCAGCTCTTTACCCATACAGCCCTGTTGTCTAAAGTGACAAGTTCATTTTCTATGCACACAACAAAATTCATTTGGCTGAAAGCTAAGGCTTAGTCACAAGACATTTGATCCCAGTGAAATTAGACAGCTGCACAGCTGTAACTGTAGCACCAGTGTTCATAAAGAGATTCATCAAAAGGACTCAGAATTCTTGTTTCAAGGGGTTAGTTCAGTTCCTGTGGCCACAAGAAAAAATTACTGCCTGGGCAAAGTGACTGAATCAGCTACCTTGAGAGCCAGATAGTGCTCACTGTAGATAGTACTGTTGAATTGCAACATCTGCCATTCTACTACCCAGATGTTGCTCTCTTTTCAGAGATCCCAGCTCTCCCATAAGAGGTGGTCTGTCACATTCATGGCCACTCTATCTTAAAGTGTAAGCCTCAAGATTGATATTTTTAAGGGAAAATAATTTTTTATGGTTCAATTTTAAATCACCATTTGTTGCTTAGAATGGGAGGTTAGTCCTAAGCTCTCTTTGAAGTCCAGCTTTGAACATATAAATAGATGTTTTATGGTATACTATAATAAAGAGAATATTGCAAAGCACAGCATGCTAATATGCACTATAGTAAGGTATGATGATATATCATAAAGCTGTGGTGGGAGGCTCAGTGGGTTCTTTGTGTAGTATCCTGTATGGGGCTGAAGGACTTAGTTAGGCTTTGGAATAGTATGGACTCTATTAAACTCCATGCTCTACAAGTGCATCTGTATCAAAGGTGATATTCCTTCTTTCTCCTTCTCTTCATCTTCCTGCTTCTCAGCCTCCCATGCTGCTGGAGCTAAACTGCTCTTAGGATCTTGGGGATCCCTTGAACTATTTCCTTCATTTAGAACAGAGGTGGTCAAACTGCAGCCTGTGGGCCACATCCCTACCCGGCCCCTGAGCTCCTGGCCCGGGAGGCTAGCCCTCGGCCCTTCCCCTGCTGTCCCCACTCCCCCGCAGCCTCAGCTCACTGCACTGCCGTGGCTGTGGCTGGCTCCAGGTGGGCGGTGTGGCTGTAGTGCTGCCAGCCACTTGCACTCCAGGTAGCGCAGTAAGGGCGAACCGGGGGGTTGGATAGAGGTCAGGGAGTTCGGGGTGGTGGTCAGGGGGTGGGTGTGTGGATAGGGGTTGGGGTGGTCAGAGAGCGGGGAACAGAGGTGTTGAATGAGGGCAGGAGTTCCCAGGGGGCAGTCAGGAAGGAGGAGGGGTTGGATGGGGCAGTGGGGGGGGGCAGTCAGGGGCAGGGAGGGTGGATGGGGCAGGACTCCCGGGGGGGGGGGAGCAGTCGGGGAACAGGAGGGTTGGATGGGGCAGTGGGGGACAGTCAGGGGTGGAGGTCCCAGGGGGGCCGTCAGGGAACAGGGGGGGTTGGATGGGGCAGGAGTCCCGGGGGGGCTGTTAGGAGGTGAGAAGCGGGGGGGGGGGGCAGAGAGGAGGCAGGGGCTGGGCCATGGCTGGCTGTTTGGGGAGGGACAGCCCCCCCTAACCGGCCCTCTATACAATTTCCAAAACCTGATGCAGCCCTCAGGCCAAAAAGTTTGCCTGCCCCCGATCTAGAACAAACCTGCCTCATCAATTATTTTATATTTTCGTTATGTCATCTGAGCTTTGACGATAGTTGATCCAGATACATAATGTTCCAAAACTAGACAATGAAAAAAATGTATCTTTCTGTCAAAAGTTAGGGCTTCCAATCCAATCTTTGGACCAGATCACCATCCGGGAGGAAAATTCTGTGAGAGCTTCTCCCAGATTGATCCCTGGTAGGGCAATTTACCTTCCAGCAGACTAGACAGAGAACAATGATTCCATAGTCTGTTGCTGCCCTGGAACTGCTCTTTACTGAAGTAGTGACTCCACAACGTAGAGGGGTTCCGCAGAAGAGTTAACACAACCTTAGCCTGTATTAATTTTTTCAGTGGATTTCCTGTTTATTTTTAGTGGGTGATGATGAACATGGCACATACATCTCCAGGCCCCATCCCTGCTTTTCCCCTTCCTGCCTTCAAGCATTTGTGTGCTTTAGAACTTTGTTGGCTCAAAGTTCTGGTACAAACTCAAGCCTTATGCATGGTTCTTTATGGGATACTCTAGATAGGATATTGACCTGGAGATGATATTCCTTCCATACAAGCAAGGAAGGTTCACGTGCATATCCTCTCAGGAAGATCTGGTCTTGCAGAATATCAGGGTTGGAAGGGACCTCAGGAGGTCATCTAGTCCAACCCCCTGCTCAAAGCAGGACCAATCCCCAATTTTTGCCCCAGATCCCGAAATGGCCCCCTCAAGGATTGAACTCACAACTCTAGGTTTAGGGGGCCAATGCTCAAACCACTGAGCTATCCCTCCCCCTCTTATGTTATTCATTTTAATTTTAACTTTATTTATGTGCAGGGTTCTTACCAACATCTACAGCCTGAGCCTTTCCACACTACAGTTAGCGAGTGTTAGCACTAACTTCAATGGAACTAAGACCTGGACCCAAATATTTATTATACAATAGATCCTGTATTACTTCTTCTTATATGAATTTCCATTGCACTAAAGCAATGTGAATGTATATTATCCATACAAAAGATATGATATTATATCTCATCAGACCATCCCACTGTGGAAATTATTTAAACATAAAAATCATATCTAGTATGTAATCTATGCCAAAACACCCTTTTAAACGAAACAAAGTATTCTTTGCTTATCTAGCCCAGAATGTGAAGGTTAGCACGAGCAGCACTATCACATGTATTACATTTGTAATAGTTTGTGTTTTTCTCTGAAAAATGAATTAATGGTGTTTTGTTTCCATAGCACCCAAAGTGTGCTAGATGCTTTACAGACATAAAATAAGCCAGGTCACTGATGCAAAATCTTTACACGTTAAATGGATTAAAAACAGACAGAGATGCAGAAGAGGAATGCAATATACAAAGGCCCTGATCTTACAAACACCTACTCAAGTAAATTTATGCACGTGGGTAGTTCCACTATAAACAATAGGACTACCCACCTGTGTGTTTTCAGGAATGGGACAATGAGTTGATAGCAGGCATATGTCTTGTTAGTACCAAGATTTTTTTTGTTGATAGATTATTATTATAATCAGTATTGAAACAGTTCCTAGAGGCCCCAGTCAGGACTGAGGCCCCAGTTTGTGAGATGCTGTAAAACCACACAGTGAGAAACCTGCCCTGTTCCAAATGGCTTACAATCTAGTACTAGACTATAAAGCTATTGGTTTCTTTAAACTGCTTTCCTTAAATGCACAGGAAATGCCTTTTATGAAGCATCCCTTTAGAGTTGTGCCTCTGGATCTAAACTTCGAATTGCTGTATAACACCTGAAGTAGATGGATTTCCCACCCCGATCCCCCATGGCCCTGATAGGCTGCCACAAGGTGGTTGGTTGGGAAATGACAAATGAAAGCATCTGACCCTTAGTTTAATCAATACTAATCTGCGTGGAACTCTAACAAGATGGCAATGGCAGTGTTTGTCTAGGATACACCAGCCTATTAGCACATGCTGATCCTGCTGGGAAAGGATTAAGTGGGTTCTGCTGATCCACTGAAGCAAGTTTTTCACCCCACTTGAATATAAAGGAAATGGGAGTGGCTCACTCTCTCTCTAAGGAGAGAGGCTATAGGTAGAGAACTCCTGGGGTAGGATCCTAACCAGCAGCCAAGCTTGGGGAGAAGGTTTGAGCTGAACTTTGTTATATTATTGTTTCATTCTTTCTTAATAAAGTGAAATAGCAGGGAGAGGAAAAATTTGAACTCTTCATAGTGTGTGGACTTTGTTTGCAGAGCAGGTTGGGAAATGTTGCCCTGCTCACAAAAACTTACAGAATAATGTAGGGGAAGTTGGAAGCCCTACTTGATTTGATAAATGTAAATTAATTCATTTACTTGTCAAAATGCTATCAAGACCCTAGTGAAAGGAACAGACTATTACTGTTTTTTTAAATAAACAAGACAGATTGTTTTTTATTTCAAATCAAAGCTAACAACAAAAGGATAGGTTTTCATTATTTTGGAGACCTTGGCATTCTTGTGGATGTATTCATGAATTAATCATTAAAATCTTAAGCACAAAATAAATCATGCAGTTTTCAATGCCAATGCACAATAAAGAATATTGCAAATGGTTATGAAAACAGTGGAACCGCTTTCACTAGCAACTCCTAGTGTGATAGGTCATGCCTGTGATCCTGCAAAGCTAAAGATGATTGGCTGCAGGTACTAACTATGTCAACACATATTAGCAGTATTTAAAATCTGTTAATGAAACAGCTACAGGTATAGTAAACAGTAGGAGCTTTAGAATGCCATGTAACTTTTAAATTATTAGCACTAATTCGCCAAATGAAAAAAGACCAGAGAACACATTAGAAATGAGGTAAAGACAAGTGTACCTGCATTGCTATGTCAAGATTAAGTTTCCAAACAACCAATTAGTAAAGACGACCTTTCAGCCCAGTAAGCCACATGCAAAAGTGGACGGCTTCATTACAGTGACTGCCTAATTAACATGTAAAAGCTGCTGATCACTGCATAATTAAACAATGTGGCATGTGGTTTCATCTGACTATTGCAAAGCAGCTAGACCTAAAATCATGAATGCCTTCGATGGTGCCTAAATGAGTCCAGAGACTGCAGAACGACATCCTGTCAGAATGCAGAGCATCTTATGGTCATTATGGAGATAATATCCTCCAAAGGGGCTGTTATGTATAAAATGTTAAGTTTTTTTTCCCTCTTGAAATGACTCCAGCTTTCTTTAATCCAGTTTTCTTCCTAATTAGCTAGAAAGATAAAGGCTAGCAAGGCTAATTAACTTCCAGCTACTGTAATCTAAATATAAAGCTACAGAAGCAAAGATTTTCCCTGTGGATATTCTTAATTTTTCCATGAGTAAAAGCTCTGTTATTGAGAAATCATTTGTTAGCTAACCTCATGTCTTGATTGCGAATCCCTTATGTGGTCTCTCATTTAGATTCTTTACAGCATGCACAAGGGGTAAAAAAAAATTGCAGTAGTGGTTCTCAAACAGATCTGTGGACCACAAGCAGTCTGCAGAGTCCTTCCCAATAATCCACAGAAACACTAAGAACCAAACAGTGAGGGTGTTGGGGATTTAAGAGATTTTCTTCTACAAATTGATCTGCACAATGCTAAAGCCAGAGAAATACTTATTGACATGAAGAGGAACATCTTTATTATTGTGAAAATATCTACATTCCTCTATCTATGGGACAGAAGTAACACTAGTTGAGCTTCCTTTGAAAATCAGTGTAGAAGTGCTCTTTCGTAAGCGGCCAGAAATAGAATCTGTTCTACATCCCAATCAATATCTTACAGTGCATCATCTCCTTTTGTATCTCCCATGTGTATCCTCCACACACCTTTCCTCAGATATTTCTAACTGCAATAGGAATTTCAGATGCTTTCTTCTGAGCACTTTGTTTGAGGTTACTTGTTAGAGACCTCTGCCATTTGAAAATAAACAAAGCTGGATCTAAGTGAACTAGGAGGAAACCAACTTGGCAGGAAAGCTCATTTTAGATAAATTAAAAAGCTCTTCACATTTGCCAGGCTTGCAACCTAGGGAGAGCTTAATTAAGTTAGGAGAGATAAACAATGATGCACTGGAAAATGATATATGGAGATAAATACCAGAGGACCAAATTTGGTGATGAATCCTGATCACGTGCCACCTGAGGCACATTGCACATATGTTAAGAATACCTGAAAATCGGAAAATTCCAACAATATGAAACTGGGGGGTTTATATGGTGAAGATTTTATATCTCAGCCCACGCACCTTTTCCCTACTGCCATCCCCTCTTTGAGGCTTGGTGTGTGGAAAGGAGAATCACTGCAAGATCTCCCTTTGGACTTTACTGTTTTCTTTCTTTCAGTATTTATAGTTTTATTATTTCAAAGCATTACAAAAAATAAATCAAATCAAACCTAAAATATACAATACACTTGAGAGGTAAAGCACATGGGAGTAGGAATTATCCCTCTTTCAGATTCCACATGCGTAAGTACTTACAATGCTATTTCCAGCATTTTGAGACTCTGCCTACCCTTCCCACTCCCACACCAATTCTATGGCTTACTTCTCCTCTCACAGTAATGTAAATCAGATCCAACTCCAGTATAATCCATTAAGTTGTATCACTGTTAAACTGGTGTAAGTAAGAGGAGATTCAGGCCCCCAGTCTATCTTGCTGATACACCAGTTGTGTCCTGGGCTTGCATCGCACACAGACTAATTCGTTACAGGATGCAAATTCTAAACATACTGTACATTTCCTTCTGGAAAACTCTTATGTTTGGAGCTGTTAGGGTTGCATACATAAAGGTTGTTACCCTTTCTTTTATATTTATGACAGGAGCATTTTGAGTTTCTCATTGGGTCAGTGGCATATTCTCAGGACGGTTGTGAGGCTCAGTCTACATCCCCCGAGACCTAATAAATGCATTCAACCTGATACAGTGAAACCACCTGGGTAACAGCAGTAGGCTTGCTCTGTGGCCCTAAACCAAACCAATATTCTCTAGCTAAGGAAAGCACTAAGAACTGTCTTCTTGTTAAGTTTTCTCAAGGACAACTAACTTCTGTATGGGATTACGTCTGTGAGATTTCTCTCTGGTAGTATCACAGCTAAGAAAGTGATTAAAGCAGCAAACAAACATCCAATTCCTTCCTCACTCAGCTTCATATAATACTAATCTTTGGCTTTCTGAGTCTAATGACTTTATTTGCTATAAAAACTGAAGGCCCCATTACAATAATTCAGCTGAATACCACTTTCAAGTGAAAGATGGACCACAGCACTTTTAAATATTCTAACTATTCACAACTTAGCTTGCTTGTGTCGTTTCAGTCCTTAGGGCAAATATAGACTCTCTTGAAATAAAGAGTGCATAAGAGAAAAATGTGAGTGGATTTCTTACTAGACTATATAGGCAGCTGCAGCAAGATTTTCTGCCGCTCCACCCCCACCTTATTTTTTTGGCACACCTTTGCTTGTGAGCGGGATTTCCATATCACCAATTCTGAGAAATACAGGTAGTGATCAACTTATAAATAATTATTTGTATTTAGAGGTGGGTGAATTATTTTGGTGAACAGTAAATTGGCCAAAAAAATGCAGTTACAGCCAAATAAAATATATGGGGAAAATGTTCGAAAAAGTCAAAAAGGTTCATTCTGACATTCGAATAGACATTTAATTTTTGAAATACCAAATGAACCTCGACAAAAAAATGTATTTGCTTTTTATTTTGAGAAGAAAAACTAAAAATATTCAGTTTAGACTCAAAACAAACTGAATATTTTCAGGGAGGAGGGCAGCGGTTTGGGCACCAAACCAAAAAAAAAAAAAAAAAAAAAAACCCAAAAATCCACCACAATTATTTGTTCAACTCTGTTTGTATGGTAGCACTCAGGAGCCTTAATTTGAGCCCCACTGTCCTGGGCCGGGGCACTGTTCAAATATATAGTAAAAGGCAGTCCTTTTCTTGAGGAGGTTAGAGACTAAGTTAAGACAAGATCTAACATGTGGATGTAATAAACAAATAAAAGCAGGAAAGGGAGGAAGGAGGGCCAGGGTAACAGTTATAGGAACATGGTGTTACGCAACCTCCATGTCTCTTCTTTATTTTTTAAATATAAAATCAAATAGATTTTAACAGTGTCAGTAGTCTCTGCTACCAACCTGCTTAGGTACTATGCATTGGTATAAACCTATGCCTATGTGTACACTATATACTGCTGTATACACATTTAAGTATTTTTCTACTGGCAATTGTAAGCATGACTATACATCTCACACTATTTACCTTGTCTTGCTCATCCAACCAGAACTGTCTTCCTTGTCATTTTTGCACACTATATAAACTGTACCAGGAGAAAGAAAAGGAGTACTTGTGGCACCTTAGAGACTAACCAATTTATTTGAGCATAAGCTTTCGTGAGCTACAGCTCACTTCATCGGATGCATACTGTATGCATGAAAGTATGCATCCAATGAAGTGAGCTGTAGCTCACGAAAGCTTATGCTCAAATAAATTGGTTAGTCTCTAAGGTGCCACAAGTACTCCTTTTCTTTTTGCGAATACAGACTAACACGGCTGTTACTCTGAAACCTGTACCAGAAGAGCAACTGCGATTGGCATTATAATATTTTGCCCTTGTATAATAGATCCAGAATTCTTTCCATCCCGGTGATTTTCCCAAGCACTTTCCCGAACAGATACACAAACTCTCAAAGCAAAAGAGAAGATGAGAAAGGAAGAAAGAATGAGAAGGGGGAGAGGTAACTGATGTCTGATGATACAATGGCATTACTCAGCAATAATCTATTCAGAGGGCAGAAAGGGGAAGTAGGAGAAAAAGAAAAGGGAGAGTGAAATATAGACATGGAGAGGTGGAGCACTACATCACAATTTAATGGGTTCCTGCTAGTACATATGTTACTCCCTGATCAGTGAGTGTTACATTTTCCTCCATCTGTGCCTGATCCATGCTGGATGTCGCTCTTGTAGAGCTCTCAGTTTATGAGCCTAGATCTTTAGCCCATGCTTTTAGCTTTGGAGTCCCTGGTTCAATCCCCAGTGACGAACAAGATGGCAGCCGTTATACCTACACAGGGCAGATTTTTTATAAAATCCAGTTAGTGACACTAATCGACAAATAGCACCAAGTTCACAACTTTAGGGCATGATTAGACAGACTTTCCCTCACCAAATAATTCAGCTCATTAGCTGCTGTTCTGCTTTGAATTTTCCCTGAACTAGGAGTAATCAGGATGCTGGCAATGTTCCCAAGGTCTGCTGGCTTGTATATTGTCAGACAACACTGTGCTCTTACCATTACATAGTTCTATTCTTTCAGCTTTGAATACATCAGTCCAAAATAGAGCAATGATCACAATTTCTAAAATAATGAGAACATCTCAAAAGCCAGTATGTGTATGTGTATGTATGTACGCACTCACACACCTTAGTGCATAGTGTATGCAGAATGTGACAACAATAGAATGAAATCAGAATGAGCTTGAATAGTTTACCATACACCTAAATATTCAGAGGACTAAATTAAGATGAGGGGACCCATTAGCCAGAGACAATGCCCAGTTGAAAAGCCAAGCCACCCTCACCCCTAGTCTGCTGCAAAAGCGGTTGGTGGTAGCATTTATGACCGGGCTCTCCAGATTAACACTGGACATAGTTTGGCAGCTCTATATTTTGTAGCCTTAGCTAGTAAATGTCTAACACATTTGAAACCCCTTAACTCCCTCCCCTCTCCAAAAATTGTCTGGTTTATACAAAGGAGATATTTTTATTTTCTGTCTCTCCCTCCTACCCCAACTTTTCCCACAATAGAACCTCTTGGCAAGTGCAGGAGTGCTGCAGAGAGGAGAGGTCTCTCCTAATCTTCCCTCCACCAGCCGGGGTTTGTCCTCCTCTTCCATTAATAGCTCCAAAATCTACTTCTGTTGCTGGTCACAGTTGACCTGATTCTTATAACTGTTTGCAGTGTTGTTGTAGCTGTGTTGGTCCCAATATATGAGAAAGACAAGCTGAGTAAGATATATCTTTTATTGGACCAGCTTCTGTTGATGGAGACACGCTCTCAAGCTCCACAGAGCTGTTCCTCATCACTTGAAGAATAGCTCTATGGAGCTCAAAAGGGTCTTTTTAACCAAAAGAAGTTGTTCCAATAAAAGATATACCTCACCCACCTTGTCTCTCTGATTCTTTTAAGTTTCACTGCTACCACCAGTGTGCCAAATAGCAACAGAAAAAATAACCTGACCAGTTTTCCCTCTGACACAGTTTGGCAAAGATCTAAGACATGACAGCAGAGGCTCTGCAGATGTAGGCCTGGTCTACGTACCATTTTTGATCTGATATCATAGAAATATAGGACTGGAAGGGAACTCAAGAGGTCATTAAATCCAGCCCCTAGCACTGAGGTAGGGCTAAGTAAACCTAGACCATCCCTGACAGGTGTTTATCTAGCATGTTCTTAAAAACCCACAATAATGGGGATTTCACAATCTCCCTTGGAAGCCTTTTCCAGAGCTTAACTATCCTTATAGTTAGAAAGCTTTTCCTAGAACCGAACCTAAATCTCTCTTGCTGCAGATTAAGTCCATTCCTTCTTGTCCTACCTTCAGTGGACATGAAGTACAGCTGATCACACAGTTGTCAACTTTCACACAGTAAATAAGCACCCCGACTTTCACAATAAGCCAAAAATCAAGCTAATCCCATTGCAAAACAAGGCCAAAACAAGCCAATCTCTAAGAACCCTAACACTCTGTGTGACTAGATCCCCCCCCCCACCATCATGCAGTCTGGGACTGTGGTGGGCCCTCTGTGCACCCCTGACTCTCTTGCGCCTGCTTGGTCCTCCTTGCCCCTACTTGCCGGAAACTTATTTAAAAAAAAATAAAAAGAAGAAGAAGAAGAAGAAGCAGCAGCAGCAGCAACAAGCTACAAGCCAAAAATTAGCCAACAAGCAACTCAAGCCAATTAAGCCAAAAACAAGCCCAATTTCTACATTTTTTTCAAGGGTTTGGCATGTCTGCTGATCACCATCCTCTTTATAACAGCCCTTACTATATTTGAAGACTATGATTAGGTCCTCTCTCAGTCTTCTTTTCTCATGACTAAACAGTCCCAGTTTTTTTAACCTTTCTGATAAGTCAGGTTTTCTAAACATTTTATTATTTTTGTTGCTGTCCTCTGGACGCTCTCCCATTTATCCACATCTTTCCCAAAGTGTGGTGCCCAGAACCGGACACAGTACTCTACTCGTGAGGCCTCACAAGTAGAGATATACAGTTACCTCCCATATCTTACATATGACACTGCTGTTAATATACTCCAGCGTTATATTAGCCTTCTTTGCAACTGCATCACGTTGTTGACTGATACTCAGTTTGTGATCCACTATAACCCCCAGATACTTTTCAACAGTACAACCACCTATCCTGTTATTCTCCATTATGTGCTTGTGCATTTGATTTTTCCTTCCTAAGTATAGTACTTTACACTTGTCTTTATTGAATTTCATCTTGTTGATTTTAGACAAATTCTCCAATTTGTCAAGGTAATTTCAAAGTCTAATCCTGTCCTCCAAAGTGCTTACAACTCCTAATAGCCTGGTTTCGTCTTCAAATTTGATAAGCATACTCTCCATTCCATTATCCAAGTGATTAATGAAAATATTGACTAGTACTAGACCCAAGACAGACCCTGCGGGAGCCCTCTGCATACACCCTCTCAGTTTGGCAGCAAACCACAGATAACCATTCTTTGAGTGGTTTCAGAGTAGCAGCCGAGTTAGTCTTTATTTGCAAAAAGAAAAGGAGTACTTGTGGCACCTTAGAGACTAACACATTTATTTGAGCATAAGCTTTTGTGAGCTACAGCTCACTTCATCGGATGCATTCAGTGGAAAATACAGTGTGGAGATTTATATACATAGTTACCATACACACTGTAACCAGAGTGATCACTTAAGGTGAGCCATTACCAGCAGGAGAACGGGGGCGGGGGGAAACCTTTTGTAGTGATAATCAAGATGGGCCATTTCCAGCAGTTGACAAGAACGTCTGAGGAACAGTGGGGAGTGTGGGGGGGGATAAACATGGGGAAATAGTTTTACTTTGTGTAATGACCCATCCACTCCCAGTCTCTATTCAAGCCTAAGTTAATTGTATCCAGTTTGCAAATTAATTCCAATTCAGCAGTCTCTCGTTGGAGTCTATTTTTGAAGTTTTTTTGTTGAAGTATTGCCACTTTTAGGTCTGTAATCGAGTGACCAGAGTCCTTGCTTACAGACAGCCCCCCAACCTGAAGCAACCACAAACCACACAACAGAACCACTAACCCAGGAACCTATCCTTGCAACAAAGCCCGTTGCCAACTGTGCCCGCATATCTATTCAGGGGACACCATCACAGGGCCTAATAACATCAGCCACACTATCAGAGGCTCGTTCACCTGCACATCCACCATCATGTGCCATCATGTGCCAGCAATGCCCCTCTGCCATGTACATTGGTCAAACTGAACAGTCTCTATGTAAAAGAAAAAATGGACACAAATCAGATGTCAAGAATTATAACATTCATAAACCAGTCGGAGAACACTTCAATCTCTCTGGTCACTAAAACCACTAGGCCGGTCACCCTGTCAAAGAAGGAAATGAATTTGGTTTGGCATGATTTGTTCTTGAGAAATCCATACAGATTACTCCTTACACCCGGTTTCCTCTGGGTGCTTACAAATTGATTGTTTAATAATTTTTTCCAGTATCTTTCCAGGTATTGAAGTTAAGCTGCCCGAGATATAAATTTCCCCTTTTTAAAGCAAGGCATTAGGTTTGCCCTTCTCCAGTTCTCTGGGACCTCACCTGTCATCCATGAGTTTTCAAAGATAATTGCTCACGGCTCTGAGATTGATGCAGCTAGTTCCTTAAGTACTCTAGAATGAATTTCATGAGGCCCTGCTGACTTGAATACATCTAATTTATCTAAATATTTTAATCAGTTTTTTCGCTATTTTAGCTTGCGTTCCCTCCCTCTTGTTAATATTAATTGTGTTGAGTATCTAGTCATCATTAACCTTTTTAGTGAAAACTGAAGCAAAAATAGGCATTAAATAGACTGCTCAGACTTCTTGATGTCATCAGTTCTCCTTCCTAAGTAGAGGACCTACACTTTCCTTTGTCTTTCTCTTGTTCCTAATATATTTAAAGAGGCCCTTCTTATTGCCTTTTATGTCCCTTGCCAGGTGTAACCCATTTTGTGCCTTACCTTTTCTGATTTTGACCCTACATTCTTGTGCTATTCTTTTGTACTCCTCCTTAGCAATTTGTCTGCTTTTTGTAGGATTCCCTTTTTGATTTTCAGGTCACTAAAAAGCTCCTGATGGAGGTATACTGGTATCTTACTGTACTTCCCATCTTTCCTTCGCATCAGGGTAGTTTGTAGTTATGTCTTTAATACTTTCTCTTTGAGACATTGAGAGCTCTCCTGAACTCCTTTATCCCTTAGATTCTCTTTCCATGAGACCTTACCTACCAGTTCTCTGAGTTTATTAAAGTCTGCATTTTTGAAGTCCAATGTCCTTACTCTGCTGCTCTCACTCCTTCCATTCCTTAGAATCATGAAATCTATCATTCTTGATCACTTTCACCCAAGCTGCCTTCCACCTTCAGCTTCGCTACCAATTCCTCCCTGTTGGTCAGAATTAAGTCTAAAATGGCTGTCCCCCTGGTTACTTCCTCTGCTTTCTGAAACAAAAAGAGGTGTCCCCAATACATTTTGTAAACTTACTAGAAATTTTGTGTTTTGCAGTATTATTTTTCCAACAGATATCTGGGTAGTTAACAACTCCCATTTACGTCCAGGTCTTGTGTTTTGGATATTTCTATTAGTTGTTCTAGAAATGCCTCATCCACCTCCTTTTCCTGATTTGGTCTTTTACAGTAGACCCCTACCATGACATCACACAATTTTTTCAACTTTTATCTTTATCCAGAGACTTTCAGCTGGTCTGTCTCTAACTTCCTTCAAGACCTCAGATCAAGGTATATATTCTTAATGTAAAATGCAACATTCCCTCCCATTTTTCCCTGCTTGTCCTTCCTGCACAAGCTATACCTCTCTATACCAATATTTCAGTCATAAGATTTATCCTGCAAAATCAGATCTGTGATGCCAATTAAGTCATAATTTAGCTGATGTAGTAATACTTTCAGTTATTCCTATTTATTCCCCATATTATTTGCATTTCTGTATAGATATGTGAGATGTTGAGAGGATTCCCCCACTGCTTTCCCTATTGTTGCTCCTATGACCCTATTGTAATTTTCCACATCCCCCTCTAACACCTAGCCCTCTGTTAAGGTTGCCTTTTTTAATGCTTACCTGTGAGCTTTTGTCACCTGTCCCCTTTGAAATTAGATTAAAACCCCTCCTCACTGGGTCAGTAAGTTGACATGCAAAGATGCTCTTCCCCTTCCTGGTCAGGTGGACCCCATCTTTTCATAGCTGTCCTTCCTGGAACAGCATCCCATGGTCAAGGAAGCCAAAGCCCTTCCATCAACACCAGCTGCACAGCCATGCACTCATCTCCAGGATGTGCATGTCTTTGCCTGTGCCCTTACCCTCAACTGGGAGGATGGATGAGAAGACTACCTGTGCCTCCGACTCCTTCACCCTCATTTCCAGATCCCTGTAATCACTGTTGATCTGCTCAAGGTCATGTCTGGAAGTATCATTAGTGGCCAGGTGGATGAGTAGCATGGGGTAGTGGTTGGAGAAATGGATGAGCCTCAGCAACTTTTCCATAACATCTTGGATCCAGGTAGGCAGTACACCTCCTGGGACATCATGTCAGGTTGGCAGATGGATGCCTCAGTGCCCCTCAGAAGGGGCACCCTGACCACCAGCACCCTATGCCTCCTCTCCTTAGGTGAGGTGGCTGTAAGTCTCCCATCCCGGGAGGCAGGTGGCTCCTCCTCCTCAGCCACTGGGGGCTGCTCCTGAACTCCTGTTGTCAGTTCTCGAACACAATGGATGGAGGACCTGGGTGGGAAGGTGGAGCACTGTCTACTGCCCAAGGTGGCCAGCAGCCTGTCTCCTCCCCATACAGCAGCTGGTTCTCCTTCCTCCTAGATGCTGCTGAACTCATCTGTGTTTGGCTAGCATCCTCCATCCCAGAAGTTTCCATGTAGATCCTGTCGGTAAAGTACTCATGTTCCTGTATGCTACGTAGATGAGCTACCTCCACCTGCAGCTCTCTGACCTGCTTCCTGAGGGACTTCACCCCCAGACATTTCTCACACTGGGTGGTTCCCCCTGTCTGGCTTTTGTTGGCAGGCAGGGACATACAGGCTGGATTCCCAGCAAGTCAAGACCAGGACCTCAGTGGAAGTTTCCAGGGTCAGGATGGCTGTCTGGTGGGAGCCCCCCACGGGTACAGGCAGAGGAAGAGCTAGCAATAGTGGTTAGCCATACTTGGTTTTCCTCCCATTGTGGGTTTTTCCTTGTACAGTACCTGCAAATTACTGGGGGGGGGGGGGAGGGAGGGTGGAAACTACCTCCCTGCCTTCCTCTGCTGTCTAGTTCCCTTAGTCTCCCAGCTGCCTTCTCACCAACCATGTGTCTTACCAGCCACTGGAAGCCTGTATACTTTTTCTTATCTTTATCAACATAGTTATAACCTCTATTGTGGATGTAGTTATACCAGTATAAAACTGCCTTATAGCAATATAGCTTATTTCCCTTCCTAGGCAGGAACATGTTATACTTGTATAATTATAAGCATCTTTATATTGGTATGACTGTGTCCACACTAGGGAGGTTGTCCCACTTTAACTTTTCTAGTGTGGTTAAACTGTATAACCTTTTTACATAGACAAGGCCTTAGAAAGGTAGCAATCTGTTGGTTTATACCCAGTTCATATTTGGAAGGTTTCTGGGGGGGTGGGGAGGGGGAAAGCTAAACCCTTTTGTTTTTTAAAAAAAGGAAGGATGAGATTCTGCAGAATTGATGGCATTTGCCAGGAAGGCTTCCTACTTAGTCTAAGCAAACAAATGAATGTTTTTTTCAAGCTCTGGGTATGACAAGGCCACAAAGATTTTCTCATTTACATGCAGTAAAAACAAAAAAAATTGATTTCCTTTGCTGTAAAGTTTTTTTGCTTATTTTAATCTCTCTGGACTTTTAAGGTTCTCTGGATTAGTCTCAACTGTAGGTTAACATACAGCTAGACAAATTAAAAGTTAATTTACATAAAAAACTCATGAGCTACAATGGCACAGACAGAATCTCTTCTCTATATACTGGATTCTCTGGTGCAGACAAACTACATTATTTCTCATTCTCATCATCCAACATACATGGAATAGAAACTAAAAACTCAACTCTTTCTCTACTGAAACATTGTGCTTCTTCACATATTATAGATCCCCTGTCCTTGAAAGCAAATGTGTACTATGAGTCAACATATATAGCGCCTGACACTTACTATACTCCCTTCCCAATCTCAGTAAGAGAGACTGTTGCATGCCAGTCACCCTTGATACATTTCTATAAGGAAAAGGTAGCAGCTGTTTTTCCACTACCCATGTTGAAAGCAGCAAACTACACCATTGGCAGGGCTGCAATACCACACCTGGCATGTGAAAACACTGTGCAGTCTGGGAAGGACTCTTTTTTAGAAGCATCTAAACAAGGGGTGGATTCAACCACATTTCATTCCAAAGAGGCTCATAAGGGCAGGTGTATTTCCATGTTGTTCTTCCGAGTGTCAAATGATTGGAATGGTGCCATATGGATTGTTTATTCCCTTTCACAAGGCACTTGAAAACTGGAAATATGGCATCTACATGATAAATGCCTGAACATCATAAAGGTTAGAAAATCCCCACCATCACAGGATTCTAAATATAATCACATAATTATTGGAAGAAGATGCAACAAGCAAGCCATTAAAACCAGAAGTTCTGAGAGCTATTTCATAGATACTAAGGTCAGAAGGGACCATTATGATCATCTAGTCTGACCTCCTGCACAACGCAGGCCACAGAATCTCACCCACCCACTCCTGAAAAACCTCACCTATGTCTGAGCTATTGAAGTCCTCAAATTGTGGTTTAAAGACTTCAAGGAGCAGAGAATCCTCCAGCAAGTAATCTGTGCCCCATGCTACAGAGGAAGGCGAAAAACCTCCAGGGCCTCTTCCAATCTGCCCTGGAGGAAAATTCCTTCCTGACCCCAAATATGGCGATCAGCTAAACCCTGAGCATATGGGCAAGATTCACCAGCCAGATACTACAGAAAATTCTTTCCTGGGTAACTCAGATCTCACCCCATCTAACATCCCATTACAGGCCATTAGGCCTATTTACCATGAATATTTAAAGATCAATTAATTACCAAAATCATGTTATCCCATCATACCATCTCCTCCATAAACTTATCGAGTTTAATCTTAAAGCCAGATAGATCTTTTGCCCCCACTGCTTCCCTTGGAAGGCTATTCCAAAACTTCACTCCTCTGATGGTTAGAAACCTTCCTCTAATTTCAAGTCTAAACTTCCTGGTGGCCAGTTTATATCCATTTGTTCTTGTGTCCACATTGGTACTGAGCTTAAATAATTCCTCTCCCTCTCCAGTATTTATCCCTCTGATATATTTATAGAGAGCAATCATATCTCCCCTCAACCTTCTTTTAGTTAGGCTAAACAAGCCAAGCTCCTTGAGTCTCCTTTCATAAGACATGTTTTCCATTCTCGGATCATCCTAGTAGCCCTTCTCTGTACCTGTTCCAGTTTGAATTCATCCTTCTTAAACATGGGAGACCAGATCTGCACACAGTATTCCAGGTGAGGTCTCACCAGTGCCTTGTATAACAGTACTAAAACCTCCTTATCGCTACTGGAAATACCTCTCCTGATGCATCCCAAGACCGCATTAGCTTTTTTCACAGATATTTCCTTATAACTTTGTTTTGTATTTACCTTTGTATTATGTTTTTTAACTTTTATCTATACATAATGGTTTAGTTTGAGAGAAAAGTCTTATCTTCAATATTTTGACATTACTGAAAAGTTACTTTAAGATTTAAACAAACATTACAGTGGCTAATTCTACTTTCCAATGACAAAGTTGAAAAAAAGTTGACTGATTATAGAAAAAAGGTCAATAGGTAAAATCATTAGAGCTGTAGCTAGGTCCCAGAAATTCAAGTTTGTCTTAAAGAACTGAAATATGGTGAGGTAGTGACAAAATTCCCTTCTTTTAAATCTACAGTTCTCTTTCATGTGAGATCATTTTAGTGGTTGATGAAGATTCCATCTTAAATGTGGATTCTAGACCCGGGGTTCTCAAACTGGTGGTCGAGACTCCTCAGGGGGTTGCGAGGTTATGACCTGGAGGGTCACGAGCTGTCAGCCTCCACTACAAACCCTGCTTCACCTCCAGCATTTATAATAGTATTAAATATTTTTAAAAGTATTTTTAATTTATAAGGGGGGAGGTCACACTCAGAGGCTTGCTATGTGAAAGGGGGTCACCAGTACAAAAGTTTGAGAACCACTGTTTTAGACTATGTACTCTGGTTAAATGCCCAAAGCACTCCTTTGCCTCTTTCATTCACTTTCTATAAACACCTATTGAAAACAAAAAATGCCTTACTATAAAGTAATGTACAATCAAAGTAGGGAACCTAGATGGTTCAGTAAGTATGTACTTTACATACAACAAATACATTCTTGACAATGAACTTTCTGAAATCAAGGACATGAAGTGTACAGTTGCCAACTCTTGATAATTTATAGATGCTCTGATTCATTGGCCTCTTTCTAGGGAGAATAAACATGGAACATGCTGAATTTTTTTACAATGTGCTTAACTAGCATCCACATTATTCCAGGAGCATATAAATAAGTGACAAGCATGAGTTAAGTGTACAAATCTGCACCAGCTGTAGTGTTTTAAATGAAACATCCCTGAAGGAAGAGGAGTGTGAATGGCAGTAGGTCCCCATTCTTACAGGCAAATCTTTACCACACCAATTAAATCCTGAATGTTAGCTGGAAATAGAGCTATGTATTTAATCATGATTCATCAATATGAGGAACACTAGCTAGGAATGTACATACAACACTGTGAACACTTAAACATAGTAAAAATAGTGATGTGGATTCTGCCCTCAGTTACATTGCTGTTACACTGCTGCAACCCCACTGACTTCAGGGGACTTTTTGGGAATTTGCAGATGTGAGGATTATCCCCAATTATAATAAATACCAGCCAATAATTTTGTATGGCTTTTGTAATAGTCATATGCTGGTTTAATTATTTGGGAGGACAGTGAAAATTCCCAAGTTTATCTAGAGGGAATGGATATTCTCTCCCCTAGAAAATCAAAGTAAACATGTTTATAATTAAATATATACACAACAAAATCCAGTGAAAACACCAGTTTATATTGTGACAATCGTGTTCCTTTTCCTACCAGACCAGCATAGTTACCTGCTTCTTCCTTTTGATTCTTAGATTTAAGTATCTAGCACAATGTTGCATTGACAGTGGCAGATGCATAAACAATAAAATGATGCCCACCAATTTGGCAATGAACAGTGTTTTAAAAAAGTGAATAGCACCACTTCAGGGTATAGAAGAGAAGAGAATTTGGTTTTATGTAGTGCCTTTCATGCACATAGTGTCCCAAAGCACTTTACAAAGCAATTACTTAAGTACTGATAGCACCATGACTTTGTAGGAAAATGTGGCAGCTATTAGACACTCAGCAAAAGCTCACACACAGCTTTAGGCACTGGAATTTATTAAAAGGACAATTGGCCAGCAGAGTGGGGTTTATTCCTTTTCCCCTCGTGAAAAAGATCTGAGTATAGTTTTCATTCACAAGAGAAGCAGGCAGGACTCTCATGTCCTCCCACAATCTAGGCTGTATTACTGGGGTTTCATCATTGATTTGGGATACAAAGAGGTGTCCTTTCCTTTCCCATAACATAATGCTGTATGGGAAAATCTGAAACAAACAGTGGGACAACAGTACTATACCAGATGGGACCTAAGTGACAGGTGTAGCCTTACAGGGGCCCTAGACATAACTAACAGCATGAACCAAAGACTGTGAACCATAGTAAGCCTGGCTGTGGCAAAATAGCAACACTCTAGGTATTAGGTTTCAGAGTAACAGCCGTGTTAGTCTGTATTCGCAAAAAGAAAAGGAGTACTTGTGGCACCTTAGAGACTAACCAATTTATCTGCGCATAAGCTTTCGTGAGCTACAGCTCACTTCATCGGATGCATACTGTGGAAAGTTTAGAAGATCTTATTATATACACACAAAGCATGAAAAAATACCTCCTCCCACCCCACTCTCCTGCTGGTAATAGCTTATCTAAAGAGATCACTCTCCTTACAATGTGTATGATAATCAAGGTGGGCCATTTCCAGCACAAATCCAGGGTTTAACAAGAACGTTGGGGGGGGGGGGGAGGAAAAACAAGGGGAAATAGGCTACCTTGCATAATGACTAAGCCACTCCCAGTCTCTATTCAAGCCTAAGTTAATTGTATCCAATTTGCAAATGAATTCCAATTCAGCAGTTTCTCGCTGGAGTCTGGATTTGAAGTTTTTAGGTATTAGCTAACCCAGCAAGCATATTCCTGACCTGAGAGGATGGTACAGAAATACCTAAGTAAATGAGTCAGGGGAGGGTTATGGTGCATTGTAAACCATGGCAAAGAAGTTTGGGTGGTTTGAAGAACCTCTCAATGGAATTATAACTCCAGAATTTGTATACATTAAAAGTACATTTTTAAAGTTCTTGTTTTACATAACATTCAACTGATTAGTTCTGGAACCCGCACACCCCAGTGCTGCTTTCAGTTCCCTCTGCTTCCTCGTTTCCCTCTGTGTCCGTCCTACCCACACATCCACTTGCATAGGCCACTTTGCCTACTATCTTTTCCACTTTGCACTCCACTTGGAGTGTCTCCTCTGTTTCCTGCTCCAGTGACTCCTGGAGAGACTTTGCTTGCAAACCTCAGCAGTCTCTCCTCCACTGCAGTTGGGGAGGCAATGGCTTCGTACTGTTGGCTGAAATTCCAAGTGAATTACAAGAATTCTGTTGCTCAGACTGCAGTAGGCTTAACATTGTGATCTCTGTGTATGTATGTCTGACTCCAGCGTTCAATGAAATTAACATTACTTTACACAGTGCATCCAGTGAAGTTATTTCAGAGAGCCTTATTCTAAGGTGGAGTTGGAGCCTTTCAAGTTATTTTAATGCTGGCCAAATCATAGCAGTTTTTTTAATCAGTTAATAGATAAATTCATTTAGAAGTGGCCACTAAACGTAATTACTTAGTGTTCCCTGAGGCTTTAAACTGAGGGCAGCTTCAAAATGAGGGTGGTGTCTATTAAATATATTTTAATTACTGTCTCCTGCATCTTCAGCATTAAAGGTGGTGCTTCTGATCAAGGACACAATACTTCTCCATAGAAGTCAGCGGTAAATCACCTGTGGACTTGTATTCAAAGATATTTGGTATTCACACTTCACAATTATTATTTTTTACAAGCAATTAGTTACTTTTTTGAAAGTAATGAAAAGGCAGATGAAAGTGGTGTGTCTGGCATCTACATTTTAAGCTATCTCCATCTCTGTGGCTCTATTATTACAAAATGAAGGCAGATAATCTATCAGTGGCTATCCTGATCCCCAGTTATTTAAACTTCTGTGCAGCAGATTGGTCCTTATGCTGGAGAAAAGAGGATACGGATATTCTCTCAGGTGTGATTTTTTTACGCCAGTTTGCACGTTCACCTAAATCCCTCCAATGTGCCTCTAGACACACCAATAATTTTCCTTACTCTGGCTGCAGAAGAACTGCAGAAAAATCCCAGAATGCACATTTACTGTAAATCTTGTTTTATCTGAATGGAGCCCATCATGCCTGATTTCAAAATTCATCCCCAGAGACTGTCTCAATAACAACATAATTTCCTACATACCAATTTCAAGTCTTTGAGCTAAAAGACAAATCAAAGAGACTTCAGTAACATCAGGCAGGAAGAGAACTATGTACAAAAATCTCTCAGGTCCAGGACTCTTTAAACAGTGCTGTTTACCAAGAAGCACGACAGTAGCAAAGAAGATTGAGACAGAGGTTCCACTGGTCACTCTTCAAATGCTTTGGGCTAGAGATGAGCAAAGCAGATCTTCACTCTGTTCAGTTTAGTTGTTTAACATAGCGGAAACAGGACTTTAACTTCAGTCATCAGTTTGAGTCTGAATTTTCACACCTCCCACTGGTGAAAGAAAGAAAGATCTAGTCTGAGGTGCTCAGGATCTTTAAATATGATTGGTTAAATAAAAGGAGCTATCTGCAGCCTTTACATATGCAGGTGTCAGTAGCTCTACCAGCATACCACAATCCCAACCTGTAACACTACATTCCAGCCTTGGGTCTCTCCTGAGCAAAGACTACCAATGTCACTGCATGTAGTTGAAACCCTTCTCATTTTCACTGATGATTCAAGACACATTCTTTGAATCCCAGTTTCTAGAAAGCAGCATGAAACAACAGTTCTGTTAATTTGTTCTTGGGTTTAAAAGGTCTGATTCTTTTTGTCTGAAATAAACAGCAACATGTAGAGGACAGTGACAAAGTCGGAGTGAAATACACCCAGAAGAAAAATCACCCAACAGAGAGGAAGGTAAAGGAGAGGAGCAAAGGAGGATAGAGTAATAAAAGGAGGATAGGGAAACACTTGATACTTTTATTACCAGTAAAGATCCCAACCCTGCCAACAAAGAAAGGGAGGGGATTTTGTAAAAGGGAAAGGAGTTCTACAGACAAGTGCAGATACAGTATAAAATCTCCTGTTTCACCACTTTGTAGAATTTCTAAAGCCACTGCTGCAAATTGGGAAAAGTAAAAGGGATGAGCCAATCTGAGAAATAGGTTAAAAATAAACTCAAACTTGAGTCTGTGATGTACTGCATGTAGCTATAAAGCTGAGTTACCTTTGTTTTTAAGGTAGTACACCCTTACATTTCTAAGAACTCTCCTTTTTTGCAGAGATGGCAGCCATTTTGTTCTCAGTGCAAACTCGGTTTGATGAGAGCAATACTTTAAAAGAAAAAAAAAATCAGACCACTTATTGAAGGCACTAAAAATAAGTTTTTCAAAAGTACCTAAGAGACTTAGAGCTTGTCTACACTGTGCAGCAATGCACACTATGGGAGTGTGATTGCTAAGGTGCACTAACTCGTCCATGTAGACCCTGCTGTGCTCACTAAAGGTTACCTAGTGAGCTTTAATAGAGTGCTGTCTGAAACAGAGCTCCCTTAAAGCACAGTAGGGAATTTTTAGTGTGCACCAGCAGGATCTATATTGACCAATTAATTTGCAACACTTTAGTGCGCTTTAGAAAGCACATGCACATAGTATGCATTACCACAGCATGTAGACAAGACCTTAAAAGCACAAGCCTTAAATTCAAAAGTGACTTAGGAGCATGTTTCATTGAGAGTCAACATTATCTATACTCCTAAGTGCCTAAGTCACTTTTGAAAATGGAACTTGGGCTCCTAACTCAATTAGGTAATTTTGAAAGTTTTAACCTTAGTAAAACTTAACCTTTAGGCTTTGTTGGCTTTGTTTTTATTTTAAATCTTGGCCTTAAACTATATACAATTTTAAAAATAATTTGGACAGTGACAATTTTCAAACTGTTCCAGATGTGGTTGATGTCTTTTTATGATCCTATTATTATATAGATATGCAATTTGGAATTCTGAAACTCCCACTTCAGTGGGAGTCTGATCAGACCCAAAAGTATGAAATACCTTCTGATGTTAAGTGACCAAATACCTACAGCCTCATCCAAAGCCCACTACAATCAATGGGAGTCCTAATGCTACAATATTAGCCATATTCAGGAACTTATTTAGAAAGATACAATGATCTAAAATTTTAAACCAGTATAACCAAACCACAAGAATAGGGGCCAAACCCTGCAACCTTTATTTATAAGTGATTGCTACCTATCCATCAATGCTATTTCTAAGGCACGTACCAGCACATTCACTGAACATTTACAGTTCATTCCTCTGGTTAGTTATGAGCAGCCTGAATGTTTCAAAGAATCTCATAGATATGCATGGAGACTGACAGCTGCTCAGATATCATTAGAACAAGATTAAACTTTGACATACTTTAAATATCACCATTAAGAAAACTATACTGAACTCAGTGGCTAATTAGATTCTATGAGTACTGACTAACTATAAAGAACCTTGGATATGCAGTCATACTAGAATTACCAAGAAGAGACCTAAAATAAACAAACACACATACCATAGCACTACTGTTGCCCTGCACAACATGATTAGAGGTCTCTATGCAGGAGTGCAAGTAGGGTGGTACCTGCCAGTACGCAGTACCAGCAAGAGATTTTTAGCAGGTATGGGGTACCAGAAAGATTTGGGGCTAGCCCCCTCCAGAGGGGGGGATGGGGCTGCGCTCTGCTCCTTAAAGGAGCACAACGTGGCTAGGGAGGGCATTCCTTCTTTAAATGGCTTTAACAGCACAATACATATGCTAACAAATTTAAACAAAGCAGCATATGTATTATGCTGTTACGTTGGTCAGGAGTCCTCAAAAGGGGAGGGGTGGGGGGATGGAAGGTGTTTAAACAGTGTTTTTGATTCTGTTTCTCCCCATTGGTCTGAATTATCCATGACATCCATACTGCATCACATCAAGTCCAAATCATTTGAGGAATGTCTCTGCTTGCACTGACCAGAGTATGTTTGGATTCTGATGTCAGTTCTGCAGCCTTACAGGAATCAGATGTTGTCACCAGTGTACACAGAATTCTTCTTTGCAGCCAAACTCGTCTTACGTGCATTTTGTTAACTGGAACTGGAGCAGCAAAACAAAGAAAAGAAATGCCTCATTTTCCAGTTTTGTGGATGAGAGAACTATAAGTGAAGATTATAATGCCGGACATCGACAGCCTTAAACCAGCTGCCTAAAGAATCTGCCACGAACTTTGCTGAAAATATGTTCCTCATTTTAGCAACGGAGCTAAGACTTATCATACATTTGCCCACCTTTATTCAAATGAAGCTCCTTCTGATCTGACAGCTCAGGCATTGTCAGTTTCTTCCAGAACAATTTACAAACTTGGAACCTAATCCTGTAAACCCTTAATCGTTTGACCAATCCCATTGAATACAAATGGGACTGTTTGCATGACTATGGACCACTTTTGTGGACTGGTAAGAGTTTCAGGAGTCTGTTCCTATAAAGGAAGTTGGATCCCCCATTGAAATGCAATGTTTGAGTAAAAAGAAAAAAGAAAAGGAGTACTTGTGGCACCTTAGAGACTAACCAGTTTATTTGAGCATGAGCTTTCGTGAGCTACAGCTCACTTCATCGGATGCATAGCATATTGTGGAAACTGCAGAAGACATTATATACACACAGAGACCATGGTCTGATGGTGAAGTGATGAAGTGAGCTGTAGCTCACGAAAGCTCATGCTCAAATAAACTGGTTAGTCTCTAAGGTGCCACAAGTACTCCTTTTCTTTTTACGAATACAGACTAACACGGCTGTTACTCTGAAACCTGTCAATGTTTGAGTACAATACCATAAAGCAGTTTAGGATACAGTTCTACTTAAAATTTGTCTTTTAAAAAGTCATATATATGCTGAAATGGCTCCTCAACCAACTCTGATATTCCATATAAACAGACTGAATACTACATATGTGGGGGGAAAGTGAGTAGTTAAGCATGTTGATGTTTGTATATACAAAGAGGGGTGTCAGAGGGGATGGGTCGTGTAGGAGTCACATGGAGGGTCAAGTGGCGAAGTCACATGGCCCCCCCTTGTGTCCCTCCCATTAGTGCAGTACCGGCAAGAAATGATTTCTACTTGCACCATTGTCTCTACACAGCATCTGGCAATAGAGAACTTTGCCTTATGGAGAAAAGCTGCTGAGCTATGACAACTGCAGGTACTGTAGCCTATTATATGTCTAATAAGCCACCAGTTCTCTCTCAAACACATCCCTTTGTAGCCTGTACGGTAACTTCAGAACACCTGAGAGAGTAAAAATGTTGCATTAATAATTCATTCTCAGTAGTCTACGTTTTCATGCAGCGTGTATCAAGGTGATATTATGTTTAATATAAACTTAAAATGTCAGCTTTAAAAAAAGCAAGCAAAAGCTGATTTTGTTTTAGGTGTGAGACCTTGAAAAATTTATTCATGATACCACAATAAGCTGTCAGCTATACTGACAGCTGAAAATGAAGTGTGCTGCGCATCTTGGAAATACCCAGAAAATTTTTTATGCTTTAAAAAAAAAAAAAAAAAAGCGTGCATGGGGAGGTGAAGACAATGCACTGAAACCCGCTGCCAGACTCTAGATGTGGACGTAGAAACTTCATTTGGATGCTACTGTATCAGAGTCTGTGGAACTCTTTAAGTCATAACAACCTATTATTAGGAAAAATAACCTGAAGTGATCCCAGCATAACCAAAAATGTTCAACTGTCCTTTTGAAGCAGTAATTCAAGTATTTAAGCTCAGAGAAATTTCTTGATGGAAGATACCAGGGAAAGAGCACGTTAGTGGAAAAGAAGCTGCTTTAATTGGGCGGTTAAGAGTAGTTGATAGGATAATAAAAAGGCAGAACTGTCAGAGTGCAATTCTTCCCTTGGCTGCTGGCCAAACCAATGAAGGCTTTTAGAGGGGGAAAATAAATAACCAAAATGAGGACAGCAGCCTCACATGCCAGTCTGAAAATAGTTCTCAGTATTTCAGCTTCATTTGCACGATAGCTAGTTTTTCACTTACTTAACTGCTTTTCTTTAGCCCTTATGCTCCCCAAGCAGGATGTTTGCTCCAGTTACAGCCATTGGTGGACAGCTACTCCAGTGCAAAACCCTAGCGGACATGCAGAACTACCATTTGCACCAATACATTTTACCCTGTTTCAAATCAAGATAAATTCCATCTTGAAACCAGGATACATTCCACCAATGCAGCACCAGCTTTGCCTTAGGAACTGCACCAGTTCAACTACACCACTGGTTCACCTGTAATAAGGGCTAATTCCCAGCACAGAGAAAACCCTAGAATGAATAAGTGTGACGGGTCAGCTCCCTGCTGCAAGCCTTTTAGGCAGTTTTACCCATCAAAGTTCTTCTTTTCCCCTTTGAACCATAACTTTGTCTCTTCTCCACCATAACTCATGATATTTAAAGACAAATAATTTCCCTGAGCTTCAAATGCTTGGTATAAGCTAGGGAGTACACTAAGCAGTCAGAGAAGATAGAATGTAGCTCCTAACTCCATTCAGTCCAAACCCCTTTTTTCAGGGCTGGCTTTATTTTCAAACAAGAGTTCCAAAACAAGAGGAAATAAACTCACAAAGCTGAGTTGGAGCCATCCAAAGCTATCCCAGCTTCCATCAGCTCAGCAGGGAGAGGACACACCTTTCCCCTTTTAGGAGCCTTTCTTAGCTATTGTGGAGAAAGCCATATTAGAACTTCCCTGATCTTGTGATGCTCATGTCTGTTACCCCTCCCAAGGAGACAGGATGCCTTGTATCTGACTTCCTGTAGGTCAGATGCTCACTACTAGCTATGAGCCCGGCTACTACAGCTGTCCTATAGGCACAAAGGACATAATAGGAGCACTAGGATGTGTGCATGCATCCCATAGGCCAGTAAAGTATTTTAGACTTTAAATGGTTTGCATATTTTAAAAGGTCTTATTTTTAAAATCTCAAACCTGTTTTGCCTGTAACTTTGACACACGGCCTTATCCCAAATGGACTTCAAACACCACCCACAAAATGTGCTCATCACAAACGCTAAACATTTTTAAGACTGATGGAAAAGCAAGCATTTGAATGGAGTAGTTTGAAGAGAGGAGGAGAAAGTCCAAGGGGATCCAGGATGATATTTTAGATAACATCTGCCACTTACAGTACAGAACTCTGTTGTTTTAAAGATCGAGGATTGATCTTGTTATATCCCATGCTCCAGTATACATCCAAGAGAGGCTAGCAAACCCTTGACATCAGCCCAAGCAAAGGGGCTGGAATGTAAGTATAACTGACAGAAGAACAAAAACTTTTTTTATTTTTTACCAGCGTTCAGCATTTGTACTTTTCCTTCTTGTCACTATCATCCAATTTGTACACAGAAAACACACAGAACTTGTGTACCTATTTACATTATCTGCTCTTCAATTAACATATTGATAACCTGCACACTTTCAGCAACTTTATTTTTAGGCCACTGAACCACAGCTTTTTAACCTGTTACTAAACCAGCATTACAAAAGTGGCAAACCACTATGAATTAAAGCATTTTCCTAGGATATGTAGAAATGGAAGCAGTGGAAGCCAAAAAGCCACATGCACCCCTTTTATCCTTGAATGGGCACTTTTCTTCCAAATTCCTTCCCTCCTCATGCCAGTATAACTGGCAATAAGTGAGAGATGGGGAAGATCCAGTGAGGGGGAAGGAGTGGCCGCCATATTATCAATATTTCTGGTGGGTCCACTCGGACATTTTCCTTTAAGCTGCTAAAATATTATATAATGCATTTCAGTATCCTCTTGATCCTTTAGGTCAGGGCAGTTGAGTTTTCATTAAATTGGGACTGTCCAAGTCAGACATTTCAGGCCAAACCATCTTTGCCTTATGCAAAGGTCCCAGGATTTGGTCCCACATTATTTTCACAAATGTACAATATTAATACCTCTGAAATGAGAGCTATAGAAAGTAAAAAAGGCTGCTGACTGACAATGGGACACATCCTGAGAGGTTCTAAACTTTTTTAGGATAGTTGCAGGCACTTATACAAATGTTCTTGTAAAATATATCATGTCCTCCTCTAGTAGCAGATCCACACAGAGAATAACAGCCTACTATTACTACTATCTAAAGGAGTTGCTTCTTTAGCTCAAGTGGTAGAGGTCATGTTTGGTGCTAAGGATATCAAGTCCCAACCCTCTTAAGAAAGTTATGATGCTTGGAAATTGGCCTCTATTTCAAATGTGTTTAACTTCCTATAGTACGTTGAGGTATGAAAGATGGTTTAGCGCAATCTCTCTTCCTTTGTTCACCACCAACCAATACGGTCTTCATTTCTCATCAGCCCTTGTGTTATCTTGTGATCTATTAAAAAAATTAAAGTTTTTTTTCTTGAACATATGCAACATTTTAAAAAAAGAGCACTTCCTTTCTTCTTTCCTTTCCCATAAGGATCAATAGGATAATTTGCTCCTTCTCAACTCACATGTAAACACATTCTGCTCAGCACATCTGTGGAGTATGAAAATGGCCTAAATGATTATATCCTTAACTCTTGCAATTACTCCTTCATTACCAAAAAATTAAAAACCTAAAGAAAACTCCAAATTATAGCTGCATGTAGACTTCAGCAGGAGCATAAAATTGCACTTACAAGAACACTTAGTATCATCCCTATGGACTAGCATTGACTAATGCGTGGCAAGAGGGCCAGATGGTGCCCTTGGAATCCTAATATTGTGCCCATATCTTCGCTTTGCCTACAGCCCTCCAGCAAGGCAAAGCTGATCAATCACATGTTTTTTTGTTTTGGACAAACTTAGCCACCATCCAACTTCTGTTCTACCAAGAAAGACCCTAGTGCAAGTCACTATTGTGGATACAGGCATTTAGTTAGTTAGCTGTTCCCAAATAATATTACAAGGAAATATATTGTAGGGCTGAGACTACCAGCAATCTGCCAAAGTTGCCTGTAGTGCAACAAAGATTGGGTACCTCTGTCTGTAACAACCACTTGCTTGAGCCCCATACATCAATCTTCATGTCTATGCAATGAGCAAGGGATGTCATTCCCCTGCTTGTGTACACATACTTGCGCTAACTCTCGTCAAGTTAGCATGAGTATAAACGGTAGTGTGGCCTTGCTAACATGGGTAGCTGCAGCGGAGGCACGGCTGAACCATGCCAAGTAAATACCCATCACTTTCAGGTGGATTCATACTTGGCCTGGCTCAGCTTTGCCTCCGCTGCGGCTACCCATACTATCATGACTACACTTCTATTTATTGAGCTAGCACGAGTATATGTACATGTGCAGAGAATTCACACCCCTAGCTTGCAGGGTAGACATAGCCTTAATGTGCACAGAATTACACACACACTTCCTGTTTAAATTTGCATTCTGAAGGCCTATGAATGGGCCAACGCCCAGATCCACAAAGGAACTTAGCTGTTGCAATGCTCAATGTTGCAACACCTACCTTTTCGTAATCTAGAAAATCATAGGAACAACATTGTGATCCACAAAGCCTGAATTAGATGCCTAGGCTCCTACACAATGGGGAGAGATAGGTGCCTAAGACTGCGATCCACAAAAGTAAACATGCTAGACAGATAGCTGCCTAAACTAGCCAATGGGAGATGCCAATGAGAAAGGCAAGTCCTAAGCCCTGACCCTCACAGAGATAGGCACCTAAATCCAGGCTGCAGGGACATGCCTATCTCAGATAGCAATCCACAACCAGGAACCTGGAAATTCTTTAGCCATTGAAATAAAAAGAAAACAAGGGAAGAAGAAGTTGGACTATTAAACACTGAGGATGGGGTTGAAATTAAAGATAAACTAGGCATGGCCCAACACCTAAATGAATGCTTTGCCCGAGTTTTTAGGGTAATAAGGAGCTTAGGGGTAGCTAATGGAAATGAGGATATGGAAGTACAAGTTACCATATTCGAGCTTAACGGGACCAAGTCAGGGGGCCCACATAATTCCATCCAAAAATATTATAGTAACTGGGACATGAAATTGCAAGCCCAGTAGCAAGGATTTTTAATAAATCCATAAATTTAGGGGTCGTACCCTATGACTTGAGAATTACTTATATAGTACCTATTTTAAGAAAGGGAAAAAAAAGTGATCCAGGAAACTACAGTTTACTATTAGTTTGACCTCAGTTGCATGCAAAGTCTTAGAATAAATTTTGAAAGAGAAATTAGTTAAAGATATAGAGGTAAACAGAAATTGGGATAAAATATAACATGGTTGTACAAAAGATAGATCACGCCAGACCAACCTTATCTCTTTCTTTTAGAAGATAACTGATTTTTTTAGACAACAGATCTAACCTACATGGATTTCAACAAAACTCCATATGGGAAATGAATAGTTAAATAGGAGAAGATGGTGTGAAAAAGTTCCTGCTCTACCTTGGTGGGTCTTACGCTTATTGGCGGATTTGCTCGCCTTGGAGCTTCACGGCAGCCCTCAGCTTGGCCGTTTTTCTGAATTCACAGTCCAGGTCAACGACTCCTGTGTCTGACCAGGAGTTGGGAGGATTTGGGGGGAACCCAGGCCCGCCCTCTACTCCGGGTTCTAGCCCAGGGCCCTTTGGAATGCAGCTGTCTAGAGTGCCTCCTGGAACAGCTATGCGACAGCTACAACTCCCTGGGCTACTTCCCCATGGCCTCCTCCCAACACCTTCTTTATCCTCACCACAGGACCTTCCTCCTGGTGTCTGATAATGCTTGTACACCTCAGTCCTCCAACAGTCCGCGTTCTCACTCTCAGCTCCTAGTGCCTCTTGCTCCCAGCTCCTCACACGCACACCACAAACTGAAGTGAGCTCCTTTTTAAAACCCAGGTGCCCTGATTAGCCTGCCTTAATTGATTCTAGCAGCTTCTTGATTGGCTGCAGGTGTTCTAATCAGCCTGTCTTAATTGTCTCCAGAAGGTTCCTGATTGTTCTGGAACCTTCTCTGTTATGCTGCAATTATGGACCTCATTCACCATGGCAACAGACAGCTTAAGGCTGTCACTAAGGAAGGTGGATCTCCTAGAAGCCCTGTTGTATATGGAAGCATGCTTTCCTATATAGAGGACTTTTTTAACACTGTTGGAATATCTCTTGGAGACAGACAGGT
Organism: Natator depressus; assembly: GCF_965152275.1. Classification (NCBI taxonomy): domain Eukaryota; kingdom Metazoa; phylum Chordata; order Testudines; family Cheloniidae; genus Natator; species Natator depressus. The sequence continues at coordinate 18,133,902 of NC_134245.1, forward strand.
TGTTCCAGAAAACAAAAATTCAGCTATGCTTTCCAGTGTGATTGATGAGCTGGTGAGCTTCCGTGTCAAGGTGCGTAATTATGCTCTTGCTATGCCTGGAGCAACAGAAGCGGTGCAGGTGGAAGAAGGTACCATTCTAGCAAAGGAAACAAAACAGGAAGAGAGAGAGAGAAGACGGCAGTTACTGCTGGAGCGAGAACCCCTTCTGCAGGCTGTGACAACCTGCGGCGAGACCTTGCTGCATTTGGAATCAACATAAAGGACCGGGGTACTACTTCCACATGGGAAGTGGTAGATCAGAGAAAAGCAGAGCAAAGAACGGAAAATGACAGCTGATATAGCACAGGGACATGACTGGACTGATCATGTGGCAGTGAATGCTTTAGGAACCACTGTGAATTAATTTTTTCCCCAATCAAACTTTCAAAAAAGAACTCTGCAGAAACTTGTGTATCTATTAATAAATAGTGTTAACTTAAAAAAAAAAAAAAAAACCTTCTCTGTTACCTTACCCAGGGAAAAGGAACCTACTTAGCCAGGGGCTTATATATCTGCCTTCTATTACTCTCCTGTAGCCATCTGGCCCAACCCTGTCACAATGGGGATTAATACAAGAATTGAAAGGTAGATAAGAACCTGGTTAAAGGGGAGAATACAATGAAAGGTGACCTGTCAGGCTGGAGGAAAGTTACTAGTAGAGTACCTCAGGGATCGGTCTTCAGACCAACCATATTTAATATTTTCATTAATGGCCTTGGCACAAAAAGTAAGTGTGCACGAATAAAATTTCCATGACACAAAATTGGGAGGTATTGCCAATATAGTGGAGGACAGGATCATCATACAAGAAGTTCTGGATGACCTTGAAAACTGGAGTAATAGAAATGAGATAAAATTTAATACTGCAAAGTCATGCATGTAGGGAAAAACAACAGGAATATTTGCTATAAACTGGGGACAGATCAGTTGGAAGCAACAAAGGAGGAGAAAGACCTGGGTGTATTAGTTGATCAGAGGATGACTATGAACCATTAATGTAATCCTTGGATGCACCAGGCAAGGTATTTCCACTAGAGATAGGGAAGTATTATTAACATTATACAATGCACTGGTGAGACCGCAACTGGAATACTGTGTGCAATTCTGATCTCCGATGTTTAAGAATTCAAACTGGAGCAAATGCAGAGAGGATCACAGGAATAGAAAACCTACCTTACCAGAGCTGATTCAAGGAGCTAGGCTTGTTTACCCTAACAAAAATAAGGCTGAGGGGAGATGTAATTGCTCTCTATAAAAATATATCAGATGGATAAATACCAGGGTAGCAGAGGAGTTATTTAAGTTAAGCACCAATGTTGGCACAAAAACAAATGGATATAAACTGGCCATCGGCAAGTTTAGGCTTGAAATGAGATGAAGGTTTCTAACGGTCAGAGGAGTGAAGTTCTGGAACAGCCTTCCAAGGGAAGCAGTGGAGGCAAAAAACCTATTTGGTTTCAAGACCGAGTCTGATAAATTTATGGAGAGGATGGTATGATGGAGTTCCCTCTTTTTAACTCCTTCTCCACTCCTGGCATGATTGGGAGGGGAGGTGGGGTGGGGCCTTTCAACCCCAAAGCAGCTCCTTAATGCCCCCCAACCCCCACCCCGCTTCCATGCCAGTGTGAGGTTTATATACCCCATCACACTACTTTATAAAACTTTTAGTCTGGTTAGAGCAGCCAGCTGGGATGTGGGAGAGCCATCTTCAACTGCCCCCTCTGCATCCTGGAGAGAAAGGCTTTGAACAGGGAAGGATCTCCTACCTCTCAGAGCTGTAGTCTAAGCATGAGCTATGGGATAGTCTGATGTGGGGCTCCCAGTCTCTTCTGCTGAAGCAATTCCTCTGTGTATAAATAATCAAAGAGTCATCAGAGCAGGGGGACAAGACCCTGGATCTCCCACCTCCCTGGTGGATGTCTGAACCACCAACATACACAGTCATTATCTCTCACTCTCTCTCTCTCTCTCTGCGCCAGTTAATCACAGTGTAAGGCAAGGAACTGTGCAGCCTTAAAACTTCCCTAGTCGGAAGGGAGTGGGACAAGGGTCCCTGCCAAGAGACAGGTGTCGGCAGGAGACCTGAGACCTGACTGGGAACTCCTGAAGTGGACTACAGAAGGGGAGATACAGGTACAATTATCCTGAAACTGGGATGCTGTGTATATCCAGGATGAGGTCATCCACCAGAACAAGTATTGTCTCAATACTATTCCTCAGCCTGAAATCTGACTGAGAAGGATGTAGGATACTGGTAGCCAACCGCTGATATTGGATATTGTATTCTGCTTGCTTAAAACAGGAAGGTTAGACATTGGACAGTAACTAATAAGTCAGGCACCTAAGCCACTTCTTAGATCACCACCAGCATCAAATGAAAGACTCTTTAGTACTGGTTGGATAACTGCATGCTTAGAGTAGCAGGTAGGAATCATTCTTTGGAATACTGTTGACAGTATCTCAGCTATTCTCTACTCTTTTACTAGTCAGGAAGGGTGAGGGTCAGAGTCACATATGGTCACTCTAAATGCTGTTAGTACTTCCATGGCTACTTCTTGTGCAAATGGGCCATATTCTTGGAAGGAGGCTACTGTGTTTTCAGTTCTGTGCTCAACTTCTTTTTCATGGTGTCCCATGAAGTCATCCCAGATGCAAGAGATCTTCTCAGTAAAATGAGATGACAATTCCTTTCAGCAGGAGACACTAGGTTCTGGGGTTGAATGAGGGCATTCTGGGTTTAAGGGAAATCCAATCAGAAAGGGATATTACTTGGCTCTACTACCAGTGGCCAGGCTATAGTATAGATAGGTTATAACCAAATTTGTCCTTTAAATCCACAGTGAAACTATAGTCAAACAGGGAAGTGCAGAAAAATTTACAGCTGTCAAAGAAATTATATTTAACAAGCTGCAAGAAAAAAACCCAAGGAGATGATGCATAAAGACAGTACACAGATGCTTTACAAATGAATAACCACAGTTACAATAAATACATTTAAAGTCAATTGAACAATTGTCTTTAAATTTGTATAAATTGTTGAGTCTGTCTTTAAACATTAATTTGAAAAAACACTTTTCCATTCATAAGTTACACAGCAAGTAAATTATTACAAATGCCTGGCTACTTCCTGTGCTATAATGTGCTTCTATTTCCTTGAAGATATTAGGATTATCCTTTTTTAATGAAAAGTTTTCCAAATATTGAAATGCCAGAAGGGGTTATATTTATTTGCTTGAAATCTATTTAAAGGACAGAATGCTTTGCACAGTACAAAAGCTGACTTACAGTTCAAGAGTTCTTTAAGTGTATGTGTTAGCTTTTTAATATACATTCAGACAATAAAGAACTAAGAATCTAATTTACTTATTTTCTTTATGTTTTGCATGTGCAGATCACTGATATCAAGTGTTCACTTATCTCAATTTATCTTAAACAGAAGTGAGGATAATGGGACTTACAAAAGAGTCTAGAAATGATAAATTACATCTTATTGTATGAAGTCAAAGGTTAAACTTATTATTGCTCACCACAGGCCAACCTTAACCTCAGGATTAATGCCATAAACAAAAAAGAAAATTCAGTTTGCACACACAATGCTCTGGGATAATGTCTCAGAAGAATTACAAAAGTGAAATGATGCCCCCTACTGTTTTTAGAAATGTTCTTGGATAAATAGCATCTTTTGGATCTAAGGAAATCATCATGTAAAAATCAATAAACATGTATTTCAAACTAGTATTCATTAGCATGAGATATAGCAAAGATGATACATTTCTTTTCCTCATTTTAATTAAAAAATACATGAGGAACAGTATCTTGCAGAGGAAATTACCTGAAATGTATACAGCTAGAGTGAATGTGAAACCTTTATATTTCTCAGAAGAGTTTGGACAAAGAAACCATGTAATTTAGCAAGTAATTTTTCATTTAAAATTTAATACATCAAGTATTAAATCAGTCTTTATATGGTCATTATGTTTTTCAAATAGTACAAATGACAGGACTGATTTGTCTATCGGTAGCTACCAAGATGATACAATTCACTAATAAATAACAGAGAGCATCTAATGCCTTTGAGTTCTGGACGACCACAGTTCAATTCCCAGCTCTGTTGTTTAGGTCTCGGATCACAGCTACTGTTGTAATGAGTTTCTTGATGGGCAGGTAAGGAAGAAGGGTTATTGTTTGAAATACTCTTCCGAAGAAAGAGAAAATGAAATATTGTCAAGCTAGAGCCTGATTCTCTTCTCACCTATACCAGTTTTATAGCAGTGTAGCTCCATTGACATCACTAGAGATAACTCCTGATTTATACATGCTAAATGAAAGAAGAATCAGGATGTTTGTCTTAGTGACTTAGCACTGTTGAAACAGAGGTTGGAATAATGATTAGAAAGGACATTTTGGAAAAATCTGAAAGTTGCTGCCACTGTCCCTGCTCAAAGGAGTTACAAAGGGATGTGGCACAAAGAGACCACAGCTAAAAGTGTTTATGGGACAGCAAATACAAAATGAAAACACAATAAATACACCATCAGTAAAATCAGGCCAGATACTGTTTAGGTACCATGAACTGTTTAATATAAAGCTTTAAAGCTTCACTTGTTCTGGTGGTATTTTAAAAAAATATATATATTTCACTACTATCTCATATCTCTAGTTTTTCAACCCAAAGGATCCTGAGGCACATACCAGACTTCACAACTGTAGGGCCAGATTCTTTCTGGACCTTATGTGGCCCCTTATGCAGTGGGAAGGGAGGACATAAAGAGTCTTCCCCATATACTTATGCAGCATAAGGCCAGGCCCAATTGCAGCACCTGTACTCTGAAAAACACAAGGATTGCACCATTTCTGCTCCCCTGTGGGGGCACAGTTCCCCCAAAAGTGCAGGGAGAGGTCAACCTCTCCCCCAACCCCATACATTGGCCAACTACATGGGGAAGAGGGAGTAAACTGCATACAACAAAAGGTGTTGAGTAGCAGCTGCTGCCTCTGGAATTGAATGCATCAGTTATTTAATGGTGCACAGAACCACCACACATCTTAAAGCAGGAGAAAGTCTGAAGAACAATATCATAACCTGTTGATGCTCCAAGAGGAATTTAGATGCTGACAAGAAGAATGTAATTGCCCAAGTACAACATGTAGAAGCATCAGGTGTCCTATAAATGGATTAAATAAAAGCAAGCCTGAATTTGGCAAGACACTTTCTCTAATGGAGAACTCCCTTACTCTTGTGAAAAAGGCCAGAAGATCTTTAATGAACACAAGCACTCAGAACTTGTAATCTTGGAGAGGTCACTTCTAACAGCACAGTATCCCCTCCCACCATGCTAGGGTTTCATACTGACTTAGGTCCCAGTGGTGAAATCAATACCGTCTACACAAATACAGGACCAGGAGCTTAGAAATCTGGCTTTCATGATTCAGTAGATGACATTTCTTCTAGCAACTGAGGTTTCCTTCATGGTTTCCTTTCCAAATATTGACCAGACCAATCCTGCCCGGTTTATGAGATTTTACAAGATATCACCTCTGTTAATATTATGTTAAAAGCCTAAAAATCAATAATGTTATTGATTATCTCTCATAGTCACACACATTGTGTTTTTCAAAAGGCCCAATATATGGCATAGGATAAAATTAGATTTCTAGTCTTAACTTGAAATATTCTGACTTCTGACATATTGCTCCACAATATTAGGTCATGACCCTGCAAGCCAATCTTACAGATGTAAATGTCCACCGACATGGATCAATTTGGAAGATTTGGCCTTAATGGGCTAAATTCTGCCCATTTGACTACTTTGAGATTATCTGATGATAATCATTCAGCTAGATCCTCAGGTAGTGTAAATGAGTGTGGCTCCACTGAAGTCAAAGGTGCTATGCTGATTTAAACAAGCTGAGGGCTAGCCTACTATTAGTAATACAAAAAGGTAAGCTATATTTTTTTTAAATCACAGCATAAGTTGATTTGTTAAAAACCATCATAACAGTAGGCACTGGATGAATAAATAATTCTGATTATCCACATTTTCATGTAATTCCTCAATAACATTTAACTGTGTTCAAATATTAACAGATAGATATAATTGTAGAAATAATTTCTGAGTTCCTGGCGTCTGTACATTCATAATGATCCAACTGTGCTAAGATTTTAGGATGCTCCATTATTTTCTATTTAATAGATTGTAAATAACCACTAGGAATTAATATTCATTAGTATGGGAGAGCAGATTAAATAACAATTGGAAGTGGAAATGTCATCTCTTTAGTAAACCAGTATAAAATAAATTACCTCCAAGTTATCTCTTTCTTGAATCTGGTCAGGGGATTCTTCAGTTCCAAAACACACTCCTTAATGTGGACTGTCTTCCTAGTATTCCTACTGGAAGAGACGGAAATGGGATCATAGCATCCTTGGGATTTTTTCTTCTGTTTTTACTTTTGTGAAAACAAGCATACATAGCAAGGCACTCTAGTTCTATAAATATGCTTCTCTAAATGTTAAAGGGTTAGAGCAATTTCCAAAAGGTCTCTGCCTAGAAAGAGCCTTCATCTGATATCTAATTGCATGGCTTTTGCTTCAAGGCATGCAGGAAAATATAGCGTAGTCAGTGTAAATGCCTCTTTGGTTTCTATGTAAAAATCCAGAGCTTAATTCACTTTTCATTCGTTCCAGTTTTACACCAGTGCAGCTTGAACCAAATCTTCAGCTGGTATAAATTAGCAAAACTCAACTGAAGTCAGTAGAAGTATGATGATTTACACCAGCTGAGGATCTAGCCTATTGACTTCAGTAGGGTCATCTTGATCAAGACCTCTGTCTGCTACTTTGATTGAAACCCTGTGAGCCTGATTCTCCACTGCCTTGATCCATGTGTTATCATATACACCTGTGCATAGTGGGTGCAAACCACTACTAAATCAGGATGGAAGCATTTTGTACTTACTTTGTGCAGTTGTAAATGACTATACAAGGTGAAATGCAAGGGACTGTCTGTTAAAATAAAGTACACATAACATGAAAGAACAAAGGGGATACTAGAACACAGCATACTCATCCGATAGAAACTGTCTTCACTAATTTAAAAAAATTCTACCTGTTTCATAACTAAAGAATATAAATGGAATGGTATCACTTTCCTTTAGCAGCTGAAATAAAATGCAAATTTAGGGCCAAATCCCACAAAATCGTTCTCCTGAAAGTAATCAGTAGTCATGCCTACAGTCCCACTGGCAGCAATGACATTACTCACAAGAATAAGACACTGCATGATTGCATAATTATTTCTTTTATGCTTTTTATGTTAATATATTATCTCAAAACTTGAAATGATTAATTCAGTAACTTTTTTCCTTCTCACTTTGTTACTACTGAGGTTTCTGTATTTAATTACAACAGAACTATTTACCTGGCCCTTTAGAGAGTGCTTACTGCTTGTTCACATCAATGTTTATACATGGCCCCAAAACGTGCAGTCAAATTCTGCAACCCTTTATTCATGCAGAATAATATTTATTTACTCATGTCAGCAGTCCGATTGAATCCAATGAGACTACTCATAAGAGTAAATAATACTCAATGAGACTAAATCTCCACTCCCTTGAACCTTGTGTAGTAATTTGCTCCTGGGCAAAGTGGGGGCAAACTGCTACAGTTCTGATTTGGCAGTGTTTACACCTATTTTGTGATCATTTTGCACAAGTGTTAACAACAGCACAAGATGTAAAGCAGCAGAAAATCTGGGCCAATGTCAGAGTTACAGAATCTTGCCCTTTATTCTGTCCTTGTCCATCATGCCTTTGATCAAGGTCTTGTCAATCTTTCATTGTGTAAAATCTGGTCAGAGGCTTTTCTGAATCAGCAGTTGTTTTCTATAGAATTAGAATTTCCACCTTTTAACCTATATTAAAGATGCTTGTTCTTTCCTCACAGATAACTACCATCTTATGTGGTCGAGTGCTTGGAATTTGAGAAAAGAAGGAATGAGACTCCTCTTTAAACTTTATATCTGCATATTGATATATCATTTGCATCAATTTCCAGTTGCCTACTTAAATAATTCCAGTTCCAGCATACACATGGAAGATGGATAATTATTGTTGCTATGGTCCAGCCAATGAAATATCTGATGAAGACAAGGACAGAATTCTACAATCAGCTCAGCTCTAACAAAGAAGATGATTGATTACATTATAATCTCTTGTCGCTGGAAATTATCCATCAGCAACTGCAGAACTTACTGATCCACGGAGCTTGGTAACACTGAACACAAATTAGTCTCTGGAAATTTCCATCTTAGATTAAAAAGCACAAACAAAGTAATAACTGGGTTAACAAAATTTGAACTATCTATGCTACAAATCAATAGCATTTGAAACTGCTATGCAGTTGAAATCTCAAACAGCTTTGAGACCTTGCAATAATATATTGAATCCACCTGGACAAACTTCAGATCCCAAATAACCAATGCTGCTATGACCATCATTGGTCCTAAACAAAGAACCAAGAAACCCTGGATCTCCGTTAATACCCTAACCATCACATGACTTGTTTAAGAGGTGATATGGTCATGTACCATAAACTAAATGGCACTCATTATAAAGCGATACACATTGACCACAAAGCTTTTATGGAAGCTAAAGCCATCACACTTGAGGAAACTTCTGCCAGAAACTACATCACCTCCTTGTATAAACACTTGAATGACCTCACTGATGAGAAATCATTCATTTGGCGTGTTCTACTCCAGTTCTGATCAGCTAACCAATACAGAAATGGAGTGAACATTTCAGCCAGTTGCTTATCACACCCCCAGTTTCTTTGGACCCTGGCATTAAGGCCACCACCAAGTTCACCTATCCTACACAAAACGATCCTGACGCATTTACAGACAAAATTCACAGAGATGTAAAATAAGGCAGCAGGAATCTGTGGCATTCCTGAAGAACTGTTAAAAAGTGCTGGACCAGCTATTGTTTTGTGACTGCAGATGATGTTCTATATCATGTGGAGAACAGAGTTGGTTCTGTCTGACTGGAAAAAAAAGGCACTATTTTACTGCTTTGGAAACATAAGACAGCAAAATAGTTGGGACGACTGCAGCATTGCTCTTCTATCCATCCAGGAGAAGTTTTTGCTTTTTGTCTTGCTCACCTAAGCTGCTGATGTCTTAAGAAGCAAGAGAAGACCACAACAAATCAGCCATTCCATGATGGAGCAAATCTTCATAGCATGCCAGCTTATTAAGAATGCATAAGAATTCAAGTGCCCTGCTCACATTGCATTTACGGATACCATGGCTACATTTGACTCTGTTGACAGGGAATCACTTTGGCTGATTGTGAAACTCACAGGCCTCCCTTGAAAGCTCTGTAGAATTTTCCATCTCCCACATGATGCCTCCTCAAACTGAGTTCCTGTAAACAGGAAACGAACCATCTTCTTCTGAACTGAGAGGCATTTGACAAGGATATCTTGCTACCCCAGAACTCTTCAATGCTGCCATAGACTATATACTTGATAGACACTAAGGCCTGGTCTCCATCCCTGAGCACCATAGTTAAGCTGACCTCACCCCTGGTGTAGGTGTGTCTATATCAACAGAATAATTCTTCTATCGACCTAGCTACTGCTGCTCAGGGTGGTGGATTGACTACATTGGTTAATGTACATTGATGAAAAAAGGCCCTTCCATCACTGTGGCAAGTATCTACAGTATGGCATAACAGAGGCATAGCTGCAGCACCGTAGCTCTGCTGTTGTAGCGCTCATAGTGTAGACCTAGCCTAAGCCAGCAGTTCTCAAACTTTAGCAACCCAAGGATCCCCGTTTTGATTTAAAAAAATTTGCGGACCCCCAAACTCCCGTTCATCCCCAGGCCCTGCCATGACTCTACCCCTTCCCCCAACACCCACCCCCACCCCACCTCTACCCCGTCTCTTTCTCCCTCCTCCCCCAAGTACGCCACAGCCCCACTCCTCCCTTTCCCTCCCAGCACCTCCTGCACACCGCTGAACAGCTGTTCCCCAGCATGCAGGAGACACTGGGAGGGACGAGGAAGAGTTGATCAGCGGGGCCCGCAGACCCCCTGGACTACCCTCATGGACCCCCAGGGGTCTGCAGACCCCAGTTGGAGAAACACTAGCCTAAGCAAATGAATTTTAGGCAAATGCCTTGGTGATAAGAATCTCACCAATGTTGATTTTGCTGATAATATAGAACTAGTTGGTGAATCAATGGATGAGCTTGTTGTGGCACTTAAAGTCCTGGAAAGCTAAATGGCAAATTTCAGAGTAACAGCCGTGTTAGTCTGTATTCGTAAAAAGAAAAAAGAAAAGGAGTACTTGTGGCACCTTAGAGACTAACCAGTTTATTTGAGCATGAGCTTTCGTGAGCTACAGCTCACTTCATCGGATGCATAGCATATTGTGGAAACTGCAGAAGACATTATATACACACAGAGACCATGAAACAAAACTTCCTCCCACCCCACTGTCCTGCTCGTAACAGCTTATCTAAAGTGATCATCAAGGAGGGCCATTTCCAGCACAAATCCAGGTTTTCTCACCCTTCTCCCCCCCCCCACAGACACACATACAAACTCACTCTCCTGCTGGTAATAGCCCATCCCTCTTTGAAACCTCTCTTTATAATGCGCATGATAATCAAGGTGGGTCATTTCCAGCACTAATCCAGGTTTTCTCACCACCCCCCCCCACACACACACACCCCCCTCCAAAAACCACACACACAAACTCACTCTCCTGCTGGCAATAGCTCATCTTACAATGTGCACAGCAATAATCCAAGTTTAACCAGAACGTCTTGGGGGGGGGTTTGTAGGAAAAAAAACAAGGGGAGATAGGCTACCTTGCATAATGACTTAGCCACTCCCAGTCTCTATTCAAGCCCAAATTAATAGTATCCAATTTGCAAATGAATTCCAATTCAGCAGTTTCTCGCTGGAGTCTAGATTTGAAGTTTTTTTGCTTTAAGATAGCGACCCTCATGTCTGTGATTGCGTGACCAGAGAGATTGAAGTGTTCTCCGACTGGTTTATGAATGTTATAATTCTTAACATCTGATTTGTGTCCATTTATTCTTTTACGTAGAGACTGTCCAGTTTGACCAATGTACATGGCAGAGGGGCATTGCTGGCACATGATGGCATATATCACATTGGTGGATGTGCAGGTGAACGAGCCTCTGATAGTGTGGCTGATGTTGTTAGGCCCTGTGATGGTGTTCCCTGAATAGATATGTGGGCACAGTTGGCAACGGGCTTTGTTGCAAGGATAGGTTCCTGGGTTAGTGGTTCTGTTGTGTGGTATGTGGTTGTTGGTGAGTATTCGCTTCAGGTTGGGGGGCTGTCTGTAGGCAAGGACTGGCCTTTCTCCCAAGATTTGTGAGAGTGTTGGGTCATCCTTCAGGATAGGTTGTAGATCCTTAATAATGCGTTGGAGGGGTTTTAGTTGGGGGCTGAAGGTGACGGCTAGTGGCGTTCTGTTATTTTCTTTGTTAGGCCTGTCCTGTAGTAGGTGACTTCTGGGAACTCTTCTGGCTCTATCAATCTGTTTCTTCACTTCCGCAGGTGGGTATTGTAGTTGTAAGAATGCTTGATAGAGATCTTGTAGGTGTTTGTCTCTGTCTGAGGGGTTGGAGCAAATGCGGTTGTATCGCAGAGCTTGGCTGTAGACGATGGATCGTGTGGTGTGGTCAGGGTGAAAGCTGGAGGCATGTAGGTAGGAATAGCGGTCAGTAGGTTTCCGGTATAGGGTGGTGTTGATGTGACCATCGTTTATTAGCACTGTAGTGTCCAGGAAGTGGATCTCTTGTGTGGACTGGACCAGGCTGAGGTTGATGGTGGGATGGAAATTGTTGAAATCATGGTGGAATTCCTCAAGGGCTTCTTTTCCATGGGTCCAGATGATGAAGATGTCATCAATATAGCGCAAGTAAAGTAGGGGCGTTAGGGGACGAGAGCTGAGGAAGCGTTGTTCTAAATCAGCCATAAAAATGTTGGCATACTGTGGGGCCATGCGGGTACCCATAGCAGTGCCGCTGATCTGAAGGTATACATTGTCCCCAAATGTAAAATAGTTATGGGTAAGGACAAAGTCACAAAGTTCAGCCACCAGGTTAGCCGTGACATTATCGGGGATAGTGTTCTTGATGGCTTGTAGTCCATCTTTGTGTGGAATGTTGGTGTAGAGGGCTTCTACATCCATAGTGGCCAGGATGGTGTTATCAGGAAGATCACCAATGGATTGTAGTTTCCTCAGGAAGTCAGTGGTGTCTCGAAGGTAGCTGGGAGTGCTGGTAGCGTAGGGCCTGAGGAGTGAGTCTACATAGCCGGACAATCCTGCTGTCAGGGTGCCAATGCCTGAGATGATGGGGCGCCCAGGATTTCCAGGTTTATGGATCCCCGACCTGGGATATTCTATCTACTACCCAAGATCCATAAACCTGGAAATCCTGGGCACGCCATCATCTCAGGCATTGGCACCCTGACAGCAGGATTGTCCGGCTATGTAGACTCACTCCTCAGGCCCTACGCTACCAGCACTCCCAGCTACCTTCGAGACACCACTGACTTCCTGAGGAAACTACAATCCATTGGTGATCTTCCTGATAACACCATCCTGGCCACTATGGATGTAGAAGCCCTCTACACCAACATTCCACACAAAGATGGACTACAAGCCATCAAGAACACTATCCCCGATAATGTCACGGCTAACCTGGTGGCTGAACTTTGTGACTTTGTCCTTACCCATAACTATTTTACATTTGGGGACAATGTATACCTTCAGATCAGCGGCACTGCTATGGGTACCCGCATGGCCCCACAGTATGCCAACATTTTTATGGCTGATTTAGAACAACGCTTCCTCAGCTCTCGTCCCCTAACGCCCCTACTTTACTTGCGCTATATTGATGACATCTTCATCATCTGGACCCATGGAAAAGAAGCCCTTGAGGAATTCCACCATGATTTCAACAATTTCCATCCCACCATCAACCTCAGCCTGGTCCAGTCCACACAAGAGATCCACTTCCTGGACACTACAGTGCTAATAAACGATGGTCACATCAACACCACCCTATACCGGAAACCTACTGACCGCTATTCCTACCTACATGCCTCCAGCTTTCACCCTGACCACACCACACGATCCATCGTCTACAGCCAAGCTCTGCGATACAACCGCATTTGCTCCAACCCCTCAGACAGAGACAAACACCTACAAGATCTCTATCAAGCATTCTTACAACTACAATACCCACCTGCGGAAGTGAAGAAACAGATTGATAGAGCCAGAAGAGTTCCCAGAAGTCACCTACTACAGGACAGGCCTAACAAAGAAAATAACAGAACGCCACTAGCCGTCACCTTCAGCCCCCAACTAAAACCCCTCCAACGCATTATTAAGGATCTACAACCTATCCTGAAGGATGACCCAACACTCTCACAAATCTTGGGAGAAAGGCCAGTCCTTGCCTACAGACAGCCCCCCAACCTGAAGCGAATACTCACCAACAACCACATACCACACAACAGAACCACTAACCCAGGAACCTATCCTTGCAACAAAGCCCGTTGCCAACTGTGCCCACATATCTATTCAGGGAACACCATCACAGGGCCTAACAACATCAGCCACACTATCAGAGGCTCGTTCACCTGCACATCCACCAATGTGATATATGCCATCATGTGCCAGCAATGCCCCTCTGCCATGTACATTGGTCAAACTGGACAGTCTCTACGTAAAAGAATAAATGGACACAAATCAGATGTTAAGAATTATAACATTCATAAACCAGTCGGAGAACACTTCAGTCTCTCTGGTCACGCAATCACAGACATGAGGGTCGCTATCTTAAAGCAAAAAAACTTCAAATCTAGACTCCAGCGAGAAACTGCTGAATTGGAATTCATTTGCAAATTGGATACTATTAATTTGGGCTTGAATAGAGACTGGGAGTGGCTAAGTCATTATGCAAGGTAGCCTATCTCCCCTTGTTTTTTTTCCTACAAACCCCCCCCCAAGACGTTCTGGTTAAACTTGGATTATTGCTGTGCACATTGTAAGATGAGCTATTGCCAGCAGGAGAGTGAGTTTGTGTGTGTGGTTTTTGGAGGGGGGTGTGTGTGTGGGGGGGGGGGTGGTGAGAAAACCTGGATTAGTGCTGGAAATGACCCACCTTGATTATCATGCGCATTATAAAGAGAGGTTTCAAAGAGGGATGGGCTATTACCAGCAGGAGAGTGAGTTTGTATGTGTGTCTGTGGGGGGGGGGGAGAAGGGTGAGAAAACCTGGATTTGTGCTGGAAATGGCCCTCCTTGATGATCACTTTAGATAAGCTGTTACGAGCAGGACAGTGGGGTGGGAGGAAGTTTTGTTTCATGGTCTCTGTGTGTATATAATGTCTTCTGCAGTTTCCACAATATGCTATGCATCCGATGAAGTGAGCTGTAGCTCACGAAAGCTCAGGCTCAAATAAACTGGTTAGTCTCTAAGGTGCCACAAGTACTCCTTTTCTAAATGGCAAATGTTGGCCTAAAAATTAATTGGGGTAAAACCAAAATTCTTCCAGTCAGCGATTTTGAACACACTGAGGGATCTAACATGTTAGTCAGCAAACACGCAGGGTGGTTTCTCTTGCCTTAGCTCTGTTGTTGATAGCATGGGCAGCATCGAGAATGAACTTTAAGCCTACACTGCAAAAGTGTTGTCAGTCATGGAGCACCTCATTGAGAATATCTTTCACCAACCAAACACCCTGATAAGTAGAGACACAAAACCTAGGATATATAACATTTTATCAATATTGTGACCTAGAGGACTGAAACATGGCCCCTCACTGTCGAGACTGAAAAGCCGTTGGACACCATTCAGATAAAGTATCTCCAACTGATCAAAACCATCAAATTCAAGTTGAATGAAGAGATCCATTTTCTAACCAAAAATATCCCTGTCTCTCAATCAGTTGCCCAATGCTTTCTAAGATAGTATGGTCTTCTGGTTGGAATGCCTATCAACTTCCCTACAAGAATGATCTTTGACTTTGACCCAATGAAAGCAGGATGCAAAAGACCTGCTGTGATAATGGACCTACAAATTTACCCTAATTATGAGCTCAACTGTAAAAAGTGAGTGAAAGTTTATAAAAGGTCACAATAACCTTTTACAAAAGTTGCTGGGAAAAGGTTACAAAAGGGAGGAAGAAAAACTGAACAAAAAAGGTGTAGTGATATAATTCAAGAATTATATGACAATCAAGCTGAGTAAACAAGAACAGTGAGAGACTAACAAATAAAAATCAATAAATCAAAATTGGTATGTCAGATATTAGGCCTGCTTGGTGACTAGACTAACGAGGAGATGGTCTATGCTCTTGCCAGCCTGGATTTGAGCTGATAAGCTAGTGAAAGGGAAGAGGGCATTCATCTGACCTGAGCTCGGCTCTGCAGGGAGCCAAGAAAGTAGAGTTAAAAACAAAAATCCACTAGCCAGACCCCTTCCCCCTGCTTCCAAGTCAAGCCAGGGGAAGGAGTAAAGGGGAGCCAAAAATCAAGCTAGCTCCACCTTTGATCCTGTAGTAATATGGTTGCCAACCCTCCAGGATTAACCTGGAGTCTCCCAGAATCGGCATCAATCTCCCAGTGACTATTGAAAGCAATCCAGGAGATTTTAATAGGAAATTTTCAGAAAATGACATTATGTCATGTTAGAAAAAAAAAAATCTCGGAATAGCTTCAGTCAGAGTTGGCAACCCTATTCAGGGCTTCCTCCGTGGAGGCACAGTGCCCTCCACCCCATTAGGGCACTGGGCCCTTTCTCATCCCACCCCAACTTCCATCCTTGCGGCTCTCCTTGCTGACTAACCTGCCTCCCTCTTCATTAGCCATCTTTCCCTGCATCACAGGATGTGCTAAGTACTACATAGCAGTGAGAAATAACACATTCGGTTAAAAAACAAGCCCTGGTTAATGTGCTGCTCTCCCCAAAATGCACCTGGCTTTAGCAAAATATTTCATTAGCCTCAACAAATTTCTTTTCCTCACCAGCAGATTATAATGATCTCAGCTCAAGAAGCCCTGGAATAGGATTCCTTCCAGGACATGCTCAATTGAGACGTAATGATATTGACTTGGTGTCCAGCAGAATGTAGTAAGAAGAACATAGCATGGATTTTTTTAACACTGTTGAGCTGCTTGTGAATGATTTTGTGACTACACTCACCTGGTCGTTCATGTGTGTGTGTGTGTGTGTGTGTGTGTTCACCTGGTCGTTCGTGTGTGTGTGTGTGGCGAATTTTTCACTCCTTTTGAGTGCTTGAACAGCTACATCTAGCAACTTTTCAAGGTTTGTCCGGTGACTTCCTGCTGTGTGGAGTTGGCAACACTTTGGTGTTCTTAAAGAAAGAGACTTTGGGAGAAAAAAAAATGCTACTGGAGTGAGCTTCAATATCATGGCTGCTACCTCCACTGTTTCCTAGGACCCTGGGTCTTTGTCATCTTGATCCTGAGAAATGTCTTGACCAGACCAGGCCAGAGGGAGGGATGCAGATGACACTGCCACCTCTGAGTCCTGAATACCATCTAACATGTGAGACTTTGTCCCTCTCTAGCCCTACGTGTCCTTTTATTTCTCCACTTTATTTCTTCTCTTTCCTACCCTTCTCCTTTTTCTTTCTAATAAGAGTCTGGCTTAGCCAGCCAAGACTGCATTTTTTGAAACACTGCTGTAAGCCAGTGACCAGAAAGAGGCAGCTAAAAGCAGCGCCCTGAACAGCCCGATGTTGGTGTCACCGTGCCTCAGTGTGTCACAACTGAGAATATCAGATTCAGGACAAAATGCTGAGAAACAGGGCAGACTCACCCCTGAACTGACGGTTATTCTATCATAAGATATGCCAAGTCAGTAACAAAAGTAAACTTCTGCCTCACCACACTGGTTAACAAGAAGTGAAAAATGCAGACTCCTTAGGCATTCCAGCACTCATTTTGTCACCCAGACACTAGACTAAGATGAGTGGTTATTTAAAACCAATTTCATCAAACAAAGGGTCCCTCTCATCCCAAAAGATCAGCCACAGCTAGGTCAATATCTAACACAGGTCTTACCCAATAATCACGCTATTGGCAATCCTTTAGTAACTAATATCTAACGGTTTATTTATGAGAGAAAAAAAAAAGGAGAACACTAAAATGGTCAAAGAAATCATTTACCATACAATCATTGCAAAGTTCTTGGATCAGGTTTGTAGCAGTGATGTTACAGACTGATGGCTTGTAAAGTCTCTGGTAACTTCCAAAAGATTGGAAGGTTCTCAGTCCATTGATTGGAATGCTCCTTTTAGTGTAAATCCATAGTCCAGAGATCAGAGCAGGAGAGGCAAAATAGAGATGCTTCCAGGCTCCTTTATAACTTCTCCCATGTGGAGGGAATGCTCTCCGTCTTAGTTTGTGGAAACTTACAGGCACAAGATGGAGTCCAGGGTCACATGAGCAAATCACAGGCCTTTACATGCTTTGATGATTCACAGGAACAGCCATTACCCATATTCTGGCTATGGTATCCACAGGAAGGCTCACTGCATGGGATGAATTTCTTCTCTGGCCCATTATGAGATTTAATTCACAATGGCTGGCTAGACTGGATATAAACTACCCTATGGATGTTGACAAGGAATACTGCACATAGGTAGGATGCCAGTATAATGTCAATATTTATAACTTCAGATAAAAAAATAATACATGCATATAACCAGGATCATCATACTTGGCCAATCATAACTTTTCCATTGACGCCTTACATGACATGCTTTGTACAAGATTTGTTGCCAAACAGTGTCAATATTAATGATATAAATGGCCATGTTTCATTCCTACAGCATCACAGCTAGTATAAGTTTCCAAATCTCGAGGTAGCTGATAAGGCTGTTCTGGGCCTGTATTTTTCAGCAGTAAGGCTGAAAGTGAGAGTTAACACTGGAGACAGAAGCTGCATTTTCTTCCTTTGCTGTTCTTTGGTGTGTGTGTTTGCCTTGTTTTGCCTCTTGGAAGTGGGATCAGGCTTTAACAGCCACAATGAGATTTTCAGCCCATCTCTACTAACTTCTCTTCTTTTCCCCAAAAGGACAATTATTACAATTTTTAATACCACCTAAGATACTGTCAAACAGCAGGGGGGTTTCCTTCCAAAAGGAAAATGAAGGAAGGAAATGAAGGAAGGAAGGAAAATGTTGGTAAAATGAAGGCCTTATTTAATACTTTACATTTCAAATGCTTTAACTGTTTTTCCTTCTTTTCTTCATCTTTAATAAATGGTTAAAAAATTAATACCATGTTTGCTACAGTACAAAGCAGGTTGAAGTTTCTGTATATCAAACCCCAGATCTTGTTGACCCCTGTTTAATGTTAAACCATGACTGGTTTATGTTAACACTTTTAGCCCATATATTCCATCTAAATTAATACAACACACCTGACCTCCCGCCCCTTCCAAAGACCTGAAACATGATCTCTAGATGGTGTTAACAGGCACCTGTTCCTCAGAGGGATCCTACTCCATAATGAACCAGATGTAGCTCCATAGAATCATAGAATATCAGGGTTGGAAGGGACCCCAGAAGGTCATCTAGTCCAACCCCCTGCTCGAAGCAGGACCAATTCCCAGTTAAATCATCTCAGCCAGGGCTTTGTCAAGCCTGACCTTAAAAACCTCTAAGGAAGGAGATTCTACCACCTCCCTAGGTAACGCATTCCAGTGTTTCACCACCCTCTTAGTGAAAAAGTTTTTCCTAATATCCAATCTAAACCTCCCCCATTGCAACTTGAGACCATTACTCCTCGTTCTGTCATCTGCTACCATTGAGAACAGTCTAGAGCCATCCTCTTTGGAACCCCCTTTCAGGTAGTTGAAACCAGCTATCAAATCCCCCCTCATTCTTCTCTTCTGCAGACTAAACAATCCCAGCTCCCTCAGCCTCTCCTCATAAGTCATGTGCTCTAGACCCCTAATCATTTTTGTTGCCCTTCGCTGGACTCTCTCCAATTTATCCACATCCTTCTTGTAGTGTGGGGCCCAAAACTGGACACAGTACTCCAGATGAGGCCTCACCAGTGTCGAATAGAGGGGAACGATCACGTCCCTCGATCTGCTCGCTATGCCCCTACTTATACATCCCAAAATGCCATTGGCCTTCTTGGCAACAAGGGCACACTGTTGACTCATATCCAGCTTCTCGTCCACTGTCACCCCTAGGTCCTTTTCCGCAGAACTGCTGCCTAGCCATTCGGTCCCTAGTCTGTAGCGGTGCATTGGATTCTTCCATCCTAAGTGCAGGACCCTGCACTTATCCTTATTGAACCTCATCAGATTTCTTTTGGCCCAATCCTCCAATTTGTCTAGGTCCTTCTGTATCCTATCCCTCCCCTCCAGCGTATCTACCACTCCTCCCAGTTTAGTATCATCCGCAAATTTGCTGAGAGTGCAATCCACACCATCCTCCAGATCATTTATGAAGATATTGAACAAAACCGGCCCCAGGACCGACCCCTGGGGCACTCCACTTGACACCGGCTGCCAACTAGACATTGAGCCATTGATCACTACCCGTTGAGCCCGACAATCTAGCCAGCTTTCTACCCACCTTATAGTGCATTCATCCAGCCCATACTTCCTTAACTTGCTGACAAGAATACTGTGGGAGACCGTGTCAAAAGCTTTGCTAAAGTCAAGAAACAATACATCCACTGCTTTCCCTTCATCCACAGAACCAGTAATCTCATCATAAAAGGTGATTAGATTAGTCAGGCATGACCTTCCCTTGGTGAATCCATGCTGACTGTTCCTGATCATGATGTTCTGTCCTGAGCCAAATTACGTGTTTGGTGGCCTCTATGCTGTCCAAGTGACAGCGTGAGAGCTAACCAACCTATCTTTTAACTGGTTAAAAACTGAGCTGAAGCAACATCCCAGCTCCTCCTATTCAACCACATTTTTTATTTGGAGATATGTACTTCCTCCCTAGCTACTGTCATGGAGGTAGGGGTCAGTCAGCCCTCTTTCCCCTCCTGGACACTATATTTAATTCGTAAGAATTATATAAGTTGTGTTGACACAATACTTCCACATAATGATGATGTGGTCCAGCTGAACTGCACACACTTCGGATCAAGGGTAAGTAGATGAAAAAGCAGTATCAAGCTCATCTTGGGATTCCTCTGACCCTGGAGTTGCTGCATGTTGGGCCAGTACATAGACCCTAACTGCTTCTCATGGCCAGAGATCAGTGTAGCATATAGACTTCTGGAACAAAGCCCCCTTTCTTTCAAGCATGCCCCACCGCGTCAGCTTGCCTATACTGGAATGATCCTTCTAGGGCAGGATACGGAGGACCTAAGGTCAGATTCCATCAACAATACACCACTAAGTGGACATAGTACATCCAAGTATCTGGACCAATAACTGCAGCCCAGTTATTGGGCCAGATACTTGGATAATTCCTGTTTGGAAAGTAATTCCTGACCTCAGCCTATTTGAGAAAAAAATTCCATTTGAGCTGCAAGTGGAAAAACAAGTGTTTACTATGCTAAGTCTAGATTTGAATAAACTATAAGCACAATAATATTTAAAAGTTTTGAACTTCCCTCATTATAACTTTGGCAAGAATATTTCCTTCACTGACATTTTCTGAAACTGCAACAAAGTGTAGTCCTTTTAAACTCATTTATAGTGTAGTAATTAAGTTCATAACATTTGCGTGCAACATTTCAGCTAAATTTGGGAAAGCTACTCATAAAAGACAAGAGATTTGTATTACAGTGACAACCCAAGAACATCACTTGTCATTCTTGCAAGTAATTTAATAGTGTTTAATTCTCTCGTAATGAAGGTTATATTCCTCCATTATCATTTATTTGTCAACCATTCAAATGAAGCCAGAATATTTTAAAACACCACTGTGCATAGACCAAATAGTGTTGAAAACTTTAAAATGACTCATAATCATACAGCTAAATATTTACATTAAAAAAGTCTCTTCTGGAACACTTCCCAGTCTCACTAATAGTCTTTGCCAGCACACCTGCAGCTTTTTGTAACTAATTAAGGAACTCCAGCACACACATTCAAAAATGCCTCAAAAACAGATGCAGACTCCATTAATTAAAAAGAAGCTAACACCAGCTTCAGCAATCGCTGAGTCTATAACTGGAAAATGTGCTTTTTTCCCCCCTTTTTAAAAATTCAGTGATTTTCAAAAAAAATGTTCAGCTTTTGTGGGGCAGGGAGAGGTAATAAATCAACTGCTTTTGAAACAGAAGGGACAAACTCAGCTTAGTCAAAAGAACTGTCCTAATTACTAAACCTACACTTTATGTTTAATTATTTATATAAACGTGTGCTCTTGGAATCAAAGAAGTAACATCACTGTCTAAAGCAGAGCATATTATACACTAGGGTCACTACAGTCTAGCTCTAGCCATAAGCTCCATGCAGGCAACATCTCCTTGCCTACAAACCAACCAGCTCCAAATGAGCATACAGGTCAGCAGTGAGCTCAGTGTGGACACGATTGGAAACTTGAACAATTCAGGCTTCTTCATGCAGCTCTGTGAATCTACCTCAGTCTTTTTTTTTCTTTTTAATCTATTTTTGCTTTTAGCTTTTTTTATTTCTATAATCTGGAGACCTTCAATGAATACAAGTCCTCAGAACCTCCCAAGAAGGACTTGACAGAGCCATTGGAGGGGTATATGTCTTAGGGAGAGAGGTAGCAGATAATCAGGATTGGAGTGTGTTAGAAAAGTCTAAATCTTTTCATTTCTGGGCCACATGGGTCATCATGCCTGATGTATCATTCCCAGAAAAACTGTGCAACCGTAAAATTTATTGGATTGGTGCAGATTTAATCTTAGTTTCCTCTCAGCACAGTCACACCAAGTAATTGTTTTAGGCCCTGATCCTGCAAACATTCACATATCTGTTTAACTTTATGCATGTGAGTAGTCCTATTGGACTCAGTGACACTATCCACATGCATAAAGTTATATGCTCGTGTGTAAGTGTTCGCCAGGATCAGGGCAGTATTTGTTAAGGGTATCATCAAATCTTGACTGGCTTGTTGAACAGCTTTTCTGTCAAGACTCTAAAGGGGGATTTTGGAAGTGAGTCTCCACTCCATGCTGTGTCAAGCAACAGCCCATCCTGTATCAAGTATCTCTCTCAGGTGTAAATATTTCAGGCTGGGAGCCTAAAGTTCATTTTCCATGATCATTTGTGCAGCCAAAACTCAGTTGCTGGAATGCCCATGGAAAGCACACAGGCGTATAGCATGGTTGAAGCTAGTTAATTTTTTTCAGTTTCAGAAAATGTATGTCAAAAATGTTTTGTGATATTTTCCCAGCTCTAATATAAATAATTGATAACTTGGTATTCATCTCACATATATTCCTGCTTTTGGATAATTCCTAAAATGTCCTAGCGGTACGAGCTCCTTCTGGTACTCCATGTGGAAATCCAGGAGCAGGAGAAAGATATGGTTGGTGTCCTCTACTAACTGGAGACAGATAATAAATAAATAATAAATAGAGGGCTCCCTCCCTCAAACCTATGGGATGCAGCTACAGAGACAGGGAAGTTCTCCTCTTGCTAACAGCCCCCTCAATGATGAGAGTTTACTGTGGAAATTCTTTGTAATGCATTCCTTACTTTTTCAACAAATGGTCACTGTTAATAAAGTATATGATAAAGTAATACAAGAATTTGCTCAAATTCTGAATCTGGTTCAAGTACAGTTCTGGGCCTGAGATAGGAAGTTAAGATCCCAGTTCAAACTTCTCTGTCATGGTAAGGGTGTACTACAGACCACCTAACCAAGAAGAAGAGGTGGATGAGGCTTTTTTTAAACAATTAACAAAATCATCCAAAACATAGGACTTGGTGGTGATGTGGGACTTCAACTACACAGACATCCATTGGGAAAACAACACAGCAGGGCACAAATTATCCAACAATTTTTTATTTCAGAAGGTGGAGAAAGCTAGTAGGGAAGAGGCTGTTCTAGATTTGATTTTGACAAATAGGGAGGAACTGGTTGAAAATTTGAAAATGGAAGGCAGCTTGAGTGAAAGTGATTATGAAATGATAGTGTTCATGATTCTAAGGAGTGGTAGGAGGGAGAACGGGCAAAATAAAGACAATGGATTTCAAGAAGGCAGACTTTAGCAAACTTAAGGAGTTGGTAGGTAAGATGACATGGGAAGCAAGTCTAAGGGGAAAAAACAATTGAAGACAGTTGGCAGTTTTTCAAAGAGACATTATTAAAGGCACAAAAGCAAACTATTCCACTGTGTAGGAAAGATAGGAAATATGGCAAGAGACCACCTTCACTTAACCAGGAGACTTTCAATGATCTAAAAATCAAAAAAGAGTCCTACAAAAAGTGGAAACTATGTCAAATTAAAAAGGATTAATATAAACAAATAAAAGTATGTAGGGACAAAATTAGAAAGGCCAAGGCACAAAACGAGATCGAACTAGCTACAGACATAAAGGGTAACAAGAAAACATTCTACAAATACATTAGAAGCAAGAGGAAGACCAAGGACAAGGTAGACCCATTACTCAATGAGTGGGGGGAAATAATAACAGAAAATGCAGAAATGGCAGAGGTGCTTAATGACTTCTTTGTTTCAGTTTTCACCAAGAAGGTCGGTGGTGATTGGATGTCTAACATAGTGAATGTCAGTGAAAATGAGGTAAGATCAGAGGCTAAAATAGGGAAAGAACAAGTCAAAAATTACTTAGACAAGTTAGATGTCTTCAAGTCACCACGGCCTGACGAAATGCATCCTAGAATACTCAAGGAGCTGACTGAGGAGATAGCTGAGCCATTAGCGATTATCTGTGAAAAGTCATGGAAGACAGGAGTGATTCCAGAAGACTGGAAAAGGGCAGATATAATGCCAATCTATAAAAAGGGAAATAAGGACACCCCGGGAAATTACAGACCAGTCAGCTTAACTTCAGTACCTGGAAAGATAATGGAGCAAATAATTAAGCAATCAATTTGCAAACATCTAGAAGATAAATACGATAAGTAACAGTCAGCATGGATTTGTCAAGAAAAAATTGTGTCAAACCAACCTGGTAGCTTTTTTTGACAGGGTAACAAGCCTTGTGGATAATGGGGAAGCAGTAGACATGGCATATCTTGACTTTAGTAAAGCTTTTGATACTGTCTCACATGACCGTCTCATAAACAAACTAGGGCAATACAACCTAGATGGAGCTACTATAAGGAGGGTGCAAAACTGGTTGGAAAACCATTCCCAAAGAGTAGTTATCAGTGGGTCACAGTCATGCTGAAAGGACATAACAAGTGGGGTCCCGCAGGGATCAGTTCAGGGTCCGGTTCTGTTCAATATCTTTATCAATGATTTAGATAATGGCATAGAGAGTACACTTATAAAGTTTGCAGATGATACCAAGCTGGGAGGGGTTGCAAGTGCTTTGGAGGATAGGATTAAAATTCAAAATGATCTGGACAAAGTGGAAAAATAGTCTGAAATAAATAGGATGAAATTCAATAAGGACAAATGCAAAGTACTCTATTTAGGAAGGAACAATCAGTTGCACACACACAAAATGGGAAATGACTGCCTAGGAAGAACAATGAGGAGTCCTTGTGGCACCTTAGAGACTAACAAATTTATCTGAGCATAAGCTTTTGTGGGCTAAAACCCACTTCATCAGATGCATGGAGTGAAAAATACAGTAAGCAGTATATATATACACAGCACATGAAAAGATGGGAGTTGCCTTACCAAGTGGGGAGTGAATGCTAATGAGGCCAATTCAATTAAGGTGGAAGTGGCCCATTCTCAACAATTGACAAGAAGGGGTGAAGATCAAGAGAGGGAAAATTACTTTTTTAGTGCTAATGAGGCCAATGCAATCAAAGTGGATGTCAGCCATTTCCAACAGTTGACAAGAAGGTGTGAGTATCAGCAGAGGGAAAATTACTTTTTGTAGTGAGTACTGCGAAAGGGATCTTGGGGTCATAGTGGACCATAAGCTAAATATGAGTCAACAGTGTAACGCTGTTGCAAAAAAAAGCTAACATCATTCTGGGATGTATTAGCAGGAGTGTTGTAAGCAAGAAACAAGAAGTAATTCTTCCACTCTACTCCGCGCTGATTAGGTCTCAACTGGAGTATTGTGTCCAGTTCTGGGAGCCACATTTCAGGAAAGATGTGGACAAACTGGAAAGTCCAGAGAAGAGCAAGAAAAATGATAAAGGTCTAGAAAGCATGACCTATGAGGGAAAATTGAAAAAACTGGGTTTGTTTAGTCTGGAAAAGAAAAGACAGAGAGGGGACATGATAACAGTCAACAAATACATAAAAAGTTGTTACAAGGAGGAGGGAGAAAAATGGTACTTCTTCACCTCTGTGGATAGGACAAGAAGCAATGGGCTTAAATTGCAGCAAGGGCGGTTTAGGTTGGACATTAGGAAAAACTTCGTAACTGTCAGGGCGGTTAAGCACTGAAATAAATTGCCTATGGAGGCTGCAGAATCTCCATCATTGGAGATTTTTAAGAGCAGGTGAGACAAACATCTGTCAGGAATGGTAAAGATAATACTTAGTCCTGCCATGAGTGCAGGGGACTGGACTAGATGGCCTCTCGAGTTACCCTCCAGTCCTATGATTCTATGAATCTCCAAATTACAAGGGAGATCAGTTGTGAGCTATAATTTCAAGTGAATACAAAATAAATCTCTGCTGTAACCTACAGGTTTTATCTAGCTTTGAGTTACAGCCATGTGAAAAAAAGTTCCTTTAGGTTCCATCTGAAGCCATAGATCAACCCAGATTTGCCTCACACTAGACGCATGTTTGCAAACCTCAGCAGACCTTTTGACAAATCTAGCTTTCATTTCAATTTGTGATGGCCCCTGAAACTAAATCTCTGCTCCTTCAGACACTTAGGGTATGTCTACATTGCAAAGAACAAACCTGTGGCACCAAGTCTCAGAGCCCAGATCAACTGACTGGGCTCAGGCTGTGAGGCTAAAAATAGCAATGTAGATGTTCAGGCTTGGGCTGGAGCCTGGGCTGACAGACCCTCCAAGTTTTCAGGGTTTCAGAGCCCAGGCCCAAAGGTCTACACCGCTATCTTTAGCCCAACAGTCCAAACCCTGCAAGCCCAAGTCTATTTGACCCTGGCTCTGATACTCAGCGCCATGGGTTTTTCTTTACAGTGTAACCACTGTAAAATTAAGTATATGCATAACTGTTTGCAGGATCACAGCCTAAGAGTCCATACAATGCTGTTTTTTTCTACCTCTAATTTCATATGCTATTTTAGACTAGAAATTAAAAACAAACAAAAGAAATTTCTGCTTGTACTGAGCATTATAATCTCACATGCTACTTAATTTTTAATGAACAGGGCCATGTTCTCTGAGAACTTTATTACAAGCTTGCATTGGCTTCAGTAAGGAGGTTCACATCATTGTATGCTACAAACCACATTTAATAGAATATTAACTGTTTTAATGTATTGTCCATTCAACCCTTGGATCAAGACTTTTAAATGCAAAGCACTGAGAAACACAGTATGACAAAACATACCACAAAGAAATAAATTAATAAAGTCTCAAGAAGGGACCACTTTGTTTATGAAACAATTAAGCCTTTGGTTGTGCTGAGTCATCTACAAAATGTACAGCAGACTGCACAGCTAGATCTCAAAACATTTGCTTTTGGACTTTGTAATGATATTCTTCTCTATCTCAGGTTTCAGAGTAGCAGCCGTGTTAGTCTGTATCCGCAAAAAGAAAAGGAGTACTTGTGGCACCTTAGAGACTAACAAATTTATTTGAGCATAAGCTTTCATGAGCTACAGCTCACTTCATCGGATGCATATCTCAGCTACTTGTAAATTCGTGGGGAGAAAACCTGGATTTGTGCTGGAAATGGCCCAACTTGATTATCATACACATTGTAAGGAGAGTGATCACTTTAGATAAGCTATTACCAGCAGGAGAGTGGGGTGGGGGGAGAGAAAACATTTTGTAGTGGTAAACACCCATTTTTTCATGGTTTGTGTGTATAAAAAGATCTTCTGTACTTTCCACAGTATGCATCCGATGAAGTGAGCTGTAGCTCACAAAAGCTTATGCTCAAATAAATTGGTTAGTCTTTAAGGGTATGTCTACACTACGGAATAAGGTCGAATTAATAGAAGTTGTTTTTTTAGAAATCGGTTTTATATATTCGAGTGTGTGTGTCCCCACAGAAAATGCTCTAAGTGCATTAAGTGCATTAACTCGGCGGAGTGCTTCCACAGTACCGAGGCAAGCGTCGACTTCCAGAGTGTTGCACTGTGGGTAGCTATCCCACAGTTCCCGCAGTCTCCGCTGCCCATTGGAATTCTGGGTTGAGATCCCAATGCCCGATGGGGCTAAAACATTGTCGCGGGTGGTTCTGGGTACATATCGTCAGGCGCCCGTTCCCTCCCTCCCTCCCTCCCTCCGTGAAAGCAAGGGCAGACAATCGTTTCGCGCCTTTTTTCCTGAGTTACCTGTGCAGACGCCATACCACGGCAAGCATGGAGCCCGCTCAGGTAACCGTCACCCTATGTCTCCTGGGTGCTGGCAGACGCGGTACTGCATTGCTACACAGTAGCAGCAACCCATTGCCTTCTGGCAGCAGACGGTGCAATACAACTGGTAGCCGTCATCGTCATGTCCAAGGTGCTCCTGGCCACAGGGACTAAATTTGGAGTGACTTGACCAGGTCATTCTCTTTAGTCCTGCAGTCAGTCCTATTGAACCGTCTTATGGTGAGCAGGCAGGTGATATGGATTGCTAGCAGTCATACTGTACTATCTTCTGCCGGGCAGGCAAGAGATGAGCATGGCTAGCAGTCGTATTGCACCATCTTCTGCCGAGCAGCCATGAGATGTGGATGGCATGCAGTCCTTCTGCACCATCTGCTGCCAGCCAAAGATGTAAAAGATAGATGGAGTGGATCAAAACAAGAAATAGACCAGATTTGTTTTGTACTCATTTGCTTCCCCTCCCTCCCCCGTCTAGGGGACTCATTTCTCTAGGTCACACTGCAGTCACTCACAGAGAAGGTGCAGCGAGGTAAATCGAACCATGTATCAATCAGAGGCCAGACTAACCTCCTTGTTCCAATAAGAACAATAACTTAGGTGCACCATTTCTTATTGGAACCCTCCGTGAAGTCCTGCCTGAAATACTCCTTGATGTAAAGCCACCCCCTTTGTTGATTTTAGCTCCCTGAAGCCAACCCTGTAAGCCATGTCGTCAGTCGCCCCTCCCTCCGTCAGAGCAACGGCAGACAATCGTTCCGTGCCTTTTTTCTGTGCGGACGCTATACCAAGGCAAGCATGGAGGCCGCTCAGCTCACTTTGGCAATTAGGAGCACATTAAACACCACACGCATTATCCAGCAGTATATGCAGCACCAGAACCTGGCAGAGCGATACCGGACGAGTAGGCGACGTCAGCGCGGTCACGTGAGTGATCAGGACATGGACACAGATTTCTCTGAAAGCATGGGCCCTGCCAATGGTGCTAATGGGGCAGGTTCATGCTGTGGAACGCCGATTCTGGGCTTGGGAAACAAGCACAGACTGGTGGGACTGCATAGTGTTGCAGGTCTGGGACGATTCCCAGTGGCTGCGAAACTTTTGCATGCGTAAGGGCACTTTCATGGAACTTTGTGACTTGCTTTCCCCTGCCCTGAAGCGCATGAATACCAAGATGAGAGCAGCCCTCACAGTTGAGAAGCGAGTGGCGATAGCCCTGTGGAAGCTTGCAACGCCAGACAGCTACCGGTCAGTTGGGAATCAATTTGGAGTGGGCAAATCTACTGTTGGGGCTGCTGTGATGCAAATAGCCCACGCAATCAAAGATCTGCTGATATCAAGGGTAGTGACCCTGGGAAATGTGCAGGTCATAGTGGATGGCTTTGCTGCAATGGGATTCCCTAACTGTGGTGGGGCCATAGACGGAACCCATATCCCTATCTTGGCACCGGAGCACCAAGCCGGCGAGTACATAAACCGCAAGGGGTACTTTTCAATAGTGCTGCAAGCCCTGGTGGATCACAAGGGACGTTTCACCAACATCAGCGTGGGATGGCCGGGAAAGGTACATGACGCTCGCATCTTCAGGAACTCTGGTCTGTTTCAAAAGCTGCAGGAAGGGACTTTATTCCCAGACCAGAAAATAACTGTTGGGGACGTTGAAATGCCTATATGTATCCTTGGGGACCCAGCCTACCCCTTAATGCCATGGCTCATGAAGCCGTACACAGGCAGCCTGGACAGTAGTCAGGAGCTGTTCAACTAAAGGCTGAGCAAGTGCAGAATGGTGGTAGAATGTGCATTTGGACATTTAAAGGCACGCTGGCGCAGTTTACTGACTCGCTTAGACCTCAGCAAAACCAATATTCCCACTGTTATTACTGCTTGCTGTGTGCTCCACAATATCTGTGAGAGTAAGGGGGAAACGTTTATGACGGGGTGGGAGGTTGAGGCAAATCGCCTGGCTGCTGGTTACGCGCAGCCAGACACCAGGGCGGTTAGAAGAGCACAGGAGGGCGCGGTACGCATCAGAGAAGCTTTGAAAACCAGTTTCATGACTGGCCAGGCTACGGTGTGAAAGTTCTCTTTGTTTCTCCTTGATGAAACCCCCGCCCCTTGGTTCACTCTACTTCCCTGCAAGCTAACCACCCTCCCCTCCTTCCTTTAATCATTGCTTGCAGAGGCAATAAAGTCATTGTTGCTTCACATTCATGCATTCTTTATTCATTCATCACACAAATAGGGGGATGACTACCAAGGTAGCCCAGGAGGGGTGGTGGAGGAGGGAAGGAAAATGCCACACAGCACTTTAAAAGTTTACAACTTTAAAATTTATTGAATGCCAGCCTTCTTTTTTTTGGGCAATCTTCTGTGGTGGAGTGGCTGGTTGGCCGGTGGCCCCCCACCGCGTTCTTGGGCGTGGAGGCTATGGAACTTGAGGAGGAGGGCGGTTGGTTACACAGGGGCTGTAGTGGCAGTCTGTGCTCCAGCTGCCTTTGCTGCAGTTCAACCATACACTGGAGCATACTGGTTTGGTCCTCCAGCAGCCTCAGCATTGAATCCTGCCTCCTCTCATCACGCTGCCGCCTCATTTGAGCTTCAGCCCTGTCTTCAGCCCGCCACTTACTCTCTTCAGCCTGCCACTTACTCTCTTCAGCCCGCCACCTCTCCTCCCGGTCATTTTGTGCTTTCCTGCACTCTGACACTATTTGCCTCCACGCATTCGTCTGTGCTCTGCCAGTGTGGGAGGACAGCATCGGCTCAGAGAACATTTCATCACGAGTGCGTTTTTTTTTCTTTCTAATCTTCACTAGCCTCTGGGAAGGAGAAGATCCTGTGATCATTGAAACACATGCAGCTGGTGGAGAAAAAAAAAAGGGACAGCGGTATTTAAAAAGACACATTTTATAAAACAGTGGCTACAGTCTTTCAGGGTAAACCTTGCTGTTAACATTACATACATAGCACATGTGCTTTCGTTACAAGGTCGCATTTTGCCTCCCCCCACCGCGTGGCTACCAGCGGGGAACATTTCTGTTCAGCCGCAGGCAAACAGCCCAGCAGGAACAGGCTCCTCTGAATGTCCCCTGAAGAAAAGCACCCTATTTCAACCAGGAGACCATGAATGATATCTCACTCTCCTGAGGATAACACAGAGAGATAAAGAACGGATGTTGTTTGAACGCCAGCAAACATACACTGCAATGCTTTGTTGTACAATTATTCCCGAGTACGTGTTACTGGCCTGGAGTGGTAAAGTGTCCTACCATGAAGGACGCAATAAGGCTGCCCGCCCCAGAAACCTTTTGCAAAGGCTTTGGGAGTACATCCAGGAGAGCCGGGAATGCCAGGGCAAATTAATCCTTTCACATGCTTGCTTTTAAACCGTGTATAATATTTTAAAAGGTACACTCACCGGAGGTCCCTTCTCCGCCTGCCGGGTCCAGGAGGCAGCCTTCGGTGTGTTCGGGGGGTACTGGCTCCAGGTCCAGGGTGGGAAACAGTTCCTGGCTGTCGGGAAAACCGGTTTCTCCGCTTGCTTGCTGTGAGCTATCTTCTTCGTCCCCAAAACCTGCTTCCGTGTTGCCTCCATCTCCATTGAAGGAGTCAAACAACACGGCTGGGGTAGTGGTGGCTGAACCCCCTAAAATGGCATGCAGCTCATCATAGAAGCGGCATGTTTGGGGCTCTGACCCGGAGCGGCCGTTCGCCCCTCTGGTTTTCTGGTAGGCTTGCCTCAGCTCCTTAAGTTTCACACGGCACTGCTTCGGATCCCTGTTATGGCCTCTGTCCTTCATGCCCTGGGAGATCTTGACAAAGGTTTTGGCATTTTGAAAACTCGAACGGAGTTTTGAGAGCACGGATTCCTCTCCCCACACAGCGATCAGATCCCGTACCTCCCGTTCAGTCCATGCTGGAGCTCTTTTGCGATTCTGGGACTCCATCACGGTCACCTCTGCTGATGAGCTCTGCATGGTCATCTGCACCTTGCCACGCTGGCCAAACAGGAAATGAGTTCAAAAGTTCACAGTTCTTTTCCTGTCTACCTGGCCAGTGCATCTGAGTTGAGAGTGCTGGCCAGAGCGGTCACAATGGAGCACTCTGGGATAGCTCCCGGAGGCCAATACCATCAAATTGTGTCCACAGTACCCCAAATTCGACCCGGCAAGGCCGATTTAAGCGCTAATCCACTTGTCGGGGTGGAGTAAGGAAATCGATTTTAAGAGCCCTTGAAGTTGAACTAAAGGGCTTCATCATGTGGACGGGTGCAGGTTTACATCAATTTAACGCTGCTAAATTCGACCTAAAGTCCTAGTGTACACCAGGGCTACGGTGCCACAAGTACTCCTTTTCTTTTTGATGATAAAACTTCCTACTTTCCATTCGTGATTACCAGAGCTTGCACTAGCTGCATTTGAACAACAGATGGCACCAAATCATTTCAGGAAATCAGCCAGAGATGTAATAGGTATAGTCTAGGTTTGTTTGTTACAAAACGTAGCATCACGCAGGAAAAACAAAATGCAGCTATGCAAGCTAAAGGAAGGAAGAGTCCCCCTGGAAATAGTCTGTGTTCAGGAGCCTAGAATTTCATCTTTAGCAGGGTCTGTTTGTGCTAGGAATTACCTCATTTATCTGCTCAAAGTCTGACACCGTATACCTGGTTTCACACACTTTTTTTTTTTTTTTTTTTTTTTTTTTTTTGGCCAAACCACAGGCTGTTGTTGGTCAATGAGGCAAGCTTTGGAGCCGACAGAGAGCTCTTCTGAAAAAGCTTGTCTCTCTCTCACCAACAGAAGTTTGGTCCAATAAAAAACATTACCTCACCCACCATGTCTCAAAAAATCACAAGAACTGGTTTAAACACTACAAGCATTTCTCTGTAACTATGAGGGGTAGGAACTTACTTTTCTCTTAAATGAAAGCTGAGATTCTGAGGTAATCACATGACGCCAAGAACTGTGACTTTAAAGGGCAGGAGGAAACCCCCCAAATATGGTGAGTCTCAGAATAAACTAGGGGAGCTGAAGCCACTGTTTACTTTTCCAGAAAAGGCTCCCCTGCGCTCACACACAAACACTGCTGCTTCATCGTTCTCCTTCACAAGGCAATTTCCATGCCCCTCTCACCAGCCTGCCTTGGAGCTCGGCAGCCCGAGCCAGCGTCGAACTATTCGCAGCCCAAGTGCAAGGCAAGGCGGTTTGTCATCTACCCCAGGAAGGATTTTTTCCCCAGTCACTCTGGGCAGGTGCCGAAGGGAGAGCCTGGGGCAGGGCTGAGCTTCTACTGAAATGAGCAGGGGAATTTTTGAGGACGTTACCGGTGACGTTTCTGTTTTGCGTTCCCCTGAAGGGCGGGGGGAAGGGCGTTTCCCTCAGTAAACATGGCTCGTATCGATACAGCGTAGGGCAGGGTGCTTGTTTTGCCCTCAGTAAAGATGGCAGAGAGACGTCTTGCCCATAACAAAGATGGTCGCCACGTGTCGTTTTCTCGGAGGGGTAGCGGGTGGCCCCTGCCTCACAAAGTGGACGGCGGTTGAGTGATTGGGAGGAGTCAGGCGCCCCGCGCGGAGCTTGCGTCGCAGACGGATGACGTGTTTGTCCCGCCGTGATGAGGGCAGCAGGGGTTTCCCCGCTGGTGTTGTTGTCCCTGGGGTGCGGAACTATGGGAGGCAATAGCGCAGGGTTCCCTGGCCGGCTCTGATGGCGGCGCCCGGAGCGGCCGACGGCCCCGTGCCGGTGCTGGACGAGTTCACGGCTCCGGCGGAGAAGAGCCGCTTCCTGGAGAAGAGTCGAGGCCGCATTCAGAGCCTGTTCGGGGTGCGGCTCGCCGTGCTGGGGGCGCCGGGAGGCTGGTGCCCCTCGGGACAGACCCCTGGCTCGGGCCCGGCCACTGACAGGATCTGGCTGCGGCTCTCTGGGGACAAGGAGACCGTGCGCAGCGCCAAGGTAACGAGGGGTGGGGTCGGCGCCTCAGGTACATCGGCCCCTTGGATGCTCCTAGCGAGGGGTCCGCCCGCGCTCCCGGAACTCCCCTCACCTGTCTTCCTCCCCTCCCCCCGGCTTCCCCTCTCTTAATCCACCCCCTCCCCCGACTCCTGACCGGGCCCCCTGCTGTTTTGGACCCCTTGTGAGAGCAAGGCTGGCTCACAGCCACGCTCTGGCTGGCGGGGAGACGGGCCCTGTACAGCGCTGAGCACGTTGTCAGCGTCAGAATGATGATGCTTTTGTTGAGTCTCTGCTGGCCACACAGGAAGGAGGGGGGTGGGGGGGACACTTCAGCACAGACTAGGCCCGGTTATGTTTTACACGTAGTTGCCTGAGCTTAGTTATTTTTGAAGTAGTCCCGGAGAGAAGATGGTGGTTGAGGTGTAATGTGGGCTGTGTACAGGGAGTGGGAGCGGGAGCATGAGGTTCAGACATTGGGGCATATTCCAATAATTGAGAACCTCTGCCACTCTTATGGAGGATAAAACTGATTCTTGACCTATGGCCTGGTCTACATTTGAAATGTAGGTCAACATAGCTATGTCTCTCAGGGGTGTGAAAAAATCCACACCCTGAACTCTGTAGTTATGCTGACCTAACCCCAAGTGTAGATGCAGCTAGGTTGAATGCTTCTATCCACCTAATGACCATTGTTCAAGCAGGTGGTGATCCTAAAAGCCACAAAAAATCTCTTCCATCCCTGTAAGTTGGATCTAAACTATGAGTAAGGCCAGGGATGAGCTGCCAAAATCTTAACAACTGGTTCCCTCCTCAGCCCATGAGGGGGTCGTTGCCCACCCCCGGCTCCTCCGGGACTTCTGCCCCATCCAACCCCACCGCGTTCCTTGATGCCCCCGTGGGACCCCTGCCCCATCCATCCCTCTCCTCTGTCCCCTGACTGCCCCCAGAACCGAGCAGGAGCGTCTCTTGGGCCACCATAGTGGGTGCCCACCCTGCCCCTAAGAGACAGAGGGACCTGCCGGGGGACGAGGTGGGGAGTCCCAGCGGTGCTTACCTGGGGCAGCTCCCAGGAAGCATCTAGCAGGTCCCTCTGGCTCCTAGGGGCGGGGTAGCGTAGCAGCCGCTCCCCTCACTGATCACATAACAAGTCGTGCCTTAGGCGCCAACTCAATGGGTGCTCTGGGGCTGGAGCACCCACGGGGAAAATTTCGTGGGTGCAGAGCCTCCACCGGCAGCTCCCGGCCCCAGCTCACCTCCACTCGCCTCCTCCCCTGAACATGTGGCCTCACTCTGCTTCTCTGCCCCCCACCCCACCCCACCCCAGCTTCCCGCGAATCAGCTGTTCACATGGGAAGCCTGGGAGGGCTGAGAAGCAGGCGGCTGCTTCGCACTCAGGCCCAGGGAGGTGGAGGTGAGCTGGGGAGGGGAGCAGTTCCCCTGCGTGCCCCCCCGCCTCGGGTTACCTGCTGCGGTGCGGGCAGCAGAGCGGGGCCACACGTTCAGGGGAGGAGGCAGAGCGGAGGTGAGCTGGGGCCGGGTACGGGGTGGGGAGCTGCCGGTGGCTGCTCTGCACTCACGAAATTTTCCCCTTGGGTGCTCCAGCCCCGGAGCACTCATGGAGTCTGCGACTAAGGCGCCACTTTTCACGGGGACAACCGGTTCTAAAACGGCTTCTAAATTTAACAACCGGGTAACCGGCTCCAACTCACCACTGGGTAAGGCCCTCAATTTACAGTTTTTATGATGTTTCCTGGGAATTTAAAAAACGTGTGTAATTCAGTACAAAAAATTAAGTTTTCTGGGTGAAATATTGGGGATAGGAGGATAGAAAAAAGGAACAGAATAAGAGTATTAAAAGTAAAAAGTTTAATGCTGTCACTTAGTTAACTGTACATTGACAGTGTATACATATATGCGCAGGTGTGTGGTGTCTTACTTTAACAGACAGATTCATGTTACATCTAGACTAATTTATTAACATAAACACATCTACCCAATGCAGTGTATTGGATTTTCTTAACATAATCAGTATTTTCATGTACTTACGTTGTCCAAAATTCAGATGAAAATCAGTAAATAATAATAATTTAATAATAGCTTTTATAAAACCTGGGAATTTTTCAGTAAAAACTAAAAATGAAGTTAACTATTGAGTTATGCTGACACATAGCTATGGCGCCTTAGCTATGCTACTATAGTTCCAGTAGTATAGACGTGGCCTTAGTGTATGTTTGTATTGACGTAACATAAACAGCTATGGATCAGCCCTACCTTACCTCAGATAGCTTTAGATTGAGTATTTATGCATGAAGGGAGGAGGCGGAAGATACGGAAATAAAATACATCCGTATAAAAAGAACTCCAACTCAAACACTGACCTGTCCTAACAAGTTGGTGTGTTCAGATTGCCAGTGTATTGTTTTTTGTGCCATTGTTTATAAGCGTGAGAAATAAGGAATCAAACATTATAAGGCTCTGTCAACACGAAAGTGAAGCCCTGCTGTCACACAATTGTGACAAATGGCTGTGTCCTAAGCATTTTATCAGTTTTATCATTTATCAGTTTCTTCTAGACTGTGCAGGCAGGAAAAAACAAAGCAAGAACCATATTCTAATCATGTTAAGAAATGTCTTAGTCAGCATGGTTTTTTACCATGCATGCAACTTGATTTCTCCTTGAGAGCTATCTTACAGTCAGGCTGCAACCATAATAATTTGGTTTCTTCTTGGGGGCTGTGTGAATGGTAAAAAATATGTTGACTAAAACATGTTTTCTTAATGTGATTAGAATATAGTTCTTGTTTTGTTTTCCTGCCTGCACAGTCTAGAAAAATCTGTTATGAAGTGGTTATGCTCCAGCCATGTTATACAGTTGTTTTAAACATGTCTATTTTCATGGCATTTTTGTAGCCTAAGGCCCTGTTTATCATTGCATTGAATGGTGTTAACACAGTTCTTCCTAGAAGAATGCTAACAGTTTGACATTGCTAATACCTCTTCAGCATCAGAGCAGACAGAGCCTATGTGATTTCATCCGTTTAGTTTTTGGAATAGATGGCAACTTATCCAATTAAAAAGCAAAAAAATGAGTTATGCTAAGCCAGGAAAAGGCTAGCTAATCTTTCCTGTTCTTACATTCTCTGATATTTTGGAGTGTTGGGTGTGACCCTAACTGATGTGAAACAATCTCTAAGACAGGTTTCAGAGTAACAGCCGTGTTAGTCTGTATTCGCAAAAAGAAAAGGAGTACTTGTGGAACCTTAGAGACTAACCAATTTATTTGAGCATAAGCTTTCGTGAGCTACAGCTCACTTCATTGGATGCATACTGTGGAAAATACAGAAAATGTTTTTATGCACACAGACCATGAAAAAAAATGGGTGTTTATCACTACAAAAGGTTTTCTCTCCCCCCACCCCACTCTCCTGCTGGTAATAGCTTATCTAAAGTGATCACTCTCCTTACAATGTGTATGATAATCAAGGTGGGCCATTTCCAGCACAAATCCAGGTTTTCTCCCGCATCCTCACCCCACCCCACTCTCCTGTTGGTAATAGCTTTTTTTCATGGTCTGTGTATATAAAAACGTCTTCTGTATTTTCCACAGTATGCATCTGATGAAGTGAGCTGTAGCTCACCAAAGCTTATGCTCAAATAAATCTCCTAAGAGTGGTTTTGTAATCAAATTTCTTTGGCAAACTTTTTGGGGGTGCAACTACAATGTTGCAATTGGCATTACTCCAATAGTTAATGACATGAACCTGACAACTGTAGCCCATTTGAGGCATGTGAGGAGAATGGCAGATTGAGCATCATAATTTGTTTTGGAACCAGTCTGCAAAAAGTAATTCCTGTTGTGTTTTCTCCTCCTCGTATTAATAGAGATTCTTAGCACCTATTCCTAGGTCTAATTCAAATTATTTTAGCTTTACATTTTAGTTCTTAAAGTTTAATTCTTTAGCGGTGGAACTGCAGAATAATTTATTTCAATTAAGTCTATGAATGATTTATAGATTGAAAAAGCCACCAACTCTCAGAAGCTTAATGTTTTTACTATTATTTATATAACAGGAACCCTAACAGGATCAGCATCTCATTGTCCCATGTGTTTTCAGAAAAATTGAGTTTTGTTTGAACATTGTGGATGGATGAGCTAGTCATTCTGTAAAAACTGCTTTCAAGAAAAAAACAATTTGTTGTGCTTGTAAATGTGCTAGTCATAACACTAGAAATTTAACTGCTCTAGTTACTTATTCTGTAAATAAAACACATGCAGGGGAAAAGCCAACGGTCCTCTAATGTGCCTTCACTTTGAGCATGATAATTATCCACTACTTTATACCTCAAAAGTAGTGATAATCGGACCTCAGTGGTTCAGGAACCAAATTAGCCATCAACATTACCCAAATGAATTGGGTAGTGTGAATTCTTCCTTTCATTTACTATAGTATTATATATTCATATTTAAACAGTATGACAGGGAAATATTTAGTTTATATTATTCTCACAGCAAAATGACTGATCATGTATTATTATTTTATCAACTACAATTGGTTAATAACATAGTAAAAGTTAATAACATAGTAAAATCCTGATTGGTTAATAACTTAGGTTAATAATTAAATCACGCCGTGTTTTAATATGTGCTGCAAAGAGCCATTTGTGACTCTCAAACCTCGGTCTGAATATCATTGCTCCAAATAAATCCTTGGCTTCTCTATGGAAACTACCAAAAAAAGTGCCAGTTGAGGTTCTGGGTGTTATTTGGGAGGTCCCCTTTTAATTCTTTCTTTAACTGAGGCAACAAATTGTCAGCATTTTAACCACAAAGTTGCCTAGATCTGCTCTAGGCAGGGTTAGATGACACAGCGGTTAAAACTCTGTCATCTGGTGGACACTGATATGCCTGGACCCGACAATGAGAAGCATCACGGAGGAAGCCGTACAGGATGTGGCCAGAAAACGCATCACCAGGGCCCCCTCCAAGCAGGATGTCGCCACTTACCTCAGTGGCTCCCTGGAAACTGAATTCGGGAGAGCGGGTTCTCTCTCTGGTCCTGCACCCACAATGCCTCGAGATGCCTAGAAAAGAGGATCGGCTGCCGCTGGAAGTGGTGCAAGGAGCACCGGGAGCTGGGAATACTGGTGCCGTGCATAAAGACCCCGGATCCCATCATCGTCACCCCAACTGCCAGAACGATGCTGGAAAGGACCCTAAAAGATGCCATCCACTACCACTACACCAAGAACCTCAAGCGGAAGCCGTACCAGGGCAAGGTGTTCAAGGTGTCCAGCAAGTGGGACGCCAGCAACCACTTCATCCCCGGAGGCAGCTTCACCAGGTTTGCCAGCTGGCGGTTCATCCACCGGGCCTCAATTGCATTCCGCCCAACGGAGCCATCTGCCTTGGCAACCGGGACAAGTGCTGCAGGAAGTGCGGCTACGCCATCCAGAACC
This sequence comes from Natator depressus, assembly GCF_965152275.1. Taxonomy (NCBI): domain Eukaryota; kingdom Metazoa; phylum Chordata; order Testudines; family Cheloniidae; genus Natator; species Natator depressus. The sequence goes on from NC_134245.1 coordinate 18,173,004, forward strand.
GGCTGGTGAAAGCCATCCCACCATCCCTGGGGAAGATCACAGTCAACTCCGCCATCCCTGAGACAGATAGCTGACTGTGACCTGACATTGTTGTGACTGACGCAGAAAAGAAGGTGGTCCTCATTGTAGACATCACGGTGCCATTTGAAAACAGGTCACCGGCCTTCCACGAGGCCTGAGCGCGAAAGGCGTTGAAGTACACCCTGCTGGCCTACAGCCTGAGAGCCCAGGGCTATGAGGTCCAGATCCACACCCTGGTCGTGGGAGCCCTGGGCGCATGGGACCCCCACAACAAGCTGGTACTGAGAGCGTGCGGAGTCGGTCGCCGCTACGCCTGGCTCATGAGACAGTTCGTGGTGTCCGACACCATCAGGTGGTCCAGAGACATCTACACGGAACACGTCACAGGACATTGCCAGTACCAGGTCGAGTAACTGAGAACACCGACCAGGGAAATAACCCACTTCCTTCCCTGATGAACTGAGGGACGCACCCCACCCATGTACTTATTCTCTACACCAATACTGACTTGGACTCTTAATACATTCCATGGGTGGCGTACCCGAACCCACTTATCCAGTGATGCTTTAAAAACTCCTACACCCCAATCTGGATCTGTGCTGGTTAATGGGATATGTATGTACCTCGTGAAACTTGTAACCAATACTTGCAATCCCCCATAACCCAGGCCTGACCCCAAATGTACAGTACCTTCCCTCTTAACTTGTGTAAATTTGATTTTAAACATTAACTTTAATAAAAAAATTTCTTTGAAAAACTTGACATGCTAGTATAGACGCAGCCACAGAGGTGATGGTATTGATTTTCAGTTATTATTAGCTGTAACTATTGAAAATTAATTTGTACCTCCTAGTTCATGGAGTCCATGTAAAGAATCTGCCATTTATATTTAAAAGAGAGAGCACTTTAGTTTGTTTTGGAAGAATTTGACCAGCTCATTATAGGCGGAAGTGTCCAGTGTTAAGAACTGTATTCATGACTGACTGATATGTTGCTGAGATTTATAGGTATAGTAACAGAAATACTTTTGGTTAAGGGAAGCTGAGCTGCAATGAAAACCCATTAAATGTTTTGCTCAATTCTGTGTAACAGATATTGCAAAAAATGATAGAGGAAGGACTCTTCTCAACCCAAATGCTGAATTTACCCATTGATCATGAACCTTATGAGTAGACTATACATAGATACTGTGCACACAAAGCGAATAATGCATAGAGTTTTAGCTCTGATACACTGCCTGACTACTAGGTAATGTAAGTGAATTTGTCTGCTCATTTTAGTTTCATGGTAAAACGAATCAGGGAATAAAATGTTAAGAGTTCAACTATGATAGTCTTCTGCAACAACTTGGATAGAGCAAAAATGTAGAATAAGACAATGATTATTAAATACTTGAAATTGTAAACCCAATCACAGTTGGCTAGTACAATCAGAAATGACTGACATTTTGCATACTATTTACAGTATCCATTAAATAACTGACCTGAAAATTGTTATTTATTTGATCAGATGACTTAAAAATTGGAAATGGATAATAGAACCTAGCCCAGATAGGTGATAACAAAAGTTACTTGTTTGATGGCATCCAGTGAAGTGAGCTGTAGCTCATGAAAGCTTATGCTCAAATAAATTTGTTAGTCTCTGAGGTGCCAAAAAGTACTCCTTTTCTTTTTGCGGATACAGACTAACACAGCTGCTACTCTGAAACATGTGTGGAATGAGTTAATGGTTATAATCGACACAGATGTTGACAGTCTCAGTGAGAAGCCAAGTATCTGAATGAGCCTTGTAGATTCCTCCAGGTCAAGATTTGAAAGGATATTGGCTGGGCAGTGTGCGTAACTGTGCATTGCCATTGCCTTACAAAAACAAAGAACTTCAGGCTCCAGGTCTGTCAATCACAAGCAGTAAAGTCACTTCAGAAAGCATTTTCACTACTTTATATGTGTCAAGGTTCCTCCCCAACTCTGAACTCTAGGGTACAGATGTGGGGACCTGCATGAAAACCTCCTAAGCTTACTTTTACCAGCTTAGGTTAAAACTTCCCCAAGGTACAAATTAATTTTATCCTTTGTCCTTGGAATATCCACTGCCATCACCAAACTCTAACTGGGTTTACTGGGAAACGTAGTTTGGACAAGTCTTTCCCCCCAAAATCCTCCCAACCCTTGCACGCCACTTCCTGGGGAAGATTTGGTAAAAATCCTCACCAATTTGCATAGGTGACCACAGACCCAAACCCTTGGATCTGAGAACAATGAAAAAGCATTCAGTTTTCTTACAAGAAGACTTTTAATAGAAATAGAAGTAAATAGAAGTAAAGAAATCACCTCTGTAAAATCAGGATGGTAGATACCTTACAGGGTAATTAGATTCAAAACATAGAGAATCCCTCTAGGCAAAACCTTAAGTTACAAAAAAGACACACAGACAGAAATAGTCATTCTATTCAGCACAATTCTTTTCTCAGCCATTTAAAGAAATCATAATCTAACGCATACCTAGCTAGATTACTTACTAAAAGTTCTAAGACTCCATTCCTGTTCTATCCCCGGCAAAAGCAGCATACCGATAGAGAGAGACCCTTTGTTTCTCTCCCTCCTCCCAGCTTTTGAAAGTATCTTGTCTCCTCATTGGTCATTTAGGTCAGGTGCCAGCAAGGTTACCTTTAGCTTCTTAACCCTTTACAGGTGAGAGGATTTTTCCTCTGGCCAGGAGGGATTTTAAAGGGGTTTATCCTTCCCTTTATATTTATGACAATATGACTTTTAAGAAACTTTCCAGATACTGAATGTCTCACTTTCATTACCATTTTATTAATATTTTTATGGGGGAGGGGACTCTTTTGTGCAGGCCAGAAAAACTACTTGCCTCCTTCAGCTTATGTTACAGCAGCAGTTTGTACTACTGTGTAGTCTTACAACATCCAACCCTTAAAACTGTGTTGATGAGAATCAAAGATGGCACAAGGCAGTTACACTGTTCATCACATAATACTTATTTTCTGTTCCATTCAAAAGACAGAGAACAAAATTGGTTGGGTGTTTGCTCTTTTTATTTGTTTCTTGTTTTGTTGTAAGAGTGTTGCAAACCAATAAATCACAAGTGGCCTTTAAAATTACCAATGCTGATGCTGCTGCAGACTGAATTGCCAATATATTTTGTTCCAGTTACATGATCTAGCTTTAAAGCTGGAGGTTGTTGATTTGGATCTTGGTGGAATACCATTATAATGTTAATGTGTAGAGTTAATACATGATGTTTCGAAGCCTGCAGGTATGCTAACTTCAGTAGTTTAAAAACTGGCTTCATGGCATGATAGAACGTTAACTGTAGAAACAGAAGGCTTTCCTTGGTGGCTTTTACATATTTAGAACAAGGTTGTCTAAATTCTTGTCCTGACTTTCCAAGCTACGCAAGAATTGTCAAATAAATGAAGCAGATGCGAAAAATCATTTATCTCCAGCAATAGATGCAACTGTGGTGTTTACTATGACTATCTGGATACTAAAACTAATTTTGTACATGAGCATTTTCACTTTTATTTTGAAAGCTGTGATAAGTTGAAAATTAGTCCTGCTTTTCTGAAGATGTCAGTGGACATGCTCACCTCCTATGGCTCTCTACTAAGCACTGTTTTACAGGTTATCATCTGTAACCACAGCTCTAATTATGGATGTTTAAGAAAATGGCTTGAACACCATTTCTCTAAAACTGATTCTCACTTTTCTTAGTGGTCTGCAATATTAAATGTTTTGAAAAATCAGGCAATTGTAGTTTGGGTGTTATACTGATAAAATAAAAACCAGCAGGATCTTATTAAAGGGGAAAAGGCAAAATGCCACATTTATTGTGAATACAGAAAAAATCGTAGTAAGCAGTTAGTTATAGCTATAACATGCCATTCAGTTTCATATTTATTCACACATTCATTCATACACACATACACACAGAGGTTCTGCAAGGTTGTTATCATAGTTACCAGCCTTAGAGTTGCTCATGCCAAGCCACTGGCCAGGTGGCCTGGACATGAGGAGGGAGCAGGGCCTTGTCAGACGCTCATCTCGTGCTCCTGGAAGTTGGTTTGCAGAATCAGACCCCAAAGTTCTCAGGTTCTAGAGTCCATTTTTATAGGAATTTCTTCCTATGCCAGTCTGTGGGAATTGCTTCATCATGCTGTTGCTGAATCAATCAGCAGATGGCACATTCCTGACGGCTCCGTGCTGCCAGATGTTATCTTGTTATTTGGTTCTCCCATTCTTGAGGCTGTTGGGTGGATTCCAATCTGTCCTCTGGGGGGTCCTCTGGTTATTTCCACTTGACGCCTTCTTCGGCCGATGGACACTGGATTCTTAGGCTGGCACCTCCTTGATCATTCGGTTATTATCCACACCAAGCATCCATCCACATACATCCTCTATCTCTATTTTAATCACAATTGTTAACAAAGCGAGATGAATACAACAAAAGGGCGGGGAGTCTCTGGGTACTGTTTCTGTTGTTAGAGTATTGCTTTGAGTCTCTCTCTGTGTGAGTAGTTGTTGTTACAAAGAATTGCTTTGAGAACAGACTCTGTCTCAGAATGTACTAACGCAATTAGCAGCTTGCAAGTTTCACACATAGAGGGGGAGAAACAGTGCCAAAAACCAAGAGACTTCTTAATTAGTAATACCCTGGAATTTAAACTATGGGGAATCAAACTCATTTGTGATTTTAATACAGAACTTCTTTAATATGATCCAACATGGGAGGTTAAAAGAGGTGGTCTGTGGAAAATGGAAGGGTAAGGCTTTTCTTATTAAATGGTTTTGAGAACCACTGCTGTGAAATAAGATAAATGTCTATCTTTAGTGCTAATTATTAGCATGAAATATAGCTCAAGACTAGGTAGGGATCCACAAAGGCCAAGATCAATATAGTAGAGGCCTGGGTTGTGCACTGCTGAAAAAAGGAAAGATAACTATGTACTAGAAAGAAACAAATACATAGAAATTATATTTAAACACCTCTGTGGAAGATAGAGAATTAATTAGACATGTCACCACTTTGATTCATACCCTTATTGTCTGAAGAGAAAAGAGAAATGCAAAAATTTACTGTATTGCTTCATTCTTTAAAACCGACATTGCAAAACACCCAGCTACGTTGGGAAGGTTAATGCAAGGTACTTTTTTTTTTAAGCAATACAAAAATAAAGTTTTGTCAGTCCATTGTGAGACTTGCTTTATTGCCACTGTAAGATTTAAAACTAACTTCAATGGCTGTCATTTGCAGAGGTGTTGTAGCCATGTTGGTCCCAGGCTATGAGAGACACAAGGGTGGGTGAGGTAATATCTTTTATTGGACCAACTTCTGTTAGTGAAAGAGACAAGCTTTTGAGAGCTCTTTGTAGCTCTTCCCTCCCCCATTGCCTCTTTAATGGATGTCATTCATTTTTCTGAAACAGAATTATATCCAGAAAAACCTGTGAAAAAACCATTAAAGTTTTGTGTTCAGCACTCTGTGCTTAGATTCCTCTGCCCTGTCTCCTCTTGCCCATTCTACCACCCTATGCCTGACTTTTCCCTGTCCTTCCCCTGTCACCATCTCCCTCCCTCAGCTTCTGCCTTGTCCCTTTATCTTAACTGTTTCCCTTTTCCTCTCCCTGGTCTTCATCCTGATATCTGCTCCTGTCTCTTTTTTTCTCCATCCCATCCCATCCCCCCCACCCCCATTCTTCAATCCCTCTGTATTCAAGTCAAGCTGCTCTCCTCCTTCACCTTGCTGTCTGAGTGAGAGCATTGAGAGATGTTCTGATTGCTCTTGGTTCCATTGTCTGCCATAGCAATAGCCCCTGGCAGAGGGGAGGAGTATTTACAGGGAAAATCCTGCTCTGCCCCTACAGCCCTGGAATGGAGCATTCAGTTGCTGTGTAGGACAAGCACAAATCTTTTCAGGTCTGTATATAGGAACTGAGGATGAAGCCTGCTCAGTGCACATGGACTTCAGAGAACTTAGCTGCCAGTTCTAACAGGTTTCTACTGAGCATGTGCAAACTGGGTTTTGGGGGGGGGGTTTGTGTTTTGAAATGTATAGCTTGGCCAGATTTGGGTGAATTTTCATGAACATTACATCCCTGATATCAAAACAATCCTCTCTCCAAATTTTAAGTCCCTACTCCAAAACATGGAGGCACTAGATCATCTCAGTGAAATAATTATAGGATTTTTTTTTAAATAGCCAAAATATAATTTTCCCTAACCTCATTCTCAGAGATGGCTGAACCACGTTAGCTGAAACTTTCCAAAAAAAATTAATCTAGAGACAGACAGCTGGTATGGAAAACTTCAGCCCAAATTATTAGTTTGGCAAAGTTATAAGCAACTGAAAACAAAGCTTTGGAAAGTGTTTGCCTATCTATAGTGTTACTAGTTGTGCCACCTATATTGTGATGACAACAGAAACATGTCTGTAAAGGAACAAACATACTTGGAAAAACTTTTCTTGTTTTCCCTGTTTAGATATAGAAATTATTTGATTCTGGAATTCTGTCATTCAATCACTCTTCCATTTCCTACCAGAATCTGTCCTTTTAGAATCTTATTCTTTAAAACTGAATTATAAAAAGTGTGGATGATTTTTTGTGTGTGTATGGCTTTCTTTGAGTATAACTACCTGTTTTAAATATGTGGCTGACTAATGGAGTTGCAGTTTAAAATAATATAATGAATACTTTATGCAGGTAATGAAGAATCTATAATTGTTGGCATCTGGATACCAGGATGGGGTGTATTTGGTTGGTTTCTTAAAGGAAATAACTACCTTTATTAGGATTGGTACTGAAACTAGCTTTATGTTAAAAATGTTTTTGTAGCTTGATGTATGCATTCTGATGTTTAAATACTGATCTTGAGTGAATAATTAACCAGTGCTAGGATTAAATATAACTGTAACAAATTCCTAATATTACTAGTTATACCTATTACAATATTTTTAAATCAATTGTTAATTTTCTTCAATTTTGGTGTTGGAACACGATAATCTTTTAAACAGAGATAAATTTGTAGGCTAAACCTCACCCCTCCGGTAAAAACATGCATCATTTCAGCATCAATTTTCTGCAGAATATCTTTGTAGCTGCCACTGGGACATATTAGTTGTATCAGACCACCTTGCAGGACTGCATGTCACAGATGTACTTGATTTATTATTCATAACTATAGGGAAATTTCCATAAGAACAACCCTTGAAAATAGTCTTGTGCAAACCATTTTGTTTTTTTGTTCCAGCATTTTCTTTGTGAACCAGAATTACCTTATGACATTGTTTGAGTCAACTTCAGAAGAGCACGTCTCTTCTCTGACTAATATTGGTAAAATACATCCTTATATTGTCGTTTTTTTTTTTAAGAGAATCATTAAATGACCATGTCAACTTCAGCTCAATGGTAGTTCAGGAGTGCTCAGCAACTCTGAAAATCAGGCCATTAATTTTATCAGATATAATAGTTTTGTCCTGGCTTACAAAACATAAGAAATCAATGTTTCAAATGAGTTAGCTGATAGCACAGCCAAGCATAATAAATCAAAACTGTTTCTATTCTTACAATGTATACATTCAGCAATCTGTATCCCAAAAGAAAATAAAAACTAATTACGTACTGTATGAATATTGGGAATAACTATTTTAACTTGGCATAGATTTCAGGGTTTTGAGGCAGGTCTAGAAACGTTGATAGCCGCACTTTCTATGCATGTAAATGCTTCTATGCAAAGCTTATCACTTTGACAAACCTTAGACCAGTGATACCCAAATTTTTAAGGGTCGCGCACCTCCTTACCCCTGTCCATCCCCTCCCCCCCTGCAGCCAGGGCTGGGAGCAGGGCTATAGCTCCAGAGGGCAGACAGGATAAGGGGGCCAAGGCCGCTGCTGAGGGGTTGGTCTGGGTCCAGGAGTGGGGCTGAGGATGGAGCCGTGGCCGGGGCTGGCCTGGGCCCCTCTATGTCCCCTTTCCCCCCCCCCAAACATTCCTCCTGGGGGGCACACCCCACAGTTTGGGAACTATAGTCTCCTGGGAAACCAATAACAGACATTTGAAATGCAATGTTTACACTTATCTTGGATATCTTCCTCTAGTTAATAACTTCATACATCATAATAAACTGGCTTCACTGTCTATTATAGTGGCTTATCATTGGCCTAAACAAAAATTATTGACTTGTATAGACACTTCTGATTTGTAAAAAGTTGTTCATTATGCTCTCTCTCTCTTCTCTCCTCCTCCCCCCTGCCCCCACCCCTTTATAGGAGTATATTAAGGGACTCTGTGAACCTGAACTAGAAGAAAAGGAACATTATCCAAAGGACATGCACTGCATTTTTGTTGGAGCACAGAGCCTGTTTCTTAACTGTCTTATTCAGGATACCTGTGCTGATATAACAGTGCAGGAAATAGGATTACTTAGTATTAAGGGTGGTGCAGAGGCTGTTGTGATGGCTAGAAGTCATATTCAGCAGTTTGTGACGCTCTTTGAAAACAATGAAGGCTTGTTAAGTGACAAGGAATCAAACATAAAAAAGCAGTTTAAACAATTTGTGGAAGCACATGCAGATAAATATACAATGGACTTGTTGATCTTGCCTAGCTCACTTAAAAGAGAACTTCTGAATCTTACACAAAGTGATTGTTGTGAAACAGATGGCAATATTATAGATCTTACTGCAGATTCTGAAAGCCCACCAGAGTTTTCACAGGACAAAACCCCAAAACTAACTGTAATGAGTGGAGATGGAAAAACAATTGGGGAGGAAGCAAGAAAAAAAGCTGGAACCCCTGTAACAGAGCTTACAAAACAAATGGACACGGTGTTTTCCAATGCACCAGGAAGGTGTTTTGTTCCTATAAATGGTGTGACTCCACTTGAGGCATCCGTTTCCAAAGAGAGACAGTCATGTAAAAGGAGGTGTTCTGATGCTGAGGAAAGGCTTCCTAAGAAACAGTTTTCATTAGAAAGTGATCAGGAGGTCAGGCCTACACCATGCAGTAAAGATCCAGATAGGGGTGCAGTTATTGATCTGATTTCTGCTAGCTGCAGTGAGTCGGATGATCCACGCTTCTCTATTACAGACTGTGATGAAATTAGTGAGGAAATGGAATACAAGATTCTTGTAAACTTTTTCAGGACCATGGGATATTCCCAAAAAATTGTAGAGAAAGTTATTAGTGAACTGGGACAATCAATGGAACCATTAATGCTCCTGGAAGCAATAGAAAAGGAAAGTACAAAGCTTCAGAAGGAAAAGGAACAGTCAGCGCAGATATCTCGAACCGTAAGTGTGCATTCAGGTGGTAATGCAGATCTTTCACCGACTCTGAAAGATAGAGCTTCTATCAGTAAAAATCAACTTAAACCCAGTCATACTTTAAAGGAGACAAAAAATGTAAAACAAAAAAGATCGAATTCACCACGTGCACAGCTCCGGGCAGAAGACAAAATGCATGTGACAGACTATAAAAATAAAACTGCTCTTCCTTCCACTAAAAAGTCAACAGAGCATTGTAAACAAGTACATTTGAATTCTTCTGATCAGAGTCATAGTTCCAGGACAAATGATGTAGAAACTGATGGTCTCATACCGTCTTTTAACACTGCACAAGAATTAAAGAAATATGGAGCACTAAAAGATGTTGACTTTGTAGCAAGAGGGAGCTCAGACCAAGAGCATGCATCAGTTCAGACTGAAACTGTAGTTCAGCAAAAATCTGCAGGGCCCTCGAATACGCAAAATAATCAACCTGTTCATGTGGAGAGACTAGGACATTGCAATCCTTCCCAGTGTAGACTCCTCCACCAACCGTCTTTTGATATCCCAAAACCTACTGAACGTCCTCTTCCAACTTCTGTGTTTCCGTCCCAACTGCATGCTCCAAATCTAGAGAGGAGGACAGTGGGACCATACAGTCATCATACAGATGCCTCAGTTACTGGGGTTCAAAGGTTTATGGATTCTCTGAAAAAGCCGTACAATCTGGAGTTGAAAAATGAACCTGGGAGAGCATATTTAAAACACATCATTATAGATGGAAGCAACGTTGCAATTTCGTAAGTATTGCTAGTTTGCGCTACTTCTCTTTTTATTAAGTGTCAATGAATTTCAGAGTGAAACTGGGAAGAGCGAGCACAGCCTGGGTATAAAAGCTTTTCTTGTCAAAAATTATTGTTAACTGGCCTCCATATGACCAGCTATTAATTTACTACTCCAACACAGTTCCCCACCAATCTTGTAGTAATGGGCTAATTTGGTAGGGTGTATAGTGGTGACTTCTGTCCATTGAAAGCTAGATGAGCAACATGAACCTCATTTAATTGCCTATTTAAACTGTAGAAGAAATCATAGTTTAATACCTGTATTCTCCAGTTTCTGTTATAAACATACATGGTGTTACTGTTTAATGGTTGCCATGTTCCACTTGGGTGCTTTAGAAATTCTTCTAGATACATACCTGGGAGATGATTCTCAAATACTGTGCTGATGTGGGTGGTATAAGAATAGCAGTCCCATTTCTGTCATGGGTGAAGCAATTCCCAGAGAAGAATGTGTGGGCTTGGGGAGAACTTATGCTAAATAGAGCTACCTTCTATTTACTAAAGCTTAATGTTTTTAGTATTTGATAAAATAGGTGCAAGTTTTTAACTATAATTTTTAATATATGTAAGTCAATTGAAAAATTAAGTAGTACATACTAATAGTTGAGAGACTATATTTAGCCTAATTGTCCCAATTCTAAGTTCATATATTTTAAATGTTATTCTGTGATACCCTTAAAGATTTGACTTCTACATCTTGGCAAGAACTGAGGAGAGTCCTGAAAACATACAACAGGTGTCCCGTGATTTAATTTCTTCAATTTCATATTTGTGCACAAACACATTAATAGACATGATTGTAAACGATCAAATGCACACTTCATATTTTTACATAAGAATATATATATTAATATGATATGGAATTCTTTTTAACATTGTTTTGTAATATAGAAAACTAAAATCAGATAGGGCAAGGGAGAGAAGAGATCCTTTCTGAAGGTAATTCAGTTTGCATTTATTAAATCAACAGGGTTTTTTATTAAGCAACTGTCAAACACAGTCTAATATGTGCACTTTTTAAATCAACTGCTTTAAATTATCAGTATGCAATCTTTGAAGCGCATCCCCACTTAAATTCAGAAAGAGAACTCGGCAGTGAGCTCTAACCTAATATTATAGCATAATAAAATTGTATGATCGAAACTTGCAAATAAAGAGTAACCTGACATTTAGTGTTCTGGCAGACAACTAATGAGCATCTTCTTAACAGATGAAAACAAAAATAATTACAGTAAGAATGTAATGTTTGAACAGCGAGAATATTTTATAAATTATCAATGAAGTTAAGGATAAGTATCACGTTAAAATCTAATTATTAAAAAAAATTGAGTAAAAAAGGGTTGGCTTTTTACATTTGCCTGAAATTGTCTTGCCAATTTTTGCCTTTTTTTAGTAACATTTTCCTGTCTCTAAAAGTATTTATAGTGCATTGGTACCTCCATGTGACCAAGGATCAGGGCCCCACTTTGCTAGACACTGTGCAAGCATGCAATAAAAGTAGTCTCTGCCCCCAAAAAAGTTGACAAACTAAGGGGGGTTGTGTATTTTGTTTGACATCTACTGGGTGCTGTGTGAAAGACTAACAAACAGAGAAAACAGTGAAAGAGACAGTACACAAAGAAAACTTACTGAAAATAGACTTTTACCTTTCAGTTATACTAATTTTAGGTGTTCGCAATTTTTACCTATACTTGTTAAGAGTGAGACTGAGGGCTGGTCTACACTAAAGCTGTAAGTCAGCCTAAGTTACGCTACTTCCGTTATGTAAGTTACGTAACTGAAGTCGACATAACTTAGGTCAATTTACATCAGTGCCTGTACCACAGTGTGTTGACAGGAGATGCTCTTCAGCTAACTTACCTTCCGCCTCTCACGGAGGTGGAGTACAGACGTTGACAGGACAGCGCTGTCCCAGCAACTTAGCTTGTCTTCGATTACAGCAGTTCTGATTTAGCTGTAAGTATAGACGAGCCCTGAATATAGACTTCTGAATTGACCTCTCCTTTAGTTGATCTCCTGCACCTCAAACTATGGAGTTTGCAAGCAAATGAGTAGTAGAGTGAATACTTGCTTTAGAATTCTTCACAACAATGGAATGTGAAAGTGTGATATCTAGGAACATTTCATTTCTTTTTTGGGAGAAGTGCTGTTTTCCAGGAATAGACCAATTGAGCTTCCTGTTGCTCCACTGGCTAATGCTAAGATAAGAAGTAAACCTGTAGTGCTTTGAGTTCCTCTGCAATGAGAACAGAGAAACTGTTTAATATGAAAATAAGTGTGCCTCATCTTAAAACTCACAAGCAAAAAGTACAAGTTGATTACTTACAGCAAAAATAAAACCAAACCAACCAAACAAAACCCTCTCTGGATTAATTTACTCCTTATAGCTAGACTTCATGTCCTCCTTTAAAACAGACCAGGTATTTTAAATATATTGCTTTAAAAGCAGGAAATACTAACTGAAGTGATATGAAGTGATATTATAGCCATAAAACTTCAGGTGGTGATTGAGGTCAGTGTTTGAATGGGACACTTCAGAGAGTAGGCCAGAGTGCTGCGTATCATATGCTGCAGGAAATGCTCTCAGCTGGATAAGAAATACAGCAGGTCTTATTCACTTGTAGCCATTAGATCCAAGATGCTGTTGAATAGAATTATTTTAAATCTGCATCCTAAACAAATGAACTTTAGTTTAATATTTCTCAAAATATGTAGATTTTCCCTGCAGTATCAATTTACAGCATTCTTTATTTCCTGCCCTAAACATTTAGTGTTTCTTTGTACTGTTACAAAGCTGGAATATAGTTTCCTATCAGTATCTGTAAATATGTATGTATTTGTACATGCATACATGAATTATTGTTTTAAAAAAAAAGACTGCAAATTTTTGGCTAGATGAGGATAGAAAAATGGACTCTTAACTACTACATCTTGTATATCTAGAAGCAGCCATGGATTTAACCACCCAACCCATAATTCACTAAATTGTGAATCTTTTTAACAAACAGTGGACAAATTCCCTTATTTGTTAGGGAGGACATAACTTCCACAAATTCCTCCAGCTCCTTACCCAACATCATCACCGTCCAAGCCTCAGTTTCATTCCGACTCTAGAAGAGGCTGATAGATATCAACGTCTGGATCCAGTGAAAAGGATGAAGGACTTGAAAAGAGGCTTGCTCAGTCATAGAAAATGTGAGGGTGCAGAGGATGTTATGAATGCTTCTATACAACAGAATAATATTTAGCACAAAACTATCTTTGGTAAAACAAAGTACTTATGACTTTATATACATTCTTATGGAACTCTTAACTGTGGATTATTTTGTAGTGCATCATGCTTCTGATTTTGAAATCTCCTCTCATTTACCTTTATACTAGCTTATAAAAAGTCAAAATTTATTGTAGTGTATTATAAACTGAATATTTCAAGTTTAGATATTTGAGGTTATGCAGATTGTCACCTTATTTTCTGCTGTTCAGATGCAGATCATGGTTGTTTCTGAAGTCTCTTGTTAAACTGCACAATTTAGTCTAGGTATTCCCACTTCCAATCATATCTTCAGAGTGTACTTACCTACTGTAAAGGTAGCTTTTCCCTTATTTTTCTGGGAATAGGAGATTTGAACTTTATTTCACTCCTTCAAGGCTTTAAGAAAGATACCTTTCTTGCATTGGATATTTTAGCAACAGCTTGGCCTAGATCCTTCATATCCCTTTTGAGCTGGACGTTTTTGTTTTGTTGAATGTGAATAAACATTCATGTACTAAAGTTCCATTATTCAGGAAGAACTTTATGCCATAGATGTTAAAGAGCCAAGAAAGAAATTCAAAATTAAAAAAAAAAAAATCTGCATCTCTAGATGTTGAGTTGAAATTTCATGATGTTAAATCAGTTATGGCTTTCGGCAGAAATTTGATCAACAGATGCTGGTCTCATCAGATGTTCCTTGGACTCCTACAGATCATCCTAAAGCCTGATAGCTTCTCAGAAGAGAGATTAATAAAAAGCAATTTGTCTTAAAACAGCAGCACCTGTTAGTACTGTAGTTAGGGGTATGTGTCAGATTCCCAAAAAAGTATGTTACTTTAGGAGTTCATATTGTAGCTCTTAACTGTATTTCAGTTTGGAGTGACATCTAGAATACAAAACATTAATAAAGAGTGACTGATTCTTTAGCCCTCAGTAGGATTAAAATAGGTTACTAACATAAATATTATGGACTAATTTGTTCGGCGTCTGAGAGATGTTACTTTGGGGGGTGCAATATTTTCTAGTTAGGACATCCTATTAGTCTATTGACAGTATTTTAAAAATAGTTTAAAAAATGGTCTAACTAGTGATTAAAAAACAGTAAAGTACAGGTACGTTCCCAAAAGTGTAAGTTCTTTCAAGGTGGCTCAGACGTCACAGTACTAAGTGCGTTACAAAAACTCTCAGATCTTTTTCCTTCACCCTTTTATTCCATCTACTTTGTGACAGATTTCTTTTTTTCTTTTTCCCCTAGTTCTAGCCTGATGACTTCTTTTTCAGGCCACTTATATTTTCCAATAGTTGAGCAGGCCTGGGAGTGTTTCCAGAACTGGCTGCTATCCTCATATCTCATCTCTTGGAACCTTACCCGGTGCCAGAGATTCAGTGCTTTCTGGTATATCTCTGAGTATTCTTGAGGTTTCTTATTGTACCTTATCTCAAAAAGGTATTTGTGGCCTCCAGCACCATAATGTCTGAGCACCTACTTCACTGACAAGCTTTAAATTCACAGGTGTAAAGTATTCATGCTGGAAGTAGTTGCACACTCTTGCAGTCAGAGAACAAATCTTACTTTCACTGGCCAAATACAACTAATGCATTTTGAAGAGCAAAGATCGAATAATGCTCTCGTGGACCTCTTTGTAATCAGTCCAGAAAGATTATTTTCAAAAAAGGGGGAAGGAGTCAGAAAAGCAAGTTTTTGAGTAAATGAATCTGAGGAAATCAGCCTCTTTTTTGCTTGTGGCATATCATGAATGGTCAATGAAGTGAGTTAACCATTTGTTCCAAATAAATAATTTACCCAGTCTATTGTTAGATAATGTAGGAAGCTTTCAAATACAGTGTGTTACCTTCCTTAAAGTATGATGGTTATTAACTAAAGGAGATAATTTGGTAGCTATTATTCTAACTTCAGTTTAAGGACCCATAGGTATATCCTCTGAAGCAGTGGTTCCCAAACTTGTTCCGCCGCTCGTGCAGGAAAAGCCCCTGGCGGGCCGGGCCGGTTTGTTTACCTGCCGCGTCCGCAGGTTCGGCCGATTGCGGCTCCCAGTGGCCGCGGTTCGCTGCTCCAGGCCAATGGGAGCTGCTGGAAGTGGCAGCCAGTACGTCCCTCGGCTCGCACCGCTTCCAGCAGCTCCCATTGGCCTGGAGCAGCGAACCGTGGCCACTGGGAGCCGCGATCTGCCGAACCTGCGGACGCGGCAGGTAAACAAACTGGCCCGGCCCGCCAGGGGCTTTCCCTGCACAAGCGGCTGAACAAGTTTGGGAACCACTGCTCTGAAGAATTAATTTGGATACCAGTCTTGAAAAAGCCAGCATTATAAGGGTTAACTGAAGTACCTGATTAACACTTCCTGTCACTTGACTGTTGCAGTCCTGGTAGCTCTTACGGGGAAATTCTGTATGACCCACAACTGTATGACATTACTTGAATAAAAGTACAGTGCTTTTATTACAGTAAATAGCTTTACAAATGAACTGTTTCCTCATTGTTCAGATTTTGTTCTTTAGCAAATAGTCAGGCAAACTGCAAGTCATAATTATGAGTCATAATTTATCTTAACCTTTTTAGACTGATTTCCCAAACTTGCATTAATGGAAAAGAAATGCAAATCGATGGGGTTATGTAGAAAGTAACAAGTCCACCACATCCTCTTTAATCTCTGCTTTTTAGAGAAGGAGCATTTTTCTGGAGAAAGAGAATAGGGTTTTATGTAATAGTATGAACTCAAAATTCTCTCAGAAGATATAATACATTGTTCTTCCTAGCACTTATGAAGTTATTGGACACGTCAAAAAATAAATGGCTGAATGCATTATGCTTGGTGTAAAAACTCTGAAATGACCACTCAACTAACAGACAGTGAATTAAAAAGAAAATATCTTAAAACGTTCTTAAGCCATTGCCTAAAGTTTCGGTTCCATAACTACCCTTACCCTTAGGGCTTGTTTTTGTTACATTGTTAGAGGTAAAACTCAGGTTATACCTTGAGCTAACCCAACTCCCATCCACACAAACAGCTCTCTAACTTGAGCTAAGCGATCCTTTAAGCTCAAGCTAGCTGGCTGGTCGAGGGAGCGGTATAGGTTGAAGCCTGTGTGCTTTCTGATGCTCAGGTTTAGACTATGTCTACACTAGAGAGCTTACAATGGCACAGCCGTACCAAAGCAGTTGTGCCATTGTAAGTTCTCTCGTCTGGCCACTCTATGCCGATGGGAGAGAGCTCTTCCCTTCAACATAATTAAACCACCCCCAATGAGCGGCAATAGCTATGTCGGCGGAAGAAGCTCTTCCGCCAACATAGCACTGTGCACACTACCACTTATGCCAGCGAAACTCACTCAGGGGTGTGTGTTTTCACCCTCCTGAGTGACCTAAGTTTTGCCGACATAAGTGGTAGTGTAGACATGGCCTTAGTAATGCTGTGGGGATGCAGCAGCTGTAGTTACAATTTATCAGCTATTAATCAAATCACTCTGTGCTACTTATCTGATTGCTCTGAGCAACTTTTGTTTTTGTTTTGCGTGTTTTGCAGTATGGTTGCTTTCACTAGAGCTAGACTAGCTCAAGTAAAGTAACAAGATAACGGTTGCAGTGAAGACAAACCCCTACAGAATGTCTACACTGTATCTGGGAGCAAGCCTCCCAACTGTGGTGGACAGACTTGTGGTGGTGGGGCTTGTGCTAGCGTGCAAAAAATAGCTATGTAGACATTGTGGCTCAGGTTCTCAAGCATAAATCAAAGCAACACAGCTATTTTTAGTGCACTAGTCTGAGCCTCATCACTACAAGTCTGTGGATCCCGGGTGGGAAGCTCGCTCCCAGTTGCAATGTAGACTAGCAGTTCTCAAACTGTGGGTCGGAACCCCATTGTAATGGGGTCGCCAGGGCTGGCGTTAGACTTGCTGGGGCCCAGGGCCAAAGCCAAAGCTCGCGCCACACTGCCTGGGACCAAAACTTAAGGGCTTCAGCCCTGGGTGACAGGGCTTGGGTTTTGGCTTTGGCCTCCTGCCCAGGGCGATGGGTCTTGGGTGGGCTCAGGCTTCGGTCTCCCCTCCTGGGGTTATGTAGTCACTTTTGTTCTCAGAAAGGGGTCACGGTACAGTGAAGTTTGAGAACTCCTGTTAACATACCCTGTAGTGTGCTCTCCCTAAACCTATTCACAATGACACCTGCCTCCTTGTTCAGTCAGCTGAAAACTTTGATTACAAACCATGAGGGCGAGGAAAGTTAACTAGAAGTAACAGAAACATCAAGTGGTTTAAATGTTTACTGAGTAACCACCTGATCTTTTGTCAAGGTTGTGCTCTTGATTTGTTTATTGCAGCGTTGTTGTGTATGGGAAAGGCCTGAGGTTTTTTGGTTTTCTTTAAATCTACATCTTACTATGTACTTTTAAAGTGGGGTTTTTGAGACTGTCATTTGCACCTCTGCCAAATCATGCCTCCTCCATATGTCATTTTGGCTTCTACCCTAAGATGCACCCACACCCCTTCTCCCCCAATCCAACACACCTCTTTGGCAGGGAAAATCTCTGTCCATGCCTGCTAAACTGAAACTAAGTGGGCATCAGGCTCTAGACACACCTTTTGCCTTTTGTACCCTCCTGGGAGGTTGAAGACCTTTATTCTTTTAGGTTATGTCTATATGGGGGAAAAGAGGTGTGTGTCTGACATGTTAATGTGCTAAAATCCTGGTTTAGGCAAGCTGTAGTTTTAACGTTTGTTACTGGGTTCGGGTGAACCCTATGGGAGTGTTACTTCAATCAGCCTACAGTTTACCTTCACCAGCTAATTTGTGTTTAAAACATACCTTTTTTTCTTAGTGAAGAGAAGGCCTTTCAGGTAGACTGTGGGAAACATCCATGCAACAGTAGCTCCCTTAAAACAATATTTATTAAAATAAGAGAAAAATCAGAGCAGCATAAAAAATAACATCTCATCTGTATTCTTTGGAAAAGCCCAGCCAAGCTGGCTTCTCTTAGCTTAGTTATAGAAAAGAAAAAACCTTACATGTTCTAGAAAGCAAGTGCTATCTCTGACATTGTGCTGCTGCTGTGTTACGCTGCTTATTATCTTCTCTACCTTGCCTTGCTACGGCCCCACCCCAGTTGTAAATACAGACCAAGTTGGGGAACAGCTGCATTCCACAGGAGGTGAGCAACTGAGAATAAGGGCTTGGCTACATTTGCAAGTTAGAGCGCATTAAAGCAGCCCCAGGCACTCTAACTCCCTATGCGTCCACACTGGCAAGGGACATAGAGCGCTCTGACTCCACAGTGCTGCAAGAGCTGCTAATGTGGCCACGCCAGTGCGTTTACAGCTGACAGTGTAAACACAGGGCAGTGTTTTCCCTGTTGTGGTCTCTGAAGGGCATGGCTACGCTTGCAGATATAGAGCGCTTTGAGTTAAACCAGCCTGCATAGAGCGCAGTAGGGAAAGCGCTGCAGTCTGTCCACACTGACAGCTACAAGCGAACTGGCGTGGCCACATTAGCATCTCTTGCATAGGCCACAGAAAGCAGTGCACTGTGGTAGCTGTCCCAGCATGCAAGTGGCTGCAACGTGCTTTTCAAATGGGGGTGGGGTGGAGTGTGACAGGGAGTGTGTTGCGTGTATGTGGGGGGGGAGAGAGTGCGTTTGGGGGGGCTGAGAGCATGTCAGTATGCTGTCTTGTAAGTTCAGAAAGCAGCAGACCCCCCACTCCTCCCCGGTTCGTTTGTTCGTTCTCTCTCTCTCTCTCTCTCTCTCTCTCTCTCACGCAGCATTCCACAGTAATGGTTGCTTTGTCTCGGAGAAGATAAGCATGCCGGCTGTCAGAAACGGAGTTTTCAAAGGGCATATCCACATTCCTGCAGCGATTCCAAAACAATGAGAAGAGTTGCCACTTGACTTAAGGGGATTATGAGACTTTCCGGAGGCTGATCAGAGCTCAGTAATGAAACACCTTGTTCACACTGACGCCTGGGCATTTCAGCCAAGGCGCACCAAGCATTAATCTTCTCACCGAGGTGGAGTACCAGGAGTGCTCTAGCCGTGGAGTCAGAGTGCGATACATGCCTTGCCAGCGTGGACGGGTAGTGAGCTAGGGCGCCCAGAACTGGTTTAATGCGCTCTAACTCGCAAGTGTCGCCAAGCCCAAAGGCTGGTTTAACTCCCAGCGTGCTACATCTGCAAGTGTAGCCATGCCCTAAGATGATCCATTAACAGTTACTTGCTGTCTTTTAAAGGCCTACCTAGCTCAAGGACCACATTTCACAGTTCAGTTTGTTTAGCAGTGCCCCATTTACCCAGGCTTCATTATTTCATTATTATTATTTATTACAGTAGTGCCTAAGGCCCAACTAAGAGTGGGGACATGAAGGGAGAGAGACAGGAGCATTGTGCTAGGCATTATACAAATCCAATACTCAACTGTCCCTGCCTCGAAGAGCAGTCTCAACAGCCAAGACAGATGCAAGGTGGGGAAAGGGGTAGAACACAAGCCGTTTAAATTCTTTATCAGTTTTCTCTTGCCATGAATTATAAATTGATAACCTTAGACCCTCTGCCCCAATCCTACCTTATTTATACATAATAAAGCAACAAAAATGCACCTCTCCTCTTTTTGCCCATGCAGATCACCTTTAAGAAAGACGCACTCTTTATCACTGCACATTTTGCCTGCCCGCCAGGTCCATGAGTCTTGTGGGTCAAGCGCTGCTGCTCTAAGACTTCTGCCTGGATAGTTTGATTGCATGAGAGAGATTGTAAGTCTGTTGTTCAAATGCAGGTGGCAAAATCACTCATTTGTGTCACATTTTTTTTTTTTTAAAGCCTTGCAATAAGAGAGACTGCAGAAAAGGCATAACTTACAGTTTTAGGAGTCACTGCCAGTTCTGCTGCTTTCTCTGTGTCCTCCAAATTATACACTCTTCTAAACAAAAATTGCCCTCTTACAAAAATACAGTCATAATGTGAACTAATATGTTCTTTGATGGCAGTTTTTTCTGCTAAACAAGCATCAGTAGCAAAGATCTGGATGTCAAAAGCCATCTAAACCTATTCAAGTGCTAAAATTATCAAGCATAGGTGTTTGTTTCTTTTTAAAAAAAAAAAAAAAAGGTTGCACATTAAGGTGTAGAAGGTAAGGGTTTTCTGTGAGGGTTAACTCTTTATGACAATTACATTACTTTATTTAAATATTGATGTTCGTTGTATGAAGCACACACAGTACTATTTCTATCAGGAAAAAGTGCTGCACAAACATGTTCTGTTACATAAATGGGGCCACATTGTTTCTCGTTTACAGTTCAAATATAATTAGTGGTCTGTCTCTCCTTCCCCTCCCCCTCCAGCCCCACTCAGAGAATCTGATCTCAGATTGAAGTAGGTGGCATCAAAAATATAAAGCAAGGAAGAAATTTAGAAAAAGGAGGTGTTAAATATTACTGGAGATTAAAGTGTGGTATAGACATTTAAATTAGGATGTCTGCTAGCAGATCGTATCTTAGAAGTTGGTTATTTAGTTGATCTAAAGTAGCTGTTCGAGAAATAAGTGTGGACTTCAAAACATTTAGGGTATGTCCATGCTGCAGCTGGGAGGTGTGTTTACAGTACACACAAGCATACCCAAGGTAGCTTTGATCTAGCTAGCTTGCCAAAAATAGCAATGAAGCCATGGAAGTGCACAGTGTTGCCAACTCCACCTAGCAGGAAGTCCCCAGACAAACCCTGAAAAGTCACTAGATGTAGCTGTTTAAGCACTCAAAAGGAGTCAAGAATACACACATACACACACAGGCGAATACAGTCACAAAATCATTCACAAGCAGCTCAATAGTGTTGTTAAAATCCATTCCATGCTCTTTTTACTACATTGTGTTGCACACCAGAAGCAACTACAACAGTACACTGTCATCATCAGGAGGGCGCCCTCTGCTCATTGAGAAGGAAACTGCAACCCTCTGCTCATTGGGAAGAGTGCTCTGTACACTGCAGTCCTGGTTAGGTGGGGTTGGTTAATTTCAGCTGAGCCTCCCTTTCTTGCCAGCCTGGATTAGAGTCGACAGGTTAATGAAAGGGAGAGACCAGAACCAGGGGGAAGAGGGCATTCCTCTGACCTGAGCTCAGTGCTGCCGGGAGCCAAGAAAGTAGACTTAAAAACAAAAATCCGCACGCTGGACCCCTTCCCCCTGCTTCCAGGGTTTCATTTCTGAAAACAGCTAGGCAGCTAATCCCAGGCCAAGCCAGGGAAAGAAGTAAAGGGGAACCTAAATCACGCTAGCTCCACCTTTGATCCTGTAGTAAGGGCTTTATCACTGGAGGCACAGTGCCTCTCCTTCCCCCGCGCGATTGGGGCACATGTCCCTGTCTCATCCCACCCCACCTTCCATCCTTGCAGCTCTCCTCACTGGCTAACCTTCCTCCTCCACCCAGTATACTGCTTCATTAGTCATATTTCTCTGCATCACAAGGTGTACTACCTATTACAGAGCAGCAAGAAAGAACACATTTGGGTAACAATAAGCCCTGGCAAATGTGCTGCTTTGTCCAAAATGTGCCTGGCTTTAGCAAAGTATTTAATTAGCGTCCACAAACTTCTTTTCCTCACCTGCAGATTATAGTGATCTCAGCCCAAGAAGCCCTGGAATGTGATTTCTTCTGAGAACATGCTCAATTGAAACATAATGTTGTTAACTTGGTGTGCAACAGAATGTAGTAAGAACAGCATGGAATGGATTTTATTAACACTGTTGAGCTGCTTGTGAATGATTTTGTGACTATACATATTGATGACTTCTTTCTGTGAATGTCACTGTAATTGGCAGTGAATTTGTCACTGGTCACTTTGACACTTGTTTTCTCACTAGGGAAACTAAAAAGTCACTAAATCTAGTGACATATTAGCTAAGTTGGCACTAGCTACTTGTGTGAAGCTCCTCTGGGACTTTCAGTATATATTCGGGCAGCTACTCCATGTCATTGCCCATGCTGCCATGGCTTCGCTGGTATTTTTAGTTAGATAACTAGATCAAAGCTAGCTCAGGTGTGCCTACCTGTGCTGCATCACACCTCCCAATTGCAGTGTAGACATATCCTAAAGTACTGAATAATGCAGGCCTACTGCCTTATTTCTGAGCTCCCTGATCTGAACTGCATATATGATCTACAGTGTGTTTAGTTCTTGCATTATGCAGATCACTTTACATTCTCTTGGTATCTACCTGATCTGAAAACATGAAATGTGTGCTGAAACCTGCTGCCCTCCTTTCTATTCAGATTTCAGAGTAACAGCCGTGTTAGTCTGTATTCGCAAAAAGAAAAGGAGTACTTGTGGCACCTTAGAGACTAACCAATTTATTTGAGCATAAGCTTTTGTGAGCTACAGCTCACTTCATCGGATGCATACTGTGGAAAATACAGAAGATGTTTTTATACACACAAACCATGAAAAAATGGGTGTTTATCACTACAAAAGATTTTTTCTCCCCCCACCCTACTCTCCTGCTGGTAATAGCTTATCTAAAGTGATCACTCTCCTTACAAAGTGTATGATAATCAAGGTGGGCCATTTCCAGCACAAATCCAGGGTTTAACAAGAACGTCTGAGGAACGGGGGGGGGGGGGGGGGGAGGGAATAATAAACAAGGGGAAATAGGTTACTTTTTATAATGACTCAACCATTCCCAGTCTCTATTCAAGCCTAAGTTAATTGTATCCAATTTGCAAATTAATTCCAATTCAGCAGTCTCTCGTTGGAGTCTGTTTTCGAAGTTATTTTGTTGAAGGATAGTCACTTTGAGATCAGAAATCGAGTGACCAGAGAGATTGAAGTGTTCTCCGACTGGTTTATGAATGTTATAATTCTTGACATCTGATTTGTGTCCATTTATTCTTTTACGTAGAGACTGTCCAGTTTGCCCAATGTACATGGCAGAGCGGCATTGCTGGCACATATCACATTGGTGGATGTGCAGGTGAACGAGCCTTTGATAGTGTGGCTGATGTTATTAGGCCCTGTGATGGTGTCCCCTGAATAGATATGTGGGCACAGTTGGCAACGGGCTTTGTTGCAAGGATAGGTTCCTGGGTTAGTGGTTCTGTTGTGTGGTATGTGGTTGCTGGTGAGTATTCGCTTCAGGTTGGGGGGTGGGGAGAAAACCTGGATTTGTGCTGGAAATGGCCCACCTTGATTATCATACACATTGTAAGGAGAGTGATCACTTTAGATAAGCTATTACCAGCAGGAGAGTAGGGTGGGGGGAGAAAAAACCTTTTGTAGTGATAAACACCCATTTTTTCATGGTTTGTGTGTATAAAAACATCTTCTGTATTTTCCACAGTATGCATCCGATGAAGTGAGCTGTAGCTCACAAAAGCTTATGCTCAAATAAATTGGTTAGTCTCTAAGGTGCCACAAGTACTCCTTTTCTTTTTTCTATTCAGAGTGATGTTTCGTTAAGTTGCTTCAGTCAGTTTAAATTCTGTTGAACCTGTTATAATCTAACCTGCTGTGTCTACTCTGTGTGTGGCTGTTCCTATAAATCTGACTTCTGGTCTGTAGAAGGATATGAAACCAAGTGATTTGTAAAATTTAAACTGGTGTTAGTCTTGTTTAATCTATTTCACAAACTTTCAGTGAGATTTTGTTTTGTTATGTAAGGAGATCTCTCTCTACCTGCTGCTAATTAAGTCTTCCCTTTGCTCAATTCTCTTACCTAGGTCAATTCTTGAAATTGGGTGGACTGCTAATTGGCCCATGCAGCTTTTTCATTTGGGAAGTTGGATACTGGAAATCATGGTTTCTAGAATAAAAACTTAAATTCTGTTCAATATTTGCCAATTTAATTGCACTGGATACTGTTCCATTCATTTTTGCTGAACTGCATTAGTTTATTTTGCATATAAAAGCATTATTATTCCTATCTATATACATCCCATCCCTAGTTGGAATTTTTTGAACACCTGAGTCTAATCATTTTCAAAAGTAACTTTTTAGTAGGAAATAAAAATTGAAGTATTGGGCTATTACGCTTGTGGCTCAATATTTACTTTAATGCCACTTTTATAATCCACACTTTAATTGCTGTGTGTTATCACTATCCCTTGTTAAAGTCTGTAATAAATAATATTCCTCAGGAATATAATCATACAGTTATTAAATATTTTAAACATTTGTAGTTGAAGGATTTACCCACTGACTTGGGAATCAAATTCTTACCCGCCTATTTTCATTTCTAACTTCCATCAAGCCTTTCTGTGTAACAAGACATCTTAACTTCTGGTAAATTGACCTGGATCTTCCACATTAGGCTAGTTCCATGCTTTCTTGGTTTGCTCTCCTTTATGAGAGCCACTCGGCGGGGTCACAAAAATAGAAAGGCGTTACCACTTTATTCCTGTTGTAGTTTATCTGAAGTGCAAAAAATTCAGGAAGCTTCACCTCAGAGGTATTACATCATCCATTGATCTTGCTAAAAATTACTAGCCCAATATAATGGGTCGGAAAGGAGCGAAGGGCCTTCTGTTTCCCAAACTCAATATCCACTATTCAAAGGAATCTAACAAGGCATGTCCTCACATCCGGCCCACTTGGTGAAATATGTTTTGGTGCCAACTGGAGAGAAGGTGGGACTGGTGTTTTGCAGCACAATACTTATTTTCATTATAATTCATTGTATATGGATCATTTTAATCTGTAATTGATAGCTAATCATAAAACTAGAATATGCTTCAACTTCGGAAGTTCTCAGCTGGTAGGCTCTTCAGAAGGTCCCGGTCCCTGCCCATGACTGATGGCTGTAGTTCTGCCCACAAAACTTGAAGTGGGCTAATCTGTGTATCTGCCTTGCTTTGAGAGGGAGGAGTCTGGTAATATGGCTGAAGAGACACTTCTCCCTTTTTTGCGTTTAAACTCTCTTCCTTGTATGGAGCACCTTGTATGTAACTAGAGCAATAAGCATCCCCTACCTTTATTTTTTAATGGTATTGTACTTATAGTGCAAGATATCACTTCACCGCAACACTTTGAATTTCTTCAACATTCATAGTTGTACAACTCAACATGAACTAATCTCACTTCTTTTTTATAGTCATGGTCTACAGAAGTTCTTCTCCTGTCGAGGAATTGCAATAGCTGTTGATTACTTTTGGAAACGTGGCCACAGAAATATTACTGTGTTTGTTCCACAGTGGAGAACAAAACGTGATCCTAACATCAAAGGTGAGGCGAATAATGTCCTGCTTTCTTTTCTTTTGGATTCAATCTAATTAACTCTCTTTCCAAGTTCAGCTCTTGATATTTGGGACCTGTCACAAAAGTGTAATTGATAAATAACCTAATTTTGAATTGCTAAGTAACTGACATTTCTATTAAGTTTTTTACATTTCTCTGAATTTTATTGAATCACTTGACAATATCCAGTTAGGTGTTATATACTTTATTTTGTAATATGGTATAGAAATTAGCTGCTCATAAATATCAAAATATCTCTTGAATTATTGCAATTCAAAAGTAGTCAGTTATCACTGTTCAGCATCTTAACGTTTGGGTATTTAGAGAAACCTTTCCAGGTTTGCTCAACAGTGTTGCAGACCATTCTTTGAAGAGCTGATATTTATTTCACTATCATGAAGACACTGAGGATGCATCTTTATCAGAAAAAATGTATTCTTACCTTGAGTTAGCTAACATAAGGTAAACCCTTAGGCAGTTTGTAGGCTCATATGAGTTAGCAGGTTGAATTAAACCTTAGGTGCTCCCATAGTTTTTAACTTGACCTAACTTGTGTGAAAACTACAAACTGCCTTGTCCTCACTAGGTTTTTAAGTCATGGTAGCTAACGTGAGTTAACACATCTTTTTCTTAGTAAGGACAAGGCCTTAATACTTACAAGTCCTTAAACTCACAGCTTTACCTTTCCTCCATTAGTCTCAGCCTTTTAAAATCATTCTCACCTCTTCAATAACTTTAAATTTTTTAAGTTATTTATAAGACTGAGCTAGTTCATCCTTGAGACAGTTCTATGAAGTAAAGAAGCAGTAGCTTCACTTTAATTAGGAAAATTAAAACATGCAGTTAATGGGACTTTTGGGTGCTCACCATCACTGAAAATCAAGCTACCTGTTTAGGTGCCTAACTTTAAGCACTCTAGTTTTAAATGTTTTTAGTCTAACTGACCTGCCATGGATGGAGATGGGTTTTAGAGGCAGGTTAGAATTTAGGAATTTATGGGCCACTTGCTCCATCCACGTCAGACTTACCAGCAGTAGTCCATTTCTAAGATGCAGTGTGCCATCCGTGCAGATCAGTAGGTACTGTTCTCAGAGAAGATAAGCTGTTTTGCATGTTATGTAGACTAGATGTAAATTCTGTAAATAAACACTTTAAAGAAGAAAGCCTTGCCTTTAAAACAGAATGTTTGTTTTACCCTTTTAACAGAGCAGCATTTCTTAACACAGCTCCAGGATGTTGGAATATTGTCTCTAACTCCTGCAAGGATGGTATTGGGAGCAAGAATTGCTGCTCATGATGACAGGTATGAAAGATGGGAGTTAAACCCTTTTAAAAGATACACAATAACTGTCATACCTCATGACTGATATTGTGAGGTAAACATTAACCTGGAGAGCCAAGCACCAATTTCATGTCTAAGAGGTGTTCCATATATTTGTGTGCAACTGTGGTGTATCTGTCCTATCAAGGATCATTATTTAAATGATCTTCACTCCCTTGTACACATTCTGCTTTCAGAATGTCATTAAGGCCAGTATTTTTAATGGCATTATATGTAGCCAAAATCTTAGCAACTTTAAACTGTCGTCATTCATCCTTGGATGACCTGGGTATTTTGTATAATTTGGTAGCTTCCCTCATTAAAACTTGTCATGGATTTTAGTCCTCACTGAGGAAAAGTGTCTTTGACAAGTTTTGTATAAATCACTTGCTGAGGTTTACTAACTTATAACCCATTGAGTTGTGGAGATTGAACACACACGTGTGTCTGGATCTGTGCCCATTGAAATAACATATAAACTACTAAAGAGGGAGGAGTTTTTGCCTGACCCTTTTTCTACCTTCCAGCCTCTAAGATGGCGTGGAAGAGACAAGAGATTGTTACCTTGTGCTTGAGTTGCATAGGTTGCAAATGTTCAAATGTTGACTCTGTAAAACTTGCTGCACTCGAGGTGATGGTAGCCCTAGTGTGCCGTATGGCAGTAAACGATACACAAAGGCAGTTAATGTCAAACTTGCATCCCGGTTTTATTTAGAAACACATCAACAAAATACCATGTTTATTTTAAACACCACCTCCAACCTTGAAGTTCTGGGGAAGTCTTTCAACCAGATGTGTCTCGCTCATTGCAAGTGGGGAGTTTCTTTCCACAGTCAGTTAGCTTTCTTAATCATTGAATGATTTCTACTAAAGTTTCCCAATGCCAGGCTGCTAGTTAGAAGAGCATGCTAGAAACGTTTCTTTTATCAGCTAACCCTTTAAAATTTGGCAAAGACAAGCAGCTGCAGCTCTGAGCTAGCCATCTGGAAGTTAGCTTTTTTGCTGCATCTCCGTCTGTCCCAGCTGATAAGCAATCCACCTTTTTGTTTTACTACTGACTAAGGAGATGGTATGTTCTTGTACATAGACCATGCCTGATGTCATTGAATATGCAGTCTAACCATCATGTACTCATTGAACGTGAAAATAAAATTAAATGCACCAGTACATTTTAGTAGTTCTTAAAAATAAATAACCAAAAACCTCTCCATTAACACAATGTTATGTCAGAAAATTAAAAGGTACAAAAAGTAGGCAATCCATAGTTGTTCCCACTGTAGTTCTTTTGGGCTCAGTGTTATATCATCTCACATACTTTTAAATTTATGCCTTAAAATAGAACAGCATTTATTGTAATACAAAATGCTGTATACTTTCAATGGAAAGACTTCTGATTGCTGCTGGAAATCAGAGTATCACATTGTGTTTACATTGAATCTGTGTTCAAGGTACATGTAAGCAAAACTCTCTGAGAATAATTTATTCTTTTTAAACTCTGTACATCCTAAATGGTTCATAACTGGTGTTTTTAAATAGCAAAAAATGGGATAGTTTATTTCCAGAGGAATAAACAACTTGTGTACTTTCAAGGTAGTCCCTGTATTTCTTGTATTAATATATCAATAATGAAAACTTGCATTAATTTTAATCATATAATTTTGAAAAGGATATATTACTCATTGATAAAAGAGCTGATGAAACGGGCAAGCATAGAGGTAGTAATGCAATGGGGCTGAAGTATTATCCTGCTGCACAAGGGGACACAGCAGATTAGCCAAAAGAGAATGTCTGGCAATGGACTTAGGTTGAATTGTGTAATGAACTTTCAACTTTACTGATTTATTTTAGACATGCAGCTTTATTTACCTCTACATACACTTTTTGTAAACCTGTAATTCAACATACTCAGTTAGCATTTCTATGATAACCACTAGCGCCAAAAACTTAACTTAAAAACTTGCCTGAGTAAGCAGTGCTGCTTGCAGTCAGCTGAGGCTTGAGATTCATTTTTTGGTTGGTTGAGGTCAACCAGTCCAACTTTATAAAAACTTTAAAACAAGTGTTTTCATTAGTAGATCTACACTGTCTAATTAGGGAAGGCTCCTCTTATATGACTGTGATGCTTGTTTTCTAGCTGATGTGAATGGCTTTGGCTAGAACTAAACTGAAAAAATATTTTAACTGTCTTTGAAATAATTGTTGTAGATTTTTGCTGCATCTTGCTGATAAAACTGGAGGCATTATTGTTACCAATGATAATTTCAGAGAATTTGTGACGGAATCATATTCTTGGAGAGAGATTATTCAAAAAAGGTAATTTTACGGATTTATACAAACCCTAAAAGAGAGTCCTATTCTTATGCTCTAGATGCCCTTAATATAATTTTTAAAATAATGCTGTGACATAAACTTTAGCAATACCATACAACATAACCCCTCACCTGACATCCTGCTCCAACAACTCACCCCCATTTTCAAATGTCTGGGGGGCAAAAAGGCACATCTGAAAGTAATCTTTATTTGGGCTGTTTTAGACTGAGGTGGGAACAAAATTTAAAGCTGTGCCTCCCCCCCTCTCTTCCCAAACATCCTGTCAGTAGCCCCTCCCATTGAAGATGCATGGTTACATAAGCTTGAGAACCTTTGCTAATCTCAGCTATGATACTTTGGCACAGGGAGCGAGGCAGTTTGTCAGATAGGTAAGTAGGTCCTAAGCATTTAAGGCTTTGCTGGTCAACGCTTGGTTTCTGCATGTAATTTCACAGAGCACTGACCTCAGATTCTTGTAGTGAGATACTCCATTTATCAGCTGGGTCATTGCATGCTGCAGAATCTTCAGTTTATGGGTGGTTTTAAGGAGTAACCCTTTGTAGGGTCCACTGCAGTATTTTAATCATGAAGTGACAAAGGCATATTGCAAATACCCATTTTGGTGCTTCTGAGTTGTACCTTTCTCATTTTAATGAAAAAATACAATGACCAATGCCATCTGGGTGGGTATTTATTAATTCCAACACTTCATTGATGATTTTTCCCATAGACTTTTTGCAGTGGCTTTCTATTCTGAACGTCTTGTTGATTTTTGTCAAACTGTCCCAATTAATGACATGGAGAAAAGCCATATTGCAGGTACAATACACCTGCATATTTACCTGTAAACAACCTCCTTCAACAATTAACTTTTAGTTTTTTAAAGTTATGTAAACAAAGTCTAAAATCTAAATGTAAATCTTAAAAATTGGGTGTCTCATATTAAATTTAAATGACATATCAGTTATTCCATTTTCATTCAGGGTCTAATCCCAAGTCGATGGAAAGAATCCAACTGGCTTCAGTAGACTTTGAAACGGGCCTTATTCTCTAGTCAGAAGACAAAATACTAAGTAGTTTTTATTAAAAGATTTAAATAGGAAGAAGGTGCTTAAATGGTACAGAAATAATCTCTTCCACTATTGTATTTCAAGTTTGTATTTAGTATATATAAACACAGGAACTTCTGATTACTTTAATGTTAAGGATTTGCAGTCAACTAACTTAAATAAAAAAATCTTCACACAAGACTGGTCAGCATCTAGTGCCTGTCCCCTGGAGACACCCTGTTATGTTTTGGTCACAGATCCCAATCAGTTGTGTGGCTTGCAGTGATGCAGGAGTCTTGAGCTAATCATTTTGAATATACGGACAAGGAAGTATAATATAAATAATAAAATCTTATGTAGTCCTTTCTCTCTCACTTGTTTTGCAGTGGCCCAGACCTTCCAGTTTAAGAACCCACTGTAGTCAGGAATAGTGGCGGGATTTTCGTTTCCATATAATCACCCATTAATTCATGATTTTGGAAGGGAATGTCATTTTTAGCTATAGCAGAATAAAAGTTCATTGATCAGACTGTACTGATTCTAGCTGTGAAATTAGGTGGTTAATTCTACATATTGGGAGTGGGAGGTTGAAAAAACTAATAGTATTGGTAGAGCTATTTCATTATTATTTACTGTTGCAGGTTGCTCCAATACACATTTGTTGGGGACATATTCATGGTTCCTGATGATCCTTTGGGAAGAAATGGACCTAGATTAGAGGACTTCCTTCGGAGTGAAGGCTGTTTTAGGTATAGCAGTCTCTTCATTCTGCTTTGAGAGCAAAGGCTTACAAGGGGCAATAAATGCTTTAACTGAAACCTGAAGTAATTTACTTAAATAAACAAAGTCACAGTGTACAGTATGAAAAATATATTAAGAGCATGAGTTCTAAAGATGTAATAGCTTTACAGGAAAAAATGTGTTCTTTTTTGTTACTTTAGTCTGTTCAGAAAGTGGTGGTGACGTTACATGCATCTAACCAGGATCTCACAATAAGCAAGGCAATGCCTCAGTAACTTCCTCTGAGGTTTGATTGTGGTGGCATTCACATAAATGTGGTGGTCCACATAGCATGTTGGTATTACACAAACCTATGATGCATAACTAGTGACTCTGTTTCATAAGAAATAGAATGAGTTCATCTAAATATATCCTTGATTACCCCTTACTGATGATCAGCATTTGGATGATAGGAGCACTATAGAAAAACCTAAGATAAATAGACATATTAACGGTATATTCTGCACATGGGAGACTCACAACTTTTTTCATATTTTCATTTTCCAAGCTACCCTCAGGTTACTACATCATACTATTAACAGTGCCTGCCAAGACGTCTGGAACTAAATGACTTTTTAATCTATTTCATTTTTAATCTTAATTTGTTTTAAAATGTGTAGATTTAAATTTACTACCATAATTTAGAAATATATTTAAAAATCAGATCTTCCTTTTATTCCTACAAAGACAGGAGTTCAAACTTTTGGTTTTTCCATTGCACCACATAATAACTTTCCTAGTCTCTAAATCAGTGAAATGAATGCAGCTTCTTGAACAGATAAGTAGTGGCAGTATTGTCAGCATCTGGAATAGAAAGAGCCCTGATCTGGGGGTTCTTGACACTTAACCTTAAAGTTTTAATGAAAATACTTTAGTATTTTCATTTCATGATGATGATAAACACGTAACTCTTTAAAAAGTGACTATTTCATTAGAGATATCAAGATAAAAATAGTTGTTGGCTGATTTTCAGCCATCATGTATGACAGTTTATGTAATGAACTGGTTGACTTAATAGTTTTTTTATCCATCTCTACTATAACTAAGTAATACTGAAGTTAGTACATGGCATTTTGTAAAAATGTAAAACTGATTACTTGAATGTTTTGCTAATTGAGCATTTGAATGTTGAGCACTCTCTACCTGTCTAAAACGTGCATCATAGCCAGTCATATCTAATGCTAATCTCTGTTACTATCTCTTAGGCTTCAGATTTGAAGTCCCTTAGGTAGATTGTAGTACTTACTGTTTTGTATCACTTTTGCGTCACTTTGATGGAATCAAGTGAACTGCATCTTTATTCCAAAACAATCTGAAGAATACTAGAATGTAGGGGTTCAGAGGCTCTATTTTGCCTACACTTTTTATACTCAATACCACTTTTTCCTTAATTTACCAGAAATTTCGCTTTTGTTCTATAGAGATTTTCCACCAGCACAAATAACTCTACCGACTGGGGGACTGCATTCTTCTGGGACCTCACACTTCATGCCAATACCCAAGTCATGCAGTAATAATAGACAACCTATGAACCAAGTACATGGTAGTCCTCCATCTGCCAGGCTTCCATTTGAACCAAACTTGCCTAACGTACAGACTGGTCTTACAATTCCACCACAAAGATCTACGACAGAAACAATACAACTAAGGGAAGCATTGATAAAAATATTTCCTGATTCTGAGCAAAGACAGAAGATTGATCGAATACTAGCTGAACATCCATTCATGAGAGACCTTAATGCACTGTCTGCCATGGTGCTTGACTGAGTATGATACGGGGGTCTTACATTGCAACTGATCCACCTAAACTTTGAATGTCAGTGTGAAGAAACATGTTGCTCAGTGTCATGTCACTTTATGAATATTCAAAAAATAATACTTTTATTTGTATAAAAAGATATGAACTATTTTTTGTGCATATTCCTACGGCTTTCAAACATCAACCTTTTTTGGTAAATTAAGTTATGCTGCTATTACAGATTTGTAGTAACATTTTCTGTGAAAGGAAACAAAACTTTGATTCTGCCTCCTTGGAATTGTTTATTAAAGTAGTAGCAGTTCACTTTAGAATAGTGTTTTTGCACTTATTTCTTAATTATACTTAAGTGGAGAAAAGGTCATGTTTGACACATGCTAGATTAGAATATTTATTTTAAAATATAAGATGAAAATGGCACCTTTAAAACGGTTTACCATTGCGTGATGTACTTGCCAGATGTATGTACATACTTTCATTAGCATTAAGTACACACCTTTAGGTAATTGTTTTTGCCACTGGGTTGGAATTGCTTCTACTATTATAGAATATTACATTTTCTCTGTATTGTAGAAGTAATGCCACTAGGTGGCATCTTGTAACCATTAGTTTGTAATGACCAAGAAAAAGGTTTCTAACTTTAAATTCAAAAATGCCAATTCATACACTCAAAAGAGCATACAAACAAAGAGAACTAAATTGAGACAGTGCTACTGTGGCACCATTTAGGGAATAAATAGTGAGAGGGCTGTTGAACATAATTTAAACAATATAATCGTGTTACATAATTCACATAAAAACCTTATAGGGAAGTAGTCTACTATTGCAGGAGGCAATAAACATTAGTCTGTACTAATCCCAGCGGTGGGATTTTGGTCCTTGGGTAGCTCTAAAATAACTTCATTCTTAAACTGAAATTACTCACCCTGCTAATCCAGATTGGGTGTTAATACCTTACCACAAAGGACTGTTAAAACAGAAATGTGCATCCTCAAGCCACTATAACAGAAATTCCTAATGCTTTTAAAAGAATCACCACTGTTTGAAGGTGTCAAATAACTGATTTTTTTATTTTTTATTTTTTTTTAATGGTCAGAAAGGGTCTCTTTGACCCCCCCAAAAAAAAAAAAGCTTTACACTATTTTGTCCAATGCTTGTCATGTAAAACTTGCTATTTATAAGTTACCTGTTCAGTTCTAGTTGCTAGTACTGTGATCTCAATTTAGTTACTGAAAATGAAGCTGTATTCTTCTGTCCTATACATAATTACCAGTCATCTTAACTCCTTCGTGACTTTTCTTACGAACTGTATTAATTGCTGGGTTGTTGGTGACTAGAACTTCCCACAGCTAAGAGAGTCTGTTCATAAAATCTTGGCCCTCAAGTATCTGAGGCTGATTTGCATTGATGTGCTGCTCCCAGAGGAGCTGCACAAGGTGCATAACACTGGAGCCCCACCAGGTGGTGTCAAAGGGGACACTGAGCCTCAAAGCATTGTTGGAACCAGTAGCTCTAATTACTCACCACAGCAGCAGCTTGGTTTAAGCTGAAGAAAAGGAGTTTGCTTACATAACTTTTTTCTTGGCTTTTTAAAATTTACATGAATCAACTGAAGGAAAATTGTGCAATGATTTATTAAAAATTATACCTTTTGGCAGTCTAGAGGGAGGTAGTGTTGCCAAATCTTGTGATTTTTTTTTTTTTTTTAATTTTTTATGAGTGATATGGAAACTCCAGCCCTCTGACTGGTTGCCTGCCCCACTTGCCCAGCTCCTGGGCCAGAATAATCAATCAGAGCTTCTGCAGGCAGAGCTCTCTTTTCCCTCCCCATAGCAACCCAAAACCATTCTTGAGAGAGGTGGGGCTGGAATGGAGAGTTAAAGAGCCCACCAAAAAAAAAACCCACTCCGGATGAGGCTGCTCCCTCCTGTGAGCAGCGAGGACAGAGTGACTCCTCCCCTCTCTCTCACTACAGCACCTGGCCTGGGAAAGGTGTGGGGAGGGGTGAAGAATTGTTGGAGCTGCACCCCCAGCCTGGAAGGGGGAGAGAAGAATGAAGAATCCTAGGAGGAGCAGAAGTGAAGCTGGAGTGCCAGAACTGCTGGGGGAGCTGAACTAATGAGTGTTGGCACTGAGGAAGGCTGAACTAATGCGGGGTTTGGGGGACAGATTTAACCACCGGCCAGGACATGGACAGATGTTGTGGTGAGAGATTATTCAGCAGGGGCCAGAATCACCTTACCCAATACATTTGGGAGAGTGGGTAACATTAAATGTCTCTCACGTGGGGGGAATGGGTGTGGGAGTTCAAAATTCAACAGATGGACTCTCTCTCTCTCCCCCCCCATATCTATCTATCTATATATATATAATATATAAGCATGATTTTTGATCTCTTGAGGCTGGCAATACTGTAAGCCTGTGTGAGCAAAGTGGTGGATGATTTTTGAGACTGTACAACCCTTTATACCATTTCTAGTCCATTGATGGTATTTTTACTGAAATGGAAAGATTCAGAAAGCATCCCGCCTGAACCTAGCCAGGGTTTTCTTGTTGACCTTGATAAATCCCAGCCATAAAATGTACATACCACCTGCTTACAGCTACAGGATTAGCTGATGTGCTCATATGCTCCAAGAATACAGATCTAAGAATTATAAATATGTAGATAAAGTCACAGTCCTTAGTAGCTCCAAGCAAAGTCTACTGAGCAAGTCAGGATAAAACATTCCTAAAAGTGAGTAAATTCAGAAGCGTAATGAGAAACATTTTTAAATAACATTTTTATGTGCAAATTCTCAAAAAATCTCGCTATGGCTGCCATGTGAATTGTAACTCATTCCACTTGAATATATATAGTAGTCTTGGTCTAATGTGTGGTAACTAATGCTGAAGGGGTGTGCAATTTGGCCATGTTATGGTTCCCATAGCAACCATAGTGAAATTCTTGCCTGTATTGCACGTAAAATCTCAGCCCTAACAGGTCAGTGTAGACCGCATTTCATTTCTTCTTCATAATGAGGCCCATGGATCCTTGACAGTGGGGCTGTCCTCTATGCAGCCTTGGAGGAAGACCGCAGGTGTCAGTCAGAGGCAGAGGTGGTGTGACTCCACCTCAGAAACCTCCTGCTTAGGTCTGGCTCTCCAGCTACTCCCTGCTGCAGAGCAAATTTAAGAAGAAAAAGCTTAACATTTCTAGGCCATGAGGATCTGCCTTTAGTGTCGGAGAGGATTACCTAGTCACAGGGATGCCCTATGCTCCCGCACAAGGAGCGCAGGATGGCAGAGAAGGTGAAGAAGAGAGGGAAAGCCAGACACCATGGCTCCTGCACCTCCCCCTCTGACTGAGGGCCTGCATGGAGATCTGTCTATGCTGTTCTGTGGAGACTCAGGCCCCTCTCGAGTGCTCAGGAAGAGGCAGGGTTTCCTGTAGCCTCCCTCCCAGGACTTCCCTAGGAAGTGCTCTCAGGAAGCAGTGGCAGCTCCTCAGCAGCGAAATCCCCTCAGGCCTGGCAGAGGGAGAAGCAGTGGCCTTGGGATTAGTCCAAGTGGCAGTTCCCCCATTCCCCTCATGTGGCGGGACAGGGGAACACAGGTTGAAACCCAAAATCAAAGGTCCAAGGAATCTTCCTGTTCCCAACCAGCCATTGGAGCCTGCACTTGCAGCCATGAGTGCCGTGAAGCAGTTGCCCAGCCCTTCTCCCTGCTGCAGAGATGGAGCTACTGACAGGGATCCGGAGACACCAACGAGAGCCTGGTAAGAGGCCCTCAGGCCCACCCCCTCCATCTGTTCCACACTGAGTCTTAGTGCAGCACCTGAGCCAAGGACTCCCTTTGAACCACCCCAGTTGGAGCCTAAAGCTCCTTGGGTGGGGTCAGCCTATGTCCAGGCCATATCCACGAATCTCCCTTGAACAAAACATGGGATGCTGCAAACCTCCCCTCCCCCCCTTCTGGACCTACTCTAGCACAGCCTTCCCAAGCCACTCCCCCTTTTCTCAGAGCAAGAAAGCTGCTCTAAAGAGCAACCACAAGGTCCACCCCTCCCTACCCCCACACTGCAGTATTGCCAAGTCTTGCAAATTAATGGCAAGTTACAGGATTTTGGAGCCTGCAGGAGAAGCCCTGGGAAGCCGCAAGCGGGGTGCATAGCCCCCTGCTCAGCCACCGGTCAGGGGTACATGGCCCCAGCTGCAGAGGAATAGGGGGGTGTGCAGCCCCTGCTCCAGAGCTGGCTGTAGCTGTGGGACAGGGGTGCATGGCTCCGGCCACAGCTGGGGGGGGCGGCCCCCTCTGCAGCCCCTGCCACGGAACATGGTGCACAGCCCGAGCTTCAGCACCCGGCTGGGCTGCAGCCCTCTCCACAAGCCTCAGAGCAGAGGCTGCAGGGCCCTGGTTCCATCCCCAGTTGCAGGGCAGGGGTGCACGGTCCCGCCTCCTGCCCCAGCTTCAGGCCCTGACAGCTGAAGCGGAAGAAGTCACGGAGGTCCGGTAAAGTCACAGAATCTGTGACTACAGTGACCTCTGGCTAAATCGTAGCCTTACTAATAGGAAATGGATGACAGCTCCCCTGTTTCAGGGGTGAGGAGAAGGTAAGTGGAGTCTCCATCTGAGCAGTCGGGCAGAGAAGTGCATTTTGTGTGCATTCCACCTGAAATTATCTCACACACATTGGTGGAGGAGTAGAGGGGAGTTCAAAAGACAGACTATAAAGCATTATACAATTTTTTTTTTTTTTTTTTTTTTAGTCTCATGATTTTGGGGGTTCTGACTGATGATTTTGATCTCGAAGTTAGCAATACTGGGACTCTCAGTCTGAAATTTCTCTCTCTCCACCAGAGGAGGATCGAGGGGAGGCATAAGAAAGACTCAGTTGTTCAAATCCCTCTAGCGACCCTAACCTAAAGCACTGAAGGAAGAGAGAGTCCCCCTGATTTCCTTCATCTTTTGAAGAGTCTTACTGAGGGGATTCTCCAAGGAGGTGTTCTAAAGGCTTGTCTACACTGTACCTCTCTTCACATTAGCTGGGGTGTAAGCTAATGTGCACCAATGTGTCACACGCTAACTGGCCCTGCTGGTGCCCACTAAAAGTTCCCTAATGCATGTTAATGTAGACCCATTTCAAACAGCATTATATTAATATGCACTAGGGAACTTTTAGCACGTCAGCAGGGTCCACACAGACCAGTTAGTGCATGTCACGCTGCTGCATGTTACAGTTTACTCCCCAGCTAGTGACGACGAAGGCACTAGGTAGACAAGCCCTAAAATGAAATCTTTCCCTCAAACCGCATACGTCTGCAAAGTGCAGTAAGTCCTCAGCTCCTGGTTTCCCTGCTGCTCTGCATGGAGTGCAGCACAGGGGATAATCATCAGTGCTGGGTTCCTCTGCTTATCCTCACACATGACAAATCAATGCAGAAAAGACCATGCCATAGAGGTGCTGTTTCTTCTAGGTGTGCATGCACAACCAGACAGAGGGAATTTTCCAAAAATACACAGAGGATAGACTTTGAGGCAAGAGTTTACTGAGAGTTGTAAACGGCTCTGAGGTTTGCAGATTCCCTAGACAAGCTATAGCTACATATCCCTCCTCATGCAGCCCGTGAGGATGTAATAGTGGGATAAGGGTATCCTAACTCACCTTAAAAACTGAGGGTTTTTGTCCTCGGCTGTGGCAGCAGGTCATCATGGCCTAATCATTCCCAGCTGTTGCTGTGGGTCATCAGGCCCTAATGTCCTGGTTGTTGCTTCCAGCTCTTGTTGAAGGTTCCCAAGCCTCACTACCACTCTACCTCCTTCCCCCAGCAGATAACTATGTAGTGATGAGAGGGACAGCACCTCAGATGTGCAAGAAATGGCAGGCATTGAAGGGCTTCTTGGCCTGTTATTTCTTTCCACCCCATGCTCCCTCCCCACTCCTCTATTCTATAAGGTCAGAATATTCCTCAGTGTGGACCAGTCAAAATTTATCCCAGTATCACTATGGAAGATGGAAGGGCTGATTTCCTTCATGGTTAGGAACTCGTCATTCTAACTGGGAGAGATTTTCACCTGTGCATGAGTTTCTATTGCTTGAGCTGAAGGACAGGTCTCTTAGCCAAGGCTATAGCAGGCTCAGCAATTTCTAGGAGGCCTAGCCACCACTAGAGGGACAGAGCGCCACTCCGAGCAAGCAGAGGTTACATACTCCTCATGGGCAGAGAAGCATGTCCCTGAGCTTCAGAGACTTTCCCAGTTGAATTGCCTGAATTCCCTGTACGGGCCACCACTTGTAACACCAACCCATGCAGGGTCATTGGCAGTAGGGATCAAACATGGGACCTCCTCGCTATATAGCCTTTGACAAGTAGCCAGTTCCAAGCAAGCATATCTCAGCCCGATCCTTCACACATGAAAATAAATATGGCGGTCATCAGGCCAAAAAGAACAAACAAAGAAGAATTGTTATCTGACACCCTATTGCCCCACATGCCTTCACAAGTAATGCTAACGGATGGCCAAACTGCAGCTCGCGGAGTTTGTGGCTCTTTTACAATTAAAGTGCAGCTCACGGAGCCCCCCGCCCACCCAAAACCCACCATTCTCCACCTACCAGATGAGGGGGAGCTCAGGGCTTCTGCCCTGTGGGAGGGTAGTGGGGCTAGTGGCTTCTGCCTAGCAGAGAGGGGGATCTTGGGGCTTCAGCCCCACAGGGCACCCCTGCCAGGGCTTCAGCCTCGAGAACCCCTCACCAAAGGGCTGAAGCCCTGAGCCTTGGCAGGTGCCTCCTGAGGGGCTGAAGCCCTGAGATCTTCCTCCCCTGAGGGCAGAAGCCCCTAGCCTCACCACGCCACTATAGGGCTGAAGCCCGGAGCTCTGGCTGGTGTGCTCCAGCTCTCGAACTTTTGAAGATTGTCGTATGCAGCTCGGAGGGTCAGTAAGTTTGGCCACCCCTGAATACTAACTTGGGTGGATGGCATTTCAAGGATGGTCCCTCTTAATTTCTTTAAAAAACATTTTTTTTTAATTGCATGGCCTAATGGCCTCTCCCTGACGAAGAAGATGAGTCATGACAAGTGCTTTCTTTGTGCTTTATTCTCCAGCATCAAAGGAACTTCAAAAATTCCATTTCCAGGTGGCTGAGATATTGTATCTCAGAAGCATACAAGTCAAAAAATGTAACTCTGTCTTGCAATATTAGAGCTCACTCCCTCAGAGCTGTGGCAGCTTCATGGACAGAAATATCACATTCCTCATACAAGGACATGAGTAAAGTAATCAGCTGGCCATTTATTCATACCACCTTCAGATTCTACAAGCTGGACATCCAGTCATCATCTGATGAAGCCTTCAGTAGGTGGGTGCTCCTCCCTGTAATATCCCTGTAAAATTAGGAAAGGGTTATATTCTTTTGCATCTGTACATAACTGTGTATACAGTACGCTCCCATTTATCTGAACAGCCTGGGGGACATCTGAAACTTTCAGATAATTGGGTGTTTGGATAAACAGTAGTGCTATTTTGAACTGCATTTTCACCTGGGGGGTCTTACTGTGGATCTGGATAGCTACGGATTTTGGATAAAGCAAATTCAGGTACCTGTAATTATACTGCAGTTCCACCACCCCAAGTGGACACTGCTATGAAAATCCCAATGTCATGCACCTGTGGAACTCATTATGAATAAAAATAGAAAAAAATTATCTGTGCCTTACCTGAAAATGTCCTTTCTTGGAGTAATGAGGTCCATGGATCCAACCCACACCAAAAGGGCTGTTAATTGGAAAAATATATGGTATTATTATTTGGTACTCAGTTTGTTACTCTTCAAATTCCTTGCTCTGCTGTAGGATTGTTTTATTTAGTCTTAATGTTTTATTTTCCTTGCCAATATAGAGTGGTTAATTTTCCTAGGTATGGAAAATGTCTTAACTGGCAGTTTCTCAGAGGTGGAGCCACACCTCCCTGCCCCCGATTGACAGATGTTGTCTGTCTCCAAGGCTCCATAGAGCAGTGAGACAGTGTCATGGAACTGTGGTCCTCATTACTCCTAGAAAGGAAATTTTGGGGGGGAGGCATGGATAAATTTCCCTGTTCCCTTTCTGATGAAGGAAAAAGACTCCAGTGTTCAAGTATCAGGGTAGCAGCCGTGTTAGTCTGTATCCGCAAAAAGAACAGGAGTACTTGTGGCACCTTAGAGGCTAACAAATTTATTAGAGCATAAGCTTTCATGAGCTACAGCTCACTTCATCGGATGTGAGTAGTAAGTAGTAAGACTCTCATTCAGTTAAGCTGCTCTGTAGTCTTGCACAAAACGTATTTAACTTGGAACTGGTGGCGTGGCATGGCAGGCTACTATATCTGTGACCTTCTCTCTCTTGCTGTAAAGTTGGGGAGAGGAACACACTCCCATTTCTCAACTACTATTTAAAATCTCATTGGTTTTCTTATTTCCATTAACTTCAATGAGCCTATGACAATCTGTATCGGTTAAGGATCCTCCCCCTAGTGTCCAATGTCCTAGTGCCATAGAATGTAGCATGTAGAGTTCTCAGAAGTTAAATTGAGCCTGCTTTCTAATATAGACACAGTCTGGGATTGTAGAGAGTAATCAGAGTTAGCTGTCAAGGTAAGTGAAGGGTGTGCATTTTTAAGAAATAAACTCCTGAAGAGAGTCTTATCATTTAAATTACTTAACATCGGTTGCATCCGATGAAGTGAGCTGAATTCAAGTGCCAGAATTCAACATCTAGAATAAAACAGTTCTGGGTTCAGTTTCTTTGGCACAACAAATGGCCAGATCTTCAGTTGCTGTAAAATGGTTTAATTCTGTTAAAGTCAAGGTGCTTTGTTTCTGTAGCTTCAGTAATAGCTATTGCACTTTAAATTCACACCCTACATTAATTCGAAACAACTTTCAAGTGCAGACAAGCCCAAAGTAGTTTTCTAGCTCACTTGACATCAAATCCAATGCACTCTTTCCCTAACTGGCAACACTCATTCTGATAACTTAATGCAGGCAATAGCCAATACTGTTGGTGAACATCTGTGTGTGTCTGATCTCGTCTCTTGCAGAATCTGTCAATCTTAAAACACACTGCATACACATGCCCACTTTCATGTGCATACTGGCTTCCTTAACTTCCATCTTTGGAGTGCTGATGAGAAGAGTCCAGCGCCTTTATATGTATACATTGTGGTCTTTGTCCTTTTGTCCCAATTTCATACTTGCCAACATTTGAAAGCCAAAACATGGACATCAACATCTCAACTGTATTAGAAAACTTTTGGGGAAGAAGGTAAGGTTCTCTGCTGCACCTCAAGAGGGAGGTGAGTAAGGCTTTAAGCCATCTTTGTGCTCTTCTGATTCTGGGCTGTTTGGGTCAAAGTGGCCCCTAGTATAACTTAACCCTGCAGGGGCTTTTCACGGTCTCCACAGAACTACATTTCATTCCCCACCTCCAGCACACTCCATATGCCAGAGCTGGGAACAGAGTCCTTTGGAATACAGTCTCTGGCTGCATTCCTCACTTCCTCTGCTAAGGATTTCTCTCCTAAGTCAGTGCTTTGAGTGGGAAACAATAGGGACAGTCCTGTCTAAATAGTGGATGATAGTGAGTATTATATATTCTGCTTCACCATGTTTAGGGTCTTATAGCATGCCCGTCTCCATGGTAGCTGAATGCCTTGGCGTTTTGTATCCTGTCTTTTTTGTTCTTGCTGAGAAGTTCAAATTTGTGTAATATTGTGTGTAACAGACAAGAAAACATGGTACCTGTTCTGAAGAGTTTACGATCCAAGGGTTAGATTATGTAGTACCCAGCATAAGCAATGGGGTCACAATCTGGCTCTAAATCTCTGCCTCTCATTCAGAGCCTTACTCAGGCTGTTGGAATCTGTCTCTAGCTAGTTTTTGGAAGAGTGCTTCTGAGTGGTAATGGCATAAGTTTCTGAACAGATCTTATGGGGAAGGACATTGACTCATACAGTGCTTTTATTGACTCTGACGTGGTCTCCTTCTCGTTCACAAGCTCACGGGCTGCATTTTATATGAACGCCTCTCTCTCACTGATGCTTTTCTGCACTGTGTCCTATTTCTAGGTGAAGGCCTGATTATCTTCTGAATGGTTCTCCCCCGTGGAAGACTTGTAGTTCCCTCTACTGTGATGTATGCAGTATGACA
The DNA here is from genome assembly GCF_965152275.1 of Natator depressus. Classification (NCBI taxonomy): domain Eukaryota; kingdom Metazoa; phylum Chordata; order Testudines; family Cheloniidae; genus Natator; species Natator depressus. The sequence continues at coordinate 18,216,009 of NC_134245.1, forward strand.
TGCTCTTTTAATAAAAAAGCTATTTGATTCTGCAAGATTTTAAGACCTCCTAATGTGCTGTCAACTGAGTAAGTTGTCATATTCTATTACTAGAGGGGTTCTGATTTGTGGAAGAATCTGCTTATAAAACTATGCACATATCTGATATGTTCCCATTTCCACCTGCTGGCAGAGGGCATAAACCCAGCAGGCCTGTACCTGTACAGCAGAGCTCTCAAGGATATTTAACCTATTATTCAGTGCAATCTCAACCAGACCTCCAGGTCTGTGTGTGCATAATTTTGTGCATATGCATTTTGGTATGCTAATATCTGTGCGCACAGTTGAAAGACTGTAATGCCTGGGCATAGTTGATAAGCTGTTCACGCACAAATGGGTTTTGTGCATGCAAATTCTTTTACATACATGTGCATACTTATGCTCAAAACATGTGGTTACATCTTACTCCTGAAACAGTGCGGCTATGTAGACTACATTCCTCGTGACTTCTCAGGGAAACCAACCAGTTTTACTACCTTAATTACAACTGATTAAACCCCATAACATTTCATTATATCTAAAATGATTGCATCATCACTACAAAAATAAGACACTGTCTCCCCCTTTAAAAAAAAAAAAAACACATTCCAAAGAATGAGGAACAGTCAGTATAAAATTGAGACAGTTTAACTCTGTAAAATATTGCTAATTCTTTGATTAAGACTTGTATTGAATTTCTGAATATAAAACATTTTAAAACCCCAAATTCTAAGCAAGTATGTTCTAAGAGCAAGCTCTTTTAGAGCCAAGAGGGCCCAAAATTTTCTGAAAACAGACTCCATTTCAGTACATGTGACATTTTACAGCTTCTCAGGAGCAAATAACTGGCACATTTTGAAAGAAAAGCAATTATTTATACACGTGAGTCGCATCATACGTGCATTTAACTTATGCGAATTCAACTATACGTGCTCAGCAAAAAAAAAAAAGAAAAATAACAAGATACCTGTAAATAGTTTGGGCGATTCCACCCACCATTCCACTTAATTAACATATGCCCCAGAGTGAGCGTGAGATGGGAGATGTGAATCTGCTGTGCCCTCAGTCGGTCTCAGTTCCTGCGTGCCTCTCATAGTGGGAGCATCTCGTCATGCTGAGTGTGATTCTAGTGTTTAAAGATACGTATTTTTCATACAACATGACCCCTAAACACAAGCCAACTACTTCATCTGGTGCTCAACCAAAGAAACAGCGATCTGTTCCAACGCTGGAGGAAAAACTGGATGTGTTGGACTTATTGAGAGATGGTATGTCAGTCTCCAACGTGGTGTATAAATATGGCTGCAACTAATCTAGCATCCGTGCCATCAAGATTTGAGAGAAATTCGTCAAGCTGTGGCATCAAGTGCTGCAGTAACTGCTACGGTGACGAGCCAGGTGCGTGATAAGACTTTAGTGAAGACTGAAAAGGCATTAAACTTACGTCTGAAAGACATGAACTGTAAATGTGTGCCTATCGATGGCAACACATTGCGAGAAAAGGCTCTTAGCCTCTATGCACTGTTCAAACCTCCCGCCGAAGAGGGACAGCCTTCTGATGAGAAGGAATGCAAAGCCAGCCAAGGTTGGCTTAACAGTTTTAGGAACTGCTTCTGCCTCAAAAACGTGCAGACTACTGGTGACGTTGCATCTGCCAATGAAGAATGATTTAATTTCTGAATACAATCCCTCTATGGAACGAAGCCTCAAAATCACACGTAGTATTATGGACAATTTGAGACGGTATCAAGAAATGTTTGAGCAGCTCAAGAGACAACAGCGACAGTTGCCGATCACCATGTTTTTCAAGGAAAAACAACCAGCAGCAGATGAGCCTACGCAATCAACTTCTCGAGCTGAACCAGAGCCAACCACTTAGTCTACGACTCACTCTCTGTCACCCAAGCTCTCTATCGCCTTCGTCTCCTGGATCGACATCAAGCCCTGATGACCCCCTGTAATTACCTCTGTGTAATTACCCCCTGTAATTAAAAATACAGTACTGTAAAATTATATTTTGCATATGTACTCTTTATTAAATACTGTACATTACTGTATACATTATACATGTATACATATTACTGTACAGGGTTGTATACACAAAACCATGTACAGTATACTGTACTTTATGAGTGATTTAAGGGATTTTCAAGGGTAATTTTGACTATATGCGATTTTAGCCTTACGCGCTGACTTTAGAACCTAACCCCCGCGTAAGATGTGACTCCACTGTATCATGATCAAAATCTGGAAACTATGTTCTAATGACTGCATTGTAACTGTGCCAATTTACACCATTTGAGCATCTGGCCTTATTTCTTTTTCTCAACCACAAATGATAGAATAGGTGAGCCAGTCCTTTGAGTATCAGACTACTGTGACCTGTTGTTCCACTGTCTAGTTTATAAATGGAAGTACATTATTCAAGGTGATGGGTCTTTTTATCCCTGGCATTGCAAATTTTAATCATCATTAGGGCCCTACCAAATTCACAGCCATGAAAAACATGTTGTAGACCGTGAAATCTGGTCTCCCCCTGTGAAATCTGGCCTTTGTGTGTTTTTACCCTATACTATACAGATTTCACAGGGGAGACCAGCATTTCTCAAATTGGGGGGCCGGACCCAAAAGGGAGTTGTGGGCAGGGGGATCACAAGGTTATTTTAGGGAGGTCACGGTATTGCCACCCTTACTTCTGAGCTGCCTTCAGAACTGGGCAGCCGGAGAGTGGAGACTGTTGGCCAGGTGCCCAGCTCTTGAAGGCAACACCCTGCCAGCAGCAGTGCAGAAGTAAGGGTGGCAATACCATACCATGCCACCCTTACTTCTGCACTGCTGCCTTCAGAGGTGGGTGGCCAGAGAGTGGCAGCTGCTGACTGAGGGCCCAGTTCTGCAGGCAGTAGCACAGAAGTAAGGGTGGCAATACCATACCATGCCAGCTTTTCTTCTGTGCTGCCGTTTGGCAGCGGCTCTGCCTTCAGAGCAGGGCTCCCGGCTGGCAGCCGCCGCTCTCCAGCTGGTTAGCTCTGAAGGCAGCACTGCTGCCAACAGCAGCACAGAAGTAGGGGTAGCGGTACCACAATCCCCCCTACAATAACCTTGCCACCTCTCCAGAACTCCTTTTTGGTCAGGACCCCTCCAATTACAACACCATGAAATTTCAGATATAAATAGCTAAAATCATGAAATATACGATTTTAAAAATCCTATGACCATGAAATTGACCAAAATGAACCTTGAATTTGGTAGGGCCCTACTGATAATGAAATATGTTGTAAGAGAAAACACGGTCCAGCAAGGTTACCAGCAAGAAAATAAAATGAGGTTTTCATCCGAATAAAAACAAAAACAGACTAGTCGGCACGGTGGCAGCATGTTCTAATAGATGAAGAACCAGTTGTCACTTGTAAAGCCAAAATCCATACACTCCAGGTCAAAAGAAAAAAAAAGAGCATGTTATTAAAATGATTAGCTGACAGAAAACAGTCCATAGTACCTTTAAAACATCCCCTACTAGGAAATATGTATGTTGATGGCACTAAAGTAACTGCAGGGGGAGCCAGTAGCCAGTTCTTTCAAAAGGAGATGAAACAATTTCTCAGCCATTACGAAAAAAGGAGTGTGCTTATATGGGGATGTGTGATCATAGCAAACATTTGCACAGTTACTCAGACTTAACACAGAAGTTTGTTTCTTTGTCCCCTTGTTTCTTTGTGCTCCCCCATTGCACTGTCAGTATCCATTGGATGTCTCTTGCCCTTATAGTTAAATTGTAAACTGTTGAGGGCAGGGACCATCTTTTTGTTCTCTGTTGGTACAGTGATTAGCACAATGGGGTCTTGGTCCATGATCAGTGTGAAATTGCAAAGAGCCTGAAAAAACTGGAAGAGCATGAAGGTCAGATCCTAGCCTGGCAGGACTTTGAGGGGGAAGGAGGAGGAGGATATGCGGTGGAGGTTTATAAATCGGTTTCCACAGGAAATGTTTACAACAGAGGGCTTTGAATTAGAAGTGTTTCCCAAGCGGTGGGTCCCAGGAAGGGTCTAGGTGGGTCACGCATGCCCCAGAGGCACTCTCACCCCACAATTTCCCTAGGGAAGCAGCAGACAGTGATATCTGGGCAGTGGCAGCAGCAGCAGCGCAGAGGAAGCAGCAGGAGCCAGAATGAAGACAGTCAGTGAGTGCCCTGGTAGCAATTATGGTACGTGTACACACACACACACACACACACACACACACACACACACACACACACACACACACACACACACACACACACACACACACGTTTTTATTAAAATATATAACCTACAAAGATGGCCTTGCTTATAATAACCTTTCTCCAAAAACACTTTAAAAGAAAGCAAAGGTGTGTCCCATCCAGTTCCTTTCAAAGTAAGGTACTTTCTCCATAAATGAATTGCCTAGATAACATTTTATATCATCTAGAGACACAGTTCTACAATCTAATATCAGAATAAGAAAAGCAGTTCAATGTTTTCTTTAGCATTGCTATAAGCATCAAAGAATAAACTAGCATATTTAGTAAGAGATAGGTCCCCATCTTACTCCAGCTGAAGTCAATAATAAAACAGGGTGGAGGAAAAGAAAAAGATGGTCATAACCTTCTACCACTGATTATACTGGGTCCTGATTCCTCACAAAGTTCCTCTCTGCAGAGGAGCATGAGGAAGTACTAGTATTGATGAAGCTCCATAATGAATTAAAAGAAAAACAGTTCATGTTTCCTTTAGGAAAAGCCAATTAGAAATGAGGTAAATGATGGCATTTCTTTGTACTTTGTTCCTCTGAAAAAAAAGACTCTCTAGACATGCCATGAGGTTCAATAGCAATTATTTCCCTATCAAATCAGCTCCATTTATGACAGAAAAGATATTTTATTTTCCCCTCCCTAATTATCAACCCTGCAAACTCACCTTGGGATCTAAGATTCAAGGTGGGCTACAAAAAGAAAAGGAGTACCTGTGGCACCATAGAGACTAACCAATTTATTTGAGCATAAGCTTTCGTGAGCTACAGCTCACTTCATCGGATGCATACTGTGGAAAGCACAGAAGATCTTTTTATACACACAAACCATGAAAAAATGGGTGTTTACCACTACAAAAGGTTTTCCACTTAGATTTTTCCATCCAAGCTCTTTTTTGATCCATTCCTATTTTTCCCCTTCAGTGTTTTTTTTTTAAAATGTCATAATCAAGGCTCTGACTCACCAAAGCCCTTTAGCAGGTACATAAGTGCTTTGCTGAATCAGGGCCAAAGAAAGCAAAAATACATCACAACCATCAGGGACACACTGAACACTCGCACAAGGATATTAGAATAGGAATGTGGAATCATTGGGACTTGCTTCTTCAGCCCTTTAGACATGTGCATAGACCCATTAAAGTTAATTGAGTAAAGTCTGCAGGCTGGGCTCCTGCTGAGCTGTATGACAATCAAATACTATATTGTGTACTAAACATCTTTAAGGAGTCTCTATTTAGAAGTCTGTGCCATGGTTCATGGATAGCTATTTCAATTGTATTTGAATTACTTCCAGAGACTGCTTTCTCTTACCTAGGTTTTTACTTATTTTCTGACCCATTCTAAAAAGAAAACAGTTTCAGTGTATAGATTTCAGCTTGATCTGAGTGAGTTGGCTCGAGCATGGACACTTTATATTGATCCTCCAGGCAGACATGCAGTCTTCCTCAATGAACTCTTAGGCTTACTCAACAGATAAGCCAGCTGGGGAGGGTTCAGCAGCTAAAACAAATGCCCTTCCCCAGACCATATGCTCTCCCCTTGACCATATGCCCTCTGTGACAGTTCTGGATTAACCCAGTGTGTGTGATGGCAGATGGCATCTTTGCAGACCATTGGAATAACTAATGGAACCTCTGGTATTTAAAAAAAAAAAAAAACAACAGACTCTGCTAGTCAGCAAAAGGATGAGTTAGCCGGGAGTTTTTCCATATCTTTTTTCTATATTGTCACAGTGCTTTGATTTCTTCGCCAGAAGCAGTAGAAATCTATAGACAGGAGAAACATCTGGCATAGGCTTAGAAGATTTGTTTTAAATGATTTTTAAAATAACATAAAAACCCAGGTAAGGACACATCCCAGATATAACTGATGAGGTAAGTGGAACAAATTGCCTGACCATAATCTAGTAATCTTGCAAAATCTGGCATAAGAGACGTGGCACCTCCAAACTTCACAGTGTGTTACACTAGTTCACAGATTGGCTCTCTGTAGTTTTTTGTCCATTAATAATTTCATTTAATGAATTATAAGAACTGATGTGTTCCATATTCTGATTGTAAGTTTGTCAGTCACAGCGACTTAATTAATTGACTCAATAACTTTAAAGAGGCTAGTATCTCTGCATAATCACTTTGTATATGACTCTCCACAGGACAAGGAAGATTTAACAAGATACTTGTGTAATCTGGGAGTAATGCCACCATATTGTAAATTTTCGTTCAGTGGAGGCTGAGCTAATCAATACAGAGGCAGCTGCTCAGAAGTCTCTGTGGTTAAACAGACCAGTCATCTTTTCATCACTATTTAAATACAGAGGAATTCCTAAGGAGACAAACACTTGTAGAAGGTTTCAGCGTAGCAGCCGTGTTAGTCTGTATTCGCAAAAAGAAAAGGAGTACTTGTGGCACCTTAGAGACTAACAAATTTATTTACTCCTTTTCTTTTTACTTGTAAGAGGCTTACCTCACAACTGTCAGTGCACACAGATTAATGGCATGGCAATTACACCAAAAATGTTGTGATCGTTATTTCACTTTTAAGTAAGGCTTTCATTGCCTGCTGTATATGTTTTCTTAAAACCACAAACAGTTTCTTTTTTGAAAAATAGCTTGTGTACATAAGTTTTAAGTAAATACTTATAGGGCAATATTCATAACAGGAGTTTTGGTGGAGGATAAACTAAGGCCTGGGAACAACTGAGAAAGCAAAAACCATGAAATATTTTGGAAGTATGTCAGGAGCTCTTTTGGGCCATTAGGCTTTGATTTCATACCAACATACAATCAAACCTTCACATGTTATGGGGCAAATCAGCTCGGCTGCAGCAGGCAGGCATCCAAATATCCATTTGGTGTATCATGCACATAGCCATTGTGCTGCAGGAGAATGTCAGTCGTTTCAGAATGATTTTTAATAATTTCTAGCAAAACAATTATGCCTTTTGCCAAGTTACTACAACAGATACTACTTTATCAACACATGAACATTCATGCGATCGCTACTTCATTATAGCAGTTATTGGCAAGATAAGAACCCTATCGTGTTCCCAAGTGTAATTAATACCTTAGACATGCAGGCAAACTCAGTGATTATCAGCATGGGAATTACACAGACATAAATTTACCTGGTTCAATGTTTCATTGCTTTCAATTTCTTTAAAAGAAGGGTTTGCTGCAATGTCCTCAGTCACCATTCTCCTTGCTCCATAAGCAGATTGTTGTGGAATAGTTTGTAGCCACCTTCCATCCCAGAGGTACCTGAAGTTCAGTGGTGGTGAAGGGATACAGAATAAAATTTTTAAAAGCCATGACTTAGGAGCCTGAGTCCCATTTTCAAAGGGGATTTAGGCACTTAGGCCCAGATCATTAAAGGTATTTAGGCTCCTAATGTCTGTTGGTTTCAATGGGAGTTAGGTGCCTAAATACATTTGAGAAGCTGGGCCCTAGGAGCCTCATTGCTAGTCAGTGGGAGTTAGATGCCTACAGATGCAGATAGATGTCTACAGGATATTCAGAAGTGCCTGGATGCTTACCACCTACTGAAGTCCTTTCTGTTCTAAAATCAGTTTTATTCTGGAATAGTGTCCTCACCTGGGGAGTTACACCAGCAGAGTTGTCATGGAACAATTATAAAAATAGTTATGTCAGTTAATTTCCCCATGTAGACAAGTCTTTAGTTTTAACTATCTTGCTGCTCTGTATAAAATATCAAGGTATAAAATTTTAGTAATATTTTATTGAAGATGCAATATAGATATGTATGTCATATTGTATGTCATAATGCCGGAGGGGATTTTGGTGCTTATAAATGAGGAGTAATTTCTCTTTTTTTCAGAATCTGAGTTCAAAGTTTTGGTTTTTCAATGTAGCTTTTTATTGAAGTCTTGTCAATACATCAGAATCAGATATAAAATATACTGTGAGTAAACATTCTTAGAATAATCACACCTGTACATTGACTTGAGATTTCAACCTTTCCTCCTTTGAGCTGGAGGTGGTGTGGGATATCATTCCGGGAGGATCATCAAGGCCCTTCAGTCTGTGATAGGCAGAAAGCCCCCCAGAGCTCTCTAGTGCATGGGGGAGCATGGACACTGCTACACCACATATAGAAGTGCAGCATAGTTACCTCCCCACAACTCTGTTGGTAGGCACAGGAGGTAGTGGTCTACTCCTGGTGGGGAACAACTTGCATGCAGTTCTGTCCTCCTTCAAGTGCAAGGGCTGCAAATCTTGTTGATGATTCAAGGACTGAGGAAGGTTTCTTGCTCCCTCCCCTTCTTTCCCCCTATACCTGCATAACAGCAGGTCATGATCTATCTAGCTCTATATACATTTGAAAGTTAATATCTGCATACCATAATAGTTGTACACCATACTCCGGTGACACAGGGGACCTGGAAAATCTCTGATACTTCACAAAGGCTGAGTTGGGTCTGTCCAATTTCAGTTTAAATTGTCCTTTTGTCTCTGTCTCCTGTGCTGCGACACCTAAGGATGTTCTGTCATGTCACTTAAAAAAGGAGACCATGCAGCTTTTCATTTCTTCAGTTTGTTTTGAAACAAATACATGTGGCGCTCCATTTCCACCTGTTGCCACTCTTAACCACTTTCTATAAGAAGGCAGAAGTGCTAACCTCCATGTCCTGACTGTAGTGTGTTTCTCCGCCAAAAGCTTTGTATATTCTTCTGTGTTCTGGCATCTGTTATTTCTGGATTATATTTTGCTCATTATTTCCAGCAGGGAGATCTCAATACCTTTCATTTTGGGTGACAGTTGCTGTTTCTGGCAATATGTCTATATATTTTGGGACAGTACTATATAATTTGGTCCAAGCTCCCTTCTCCATTGCAGTTTCTCCAATAATGTAATTTCCATAGCCCCTTATCTGGAAGCAGGGGAACAGAATCTATGTACAAGTGATATGGTGTTCCCATCAAATTATAGGCAGTAGCACGACATCCTGTATTATCTGATTACATTCTTCTTATATTTAGAAGTCAAATGCTTTCCCCCATTCTTTAAGGCTTATTTTGTTCACTTTGTTCTACCTGTTTTTCCTTTCCATGGAGAATCCTGGAATAAAACTGTCTTCAATTCAGTTATGTCTTGAGTTATTTGTACGTCATTTTTTTTCTGTTGAAACACTACACGGCTGGAAACACTTACAAAAGGAAATTACAAAAATCCCTTCTATTCCTGATGTTCCTCAGTGGTATAAACTCTTAAATAAAGTAGTGTATAATATTTCCTGATAAGCTACTTTCTCAATTATTAGGCTTTCTAGTAGTTGAGGTAACTATTGTTAACTTGTTTATTATTCCAAGGTTTTTTTTTAATCAGATCCAGTACTGTATTGTAGTCATACTTAAAGATGCTTCTTAAAGCAGTTTTCTTCTGTATAGTAAAGATTCAAAGCTGTATTAAATCAATGTTCAATTGTAAAGTTTTGAAAGAACAACCATAACATTTTGTTCAGAGTTAGGGCCATTTCAGAGTTACAAACAACCTCTATTCCTGAGGTGTTGGTAACTCTGAGGTTCTACTGTAACTGAACTGCTCAGTAATAGTGACAAAAATGTAATTAAATTTAACATCCTTGTAGGGGGAAAAATATCAAAGAAACCCACAAGAGTACCATTTAACTTCAAAAAGGGTAATTACACAAAAATGAGGAAGCTAGTTAAATGGAAATTAAAAGGAACAGTACAAAGGTGGAATGCCTGTAAACTGCAATCAAACTATTTAAAATCATAACAGAGGCTCAGATTAAATGTATACCCCAAATAATAATAATAGTAATAATAATAATGAATAACAACAATAGTAAATAATATAATTAATAATTTTAAAAAACCATAGGATCAAAAAATGTGACCATGGCTAAACAGCAGAGAAAAAGAGGCAGTAAAGGCATCCTTTAAAAATTGGAAGTCAAATGCCAGTGAGGAAAATAGAAAGGAGCATAAACTCTGGCAAGTCAAGTGAAAACGTATAATAAGGCAGGTCAAGAAACAATGTAAAGAGAAACTAGCTAAAGACACAAAAGCTAACAGCAAAATTATTTTGAAGAACACTAGAGGTAGGAAGCCTGCCAAACAGTCAGTGCGGGGCCACTGTACAACACAGGTGCTAAAGGAGCACTCAGGGAAGACAAAGCCATTGCAGAGAAGCTAAATTAATTCTTTGCATCTGCCTTCACTGCAGAGGATGTGGGAGATATCCTCTCACCTGAGCCATTCTTTTTAGGTGACAAATCTGAGGAATTGTCCCACATCGAGGTGACAAGGTGGGCGAGGTAATGTCCTTTGCTCTGGAAGTCCCTAAGCCTCCAACTGCCAGAAGCTGGGACTGGATGATAGGAAATGGATCACTCAAAATTGCCCTGTTCTATTCATTCCCTCTAAAGCATCTGGCACTAGCCCTGGTCAGAAGACAGGATAAGGGGCTAGATGGACCATTAGTCTGACCCAATATAGCTGTTCTTACGTGCTCTTATGCAGAGCCTCCAGTCTTTCTTTTTCTTTCTCAAGGAAGGCAGTTCTTCCCCATCATTTTTTTCTTTACATTGCTAGCCATTCCAAGCAATTTCCCTGCAAGTACGATGTTTGCTGCATCCCACAGAGTACCATAACTGGTAACTCCTGTATCATTTAATATTACATATTCCAGCATTTTAAATCTGTGACACTTGTGTTCTGATGTAGAGAATAATTTCATATTCCATGCTTTCCTTGTTTTTCCCATGTGTACAGTTTATACAGGAGCTCACATTGGGGCCTGATCTGAAAAAATAATATTGTCTACCAGTTTTATAGACTCTATACAAAGGTTTACAATTGACAAACATAAACATTCTATTCTGGAATATGAACACTGGCTCTTCCAGTATATTTTCTAGTCTTTTTTTCCAGAATGTGATTATTTCCACTTATCAACCTATTGCATTTCAGAGACTGATTTTGGATATTGCTTATTATATTTTCCTTCTTTCCACATATTAATGTTTTATCAGACTTTCTGCTTAGCTCTAAGTCTGACTTCCCTCAACATAAATAAGATACACTTCACTTATGGAATAAGGTCTAAAAGAATACTATTAATAAATTATTTACGTGTTTCATTAGGGTACAAAGATTTATTAAGATAGTTCCTCGTCCGTTTATATTTCCAGATACAGGTATATCTCTACTCTCTTTGTCAGATAAGGATGGCATAATTTAGAATGAAAAGTTTTCTATTTGAAATAGCATCTTCTCTTTGCTTTTTCCTTTGATAGGATACAAAGTATACCTCTTCAGTCCAAACTTTATTTTAATTTAGCTGATTCATCAACTGTGAGATGAGTCTTTTGTATGCCTACAGATTCAGGAGGTAGCTTCTTAAGATGATTAAGGACCTTATTTTTCTTTAGCAGGTTATTATGGCCATTAACATTCCAGGAGACTATTTTATAAGTACTGGTGGTCCCCTTTACGTAGGAGAGTAGATAAAATAGAATTTCACACACACACAGACACAGTACTTGCCTAAGGTATGTGCTATGGAAGAGAAATAATCTTCCTCATATGCTGCATTTAACTTAGATTTGGCATTTTTAGAATTGCCAAAGCACGTAAATCAGAGATCTCTCTCCCTCTGTGTGTGTGTGTGTGTGTGTGTGTGTAAACCCTTCAGCATTCCAGCCCTTCAACAGCAGTAAATCCTGCCAATGAAAACTAGCTAGCTACCTAAGTAGAACAAATCAACAGGAAATCTCATGAAAAAAATTCCACCAAAAAGCTAGATTCCCCTATCTTCCGAACCATACACACTTTGTGGGTATAAATTTCCCGTATTATATGCTTGGGTAGTCAACAAGGTGAATCTGAGAAAGAGAAGATTTTTAAAGGGAAAACAATTAGCAAATTGTATGCAATTGGTATTCCACATATGAAGTTCTGCTTTCAGTTTGTACTTTTTCGGGACATTCTTTACTGGCCTGGTATGCTGCATTTGTTAATTAACTCCATCTGCTGAAAGACTGGTCTGGCACTTTAATACTATGAAGAGTTCCTTTATTTAAGAGTCATGCTATATGGTAAGCTTAGAGATTCTACTTGCCTTGCAAGAGCTACTGTAGAGTAGTAACAAAAGTAACAGGGTCAATATGGATTTGTATTACAGATGTCCAATTTTTGCTGATGTTGATGCACTGTAGAAAATCCTGGCCTAAGAATGTGATCTTGTCTCTAGGTATAAGTTTTGCATAGTACAATCCACCAAGCATATTCCCATACAAGATGGGACATTTAAGTGGGTAATCTTAGCTGGATGATTATGGTAAATCAATTACAGTACTGGAAAGTGAATATTATAAAGAAGATGACATTTAGAGTGTGCTGAAATGAACTGGAAGAGTAAATGGACCTTGAATATTGGACCTTCTGAGTTGCAAGTGATTAAAGTAAGCTACGCATACCCTTAGTTGGCAACATGTTGGGGAATTTTGTTTAAATGTGAAACAAATATAAAACCGGGAAAATGTTATTGTATTTATTATTTATGTAGTTTAGGGCCTTATATCGCACCGCTGAAGTCAATGGGATATTGACTTCAAAGATCAAACACTTAAAGAATGAAGGAAAGAAAGGGCTGTAATGTCCATGGAAAGTGATCACATTGGTGTTGGATACATATCTGGTCAGTTGGTTTTGTGTTTGTGTAGCACTAACAGCATGCCAGGCACTCATTCTAGAACAGAAACCATGCTCTTCCGCATTAGTTTAATCATTCTCATTGTGTACTAAAGTTAGCAATTCTGTATATCTTTGTAATTTACTTTTTTATTATATGTAGTGCATGGGAATTGAGTAGCATCCCTTTAAATAATTCGTGAGCCCTTGAGTGGCCATCCCTGTGTTCTAGGCTTGAGAAGACACCAGACGTGCCAAAGCAGCAGTGTGTATATGTAGCTAGGCCATGCATGCTGTAAATAGTAAACATGGATATTTTAATCCCATTCTGCCTGTGTGGTTTCTTCCTGTTATGCATGTTGTGTAAAGAGCAAGACATATCATCCGTATGCCTTTAATAAAAGATTGAAGATTTGGGAAGTTGGTTTGGACTGGAGTGATGAGGGAAATTCAGCCTTAGTGGAAGCAGGTGCAGCTGCAACTTCATTCATCTCAGTGGAGATACTAGCTTATAATAGGCCTGAATTTGTCCATGTTTCATTGTGTTCATTAGTAGCCTGGCTTATCCATGATATAGACTACAGCTAACAAGTTGACTTATGTATAGTGTCTACTGACAGTACTTTTAATTTTCTTCTTATTTTTAAGTGCACACCACTTGCTATCGAAAAACATTTGACTTGTTTCCTAAACAGTATGGCTCAAAACCAAGGAGGGGGTTCATGCCTGAGAATCTCAGATGGAGGGACACATCTCCCTCCAGTCCAGAGTTAGGCACCTAACTCCTTTTGAAGTGTGAGACTTAGGCCACACCCCTCTTCATCTCACTCACATTCTGACTCACTCACTCATATTCTGTAGTGGCTAGCATAGGTGGCTTCCTGCTCAGTGTGCTGGTTTCTGTGAATCCCTAACTATCCCATGCATTGTACAGGGAACCTGGGCACCCAACTCAGGATTGTGAATTCCACTAGGTGATAGGGTACCTAAATGTTCACCTTGTGAATCTATCCCTAAGTGCCTTTCTGCATCTGTAAGTGCCTAAGTACCTTTACAAAATCTGTCCCCTAGTAAGGTTGTTACATTATCACATTTTACCTGCTCTATTGAAAGTGTCTTGCCATATGCAAATTTGTCTTGACAAAAGTTAAAAAGATTGCACAATTTGTCTAGCTTACTGTCTGAAGTTTTAAAGGACACTTAACTAACAGTCTGCATTGCTTGGCATTGATTCAAATATAGTAACAAATGAAAAGCAGTCTGAGAGCTAGAGTTTAGCGCTCTAAGTAGAAAGACCTTCTTTCACAGAGGTCTGTTTAATCAACCATCTATTATTTAACTTCAATTTTTGAAATAATTTTTAGGGAGCTGTAAAGATACATGACCAAAATGTTCTTTTGATCATCTGGGGAATGCCAGCATCCAAAGCAAAACGTCAGGTCAGAACTGAGTGTGACACAGTCATCCTAGTCCACTACCTTTTTCAAAGGAGACTAGAGGAGCCTGACCTCTGTGCTCAAGTTGATAAGTAAAATCCTAAATCAGGTCCAGAGAGATGCAGTAACTTCATTTGCAAAACTTCATCTCTAGCACAGACATTGTGGAGAGGAAGCTGCAAAGAATCCTAGTGTATCTAGGCTGGACCTGTGACCACGGTTGAGAAGGTAGTTGAAAACCTGATTCCAGCTAAACCAGTTTCTACAACAGGGCCAAACTATGTAGAACCACATTTAAGAGTCCTATTATAGACTAGGTAGGGATGGTTTAAAGATCTACACTGTCTCTGCTGGTTTGACCCCATGTATGTGTGTTAGCCAGATATACTCAGAAGCCTTTTTAGCTGGAACCAGGTGTAACCTAGAATCATAGTATCATAGGGTTAGAACAAGAGACCACAAGGGACAGCTAGCCTAACCCACTGCCAAGATGCAAGATTTGTTGTGTCTAAACCATCCAAGACAGATGGCTATCCAGTATAAGAGCACAGTTTCCAAACTTGGGTAAAGCACCAACGTTGATGTAGGGGCCTACAAAGGAGATGATCACTTATAACATGGCACCAAATAATTGTGTCTGGCCCATTGTGTGGATAACTGTGTGAAACAGTGCTGGGATTGAGTGTGTCTCTTGTCTTTGTATTTGGTTTTTGTTATTTGTTAATGCTAATAAAATGTAGGATCTGTTAAGACATGGCCAGGATAATTTCATACCTCTCAGAGGTAGCTAGGATATATGGACTAGTCACTCATCGTTTGTCTGTGTAGGAAAGGCTGATGTTTGTGTGAGCATGGTAAACTTTCTAGATTTTAATGTTATAATCATACAATCTTAAAAATCAGAGATTCAAAAAGCCTTCTTCTAGTACATCCCCTCCCACTGCATACAATTTTAATTACTGAGCCCTGGATTCAGTACAGCTTCTAATTGTATTCTAGACTCATTTCATCCTCCCTGCCTTGGAGGACAATCAGCAATACAAATGTTGGGCTAGGTTGTTTTATGGGTATATTAGTACGTCTTGTTATATTGCACAATACTAACAAGATTTTTTTAAGCTAATTGTGATATATATTGGTGTAGAAGAAGTGAATACATTTATCTTGCATGACTGTATATATGTCTGCTTCCTCAGTTTCAGGTATTACTTGTGCCTCATTTTACAGAGCTAAAAAGAAATCAGAGTGATTATAACTATTAGATATCAGTGCTTCTCAAAGAACCCAATTCACTGGTTTTCCAGCTTTTATTCTGCTGACAACTTTGCAGGAGAAATATTGACCCACTTCCTCTCCCAATCCCTCACTTTGTGGCTCTCAAAACATTGTGTTCTGTGGACCACCAGAAAAGACTCCACAGGCCCTGGTTAGAGAACTGTTGCTGTGAAGGAAGGGAGATCTAACTAAATTATCCTGCAGTTACATCAAAGAATTCCCTCATTAATAAATCAATAAATGTCATATTTAAACAGATGAAACACTAACAACAAGCATTCTGCTTTTAAATTGGGTGTAAAGAATGTTATATATAGTGTACCTTGCAAACACCTTAACACCAATTTGTAACATTCTGAACATTCTTCATTTTTTGAGGCCACAATTTCCCATGCTTAGGTCCAAAGGCCGAGTGAAGTACATTCATCCTGATTATGTGAGAGTGGAGGGGGAAGGTGGGAAATACAGTTTCTTCTTTTGTTTTTTGCTAACTAATAACTGAGAAATAACTGAACAAAAAACATTTCAAACTTAGAATGTGGCTAGTCCTCCAGGAGGAACAATCTTTTAGCTAGGGATCTGATCCTACAAACGCTTACTACCAGGCACAGTGCTTACTGCTGTTAGTCCCATTGACATCTTAGCCAACTTTAGTTCAGCTAAGAATAACTGCTGGAAAGGTTCAAGCAACAGATATTTACTTTAAAATTTAAAGTCAGTCGGTCTAACCTGGTTGGTGCTTCTATGTCTGTTTTACCTTAGTTTTAAAAAGCATAGTAGTAAGCACTATAACCACTCGTAAGAGTCTGGGAGAAGATCTCTTCTGAACCTGACCAGTATACTAAGATTTTAACAGGATCTAATGAGGTCATTCCCACGTTGACATGCAGGTGGCAGAGAGGACTGTACATTCTCCCTGCTGCTACTCTCAAGCCACTGGGACAATGTATATTAGGGAGAATGAATCATTTGTGTAAACATGACAGAATGTGACCTACAGTGTTTAGCATTTAAAAGGTAACAGTATAGTAGGTTATACTTTTTTTTGTAAATTCACTGTAATGGAAGAACAAAGATGCAGTATGTGTCTGCTAACTGTTTGCTTCTGTTAGCACTGATCATTGTTAATTACATTTGCACTCAGGATAACACGTATTGGAATACAGTAATAGCTACAGGAGCAGAATAACATTTTAATAGCTATACAAGATCCATTACAAGCACATCATGAAAACGAATGCCTTTGAGTCAAACTTCTCTTTTAAGGACTCTAGCTAGATAGCTCTCTGTGTTTGTAACTTGTTATACGTACAGATATGCAAGAAAAGTTTTGTAAGCCCAATAGAGAAGTGATTGGTTTTAACAAAACTAGAAATTGTAGGTACTCTGCTTGCAAACATTTTTAACTGATGTAAATTAGCTATTGAAGCACTCCGTCAGCTAGACCCACAGACTCAACACATTTTAAAATACATTTGTTATAATTCACTGGATGGAAACTTTGTGTAACGGTGAACCTTAACTGGTCTAAAGTTTGGTCCATTTTCCTTTGTGGCATATTTAATATGTGAGCTTGAGAAGGCAGAAAGGTAGAGAGCAAGTCAGGACTCTGACTAGAGACACTTGCTTTGCTTCTTAATTAGTAAACCGGCCTAAGTCATCTAGTACACGTGATAGTCAGAAAGTTGCACTGCTCTGTGTAGATGGTGGGATGGATGGGGGAAGCATTCCATTTCTCTGCTTCCTGTGGCAAACAGGTATATCCTCCTACCAGCCACTGGGGATAGAGCACTGTGATAGCCTTCTATGAAAAGGCTGGTTCCGGCTGAACAATCCAGGTCACTAGCAGTGCTGTCCAGCTGAAATAGGAAGTATTTCAGTGCTTACCTGCACCTGTCCAGTTCAGTGGACACACACAATCCGGTCCTTTAAAAATACACACAACCTTCTTCTCTCATGTTGATTTAAATTAGTGAGATTGATTAGCTAGGTCTTCTCCACATTCAGAAGAGCTCATCTTGTTTGGTTGCCCCTCTTTTTTTTCCGTTGCTCTGTGGAGCATCCTGCAGACCTCTGCTTCTCCCACTTCCTTTAGCAGGTGAGCTTATACTATCCGTTTACAGCTCCTTCAGCATTTAAAAGGGCAACAAAGTGATGTCAACATGACCCACTCTGCCCAGTCTTTTTTTTTTAAGAAGAAAAAGTCACTGATCTCTCTGTTTATGCTGTGAAAGTGGAAGACAAAAGTCAAGTTTCACAGACTCTGCTCTAGTAAATAACAAGTGACAATAAATGCCTTGTTTATCCCAACAGGACCAGATGAGAATGTCAGTAGCTGTTGCTGAATTGTCATCAGCATTCCATTTTTATGTAACAGATCTTGGCTCTCTCTTGCAAGTGTGTTGTGCAATCTGTGGGGCTGGGTTTTGGCTTTTGGAACAATAAATTTACATAACATGGTTTCTAATCCAACCTCCCCTTCCCGGCTTGAAAGATTATCTTCATGAGGAATTTTCCATAATAAAACTTCCAGATTCCTGTGCAATGGTTTACTAAAATAACAGTATCCTAACTCTTAAAGAGATAATACAAGTGCACGGCTGGTTTTGTTTGTAAATGGGGCTCCTATTGTTCGCTTTTAAATGGTACACCATTTTGTTGTTTTCATATCCCATTTGTGGGATGAAATAAACTTTTTCATACCATGCTGACTACTGGGATCGTATCAATTAGCATGGCATGGAGGAAACCAGATCATGCCAGCTAAGATTGGTGATCATCCCAGTCCTCAGAGGCTTGTACAAATACACTGGATTGGGAGAGACTCACTTTTCCTTCATGCAATGCTTATGAAAGTATAGGTCCCAAACCGGCAGCCACTAGGGACCCCCATTTCAGTACTGGAGGCCATTGATAGTAGCATGATATGTTCTGCTACAGTTCCGCTCTGTGCTGACAGGGCTCTGTGGTGATACCTTGAGGGCGCTGGGGAACTGAGATTTATTGCAACTTTGGCATATACATTCTTCCTGCTTTAACAAGAAACCTTCATCCACTATTCTCTAACTCTTTCACAGCACACACCACCCAGCTCCTGACTTCAACTTTTACAGAAGTGAATACACCTTACTTCCTCCCCCCACTACCGCCCCAGTAGCATGCTATATGGGAAGGGGAGGGATAGCTCAGTGGTTTGAGCATTGGCCTGCTAAACCCACGATTGTGAGTTCAATCCTTGAGGGGGCTATTTATGGATCTGGGGCAAAAATTGGGAATTGGTCCTGCTTTGAGCAGGGGGTTGGACTAGATGACCTACTGAGGTCCCTTCCAACCCTGATATTCTATGAAACATTTAAGCAGGTAAAGAGTGAGGGTCCCGCTCCTGCTCTGCAGTATGGCCAGTTTGCTACATACAATCTAGGCAAAGCAGTCTTTGGGCTACTGTAAACAGCCACAGGAGGCTCCCCCTAGCATCAGATAAGCTTCTGGTGGCATAGAGTTAGTGTAATTGCTTCTGTGCTGCCCTTTTCTCCCCTAATTGCCAGAGTAGAGGGCATGGCTCTAGGGAAAGGGTGTGTGGCTGAAGCTTCCTTGGAAGCTAGAGATGGGAAAGATTATCATACCTGAATTGGCCACTCCGTCTCTTATCCACTATGGAAAAATTCTCACAACTAGTCCCTAGTTTGGGGGGGGGCCACGATTTTTAGGCAGCTGAGGGTTGAAGTGCAGAAAGTGCAAAGCAGCACCCCCATTCCCACACCCCCCCACACACACACTTCTGTCACTGTGTTTTTGGGGATCAGCCCCTCTGAGAATCATTTTGATACTGATGAGTTAACATTTACAGAAGTCTGTGTGATATTTTTGGGATTTGACTAGCTGCCATCGCTTCAGAAAACAGCTGTTCAGCATGACTTGCATGAAGCTCAAAGAAATCTGCAGCCATAAGTGATGTCTGCAGCAATAAGCAATCATTTTTACTTCCTTTCGCAGAGTTCCATGCTTTTAAAAGTTGTATATCCTCAAATTCAAAGGGGCTTCAGTTTTTTTTTAAAAATGAAAAACATTGCTTGGAAAAAAAATCTTTTTAATGGATAGTGAAAGATGCCAGAATGCTAGTCATGGACTGAAGCCCTCTGTTTAGCTACAGAACAGAGACAGGATGGGCAGTAGCAATGCAGGCTTCCTACACTCCCCCGCCAATGTGTGTCAGCATGTGGATATGTGCTATTAAGTGCATTGCTTTCCACAATCAGAGTGCATACCGACAATGCCAACAAAAACAGGTGGTATACAAGAAACATCCCCCTCTATATGAAATCTTCCTTCCCAAGCCCTCTCCTCTCCCCGCATCCTTTCTCTGCTGTTCTTGACATCACCATCACCCTCCCTGTCAGTCCAAGGCACAAACCAGAGGTCATCTTTAACTCCTTCCTCTCCCTTGCCCCATACATCTGGGCTATGTTCAAATCCTATCATTTCTTCCTCCACAGCATTTATAAGGTCTGCCCTCTTCTTTCTGTCCCTATAAACTCTCATTCAGACTCCCATTGCCTCCCATCTTGACTATTGTAACCTTCTCCTCTGCAACCTCCCTGACATCCATATTTCTCCATTCCAGCCCTTCAAAAATACAGCTCACAAGGCCATCTTCCTTACCCTTCACTTGGATCATGAAGCATCCATCTCCTTTGGATCCCTTCTCTGGCTTCCCATTCTCCACCACATTGAGTTCATACTTCTTGTCCTCATTTTCAAGGTCTTGCAGATCTCTACCTCTTCCTATTTATCTTTCCCTGTGCCTTTTTTGCATCACTCAAGTCTCCTCAGCTCTATCAACGATGCCACCTTGACACATGGTTAGTCTGCTCACCCCCAGAACTATCTCCACAATATCATCCTCACCAGCTCCTATACATTGGGTGACCTTCTGAAGTTGTACTACAGGGTCTCTACTCTCTCTGCATTCAGATCCCTCCGGAAGACCCATTTCTACAAGGACACATGTAAGAAAATTATTTCCTATTGCTGTTCGATCTGGTACTTTGCTGAGCAACATTTGGATGCCACTTTGATGACGTTGGTTGTGCCTTGACAACATAACAGGGCGGAATATGAGAAGATTGTCATCACCTACCCCAGCTTTGTGGGAGGCAGGCAGGGGGGCGGCGCTTACCTCACGTGGCGCAGCTCCCAAAGGACCGGCACACCTCCCCACCCCAGCAGCATCTCCTAGGTGGGGGGGGGGCCAGAGGGTTTCCACGCGCTGCTGCCTGCAAGCGCCACTGCCCACAGGCTCACTTGATATTTATTTTTGGTTACACAGATCTAATTATTATCTCTTGTCACCTGCTCCCTTGATCCAGAAAACTAGGTATGCAGCAAAACATAGCACATTCACACCTCTGGTCTCTAATTCCCAACTGGAGGCCTCATATGCACCGAGTATTATGACATCATCCAATTGTATCCCTCAAGCCCCTATTACCAGTTGCACTGCAGAAGTTGCTGCCCTGATCCTGAAAGAATGGCACCCAAATTCACCGCAGGGAACCCTGATAGTGTAAGCCTCTTTTATAAGACTGCCACAAACCGGAATTTTCTTGAGAAACTCCTGTCAACAGGAAGAAAGAGTGGCCCAGCATTAGCCAGCCTCAGCACTATGTAGATCCTTAATGCTCTTACTGGGCAAGTCCCTGCCCTCCCAAACTCTTACAGGACTATAGACTATCCTTCCCTTCCTTGATCCATTGACATTATCAGAGTCAAAATGACTGATCACTCACAATGCAGTTCCTGGCCAATGGGAGCTGCGGAGTCGACACTCGGGGCTGGGGCAGCACGCGGAGACACACACCGCCCCAGGGGCCACAGGGACATGTCGGCTGCTTCTGGGAGCGGCGCAGGACGGAGGGAGGGTGGCAGAGCAAGCAGGGATCTGCCTTAGTCCTGCTGCTGGCATGTCTCTGCGTTCCCCGTGGGGGGAGGGGGCAGTGGGTCTCCGTGCACTGCCCCCCACCAGGGGCGCACAGAGATGTGCCAGCAGCCGGCCGCTTGCGGGAGCAGCATGGGGCCACCAGTCACAGCACGCAGGTAGCCTGAGCCCTGCCACTGGCCGGAACTCGGGGGCAGGTTGTCAGATGAGATTTGTCCTGCATTTTGGGGGGCCCCCTGTCGTTGGGGGCCCCGTGCCACAGCTCAATTTTTTTAATGGAAAATCTGCTCCTGGTGGCAAGCAAAGTGAGAGGATGCCAATATCCTGAACAAACATCTCATTGAGGACCCAACCAAAGAACCTAGTGGCTTTTCCCTCCCATGGTCCACTTTTGAACTGTATCTGCACATCACATAGCAGGCATCTACCTCCTCCATACATGGGGACTGAGATGCAATCGTATTTGCGACTCTAGAAACTGACTTCAAACTGGCAAAGAGTCCTGTGGCACCTTATAGACTAACAGACGTATTGGAGCATAAGCTTTCATGCATCCGATGAAGTGGGTATTCATCCACAAAAGCTTATGCTCCAATACGTCTGTTAGTCTATAAGGTGCCACAGGACTCTTAGTCTGGATCTGTAAAAGCGGCAAACATGGCTACCCCTCTGATGCTTGACTTCAAACTGTGGAACATCTTGTCAGCCAGTGTTCCAAATGATCATATCCTGGTAGTATCTCTGCCATCCACTCTGCAACATCTGAAGCAATCAGTTGTATCACCAACGTAGACTTGAACATCTAACTTTGCTGTTTTAAGTCATAAGAAAGAAGGCACCTTACAAGAAATTAGCTGTCTAACAATGATAATGCTGAGAGGCAGATACCTGGAGGGTAGCGATAGGGTCCAGAGTGACCTAGACAAATTGGAGGATTGGGCCAAAAGAAATCTGATGAGGTTCAACAAGGACAAGTGTGGAGTCCTGCCCTTAGGACAGAAGAATCCAATGCACTCCTACAGGCTGGGGACTGACTGGCTAAGTGGCAGTTCTGCAGAAAAGGACCTGGGGATTACAGTGGATCAGAAGCTGGATATGAGTCAGCAGTGTGCCCTTGTTGCCAAAAAGGCTAACAACACATTGGGCTGCATTAGTAGGGGCATTGTCAGCAGATCGAGGGAAGTGATTATTCCCCTCTATTTAGCACTGGTGAGGCCACATCTGGAGTATTGTGTCCAGTTTTAGGCCCCCCCACTACAGAAAGGATATAGACAAATTGGAGAGAGTCCAGTGGAGGACAACGAAAATGATTAGGGAGCTGGGGCATATAACTTATGAGGAGAGGCTGTGGGAACAGGGCTTATTTAGTCTGCAGAAAAGAAGAGTGAGGGGGGGATTTGATAGCTGCTTTCAACTACCTGAAAGGGGGTTCCAAAGAGGATGGAGCTAGGCTGTTCTCAGTTGTGGCAGATGACAGAACAAGGAGTAATGGTCTCAAGTTGCAGTGGGGAAGGTCTAGGTTGGATATTAGGAAAAACTATTTCACTAAGAGGGTGGTGAAGCACTGGAATGGGTTACCTAGGGAGGTGGTGGAATCTCCTTCCTTAGAGGGTTTTTAAGGCCCGGCTTGACAAAGCCCTGGCTGGGATGATTTAGTTGGAGTTGGTCCTGCTTTGAGCAGGGAGTTGGACTAGATGACCTCCTGAGGTCTCTTCCAACCCTAATCTTCTATGATTCTATGAGAGACTACAGGAGACATATTTAAAAAGATTTATACACTATCTCAACACCACTGTATTACCAAAATGTGCCCAAACATTACCCTGACTACTTTACTTGCATGTAGTTCACCTTTTCCCTTACCCTTCACTGTTCTGTCTTTTTACACTACAAGCTCTTCAGAATAGAGACACAGATGAAGTGAGCTGTAGCTCATGAAAGCTTATGCTCAAATAAAATTTGTTAGTCGCTAAGGTGCCACAAGTACTCCTTTTCTTTTTGTGAATACAGACTAACATGGCTGCTACTCTGAAACCTGACTTCCAGTGTTTGTACAGCACATAGCACATTGCAGGCAATAGCAGAAACAAAACCAAAAAATTATGATAACACAGACAGGAAAGCTCATGGGTTCCCCAAGTTTAGAAATCATAATTTTCAGTATGTCAAGCAGATATATCTTCAGGCATTTCTTAGCTATCACCTTTACCATGGTAGTTAGTCCACTAGATTAAAGCACTTGTCCCTCTTTCTAGCACCTGAGTGATTTTCTTAAATTCTGTCACTTTAAATGTTTAATTTGACATGTTTCTCAGATTTACAGGGATGAAACTATTTACCTGATTCATTCTGTTTACCAAAGCCTGGTTAAGTGAATCACCTTTGGTTTCAATTTAAATTACCAGAACGTAATGTTTTAATATGAACTGAGGAAAGTTTTCTGAATCAAATTCTTTCAACCTCCTTTTGGTTCAACCAAACTAGTGTAAAACTGGAAGCCACGGCTCACAGGAATTCTACAGATCAATGTCTTGGAATGTCTGCAATTTAAGCTTCCTAAAAATTCATAAATGTATTGTATGAAAACATTGAGAAATAGGATCAGCAATTCAAGATAATACTCAGAGCACTCTGGATTTGATCAAGCTAACTCTATCCACTACCCTTCAAAGTATCTCCAGTTGTTTAATTGGAAACAGATTCTAAAACATCAGCTGAATATTAGTTATGCAATATAGCTAGAGGTTATTGATGGTAATGGTTAAATCAGCTTTGAGAAATCCACAAATCAAGGACTTATAATATCTCAGAGGCAGAACATATACCATTACATTTGACTTGGCTAATCTCCCCAGGTCTTCATCTATAAGCAAGTGGATGGAAGTGGGCCAACAATTTAATAAGTAAAAAGAGACATGGATAATAGGGTTGAATCAGAGGCGTCTAAATATGTCACTTATACGGCAGTGTGCAAATCCAGTTTGATCCTAGATTAGTTCAGGATTTTTGGTAGGTCAAACTGCACCCTCCTAGCAGGACCAGATCCTGCACTCCAGGCTCAGGTAAAATGCCCATTCACGTCTAAATCTTAAGAGAACAAGAAGTATGGGATCAGGCCCAGAGTAAAAAATAAATAAATAAATCCAGGAGGTGCTGCCGTACACCTACCAGTTCAGCAATTACGAAGTGAATGCAGAGTTGGCAGGGCCATGTAAATACAAGGTAACTTAAATTCTGACTTTTCTATTTCCATAGACTCTGTGATTAATAATGAAACCTAAAAATAAATATTAAATGTGTTGGGCTCTGGATAAACACAGGATGGGCAAGGTCAACCATCCTTGAGTATATCACTTTTATCAAAACTAATTGTCCCTTAAGTATTGGTAGGCAAGTAGCCATTTGATACCACTGGTTTTCCTGCCTGCATGTAAACAGCCTTAGTTCATTTCCCCACCCCCCATCCCCCATACAGACACACAGTAAACATTCCAATATTTAATCCTTTGTGTTTAGAGAGCAGACCCCTTTACACCAGACAAATATAAAATGTATAATAGTCATGAATTATTACATAGTCAATCCATGTCCCATCACAGTATGTATGGGACCCTTTGGCTAAAAGATATTTTACACAAACAAAATTACAAAACAAAACAAAAACAACTTGTCTGGTTGGATTATTTAGTTACACTGCAATCAGGGATAATTCTGTGGGAGCAGAAGAGCTATATGATTGTATATATAATGGAGAAAGAGTTTGTTGCAAAAAAAATAAATTTGCAGCTTCAGAAATAGCCCTGACGATCACAGTTAGTTCTATTATATTACTGAGAAGCTAATGTATTATGAACAAATGCCAAGATATTTCTGTGTAACACAGAAGAGATTAAATGGAAATTTCTATTCTGGGGATCTGTGTTGTAGTGTTCATGTAATAAACAAATGCCTAGATAACAAGGAGTGCATAGATAGCCCTGCTAATTATGAATAATTATGTATATGGTTATAATCAGAGCATTGTGCTTATCTGTAGGATGAAAAGTACATATAAATCAACAGAAAAGTAAAGATGCACTTTCAAAAGGAACTTGCAGAAATAATATATTTTTTAAAAAATTCAACTCTCCCCCATCCCTACTATATGGTGTTAAACTCCCTTGCTAACAAAACAGA
This sequence comes from Natator depressus, assembly GCF_965152275.1. Taxonomy (NCBI): domain Eukaryota; kingdom Metazoa; phylum Chordata; order Testudines; family Cheloniidae; genus Natator; species Natator depressus. Next base: position 18,241,793 of record NC_134245.1, read on the forward strand.
GGGAGTCACTGTCTGATAGAGCTAGCTAGACCACAAGATGTCCCAAGATGCAGGCTCAGTCAAATGTGACATACACTACTATCCCACCATAAAAAATGTATTACAGTGAGATTTTTTTCCTGGTGTTTCCGATAAGTTGCTTGTAGCAAAAAAAAAAAAAAAAAAAAAAAAAAAGTTTTCTTCTCCCAAGTACAGGTCTCAATGGACTAAGTCCCTCAGCTTTACTCAGACAAAATTCAGTTTGGTTTTGATGAGAGTTTTGCCTCCGAGTTTTTTCAGATCTATAGTTGAAAATACTACCTAATGAATGCTAGTATAGTATGATGTAATGGCAAATACACGAAGATAATACCACAGTTTTAAAAATTCCTCGATTTTAAAGAATGAAAGTTCTCATGGAACTTTTTCCTAATCCTACATTCAAAAAGCTCTCCTTGATTTTGCTGATGGCTTTTAATTGTTTTCATTAACTATGAGCCCAACTTTTTCATTTTTGTTTTCATTTTCATTTTTGTTTTCATTAACTATGAGCCCAACTCTGCAACTTTTCTGGATGTCAATGGGACCAGCTCATGTGAGTGAGAGCTATTCACAATAAGTAAGGGTTGCACAACTGGGTCCTACATAGCATGATGTTGTACATTATATCAGATTCTGGCTGTGGACAGTTCATACATGTCAATCCAAAGGACCATGGCCAAAAAGAATAGCATGGGAACAGGAAGTATTCTAACTGCATCGGAGAGGCAACTTCATGAGGTTTTGGCATTTGCAAGGCATGAAATTCAAGATACACAGCATAACTAAGAGCAGAATTTGGTCTGTTCCCCCTCCCCCATTTTCCCTTTGTCCCCCACTTTATATTTAATGGGATTTTCCATTAAAGATAAGTGTTTAGCATTCATAGATTGAGGCCAAAAGGAACCATTGTGATAATCAAGTCTGACCTCCTGTCTAACATCTTATCTCTTGGTGGGGGAGGGGGAATTACCTTCCCTATCATGTTAGAAAAACAATGATAACTTAAATAATAATGTCATGTTGCTTCCACTGTTTTGCAATCATGAGTCAGGCTGTGTATCCCACATGTAGTTCACCATATAAAAACTAAATTAATACAGGCCCAGCATGGAATGTAGGTGGAGTTCCATAAAATTATATGCACGCAGTGGTTTCTTTGGGTTTGAGTATATAATGACATGCCTGTGAATTTGTATAGGGGCCAAACATTGGTCGTCCTGTAGTCAGTGGGAGTTTTGCACAAGAGGATCAGAATTTGGCTCAAAAATTCTTACTATGTGGTTGAATAATGTGAATATTTATTGCCAGATAAAAGTGACTTCAACTGCATTCCATAGTGACATGAAGTTGTAATTTCTTTGTTTTCCATATAGGCTTCTCAGACTGATTTCCCCAAAGAGTCTTCATACTTGCGTTTCCTATTTAAAGGTGTCGGTATTAATTAAAATAATTATAATACTTTGGATTCCATTTGTGCTGCTATGATGAAAAGAATGTTAATACATCTCTATTTTAAAGGATTTATAAATCTGCCACTCTGGATTGGCCATTTGTTCATCTTACAGAAAATAAATCTGGAAAAATCTCCATCATGATCATGTGCTAGGAGAGTGGTGGGGCAGGAGATAACTGATTTCCATAGCAGGTTGTGGCATTTTAATAGCCAAGTGTCCCCAGGGTTTCCAGAACTGGTTAAGTCATTCTTCAGCTTCTGTGTCCAACAATCACTTTGAAATCAATGAACATATAAGCGAAAATTATAAGTTTGGTTATCTGTGCCTAGGCCATACTACATTAGCATGGACCTCTTGCTTTGGACTTTTCCTCTAGGCATCTAAGCACTGAAGCATACAGTTGCAGGACATTTTGTCCCCAGTATTCTACATACTGGGGTCAGGATTTACAGTTTCTAACTCTAGACCCTAAACATAGTAAGGGGATGAAGATATTGCCATAATGAAACATCAGCAACAAAACGCTGCGTGACAAGACTTGTTTCATAACAGCAGGACTGTAGGGGATGATACCATTCACTGAATTCAAGTATGTGTCTGAGGTAGTGTAGCAGATTGCTGACTCACAGGTGCGGCGCCTCCTGCTGGTCATTTGGGAATTAGCTCTTTTCCAGCCTCAGTGTGCCCTCTGCTGGCCGGTGTCTCGCCTGCCTCAGGCTCCCGTATCCCTCCCAGACCCCGGTGCCCTTTACCTCAGGGTTCTGCACCGGCAGTACCCCCGTACTCAGTCTCCCTTCCCAGGGGAACCCCCAACCCTCTACACCCACCTTGCCTCAGTGACTACTGCCACTCATCATCTAGCCCCCGTTCACTGGGGCAAACTGCAGTCTGTAATGGCCACTCATCAGTGGCAAGGGGTTAGGACCAGCTGCCTCTGCCTATTCCCAGGCTGCACCCCTGCAGCCCCAGTACCTCTTTTAGGCCTTTACCAAGGCCTGCAGCCTGGCGAGTTACTAGGCCAGAGCTCCCTAGCTCCTCTTGCCCTTCCCCAGCACTGCCCTGCTTCAGGTACACTGCTCCCAGGCAGTCCTTCCCACTCCCAAGCTAGAGTGAGACTCCTCCAGCTCCTGGCTCACAGCTCTTTTATAGGGCCAGCTGTGGCCTGATTGGGCGTGGCCCCAGCTGCAGCTGCTTCTCCAGTCAGCCTAGCCTTTTTCCACCAGAGCGGGGTAACTACCCCGCTACAAGTAGGATTTCATATTTTGTAGTCTTTCAGTTATGCAGCTGATCCTAAATCTAACACATTCCTATAAATTGCCTGCATAACTTTCCCAACACTCATACTCTCCATAATCCCCACATCTCCAAAATTTCCTTGGCTGCATCCCCACGTGACTGTATACACAACTGTTATGAGAAAGAGTTGGAAAAGGGAGGCAATGGTGAGGAATGTTACATTTTTCTATCTTTTCTTCCTTGGCCTGTATTGCCTGCCTATAGCAATGTGCCTCCACTTTTAAGTCATGGGTAAGATCCTGACTCCATTGAAGTCAATGGGCATTTTGCCATTGATTTCATTGGAGTCAGGATTTCACCCCTTACTGTTATGAAGGGATAAATATAGGATGAGCCTGCCTGTTGCCCATCATAGGACTTAACAGGGGCTGGCAGGGCTGACAATCCCACAATAAATCTTGAGAAGAAAGGAAGCAAAAACTTTCTCTGACTGTCTGTCTCTGGCAGGGCCCATGACTCTGGAAATGGTCACACACTCAATGTATTCTATAGCTCCTCTGAGACTTTAGTTTGTTCTCCAATTTATGCCAAGTATGCCATCTGTGGTATCCGTCTGTGAGTTAGGTGCTGTATGTACATGCCCCGAGGAGCTTCTGATCTAACTATACATGAAATCCCCTCTGATTGTAATGACATTTAGGAGGGGAGTGGAGGAGGAAAACCAAGAGTGACAGAATAAAAGGGTAAGGCTAAAAACTACTTTCATTTCATTTTTAGTGGCTTATTTAGGGAGGGTGAGGAAATGGGGTGTTATTTGTAGGAGGCGGCTGAGAAGATTTATTTTTAAGCAGCACTTCTGGGATTTGTTTGTATGGGAGCTACACTGAAAGATTTGTTTCTAGGTATGGTTTTCTATACATAAAAACATGTAACAATAACATTCAGTTTATCTCATAACCATCACTTTTTCTGGTGTCCTCAAACTATTATCCCAGTACATCTATAAGAAACTGGTCTTTTTTAGGTTTCAGAGTAACAGCCGTGTTAGTCTGTATTTGCAAAAAGAAAAGGAGTACTTGTGGCACCTTAGAGACTAACCAATTTATTTGAGCATGAGCTTTCGTGTGCATCCGATGAAGTGAGCTGTAGCTTACGAAAGCTCATGCTCAAATAAATTGGTTAGTCTCTAAGGTGCCACAAGTACTCCTTTTGGTCTTTTTTAGACACTGACAGTATCTGGCATTTAACTGGATCATGGAAATTCTCCAGGGACCCTGCAACAGCAATATATTCTTTTAGCTACCTGGTTATCATAACAAAATGACTGAGTTTAATTACTCCTGTCATCAAGGCAGCTACTGTAGGTGTCAAGCCAAGATGGACCATCTGGGATAGCTTTATAGATAAGTTCCAGTGACTTGCTAGAGATTTAATCTGCTTTAAGATGACATGCTTTGCCTGCAATGTGAGCAAGTGTAGCTGGAGCATTTGTGTCTGAACCTGCAGTTTCCTTTCCAGTTAAATGGACTTTGTTGTTATGTGTTCAAACTGTTTGTAACATTGATGCCTCCCATGCACCAATTGCGTTATTAGGACTGGGGCGTTCACCCACTGTATGCAGAAATTATTCTGGTTTATAGGAAGCTATAATTTCTATCTCAAGATGATTGTCCACCATAAACCCATTCCCATAGATGTGTCTCCTGTCATCTGTCTGCTACTTGTATTGCTCAGCATCGTTCCCATCCCAGTCCTCATTCCCATATAAATTGATGTGGGTGCTCAGATTGTTTCTAAATAAAGCTAAGGACATTGGTCATTGTTGCCACTCACTTATATGCAAAGCATGAACCTCTCACGTGCTAATTGCTTTGGCTAATCAACAATACTGTTGTTCCATAGACTACATGTAAACAAAATATTTCTATCTCAGTTTATGTATAAAACTAACTACAAGACATGTTAGTCAGTTAATGGTTCAAGCCCCCACTACATTAGATACTGAATTTCAGTCTATGAGCCACTGAGGTAGCAATGATGCAGATCACAAAGCCCAGGACAAACTGTATGAGGGCTGGGAGATGAAGCATTTCAGTCAAAAGGATCTAACTGAGGGAGAGCAGGCAAATCCAGAGTCTGACCAGCTTTAGGAAATACTGCAAAATCTTCTTCTTGGAAAAGGCCTTTCCACCATTAGAGTGATGCTGATATCTCATTGGCCCAAAAAGCGCTAGCCAAACAAAACAAAAGAGAGAGAGAGAGATCCTGAAATAATCTACCAAAAAAATTAATTAATAAAAATCCTACCCCAAGCAGAGTTGTGATCCTTAAAATGGAGAAGTGCCACATACTTCATGGATCAGGTTTCAGAGTAGCAGCCGTGTTAGTCTGTATCCGCAAAAAGAAAAGGAGGACTTGTGGCACCTTAGAGACTAACAAATTTATTTGAGCATAAGCTTTCGTGAGCTACAGCTCACTTCACCAGGGGCTTTGCTATTCCTATTGATTGTATGTTGACAGTGCTCAGATATATATGGTGGTGAGCAGCTGTTTAGAAGCCTATGATAGACAGTCAAATCCTGAGGTCCTAGCTCAGTTACTACTCTTTCCTTTTGCAGGCAAAACTCGAAGGACCTCAGGATCTGACCCACTGAAGTTTGCAGCACAAACTATGTAGAAATCTAAGGCCCTTACAGTTACACCAGGATTAATTTAGCACTTTTTGTTTACGATTATGATTATGATTAGATTCTGTTTGATCTGCAATCCTGGCTTTCATTTAGTTATGATGGTATTTGCCTTTTGTACTTAATTTATGTTGGAGTGTAAGGCTAAATGCACAGATCTGCCCTTTCATTTCTGACAGGTCCTTCACTTCCCTTTCCTGGTTCCCATCTAGTAATGAAAACATTTCTAGATATTTTTTCTCAATGACAGCTGGAAAATGTGCTCTCCAAGAACTAGCCACACACAAGTAAGGCTATGACCCCAACAGAGCATCACACAAAAGGAATGCAGAAGACTGCAACTGCAGAAATTACTTCAGGCATTGACTCAATAGAGGGCATCCTAGGGTGCTGTTCTTCTGCGTGGTGTTATGACTTTATAAGTTGTTCCACAGAAGTACCATCCTGCAGCAGCTGGAGGGTGACTGGGCACAAGAAAGTTCTTTACCCCAGTAAGGTGGAAAGGAAAGAGATGGAGATGGATGGTGGTGGAAAGGAAGAAAGATTTAGAAACCAAGAAGTGAGGAAACAATAATGAGGAAATCCTAAGGGAGCTAAGGTGCGGAGACAGCAAGAAAGGAAAGGAGGAAAGGAATAGAGGAAAAGGCAGCAAAGAGGGATAGAGAAGATAGCAGGTGGGAGAAAGAGAGACTGATTGTGAAAATCCTGGAAAGGGCAAAGAGCTAGGAGATTCCTTTTGTTGGCTTAGAGAAAGAGACCAAAAACTTCCAATATACCTAGGGCTGATCCAGTGAAACACAGTTTCTTATTCATTCTGCTGGGCACAATGCGTTTAAAAAATAGCCCGATCTTAATGCACCCTTAGGCTTGCTGTTTCTAGAACTGATTTTTGAATGTCTGTGAATGCGCAGCACCAATGAAAACCTGGGTCCCAGGTGTCTTGAAGTGGACATAACAAAGTTAGAGGTACTCCATAGTTAATGGAGCCACTCAGATATGTTGGCCTTAAAACATAGCTCTCATTTCCAGAAAGCCACCTACATAAATATAGACAAATCCAAACCCAACAGAAAATATAAATATCATGTGACATGATTCACAAAAACAAAGCACAGATGTCAGCTTGTTAGTGACAATTTTCATTTAACTAGCTCTTGAGTTTCCATAGTTATGAGCACCATTACTAAGAAAATCAGAAATGGCATCATACCTTCCCTTCCCCCTTATTTACTGTATATTTTCAGTTCAGTTTAAGTGCAGTGCAGTAAATTTCCATATATGAAAGTGCAGGTATTTTTAGGTTGTGGATGGTAATTCCTGTCAAAAGGATTATGTTGAAGCTTTTGTTCAGTAGTACTTGCAGACCTAAAATATAGTCAGTATCCTTCTGCTTTGATGTAAATGCTGATTATCTGACTCTGTTCCAAATGCAGCATCCTTTAATGAAAGTGATAAAACCTTCCCTGGTAGGTAGTGCTGGTAGGTAGACTGGGCCATCTCTTTGTCAGAAATTCCCGTAGTTTTTGTTGAATTGGACACGCTGAACAAGCAGCTTGAAATTGTTCTCTTGTAACTGCAGTGAGAGTGCTTGTAATAAGCGCAACCACTACATCCTCATCCTCTGGTGGGCCATCTGGTGAAGGCAAAGGCAGGCGAGAAAGGCAATCAGCGACCACATTTTGGTTTCCAGGCTTATATTCCAGTTCATAATTGAAAGAGAGTAGTCTTGCAGACCATTGAGCAATACGGTATCCTGCTCTTCCCAGTCCTTTCGTGGTGAGCAACGTCGTCAAAGGGCTGTGGTCTCTGTGCAACTTGAACGTGCAGCCCTACAGGTAAGTTCTCCATTTTTCAGTAGCCCAGACACAAGCAAGTGCTTCTTTTTTGACTGTAGAATATTTTTTCTCAGCATTACTTAGTGTCCTTGAAGCAAATGCAACTGTCCTCTCTGTGTTGTCCTCATGCAGTTGTGTGAGAACAGCCCCAAGTCCATAATCAGAAGCATCAGTAGTTACAATTGTGGGCAATGCAGGAGTGAATAGTGCAAGTACTGGACTATGTACAATCAAGTCTTTCACCGTTTCGAAACTAGCTTGTACATCCATTGTCCACACTAAGGTTGAACTTCTCCATAGTAATTCCCGTAATGGTTCAATGACAGAAGCATAACTGGGAATGAATTTTGCATACCAGGAGGTAAGACCCAAGAGGGAATGTAAGGTTTGCAAATCTGTTGGAGGAGGATCATTTGAAATTGCCAGGATATGATCTGGATAAGGTTTTAGTCCAACCTGTGAAATTGTATGCCCCAGAAAGAAGAGTTCAGTTTGTCTAAATTTGCATTTGGACCTATTGAGCTGGAGGCCTGCTTTGCTGATGCAGTTTAGTACAGACTGCAGGTTATTGTCATGCTCCTCAGAAGTATTTCCAAACACGATAAAATCATCCAGATAGCACTGAACTCCATGTCGATTCTTCAGAATCAATGACATCATTTTTTGAAAGGCACTTGGGGCAGATGCGAGACCATATGGAACACGTTTAAAATGAAATAGTCCCTCATGTGTAATAAATGCTGTGAGATCTCTGCTATCTTCATGCAACATAACCTGGTGGTATGCGCTCTGCAAATCAAGAGTAGAAAACATCTTTGCTCCACGGAGTTCTGCAAATACTTCTTCTATGTGAGGAAGAGGATGGCTGTCAATCACAATAGCTTTATTTGGCTCCTTTAAGTCCACACAAAGGCGAATCCCTCCACCCTTCTTCTGCATCACTACTATAGGTGAAACCCATTCCAAGGAGTCGATCTCTTCAATAATGTCCTTTTGAACAAGTTTTCTAAGTTTCTCTGAAACAGCTTCCCTGACTGAAAATGGTAAGCGCTGTAACTTCTGTCATGCAGACATCACATTATTCCACATTTTAACTTTATGCAGAAACCCATAAGCACAGCCGAGTTTCTCCTTAACCTGGTGTTGGGTCCCAGCTGAAACTGGTGTGTGTACCGCAAGAGTGCTTTGCTGAGGAAGATCAATTCGTCCATTAATTACCCTGAGATTTAAAGCAGCCAATAAATCTCTGCCAATGATAGGAGTGCCTTTGTGGACAATGTAGAACTCTGCAGTTACACAGCAATCACCAAAAGTAACTATTACTGGCAGGCAGCCATGTATTGGAATATTCGAATAGCACACCAAGTGAAGTTTGGGTTCAGTAAGAGGCACATCTTTAAAGTAATGCAGATAGATGGAATCAGGTAGTATAGATACTGCTGAGCCAGTGTCCAACATTAGCTGAATAGAGTGTGGTTTGCCTGAGGGTATGGCGGAAACGTTTACAGTGCACTTTATCTGTTCTGGAATATGTGCAGTAGTGATTTTATCCACGCTCAGCCCAGTAACATCTGGTATTGTAACTGCATGCACCTGTTGATTGCACTGGCTACTGCGACATACTTTAGCAAAATGTCCAATCTTTTTGCAATGATTGCACTGAGCTACTTTTGCCGGACATCCTGTGTAGCTTGCAAGGTGTTGTGGGGATCCACAGCAAAAACTTGCTTTTACTGTATTTTGAATTTGCTGATTTGGTGGTTTTTCATTAGTTTTCCTCTTGCAATTGTGTGTCTGCAGTGGTAGTGAACTTTTCTGCAAAGGAGTCACAGCCTGGACTGTGCCTCCTGTATCCATACTCATTATTTTGGCTTCAGCTGTAGCTGACTCAATCTGAGTAGTAATGCTTATTGCTTTTTCTAATGTAAGTTGTGGTTCTAGAAGTAAGCGTTCTCTTACATGAAGCATGGTTGTTTTCTCAATGAACTGGTCTCTAATCATCTCATCTGCCATATTCCCAAAGTCACAAGTTACAATCAGACTCCTCAAGGAAGCAATATACTGCATTGTAGTTTCCCCTGGTTTCTGCTCACGCTGGCGAAATCTGTAGTGATTAGCTACTACATTCTCTTTTGGCACAAAATAATTCTTTAATGCAGTGACTGCAGTCTCATATTTATCATCTGCAAGGGGAAAAGTGTAAAATATATGCTGCCCTTCTGCTCCAAGGCAGTGGATTAGCAGAGCACGCTTTCTTACTTCAGAAATCTCTGTAGCACTGATTGTAAGCAGATAAGTCTCAAACATATGAATCCAAGTAGTAAAAGCAATTGGAGGCTCACCTGGGCTTTGCAGAAAGGGTGCAGGTGGGTTCAGAGGCAGAAGATCCATCCTCGTCACCAAAATGTTGCATCACCCAGGCAAGGTACTAACAAGCTTCAACAGGACTTTATTTTCAAAGTGGAAACCTCTTTACCGAGCTGCTGCTGCACCCTCTGTAGCTTTCTCCCAGCCTCTCAACTCCTCCCGCTCCTTCCAGGTTCCTGTCCTTTCAGACTCCCAACAGCCAGTACTCCCTATTCTAATAATTACAGGCAACATCTAAACACCACAGGTGGGGTGGGGGGAGGAGTGTCTTTACAGAAGTGAAAAGAAAAGTTTAAATACAAAGAAACCTAATATATTATTTGAATTCTCAAAATAGTTATATTTTATAACCTGTTAGGCCATGTCTTGCATTCTTGGACACTGAAAACTCCAACTAAAATAAACTGGAAGTTTAGGAGCATAAAGAACACTGGGCCAGGCACAACCTTAGGAAGTGTGAGCTACAATCCTGTTATACTATGAACCCAGGAGAAGTGTATGGGCTTAATGGTGATGCATGTCAGTTATGAGCCCTTCCCTAAAGTCCTCACAGGCAAACTTCCACTAATTTTTATTAAGTCTGGGACTTAAACAGACTCTCATATGAAAGATGGCATTAGCTGTGGCTCACCAAACTGTTAAACACTTTGCCAGCAGAGACAGACTGAAGATGGCTTCTGTCATTCAGTAATTTTGTTGGTGGATTTTTAAGTTGAGCTATTTATCTTTGCAAAGCTGCAGAAAATTCCTATTAAATAATAGCATCTGTGTGAGTTTTACCTGCAGAAGGACTGCAAGATTGTTAGTTGATTGTATTACTGCAAAGTAGCAGCTAACTTATCCTGATACAGGGACAAAATGGTGGGCTATGTAAGCCAAGTTTTCAAATGTAAATTCAACTTCTTACTTAAATTCATACATCTTTCTCTTACCAAAAATCTGATTTGTGTTCCAAAGAAACAAACCTATAACAAGAACTTTCTTTAAAAAATTGAAAAACATATGGAACCATATGATTAGAAGAAGAAATGTATTATTGCTTTCATAAATGTCTGGTATTATTCAATATTTTCATTAATGACTTAGATAATAGAGTGGAGGGTGCTTATAACATTTGTGGATGACACCAAGCTGGGAGGAGTTGTAAGCACTTTGGAGGACAGGAATAGAATTTAAAACAACCTTGACAAAATGGAAAATTGGTTTGAAATCACCAAGATGAAATTCAGTAAAGACCAGTGCAGAGTACCACAGTAGGAAAAATCAAATTCACAACTACAAAATGGGGAATAATTGGCTAGGCAGTAGTAGTGCTGAAAAGGATCTCGGGGTTGTAGTAGATCACAAATGGAACATGAGTCAACAGTGGGATACAGTTGCAGAAAAGACTAATATAATTTTGGGATGCATTAACAGGAGTGTCATATGTAAGACATGGCAGGTATCTGTCCTGCTCTATTCAGCACTAGTGAAGTCTCAGCTAGAGTACTGTGTCCAGTTCTGGGTGCCACACTTTAGGAAAGATGTGGATACATTGGAGAGAGTGCAGTGGAGAGCAACAAAAATAATAGAAGGTTTAGAAAACCTGACCAATGAGGAAAAGTTAAAAAAAACAGGCATGCTTAGTCTTCAGAAAAGACTGAGTGGGGGACCTGATAAGTATTCAAATATGTTAAGGGCTTTTATCAATTGTTCTCCATGTCCACTGAAGGTAGAACAAGAAGTATTGGGTTTAATATGCAGCAAGAGAACTTGAGGTTGGATATTAGGAAAAACTTTCTAACTATAAGAATAGTTAAGTTCTGGAATAGGCTTGCAAAGGAGGTTATGGAATCCCCATCATTGGAGGTCTTTAAAAACAGATTGAACAAACACCTGTCAGAGATGGCCTAGGTTTACTTGGTCCTGCTTCGGTGCGGGGCTGGCTTGATGACTTCTCAAAGTCCCTTTTAGCCCCACATTTCATTAAGAAAACCAGGACTTAAATTAGAATGAAACACCCTGCATTATTAGAAAATATAAAATAAAATAATCCAGAGTATCTTTCTGGCTAAAGTCCTTGTTGTCATCTTAAAGAAATTTTGGTCTAGGTTATTAATGCACTCTTTCACTAACTATTGGCAGCCCTGGGGAGACATTTGTTAATATTTTATTCCATGTAAACATCTGGATCTAATTTAGTCAAGGAATATTGTGAGAGCAAACTGGCATCTCTCCAGTCCACTGCAATAGGTGTCTGGTGCTTTGAGTGCTCTGTTTGCATTACTCTTTTGAGATAAATTCACTGTCAATTCAGTTAACTGAGTTTCGATAAATACCTCATCCCCACCCCGTAAATTAAGTATCTTAAGGAAAACAAGGAGAGGAAATTGATGTTCACCTGCATAATGCTACTACAGTGGAATTAAGGGGTTTATGGTGGATACATATAAAAATGCTCCAGGAAAATGTTGCCCAGATAGAGGACTGGATCCTGCTGTAATCCCAATCAATGAGAGTTTTCACTAAGGATTGACCCCTCCCCTTATTGTTTGCTATTTTGCCGTAAATATAATAGGTTGTTTTGCTAGCCATTTATTAAACTTTCAGTTGACTTTCCAGGTTTGTGTAGGTATTTTGGTCCTTTAGGTCCAAATCCTGCAAAGTGCTGAAGACAATGGAAGATGAGAATTCTCTGCACCTCTCAGGATTAGATTTTACAGAAAATATTCTTTTATATATAAACTACTTTTGAGTGAACTTTGATAATATTTACACACATCCGCTGCAAATGTTAATAACCCTGAAGGACACTGGTTAGTTAGTGGACAAATTCAAAGTTGTGGTTATTATAAGGTAGTTGTAATTTCAAAACAATATGCTCTGTTCGTGAAAAGAAAATTACATGGCCAGCTCATGTTCCTTCTGTGATTTATGGACAACTTGGGGAGTTGAATCCATGTGCAGTTAATAAAGACTTCTTTTGCATGGTGTAGGTGTAACACAACATATGTACACCAGTTTGTATTAACCTACTCTGGCTGTGGGTGTGGACATATGCTGCCATTAAATGTATGTGCTAATTCCATAGCTCTTTATATCCCAGAATTCCTTTATATCCCAGAAGCTAAAAATATCAGTTTTTCCATATGTAAAATTGAGACTGGTAAGTATGATTGTCTCAAATGCGTAATGAGGATTCATTTTGTAAAGCTCTCTGAATAAGTAAAGAGTTGTGTAATGATAAAATATTGTTACATTAAGCTCCCACTGCTCCCTGATGAAGTAGGTAGGTAGGTATTTTACAGATGGTTAAATTCAGATGTAGAACAGATTTGGGACAAAACCTGCCCACCCTTCTCCTGTTCCCCCATGTGAGTGCAAAGCCTGGTAAAAAAGATCAGTGTCTCTACCTAGGAACTCTGCTTTCTTTGTGTACCTTAAAGCACTGCTCCTCTTCAGCTCTCTCTAGGGGTATGTCTACACTACGGAATAAGGTCGAATTTATAGAAGTCGGTTTTTTAGAAATCGGTTTTATATATTCGAGTGTGTGTGTCCCCACAGAAGTGCATTAAGTGCATTAACTCGGCAGAGTGCTTCCACAGTACCGAGGCTAGAGTCGACTTCTGGAGCGTTGCACTGTGGGTAGCTATCCCACAGTTCCCGCAGTCTCCGCTGCCCATTGGAATTCTGGGTTGAGATCCCAATGCCTGATGGGGCTGAAACATTGTCGCGGGTGGTTCTGGGTACATATCGTCAGTCCCCCCCTTCCCTCCCTCCCTCCGTGAAAGCAAGGGCAGACAATTGTTTCGCGCCTTTTTTCCTGAGTTACCTGTGCGGACGCCATACCACCGCAAGCATGGAGCCCGGTCAGGTAACCGTCACCGTATGTCTCCTGGGTGCTGGCAGACGTGGCACGGCATTGCTACACAGTAGCAGCAACCCACTGCCTTGTGGCAGCAGACGGTACAATACGACTGGTAGCCGTCCTCGTCATGTCCGAGGTACTCCTGGTCGCCTGTGTGATCAGGAGCGCCTGGGCAGACATGGGCGCAGGGACTAAATTTTTAGTGACTTGACCAGGTCATTTTTTTTAGTCCGGCAGTCAGTCCTATTGAACCGTCTTATGGTGAGCAGGCAGGCAATATGTCCTTCTGCACCGTCTGCTGCCAGCCAAAGATGTAAAAGATAGATGGAGTGGATCAAAACAAGAAATAGACCAGATTTGTTTGTACTCATTTGCCTCCTCCCCTGTCTAGGGGAATCATTCCTCTAGGTCACACTGCAGTCACTCACAGAGAAGGTGCAGCGAGGTAGATCTAGCCATGTATCAATCAGAGGCCAGGCTAACCTCCTTGTTCCAATAAGAACAATAACTTAGGTGCACCATTTCTTATTGGAACCCTCCGTGAAGTCAACCCTGTAAGCCGTGTCCTCAGTCGCCCCTCCCTGCGTCAGAGCAACGGCAAACAATTGTGCATCTGAGTTGAGAGTGCTGTCCAGAGCAGTCACAATGGAGCACTCTGATTGGGCTAAAACATTGTTGCGGGTGGTTCTGGGTACATATTGTCCGGCCCCCGTTCCCTCCCTCCCTCCGTGAAGGCAAGGGCAGACAATTGTTTCGCGCCTTTTTTCCTGAGTTACCTGTGCGGACGCCATACCACCGCAAGCATGGAGCCCGCTCAGGTAACCGTCACCATATGTCTCCTGGGTGCTGGCAGACGCGGTACGGCATTGCTACACAGTAGCAGCAACCCATTGCCTTCTGGCAGCAGACGGTACAGTACGACTGGTAGCCGTCCTCGTCATGTCCGAGGTGTTCCTGGTCGCCTGTGTGAGGTCGATCAGGAGCGCCTGGGCAGACATGGGCGCAGGGACTAAATTTTTAGTGACTTGACCAGGTCATTTTTTTTAGTCCGGCAGTCAGTCCTATTGAACCGTCTTATGGTGAGCAGGCAGGCAATATGGATTGCTAGCAGTCCTATTGCACCGTCTTCTGCCGAGCAGCCATGAGATGTGGATGGCATGCAGTCCTTCTGCACCGTCTGCTGCTAGCCAAAGATGTAAAAGATAGATGGAGTGGATCAAAACAAGAAATAGACCAGATTTGTTTTGTACTCATTTGCCTTCTCCCCTGTCTAGGGGACTCATTCCTCTAGGTCACACTGCAGTCACGCACAGAGAAGGTGCAGCGAGGTAGATCTAGCCATGTATCAATCAGAGGCCAGGCTAACCTCCTTGTTCCAATAAGAACAATAACTTAGGTGCACCATTTCTTATTGGAACCCTCCGTGAACTCTACCCTTGTAAGCCGTGTCCTCAGTCGCCCCTCCCTGCGTCAGAGCAACGGCAAACAATCGTGCATCTGAGTTGAGAGTGCTGTCCAGAGCAGCCCAATGGAGCACTCTGATTGGGCTAAAACATTGTCGCGGGTGGTTCTGGGTACATATTGTCCGGCCCCCGTTCCCTCCCTCCCTCCGTGAAGGCAAGGGCAGACAATTGTTTCGCGCCTTTTTTCCTGAGTTACCTGTGCGGACGCCATACCACCGCAAGCATGGAGCCCGCTCAGGTAACCGTCACCGTATGTCTCCTGGGTGCTGGCAGACGCGGTACGGCATTGCTACACAGTAGCAGCAACCCATTGCCTTCTGGCAGCAGACGGTGCAGTATGACTGGTACCCGTCCTCGTCATGTCCGAGGTGCTCCTGGCCACGTCGGCTGGGAGCGCCTGGGCAGACATGGGCGCAGGGACTAAATTTTTGGTGACTTGACCAGGTCATTCTCTGTAGTCCTGCAGTCAGTCGTATTGAACCGTCTAATGGTGAGCAGGCAGGCAATACGGATTGCTAGCAGTCGTATTGTACCATCTTCTGCCGGGCAGGCAAGAGATGACGATGGCTAGCAATCGTATTGTACCATCTTCTGCCGGGCAGGCAAGAGATGACGATGGCTAGCAATCGTATTGTACCATCTTCTGCCGGGCAGGCAAGAGATGACGATGGCTAGCAATCGTACTGTGCCATCTTCTGCCAGGCAGGCAAGAGATGAGGATGGCTAGCAGTCGTACTGTGCCATCTTCTGCCGAGCAGCCATGAGATGTGGATGGCTTGCAGTCCTTCTGCACCGTCTGCTGCCAGCCAAAGATGTAAAAGATAGATGGAGTGGATCAAAACAAGAAATAGACCAGATTTGTTTTGTACTCATTTGCCTCCTGCCCTGTCTAGGGGACTCATTCCTCTAGGTCACACTGCAGTCACTCACAGAGAAGGTGCTGCGAGGTAGATCTAGCCATGTATCAATCAGAGGCCAGGCTAACCTCCTTGTTCCAATAAGAACAATAACTTAGGTGCACCATTTCTTATTGGAACCCTCCGTGAAGTCCTGCCTGAACTACTCCTTGATGTAAAGCCACCCCCTTTGTGGATTTTAGCCTCCTGAAGCCAACCCTGTAAGCCGTGTCGTCAGTCGCCCCTCCCTCCGTCAGAGCAACGGCAGACAATCATTCCGCGCCTTTTTTCTGTGCGGACGCCATACCAAGGCAAGCATGGAGTCCGCTCAGCTCACTTTGGCAATTAGGAGCACATTAAACACCACACGCATTATCCAGCAGTATATGCAGCACCAGAACCTGGCAAAGCGCTACCGGGCGAGGAGGCGACGTCAGCGCGGTCACGTGAGTGATCAGGACATGGACACAGATTTCTCTGAAAGCATGGGCCCTGCCAATGCATGCATAATGGTGCTAATGGGGCAGGTTCATGCTGTGGAACGCCGATTCTGGGCTCGGGAAACAAGCACAGACTGGTGGGACCGCATAGTGTTGCAGGTCTGGGACGATTCCCAGTGGCTGCGAAACTTTCGCATGCGTAAGGGCACTTTCATGGAACTTTGTGACTTGCTTTCCCCTGCCCTGAAGCGCATGAATACCAAGATGAGAGCAGCCCTCACAGTTGAGAAACGAGTGGCGATAGCCCTGTGGAAGCTTGCAACGCCAGACAGCTACCGGTCAGTTGGGAATCAATTTGGAGTGGGCAAATCTACTGTGGGGGCTGCTGTGATGCAAGTAGCCCACGCAATCAAAGATCTGCTGATATCAAGGGTAGTGACCTTGGGAAATGTGCAGGTCATAGTGGATGGCTTTGCTGCAATGGGATTCCCTAACTGTGGTGGGGCCATAGACGGAACCCATATCCCTATCTTGGCACCGGAGCACCAAGCCGGCGAGTACATAAACCGCAAGGGGTACTTTTCAATAGTGCTGCAAGCTCTGGTGGATCACAAGGGACGTTTCACCAACATCAACGTGGGATGGCCGGGAAAGGTACATGACGCTCGCATCTTCAGGAACTCTAGTCTGTTTCAAAAGCTGCAGGAAGGGACTTTATTCCCAGACCAGAAAATAACTGTTGGTGATGTTGAAATGCCTATATGTATCCTTGGGGACCCAGCCTACCCCTTAATGCCATGGCTCATGAAGCCGTACACAGGCAGCCTGGACAGCAGTCAGGAGCTGTTCAACTACAGGCTGAGCAAGTGCAGAATGGTGGTAGAATGTGCATTTGGACGTTTAAAGGCGCGCTGGCGCAGTTTACTGACTCGGTTAGACCTCAGCGAAACTAATATTCCCACTGTTATTACTGCTTGCTGTGTGCTCCACAATATCTGTGAGAGTAAGGGGGAGACGTTTATGGCGGGGTGGGAGGTTGAGGCAAATCGCCTGGCTGCTGGTTATGCGCAGCCAGACACCAGGGCGGTTAGAAGAGCACAGGAGGGTGCGGTACGCATCAGAGAGGCTTTGAAAACCAGTTTCATGACTGGCCAGGCTACGGTGTGAAAGTTCTGTTTGTTTCTCCTTGATGAAACCCCCCGCCCCTTGGTTCACTCTACTTCCTTGTAAGCTAACCACCCTCCCCTCCTCCCTTTGATCACCTCTTGCAGAGGCAATAAAGTCATTGTTGCTTCACATTCATGCATTCTTTATTCATTCATCACACAAATAGGGAGATGACTACCAAGGTAGCCCAGGAGGGGTGGTGGAGGAGGGAAGGAAAATGCCACACAGCACTTTAAAAGTTTACAACTTTAAAATTTATTGAATGACAGCCTTCTTTTTTTGGGGCAATCCTCTGTGGTGGAGTGGCTGGTTGGCCGGTGGCCCCCCCACCACGTTCTTGGGCGTCTGGGTGTGGAGGCTATGGAACTTGGGGAGGAGGGCGGTTGGTTACACAGGGGCTGTAGTGGCAGTCTGTGCTCCAGCTGCCTTTGCTGCAGCTCAACCATACACTGGAGCATACTGGTTTGGTCCTCCAGCAGCCTCAGCATTGAATCCTGCCTCCTCTCATCACGCTGTCGCCACATTCGAGCTTCAGCCCTCTCTTCAGCCCGCCACTTACTCTCTTCAGCCCGCCACTTACTCTCTTCAGCCCGCCACCTCTCCTCCTGGTCATTTTGTGCTTTCCTGCAGTCTGACATTATTTGCCTCCACGCATTCGTCTGTGCTCTGTCAGTGTGGGAGGACAGCATGAGCTCGGAGAACATTTCATCTCGAGTGCGTTTTTTTTTCTTTCTAATCTTCACTAGCCTCTGGGAAGGAGAAGATCCTGTGATCATTGAAACACATGCAGCTGGTGGAGAAAAGAAAAGGGACAGCGGTATTTAAAAAGACACATTTTATAAAACACTGGCTACACTCTTTCAGGGTAAACCTTGCTGTTAACATTACATACATAGCACATGTGCTTTCGTTACAAGGTCGCATTTTGCCTCCCCCCACCGCGTGGCTACCCCCTCAACCCTCCCCCCTCCCTGTGGCTAACAGCGGGGAACATTTCTGTTCAGCCGCAGGCAAACAGCCCAGCAGGAATGGGCTCCTCTGAGTGTCCCCTGAAGAAAAGCACCCTATTTCAACCAGGTGACCATGGATTATATCTCACTCTCCTGAGGATAACACATGAACGGATGTTGCTTGAACGCCAGCAAACATACACTGCAATGCTTTGTTGTACAATGATTCCCGAGTACGTGTTACTGGCCTGGAGTGGTATAGTGTCCTACCATGAAGGACGCAATAAGTCTGCCCTCCCCAGAAACCTTTTGCAAAGGCTTTGGGAGTATATCCAGGAGAGCCGCGAATGCCAGGGCAGAGTAATCCTTTCACATGCTTGCTTTTAAACCATGTATAGTATTTTAAAAGGTACACTCACCGGAGGTCCCTTCTCCGCCTGCTGGGTCCAGGAGGCAGCCTTGGGTGGGTTCAGGGGGTACTGGCTCCAGGTCCAGGGTGAGAAACAGTTCCTGGCTGTCGGGAAAACCGGTTTCTCCGCTTGCTTGCTGTGAGCTATCTACAACCTCCTCCTCATCATCATCTTCTTCGTCCCCAAAACCTGCTTCCGTATTGCCTCCATCTCCATTGAAGGAGTCAAACAACACGGCTGGGGTAGTGGTGGCTGAACCCCCTAAAATGGCATGCAGCTCATCATAGAAGCGGCATGTTTGGGGCTCTGACCCGGAGCGGCCGTTCGCCTCTCTGGTTTTCTGGTAGGCTTGCCTCAGCTCCTTCAGTTTCACGCGGCACTGCTTCGGGTCCCTGTTATGGCCTCTGTCCTTCATGCCCTGGGAGATCTTGACAAAGGTTTTGGCATTTCGAAAACTGGAACGGAGTTCTGATAGCACGGATTCCTCTCCCCATACAGCGATCAGATCCCGTACCTCCCGTTCGGTCCATGCTGGAGCTCTTTTGCGATTCTGAGACTCCATCATGGTCACCTCTGCTGATGAGCTCTGCATGGTCACCTGCAGCTTGCCACGCTGGCCAAACAGGAAATGAGATTCAAAAGTTCGCGGTCTTTTCCTGTCTACCTGGCCAGTGTATCTGAGTTGAGAGTGCTGTCCAGAGCGGTCAAAATGGAGCACTCTGGGATAGCTCCCGGAGGCCAATACCGTCGAATTGTGTCCACAGTACCCCAAATTCGACCCGGCAAGGCCGATTTAAGCGCTAATCCGCTTGTCAGGGGTGGAGTAAGGAAATCGATTTTAAGAGCCCTTTAAGTCGAAATAAAGGGCTTCATCGTGTGGACGGGTGCAGGTTTACATCGATTTAATGCTGCTAAATTCGACCTAAAGTCCTAGTGTAGACCAGGGCTAGGACAATATGAAGAAGTATAAAGAGAACAGGAACACCATGATGTAAAGGGCATATAAAGAACAGTATCTGCTACAATAGCAGCCAATGAATGAATAAATATCTCCCAGCTGCTCAATGGATTGGAAACAAGATTGTAGGAAGATTCTGTCCTCCACAACCTCCACATTTACTTGGACTTTCATAAGGGACCTCCAATGAGAAAGTGGGACTGTTGTAAATATGTAGCACAGTAACATTCTCTGGGGGAAGCTTAGAATCCATAAAGAGAAGTCAAGCAGTGGTGCCATAGGGACCTGGAAGAGGATCAAAGATCATTGTGTCCTTCTGGACCAGTGACAGAGTGGGCCAACAGCATTCTGCTATAGATAAGGCTGGATCACAGCTGAGTCCCCCAGTGGCTTTTTCTCTATAGCTCTTTTCCTTTCTCAAAACGTATTTTCTATCTTTTCATTTAAACCCTTGCTATGTGTTCATGTAAAAAATACTTTCATTTCTGAACAGATATGTCTGAATGTTTTGAATTTTTTAAATAAAAATTGGAGCAATATACACTTGTGAATGTGGAAAAAACTCTACACGTGATCCTGGAGCAATTCTGAATGCAGAACACCCCTTGAAGTTAAAGGGAATTCCTTGGAGCTACTGCTGAATCAGGCCAACTACTGGCATATTTGTTCCGATGCATCACTTTACTTGCACATTAAAAAATAGTTAGCATGTACGGAGAAACTGTATAAACATTTAGTAACTGGCAACAGAGACAATTATAAAAACACCCAGAATCCAGAGTAAACATTAGTCTAAAGGGCTCTGCATTAGCTGATACCTTTTTTAAATGTTTTAGAAAATTTCAAACGACAATTTGGATGTTAAGAACATGAATACAGGATTAACTCATGCAGCACCAAGTATGTGAGCATCAGTAACCATTGGCCTTGTGACGGCTGCTCTTTAGGGTTTTATTTATGCAAATAAGCAAGCTAGATTTTTGGAGCATAAAAATAATCACTTGTTGAATGTCCCTGTGCAAGTTTTGTTGATTTGATAGAAAACAAATCCATCAAAGGCCAATGGAAAGGTTGTTTTTGGCCAACTGCCTAGTTTGTAGTGGGCAAAAGTCCATGTGGTACCAGTAACCAAGCCCCAGTAGAGGCATGTGGGTATATGCGTGGACTGACTTTAAACCAAAATAAATTGCTTGTTTGAAACATACCTAAGCCTTTTTTGGCATCTAAATCACAGAGATTATGCCCATATACAACATTTAAAAATTAATAGGGTTCTCACACCTCTGAAGTTAACAAAATAAAGAAAAAAGGAACAGATTCTGCCCTATACACTGTACAACCCCATTGAATTTAAGTGATCAGATCTCAGAAGTGTTATCCATTATTTTTCAAATTATCTCAAAACATAGCGGAGTAAGTTTTAAAATGGGGGTGGGGGATGTTAAAACATGAGATCCTAGTTGACATTAATAGGAGTCTTGCCATCAAATTCCTGTATACTTCTTTGAAAGTTTACTCTTGTATCAGTTCTCACTTCTTCAGTTAGTTGTAAAAGAAAGTGATTCATACTTCAGCATGTGTAGTTGAAAACTATACATCGTTTCTGTGGTATTGGCTTTGGGCTATGTTTTCATTTTAATTGTTTTAATTAATTAATTTAATTGAGTCACTTTGTAGTACACTTCAGAGAGATATTAATAATATTGTGACTCTACTGAAATAATTCTAGAGGAAACATTTCCTTATTTTAAAGTGAAAAGAAGTTTTGTATACAGATTCTAATTCTTTCTGAAATGTCACTGAATTCCAGGCATTCTTTCCAAGGCATCCTAAAGTATTTTACATGAAATAGCTTATGTTTTAAGAACTTTCCTTTTGTACTGTAATAATGTAATGTAAGAGGTCTCCTCTGGAGGCTTGGTTGCTGGAATGGGTGAAGTCCGAAGTACAAGGACATGGTCCAGTGACACCTTGCTTGCAAAAACAAAGGGGACAGACAGCAAATTAGCAACTGATAGACCGGACTGCTTACCACTGCTACATGGAATAATCTAAGTGGGTGACTAACAGAGACTGCCTCTAGGGATACTGAAAGCTGTTCAGAAGAACTTGAGGATGGAATTATTTCTGGGAGGAAACTGGCAGGCCTATCTTAAAGCTGTTGGACCATATTCTGCTGTCAAGTTTCACCAGTGTGCACAGTAAACACCACTGAAAGTGATGGAATTACTCAAGATTTACTCTGATATGAATGAAAGCAGAATGTAGTCCATTGATGTACATCAAATCTCCTCTGTGAGTGAACTGGGAGAGTCCAGGCCGATGTATCACTTCTCCAGTTTCTCTAGAGAGGCTCAAGGCTCATCTAACCTGGGGATTCACCCTGGTTCAGGCCATTGGAGTAACTGCACCAGTCCAAGCCCCTAGTATGGGCAGGGTAAACTGCTATCAAGAGCAATTTGCACTAGTATAGCTTACCCTGGTTTAAGGCAGAGGTCAGCTACACCAGTGCAAATCATGGTTTACCATGGTGCTGTCTGTCTAAACAAGAACTTTGCAGCAGTGCTTCTACACCTGTGGCTGGCCACTGATGGTGGAAAACCTGATTTAGAATAATCAGACACTCATATGCAGGTGATAAAAAGGAACTTTGCTCCTCCTAGATGGATTCAGGAGCTAGCTGGGCTCATTCTCACTTCTGCTAGCTACTTGCACCACTCTCATTCCCAGCCTT
This sequence comes from Natator depressus, assembly GCF_965152275.1. Classification (NCBI taxonomy): domain Eukaryota; kingdom Metazoa; phylum Chordata; order Testudines; family Cheloniidae; genus Natator; species Natator depressus. The sequence continues at coordinate 18,264,258 of NC_134245.1, forward strand.
TATGAGACTTCCTGATTCCAACAGTCCATCTCTCTCTGTGAATAAAAGAGCCAAACAGCCCCACCAGGAGATCCCTGAACACCCTACAGTTTCCAGTTGTGCATAATTTGTCCTTTACTTTCCCAATATCTGTTTTGGCAATGGATTAAGTGGGATCAGAGGTTTGGTGCTGAGGACATGTTATATATATAAATGTAAGAGTGTACAGGGGGCCCAATTTTCATCCATAGGCTCTTTTAACCGGACATCCAAATTCTACACTGGGATGTTTGGGGTCTTAGATCCCCATTTCACATGTAAGCGTCCATATTAGGAACTGGTGTGTGAAAACACAGCACAGAGCTGAATGCACATTTTTTGTATCAAAGGCTTGAATTCCTTGGATCAAATATAATTTGCCTTTTCCTTGAAGCCACGGGGCATTTGTGGGTGCTGTAGCCATCAACTTGAGGTGCTTTGGGGCATTCTACCAGTGTAGGACAGACACAGGTGGAATGCTATAGGGAGCACTGTTATAGTGTTCCCTTCACCACTTTGGAAAGGAGCAGCATGAGCTCCAACCCAGCAGGCCATGCCTCATGCACTGCCAAGCATGCTACCCCATTCCACAGACTAGCACTCAAGGCAGAGTCAGGTGTCTCTTTTACTTATCTTCTGTGCGCGCACACTAGAAGGGGAAAGAAGTACCTTGCACCATCTCCCCCCCTTGATGCACAAGAACAGCAGACTGTTGCCCTTTATCTTCATTAATATTTTCAAAGTGTTACAATAACATCAATGCTGTTGCTTAGATAAATGTGAATGTGATTTAAAAAATAAATAAAAACTTGCTCATAAAAATCAGATACAGCATCATTTTAAAATCCTGACAAGATCTCTCTACCTGACAGTTTAAATTTAGAACCTTGTGTTGTCATAAAAAAAATACGATTGCTTTTCATCTGTCTTCCCTCAGGCTTGTAGGAGTCAATCTCAGTGTAGCAGACTCTGCCATTGCTATTTCCCTTTTAAATCTGGGACAGCAAAGCTCTGGCACTTTTTCAGAGTCCTGGTGTCCTTGATCATATTTCTTCCTACAGCAAATAACGGTAAGGTTTGCACAGCAAGCGTCCTAGTTTTTAGCTCCCAATTCCATTAGAGAAGTTTAAAAAAAGTTTTGGCAGCTTCCTGTATACATAGGTATTAAATCATACATTGTGTGTTTGTAAGGCACCTGTGCAAGACTGAGGAGATAAAATGTAAATAGTCCTAAAATTCACCACATAGTACCATTTATAAAATCTCAGTGGAGCATGCCCCCTTCTCCCTCAAACTTCCACAGCTAATGGATCATATGCTAGACAGGTATGTCTAGGAACAGTGGAAACCTTTTCTGAGTTGTTTAAAGATCTAAAATGGAATAGAAACGATAAAGGATTTTACCCTGGGAACATATTTTCAACATTTTTGCCCAATGTTAAAGCATTTAGGGCCACATTGTCAAGTGTTCAGCACCTAGAGTTGGAGCCAGATTTTCAAAAGAGCTCAGCATCAGATATGCACCCGATGTGCTGATCTCTTTTGAAATTCTGGCAATTACTGAGGTGCATTAATGGGTGCTGAGGACTTCTGAAAACTCTGGCTTTTGAAGAAGAATGAAGCAGCATCTTCAGTACCTGCGGAGTAAAGTTCTCACTTTACGAAATATTCTCTTCATCTGCTACCCTCTTACAAACTTGGGAGTGACACTGAATTATGCTGGTCTGTAACCAGGAAGCTGAAAAACAAATATGTTGTGGGGTGGCTGTTGGGATTGTGGTTTGTTTGTTTTGTTATTGTAGTTGAATTGTGTTGACTTTGCCCTCATCAGCAAACGATTCACTAACAGCTGTTTTGAAATTAATGTGCCAAAGTTACATTTTTGTAAATAACTTTTTTTTTTAAATACCCCTTGTGTCTCTTACACATTGTGCTAACATGCTGTCTGCTCACAGGACCATGTCAAATCTGAACAGCAGCTTTGTTGGAACTGATCTCAATATGCACATCTAACGCTGACAGACTTGGGTCGTCAGCGGGCAGGATCAAACCAGGGCCCTTCACAGCTTAGTGCATGAGCCTCTATAGCATAAGCTAAGAGCCAACTTCCTGTTAGCTACGGCTGTAGAGCAGACTCATTTTCTCTCTCTTTTTAAGTGGTCTCAGTGCCACTAATGGGACAGAACACCACAACCAGAAAGTGTGTGGGTTACACACACAAGGCACTTTTTAATATATAATCCAGCATAGTCAGACCTAGAGTGGGACTAAAGAACCGAAAGAATCACGATGGTGCCTTTTCTGGATTTCATATACATCAAAATCTGCCCTCAAATAGGCACCACCACCCCCATTTTAAATGACTATCACAACTTTTGTTTTGCTTTCTTTATCAGGCAAACAGTTTCTGATGGTCTATTGTGTGGTTGTTTAAGAAAGATTTCACATTATTTGTAATTCAGCGCTACCATATATGTTTAATTTATGGGCCTGATTTTCAGCAACTAGAAAGGTGCACACAAAAATACATGTCTACTTTGCACATGCATACTGGATTTAGTAAGTGCTATAGAGGCTTATGCACTAAGCTCCGAAGGACCCTGGTTTGATCCTGCCCGCTGACGACCCAGGTCTGTCAGTGTTAGATGTGCATATTGAGATCAGTTCCAACAAAGCTGCTGTTCAGATTTGACATTGTCCTGTGAGCAGATAGCATGTTAGCACAATGTGTAAGAGACACAAGGGGTATTTTAAAAAAAAAGTTATTTACAAAAGTGTAACTTTGGCACATTAATTTCAAAACAGCTGTTAGTGAATCGTTTGCTGATGAGGGCAAAGTCAACACAATTCAACTACAATAACAAAACAAACAAACCACAATCCCAACAGCCACCCCACAACATATTTGTTTTTCAGCTTCCTGGTTACAGACCAGCATAATTCAGTGTCACTCCCAAGTTTGTAAGAGGGTAGCAGATGAAGAGAATATTTCGTAAAGTGAGAACTTTACTCCTCCAGTCATGTGTATTGAGGATTTGCATGTGCACATCCAGTAGGGCATGCACAAAGTAGGTGTGCTTATATTCACAAATGAATGCCCACCTACTTACTGAAAGTGAAGCCAAGAATTTCAGAATATATGTTATATTCGGACAGTGTTGTTATTCAAGATTGCTATAAGCACTTCCATTAAAAAATTCCTTTTTGATACTCTATATCATTCTTATTTAAACTAAACTTGCATTACAAGATCTTTTTTTTACACATTTTAAACACATTTCAAGAATTAAATTTTCTTTGCGGTTAATAATGCACTGTAAAAGCTCTATTTAGGGAATGGGTCTCCCTTCTCTAGGAATAATTTATGGAGCATCAGCGGAGGGCATGCAGAGAAGGACACTTGTTGCACCACTTACTCCTATGTTCTTGTGGCCAAGGTGTAGGCTCAAACATCACCCAGAATTTGTCTCATGTGGCTTATTGGTACTGCACTGCTCCAGAAAACAGCTAAAAGGATAGTTTTAAGAGATGCTGTTGAGATATGCCAAGAAGTTGGAGTACTTTCAAAACTGTCAAACAGGGAGTGTCTGCTCTCTCACACAGCACACTTCAAAAGATTAATTAAATCCCTAGTCTACGTCCCTATGAACCTAGGTAAACTCATGAGCTACTAAAGCAAAAGGAACAGGAGAACTTGTGGCACCTTAGCGACTAACAAATGTATTTGAGCATGAGCTTTCGTGGGCTCCAGCCTACTTCATTGGACACATGCAGTGGAAAATACAGTAGGACGATTTTATATACAGAGAGAACATGAAACAATGGGTGTTACCATACACACTGTAATGAGAGTGATCAGGTAAGGTGAGCTATTACCAGCAGGAGAGAAAAAAAACCTTTTATAGTGATAATCAAGGTGGGCCATTTCCAGCAGTTCCATAATTGCTCACCTTAACAGGTCACTCTCGTTATAGTGTGTATGGTAACACACTATATTCATGTTCTCTGTGTATATAAAATCGTCCTACTATATTTTCCACTGCATGCATCCGATGAAGTGGGCTGTAGCCCAGGAAAGCTTATATTCAAATAAATTTGTTAGTTGCTAAGGTGCCACAAGTACTCCTGTTCTTTTTGCAGATACAGACTAACACGGCTGCTACTCTGAAACCTGTCATAAAGCAAAAGGAAATCTGAGCAATAAAACAAGGAGAGAGAGGAGGAGGGATATTCATATGGATCCTGTTGCTAAGGAAACTTCAGTGCTGCCTTTGTGTCTACATGTTCAGACAGCCTCATTTTGATGCTGTGTAAGAGAACATGAGTTGTGGCAGTGAGGTGAAGATTTACTTTAATAAAAAATTAAATTTAAAATACCAATATTTTATAGGTATATGTTTACTTGTATTATTTGTGCTTAGAAATACTTATGTCTTGCTTTTGTCCCTTTTCTTGGAGATGGTTCTATAATGCAATATTTGTTACCATTTTCAGTTGAATCCTCCCCCTCCCCAACACTTCAATGATTTGCTTGTATAGGGACCTGATCCTGCTTGGGGACATTCAGTACAGTAAGTGCATCCTCTGGAGCTGACTGCTACTGTAATTCTTCACAGTTACACTAGGTCATCTGCTGCATCAGAGGCTATTCCACATGGTGCACTGGGCTGTGCGGGTTCACTACCAATTCTCTACAGACCTACTGCATCCTGCAGGGCAGGACAAGGGGGCATATTAGGAGTGAAGATGTTCAAGCAGAGATGCTCATGCTGGACTCTAAACAAGGTATGATGCAGCCATTTAGAGGGTTATCACATTGCAACTGAATTCACGTGACATGTTGTAAGACAGGAAGGAATGATCAATCTTTTGTATTACGTTAAGCCAAATATACAGTTTTAGATTCATTAAGAAGGAACAAACATTCTGTATTTGGCTCATGCTGATGAGAGTTAATGGGAGGCTCAGGAAAGTCAGAAAAGTCTCTCCATCCTGCCCTGACAGAGAAACAGGGACTCTGGTTTCTCCCGTCTCCTCAGGGGATCATCCTTCCTGGTCCACTTCCCAAATGACCTTCCCCCAAGCTGTGTGGAACCATCTACAGCCCTGTTTTCTAGCTAACTGCTCCCTAACCACTCATATCAGGTGCTGCTAGATTCAAGGGTGCTATACTTGATTTCCTGGAGCGCCTATAGTGACAATATGTATCAACAATATGTCAGGGGTGATGTTGAAGTAAATGTGCTTCTGTTGCACTCATAAGGGAAAGTAATGGTTAGATTTACCTGTGCCTCATCCCTTTTTAAGGATTGAAGGTCTGTTGAGGGGATACCTCTGATTGGAGCAGAGTTTTATGTTCTCTGAAAGAATGGAGCAGCAATAGGACTTGTGCAAGCTGTTTTGGTTTGGTTTTTTAAATACTAAATTTAATAAAACTCCAGTTTTAAAACTGGCCCTGGGCTGGGAGTATTACACTTCTAAAGTCACTCCTAGTAGTAGTTCTACATCTCAGATCTTGGTCATTCTCTCACAGATCTGGGGAATCCTAGAACTGGTTGAACCAAGTCTGCTGTTGCCACAAGGGAAGGGGGTGGTCCATCTGACTCTTGGGCCCAAATGTTTTTACAGCTAGTGTGGAAGTAGGGGACTCCAGAGTACCAGTACTGGCATGGTCCCTCAACCCCCCTATGGATTTATTAACAGTTAGCAAATTGCATAGGAGGAGACTAGACTGGGGACTAGTGACAGGTGCAGAACACACCACATGCAGTAGGACTGAACATCTCCTGCCAGCAAAGCCTTCAGACCATCTAAGTGTTTGGCTTTTTTTTTTTCTTTTGGCCCATAGTGGGGAACAGGCTGGGGTATCTTGAGATGTCTTGTATCTTGTAAAGTGAAAATAGAATTTCTGGGACTGGGACTTCTGGCCTTCGGGGATATGAGTCTCTCATCAAGTCTCAGTACCAGCTGGTTCATATTAACAAAAAATCTCAGCCACAAACACAAGCTATATATATTTACAGTTTTTCTTGAACTTGACCTCAGTGGAGTAATATTTCTGTCATTTTCACGATATTTCTTTGTGTTTGCACCAGCAGAGACCCCATTCAAAAGTTAAAAATGTACAGAGAGGAAATAGCCTACACGCTGACCCCCAGGCTCGTGGGTTTGTCTAGTGTCTTGCTAAAACCAGTCACCAGCTTCACCATTACTGATGTCAGGACCAAGTGTGAGATAATTATAGCCTCTCCAGCTGACTACTGGACCTCTTAATATGCCCAAAGTGACTAAGGCTCCAGGTAAGAAATTTTGCAGAACTCCAGCCTGCTATAGCTGATACTTTCCAAATTGAAGGACTGATGGTTTCTTCCCCTTTAAACTGTCTTCTAGTTTAAGCCCCTGTTTCACTGTGTCTAGCGCTCTCACTGCTACTGCAGGCCTCTATGGAATCAGTGACTCCTGCAAGATTTTTTTTTTAAACTGGAAAAAGGAAAGAACATGCACACACAAATTAGGTGGGGAGATTATTTTTAATAGGCCAAATCTTGCCCTCATGCACACCCGTGTAATTCCACTAATTTCAATGGGCTTGCAAGGATAGCACAGAGAAAGTTGACCTTTAGCATTTATATAATGATTTTGTAAACTGCTTTATAAATGAAAGGCCAAATCCTGAGGTCCTTATCCAAGTAGTTTTAGGTATTTCATGGGCAGGTGAAAGCAGAAACAGAAACAAAGAGCACCCATTATTTGGGAGTCCTGCAAATAAAAGTGTCTGTAGTATTAGCAGTGAGAATACAGGGAATAGAATTCCATTCTTCAGTGGAAGGACATCCACATGGTGTGCTAATGGACCTAGAGGATATAGAAATTTATTTCGAAACTATGTCCAAAGTGCATGCATATACGTTAAAAACACAGGTGCTCGTGCTCTGTCTCTCGTGCTCTGTCTCTCTCTCGCACACACACACATACACACACAGCCAAGGATTCACATAAAAAATGATAGAGATGTTATGCTAAAATTGATGTAAGATTACATAGCATTTGTTGGGACACATATTAATGACCTAGCATGAAGTCACACTTATGCTGACATTTATCAAAACATCTAGGGCTTTGAAATGTAAGTTGTGAGAGCGTCAAAATACAATCAATTTATAATTAGTGTTTATAATCTGAACGGTAACAAAATTGCAAGGTAGAATTGGAGTAGCTTTCTCTGCTGCTGCCTGTGATTTGCCTATTCTGGACTAGAATTTAGTGCCACGTACCAACCATGGTGCAATGTGGAGCCACAGTGCCCAGGAAGGAGCAGTGTCAGTACAATCTCTCCCTGTGCTACTCCACAATGTCAGTCCAGCTCCGTGGGGCAGTAGGGAAGAATGTAGCTGTGGCCCCACCTACTTTCAGCCACCTTGCTTCCTGAAGGCAACAGGAGAGAGCACAATGATTTCTATTGTTGCTGCCTTTATTCAGCATGCAAGGAGGGGTGGAAATTTCTTGCATCAACCCTAGGTTTGCTTGGCATTGCAAAGCACCGTTGCTAGGTCACTGTGCCAGCTCTTCAATTTTATTTTTAAAATTAAGAATATTCTTCATATTTAAGTTTGTCCAGCAAAGCAAGAGCAAGAGAAGCAGCCTCTACCATTTCAGTTCTACCTTCAGATTAGGATCATCCCACAGAACTACAGTCTCTTGGGGATGGGGTGGAGGGAATAAATCCGTATAGCTCTAGAGTGAACATTCTACCTTATAGAATTTTTCACAGCAGCAAAGACTTTCTCATGAAATAAATGATAGCCTATTCTGCCCCTCCTAAAATTGGGGCTCACCTGCAAAATCCTTTTACCAAAGCTAGGACAGAGTCACAACCTGGGTACCAGTAATGACTTAATTCCTGCTGCACACATCCAGATGTACCTCTTAGTGGTCCTAGCTATTTCATCAAAAATTATCTCTGTTTCCCTTTTGTTCAGTGGGGCTTCTCAGTAATGACTAGGATAGGAGAAACAAAAAGAGACAGATTATACAGTAACTGTGGGACTTAATTTAGAGCCACTGATGGCTTTGAGATATTATTCCCTTTGTTATCCCTGAGTTATACCCTAGAGAATTGAAGGTATGCACACAGTTAATAAACTCAATTACAGGTAGGAATCTCTTTCCAGTTGGGAGATTTGGAGACTTGAGCAATTAGTCTGCTCTTTAGGCTCAAATAGCTTAAGGCAGCATCCATAACCCAGACTTGTTATAACTTTCTCGGGAAAATACAAAATAATTAAAACAGTTTTTAATATGAGCTTTGGTAACAATATAATAAACAGAACCTTACACTGAGACTAAAAGGTGCCTGGAGAGATGCCTGAAAAATTGCATTTGTATGGATGGGCATAAAAAGAGTTAACTTCCAGTTCAGCGACAGGCAGATGGACAGACATGCACACACACAAAAACAACTGCAGGCAAACATATAAAATATAATCTAGGCCATGATTCCAAACCCATTAAAACCAACAGAAGCTTTTCCATAGACCCCAGTCAGCTTTGTATCAGGTCCTTCAAATGTATGTGTTCTGTGAACAAAGGAACTATGCCAGGAGTCAGAATCCTTCTCACAAACTGAGAATAAGGTGAAGAGTACCCACACAGCAGCTAATGCAACATCAGAGGCTCAGTAGCATCCACAGTCCCTACATGCTGCTCTGTGTGGGTCAGACCAGTGGATCTACTTGGGAAGGCATCTGCTTACTGGGCCCTGTCCTGTCCCTCGGTGCTCCTCCTGTGAGTCTGCAGTGGAGATGGCATAGAGTTGTGTTCCACAGCACAGATGAGGTGTGAATGCCTTCTACTTTACCTCTCCATGCCCTGCCACTCCCATAATTCCTCTATATCAGTAGCCCCTGATGAGATAGAGGCATTAGCCCTCCTTCCCTGCATGTATAAACATCTGCAAGAAGACTGTAATACATACAATATACAATAATGCATACAACATACTCAGGATTGCTTCTTCAGTAGTTAGGCACCAACTTACGCTTTCACTAGAGTGAAGAAACTTATCACAAAAAGAAAAGGAGTACTTGTGGCACCTTAGAGACTAACAAATTTATTTGACAGGTTTCAGAGTAACAGCGTGTTAGTCTGTATTCGCAAAAAGAAAAGGAGTACTTGTGGCACCTTAGAGACTAACCAAGCTTATGCTTATGCTCAAATAAATTTGTTAGTCTCTAAGGTGCCACAAGTACTCCTTTTCTTTCTGCGAATACAGACTAACACGGCTGCTACTCTGAAACCAGACTTATCACAACTGCTTCACAAGGTGAAGTTATTGCCATATACAACAGAAGGAGACAGCTGGACTTCTCCAAACCAGAGAGATATCTCCTGGCTAAAGTTAATCTCTCCTAATGAGGATCCTGTATACACCAAGCATGAAAATCACTCACAACAACCAACAGAGGATATAGGGAAGGGCTTCAACATCTGCTGCTCCATGCCTCGGGGCATGGAGAAAGTAAAAGGAAATGGTAGAGCCCTGAGGAGACAGAAACCGCATTTCACTGAAAAATGGAGGGGGTGAAGACAGCAAGTCACCTCTGGTAAGTAATGTTATATGCCTGATGTGGGGACCTTAATCATTGCGTGAAAAATGAAGTGTACACATGTGTTTAAGCTTGGGCTGATGCCTGAGGATTCTCTTATTTAAAAAACACATACCCTGTGGATGTGAAATGCTTTCTAAAACCAAACTAAGGGTCAGTGAGATGCATTCAGCACTGTAAATCACTGCCTTCTCAATGAATACAGCCACGTGAGCCAGTGTAAGTGTCAGATTTGTGGCATGTAGGCATAATTATAATGTTGTTTACCCAAGTAATGCTTTCGGCTGTAAAACTGGGTTTCACACACATTAGGCCCAAGCCTGTAAAGTGAGCCAATGATCAAAAAAGTGTGCAAATATGAACAAGTTCCCTTGAACAGTCAGGCTTACAAAAGGAGTCTAAGTCCCAGGTGTCCTTTAGTTTCTTGTAACCCAGAGAGCTAGCCAGCTGCCAGCTACAGTAAGTTACTTGAGGGAGATGAACAGACACAGTCTGCTGTTTCTCCCCTATCAAGTTTCGGTCATCTGCAGCTAGATTATGTGAACCCTCTGTCCACTGCCCTGTTTGTGGGAAATTTCACCACATTTCCCCCTCTACGTTCTCTTGCAAAGACCTGCCTCAGATGTGACATGAGGGGAGAGAAGTCTAGCAGAAGTAGAGTTTTGGGGGTCTCATGCAGGTGTACAAGGCTGTTCAGTAGGACGACCCCATGAATTACAATCACGATGAGCCAGATTTTCCCTAGTCCTTCTGCAGATGCACAAGAAGAAGAGGGCACAAGTAGACCACATTCTTCTTTGTACCTGACACAAGGACAAGGGAAAACTTGCAGTGCCTGCACTTGGGATTACAGGGACTACTCCATCCAAGCACTCCCAGCGGACACAAATTCCCCTGTAGGAGTCAGGCAGGAAGGCACCCTTCTCCCACAGCAGCCCTCAGCGCATGCTGCATCATCTAGAGAGGAAGCAGTGAGAGTACACACCTTGAGAAGGCGTCAGGCAGGGGATTCAGCTGGCCTGACAGGATCCCCACCTTTGGTAGTCAGGGAGGCAGTGTTAAAGGTGGATTCCAGCCACTCCCAGAAAATCATCTGGCCTTCACCTGTAAACTGGGGTATCCATGGCCCCCCCACATGTAGTATGTCATAGTCATTGGAACAGAGCAGGCTGCCAGGACAAGGACAATATTGTGAGGGGTTGGCTGAGAGTTTCTCAAAGATGTCCCTAACCTTCCAGCTACCTGTACCTCAGACACTGACCTCAGAGGTCCCTGCCTAACCTCCCCAAATCCTGTTCCTGACACCAGCTGTCAGGTGGGAGATTCCCTGAGTTGAGGAAGGGGTCCCAAGTCCCAGCCACATGTCTCTTCACAAACACCAACCCTCTCTCCTAGGGGTCAGAGTTAACCCTGTAACAAGTACCACATTTAGAACATTTAACCTAACCCAGGCAAAGTCAGGTGTAAACTCAGGAGAGGATTCCTAGAAGGGGTTACACAGAGTTCCTTGCCCCGGTACAGCATACAGCCTCCCCCCACACACACACCTTGATTAGCTAGGCACATAGACTCTCCACCCCACATCAGTTCAACCCCCCCTGGGTCAGTCTAACCTGTTCCTGTATTCTGACACTGGTATGCTCTGTGAGCTCAGAATGGTGGGTCCAGCTGTGTGGGCTCTGCTGTCCTGTCAGCTCCAAACTGTGCATCTGCGGGGGGTCCCCTTTGCTATCACCAGTGCAGCAGTGAGTTCTCCTTTCAACAGCTCCCAGATCAGATTCAGCACCCTTACATTTTGGTGTCTCTCTGCCCCAGTGTGGCATCTGTGATCTGGTCCTGCTGTAGCAGTTCAGGCCCTTTGTTCCCCTCCAAACTTCCTGCACTTACAGGCTAGTCCCTCTGTCCCATCGCCCTCCTCCTCCCCATCTGCTCATTGACTGCTCAACTGGCTGTAGCCAGTTCTGTGTCCTTGTTCTGGAGTGGCACCTCCCCCATCAGCCAATCAAGTTTTGTTGTTGGCGGGGGGGGGGGCGGGAGAGTTCTACCCACTCCCACAGAGCGATTGTGCCTCCAAGACAATCCTTCCCATGCTACCTCTAGAACTGTGAAGTTCTGCATCACCTATTAGTCAGGACTGTGACTAAATGCCACAGCTATCCCCAAGTAATGAAGCAGGGCTCCAATACCACAGTGATGAGCAAAGTATAAGCTCCTAGATAAATAGAAGTGAACACTTCCAAATTTTGCCTAACTCAATGAACTTTACTAAGTTACAAGCACAATGTAACATGTTTTCTACATGGTTTGTGCCACGTATAATATCATGGTCAGTATGTAGGAAACACTAACTGTCACATCTCAAAGTTTTGAGTGACTTATTCCCTTTAAGGTTTTAGGATCTGGAGCAGAAGCAGGCAAGCAGTCTATATTGTTGCTCAGACAGCTCCTCATCATGGCTTCCTGTTTTCTATACTGGTATCAGCCAATCAGTGGGCTATGGGGGGTTGCCACTCAGGCTCTGTAGTGCGGTACTTCCTGCCAAGCCTAGCTTTGCAGGGTCCTCCCAGGAATGCCTTGCCTAAGGTTCTAGTGGTGATGATGTGGTGGTGTCAGGGACCCTGAAGAACCCCCTGTGGTTGCAGGTTTTAGCTCTGCAGGTTCTTATGTTCCCACTTGGTATCAACTATGGGGATTACTCTCTTACTCTACTGTGCTTCATTGCCATGAAGCAGTCATGATGATAGGAATGATATTGCAGGGCTTGTCGTAAACAGTTAAGTCATGGGAAAAATTAGAAGGGGCCACAGCTGAAAGCAGGTTCCTCAATGGATCTGCCAACCAGAGAGATGAAGGAAGGTTTGCAATTCTGAAAAATGAATTAGGCTAAAACCTGCAGTTGGGTACTGCGTGAGTGCCCTTCAGGAGAAAGCTTTTCAGATGGTAGTCACTGCAAGAGGAGGCAAGAGCTTCAGCTCCAGTGGGGGAAGGAAAAGTATCCTCCAAAAGCCAGCTGCAGCAGATATGAAAGGTATAGTTAGAAGGTTCCATCCCAACCTACCTCCAGGAATATGTCGTAAGTTGGTTTTCTCTATACAGACAAGTTACTCCAGCCCTAGGGAGCTAGGAATTCCAGAAGCTATATGGTCCTTGAAGAGGGAGCGCTAGTTCCAATATTAAGAAGTGTTGGGGAGCTTATTCGCATGTCCTCTCTTCCCCTGTCCAAAACAGGTTTGTGTCATGCAGCTGGGAGCTTTTGGTGTGATTTTTCCACTTTGGTCTTCTGTGGCTGGCCAGTCATGGTTTGGTCAGCCTGCCATGGAATCAACATCCAAGGGTGTCCAGAGCTAGTACAGCCCAGAAGGCCAAGGGTGTTTACAGAAGGGTCAATTTGCAGATATACTGGTGGCTACTGTTTAAACAAATTAAAATGATTGTGTCTCCTAGGAAGATAAAGGACCAAATTCATCCGTGGTATAAATCCACCAAAGTTAATGGATGAATTTGTCCCCCAAACTATAATTATTTTAAAAAGTTAATCTAGTCTGTACATATAACCAGGGTGCCACTGTGGCAGCAGCTTCCTCTGCTGCTACCCCAGAGCACGTGGAGAGGCTAAACACAAGAGTAGCTCTGCGGCTGCAGGAAATGTTCAGATATTAGAGTTTGTTTCTTCTTTAAAAAAGAAAGGAAAAACTAGGAAATTTCATTAAAAAAGCTGCCTGAAGAGAGTATTGACCTTGCTTGTGTAAACACTAAAAAGTAAAGAATAGCAAGGTTGGGGTTGTGCATGCAACCTTAACTCTGCCCCATGTTTGTAAACATTGTACAATCTTAAGTTACATAACTGCATATGATTTCACAAATAATGCAGTATAGTATACTTTTTTCCTTGGAAGACCTGGTGTAAGATGGGCAGCAATGGATATTGTATGGCATGGCTTGAAGCACCTCCCTGTGGTATGCCTGTGGAATCCAATCTGCTTATCACTGCTGGGCCAGCCAGGGCAGGATTTAGTCCCTACATTATTAAAATGGATGTTTATTTTACTCTGCAGATGTTCAAATAATGTGCCTGCTTTAGCTCATTTAGAGAGAAATTCACTTTTAATCAGTATCACAGCTAACTCAGACAGAGCTTACAAAGGATTTCTGTTTAATGTCTGGGTGAATTTTGTTGCCATGTCACCCAGAAAATACTTTGGAAGATGATATCTTTACACAGCTGACAAGCTATAAATTCTCCCATGCAGCCCTATAACTGTATCATCTTCCTACAAGTTAATCATAACCCCCCCCCCAGATTTATTTCACATATAAAAGCTTAAGAGATTTTTGTATTTAATTGTGTGTTGACTTTATATATATATATATATATATATATATATAATTAACCTTTTATGAATGAAGTCTAATGGTTCAGTTAAAAAAAAAAAGACAATCCTATACTTTCCATGGAGAACGTTGAACACAGAAGTGTTCTGTTCACACACCCGAGAAAAGCTAATAAAGCATTACAGGAATCTAAAGAAGCAGTTTTAATAATTGTATTGTAAAAATTGTAGTGACACCACTGGCAAAGCTCAATATTACCATACCAAATGGAATGGCTAACAATTTCATCACATTACCTTCTTTGAATCATCCTGCTGCAAATCAGACCATGTTTCAAGATGCATCTCATGAGACCTAGGATAACCTTATTACAGTGACCTCACTGAATAAAAGAAAGCTTGTGATTCAAAGGTTTCCTGTACAAGCACGATCAGTCTAGGCAGGGGGGGTCAGAAGAAAACACTAGGTAGTACAGTTGTAAGTGATGTTACTGTTGCTTGAAAAAGACTAGCAATATAAAATAGGCATTCATAGCAAAGAACATTATAATGCCTCAGGCTCCCTTAGTACTCAGGTGGAACACAGAACATTGTCTTTTATAATTTTCCCACTGCTCTGGTAAATCAGCAGTCTCAGGGAGAATACACAATCAGACTTCTTTGTACCAGACAGGTTCTTCAAGGAGACTCATTTTCCAATTTGAGAGCTCAAGTTACTGTCTCTTAAGGTCCAATCCTGCAGTCTTTACTCAGGCAAAACTCCATTAAAATCAGGGTGGAGCATTCTGTGGTCGAGCCCTTAGTTTCAAAGTACTTCAGGATCACCTGATGAAAGGTTCTATATATGTGCAATTATTGGTGACAACGTATCTTTGAGATACAGAAGGAGAGAGCTATAGAGGTCTATAAATGCATTTCAAAGGGCAAGACTGTGAACAAAAAATCTACCCCTTTTCGCCAGGGTGGACTTTGCCATCAGAATACAGGGTTCAGAGAATACTTAACTTACTGCCAGAAGAAATAAGAAAGATCACTAACCCAGCTGCATTCATGCAAAGCCCACTCCTTCACCCAAAAACTTTCCCATGCTAATACCATCATTTTCACTGATTCATTAAGAAAACAAACCATCAAAGCTTCTAAGCAGTGGTGTAGAGGTAAAAAAGTGGGTAAACTAACCTTAATTAAACTCCATATTCCCCAAATGAGAAGTGAGTAAATTCTATTTACCCATGTTTACCCTTGACTACACTACTGCCTCGAGAGCCAGCTGCAGCATTTTGTTGTGGTACTTCACGGAAGGAAGAGAGAGAGCATTGTCATCTCTTAACTCACAAGAGGCACTCTCTTAATATTGTTATACTGGAAGGTCTTAAATGGCCCCCATCAATCACAGACCTGGATGAAATTTATTGGGCACAAGCACCTCTTATTCAGGCTAAATGAAGGAGCAGTTAAATGCCCCTTGGTGTAATGAGAGCTGCTGAAACAATAGGAACCACCATCTAAAGAACTGGCCAGCATGGCAGGGCATGAGGAGAAGCGAGGCCACGTGGGCCATGGGGTTTCCCTGAAGACTGATTGCACACACAGGGGCTGGGACATTGATTTGGTTGCAGCTGTGTGTACTAGATATGGGCTGCATTTAAACTATTCAGAAAGCTTTAGTTAGTACAGAACTCAGCAGTCCAACTTCCTTACCTGTGTCAGTTACAGATCATATATCACACCTGTTCTCCAAAGGCTGCACCAGCTTTCTATTTGTTTCTGGGCAGGAATTCAAGGTGTTGAGCTTAATTTAAAAATCCTTACATGGCTTGGATCATGGAGTGGCTACAACCTGAGAAACCTCTTTATCCCCATGCTCTGTCATAATAGAAAAAGCCCCCTACAGAATCTCTGCTAATACACCTAGATCGTCAAAGGTAGTTAGGCATCTAACGCCCATTGATTTCAATAGGAGTTAGGCACCTAAATACCTTTAATGATCTGGACCATAGTTCCTAGATTTGAGTATCTGGGTACTGGAGTTGGGGCATTCATAACAAAGGGAACCTGACTGTTTCAGGCTTCTCTCATAGGTCTACCAGCCCTATGTGATCTTCAGAGCATGGTACGAGGTTCATCCTATTCAGTCTAGGCTTCTGCCTGAATGTGTGTTTGGGGGCGGAGGGGAAGGGGCTGTAGGAGGATTACGGAATTATTTGGGAGAGGAGTCAGTTTTAGTGTGATAATGTTAATAAGTTGTTCTAAGATAGTATACCTATCCTCCACAATTTCACCCCATGTTTTGTATCTTCACTGACTTCTGACCATCATTTTTCTTGACCAAATCATTTGCATGGCAAAAGGTGGGATTCAAACTGCATTTGTATATGTACATGTATATTTGTGATTTTGTCATTTTCTAAATTATCATCTGTCATCATCGTGCAATGGAGTAACACACAGTGCCTGAAGGGTATGCTAGAAATTCAACAGCTATATGACCCGTACTGCATTGCTGACCACTCAGATTTATGTCTTTTTGGCTTGCTGCCTAATTCCTATAATATGCACATAATGTGCAACTGTTGGATTCACTCTTTGATGGGGTCATGGTCTACCTTGGGAAAAGCTGCACAAACAGGACCTGATACTCCTCTGATTTACATCAGGGTTACAGTGCTGTAACTCCATTGATTGCAGCTGTGTTTACACCCCTGATGTAAAGGAGTAACACACAAAAGCAAGAGAAGAATGATGCCTAGAATGCTTATGGGCGATCCTCACCTGTTATAAACAATTTGAAATTGCCAGGAGGTCTTCATGAATTTCCAAAAGTAGTAAAATCTGCCGCTGCTAATAAGTGTCAAGATCTCAATGTCTTATTTATCTCCCCTGCTTATTCTAACATATGTTGTTCTGGTACACAGTGATCATAGGAATTGCCATAAGATCACACTAGATTTCCCATGAAAAGAGCAGCAAACGAAGACCCCGATTAAGCAAAACACTTAAGCATGTAAGTAGCCCCATTGACTTCAATATGAGTTAAACATGTCTTTCAGTGCTTTTCCCCAATAGTGTAGCTACATGTTTGTGTTTTGCAGAACTGGAATGAGACTGCTAAACCCAGGGTTGTGAGTTCAATCCTTGAGGGGGCCATTTAGGGATCTGGGACAAAAATTGGGAATTGGTCCTGCTTTGAGCAGGGGGTTGGACTAGATGACCTCCTGAGGTCCCTTCCAACCCTGATATTCTATGATTCTATGATTCTACTTAACTGCTTAAAGGAAAGCATGTGCTTAAGTGCTTTGCTTAATCAAGGCTTAACTGAGCCTAAATACCAATGGTCAGTAATGCAATGTGGTGAACAGAGCTGTGGGGTTCCTTGTAATAACTCCATTCTACTGAGTAGAGGAAAATAGTGTTATCATAAGGTTTGGTAATACCATAAGATTCTCACAGCCATCTGTAAAATGGTAACATGCAGCAATTTCACAAGAAGAGGACAAATTTGAGGCAACATGTAGTGGCTGTTGACAAAGCAGTTGCACAGGAGAAAGTTCCCACAGAAGAAGTGTCACTGTCATTATTTTTCCCAGAATATTCATCAGCCAAATATTGCCAGACTCTTGTATTACAGGAAGGGGCAGACTAACTTGTCAGAGGTGTTTGCTGTCATAAAAATTGGTAAAAAGATCTATGTGCATTAACTGTTTAAAGAGCCTATTGATTTTCTTAAAAACATGCTATCTCTAATCCAGCTGTAATAGCTTTAGCCTTTAAAAAAATAAACTAAACCGAAATACTTCTAAACTCAAACTTTGATCCCCTGCTTGGCTGCATGCTATTTCTAAACTGTCGGACTAACCATTGGCAGATTTAATGACTGTTTTAAACTTGGGCCTAATTTCAAAAGATCACAATAAATCCACAGAATGACTAAACCAAAAGAACTTTTGAGAGGATAAATTGTACAGTATTACATTCTTCCTATTATTTTAAATTTATTTTACCAGAATGTTTGCAGTACCAGGTCCCCACCTAATTAGCAGTATACAGTTTAAATGCTAAGTGACTTTCAGTTTCTTATTTACTTTATTTTCACAGCATGATACAATAAAAATTAACCTCTCAGCACATGAATTTGTTAATATTTACCTCAAACAACATAAATGATCACACATTATACCTGGATGTCTTCTGCACTGTTGGAATGTGTACAAAGGAAGTCTAACATAATTACTGTTTGAATCTGTTTTTTAAAGGTACTATGAAAATAATGGCTATATACTTGTACAGTGAAATGTAATGCTACTTTGTACTAAATGTTATTTTCCAATACAATGTTATGATCGCATCTTTAAATAATCCTCTAAAAGATTTCCTTGGATTTCATTTCAAAACTAGTCTGACATTCATTTTTGGTTCTTTTATGAGATAGCATGGTGGAGTCTTTGTTATGTTCACACTACAGAACATATACAGTCACTCATCTAAAGATTTCTTCCTCCACCCATGTCTTTTTCTTTTTTTCAAGAGAAACTTTAAATTAATCATTGTAGAGAACATTGAAACAAAAAATGCAGTAAAAGCCTTGGCATCAGTCCTACTAAATACTGTTAATATCAGTTGAATTAAAAACAAGGGGCCAGATCCTCAGCAGCGTAAACTAAGCTAACTCCATTTAAGTCAATGGAGTTATGCTGATTTACACCAACTGAGGATCTGGCCAGAGAGATCCTGGGACAGATTCTGACCTCAGTTACACCAGTGTAATTAGAATAACTCTACTGGAGTTAATCTAGATTTACGTAGGTGTAAATCACATAAGAATCTGGCCTGCTGTCTCCTAAATAAGAAAAGAAAGTTGTTCACTGGCAATAGATACAAAAGTTACTCCTGAAGCATGTGATATGTCTGACAAGGGTGGGAGGTGGGGAGGGGGAAATGAGTGGACTGCCAACTGTATCTCCCTCCATAATTTCTTCTGCCAAAAGATAGAGCCCAATCCATCAGCAGCCCGCCAAGGCAACTGCTGTTGCTGGAGACAGATGCAGGCTGTTAGAGCCTTTCCTGGTATTCTGCTGTTGCCAGAGAGAAACATAGTACCTGCAGGGATCTCAGATTGTGTGTTACTGGTAGAGTGTGCTACTTTCAGCCTCTCCCTTGTTTCAGTGTAGAAGGGAGTCAGTCTCCCTCACTTGATCCTGCTACATTAGAACTTTGTGGCATGAGTCATTTCATTCATTACTAGTGCATTGTCTTAAGTTTTTCAACTGATTTACTACTTTGTTATTCTATTTATTAGGAATGTATATTATGGTATATGCCTAAAGGTCCTAGTTGGGATGTTAGCGGCATTGTGCTGGGCACTGTACAAATATAGAAGATACAATTCCTACCATGGAAAGGTTTACAATCTAAAGGATGCATTTCCCCCCTATCTTTATACTACATCTATAAATCCAACAAGGAGGCACACTGCTAATATTAGTATTCATGGAAGTTGTGTGCCCTAAGGAGACTACACACATAAGATTCCAGAACAGATTTGTGCAAGAATTCAGAACTATAACCATCATCTCTACAGATGTAATTTTGAGTGATGTTACCATGTTCCACTCCCAGGGCATCCCTTAAGGTTAGGGATGGGATCTTTCCATGCACCCATATCAGATCTATGACATCCAGGCATTCCACCACATGAGTCATAAGAGTCTGAGCCCTCCAACTGAGCCCCAGATACTCCAGTCCTTCTGGGATTATCAACAGACACAAATGAACTGTCTCCCCAGCATGGTAGGACTCTCATTCTTCAGAGGGCTTCTAGTAAGTTGTGGCCCCAACTAGGCTCACAGTTCATATAGAATAGTAGTCTTACAATAGTGGTTCAACACTAGGGCCAGCCAGCCTGCTCACCCACCCACATTTCCAGCAGGGGCTAAAATACAGCAGTCACCCCAGAAGCACTTGCTTCAGTCTGCCCTTCTCTACACACTGAGGAGTAAAAATCTCCTCTGGTCAATGCAACTATATTATGTTATCCCCTTTTAAGCTTTTCCCTCCAAGTCTGACATCTCTTACAGGTGTAGGGAGGCCGGGCTGATTGCATCCACATTAGCTCAGTAACTCCATATTGCCCAGTGTGGGGTTTGTAACCCCATCACACTGACTTTAGAATATTATATTATAAAATCTTCATTGGGTTAAAATAAGGGCTGAGCCTTGCTATAGTGCAAGGAAATACATTTTATTGGCTATTGAGTGCTAATGCTTAAATAAAGAAATTTAATAACAGGAATTTACTAGGGCTACTTCAGCCACATAATAGCAGACACCCATTTGCTTCCCTCCCTTGCTAAAAAAAAGCAAGACAATAGTTGCCTGTAGGGCATGACACACTTAAGCATTTCCACTGAGCTCCATGAACTCACAGTGAGTCAGATACCAGCATAAGGTTGAAAATGAACAGGATTGTTAGAAACCTTACCACATCCAAATTTTTTTCTAACAGTGTCAAAGTCACATAAAAAAAACCCCATGAGAACAACCTAATCCTGAAATTTCTACATAGTAAGACAGCTAGAACTCAAGATTCAAGGGCCAAGCATCAAAGAGGGAATGAACAGGGACTATGAGATGGTTGAGAAAAGGTGTACACTAATTACACATTGCTCCCAAAGAGCTAATCCAATATTGCATCTTGGGCCCTGATTCTGCAAACACATATGTACGTACTTAACTTCACAAACATAAGTAATTCCATTGACTTCAATGGGCCTATGCACATGCGTAACATTTACGCACGTGCATAAGTATTTGCAGGATCGAGGCATTAGAAGTAATTTCTTAGGAAACCCTGAAGAATGGTTCCTATGAGGTCCTAAAAATGCATATTACAAAATATACTTATATGTTTCTGATAAAAGGAATTATTGCCAAAGTAATCAGCAGTTATTAAAAGATCAGTGTGAACTTAATTTTTTTTAATTGATGAATTAGGAAAAACCAAACAAACCAGTTTTCTGACAGAACACTTTTTCAATAGTGTCTGATTTTTTTTAGTCAGTAAATAATATTTTGTGTGGCTCCCTTTTTGTTGTTTTGAACGGTGCTTTGGGCAGACCCATAGCAACACTAAACATTCTTGTATTTCCCTTTTCTCTTTGTACAATGCCTGTCTTCTGCCTATTCTCTCTCTGTTTCAGCTATGTTGTTGCTGTTACTGGTAAACATCCTCTTGCAGAGCTTGAGGAAGGGCACAAATCATAAACCAAACAGTTAAAATAATTATACACAAAGTACTGTCGAGTGCACAAAGTTAAAAATAAAACAGAAGAGAATTTTAAAATAATCACCAATCTCTTTTATTTATAGTAAATTTAGGGATTACTTATGACAATTGTAAGTATGAAACGTTCACATGAGAATGTGATTTTTCAAGTTGTGTCCTTTTAAATGATGATCGAAGACTTGCCACTGCAGATTTCCTCATCCAGCTACACTATAACTAGAAAGCAAATGCTTCCTGTGTGGCTGGTTGCTAGTTAGGCTCTGATCCTGCAAACATTTACACACATGCTTAACTTCATTTACCGTGAGTAATCCCACTGAAGTCAACTGGCACATCAGGATTATCAATCCCAAATAATCCAAAATGATGACTCAGACTGCAGAAATCACAAGATTGGCTTAAAAATCACGAGACATTTAAAATAATAAATGTGTGTGTGGGGGGGTATTTGTCTTTGTGCTTTTGAAACTTTACGATTCACATTTTCAAGCTTTTCTCTGTAACCTCTTTTTAAAATGAAAACTGAGATTCTCAAGTAATCATCTGTGTCAGAAAAGCACCTTAGATAAATGCCAAGATGAGTTGGCAACACTGCACATGTCTAAGTCTTTGCAGATTTGGGGTCTTAAAGCTTACATTTTTTCAGGAAATCTGTAAAAATGTGTAGAAAGTAGGTTTAGTCCAACAGCCCTTATATGGAGATCTTTAGCCTATCCCTAAATTCCTTTCTTGTGATATTTTATATTGTTTGCTCAGAATATCATGCTACTATGTAAATTAAACTACCACATCTAAGAAGTAACGATCAATGTTTACATGTGAAAAAGTAAGATGGCTCTTTTATTAACACATTTTTCACATTTAAACATATTATGATACTGTCAGCTTCTTTGCTTTCCAAGTTCCTAAATAACACAGATAGAAAATGCACTGAGGAGTGTGAATGAAACAAAGTAGTCTTACTAGCAATGAGAAACCAGTAACAAATTTACAATATTACTGTACCCCAAAACCCTAAGAACACTCTTGCATGTTTGCACTCACAGTTGCTATTGTCTTTCTTTCCATGATATTGTGAGACGTGAATTGCAAAAACCATATGTGGTTTAACCAATGGGTAATTTTCTAACAATATTTGCTATTTATGGGGAGGATGATCATTGGCTAAATCAAAACAAAAATAAAATGAAACAGATTGGGGCTTCTATTTATGGTAAATAATGTATCACTTTGCAGAAATAGCTTAAATATTCCATAGAGTCTAGTATTTTTTCTTGCAAAATGTTTAAAAACAACATATTCAGAATTACAGTAGATGTAATTAAGGCCAAGTAATTTAGTGTTATCACCCTCTTATTGCCTGTTTTGCATTGCATTCTTTGTCCATATTTTATAGAGTTGCTTTGTCCAACTCTATAAAATATGCTTCCAAAATTCAATATTTAAATTGTTTTATTCCATAGAAAAGATACTACAGCACCTCCAGTATACCCATCATGCCACTGACAGAATGGCTCTTTCTTCAATTGATGTATTGTATTACCTTCCACAATTCCACTTACTCATATCCTTCTCAAAGAAAGCATACATAAATTGTGTGTCATTCTGAACTTGATCTTTTAGGTGCTGAGTATTCTGGTCCCAATATAGCAAAGCACTTAGGATGGGATTTTCAGAAGTGCCTAAGGGAGTTAGGCACTCAATTCCTTTAGAGTCTTTTGAAAATCACACTCTTAAGCAAGTAATTAACTGTAAGCATGTGAGCAGTCCCATTAGCTTCAATGGTACTACTCATAAATTTAAAATTGAGCATGTGCCCATGTGCTTTGCTTGGTTGGGACTAGAGTGTGCAGAATCTGGCAGTATCAAACCTTGTATGAATGTTGAGAAAGGATAATGGACTTCTGCCCTACCAGCTGGATTTAGCTACAAAATCTGAGCATCGATCTCTCCACCCACTGGCTACCATACTTGTCAGCCTCAAACAGTGAGAAATCTCAAGGCAGACCTGCCAAGTTTTATTCACTGTTGAGAAAAGATTAATTCATTTGTGCTTAATTTATGCCAGTTTTGAAAGTATTTGACTCTTGTAATGAAGGTCTTACAGTGTGTTTCATTGAGACTTTCAAAATATCACTCCTCATTTTTTAAAATCACATGCATTTAAATTTTTACAGTGTGAATGAGCCTTGTTGAGTGTTTTAGCAATAACTAAATAAAAATTAATTGGAATGTTTTTGTTTTTTTAGCTAATTAAATACAAAATAATAATATCTGTAAGGAAGGGAATGTTGTCTAAAGATTAGAGAAAAAATGAGGGTCTATTCTCAGCATGACATTCTGCATGACCTTAGATAAATTAATTTGCTTCTCTGTGCCTTACTTTCCATTTGTAAAATGGAAATAATAAAATGTATCTAGTCTTAGGTTTACTGAACTGATTAATTATCATAAGGTGTTTTAAGGTGTTTGGAGATACTTAAACTAAAAGAACTATAAATACAAAACATCATATTTTTGGACAAGACTAAAAAACTATGATCTATGAAACTAGGTATAAGGTGTGTAATTTTCTTCATAACACAATAACTTTAACTCTGACCCAAAATAAATATTATTTTTATCAGTAAACATAATCTCTAAATATAAAAACAGAAACCCTTATGAAAATTATA
Source organism: Natator depressus (assembly GCF_965152275.1). Taxonomy (NCBI): domain Eukaryota; kingdom Metazoa; phylum Chordata; order Testudines; family Cheloniidae; genus Natator; species Natator depressus. Next base: position 18,288,169 of record NC_134245.1, read on the forward strand.
TTTACCCACGAATGATACATATATAGATCACCTTAAACTGCAAGTCCACATACATATTTAATATTAACAAAAATGGATTGTACTATACACTTTTCCTACTAAACAATATATATAAAATTACTCTCATGAAACAGCAATTACTAAAAAAATTACTAAAAATTCTTACTCACAGTCACAAAACATATTAACTGATATTCCCTTAAAAGTAAATATTTAGATAACATAATGCAAAAAAATAAAAGTAGTATAAAAAAATCAACAATCCATAGGTAAGGGATAAGGTTGCTGTGAAACAACGATGATTTTTCCTTCTTTCTTTAAAGGGGATCCTAATCAGCATTATAACAAGAGTATGATGTCAAACCTGGGCCCTGATCTTGCAAACATTATGCATATGCTTAAGCAATGGAACTATGGAAATTAGCATTAACTAGCATTAGCATTAATTAGCATTAACTATGGAAATGCTACCTCCTCCCAATAATAAGCCACATAGACCTCTGGAGCTGGGACTAGAATTCTGGTCCTTGATCTCCAGAAATACCAGCTTCTACCATTGGAACTAAAGGAAGATCTCTTTTAGTTATCACCTATAGAAGGCTCCTTACAATCTTTCTAAACTTCAGCCAGCCAATAGAGCACAATGTGTTTATACATACAGTGACTGACTCTACTCCAGGTCCAAATCAATGAAAAAAAAATCCCCAAAATCTTCGGACATCATGTTGATGCACAACTTGGCCCACAACTATCCACAACAAAAATAATAATTTTGCTTTATCGCAACCTATTTTCTTCAAGTATAGCTGATGTACATTTTCAAGGAGATTTAACTATATAGAAAACGTGGTTGGACAATAACAAGTCATTTTTGAGCTAGAGACAAAAAATGGTTCAGACAAAAGTCATATTTTCAGATCAGAGTAACTCAAAAAGTCTCATGAATTTCCTACAAACATTGCAGAAATACTCTCACCGTAGTCTTTAGATTAAATATGGTAATTTTTAGGCCAGAAGAATTTTCCATGCCAAAGTTATGAGGGTACTAAAATAGGCCTTATAATGGAAGCTGTTGCAACCTTAACTATGGATGGGTATCCAGTGTACCACACTGTTTACATGGAAATATTTCATGACCACCATATAAATACAAGATTTGGAGAGAGAATGGTGTGTGCAAAGCATTCATACTTCAGAGAAGTTTATTTTTCTATTATACATCTTTAAGCAGCCTTGTTTACACAAGGCAGGACTCAAAAATTGTGATATTGAAACTGATTGCAAAATCCTGCATCACTAAAAGCTACCTTCAACTTAACCCCAAATGTGAATGTATAAAGGTGAGGTTTAGCAGATCTGACATAATAGCCGCATACAAAAATAAGTGCTTTCTGGCCACTGAAAGGAACAAGTAGGCTATTGAAAACCATCTGGCTAACAAATTAAAATAGACAACAGAAAACTGTCCAGTCATTAAGTGGTAAGTCAAGAAACATCATTACAAATATACATATACAAACTGTATTAAAATAAAAAATATACATGGTTCTCCTCTTCCAAACTTCTGAAAGACTTCAGCCAACATGGAGAATTGGGTCCTGATCCGCCAAGGGGCTTAAACACATGTGACTTTAAGCATGTGAATAGTTACACTGACTTCATTAGGTTTACTCAGATGGTGAAAATTGTTATGCATGTGCTTAAGTGCTTTGCTCGACTGGGGCCTAAAGTGGATTATGTAAACTTGTAGTCACTAATGAGAAAGCTGGCATAAGATGAGAAACTGTGGCATTTTTTCCATAATCATGTGGGCCCTGATCCTGCCAGTGCTCATGCACATTTTTGACTTTGCTCATGTGAGTAGTTGTTTGAAGTCAAGAGAATTCTTATGTGAATTAAATTAAGCTTGTGCATACATGCAAAATTAGGCCCATAGAAAGGTACTGTTGAAGGGCCTGCTGCAGATGAAATCAGTAGCAATTTTACCATTGACTTAAATTAGAGAAAGACTAGACACTAAGACCCCTGTCCTGCAAGCATTTAAATACAAGCATAACTTTAGAAATATGATTAGTTCCATTGAGCCAAAAGGGACTACTCAGATGTGTAAAGTTACTCACACGCTTGTTTGCAGGATTGGGGCCTAAGGCAGCAAAATGGAGAAGAAAGGTGTGACTATGTTTAGATGCAGGTGGAGGTAATGCTAATACATGTACTATAAATTGTTTGGCTTGAGCTACTTTTTCTCTTCCTTTTTTTCTATTTTGTCATCAAGTTAAAAATCACATTTCTGTCTGAAAATGTATCTACTATTGTTACAAGTAACACCAGAGATTACTATAAATGAAAAAGCAGGAGAAAAAAATAATTCATGTATTAGACAGCACTCTGTTTAAAGACCATTTCACTGTTTCAGTGAATGAGTCAAGGGTCCTATGGAAAAATAGTATGTGATCATGTAATTACAGACTGTATCATGTTGCATATGCACAGAGCTGGCTGCATTAAGGTTGCATGGGCAATTTTAATTCTTGCATGTCCTAACTTTCAAGTGCTTGACTTTACAACCAAAATAATGTTCTTTTAACACAAATTGTTGGATGTAGTTCTATAAGAGTTGAAGATTTTTTTTTAAAGGAGTCACACATTCAGTAATGGACAGGTATTTCTTAAGTAGGGCCCTTTGTATTCCACAATGCCATGGATGCACTATCCCCATGACAACTTCCGTATGCAGTTATATGCAATTATAAAAATTTTTTTTTGCATATTTAAAACTACAATGTGGGAACACCAAAAAATTGGTTTAGATTATATGCTACTCTTTACTTACAGTTACATTTGTGTAGTTAAATTGGTTTAGAAACTGATGTAGTTAAGTCAGTGCAACTCTTGGTGTTATACTCTTAAATCATTTTGAGCATGGCTTATATTGGTTTAACTTAAATCCATACAAGTGGATTGCATTGATTTAACTATATCGATTTCAAAACTGATTTAAATAAAACAGTACAACCTTTTTTGTGCATAAGATAAGGCATTAATGTAGGGCCTATGTCCTTTCCCTTTGTAAAGTCCTTAATTCTGTGGTCCCAGATTCATGCAGACCCCCACGTAAAGATTTGCTTGTGCAGATCTATTGCAGGATGAAGACCCTTGGCACAGGGATCTCTTAATGGATTTTCGACATCACACTTCGGAGTGCTATCATATAATTAGCAATTTAGAGCAACTAATATGTTTACAACTCATGAATGTTATGATAAATTTTTGCCTTAATAGAATTGAAAACCAAGGGTAAGCGTATCCAGTAAATGAAGGTGTAATTATAATGTGGGTAGGCATATCTGTGCTAGCTTTAATCTAGCTAGTACAGGTAATAATAGAAGTGAAGATGCGGTGGGACAAGCTTCAGCTCAGGCTAGCTGCAGCAGTACAAGCCTGCCAGGGATATGTTCAGGGTATGTATGTAGCCTGCACGACGATCACAGCTTCCTTTGCTGTGTAGACGTACCTGATCACAGAAAACAAGTAAATAATTAAAGTGAGACAATAAAAGGTGCAGAACAAGTGCAGAGTCTGCAATGGGGGCAGGGCTAGTGACCTGAAGTCACGCGGGACTCTCTGTGCACACCAGCCACAGACGGCTCAGCACTTTTTGAGGCAAACTAATAATGGGTCACCTGGATGTGATAAGAACCCAACGACTGGGGACAGAGAACAGCCATTGTGTCAAGACACCGAGGGGCAGAAACTACTTTTCAGCCCCGCGTGGGATCTGACATGATCCTGAGAGAGCTGGGCAGATGCAGAAGAGGTGACAAGGCTCCACGGCCTAACAGGGGATAAAAAACAACACAGGTGCGGCAGGAGGGACCCCTGGGAACTGGAGGGACCTGCTGTGGTCCCAGGTGCGCACTCGGCAGAGCTCTGGGTGACCCCTGTTTTGGGGGACGGGGGCTGTTGGGGACACTAGGTTCGGCGTGCTGGGGGGGCTGCCTGAGGTCCTGGCGGGCCCGAGTATTGGGGCACCGCTGGAGTGACAAGGTGCCCGTGGCTGACGGGCCCGCTGGGATCGCCCGCCCGCGATGAGGTCACCCGCGGGCTCCCGAGGCCTATGAGAAGCCGGCGGGCTGCGTGCGCGTGCGCGGAGGCCGCTACCGGGGTGCGCGCCTCCGCCGCCCGCGTCGGGAACTGGGAGCGCGCGTCGCTGGCGGACTGTGCATCGCGGCAGGCCGGCGCGCTCCCGTGCGTGGCGGTGTCTCCTCGGCCGGCGGGCGGGAGGGAAGGAGCGAGCGGTTGGTTTGTCGGGCCGGGCCCCAGCCGTGTCAGCGAGAGCCTCGTAGCGAGTCGCCCCGCAGCCGGGAAGGTAAGGGGGAGCCAGGCCGCTTGCAGCGTGGTCCCGCCCAGCGCCCACAGGTGAGCGGGGAGGGAGACCGGGCGGCCCCTGAGGGGCAGGGATCTCTCGCGGCGGCGGCCTTCACCCCCCCGTCAGTCCCCGCCCGGGCCGCCCCCGCGGAGCGCTGGTGGGCGCCGCGCCCGGGGGAGGCCCCGTCCGAGCCCCAGGGGCGGGAGAGTCGCTGCGGCTGCAGAGAAGACTCGGGACAAGGCCCCGCCGCGGCCTAAGCGCAGCCTCGGCGCCCGGCTTCCTCTTCCCGGGAGTAGCCAGCCCGCCGGGCCCCGGGCTCCAGCTGCGAGGGGCCAGGGGAGCCGCGGGCGCGGCGCTGAAGGGCGGGCGGGGGTCCCCCTTACAGCGCCAGGCCCGAGTCTCCGTGGCTGGGGACAGCGAGCCTGTGCTGAGGCCGGCTCTCGGGTCCGGGGGTCTGTGTGCCTGGGGAAGGCGAGCTCGCCTCTGTCACCAGTCCGAGGCAGCCTGGAGCTCGCCTGCTGGCTGCGGACGGAGGGGTTTGTTTTGAGGCCATGTGTGGGCCCTGGGGGCACGGTGGAGGCGCCGCTCCGCCTCCGGGGCTGCCCCTTTGTGAGCCCGGCCTCGTTGACTCGTGCTTTGTGTCTGTGCTGCGGGACTGGAGCCGAGTTCGGAGCTCGCAGCCGGCATGGCGAAGGTCGGCGGGGCCGCAGCGTGTCTGGGAGCCAGAGGGCTTGGGTGTGGGGGGAGAGAGCTGCTACGCCCTGTCTCAGGGGGTCTCAGTGAAACCAAAGGCTGGGGAGCCTCTGCCCCCTCCCATCACCCACTCCCCCATGGATCCCGATCACATGGGCTTCTGTGGAAGACAGGATCCTGGACTAGCTGAGCCAATGATCTGATTCCATATGGCAATTCCCGTGAGACCAAACGTCTCCATTCTCTTACCTCTCCTGGGAGGAAGACAGAGGAGTTTTACTCATCCTTTCCATCACTCTGCCCTTCCTTCCTATGGTCCTAGCAACCCCAAGCCAGAGCGCCTCTGCTTTACTCTTCCATTTCTCCCCACTCCTCTACAGTTTAAATTAGCACTATCTAGTTTGCAGTGGTTTATTATTACTGTTTGTAGTAATGGACAAAATATAATAACCACTCATCAAACACAGAGGAAGAGAGTCCCCTCTTAGAGCAGTGTACAGATTAAAAATACGAAATCAAAAGGTGGGAGAAACAGTTCCTTTGCATAATAGGCAAACGTCTTATGAATTACTTTGTCGTTTATTTAAAGATAAATATGCTAAACTACTCTTCCCACACCCTCCTTCCACAATCTAGTCCTCTCTACCATATTCCCAGTTTGTGTACTTATCTCTTTCTTCCCATGAGCAGTTTACTCATAAGCTAAACAATGAAATAGACTTAACTAGTTCCTTCTCTTTATCTCAGAAGTGGGGGCTCAGGAAGGTTTTAAATGAGGGTCATGGCTTTGTGGACTAGCAGCTCATGAAAGACATTCTGTATGTTGGGTTCAACATGGAAGAAAGTATGGGAAGGGTCATGGGATAAGCAGACAAATAGAGCAATGATGCTGGGTCTGTTGCTGGAGACCAAAGGCTTGGTGGAGCCTCTTCTCACCCCTAAATCTTTTAAACTGGGTCTAATGAGCTGAAGGTTTGAGGAATTTGACTTACAGTCCTCTTAATGAAGCACTTGTCCAAAGAAATAGTGAAGGAGTACCTTCTAAGATCTATAAATTACTATACAGTCATTTGGGAGTAATATGGATCTTTATGAGGAAGTGGTTTAGTTAATTATAAAACAAATTTAGAGAATACATTTAATAGATAAGTCAAAGTAATTTTAGTTTTGCAACCTATTTTATGCTGATCTCTTGATGTGGAAACTGAACTAATTGTATAAATAAGATAATTGAATTAATCTGGATGTAAACTAATGTTCTTATCCATCACTAAAAGGGACTGCATCAGATCTCTTTAACTTGAGCTAGTGGACAGTAGCAATCAATCTTAAAATTTAGAGCAGCACTATCATGTAGTTCAGGCCCAAAATTTAGGGATTTATTGGCCACACTATGTATTATAGTGGTTTTCTTTTTGGAATTTTGCTAAAAAAATGAGGACCAGAAAGAGAGATTTGGATAAGTGAGAAGGTGGCTACAAACAAAAGTGAAAATTAGTCAGTTCTGATTGTCAAATCTAAATGAAAACATAACCTGATGTAAGTTAAACTTCTGTCTTTTAGTTCTACTAAGTTAAGGTTTCTTAGTAACAAAGGTAAAGACATGTTCATGTCTTGTACAGTGACCCCTTTCAAGCAGTTTTCTTTGATTCTCACATTGTAAACTTCTGAGGTATACATGCAACTTTTATCTTTAAAGAAATGTTGTTCACTTGTATATTTCTGTGAGGGTCTTAACTGGGTGCAGCCAAATGATCTCCCCAGCATATACTATATTACAACACAATCAGTAGAATACATGCCACACAAACAACACTGGGTAGTCATATTTTCAGGTAATAGCACAGGTTTACCTGATCTGTCATTCCATTAGCACACACTTCTCAGTGGCAGAAGAGCTTTTAATTCAGTGATTTGGGGCATTTCATACCTTATTGAAATTTACCTAGTAATATACTGTCAACATTTTAGAAGTGTTAGTGTAAAACAAACAGCTTGACTGCCAAAATAGCACTGATACATAATTTGCTCTTTTATAGTGCCTTATCTGTAGTAACTCCTGAATTCTAATCCAGACTGTGCACTGATTTTCTGTATGGCTTTGGGCAAGTCATTTCAACTGCGTGCCTCATTACCATTATCTATAAAATGGGGATTCTTAACCATCTCACTATGATGTTGTGAGGACTGGTTAATATTACTAAAGTGCTTTTATCATATAAAGAGCTAGATAAGTACAATTAACCCTGGATACATGCACTTTGTTTTCTTGTGAGTGGTAGTGTAGGTAGGGGAGAGGGTGTAGGTCTGTGGTGGTATCACAGTGCTGAGAGTTGAATATTGAATTTCAAGTTACTTCATTTCCCCAGTAAAAAATTGTTTAGTGTCAAAACTGCAGAATCTAGCTCACTTTGTTTTTCTATATCTGGAATTGTATCAAACATTTACAATACTACATATCTCCATGTAGTAAAACTGGTGCAAAATATGTGTAGGCAATACATTTTAAAACAATAGCTGACCATTTCCTCCTTTTGTCTGTCTGACCTGAGGTCAGAATTCTGTATATTTTTCTGTATTAGTTGATGGCCATGCGAACACACAGCAAAGCAAGCAGATTGCAGCACCTTGCATTACTTAAGCTATTGGTGATGTCATCTGCTCTTGAAAGACAACAGAACTTTGAACTTCGGTCTTTGGTGTTGGCAAGTACTGTATAAAGCCTTTCAATTCACCTTTAAAGGTCTGCTCTGGCATTTGTGCATTATACTCAATGAATTTTACGATTATACAAGGGATCCTAAATCAGACCCTAATACTGCAGTATGTGACTGCAACAGATTTTCAGATTAGTCAGTTTAAGTGTTGGGGTTTGAACACTGTGTACTCTAAACTGTGGATATTCTGAAAGGGAAGAATGTTTGAGTGGCATTTACATACTGTTTATGATAGGTTTCAGAGTAGCAGCTGTGTTAGTCTGTATCCACAAAAAGAACAGGAGTACTTGTGGCACTTTAGAGACTAACAAATTTATTTGGGCATAAGCTTTCGTGGGCTACAGCCCACTTCATCAGATGCATAGAATGGAACACATATTAAGAAGATTAGAGAGAGAGAAGGTGGAAGTTGCCATATAAACTGTAAGAGGCTAATTAATTAAGATGAGCTATTATCAGCCGGAGAAAAAAACTTTTGTAGTGATAATCAAGATGGCCCATTTAGACAGTTGACAAGAAGGTGTGAGGATACTTAACATAGGGAAATGGATTCAATATGTGTAATGACCCAGCCACTCCCAGTCTCTATTCAAACCCAAGGGAATGGTATCTAGTTTGCATATTAATTTAAGCTCCGCAATTTCTAAATGGGCCATCTTGATTATCACTATAAAAGTTTTTTTTCTCCTGCTGATAATAGCTCATCTTAATTAATTAGCCTCTTACAGTTTGTATGGCAACTTCCACCTTCTCTGAATGTGTGTGTATGTATGTGTATATATATCTTCTTATTGTATGTTCCATTCTATGCATCTGATGAAGTGGGCTGTAGCCCACGAAAGCTTATACTCTAATAAACTTGTTAGTCTCTAAGGTGCCACAAGTACTCCTGTTCTTTTTACTGTTTATGATGTATTTTCAAACAGCTGCATTCAGAAGAGGGCCTTCAGATTTATGATGGAAATGTCCATGTTAAGTGTGGTTAATGTACAGGCTCTCTAGAGTGTTAAATGATTTTTATTTACAAGGATGATTTTTAAAGCTTGCTATTGAATTGTAAAGGGAAAAAAAATTACTTTAACGTAATTTCCTGTGGATGGTGCCTCGCTTGATAATGTAGGTATGTTAAAATGCTTATCTTTATTGTTCCTGTTTACTATAAATCACAATCTTTGCTTCTGTATTTAGAGGAAGTTCTCTATTAGCTTTACTATGGTAAGCTCCTTTTTTATAAATCTCATTAAAATTTGCTGTAGGGTGAAACTTGATATACGGTCTTGGTTTGAAAGGGAATTTTAAAATGTATCAGCATTTGTGTGCTTTGTCTGTTTTTATCGCTCAAATAGCATAACTGTTAAAGTGCAATGCTTAATCATTATTCTCTTTTAATAGATTAATGTTTTGAAAAGGTAGAATAGTGAAGTTTGTAATCTTTTACAAGTTATTGCCCACTGAGACACTGGGGGTGCAAGGTCCTGGAGGCTATGGTCATTCAATCAGTGCAATGAACCTCAAATTAAACGTCTGCTTAGGCTTTGAGATGGTAGATTGTCATGGCTTCATTGTTCCTTTCCTATTTAGTAAAACATTCTGATTTATATTTTCCCCAAGTGGTTGCAGTTCTGCAATCTTTTGAGAAACATGACATTAGGAAAGTTTACAAAAATGAAGATTTTTAAAAAGTGCTAATAAGAATAATCAGGAACAAACTAACACATGCAGATGTATTGTGGCAATGTTTTTCCATAGGTACACTTGAAATTTGATGTATAACTTGTTACTAAGGCCTTGGTCTTGCCATGAGTTCTGTGTGAGTAGAGGAGCCCCATTAACTTCAGAGTAGCAGCCGTGTTAGTCTGTATTCGCAAAAAGAAAAGGAGTATTTGTGGCACCTTAGAGACTAACCAATTTATTTGAGCATAAGCTTTCGTGAGCTACATCCAATGAAGTGAGCTGTAGCTCACGAAAGCTTATGCTCAAATAAATTGGTTAGTCTCTAAGGTGCCACAAGTACTCCTTTTCTATTAACTTCAGTGGAGTTCTGCACAGGGATACACCTGCATAGAATTCGATTTAAGATTGGGGGCAGATTCCTTGTCTAAACACAAGTTGCACTAGTTTAAATCCATTTAAAAGTCAGTTTTAGTTAAGCAAGTGCAACTTTGGTGCATAGACAGGGCCCTAATATTTTCTTTTTACCCTCATCCTTAAAGTATGATTGTTTTCTGATAAGTAGCTGTAAAAATGGCATCTTATTCAATAGTTTTGCTCTTTGTATCTACTCAGAGACACATCTGCTTATTTTTAGTTACCAAAATATGATTTTAAAACTTTTTATTCCTTATAGCACTACAGACCCAACATAGGTGAGAGCTGGATTCTGTTCCTTCTTGTGCATCAACATAATGGTTTATAACAGTGTTTTTCAACCTTTTTTCATTTGCAGACCCCTAAACACTTCAAATGGAGGTGCAGACCCCTTTGGAAATTTTAGACAATCTGTGGACCTCCAAGGGTCTGCAGACCACAGGTCGAAAACCAGTGTTCTGTGGTAATGGCAACCTTTTGTGGACCCCTTAGACATACTCTGTGGACCTCACGTTTAAAACCATGGGTTTATAGCATTCTAATCACTTATATCTGTGCAACATTGATGGCAGTGGGGTTACACAAAATGAATATTGGTTACACAGGTGTGACTGAGGGAATAGTTTGGCTTGCAGAACAGGTTGAGTTCGTAGGGCTGACAGAAGAAACATCGTTTTACTTGTAAAGTGAGCATGTTTGGTACATGACTGATGCCATTTTCAGTCACTTTTGAGTGCAAAACTTCCAAGTAAATTGTAATGTCCTCATAATTACAAAAAAAAACCCCAACATCAAACCCCCCTCCCGCACCCCCAACTGTTAAAACATCCTTTTAGGTTGCAAAGTCAAGGACTCAGAAGTTAGAAAATGGAGAATTTATGATGCTAGTACAACCTTAATTCTGTCAGTTTTCCTGAGCAATGGAAGAGAGAAGTGAAATGGTGATTTTTAGCAGTTTATAATTTGGCTAAATCTGAACAAAATATCCTGGGACAAAGCCTTTGGGTTAGAGAAGAGTATTTTCTTTCTCCTCGCTGAATTTGAAAGGCCAGCCTCATACAATGGAACCTGTTCTTAGAACTTCACAAAAAAGGTCACAAGAATCTTTGAAAAGTGTTAGCCTTCATATAGAAGTTGCTACCAGCACGCCCTAAAATAAAGATGGTAAATTTCCAGACCTGTAGTCTGAAGTTTTTTATCGTCAGGGCAGACAGTTGATGAGGGAGGGTATTGTAAACTTCTTCCAGTTTTCCTCATCCATGACTTAGAGAGACCATTATTAGGCCTGACTATAGTTCAGCGCTCATGTCCATTTGGATGTTAAGGAGTACTTGTGGCACCTTAGAGACTAACACATTTATTTGAGCATAAGCTTTCGTGAGCTACAGCTGTAGCTCACGAAAGCTTATGCTCAAATAAATGTTAGTCTCTAAGGTGCCACAAGTACTCCTTTCCTTTTTGTGAATACAGACTAACACGGCTGCTACTCTGAAACCTGTCATTTGGATGTTAGTTTCTCTTCTGGGCAAGTGGAATGCTTGTCAGCAACAATTATATTGTGGAAATGGTTTACTTTAACAATAGGATTGAGACTGCCAACTCACTTTGCATAGGCCATCAGACAGCAGTGACTTTTGGTTACTACCAAACTGGGCTAGATTTGAATACATGATCTAAAATGGTTAGTGTTTCAGTGTTCTCATTACCAATATCCTGAGCCTTCAGTTCCTCGTAACTCTGTTTCTATCTTGTGTACTTACTGTAGTACTGAGCATTCCGTATCACTAATATATTTGAACATCCCTGTGAGGCAGGCAGTACTATTATCTCCAATTTTCAGATGGAGAGCTGAGGCACGCTTACTTGGCCAAGGTCACACAGAAAATTTGTGGGCGAGTAGGGACCTGAACCCAGGTTTCCCAAGTCCCAGGCTAGCACCCTAAAGACTGGACCATCCTTGCCAATGCCACTGGTCTTACAGTTTTTTTAGGTTTTTGTGTAATGTGGTTGTCTAAGAAGCCAACAGTCCAGGCTGTTTTTGCTTGTTGTACCTCAGGGTGATATTCTTGGCTAAAGAGCACGAAAGCAGTCCTTCTTATTTATGAGGTAAAGCCCCATTTATTTTAACGAATATAGTTCATAAAAAGCATGCTCTACAGGCCAGTAGGAACTAGAAGCACTGCAAAAACAGCACATTTAGTACTAGTGAGCAGAAAATCAGGGAGAGTTACTTGTAAGTAATCTCTTCTGAGTTAAAGAACAGCACTGATGTATATGTAGAAAGTGTTAAGAAATTAAATGCTTAAGAATTTAAGATGATCAGGGATGTAGGAATACCAATAAACTCTTATGGCAAGAGCATATATTATAATGAATTGAGACCACTTCAGTGCTCTTGTTTTACCTGTAGCATATCAGCAAGATGTAAATAGTCTAGTATTTAATTTAATGGAGAATAAACAAACACTCCACATCAAATTCCAAAACTTCTTTCATCTATTTAAAATACATATTTTAAAATGTTCCAGCAGCTTCAAAATGACCATTTTAAATGTGGGCTTGCATCTTGTTCTTACATGTGGGCTTGCATCTGTGATTCATCACTCTGTCCTTCAGGGACATGTTACAATTAAAATAAGGAACACACAGGTTTTTGCAAAGGAACTATTTATACACACGTGTTCGTTCTTTTTGAAAGCAGAAGAGTTACAGATCTATAGAAAAAATAACAAACACTTGGCTCCATCAGTTTCCTTACCAGTCCTGAGAGTCTTTTGGTCAGAGGTCTGTCTTCATTCAGGCTAGGTGGAGAGTTCCTTGAGCCACGTTAGCCTTTGTCAGTATGGTCCTCCAGGTTTTTAGGAGTGGGCCACTGTAGTCCTAAGTTGATAATTGTGGCCGCCTGGTAGCAATACTTGTGTTTTTGGACTGCTGCTTTTCTATTATGAAGCACTCCCATATAAAGGGAGAATAAAAAGTAAGATCTGTGTCATAACCTGGCCTAGTTCCATTCCCTCTAAACAAATACCAGCCTGTTGTGAGGGATCCAACTGCTGAGTCCCATGTACTGCTAAGCTCCCTGGGTCTGGGTAGTGAATTATGACTATTCTTAGTTCCGGGATACTCAGGTACATGTTGCAGGTCTGATAACCTGTCTTGGCAGTGGAGACTCTGCAGTCTAGCTGCCTAGATCCTGGAACCAGTGCTTCAGCCCTCATTTGTTTATGCATACTCTCACCAGAGCTCCACCCTTGTGGTTTAACCCTTAATAGATCTTTGACAGATAAAATAAGGAACATAGGCTTTGTACCAGAACTTAAACATACACACACTCTTCACTTTTTGGCTACGTCTACACTTCACACCTGTGGCAGTGGCATGTAGTTACACATCACAGCAAAAAGAATACTGTGTCCACACTGCTGTGTGTAGCTCCATGTATCAGTGAGAGAGACTACAGAAGGTAGTCAGTTGGGAAAGGCTTCAGCAGCTCCTCACTGCTGGAACATTTCATTGCAGCGAGAAAAGGCTCTGATGCGGGGAGGCCTTTCCCAATTGCCTCCCCATTTCCTGAGCCTTTTTTCCACTGTCTGAGTCATTCCCTGTGGTGTGGAAGAGCTTCAGCAGTGTGGACGCAGTGTAGCTGGGGTAGCATGGCTTAGGCGAGTCAAGAATCATGTCACCCTTCAGATGGGTCTTTGCTCATCTAACCCTTGCCTCACAGTCTGCACTACTCTTTATAACCATGCTGGGAGGGCTACCTGGGTATACACTGCCCCCGAAAAGTATGCAATGTATATGCACCCTTTGATAGCACACAGGGTAGATAGATCTATGCATAAAAGGGGAACTCTCGAGGAGTTGGGTGGTATATTACCTCTGTGTTTGGCACTGAGTCAACCACTGCTGGAACACTGTGTCCAATTCTGTATTCAAGAAGAATATAGCTTGCAGAAGGTTCAGAGAAGAGTCACAAAAATGATTGAAGTATTGGAATACATGCTTACAGTGATAGACCCAAGGAGCTCAATCTATTTTGTTTAACAAAGAGAAGGATAAGGGGTGACCTTGATTACAGTCTATATGTACCTTCATGAGGAACAAATATTTGATAATAGGCTTTTCAGTCTAGCAGATAAACATATAAGACGATCCAGTGGCTGGATATTGAAGCTAAACAAATTCAGAGTGGCAATGAGGTGTACATTTTAAACAGTGAGGGTAATTAATCATTGGAACACTTTTATTAAGGATTGTACTAAGTTCTCCATTATTGGCAATGTTTAAATCAAGATTGGATGTCTTTCTAAAAGATATGCATTAGTTCAACTAGGAATTAATTCAGGAAACTCCAATGGCAGGAGGTAAAACTAGATTATCACATATCTATATGCTGTTCCCTCCCTCAAAGTCCTCCTCACTTCTGAGAGCCTTTGGGGTTTTGGTCAGTCCAGGTCCCTCTGGCCATTTTACTCCTACCCAGTCTTCTGGTTCTGGCAATGGTCCCCTCCTCCCTTTCTTCCCCCACTTGGGCTTGACTACGTATTAAAGTTATTCCAGAATAAAGTAGGGTTATTCTGGAATAACTCACCATATGGATGATGTTCTTCTGGACTAAGAATGCCTTCTTCTAATTTACCTAAGAGAAACCAGGAAAAGACACTCTTAGGGCTTGTCTACATGGTGCCGCATTGCAGACTGCAGGGCTGTCGTAACAATAGATGCAAAACCTGCAGCCACTTCGCTACTACGATGATGCATACCCTCCCACAACACAGCTTTCAAGATCGATGGATCCTGCACATGCCTGTAACAACACATGATGTACCTTGACCAGTGAATCAAATGCCCTAACACCGACTGTGTGTGTGAAACTAATCAGTCAATCCCTATGCTCTTCAATGAACTCTCACAGAAAAATTATAAAAAAACAAAAATACCCTATTAGCAGTGGGTGAACACTTTTCACAAAGTGATCACTTCGTCTTTGACCTCTCATCCTCAAATGTAACCTGCACAACACCTTCAAAAGACAAGCCTGGGAACTTAAATTTATAATTCTGCTAGACACCAAAAATCATGGATTCAGTAGAGACATCGGTTTTGTCTCATTAGAGCGGTCTGTAACCCACTAACTCTCCTTTGTCCTATGACTCATAGAGGTGTTAACTGCCTACTTCATTTTGAATGATTTCTTGCAATATGTTTACTCCTTATTTTAATAATCTGTTCCACCTTGAATTTAGCTGTCACACTCTGATTACCTTTCCCAGACCTGAAGAAGAGCTCTCTGGAGCTCAAAAGCTTGTCTGTTTCCCCAACAGAAGTTGGTCCAATAAAAGCTACTACCACACACACCTTGTCTCTCATATCCAATGACCAACACAGCTACAACACTGCAACATTGGCTATGAGTTTTATAAATGTTTTTTGATCTGTTTTATCAATGGGTTATGAGTGATGTATGGATTGTAATTGACATTCAGAGAGCAAACATTAAATATTGTATTCTATAGCTCACACTGAATGCAAGCTTATTAAAGTATAAAAGATAAGATTCATAGTTCTGTTTGTACTGGTAGTTTGTCCTGTTTTCATAATATTGCAGAATTCTCCTTTATATAAGCTACATGCACTCGTTAAAAAGATATTTAGTTGATGTTTGGATGGAATTACAGCTCATGGATTGATACTTTAAGTTTTCTCTTGGGAATCCTTATATTTTGCAGTTGTTGCTTCCATATGTCATCACTGTGTAGTGATACTTTGCATTGCAATCAGTGTTATGCCTGACTTTGTGCATGGTAACAGTCTGCTTTTATTTACGGGTATTATCGGGCTAAGTTTGCAATTGGAAGGTCATCCTGATTTAATATCTTGCATAGCTCTGCTGAATGTGTTCAGTGCATAGAAAAGTAAATGCACTGTTGTGCGAAGGAATGAACCATCCATTGTTTGTTTAAAACAAACCCAGACACTTACAATTTTCCCCTATCAGATTTGTCTCAATTTAATAAGTGTCAATTTAATAGTTTTTACTAGTGTGTCCCTTAACATAGTGGCATCTATCTCCTTAATAAGGAGATATACCTTTATATGGTATAATGGTCTGCCCAGCATTTACACGGAAGGCTGCATGTTTTCATATGTCTCACGAGAGAGTGTTTTGATGGATTTCTTGGTAACAAATTGAGGATTGAAAATGAAAGCAGCACAGTTTTAGCTGGATTATTATAACAGTTTTAAAGTTGCTAATGTTTTGGATCAGAATAACCTGAACAGTTTCAAAGCCTGTAGATTTAAATGTTGACCTCCCTTGATTACCCTTTGTTATTGGTATTAGTTTCCAAGAGAATATACTTCTTACTAAAGCAGATGCTTACATAGGTATGTAATGAAAAAACAAATGGATGTAATATATAGTATTATAGACTAATTGGGTTATAAGTAAATCTCAGCATGAATTCTTTTTGTTTTAAAAAGATGCTAGAATTTGGAAGCCAAGTCATACAGGGACCTCAGAGTTACGAACACCTGAGTTACAAACTGACCAGTCAACCCTATGCCTCATTTGGAACTGGAAGTACGCAATCAGGCAACATCAGAGACCAAAAAAGAAAAGGCAAATACACTACAGTACTGTGTTAAACGAAAACTACTAAAAAAAAACCAAACTGTTTCTTGTGCTTGTTTCATTTAAATTAAGATGGTTAAAAGCAGCATTTTTCTTCTGCGTAGTAAAGTTTCAAAGCTGCATTAAGTCAACGTTCAGTTGGAAACTTTTGAAAGAACCATAACATTTTGTTCAGAGTTCTGAACAACCTCCATTCCTGAGGCGTTTGTAGCTCTGAGGTTCCACTGTATCTCTTGGTAATGTCTTTATTCAGAAATTCCTCAAATGAAACAATAAATCACATCACAGTTCTTCCAAGAATAGAACAGATGACCTAGATAAACATTCATTGCATACATAACTGCTCGTGTAATAAGATTACTACTATGCCTTAGGCATGGGCAAATACTCTGAATTTTTTCAGGAGATGATAATAATAGGGCAACAACTAGATATTGATGTATTCGCTATCAAACTACTTGGTTGAGATTTTCTTAAAACATTCTAACCATAGGATGGAATGAACAGAGTTTTAAGAAGAGTATGTACCAGGGCACAATGGAGATGTCAAATAATGGCAGTGTCCTGACTGAAGTAATGGGAGAAATACTGAAGAAATGGGTGAACATAGATCAATTTTTTTTTAAACATCAGTGTGCTTGAAGTGATTCAAAGGAAGTCTCTAATACTTCCATTGAATTTCTATTTCTGTAAAGAATATAATTGATGCTTTTCAGACATGGTAAATTATAAGGAAAACAAACTGAAAACCACTTGTTTCCCCCTTATTCTCAACCTTCCCCCTGTTTTTGGGGTTAGGGGAGTAAACTGGGTAAGAATATTGGCATGTAGAAATATGTCTAAAGGCATTATTATATTTAAACAAACCTTCAGTTTTCATGCTGACTCTTCTGGGAAGCCAGACTATGTAGTCATGCTTGAGTTTTGAAGATTTAAAGGTGACCTGCAAAAAGGCACCAGGTGTGTTTGGCTTGGCGCCCTTCTTTTGCTCCTTTGTAATGCTCTTTTGAATAACAAGTTAGTCTTTCTGATTGTAAGTACAGGCAGGGTGGTTTGATTTAAATCAGGAAACACTGATTTAAATTGATTTTAATCTTGTTTTGCATTTGCAGTTTTTAGTTATTTTCCTAAAGGTTCATTGTCATTGGTTGGAATAACTATGAAAACATGTTGATTAGAAAACTAATTTAGCCTTTAACAAAATTTGGTACTACTTTTTATAGCCAGGGTCCATATACCTTTTAGGCAAGTATCTAGCTTAACATGTACTTATTCAGATTCTTAATTTTTACATTTTTATTATACTATAAAATGGCAAATTACATGCTTACATACTAGATAATTTTTTACTTTGGATTTGTGTCAAGCTGCACTGGATGGAAATTGGAATTCAATTAAACATGTACAAAACCAGCATTTTAATTGTTTTTATTAGTTAAATAAAACTCCCGTAAATGTGCTGGGCACATCACAAAAAAAAGTAAGCATAAAGACATTTTGCATTTAAAACGGATTTATTAAACAACGTATTAATTGCAGTAAATAAGTTGATGATGTCTGATCAATGTGTGCCAGATTTTTGAAGATATTTAGAAATGCAGATAGGTGCTTTTGAAAAATCCAGTAGGTATCTATGCAGGTTAGGTGCCTACCTTCCATTAAAATCAATGGGAGTTAGTGCCTAATGGCACTTTCAGTAGCACATATATGTGCTAGGTGCCTAAGTACTATTGCTCTTTTTTGACTGGCTAGTCACTGTTTGGGACCCTAGGGTGATGTGTCAGTTAGGTGGAGAAATTGGTGATGGGTTCTTCTTTGCAATCTTGTTTTATTTACAAAGCATGCATGTAATCCTGTGCCTCTGAACGTAGAAGAATCAGATAGCGGGAAACTTTTTTTTTTTTTTCTCCCAGCACCAAGAACACTCTTTTCAACCTGCATCTTGACCCAAAAACCTTTCTTCCAGGGTCAGATCTGCGCTTTCAGCTTTTTTTCAAGCTATCTTTTTCTGTGCATGTTGTTTGAACGCACATGCTAACTGCTCAGCAAAAACTCCTGGGTGGGTTCATATACTCCTTTTGTCCTGGGTGGGGGCTTATCCTTTCAGTTATGTTAATTGGAGCGTGCAGACACCTCTGATTTGGCTCGTCATCCTGATGAAGCCTAAAATGTTGACACCCAATAACCTATTTCAAACCAAAAGAAAAGGAATAATTTAACAAATAAAATGGTTCAGGGTTAACTGTGTGTGTATGTATGTATGGTGTCTGTCTTCAAGATCTTTCACCTACTAATCCAAATTTATTTTTATTCACAACCAGACTCCTCTGGAAATTTCTGCTCCCTGATAGACTTTATTTCAATTGCCAGAGAGGGATCCCCTTGCTATCAGCCCTTGAAAAATGCCCATTGTTTCTGTGGAGTTTGTTGGGTAAGGCAGACCCTGCCTGTTTGAATAGGGGAGGAGTTGTAACAACTTTTCCAGCCTCAGTTTTCACAGCCACATTCTCAGATTTGGGGTTGGGCAGCCAAGCTGGAATTCTGTCTCCCAAGCTGTAAGCATCTGTGTCCAGTATGAAGAGAGTTTTGAAACATGGATAGGACAAGAACAGTCCAAAAGAATCATTTTCAATTAAGAATGATTCCCCTTTTTACTATTTGCTGCTTGTCAGAAACATTCAACAAATGATCAGGAATCAGTTGTTCTTTCAGATCCACAACAACTTTAGCAGTTAAGGTTCCCCCAAGACCCTGGGTCTCAAAACAGGTTTCAACTACTCACCACCTTTCCCTTGCTGGAAAGTTACCACAGCAAGTAGCTGTTAAAATGGTTTCTGCCCCTAGGGGAAGGATAATTCATTCACTGCATACCAACTGCCTACAAATCATTTGTCTCACATGAGCCATATCTTTAAAGGGAATTTCCACAGACTGAATTTGAGAAACACCTTTCCTGGCATTGATTACACAGTTGTTAGCCATAATGAAATCCAAGTCAGTTGTTAGTTTATGCACTGTTTCAGGCACCCAGACTTCTTGCTTGAATTCCAGAGGTCCAATCTTCAAATGCAACTTTCCCAGTTTTTGGATGGGTGCCCTTGCCATGGTCACTGTTGCCATTTGAGACCAAATAGGTGCTTCAGTTATGGATCCCTGATTCCCTAGCCTTTTTAGCATGTCTGGTTTATCTTAAGCATATCAGTTATTAGTGTCCATCATCCCCGTGAATTTTACAGATCCCATTACACAATCAGTTGCCAAACTTCCGTTATTATTATTCAGCTGCCCAGATTTAAAGTAAAACTGTGGATCTGATTGTTGTACCTCCAAGCTTTTCCCTTTGAGCTTGGTGTTCCCCCAGTTTCCTGAACTGGGAAGGAGGCTTCCTCTAGATATTTGTGACTATCTCTGTTGGCCTGCCTAAAATGTATAACAGTAGTTCTTTTTGTGGCCAGTTTTGTCACAGTATCAGCATTTAATTGAACCATTTCCTTTAAATCTTTGCATTACTGCCAATTTCCTATGTTTTACAAACAAGATTTCATTTTTTCCTAATCGTTTAGTAAAGTCATGAACCAAATTAAAAAACCCCTCTTTTATCATACATATTAGACACAGCTCATGGCGATCAGCTTACATTTTCTTCACTAGTGGTTGCTTCCTCTTCTGGTACATTGTTGCAAGGATCAAGTTTTCTGGCAAGTTCCATAGCCTCTTTGGAGTGTCTTTGGCTTCCTTTCTCCGATTTTAATCTGCAAGTCCAGCTGAATATCTATAAAGTGGTCCATCACGAATTTATCCTGGAAGACCTTACTGGTATTGGGGTACAACAGGAACATAAGGTTCTGTAGGTCCTGTGTCACTTTAGGCTGGGTTGTTTCTTTGACTCACCTATCTCTTGTGTGCTGTGGCCAGCTCAGATAGATGGCTAGCTCCAAACCATAGATCAAGGGCTTGTACCAGGTCTGAATAACTCAGGCCTGGTCGACCCTTAAAATTTAAATCCATAGCTATGGTGCTCAGCAGTGTGCAAAAATCCACACCTGTGAGTGCCGTATCTATGCCAACCTATCTCCCTGTGTAGATGCAGTTAAGTTGATAGACATAAGCTTCAATATACCTAGCTACTGTTATTCAGGCAGGTGGTGTTCCTATAGCGACAGAAAAGCTCCCTCCATTGTAGTCGATTGCATTTACACTATAGGGCAATGCTAGCATAGTTACGATGCCATAGTTATGCTGCTGTAGACATGGCCTCAGTCACTCTTCTGCAGGTAAGTTCTGCAGCACTGTCAGAGCTGGGCCCACCCAAGTGGGCTGCTAGAAACCCTCCTTTCTCCCATTTTCCCCAACCATTCATTTGAGCTGTAATGTTGAATTGAGCCAATAAGCCTGCCAAGGAGCTTTTCCCTCAAAGATAGAGGGCTTTTGCATTATTTGAGCTGGATAGTCTAGCCACTGTGGATTAAATGGGGTAGAAAACTCTGTAAATGTCTGGACTTACCAAGTACTCTGGCTGGCTCAATTCCACATCCAGTCAGCTGTCTTCTGCTGTGATCCGTGACCATTTCATTTCGTCCTGGAGTGAAATATTCAGAGTGTTAAGTCTTTGCTGCAGCTCATCTTGGTTAGCTAGTTCCAGATTGGCCAAAGCCTCTTTTGTCTCTACTATTTCATGAAAAAACCTGTGATCAGTTGTAGTCAGATTGTTGGTTACCTCATAATCCATTTTACCATTCCTGCCTGGGTGTGTTTCGGCTGGGTTTCCCCATCTGGCTGGGCACTTAGTAGTTGCTGCTTCAGTAGCGATCTCAACTCAGCCTGCAAGTCCCCTTTGGGTCCTTTCTGGCAAACCTTTAGCAGCTCTTTTAGGTCTTGACTTAATTCCTTTTGAGAAGTTTCCAGCTCCTATTTTAGATCTTGCTTTAAACCTTTTTGGCCATCTTACATTTCTGTGAGCACTGCTATCATTTGTTCCCTCTTGGTCCAACAAGTGTATCTGCTCACAGTCTCTCTCCTTAGAAACTAAATCCCACACCTGACACTAGCGTTGCCTTCTTTTGACCTGAGTGGCTAGTTAGAGTTTGAGGCCCTGGGATTTTCTAGTTAGGAGGAGAAATTGGTGATAGCCAGGTATTTCTTTGTCCAGTTTTGTTTATTTACAAGGAATGTCTTTCTGAACAAAGAAGGAATCAAATAGCAGTGAACATTTTCTCTTGCTCCCAGCACCAAGAACACTTTTTTCAGCCTGTACCCCTGGCACAAAAACCTCTCTCAGCAGTGAAACTGCCTCGCAGCCTGAGCCCTGCAAGCCCAAGTCGGCTGGCACAAGCCAGATGCTAGTTTATTTGCTGTGTAGACATACCCTTAGTTTCTCTTTCTCTCTGTGTGTCCCCCCTCCCCACCAACACTCATCAAAAAGTGCTGTTTGTTTTCATGCTCCTTTTGTCCTAGGTGGGGGCTTATCCTTACAGTTACATTAATTGAAGGGTGTCAATCAAATGAGGTTTTAACTCAACCCAAAACAAGACTTCATCCTGCTCAGAACTGTACCTTTTAAAAGCTGCCCTCATGTTCTTCAGTTAGATCTCATCCTCTCCTGCCTAAGCTGTCCTGTTTTTTCAACTCCTAATTGTTTTTTCAACCCTGAATGAACTAGGTCTGGATGACCTTGAAGACCAGGGAAACAGAAATGGAATGAAATTCAGTAGTACACAGGGGTAAGGTCATGCACTTAGGGTCTAATAATAAGAATTTCTGCTACAAGCTGGAGGCTTATCAGTTGGAAGCCACAGAAGGGGGAAAGACCTGGGTGTGTTGGTCAATCACAGGATGACGATGAGCCACCAATGTGATGTGGCTGCGAAAAAGTCAAATGTGATGTTAGGATGTATCGTGATTTTTCCTCTGCAGTGTATTGCAGAGTTTTCTTGGTTTCCTTTCTCTGAAGCATCAGAGAAGGCCTTATCTGGAAACAGGACACTGGAAAGGTTGAGCTGGTGCTCTGAGATGGCACCAAGCATTCTCTGTCTCAGGTGCTTGGCAGGCTGGTTCTTCCTCATGTGCTTAGTGTCCGACTGGTTGCCATATCTGGGGTTAGGTGGGAATTTTCCCTTAGTCAGTGACTTGTGGGGTTTTTCAATTTACTATGCATCATGGGGCATAGGACACTTGCCAGGATTAACTGGGTATATTTCTTTAATCAGTTCCCTTTAATCTTTTGTGTTGTGAAACTTGGATTGGATGCTTAGGCACACTCCAACACTGGTAGCCCAGAGAATAAGGCATTGGTTCTGAAATTCTATTTAAAAAAAAAGTAGTAGTAGTCTCTTGGTACCCCAGTGTCTTATGAGCGCCACCGTACAAACCCAGTACGTTTCAGTTGCTTGCTCTGTAACGGATGTTTCTTTGAAAGTTAGTTAGAACAGCATCAAACATCTCACTTGAATTAAAAAAAAAATCTGAACGTTTATTAGCAGGTTTTATGTTTATAGCTTTATTTTTGTAGAATGTGTTCTTTAGAGTGTAATTTTAGGGCTTGTCTGCTTTTGAGAGTTATTCAGAAACACCTATCCCTGAATACTACCATGTGTAGACACTCCTATTCTTGAATAAGAGTACCTTGTTTCTGTTTAGCTTAACCTACCTTCAAATTATCAATTATAGTGTAATAGGTGAGTCCAGCTACACTGCTCAAGTGCATTAGCTACATGTCAAATGGCTGACAATAAAATACAGTAACTCCACTTAACGTCCTAGTTATGTTCTTGAAAAATGCAACTTTAAGCCAAATGATGTTAAGCAAATCCAGTTGCCCCATAAGAATTAATATAACTGCGGGGGGTTAGGTTCCAGGGAAATTTTTTTCGCCACACAAAAGACATTATATACATATACAGTATCTTAAATAATTTTAAACAAACAGTTTAATACTCTCCAATGATGATTGTGAAGCTTGGTTGAGGCAGGGGCATGGTGGGGTCAGGGTGTGGGGGCTTGTCCTTTTCCGCCCGCCCGCCCGGCACTCCTGCTGTGGAGCAGGGTCAGGGTGCGGCGGCTTGCTGGGTGGGCAGAATGGGGCAAGCCCCCGTGCCCCAACCTGGTCCCCAGCAGGAGCACCAAGCTGTGGGAGCCAAACAATGTTAAAGGAACACTGCAGGACTTTAAAGGAGTATGTTCTGTAATAGGTCAGCGACCTAATAATGAAACAACGTTAACCTGGACGATGTTAAGTGAGGAGTTACTGTAATTAAAAAATCAATTTAAGTAGTCACAGTAGTGTTTCAGAGTTGATATTAAAGTTCATAGCTCTCTGAATGCTGCAAACTCATCTGTTTGCATTTTTGAGCTCCATGTCTGAAAACATGGTATAAGAAGAACACAGAAAAATTGAAATCCCATAATCTTAAAATCACTGACTTTCTGAACTGATACATTTCTTGTGTCCAAGTAAATGATGTTTTTCATTAGCAGAATACAGTCCTTATATTGCAAAAGGCAATGGTTGGTTCATACTGCATTAAGTAACTCCCTTTTTTTAATATTTAACCAACTTTTGTACGCTGTGAATAGAGATAAAGCATAGGAAATTTTCATGTTAAAGATGAATGTTTCAGAAAGTATGTGTATGAAAATTTTTTAAAGAAAACATTTCTATTCATCTTTGGATATTTTTTAAACTCTGTTTGTGGGCTTAAATTATTGGTCTTTAAAATGGGAAAAGCTTATCTTCCAGAATTATGCTGGTAGGTCTTCTCACAGCAGAAAAGTTCTAGTAACTGGATTTCATGAGTAGTGGTGGCTATAGCATATTGGATAGAGCATACATTGACTCAAGAGAGTAAGATCAGTGAATGTATATGGGCTGCCATAATTATGCTGGCCTAGTTTTAAACTGTTTGGAAGGGGTTACAGTTCATGAGACATTGTCGTAGCCCTGGTCTACACTGGGGGGATCTATCTAAGTTACGCAACTTCAGCTATGTGAATAATGTAGCTGTTCACATAGCTGAAGTCGACATACTTAGGTAGACTTACTGTGGTGTCTTCACTGCGGTGAGTCAACTGCTGCTCCCCCGTTGACTCTGCCTGCGCCTCTCATGGCGCTGGAGTACAGGAGTCGACGGGAAAGCGCTTGGGGGTTGATTTATCGCATCTAGACTAGACACAATAAATTGATTCCCCACTGGATTGATCGCCGCCCGCTGATCCGGCGGGTAGTGAAAACATACCCTTAATAACCAATCATTTAATAAAAATCTAAGATCTGTAGCAATTTTTAGTTATTCATTTATGAATTTTGCCACTTTCCAACCCTCCAGGAAATTGCTTTGTTTTCTGCCCGTAGTACATGCTATCCATTATAGTTATTTCAAACATCTCAATGCTTCCTCATTATCACACAACACTAAAAGTCAACAGTAATCCAGAGTAAATACTATACAATTTTAACTAGAGCTAAAAGAATGTTTCTGATTTGTTGAGCAGGTTTTGGAAGTACTTACTCTTTGCACCAGCTATCCGATTCTGTGTGTGTCCCTACAGCTCCCCTTACCCATCCCCGTGTGGTCCTGCAGCTCTCCTCCTATGCAGCCCCTGGCTCAATGCTGTCACCCCACCAGCTCATGAGCCTGTGCCCCAGTTTGCCTCACCACGAGCCCTTCTGAACCCCAGCCTCTGACAGACCCCAGCACCCCATGTGCCTGCTTGTCCATCCCATGCCTCCTCCCCTGTGAGGAAGGCAGGCTCTTCCCCCTCCCTCTCTGCTGACTGGCTGCCCTCTCTTCTGGTGCCACAGCAGCCCCTGGTGGGTGAAAGGTGTAACTGCAACTCCTCTCCAGCAGAATCTATATTCTGTGGAGAGAGAAAAAATCTGTTGGGCACATGAATTCTGCGCTTGCACAATTGTGCAAGATTCCTGTAGGAGTAATATACTAGTTCAGACTGGATTCTCCAGGGTCCAACAAAGAAAGAAAGGGTTTTTGGATAAGTAGCTTGGTTTTAATACTGGCTCAGTGCTTTCTTCTTATTCCAGCAAATGGACAGGACCCCTGGTCCCTGGAAGGTCCCAATGCTTGGGGGGGTAGGCTTAAGGACTAGGCCTGCCAGAATCCATGTTAGGGTTAGTCCTAAGCTTTATGAGCATGCATGTAGATTCCTTCCCCCCCCCCCCCCCCGCAATGCTGCTTACCTTTAAAAACAAGGTGGGTTTGCATAGGAAGTGTTGTGTGGTAACTTATAACTGTTGACAATCACTTTTATCAGTATCTGAAGAGAAAGTAAGCACATCTGTTTAGGCAGACTGTCTTTGCTGGAAAATACACAGTGAAGGAGGGGAACTGTTCAGCCTGGACATACCTTGGTCAGAAGGGAGTGAGATCCATTATGGATGTCTACCCAAAAGAGGCAACAGCTGGAAGACTGAGATTGGGTGACCTTTTTGAATGACTTAGAGGAAATACAGGTACAGTTGTCCTGAACTGTGATAGTTGCTGTAGTGTTAAAATGCTCATACAGTTGTCCATAGTCTTCCAGGAAAAAACAGGGTAGACAAGCCCTGAATTTTTAATGTAGTGGGAAAACTTTTTAAGAAAGAACTTTCCTGGCCACCTTTTATACATTATAGAAGCTCATATTCAATATATTTTTCCTTTTGCAGGCAACCTCTATTTGCTCCTGGCAGTCTTTAGGTTTACAGACTATTACTGTATTCATCTTCTAATCTATGTGTATGTGTTAAAATGTGCCTTTATGCCCTCACCACTGCTATTTCACTTCCCTTTCCTGTAACCCCGAAGTCCCAGCTTTCCAGAGTCCAGTATGTGCAATATTCAGCTACATCAACTTGATTTTTCCACTTGTATCAAGATCAAGCTTAAAAACTGTTCTAGTTCTTAACAACTCTCATGGAGTCTTCCCATCTTACTTCAGACCTGTTTTCTGTACTCTTGCTTGTGCTCATCTGCCCTCTGGAACAGCCTTTATGTACAGGTTTCAGAGTAGCAGCCGTGTTAGTCTGTATCCGCAAAAAGAAAAGGAGTACTCGTGGCACCTTAGAGACTAATAAATTTATTTGAGCATAAGCTTTCATGAGCTACAGCTCACTTTATCGGATGCATGCAGTGGAAAATACAGTGGGGAGATTTATATACACAGAGAACATGAAACAGTGGGTGTTACCATACACACTGTAACAAGAGTCATCAGGTAAGGTGAGCTATTACCAGCAGGAGAGGTGGGGGGGGGGTGACGTGACACCTTTTGTAGTGATAATCAAGGTGGGCCATTTCCAGCAGTTGACAAGAACATGTGAGGAACTGTGTGTGTGTGGGGGGGGGGGGGGGGGATAAACATGGGGAAATAGTTTTACTTTGTGTAATGACACATCCACTCCCAGTCTTTATTCAAGCCTAATTTAATGGTGTCCAGTTTGCAAATTAATTCCAATTTAGCAGTCTCTCATTGGAGTCTATTTTTGAGGATTTTTTTGTTGTAATATTGTGACTTTTAGGTCTGTAATCGAGTGACTAAAGAGATTGAAGTGTTTTCTGAGTGGTTTTTGAATGTTATAATTCTTGACATCTGATTTGTGTCCATTTATTCTTTTACGTAGCGACTGTCCAGTTTGGCCAATGTACATGGCAGAGGGGCATTGTTGACACATGATCGGTTTTGGGACCAATCTTATTTAATCTTTTTATTACTGACCTCGGCACAAAAAGTGGGAATGTGCTAATAAAGTTTGCGGATGATACAAAGTTGGAAGGTATTGCCAATTTAGAGAGAGACCGGGATATCATACAGGAAGATCGGGATGAGCTTGTAAACTGGAGTAATAATAATAGGATGAAATTTAATAGTGAGAAGTGTAAGGTCATGCATAGGGATTAATAACAAGAAATTTAGTTATAAGGTAGGGACGCATCAATTAGAAGTAATGGAGGAGGAGAAGGACCTTGGAGTATTGGTTGATCACAGGATGTCTATGAGCTGCCAATGTGATATGGCAGTGCAAAAAGCTAATGTGGTCTTGGGATGCATCAGGCAAGGTATTTCCAGTAGAGATAAGGAGGTTTTAGTACCATTATATAAGGCACTGGTGAGACCTCACCTGGAATACTGTGTGCAGTTCTGGTCTCCCATGTTTAAGAAGGATGAATTCAAACTGGAACAGGTACAGAGAAGGGCTACTAGGATGATCCGAGGAATGGAAAACCTGTCTTATGAAAGGAGACTCAAGGAGCTTGGCTTGTTTAGCCTAACTAAAAGAAGGTTGAGGGGAGATATGATTGCTCTCTCTAAATATATCAGAGGGATAAATACCGGAGAGGGAGAGGAATTATTTAAGCTCAGTACCAATGTGGACACAAGAACAAATGGATATAAACTGGTCATTTGGAAGTTTAGACTTGAAATTAGATGAAGGTTTATAAGCATCAGAGGAGTGAAGTTTTGGAATAGCCTTCCAAGGGAAGCAGTGGGGGCAAAAGATCTATCTGGCTTTAAGATTAAACTTGATAAGTTTATGGAGGAGATGGTATGATGGGATAACATGATTTTGGTAATTAATTGATCTTTAAATATTCATGGTAAATAGGCCCAATGGCCTGTGATGGGATGTTAGATGGGGTGGGATCTGAGTTACTACAGAGGATTCTTTCCTGGGTATCTGGCTGGTGAATCTTGCCCATATGCTCAGGGTTCAGCTGATAGCCATATTTGGGGTCGGGAAGGAATTTTCCTCGAGGGCAGATTAGAAGAGGCCCTGGAGGCTTTTCGCCTTCCTCTGTAGCATGGGGCACGGGTCACTTGCTGGAGGATTCTCTGCTCCTTGAAGTCTTTAAACCACGATTTGAGGACTTCAGTAGCTCAGACATAGGTGAGAGGTTTATCGCAGGAGTGAGTGGGTGAGATTCTGTGGCCTGCGTTGTGCAGGTCGGACTAGATGATCATAATGGTCCCTTCTGACCTTAATATCTATATCACATTGGTAGATGTACAGGTGAACGAGCCTCTGATAGTGTGGCTGATGTGATTAGGCCCTATGATGGTGTCCCCTGAAAAGATATGTGGACACAGTTGGCAACGGGCTTTGTTGCAAGGATAGGTTTCTGGGTTAGTGATTTTGTTGTGTGGTGGCTGGTGAGTTTTTGCTTCAGGTTGGGGGGCTGTCTGTAAGTAAGGACTGGCCTGTCTCCCAAGATCTGTGAGAGTGATGGGTCGTCCTCCAGGATAGGTTGTAGATCCTTGATGCGTTGGAGAGGTTTTCGTTGGGGGCTGAAGGTGATGGATAGTGGCGTTCTCTTATTTTCTTTGTTGAGCCTGTCCTGTAGTAGGTAACTTCTGGGTACACGTCTGGCTCTGTCAGTCTGTTTCTTCACTTCAGCAGGTGGGTATTGTAGTTGTAAGAACTCTTGATAGAGATCTTGTGTTTGTCTCTGTCTGAGGGGTTGGAGCAAATGCAGTTGTATCGTAACCTCTCCAATGCATCATCAAAGATCTACAACCTATCCTGAAGGACGACCCATCACTCTCTCAGATCTTGGGAGACAGGCCAGTCCTTGCTTACAGACAGCCCCCCCAACCTGAAGCAAATACTCACCGGCAACCACACACCACACAACAAAATCACTAATGCAGGAACCTATCCTTGCAACAAAGTCCGTTGCCAACTGTGTCCACATATCTATTCAGGGGACATGGTTATCGGGCCTAATCACATCACAGACTCCAATGAGAGACTGCTGAATTGGAATTAATTTGCAAACTGGATACAATTAATTTAGGCTTGAATAAAGACTGGGAGTGAATGGGTCATTACACAAAGTAAAACTATTTCCCCATGTTTATCCCCCGCCCCCCCACTGTTCCTCACATGTTCTTGTTAACTGCTGGAAATGGCCCACCTTGATTATTACTACAAAAGGTGTCTCTCGCCCCCCCCCCCCCTTTGCTGGTAATAGCTCACCTTGATCACTCTCGTTACAGTGTGTATGATCACACCCATTGTTTCATGTTCTCTGTGTATATAAATCTCCCCACTGTATTTTCCACTGCATGCATCCGATGAAGTGAACTGTAGCTCATGAAAGCTTATGCTCAAATAAATTTGTTAGTCTCTAAGGTGCCACAAGTACTCCTGTTCTTTTAGCCTTTATGTAGGAAGTTTTAACAGGACAAATCATTACCACCCAAGTGTCAGAAGCAAAACAGTAAAACTAATGTTTACTGGCTTGTGTGGCACAAGATTTACTAGCATGTCTCACTGGTGTCTTGTTTTACATGCTTTAAATTTTTAGTCAATTTTTAAAAGTGGATTTATAGATTAGAATGTAATTGTTACACATAGGCATGCAAAATTGAGACTGTAGTTCTGTATAAGCTTGTTAGCTACTCTCAGTAGTGATATTCACATACAGGAAAAACAAGAAATGAAGTTGTCAGCTGTTGGAAACAGCTTACTCGCTTAAAATTCAGCAATTTTATATCGGGCAGTTGACGTAGCTTCTAAAATTAGCTACGACCGGAGTTTCCAGCGCATTGTAGGTAGGGGACCCACCCATTCTTTCCCGGCGTTTCTGAATGTTTGTGTTTTGCTGACCGCACAGCGGGCTTGGTTGATCACATGAGGTTGATATGCCTGGGTGGCTCCCTGGGGCAGGCGGGAGGGAAGGCAGCACGCAGGAGCTGCCGTCTGCTTTCTCCGCCGCCTCCTTTTTCCGTGCGCCCAGGCTGGTGCTAGGAGGAGCTCGAACAGAACTGAGAGACTACCAACCTTTTGGCAGCAAATGGCTTTTCCACAGGAGACAACGCACAGGACTCAGGAGTTCACCCTTCTGCCTGTTACTCTGGCTTTGCAGCCCCCTCTCCTCGGCCTGGCTGGAGCTACGCAGAGCTGGTGGCAGCGTGTCCGTAGCCAGATCCTTCTTATGGGCGCTCCGTAGCTCAGCAGCCGAGGGAAAGGAAGGCGTCTGAAGCAGAGCTTCCTTTGCTAGGCAGCAGCCGGAAGAGTTTGGGAAACCATTTTAGGGAGACTTTCTGAAGATTCTTTTATATGTGACAGGTCCTAACTGGAACAGATCGCACAAAGCTGTTTCCTTCTCCCTCAGAACCCCATGTGGATTATTGAAGAAACTTCACGTGGGGGAGTTGGCTAGATTTCTGTCTACTGCGCTGGAGGTTTTTAGTGCTCCGTTTGCGTGATTCTTCGCATGAAAGTAGCCCCCCTCTGGTATCGTTCCAGGTCTGTCTGTCCTCAAGCTTCATGTTACCAGGAGGGGCCTCTGTTATGAGTTGTTTTTGTTTCTATGGGGAAACGTAATGAGCTGTTTCACTCCTCATGACGGGGAAATCTGCCTTGAGCTTTCTGTATTCGTGGAAGGGGGGAGTCCTGTTTACATCATGTTTGCCAGGAAGTAAAACCAGCAAGAGAAAAGGTATTTTTAAACCTTCTGTGTTACAACTTATTAGGTGCACCGTGTTAAGCCTGCTGTCTGGGATTTGAGAGTCTCCAGTAGATTCAGGCATTGCAAACAAAATAATTTCCCTGCTCTGCAGTTTAGGGAATAACTTAGGTTTGTTTTTCCAGCGGGTTGATACACTGGTTCAGCTTTTGGTTCAACGATGGAACATTTTTTCTTGATGTAGAATTTAAAAATCTTAGAAGTATATTCCCCCTCCCTTTTTTTATGTACTTCAGTTTCTTTCTGCTATTATTTAAACTTTGTAAAACGTTTTAAGATACATTTTTATGTTAAACCACATGCAATAATATTTTTGGTGGTGATTCACTAAGTACCTTAGTTTCTCAGTGTTGCTTGGAGACCAGCTTCCCACCCCCACAGTGAGAAAGGACTGGTGTGGGATATTAGGTATGGGATAGCACCCAAAATAGCAGGTGTTGCATATATTTTCACCTGACACCAATTTGCTATCCTGGCAGTTGTATTACAGTTTCTGTAATGGCAAAGGAAGCTTTAAACAATTTTTTCAACTTTCTCTACATAACTTTTGACTGTTTTCCAGTTATCTGTCTGTTTGCTTGCTTTTGGTGGAAAAAATTTAGCAGGTTAGCATAAAATTAGGTATGACCAAAAATGTAGGCTTTAGAGAGTAAGCTTATGAAAATAAACTTGAACTTCTCGTTTCTCCATTATTTTGTATTACTACTGTTTCTTGCTTTTTCCATGGTGATGAGGGTGGAGAACAGAAGGGGCTTTGGGTAGGTTTTGGCTCCTCCAGCTGGGACATGGGAAAATAGTCTGTGTACATGGGCCAATCCCTAATCAGCCTATTACTCTAGCTGGCTCTATGAAGGGCAGTTAACTGTTTGAAAGGCCATATTTGGTCTGATGGATGTCTTCTTGTTCTGAGATGGTGATTAAAACCATGGGTGGAGAGTGTGTGATGGGGAATCTGCCTGTGAAAACTTATCAATGCCATTTGATTTGATGAACTCTAATTGTAACCTGCAGGGCGGGATGGAGCCCCCATTATGTATCAACTTTGTGTCCTGTGCTGAGAACCAGTTTGAACTGATACATGCTAGCCTGTTTGGAGGTGTTTTAATGCCTTTTGGAGGCCTAACAAAGGAAGCATAATCTAGACTGCTCCTAATGATTTATGGACTTTCTTTTATCCACTGCCCACCCCTAAGAAACAATGGTGTTCCGTACATGAACTCTGCATGGGGCCCTACACTGGGGCTCATGACCAAGACTGGGTTTATGAGAAGGGGTTGTGTGGACATGGGGACAACCAACAGCAGCAGCAAGAGGCCCTGGTCTTAAGACAAGGACATCTCCACCAAGCCTGAACTTGGACAGACCGTGACTCAAAAGATTCTTAGGACTGGTGAGGAGGATAGACCTTTGTTGGTTTTTCTGTAGATCTATAACTCTTCTGTTTTTTAAAAAGTGAGTGTGTGTGTGTATTAAGAAGTTCCTTTCCAAACATTGTGTGTTGGTCCCTGAAGGGTATAACTAGACACACCAGAGTGCACCAGCTTGATGGACTCTAGATGGAATGGATCTAATAAGCAACTGAGAAGAGAGTGGGAGATCAGGAGGGCTAGACCTCTCGTTTCAGGGTCTGGGTGGCTGCATTCAAGAAAAGTGTCAGACATGGGGTCTGCATCTGAGGAGTGTTCTTGGGTGTCCCAGAGCCAGGAATAGTGATTAGGCATTACCCAAACCCTTGGAGCTTAGCATTCCATAGGATTTGGCAGTTGGATCCCTTACGACTAGTGTCTGTTTAGAGAGAGAAGGTCTTGCAGGACTAGACTGGATTGTGACAGAGATCTTCTCTCTCCCTGCAGCCCCTCCCCCCCCTTGCCTCTGCTTCAAATTAGGAGTGCCTTGTAACAGGAAAGCAGCAGTCCAGACATGGTATTGCTGTCAGGTAGCCACAGGAATCAATTTAAGACCATAATGGTAGAATCTAGTTTGGCTCAACCTATCTTCTGTCACTGGGGAACCAATCATGGATTGCAGACAGTCCTATACTTCAACACATTAGCAGCCTAATCTGGCATAGTAAAGTCTTTGGGCTCTAAATAGGTACACTGGAAGGGGAGGCACTTCAAGTAGTTGAAAGTTTAGTGTGGAGTCAGGCCCAATGGTTAGATGGCAGTTTTAGGATTCTTTTCCCCTTCCCTTCTGGAGGCACAGGAGACGAGCACAAGGCTAGTTTTTTCACAAACACTATTGGCTACTTCCATATGTATGCATGTATTTTATAATTTAGATTTGCATCTGTTGACTCTTCAATATGCGTTGTTTTGTCGTCCTCACAAAGGTGTTTCAGGTCTCTGAAGAGAACTGCTAGAAACATAACTGAATAGCTAAAAAAACTGAAGAAAAACTTACAACTAAAATGTGTGTGGTAACCCCAAAGAAAAAATTTAAATGTCAAAGTCAAATGAATTAAACATTTTTTTTTCTGGTTTGGTAAACATTAAAATAGTGAATCTGTCTCACAGATTAAAGGAGTTCTTGCTTTCCTAGCTAAACAATCTCTTCTGTATATGTAGGGAAGTGTATCTTTTATTGACACATCTGCTGAATATAGTTTTTCCCAAGAAAAATTAAAATAGTTTGTCTTCCCAAATGCCTAGCCACTAGGGTTGTTTTTTCTGAACTGAAAAAGTGTAGTAAAATGGACTTTAGTTTGTTGGATATATTTTCTTAGTTTGGCAAATACAGCAAAAGAACCTCTTTACCTTCTCAATGACTTTCCACCTCAGCCTACTGAAACAACCTGCCCTAAAGACCAGAAAATTCTAAACAGCAGGGAAAGGGAGGGGAGAGGAGAAAAAAAAAAAAGATGAAGGGGGTTAAGACCCTCTTTTGAAAAGAATATTGTTTTCTGTGAGAAAGTAGGGTCTCCTTTCACCTTTAGCATCAAGGGGAGGAGGAAAAAAGAAAATCTAAAGAGCTAAATGGTGTGGCCTTCGGGTCATTTTCCAGCCAGTGCCTCTCTCCCACCTGCATACTCACCTCAACATCAGGATTTTTCTACACATGTCCAGTAAGCAGAGTAAATGGCAGAAAGTTTGAATAGCAAGGTTTTCTTTGAGACGTTGCTTTTCACATAGTTCATATTGGCTAAATCTGAGGACTCTGAAAATATAGCTTTACTGTCATTAGTAGGATGGTTATTATAGAAGAATGCTTATGGTTAGAACCCTTTATTTTCTTGTAATCTAGGGTGTGATCTAGTCACTTGTTCTATATATCCAATATACACACCAAATACCTATTGTTCAGGAGTGCTTTTACTTCCTTTTTTTCTCTCTTCAAGCAAACAGACATCCATTCTCAATCTTAAATTAGAAAATTCAACAGAATTTCTGTGTTCCTTGATCTCAACTTTGTAAAGCTGGCCAGCATGCAAGTATTTTACATCCTTTCCAGCTTTGCTCACATGCACTATAGCCACACTTTTCACATTTAATGAGTATCACATTTGTTTTTGCTCCCCGTAAAAATTGTTTGTGAAATATACAATGTATTAAATGGTATGTCTAATTTTTTTCCTCAAATGAAAATTAAAATCAACAATTACAGGGAAAAAATTCATAGTTATGGAGATACAGGTGTACTGACACAGTCTCTTGTATACTAACTCTGTTTTTCCTTCATTACAGAAATGAGCCGTCAGACTGCTACAGCACTACCTACAGGTACTTCAAAGTGTACACCATCACAGAGGGTGCCTGCTCTGACTGGCACTACAGCTTCCAACAATGACTTGGCAAGTCTTTTTGAGTGTCCTGTGTGTTTTGACTATGTGCTGCCACCTATTCTTCAGTGTCAGAGTGGCCATCTTGTTTGTAGCAACTGTCGCCCCAAGCTTACATGCTGTCCAACTTGCCGAGGCCCACTGGGTTCCATTCGTAACTTGGCTATGGAAAAAGTTGCCAATTCTGTACTGTTCCCATGTAAATACGCCTCTTCTGGATGTGAGATAACTTTGCCACACACAGAAAAAGCAGACCATGAAGAGCTGTGTGAGTTTAGGCCTTATTCATGTCCATGTCCTGGTGCTTCATGTAAATGGCAAGGTTCGCTGGATGCTGTTATGCCACATTTGATGCATCAGCATAAGTCAATAACAACACTACAGGGAGAAGATATAGTTTTCCTTGCTACAGACATTAATCTTCCTGGTGCTGTTGACTGGGTTATGATGCAATCTTGTTTTGGCTTTCATTTCATGTTAGTCTTGGAGAAACAGGAAAAATATGATGGTCACCAGCAGTTCTTTGCTATTGTACAGCTGATAGGAACACGCAAGCAAGCAGAAAATTTTGCTTATCGACTTGAGCTTAATGGTCATAGGCGGCGATTGACTTGGGAAGCAACTCCTCGATCTATTCATGAGGGAATTGCAACAGCCATTATGAATAGTGACTGTCTAGTCTTTGACACCAGCATTGCACAGCTCTTTGCAGAAAATGGCAATTTAGGCATCAATGTAACTATTTCAATGTGTTGAAATGGCAAGCAAACATTTTCAGGCCAGTGTTTAAAACAGTTGCATTTAATTTCGCAGAAACTAGGGTAACCATCTGTGACTGCCAGACACAAACTATTTGGTAGAGGGAGGCTAGATGTATATGAAGGTAAATAAAAGGAAAGGCTGTTAAATTACAGGAAGCAGTTGCATGTAGTAACACTAATATATTTAAAATAAGTCAACAGTAAACCACTGAAAATATATATACACCCAAAATGGGCATCTTTTGTATTAAGAATTGATTCTACAGGAAACGTTGTAAAATAGTTCTAAAAACTTGTTTGTAGATTGATTGTACTGTTGAAAAGGATACTGTTGTGTTTTTTGTTTGTTTGTTTTTTTTTTCCTTTGACTGACAAGCCATGTTGAGCAGTCCGGTCTCTTGCCACTGCTTTTCCCCCTTAAGTCACTACATAGTATTGCTGCTGTTTGTGTATATTTTTGTGTATTTGCTAATTTTTATTAACTTCTAGTTTTTCATTAAATAAATGACTTTCTTTTCTGTAATTCAGGTTTTCCTCTGTTTTGTACGTTTTAAAAATTAATTGCAGGTGTCATCTTTTGATATGCATAATTGCTTATGGTAAAACTTATACTTTTGTACATTTGGTAAATTAGTCTCTTCCCAGTAGTCCATTCATTGGTGATACTGTTCTTAATTCAGCTATTTTGTGAATGTATTGAATTCTAAAGGAGCAATTACATTTGAAGAATTATCAGAAAAACAGCTCCTTTAAAAACAGGCCTAGATGATAATGTACTTCGTTATACCGTCAAACAAAAGTGAGGAGTTATTGGGTAACATCCTAATTAAATACACTGAAAATTCAGGCACACTTCTTAAATTTAGAAACTTCAGACACAAACTCATGCGTGTATTTTGGTTTTGCAGTACAAGAAGGCATTGTCTTATGCAGTAATTGTAACTATAAAAACAGACCATTTAAAAAAAAAAAAGGCAGTCTCAGATTACGATGTTTTTGGTCTTTTATAATTTTGTCATTAAAAGAATACCTGGCAAACTAAATAAAAACTCTTGTTTTTTGCTTTAGCATGAAGTTTGACTAATTTAATATTCTAACTTAACTTTACTTGTAACAATCCGTCAGACAAAAGGATACCTGAACTGGAGAGAACCAACTTTATTTTCCTTAGTCATACTAATCTTGTATGTCATCCCACCATGTTAGTGATACGATGAACAGTGTACATCCAAAGGTCCATGCAATTCTCTTGCATTTAAAGGCATAAGTGGTATATTGGGGCCTTTTGCAGGTTGCAAGCAAGTTTGAGAAATTCACCTTGAATGTATGTCTTATACAGCACTAAGATGGTTAATGTAAAAAAGAAATAATATAAAAGAAAACTATTAAATCTCAAACTACTTTAAAGGTATCTCTTTGCCAAACTTGGTAATTGTGAACATATGCTGTTGGGAGAAGTAGGATGAATATTAGCTACTTTTTGTATAACATTAAAATACAGTTTATTTACTATATATTGTCTAACTTTGTCAGAAATTGATCTATGTTAAGACAACTCATTGAATTATTTTTGGTGCAGTGATTACACATTTTAGCCTGATGGGGCAAGTAGGCATACAGATAAGGAATGTGAACCAGTATAGACGTTTATAGACAAGCCAGTGCAGAAATAGTTCATTTTATATAGTTGAAGTAAGCTTCAGAAACTTTTTTTAAAAATTGTGATGGTGCACTGTTCAAGAGGATTAAAAACTTAAGAAATATACTGGCATCTCATTTCTTCTTTGATCTCTAGTGGAATACTTGCTGTGTCAGTTTTCTAAATGCAGCCTATTTAATCTTACCTACATTTACCCCAATTTTGTTTTTGCAATACCATGAGATGTTTGGCTACAGCAGTTACAAGCTAGTGGCTGGTAGGTTTGAAATTAAGACTTTATTTAAATGTGTGGTTTCTCATTATTGAAACTTGCATTTCAATTCTAATTCTTTCAGAGGCTGTTGATAAATAGTGTGGACTAATTTTACATCCAGACTTTAGTTTGAGTAGTAGATTAACTCCTATTAAAATACATAGATTTGAGGCTTGCCTAAAATGAGTGAGTTAGGATGTTTTCTGTATTTTAAGAAATGGTAACTTCCTTAGATATTAAAAGTGCTATGTGATGATATGGCTGGAACTGAGGAGATCGTTGTATGTTTGGTTGATTCTAATACCTTCTCAGATCTTGTAATGGAATCCATAAAAGCTTTCGTTGTTTTAAGTTAGTGGAAGTCTCTTTAATTGGTGAGTCAGAACTATGATTTTTAAGTATTCCTGATCTGTGTAATAAAATGCCATTTATTTTTAATGTAGGTTACTTTAGGTGGTTGTGACTTTGATTTTTATTTGCAATTACTTTTCTTGCTATTAAGGAAACAAGGTATTAAACTTCCTAGTTTATTTTTATTTTTTAAGTTGTCCAAACACAACATTCAACAACCAGCTACCCCATTTTACCAATTTGGTCACAGTAGTCCGGGATAGACAGCAGCAGTGAATGCTTCCACATACCACCTAGCCAGTAGTTGAAAGTAAAAAGGCAGCTACATTTTACACTCCTGCTTAGTTGTTTGCTGCAAATTACACCCACTTTACACACATTCATTGGGCTATATACATGGGATACTCTAATTACAGAAATGTCAACCTTGCTTTGAGACTTTTAGGGATAATTATTAAAAAAAAAAACAGGAATTAGAGCATTTGCTTGGACCAAAGGTGCAAAGCCAAATACACATGGGGTGGGGTGCATAGTAGCACCTTGAATGCTTGTAATGCATGCTACAGGAGCTGGATCCTCTTTTCTTCTCCTGATTTGGCCAAGGAGCATTGCAACCCCTACCCTGGGGGAAATGACAACAGGAAATTTGCCCTTCTATGCTTTCTACAGCTCTGAGTTACCTTGGCCAGTGATGGTCCTTGTCCTTGCTCTTGGCCATAGTTCTCTCCCTTGTGGACTCTGCAGTGGTGATTACCAGTGGGGTTTGGGAAGCTGGATTCACTGCTCAAGCCACTGACTGCATGTTGTGCTCCAACTGTCCCAGGCAGACCTTGCTGGCGTAGTCCAGGGAGGTTAGAGCGCAGCCTG
Organism: Natator depressus; assembly: GCF_965152275.1. Lineage (NCBI taxonomy): Eukaryota > Metazoa > Chordata > Testudines > Cheloniidae > Natator > Natator depressus. Next base: position 18,326,802 of record NC_134245.1, read on the forward strand.
CGGCTTGGATGGTGAATCCAGCAGTGTCCCATCCCATTCAAAGTCACCCCAGCTTGCCTCTTAATAGAGCTCTCATTGTGCAGCCTATACATGTCTCACATGGGTGGTGGAAGAGAACACCCTCTCCTCTGTGGCACTATATGCTGAGTAGGGGTGAACGGTACACATGCTCATTTTATGCATATGCTTCAGCTTGCAAAATTCATACATTTAAGCTGGGAGGGGAGGAGGAAGGATTACAAAAAAATAGGGTGGGCATCTGTGGTGCAATTCTTAAATTCACCTCTGAATTTCAGGGAAGGGTGCGGTTTTATGTTGGGAGGGAATCTAGGACTCTAACATTTAAAAGACAAATTTCAATGTCATACATACAATTGTGTTTTGGGTTTAGTTAACAGAATAACTTCAGAAATGCTAACACAATAGTTTGAAAATAAGGCCAAGGTTCTTAAAATATATAAGAATAATAGGATACACCACTGTGCACCAAAAAGCATAACATGATGGGAAACTGTAAAGAGATGTTCATCTGTATTTTTCTGGCACAATGATTTAACTTCCTTGAACTAAAGATAGAGTGGCTTTAGAAGAGTATGTCAGCATAAGTGTAGCACTTTCATAAAATAGATACTGCTGCTTGTACTTTTAATAGGTAAACAGGACATGAGGGTCTTAGAGGCTTAATACTAACTTGGTTTATGGTTTGGGACTGTTCAGAATTGAGTCTAGTTTAAGATAGACTTGAAAGTGAGCTTGCAGTACTCCCCATAAACAGTTGCTCATACCAATGGGCACTTTTAAAAGATTTTACATTAACTGTAAACACAATGTATGCTATAGTGTAGTTAGTTACTTTCAGACTTTATCTCCCCCTCCCCCCCAACATTTAATGTCATTCATCAGATTGAATGGTTAAAACATGCTCATCAAAGACAAAGTATAGACTAAACTTTTTTTTTACTCTTATGCACTAAGACATTAATGATCTATATTAAATATCGGTTGTACTAGCTACCACCAGATCTAAAATTAGTGGTATTTAAAATGCCTGGAAATGTCATATTAGCAGTGACTATTTATATTAGAAAAGTTTACTTTTATTCTAGTGGAAAAAGTGTACTCAATTATCTTTATTTAAAATAATGAAGATTCTTCTCTATTTTTTAATATACTTCAAGAGTAAACTGTCAAACAATTTATCCTCAATCCAAATACCTGTTTGTGTGTGTGTTGCTGCCATTAATAAAAACAAATTGCAGGTGCATAGGCTTTGGGAAGTCAAATGGGAGCGTTAACATTCAATATTTCTCTGTTCAGACATTCCTTGCATGCATTTGGTTATTTAAGATGTTAAAAGTTATTGTTTGCACTATGCACGGTGATATGTCCGTTATACAGAGTTGCCCATAACATTCCTATAATTGAAACTACTGTAATTCAAAGTGTTATCCAGATGAATTCATAATATAGTTCTGTTTAGTATAATGAATTTAACTTTTCAAAGCTATTCTGAATAAAATTTAATTGCTTCATACTGTGCTGGGCCATCTACTTAAGAAAAATATTTGTGGGCAGAGGGAAGGATCAGCAACTGCAGCTTTGCAAGCCTGGTTCTCTTAGTCTGTGTGTGTAGTCAAAGTAGAAGGTTCTCAAAATGGCACTAGACCCTACACCACACTACTAATAGCCAGCATTTGAGTATCAATTACAACTTCATTGGGGTGTTATTTAATGAATGTAAGTTGTGACTTTGGAAGGCCTTTACTGTTTGTGTCAAGAATAGTAAAAGCAGGAACAGCAATAAATAAAATAAAGTGTCCTTAATGCAGAAAAGTGGACAGGTAAAGGTGGTGTTATGTATTACCTCAGTGTATTCAGCTTTTTAGATATTAAAGGCTATGATTCGTGTTTGTTTAAAATCTTCAGTATTAGTATAAAGGACTTTCATCTGTAAAGCACCAAAAAAAAGGAACTTGTGTTCAACCACCAGTAGCTTTCTAGGTCCCAGTCCCTCCCTGCTTATTTCTGAAAAATGCAGTATGTACTTCTACCAAGTTCAATGAAAATGAATGCACTTGCAGTTCAGCATACAAATGTAATCTGTCTACAGAATTTCTGCTGGGCAGTTCTAAATGTAGTTTTACAAATTGAGTGCATCTGTGAAACAAGTACAGTGCGCAGGGGGTTGGATCACTAGGCTCTGTGTGGACAACACCTCAGTGGCCTCTTGCTATGGAAGCTGATAGAACTCTGTAGTCCCTTATTAGAAATAAGCACTTTCTATATAAATCAACCAGTCACAAAAAATATATCCATCCCGTGTAGAAGCTATGTACCCACCTTCTCATGGAAAAAACCATGCTTGTTTAAATAGAAAGCTCCTATGTCTTCTGATTTCCTGCTGCTCCTCTCACTACCAGGTAAGGGCTACTGCCTTGTCCCTCCATGTGAAAAAGGAGCAGCTGAGAGTAGGAAGCTTTCAGTTTCCTGCCTGTCCTGTGTAGAAGGCTACAAGCCGCAGGACTACTTAGCACTAAAAAATGGTAAAGGTGGCAGTTTTTTGTTTTTGTTTATTGGTGTCCATTATTGATGTGGTGATGTTAGCTATTTACATGTTTATAATACTTAGCACTTCACATACCTCAACTCTCACTGGAAGAATCTTCTAGCAATTTTTGGCACTTTCCTGCTTTGCAGAGCATTCCAGTGCACTTCTGAGGGCTCACTCAGGAAATAACTCGAATGATGGACCTTCCTGTTCTGGAAGTTTACAGGTAAGGAGAAACTGTCATATTTGTCTTAGTGTAAAGATGCAACAAACACTCTTTAGCCTCGGTTTTTTAAGGCTGTATTCGAAAGCTTGTATTGTGGGCCCTTTACATGACAAGGGAAGATGAAGCCTTCTGAAGAAAGGGATTTTATACTTTAATATAATTAATGGATCAGTTCTAAAAATGCCACTGAACAAATGTAGGATTAGTCCTACTATGACCTACAGAAGGTTTAACAGACCTCTTTATACATATACAGAAGCCAGTTGAAGCAAAATATTTTATACTGTATGCTTCATTGTGATTTCCTATTATGGTATAGTTACCACCATCCCTTCACAAATTTGTTTTAGCAGACCCCCATTTGTCTTGAAGTCTCTCACCTTGTTACAATTTTATGAGCAGTGGTGGTATATTTCAAAACCAGTCATTCATTAGTAGAACTAGCTTGCAAGAAGTGGTCAAACCTTTATTAATCGAATACCAAACTGAAAAATTAAGTTACAAAGATCAGCATTACTACAAGACTTTAATCTTTCTTTATGACCTAACATAAGGAAAATAATATTGAGACTGCTATTCACAGAATATAATCATCTTCCCCATAATTTAAAACACGTGTGTAGACTGAAGTTGGTAGCTTAAATTACAGCTGTCATATAAGAGGGTGGAAAAATACATGAGGTTGAGACTAATATGATTCTTTACAAAGAGTATAGTGGCAAAGGAAACTAGAATTTGACAATTAAGGGTATACTTTTTCTATACTCTTGTTCTGAAGTGTTTATACAACTACTACTAATTGAATTTTGGAGCTTTTAAAACACCAAATCAAAATGTTCCCTTTTTTCATTTGAGCATCCAGTTTTTCCACAAGGGAGACTTAAGGAGCCTTTCTTTGTATAAACCTGACTTTTGTCCCCCCCCATGCAAAAAAACCTACCTTTTTAAAAACTCATCTGATTTGTCAAATTTCTCATGACTGCTGTTCTTGCCAGAAGAGCATGGTTTTAGAAATTCCAGGAGAGAATGAAGTCAAATACTAAAGTGTTGGGAGAAAAAAATTAAGAATCTTTGCATATTTTAAGAATCCTCTAACATCCTCTTCCAAAACTCTGCATTAAGAGGCCATAATTTCCAGTAGGGACTCACCCTTCTCTCCACTAGCATGTACACAATTTTGAATGTGTGAATAGGTATTAGTGCAGGGGTGGGCAAACTTTCTGGCTTGGGGGCCACATCTGGGTATGGAAATTGTATGGTGAGCCATGAATGCTCATGAAATTGGAGGTGGGGGTGGGGGGGCTTGGGTTACACAAGGGGGCTCTGGGCAGCACTTATTGCAAAGCAGCTCCCAGAAGCATGTCCCCCCTCCAGGCAGCTCTTGTGCCCTGTCCTCAGGTGCCATCCCTGCAGCTCCCTTTGGCCAGGAACCACAGCAGCACACAGAGCTGCAGGGAGCAGGGCAAACCCCTGACCCTGCTCCCCAGCAGGTGCTGAGGGCTGGATTAAATGGTCTGATGTGGGCCGTAGTTTGCTCACCCCAGTATTAGTGTGAGAGAGCCTCCATTCAAGTATGGTATCTAGTGAAGGCTTAAAAAACAGCCTATATGTTGGTGTTAGTGACTATTAGTACTTTGAAGCTGAAATTGCTCTGCATGGCCTGATCAACATCCTCATCAGAATAAGACCATAAAGAGGAGAGAACAGTCTAGTGGAAAAATCAGTGATGTAAATCAGGAAGTCAAATTCCACTCCTGGCTCTGCTGCACTGGGTGGCTTCAATGACTTGATCCTTATTTTATTCTTAAAGGTAACTCTCAAACATTTTATACCTCATGACATTCCTGTGAGAGATAATAATCATAACTTTTTCACAAGGGGAAAATAGGTTCAGATATTTAATCTGCTTAACTGTCCTACCATTCAGTGGCAAAGCCAGGCTTAGAACCTTATGCATAATGTGCTGGACACCACTTCTCAGGCAGATATCATTTATCCATTAAAATGGGGATAAGACATGCTTCACAGAAGTGATTAATCAATATTTGTGTTTTCCAATATGCTATATACTCTCCCACAAGTCTTCTCTTTTCCTGACCTGCTTTTAGAGTTAGTCTATCTTTTTTCCTGTTGTGAAGGAGTAGTTTTGGTGGCATTCACTGGGTGAATATTTGTGCATTTTGACTGTAACTCCGGTTTGTGAAATCTTGTATTTTATTCCACATCTATGAGCACCTCCCCCAACACAACTCCATTTCATTTATCACAGATATGTGTATTAAATATTGGTGCTGATTTAAGGTGAGAAACTAATTTCTCTCTAGTTTAGGAAGAGATGGGTCTTAAGTCAAATTTTAACCACTCTTCTCCCATACCTAATGTAAGAGACCTGAAATTTTACCTATTGGAAAGTTTTAGCGTGAGGTCCACAAGTGTATCATATCAAATATTTCCTAGCTTTTTGCAAGTTAGTTTAAATATCAGCTGGGTGTGTTAAAAAATACACCACTGACCATTAAGATTAGGCACTTTAAAATAAGGCCTTGAGCCAAAAATGAACAAAATAGGGAATACAGGACACGAGCAATGGTATCTGAGCATAATGAAGGTGGTTATGGGGACTCATGCTTTACATTTTTTAAATGAAACAACTCTGAAATTCTTGTTTTGTAATATTTTAACAAATGCATATTTGCAAGATTTTTAGACAAAACATTAATGCACTTCAACTTTTTTGCTGGGAAAGTAAGCAGTATTCACTGATAGTTTTTCAGATGAGCTCAGTGCATTTATTTTAATTATATAAGTTATCCATATTAAACTTCATGTAACACAAATCTGTTGCCTGATCATTAAACCCATCTGTATACAGTAGTAACAAAACTAGAGCATTGGAGACATGAAGTATCTAGAGCAAAAGTGTGTAACGGGGTTAGGTGCTTTCAAAAAATATATCCCTAATCTTCACACTCTTGGTCTCTGCTTGGGTGTGCAAGCAGGTATGTGTACTCTCCTCCATGCTGCTGATAGAACTGGTATATATAAAATGTGTTTGGTAAATTGGCGCATATAAAGTTGCAGGAACACTTTCTATTATTAATAGTCAAGTAGAACTGGAGTTGAGGCCCCACTGAAAGTCAAGCCTTAACTTTTAATGGGTGGCACAGCACATCACAGTGAGGCCTCAATGCTTGCCCTCATGTTTTGTATCACTGCAGGTCACGTTTTTACCATCTGACAGTTGAATGAGAGTTTAATGTTGATGTACAGGATATCTCACCCAATCCGCTTAAAGTTTACTATTCAAGCGCTCAAGTCCGGTCTTGATTGAAAATCCCCCATCGAAAGCTGCATTCAGAACTTCATCCAGGCAGCTTGCCATAACAAAATTCAAATCCTGCCGCACATTCATTGCAATCTCTTCAAGGTCTTTTTCATTTCTTTGAGGAATGATGATTCTCTTCAGTCCAGCTCTATGGGCTGCTAGGACTTTGTCCTTAATTCCCCCAACCTATTAAAAACCACACAATTTAAAAATAAGTTATTTAGTTATGATGCTTTCAGCAAAGCAGTCACAAGAGGCATTTTGAATTAAATATTAAGTGAACAAAACAGGATTCCAGATGTGCATCCATAATTCATCATACTGAGAGCTTAAACTGCATGGACATACTTGTAATGGAATGTTAGGAGAAGGTAAATTTGGAAGTGTTTGCCTTACCCATATGAGCTAAAAAGATTGCCAACAGGCATTTATTAGTCTTAAACTGCTAGAATGGGAAATATGATATGATTAGTGTAAGAGGAAAAAACCTCATTGGGCCCACAAAGATTCCAGCTGCATAGCTGCAAGAATCTCAAACATGAGATCTCATTAATCTCTTACCCTCACATATATCCTTGCACCCATCAACATAGGAAAAAACACTTCTAAAAAGGCAATCGTCTCTCTTATGATTCCCATTTTAAGGTAACACAAGGGTTGGCTGTGCCCTGCTGGACCCTCCAATCTCTGGCTGTTCTTTTCTATGCGTGGTAAAGCACTGTGTATCTTAGTAACATTAACAATGGAAAGAAAGGCTACTGTTTGTTTCAGGTGTATCTGCCTCTCTCTACAGCTTACTCAGGGTTTGTCTACATGACAAGTTAGTGTGCGCCATGTAGACAAGCCTTTATTTTAAAAATTATCCTTATACAAAAGCAAAACAACCTACCAAAAAAATGCTTATGCATACAGCTATGCTTTTCAAGCAGTTGAAAATACGTACTGTAGCATATTCAAAATACAGCCAAGCATCCACTATAACTGGGAATCTCTATACTTGGCGACAAAATAGGTAGCCTCTCTGTATGTTTAATGCAGTTTGTTCACAGAATCCAAAGAGGGATCATTCTGATTCACTAACAGGTTACTAGATTAAAATTTATAAAATTATTTCTGTCACAGTATGAAATCCTACAATTATAGAGTCATGAAATAACATCCACGTAAGCAGGACAGAAATCACCATTTATTGAAAAAGGGCCCAATTAATGTTTAAATGAGATGTAAGAGTGTGGTGGTGGTGGTGTATTTTCTTGGTTCATGAAAATAAACTAATTAGCATAGCAGAATGGAGAAATCTTGGATTGGATTTTCAAAAGCACCGTAGTCTGAGGAGTACACATCACAAGACTGTTGTGCTACTATGTCACTTTGGCATGTGGTTTTGAAAATCCTTTTTGTATGACTGTTTAAGAGCAGCACTCCCCCTTTTTAAGTCTCCTGTCTGGAGCTGTATAAACCTCATAATTTCACCTCTATTCCCACCTGCAAAATTTACAGAAACGGACACTTCACCATCCAAAGTAAGCAAGTTTTAAGATTAATGCAAAACTAACTTTGCTTTTCAAAGAGGCCTATTTTCCTATGGAAATGTGTATATATACATGCCCCCAACAAAGAACCAGGTTCATTTTGAGTTTGTAGCGAAATGCAAAAGATGTGAATTATGAGTTCGGTTTTCTTTTGATTACAAGTATTTCATAGTTCTCTCCCTCACCCCACCCCTCCAACCTATTCATGGCAACTAGGTTAATGTTTAAAGCAATCTAAAAAAAAAATATTAAACATCCAAATCAAGATGCTTTGATATGGTTTTACATCCTGTATTTTATAGAAAAGCAACCAACCAAAAAGTCCCAGAAGCTAAAATTGAGAAATCCACTAAAAAGCAAATCAGAAGATAAAAAAAGTTCCAAGCTTCATCAGTAAAGCACCATTCTAAAAACTGAACTTCCACAATCCCTGTTCATCTTCCAAGAATGTTGATCTATAACTGGTGGGCAACCTGTGGCCCGCACATAGCCCATCAGGGTAATCTGCTGGTGGGCCGCCAGCGGGAAGTGGTGCGGGCCTTGGTTGCCCACCACTGATCTATAAGGTACGTCTATGGTGCATTCTCCTTTTGGTGACATGTAGAATACGTATATACACCCCTAGCACAGGTATAAATGGCAGCATCATGCTGCTTAGTCAAGTAGACACATCAGAACCTTATGCTATGCCTCCCCTGTCTACACTGCTATTTTGGGCAGTATTGTGTCCCATTGCAGGGGCCTTTCCTCACCACCGAGAGCATCTGGAGCCTTTCCCTGTCCCAAAGAAAGATTCTGGCATCTCCCTTCTGGTTGAACAGCTGTAGCGCATCATGTGAAGAGGAGACTGGCTGCTCAGGGAGACACAAATTAAAGTAAAACCAATCCAAAAGAAAATATAGATCTGGTTCAACAAACAAAGGAAAATGTCAACTATCAAAACTAGGAGAGCTAATATCTTTTATTGGACCAACTTCCATTAGCCAAAGAGAAGATTTTTGATAAGCTTACACACAGCTCTTCAGGTCTGGGAAAGGAAGAAGAGCTCTATGTAAGCTCATCTTTCTCCATCAGAAGTTGGTCCAATAAAAGATATTACCTCGCCCACCTTGTCTTTCTAATACCTGGGACCAAGACAGCTACACTGACACTACAAACTACTATCAGAATTGTCAATATTTTGACAAACCAAACCAGAATTTTTCATGACTTTCTATTCTGTGAAAAGTTTGGATATTTTGACTTTGTCCTGAAAGAAAAAAGCGTCAAAATACCAATTTCCTGCGTGACAGAAATTTTAATTTTAGACCAACTCTAGTGATATGTGATCAAGTATCTTGTAACATCTGGGAGACGTTTTCATAGATTACAGTGATGCCCTTATAGAGCAACGGAAGTTTATTTGTAAGTGTTCTCTCTCAAATTCTACCACCATGCTACTCATACTATTCGGTGAGAAGAAACATTAGCTACTTTTTTTCTCTGTAAATGACAAAGTCTGATATCTAGAAACTTACTTGCTCAGTACAAAGCAGCACCATAAATACTATAATAGTTAGTACCAAGATAAGGTACAGTTCAAACTACCATTCTGAAGTAAAGGTTAGTCATTATTAGCCAAAACTGAAATTAACTGAAGTTTCTATTGAAAATGTAACTTTGCCATTATAGTCAAATATCTCTGACAATCACCACAGTTAGCAAGGAAGATGACATAAAAAACAGTGGAATACATGGATTACCATTCTAAACACACCACAGCATAAGTATTTAAATTGTTCTGTGTGCAAGTCATATGTCTGATGTCAAACAAGTTCATGTGCATGTAATCTTAGGAATTTGTATATACAAGTAATGTATGCAATTATCTGTCTTTCCTTCCATAACGGCAAACATAAGGACTTGACGAATAGCTTTTCTGAAATGCTCAAAATGTGTTAGTTGAAGTTGTTACTGGAATTAAGAAGCCAGATCCTCAGCTGCTGTAAATTGATGTGGTTCTGTTGATGTCAATGAGCTTCTTTAACTTATAGCAGTTAAGGATAAGGCATTAAAGAGTATTCCTTGGATACAAATCAGTGGGTTTTTTAACAGGCCATTCTTTGCTTAGGAAAAAGTTAAAAAATAAAGTATTCCATATGGGAAAGTGAAAACAAAGAATGGACTTAGGTTGGCAGTCTTATAAATCCTAAACTAATGCAAGTCCTTGAGAAGGAGACAGGAGAGAGCTTCCTTTTGCTATGATGAAGCAGAGTTAGGAGAGTGTAAAATTAGTATTCTGTATTTTTAATACCAAAATAAAACCAAACACAATCCTGCTTTTCACACAATAAAAACAGGGTCCTGTCTTGCTAACTCTCACAATCTGCCATAAGGCGTCCTACTATGTGAAGTCCTTTTGAATTCAACGGGATGCTCATGTGAGCGTCAGCAGTATTCTGGACCCTCAAGAGCCAGTTTTCAGAAAGGATAGTTATTTCTCAAAAACAGTTAACATGGGCATGTGTTTGTGGTCTGCACTTAATGAACTGGCCAAAAAAACAGTTATACTGTGCCAGATGTCTCATGTTATTTAAGGTGCAACAACCCTATTCAATTTAGTAATCTGAATTAAGCCTACGATGACATACCTGAATTGCTGCAACACCTTCTTCTCGAGTGCGAGCCTTGACAAATGCAGTGTTGCCCTGGTCATATCCACTCAGAATGCTGCTATAAAGATCATTCTCTTAGCCTGTCACATGTCCAACATACATAAGTGGCTTGTCTTCACTTTCAAAGCCCTTCACAACATGTCCCCCACCCTATTACCTCTTCTGAGATGTCAACTCCTAGCTCTGATCAGCCCACAACGCCAGCCTCCATTGCCTACTTGTTTTGTGGCTTTTTTGATGCTGCCCCTCATGCTTGGAGGTGCTCTCCCTAAATAGCCACAAATATACTCCACTCATTATCCTAATTCAAATCCCTCTAGCTCTCTGATGCCTATAAAACTTAACCATGATTAGGCTGCTTGTGTGCTGAGACTACAACCTCTCATGCTGACCAATATTGCCTCATTATTTCCTTGAATTCCCATCCGTCTGTCTGTATCCACCTGTTGTGTTTTGTCTTATGGTTAGATCTTATGTAAGATCTTTGGAGCAGCATATGTCTTTTTGTTCTGTTTGTACAGTGGGGACTAGAGCTCCAAAGTACTATGATAATACAAAAAAAACAACACATAATGGATGTTTTTGCCCTGCCCTCCTAATTGCATGTTTTAAGGTCATTTTTAAATTGTGAAAAATACTGTTCTCACTTTGAGCAGTACAGATCTATAACTAAATTACAGCCAACTTAACTTCATTCTTTACACATAGTTGCTATAATTATGTTCATAAAGAGCTTAGGGCTTGACTAAAGCCAGATTTTACCTACACTGTACTCAACACTATGGGGGAAGAAAAACATTTGTGGTTTCGGTTGAACTTCTGCCCATACCCATAGCACATCTGCATATTTTGTGCTAATTGTACAAATAAACTGTATGCTATTATCACCGGAGTCTAATCCTATCTCCATGGACTATAATAATAAAAACACCCTGTCAATAGCAATAATTTGATTTTTTTTCCCCCAGGAACTAAAGCTTTTTAATTTGCAACACACATGTAGGAAATGTAAATGGATATTATGAATTTTAGGAAGTATTAGAAAAGGAAATGTGTACTTGTAAAAATAATAAATCAAAGTTATCTGTTCCACTGAAAATATCACCCATATACTAACAAATTTTGCATGCAAATTGCATAAAATCAGGTAACTTCCATAGTGTACATCTGGATGTGAACTAGGACTTTTCTATGCATCTGTGCTAATTATACTGAAAGACAATGTCCAGGAATGAACTGTAGCAAGATAACAAGGTTTACACCTGGGTAAGTAACTATGAAGAAAATTACTACTTCATCTTACAGAGGGGGCATAAAGAGGAAAAAACCCACAGTGCTATCTTAATATAGGTTAACTTTTCCAAATGAGACTTACTGGAAGAACAAGGCCTCTTAGTGTAATTTCTCCAGTCATTGCTACATCTGAACGCACCAGCCGCCCACTGAAAAGTGAGGCAAGACAGGTTACTATGGTAACTCCAGCAGATGGTCCATCTTTTGTGACGGCTCCAGCTGGGAAGTGCAGATGGATGTCGGTGTTGTCAAGGAGATCAAAACTTCCAGAAGCTTAAAGAAAAAAGAGAATGGTTTTGAATGTGGAAAATTCAAACCTGTGTTGTTCCTGGTCTTTGTTCTAAAAAGGCCACGGGAGACCTAGAATTCTTAGCAAATGCAATATATGAAAACAGTATACTTAAAAATGGGGGGGGAGCACCCTGAAAACACCCCCCCCCCCAGTGAAAACACTACATTGCCCCACGAAAATCTAAACTTTCCTAGGCCAAAGGTGGCTTGCTATCTATATTAAACAGGATAAAAATCTAGGATTTTCTGGAAAAAAAAACCTGGATATTTTTAAGGCCTAAACTTATTACAATCTCTTAAAACACTTAAGTAGAAATAAATATACTGAATCCATGAGCTTTCATCAAAAATTTTGAGTTAAAGGCTGATTTTCTATATAAAGAATTAATCAGGGGTAAAATATCTAACTTTTGAGGTCAAGCATTATAAATTGCATAACAGCCATATATCATAGTAAGGGCTTGATCCTGTGGGGTACCCAGGGACTGTGCCACTGGGTTCAAGAGACTGGCAAAGTCATCACAGGCAGTGGGACCTGGCCTCTGACTCCGAGCGACACTTTCATGTATCTCATCAGGATCATCCACTGAGCCTACGTGGGTGGTCTAAACCTTCTATTTCATAGCTTCTCCCTACCTGAGCTCTGATTGGCTTATTTCACAATATAAAAGAAAGTCACTAGCAAAGCACCTGGAACCAGAGTTTGTTGAAGCGCAAAACCAGCTTTTGACAACAATAGCCTCTTTGCAGGCACAAAAAGAATATTTTCTTCATTTATTCAAAGTTGAAAAATCAATTGGAAGTTGAAAAAGTAGGAAAATCACTTCTTTTTCACTTCCAATCAATAAAAATGAGGGAGGGCATGACATCTGCTAGTTTTAAAATTTTGAAGGACAGCCTAAATAACTTAGAAGACTGTTTCATTTTCAAGAAACATAGGCAAGTAGGAACTCCAGCTCCAGTCACTTTCATTTAGGCATATTTGAAAATTTTCCCAGGCTGACTTGAAACAATCAGTTTAATTCACTGACTAAAGTAATACCTCTGTTTAATAACAAATCATTTAGCTGTAGATGTGTACTACCTTTTGAGAAGAGAAATTTGTGTGTCCAAAACAGTTAAGGTTGTTCTGTTTAATAAAAATAAATTCTGTCCTGTTCTGTGTTTAATTAAATTCCAGTTACCATTCTAATTCAGCGCAACGCAAACCATGAACATAAAGTTAATTATCTAATATATAAGCAATAATATATCACACTTTTTCTAATATACTAAAATTGTACAATTAATAAGAATCTGAAAATATTAAGCTATAAAAGTGCTTAAATAAATGTATATAGTTACAGCATATCCTCTTAGCTAGCAAAAAAAATGTACCAAATCTAGTGTAAAGGCTCTACTTAGCTGTAAATCAACATGTTTGAATGGTTATAACAACTAATGAGAAAAAGCACCTTGTTTTAGAAAATAACTGAACAAATGGAAAAAATTATTAAAATCATTTAAATCGAGACATTTCACTTAATTTAAATTGCCTTCATATAAATCAATCCACCCTGATACTAAATTCCTAGACAAAAAAATATAATCAAGAATGAATTAAGATTGTAAATAGTTCTACTTACAAAAATTTTTAAATGTTTAGAAGTCAGGAAATTCAGAGCGTTGGTTAAAACTCAGTAAAGGACTAATAATTTCTGGTAAATAGTTATAGGTTCAAAATAAACCTTGACTGTAATCTGTACCCCAACAACCATCTTTCAACTATGGACCAGAGACTTCACAACTCCAGAGAAAATGGCTTGTGTACCTGTAAACTAATCTCACCCTTTATGAAGATCTGAATGAAGTCTACATTTTCCCCTTGCCCTTCTGGTATAGGACACAGAACACCATCTCTTATTATCACATAGAACTCTGCTTCTATTTACCACTCTACCTGATATACCCTCTAAAGATTGTGTGTTGTAGCCAAGCCAGAAATTGTTCATTTGGTCCTTGGACGCTCTGCTGAAACTACCAACAGGAGGTCTGTTAGTCCTGTTTATTGTGTTGGTTTTTACTATTTGGCTACTCAGCTCCCCAGAACAACAGATCACCAAACCATGCTGCAGTCTTCTAGAACTTTTGATTTTTTTGATTAAATCATACAAGATTTAAAACTCATTTTCATACTAAAGTCTTTTTTCAGGCTATTGATGGATAAAAGATGCTTGTGCTTCACAGTTTAATAGTTCTAGTACAGCCCAAAAAGCCAGTGAAAACGTCTATGCCTACAAGGCTTATTATACAAAAGTTTTTTTTAAAAGAAACCTACTTTTTATAGAAATGGTTTCTTTATTTTATAGAACAAAAAGTGTTATTTCTGAAAAATAAACACTGCCCGGAGACATTTTAACTCTCAAATACCACAGCACTGGGTTGCTGACAGAGAACCAGAAAGTAAGCAAATAGTTTAATGATGAAAAGCAAATTAGAAATTTAAAATGGATAGAATTTTAAACATCTAAAGTTTCCTTAAATAAATTAAGTTTCCTTAAATTCCTTAAATAACTTAACAAAATACAACACTGGGCTGAATCCTCAGCTGTAGCCAGACATGGCTAACCATCAGCAGGCAGAGGAGAAACCACAAAAGAACGATTTGTGGCTGGTGTTTTTTTGCTGGTCTCATTTTCAGCATAGTGTAGAGAGGAGCCTATTTCTCCTTTAAGGTAAATATAATTGTCCTAATGTGTCTTAGATAATCAATTAAATAAGACAACTTTTCATGTAAATCAGCAACCTTTTTGTTATTATAATTCATTATTGAAAAATATAATGGTATATTTTGGGTCATCACAGAAATATCATAAGCTTTGCATAGGAATTAAAACAATTGCTTATATGCATCTCTTTGGTGAGAGGTTACAACAGGTATTCATCTCTATGTTGCATTAGGCTCATACCAACATTCTTGTTTTGTGTTTTTCACATACCATTAGTTAGCTGGTATTTCTTTGCATTGCTACGCAGCCAGCTAATTGCAAGATGTGCCGACTCCTTCATGACATCCCCCAGCTGCCCAGTTAGAGTAAGCTGACCTTCACCATCCATTTGGCTGGCTTCTACAAACATGATCTCACCTCCTAAAGGAGTCCAAGCCAAGCCTATGGCTACTCCTGGCTGATTCAAACGTTCAGATACCTAAGAGAAAACAACTCAGAGTATAACATGATTTTCAAGAAAGAGAACAACTCAGCAAGGCTTTGGAAATATTTTCGAAACTCTTAACATTCACAACTTAAAAGTGAAAACTTAGAATAACCTAATTTTCTGGGGCAGAGTTTTACTGATGCCTTCAAAGCAACTCCTAAATTTTAGGCAGAAAGGCTAAAGGCAAATCTCCAACCTCATATTTAATTCCACCCGGCAATAATTCTCCCCAAGTGTGAAAATAAGTTACAGCATTAGGGTATGTCAATGGATGCGCTAGCTCTCATCTATGGCATGCAGCTGGTGATCCAGAGTCCACTTAAATCAATGGGAGTTTTTCCTTTGACTTATTAGACTTTGGATCAGGCCCATTCTGCAAATACTTGGTCCAATTTTTAAACAAGTTCACTTTGACCGTGTTCACCCCTCGTGTCTGCTTTTTATGATTCTACCACCATGAGAGCCTTACCTACTTGAACAATTGTGAAAACCAAATTTTAATCTTGAATATTGCCCCAAAGTTTATTTCAAACAATGTTTTCAAAAGGAACATTTGCAAGTGCTCCTTTATATAGAATGAGTGTATAAATCTAAGGCCATGTCTGCATGTACGGTGCTGCAGTGGCACAGCTGTACCGATACAGCGGCACTGCTGCGTCGCATCTGGTGAAGATGCTCTATGCTGATGGGAGAGAGCTCTCCCGTCAGCATAATTACTCCACCTTCGTGAGCGGCAGAAGCTAGGTCAGCAGGAGAAGCTCTCCCACTGACATAGCGCTGCGCACATGGGCACCTACATCCGTGTACTGTATGTCGCTCAGCAGGGTGGTTTATTCACACCCCTGAGAGACATGAGTTATTCAAACATAGGCTGTAGTGCTGAAATAGCCTAAAGAAATACAGATAAATGAAGGCAGCATATGAGTTTCCTTCCCATTTTAATATTTTGCCCCCCCTATAGAATGGCAGAGATTGAAAATCATTTGAGTCATGACTCTGAAAAGGCGGATTATTAACTAAATGCTTTAGACTAGAGAACAGTTTCATTCACAGAGGCAGAAGAGAAGTGCCTCAACTGGGCTTTTTGTGGCAGGGAGTGGAGAAGTGCTTTTACAACCTGCAGACAAATGGAGTGAAAATTCCCTCAGCGATAGCATGGATGCAACATTTCTACTGGTCCTGATTTCACAGCATACTCCCGTTACATCCTCCTCTTCAAACATAAATACAATGCGAGGAAGGGCATCCACTGTATGGGTCACAACTGTGCTACTCTAAAAAAATCAAGGTTTTTAAAGCAAACCATTCTTTGTAAAAGTTTGCACACTAGGTATCCTCTTCCTCCTGCCTTCCTCTGTAAAAAAATCCCAATTATGCCATCAAATACTTAAGGCAAACATATTTTCTCAGCTGCAGAGTGGTGGAATGAGTTTATTTTGAATGTCAACTATCTACAAAGCACAGATTATTGTTACCCTAACAGTTTTCTTAGGTCTGCTATCCTCCAAGTGTTACCACTACCAAAGATAAACTACACTGTAAACACTGTGAAAATGTAAAGCACTGCACATGGTAAGTGTGAGAGAATATGTCTGTACCAAACTGTCAACTCCATTTTGTTTTGTGTCCATTTTGTTTTGTTTTGTGACAATATAGCCATAAATTGCAATCTACATTTTTTAAAAATTCACTACAGTCTTTGTCTTGCTAATACAATCAGTGCTGAGCCAGGTGTTAACCTCCAACATACCACGTTAAGAATGGTCTAATTCTGTAAATTTAGTAATGGATTGGCTTCTTTCAAAAATTCTTAGCTTAAAACAATAGTCACTGTCCCAACTCTACCCCCAGGACTTCTTAACATAACTGTGCCTATTTCAAGGAGTTATGAAGAGAGCATCTCCCCACCTCCTCTACTGATTTCCATTCCTGATAGCATTAAGGCTCTCTGCTGGTTTAATAAAGCAGTGGGTACAGCTCAACACCTTCACTGGACTCTCACAAAACCTTCCATCATGTTCTTTAATCATTTAAGATTAACACAATATAAAATGCTGCTAAAAAGGAAAACTCGAAGTCACCCTTTCAGCATGGCCTGGCATTCTCTTGTTTATCTTACCGAATACTGAACTTTACAGAAAGTTGAGGACTTGTTACAAACATGATAGTGATCAGCATTTCTGAGTATGTTTAAAATACTAGGTTGTTATATGAAAATGCCCATTAATACTGTACTCCAATACTGTACTCCATTAAAAAAAAACAACACCCCCAAACCAAAAACGTAAAGCTTGTAAATAATTTGTACTCTCTTGAACAGCATCCAAAATATTTGGCAGTGGTGAGAAAGCAAACAATTGCTTACACAGTCTGAATTAATGTTGCTCCTCGGTTGATTACCAAGCTAGCCCACTACTGCAATAAGCATGTGCTAAACAAAAGTGCTGGTAAAAGACTGCTTTTTAGTGCCTGGCTTGAGTCACATGACATTGGTGAGGCTTATAACAGGTCATATGGCAGGAATCAGTATCCAGTGTCTGTCACAACTTTAATTTTTTTCTGTTCCTGACTTTATGTTTAAATTTAATCAATTTATTTGAGGTACATATATGGGATCTCTCAGTGCCTCACAATCTTTAATATATTGCTTCTAACAGCACCCTCTTATGGGTCGTAAAGAAATACATTTTACAGATGGCAAACTGAGGCACAAAAAGACAGTGACTTGCCCATAGCTACACAAGAAGTCTGGGGCAGGGAACTGAACCCATGTTTTTCAAGTCTCGGGCTAGCATCCTAACGATTGGAAAATCCTGCCTCTAAATTTATGACCATAGTTCACAACCTGCCAGGCTCAAATATGGTATGCAATGTGGAGAAAGACCCTAACTAAAGAACACCAAAAATTATTCATAAAGCAGCTTAAAATGCTGTGAAATTCATCCCTTTAATGTAAACAATTCTTACTGTAACCTTTGTTTTATGTTTCTGCATTTCTGATGTAAATAACTTTCAACAATAAATAGAATGGACATTAAACTTGTGTAGAAATTTGTAGGGAAATATGGGACTGAAATGAAGGAGATTTGAGAATAATGTTTTTAAATGTTTAATGTGGCAGATATTGAGCTGTCATATAATAATCTAAGAATGCAGCTAGGTAAGAATTTTATAAACCCTATATGCGACCTGGTCAGTGACTAGAACATTCTGTCGCACACCTGAAAGACAAGCGGGCGGGGGGAAGCTATTGATTTTGAAGATCCTATTTCATGTCTCCAGCAAAATTGTAAACCCTATTTTCCCAGGCCAGGAACTTGGAAATCAAAGAACAACAAACAGTTAAAAAGTCTCTCTCAGGAGACCCTTCCCAAGATCCTTCCCTACCCTGCCAGTTTGTAGTCTGTGTTGTAAAAGCAGCCTGGCCTTAATGAGGCCAGTCTATTCTAGACACTGGTCCTGCCCAGAAAAGGTGAAAAACACCCTGAAGATGATTTTCAAGGAGACAAGGCCCATCAACTGTCTCTCAACTATAGATCCATCCACAAGACCAATGACCTGTCTACAAGGAAGTCTGGCTGGGGGGAGGGGCTGGAGTACCTCAGCTTTGGCACATGGCCAAAAGAATCTATGGTTTTATTTAAGGGGGAATGTTCCATGTGAAAGGGGATCATCCACCACCACATGCCAGAAGACTGGCCTGGAGAGTGTGCCTTATATACCCAGGTCTAGGAACAGTGAGCATATGAGATTCAGCAGTTGGGTCTACTGGACTGGGCCAGGTTGTGACACTAAAGCTATGTTTACAAACTTCTGCTGGTATTACCTGTTGGTCATGAGTGAGCAGAGGTGTGATCCATGACCAACAGCTCTGCCGAAAGAAGTCTGTGATTTAGATGCAGCCATACTGGCAAAACTGCACTTTTACTGGGATAGCTTGTTTCATTCATGCGGGGTGGTTTTACTATTTTGGTACAAAGTGCAGCTATGCCAGTATACCCATACCACTAAAGCACACCTAGCGTGGGCATAGCCTAAGTATTCTAGCCTTCCTCAGATGCTTCCCTATAAACAGCTTCCAAGGCTACCAAAATTCTCAGGTATCTCACAGCTCAAACACAGGCCTACCTTCCTCCAGCCCTATCTGAACAACATGATTTTGATCAGTTTGAGATAAGCATAAGGAAGGGTGTGTTGTACTCCTGTTTATTTTATTGATCAAGGCTCCTCCTACTAAATGGACATCCAAACACAATTAACAATGCAATATTCAGGCAGTAATCCATCCCATCACCGAAGTATAATAAAAACTGAGAATGCAAAGGTTTCTTAATGTTTGGCTTTCATAAGTTCCCTTTCCTGTCTAACAAGTACAAAACAACTTCCTTTCTGCAGTTAAAATGAGTGAACAACTGTTCACTCTACAGCTATTGCCAGTGATTACTGGCCAAAAGGATGTGCATGAAAGAAACGCAGATCGACACTGCTGCAATTGATGCAGCGGGTGTCGATTTAGTGGGTCTAGTGAAGACCTGCTAAATTGATGGCAGAGTGCTCTCCAATCAACTTCAGCTCTCCGAGAAGAGTAAGATAAGTTGACCGGAGTGTCTCTCCCATCAACGCAGCGCAGTGAAGACACCGGGGTAAGTCGACCTACGTGACATCGACTCCTGTGACATTGTTCATGTAGCTGGAATCGCATAACTTAGGTCAACTTATCCCAGTAGTGAAGACAAGCCCAAAGGCAGCTGATTCTCACACTGTCTCTCAGAGGGACCGTTCTGCTTGCAGGCCCAGCCGGCTTAGTCATGTGCAGGCAAACACTTATCACATGTGTAAGAATTAAAGTTGGTGTAAGGTAACAAAATGTATTTGAAGCTATTATCCCCTCACAAAAGGGAACTTAAACTCAACATACTCCTTTTCAGTACTTTGAGATTTCTGATTTTGTGTTCTATGCTTTGTCTGTGCTGCAAGGCACTTAGTACCACACTACATTTGACCCATAGCCATAGATTTTCTTAACGTTTACTTTATTTTTCTGTTTGATGGCTCAGATGTGAAAGCTGTAACTGCGATACTTGAGACTGGCTCCTGAATTATATCCTGCTTGCCATGGGAAGTGGCAGGATGGAAGATCAGAGGGCACAGTGCTTTTGGACTTAGGCAAGACATTAAGCTGTTTGCATTTATTCACAGATCAAGTGATTTAGTTAGAACTTTTTTTAAAAAAAAAAAAGAATGTTGTTTGTACATAAGAGACTTGATTTCGCTTATATGGCATTCTTAAAAGTCTCTAGGATCATTTAATCTACTAAAAACTCTACAAGACTTATCGCCTAATAGAAGCCACAATGACCAATCCCTGGAATTTGCTTTAGCTACAGTATGCGCTTTTCTCATCACATATTATTAGAGTATTAAACAAACATCTGTTCACCCAGAGTAGTAAGGAAAGTACAGTAATAAACAAAACCAAGGATTATTTGAGTTCTGTCTGGTATTGCTCAGGGATAAGTGCCTAACAATGTTCCAACATTTTATTGCTCTTGCTTTGGAGACCAGGTGCCTGACACTCATGCATCTGGGAACCTGTCAGGCCTTTATGCATCTCAGGTAGACTCCTGTATAATGAGCAAGTCCACCCCATAAACTATGCTTTGGCCTACAGAATGGTGCACTGGGCTGGAGGCCAGGACACCACAAGTCTCAACTGTTCTACTGAATCATGTTAATATTTGTGTATTTCATAACCTTCATTCCTGATCAAGGCCTCATACTTGCCTGTTCTCTAAGGCAACGGTATCATTTCCCAATTTCACAAATAAGGTAACAAGAGGTTGTGCAAGGTTACTTAAGGAATATCCAGGAACAGAACCAAGGTCTCTAATAGGACAGACTCCAAGTGTCAGACATTTATCCCTACCATCCTTTGCACTAATTGACAGACTCAGCAGAGGTCAAGAACTGTACAGGCCTTAAAGACTGAACTACCCCTGCTATCCTCTGGAGAATCCCCTCACCCAGATTTGGGTTGAGACATGCTGGCAGGGCAGTGTGTGAGGGAAGCTTGCCTTGACAGCCTGGTGAATGTCTTCAAGCCATCATCTTTCATCAGCACTAAATCCATACATTCCTCACCTCTACATCTTTTCCTATTCCTTCCTGGTAGGCATTTCTGTGATTTATTCCCTCATTTACCAATGGACAGTCATAGAAGGAGTTTTCCTCTAACTGGGTGAGATTCCCTTCTCCTGCAAAAATCATCACAGCAATAAATGTGCAGGAGGTCAGACTAGATGATCATGATGGTCCCTTCTGATCTTAAAATCTATGAGTCTATGATGCATTTGTTAGAAAATATCTCCCTTAAAAGTGCCCAGATACAGGAAAAGACCATCGTTTATTTTTTTTATCTGCCATCAAATACATTAATTTTTAGATTTGTGTACCACTAATGAAGTGGGACTCTATACTTTCATGGCACCACGGCGTTCCACTTCCAAGCACAATTGCTCTACCTGCTTCTGGGCTCAAGAGCATTGTACCACTCTATCCTCACTCATGTTATGTTCACAGAAAAGACTAGTGAGTTTTTAATGCGGTATTGATAATGTTTCACTTGCTACTGTTTCACTGTTATGATTCTTCTAAAGCCTCATTACACGATTTGTTTCAAATCTGTAATTAGGCAATTTTGACACCCTAGGAAATGTAGGTTTTGTTCTTTAAAATAACCCGCAAAGATTATTGTGTGTTGTGCATTAACCTTATGATTATGAACAGAGGGCTATATCCACAAAGGGACTTAGACACTGCAGACCTAATCCTTACATGCCTCACCCTCCAATGGAATCCACAGCCCAAAGTTAGGCACGTAGACTCCCTATACAACACATGGCAGGCTGTGTGTGTGGGGGTGGGGTGGGGGGGGCAATCACCAAGTTCAAACGCCCTCTCTAAATCAGATAGAGGGGGGAATTGAATCCAGGTCTCCCACATCTCAAGATTATAAGGGAGACCTCCTCCTCACCCTTCCCCTCACCTCCAAACATCCACTGGGCTGTTTTGTGGGAGTTTAGGCAGCCTCTGAACATGCCTACCAAATTGAGCCCCAGAGGTGAGAAGTGTGGCGATGCTGTGGGGGCTTAGGCATGAGATAAGTGCCTGGATGCCCAGACTGAAGCAGCTGTGCACCTGCTCACTGGCATAACCCTAGGTACCTAAGGGACTTTAATGGTTGAAATCAGGTGCCTAGGAACTTCAGGTGCCGACAGAGTTAAGCAGTAGCTGAGGCTCTCAGTGGCACCTTGAGCACCTACATCCAACACTAAGTTTGAAGATTTAGCCTTCTGTCCCTTTCTATTGGGAGAGCTCAGCATAAAATTATAGGGTTAATTTATTAAAAAGGTCTCAATCCAAGGTATTTACCCTTGGGGAAGGCAGATTAGTCCAATCACCTTAAGTGTTCAATTCCTCCTTGCTTGATCCACTACAACTAAGTACTGACATGACAATCACCTTCATTGTGTCTTGATTTCAGCTAATTATATATGGCGGAATGCAGGTCAGAGGTGAAGCTCTCAAAAGGTTGATATAGAGAGAAATGACACTCTGTGTGGGCTGCAAAAAAGAAAAACAAATGGAACCCAGCCTTCTTTGGGATGAGGGCTACACTTTTCATTAGAAAGAGAATCACTTGGCCATTTGAGGAAGTTCATTAAAAAGAGAATGTGAGGAAATTCATTAGAAGAGAGACACAAGATCATCTTTGGAATTAAACACACACAAAATTCACATGACCAAAAGTGTTTTGAAATATTCTGGAACCCATTAATATTTATGTACCACAAGATACTTATACAATTACCAGCCAACACAATTTGTTATCCTGGAAGCGGATCACCCTTAGGTTATGCCTACCAACAGCTAGCTATAGAAACAGTAACTGATGTATCGCTCAGGGATAAAATTCACTAGTAATACATAGTTAAGTAATAGATGAGAGAGAGAGAGAGAGAGAGAGAGAGATCGAGATCTCCAGGTGCTTAGAAGCTTAAGGCTTTGCCTGGCTTCATCTCTATTGCTATATATGCCATTTGCTTTGGATCCCTGACTTCCAAGTATGTCAAAAATGTTTACATGCAAATAGTGGCACTTGCATATTGGTACATGTAGAATTAGAAACAAGGTTTAAAACTTTGACATGTAATATTTATCCCTGAAGAACAATTAAAATATTTGGGAAAATGTGACAAATTAGCAAAAACAGTATGCAAACAGGTGTACTCCTTTTCCCAGTTGAACAACCTCTTCTAGAACTATTTCCAAATTGAGATAACTGAGAGAACTGATGAAAGTCATAAATCAAAATGCTGGGATCTCTTTTTTTTTGGTCTGTAACCTGAATAAAGAATACAAAGAAATGCAACCATTTTGAAAGTACTGAAGAGCCACTCTTCTTCTTGATGGGAAACTGGTGTGTAACTATGTGTGTATGTGTAATGAACTTTTGTTGGGATACACAGAGAGAGTGTCCTTGTTGACACTGCAGTATTTAAAGCCATCGTTTAGTTTTATCCACAAATTTTTCTAACTATGAAATCTCCACTAGCAACAAAGCAGACTTGTCCAGTCAGTGATCACCATTTGTATAGATCAGAGCTTTGCCTAGGCTTTGAATCCCTTGAATATTTAAATCCGTGGGTCACTGTAATAGCTTTAGAAATATCTGCACTTAAAGCATTAAAAATTCAAGTAATACTCAGGTGATCCCTTCAGATTCTACCCTTAAGACCAAATTTTCAGTGGTCAAAATACATCTGTATAATTAAGAAGATGATATAAAATGTTCTTTACTTGAAAGACCCTTCTTGTATTTCACTCATTTCTTGTTTCAAAAAGCAACAGGATCCAAGGAAAGACAACACAAGCAATTCCTGTAAAAGCTGTAGACAACATTACAAATAATTTGATGGCCACTTACAATTAAACACAGTAATATCAACACTAGGTGAGAAATTTGAAAGGCACCATCTTAAATCAAACACTCTCAAATTGTCATCTGCCCAAATTATATAGCTGGGGTTGGCATGGAGATTTCTGTGGGACTGAAATGAAAGGATGGAGACTGCTGAAAGGCAAATGATTTTGATTTAACAAGCAAGTTCCTCTACTTCCTACTTCCCAATGTGCAAGTGCAGAGGCCAAAATTCCTAATATGAGCTTATCCCACCAAAGACAGATGTAAATTTACATTATTACCCAGCATTTCACTTTGAGTCCTCCTCCCTTCCCCCAAATTCTCTTAGCTTTCCCTGCTACCATTAATCACTTTTTCATCATCCTTTCTGACACATTCAATCCCATTGTTTCCTCCTCTTTACCAGTCTTCTCATTTCCTTTCTCTCCATTACCACCAATCTCTTCATCCCTGACAGGTTTACACTCTGCACTCCCTCAGCTCGATCCCAAACAATTAATTCATTTTCCTCCCCAGTCCATGCATCCCCAGCTGCCTCTTTCTCCTCCAAATCCCTTCACAGTCTGGCCCTCCCATCGCAGAAAGAGGGAACTTCAGGGACAAGCTACTAGAAGCAAGCATTTCACATCCCATTAGTTTCCTGTTGACTTTTATTCCTTATTGGTTCATTGCACCCTACTCCAGAATTAAGCAAACAAACATGGCTCTCTGCATCAGCAACTGTTTTACTCTCCTGTGGTACTAGACGCTGATTTATGGTGTATTACAACCACCATTTGCTGATCAGTAAAAGACGGTTACCTTTTCCGTAACTGGTGTTCAAGATGTGTTGCTCATATCTATTCCACAATAGGTGTATGTGCTTGCTATGTGCACTGGTGCCAGAAGTTTTTCCCCTAGCAGTACCGGGGGGGAAGGGGGGGAGTGCCCCCCCCGCGACCCCTGGAGTGGCGTCTGCCTGGCATGGTATAAGAGGAGCTGCGCGCTCCCTCCACTCTCAGTTCCTTCTTGCCAGACAACTCTGACAGAGGGGAAGGAGGATGGGATGTGGAATAGACATGAGCAACACATCTTGAAGAACACCAGTTACGGAAAAGGTAACTGTCTTTTCTTCGAGTGATTGCTCATGTGTATTCCATAATAGGCGATTCCAAGCTATATCTGTTGGAGGTGGGTAGAAGTTCACAAGTTCCCAGGACAGAGGACATCCCTGCCGAACCCGGCGTCATCCCTGGTTTGGGGGACGACTGCATATTGCGAGGTGAACGTGTGAACCAAAGACCACGTGGCGGCCCTACAAATGTCCTGGATGGGGACGTGGGCCACAAAGGCAGCAGACGAAGCCTGCACCCAAGCCAAGTGTGCCTTCACAATGGGTGGCTCAGAACCTGCCAGCTCAGAACAGGAACAGATGCACAAAGTGATCCGATTGGAAAGCCGCTGAGTGTAAATCGGCTGGCCCCTCGCGCGCTCAGCTGAGGTGACGAACAGTTGCGAGGACTTTCTGAACGGCTTGGTCCGCTCGAGGTAGAAAGCCAGAGCCCGCTGCACATCGAGCGTGTGGAGACAGCGCTCCTCACTCGACGTGAGAGTCTTGGGGCAGAGGACCACTAGAAAAATATCCTGACCCATGTGGTAGGGGGAGACCACCTTCCGGAGGAAAGCGGGGTGTGGGCAGAGCTGGCCCTTGTCTTGATGAAAGACTGTGTACAGCAGCTCGGAGGTCAGAGCCCTAAGCTCCGAGACTTGCCTGGCCGACGTGATTGCAACCAGGAACGCCACCTTCCACGAGAGAAGAGACCAGGAACACGTGGCCAGTGGTTCAAACAGGGGCCCTGTGAGATGAGTCAACACCAGGTTTAGGTCCCACTGCAGGACTGGGGGTCTAGAATACGGAAAAAGACGGTCCAAACCCTAAAGAAACTGGCCAGTCATAGCATGGGAAAATACTGTGTGCCCTTGCACCGGCGGATGGTAGGCTGGTATGGCTGCCAGGTGCACCTTGACTGATGAGGGCGCCAGGCCCCGGGCCTCAAGTGGAGGAGGTAATCAAGGATAAGCTGGATCGGGGCGGTCACCAGGGAGACACCCTGGTCCACCGCCCACCTAGAAAACCGGGACCACCTCACCAAAGAAGCGCAGTGAGTGGAGGGCCGTCTACTTTTGAGGAGGACGCACTGAACCTGTTCTGTTCTTTCCTCTCCACCTAATCACTGAGCAGCCACGCCACGAGGTGAAGAGCCGCCAGGTTGGGGTGGAGGAGGTGGCCCTGGTCCTGAGAGAGCAGGTCCGGGCAGAGTGGCAACGGCCATGGCGGAGCTACCGCCAGGCCCGTGAGGGTCCCGTACCAATGCTGCCTGGGCCACGCCGGAGCAATCAGGAGGACCTGAGCCTTGTCCATCTTTATCTTCTCCAGGACCCTGCTGATTAGACGGAATGGGGGAAAGGTGTAGAGAAGCTGACCTGACCAGGACAGGAGAAAGGCATTGGAGATAGCGCCCCTCCCCAGGCCCCCACTGGAGCAGAACCAGGGGCACCGCCGGTTCTGTCGAGTCGCGAACAGGTCCACCTGGGGAGTTCCCCACCTTCAGAAGAGCTGGTGGGCCACTTCTGGGTGGAGGGACCACTCGTGTTGCGAGGAAAAGTCCCTGCTCAAGCGATCCGCCCTCTCATTCTGGGCGCCCAGTAGGTGGAAGTCCTTCAGGTGGATGTCGTGGGCTACACAGAAATCCCACAGCCTGAGGGCTTCACGGCAGAGGATTGGGCCCCGTCTTGCCTGTTGATATAGAACATTGAGGCCGTGTTGTCTCTGAGGACCCGATTACCTTGCCCTCCAGGTGCGAGTGGAAGGCCATACACGCCAGCCGCACCACCCTGAGCTCCTTGATGTTTATATGTAAGGTCAGGTCTTGAGCCGACCACAGGCCTTAGGTCTGAAAGTTCCTCACATGGGCCCCCCAAACTCAGGTCCAACGCATTGGACACCAGCTCCAACAGCGGGGCCCTGTCCCTGAACGGGACCCCTTGGAGCATATTGTTTGGGGCGGACCACCACCCTAGGGAGGTGATAACAGAGTCCGGCACGGTGAGGACCTTGTCCATCCTGTCTGTGGCCTGGGAGAACTTCGAGGCCAACCAAAGCTGGAGGGGCCTCATGCTGAGTCTGGCGTAACGGACCACGTACGTGCAGGCCGAAATGTGACCCAAGAGTTGTAGGCAAACCCTGGCTGTTGTCACCGGGAACCTTGTGACTGAGTCGGTGAGACCCTTCAGGGTCTCGAATCTGTCTGGCAGGAGAGAGGCCCTGGCCGACACTGCGTCCAGGAGTGCCCCGATAAACTCTTTGTGTTCTACCAGGACTAACGTGGACTTGGTATTGTTTACCAACAGGCCCAAGGCGGTGCACGTGTACAGGAGTGCCACGTGATCCCTCACCTGCAACCGGGAGGTGCCCTCAACAAGCCAATTGTCCAGAAAGGGAAATATCTGGACCTACCCTCCCCGCCCTGGCTGTCTGAGGTAGGCTGCTACCACCGACATCCATTTTGTAAACACCCTGGGGGCAGTGGACAGACCAAAACGGGAGGATCGTGAATCGGTCCCACCACGAAACGGAGGACGTGCCTGTGCCCCCGAATATGTGGATGTGGAAGTATGCGTCCTGTAGATCGAGGGCAGCATACCAGTCCCCTGGATCCAGGGAGGGGATGAGGGAGGCCAGGGAGATCATAGGGAACTTGAGCTTCACCATGTACTGGTTCAGACCTCGGCAGTCCAGGATGGGCCTGAGCCCCCCTTTGGCCTTTGGGATATGGAAATAATGGGAGTAATATCCCTTGCCCATGAACTCCTCGATCACCGTCTCTACTGCACCTAGACCTAGGAGCATGCCCATCTCCTGCTCGAGCAGAGCTTCGTGCAAGGGGTCCCCCAAGGGGGACGAGGGGTCTTTATTCTTTGGGGTCTGGGCTGGCTGACCCTGCTGTTCCCTGTGATTGACCAACTTGACCACCAGGGAGTTGGGCGCCGGGTGGCTATACAAGTACTCATGCCCCTCAGCAGGTACAAAGTACTTGCGTTCCGCCTTTTTAGAGATGGGGGCCAACAAGGCCGTTGTTTGCCACAGGGCATTTGAAATCTTAGCCACCCCTTCAAGGAGAGGCAAGGCCACCCTACCCGGTGCTGATGGGGACAACACGTTAAACAGGGA
Source organism: Natator depressus (assembly GCF_965152275.1). Taxonomy (NCBI): domain Eukaryota; kingdom Metazoa; phylum Chordata; order Testudines; family Cheloniidae; genus Natator; species Natator depressus. Next base: position 18,355,059 of record NC_134245.1, read on the forward strand.
GTCGGAGGGCTCCTCCATCTCCTCCGCCTGGAGGTGGAGGCTTGCTGCCACCCTCTTTAAGAGTTCTTGATGGGCCCTGAAGTCCTCCTGTGGGACGGAGGGGTGCGGGGCCACAATCGCCTCCTCCGGGCAGGGCGAAGAGGCCGTTGCAGTGCTCTGGGTGTCGACTGGCACTGGAGGGTCCACCACCTGGTCAGACTCTAGGCACGGTGCCAAGGACGCACGTCCCACCACCTCCTTTCTCGGGGGTCTGGAGAGGGAGGCCGACGGTGCTTCTGAAGCTCCGGGGGCTGCACCGGAGGCCATGGTGCCCAATGGTACCTTTGGGCCAGCCACGACACTCGGTGCGGCCGGCTGTTCGGGTTGGCTGGCCTGGACCATCGAAGGACGGCTATAAATGGAGACCAGGCTGGCGTAAGATCTGCTGCTGGCTCTGGACCGGGAGGAGTGGCGGTGCCGGGATCTATGACTGCCACAGGACCGCGATCTCGCTGTGGAGGACCGGTACCGGCGGTAACAGCTGCTCTGCGAACAGCCTCGATGGGCGGACCCGCGACGGCAAAACACCGGCGACTGACGCCTGGGGCTGCGAGGTCTTGGCAGAGACTTGGAGCAGGACTCCGAGCGGGAATGGCGTCAATGATCGTGCTGTGATCGACTGTGGTAACCTCTCCGAGATGAGGACTGATGGTGACACCTGACGCGGTCCCGCCAATATTCGCTCCTTGAGGACAAGTGGTGCTGCAAATCCCGGCCGGATGGAACCCAGACAGACATTCTGGTCAGCGTTGACGGCGATCCACCTGGACTCTGCCCCAAGTGATCGCTGGGTGGTGATCAGCATTGGGAATGTTCCCTCAACCGAGACTGGTACCGGGCTGGAGGCGACTGCAGAGATCCCAGCAGCGGCTTGCCTCTGGAGCACGAGGCTGACATCGGCGGTACTCCAAGCACCAGCATGGACATAACGCCCCGGCCATCTGGAGGGCTTCAGGTGTGGACAGCAGCTGGACATCCAGAGAGGCCTGTTCCGAAGCGGCCGGGTTACTCAGCTCAACGTGAGTAGGAGGCCTGGGGCCCGGTGGTGATCGAGGACTGCCCGACATGGGCCTAGCCTCTGTCCCAGACTTCCCTCGGAGCCACTGTGAAGAGGGAGTCTTCCTGGCCCTCTTGGCATGCCCCGTGGATGGGGAGCGGTGCCGACTTGTCGATGGCACCGGAGGGTCGCCGGGTACCGACGCCACGGTGCCAAGTACCAGTTCGGAGCGGTGTGCCAGGGTCGGGGTCAGCGCCGACTCCATCAGGATGGATCGAAGCCTAGTGTCCCTTTCTCTTTTGGTCTTAAACGACTTGCAATACGGGTTTCTCCCAAGCAGCGCAAACAGTCTGCGTGCAGGTCACTTCTTGGCATAGAACGCCTACAGGAGCCACACGACTTAAACCCTGGGGCGCTGGGCATGCCCTGGCCCGGGCTCACCGACTAACTAAACTGCTAACTAACTACAGGTACTAACACTGAACAAACAAATAGTTCTGGGGACGAGCTACAGCAAAGCTGGAGCAGAGCAGTTCTGACACACCTTCACTGGCGGCAAGAAGGAACTGAGGGTGGGGGGACCGCACAGTTCCCCTTGTACTGCACCAGGCAGGCACCACTCCAGGGGTTTGTGGGGGGCTCTCCCTCCTACTGGTACTGCTAGGGGAAAAACTTCCGGCATCGGTGTACGTGGCAAACATGCACACCTATTGTGGAATACACATGAGCAATCACTCGAAGAAGAACATGTAGTCACCTCATAGGACTATTATATACTACCTAACAAGTATACTCATTTATTTTTTCACCTAAAGAAATTCAATCTTGTTGCATGCAGTCCAGATGAAAAGGTGCTTAGGTACAAGGGTCATGAAAGGAGGAAACACAGTTCTATCAAAAATACATTAAAGAAAAAAAAAAACACACCCTAAACAAAATCAGTCACCAGCGATGGAACAACTTATCACTATGGACAAAAATATTTTAAGTGAAAAGTAAGAAGCTGCCAGACAAAGAAAAATGAAAGACTGTTACCTCCATTTCATACATAGGTGGCCCCAGGATATCTTTTAAGGCATGAAAATCAATTAATATCGGCATTTCAGGTGGCAGAGCCAGATCAGGTGTGTCACTGATTGATTCAGTTTTTGCATCTTCTGAGACATGCTCTCTGCAATCTAAGAAAAGAAAAGCTCACTTAGGGTTTGTAATAGTATTTCTTAACACACAGATGCAATTCTTTATTACCACAGAGGAAAAACACACTCAAAAGATCAGGATAATTAAAAGAAGTTTATAAACAAACCTAAAACATTTAAGTCTTTCAAAAATATGCACTTGTTAGATAAAAAAATATTCAAGACAAGATTACGTGTGCTCCAATTTTACTATTATGCTTAAACAACGAGTTATTTTAGTAGCTTAGAAGGGATAATGTTAACTCAGAGATGAGGATGGGAGATAAGGAGTAATGTTGACCTACAAATTATTTCTTAAAACTAGGTTGTTTAAAATAGTAAGCCATTTAGTTATTGCATCCGCAGAACAAAATGAACAAAGTTTGCTTTGGGATTTACATTCTCCCTCAGATACATGCATGCACGGTATTTGTAAGGTCTGATCATAGTTAGTATGCCATTATGTAGAAACAGATGCTCTGCATGTGGAAATAACATGCTTATAGTTATGTCTTTTGCTAGTATTTTGTAAATATGGTCAACATTGCATAGTATTGCACTCTTTTTGAAAGGGGCCAAGGACTTGAATATTTAATTGGCAACACTCAGAATAAGTTCTATAAAATAAAGCAACAGTACTTGGACTATGCCTGTAAGCAACCACTGGCTGGAAATGACAGCGGCAGATTAGTGCTATCAACTCTGTGCCTTCAAGACATGAACAAGCTGTTAATTATTTTTAGCAGATGTATAATGTTGGCCTTTTTTTTTTTTTTTTAAAAAAGAGACTAAATATTCAGGGAGCATAAGCACAGCTTGTTTTTGTCCTAAGTCAAGATATTTTAGTCAAAGATTTCCCCCCCAAGCAAATATACGATTGCCACATGAGTATTTCTGCCTGCTTTTACTCTACCTAGTTTTCTGTATTCAGCTGAGGCATACACAGAGGCTTCTTGTAAACAAATCAGTAGTAAATTGCTAAGGCCATCTGCCTTATTAAAAAATATGCTTCTGTTTTCTTTGTGCTTAAATAACCCAGTTGAGTAAGCCCTCTTCTATATACTGTAACAACAACATAAGGCACTGAAGACTTCCCCATCTTCTACACAATTAACTTCAACTCTGACCTTTTCTTATGTATTATTAAATTTATGTTAAATGTTCCAAAGCCTAATTATAACCCACAATATTTTTTTTTTTTTTTTACTCCAAAGATCACACTTTCTCACTTCAATGTCTTAACAAATAAGTGTGTGCTGAATATGAGGAATCCACAAAGTACCAAATAATCAGATTTGCATTCATTATAAACATATGCATGTGTACATAAAGGCGCAGCCATAAATCATAACGTAGGTTACATGACACTCTACCTAAGTATTGTTTGCACTGTTTTTGTAGACACGTTGGTCCCAGGATATGAAAGGAGACAAGGCATGTGAGGTAATATCTTTTATTAGACCAACTTTTGCCGGTGAAAGAAACAAGCCTTTAAGCTCCACAGAGCTCTTCTTCAGGTCGGGGTAGTTGATCTTCTCTCACTGATCTACCTGTCTAGAAACAATTACAGTAACTCCTCACTTAAAGTCGTCCCGGTTAACGTTTCGTTGTTACATTGCTGATCAATTAGAGAACATGCTCATTTAAAGTTGTGCAATGCTCCCTTATAATGTCTTTTGGCAGCCGCCTGCTTTGTCCACTGCTTGCAGGAAGAGCAGTCCATTGCAGCTAGCTGGTGGGGGCTTGGAACCAGGGTGGACCGGCAGCCCCCCCCCATCAGCTCCTCATTCCACTAAGTTCCCTGTGCGGCAGCCGTCCAGCAGGCTATCAAGTACAGCAGGCTATCAATTGCCGGCAGTTCAGCTGTCCCTCCCCCCACTGCCTTATGTTGCTCCTGCCCTCTGCCTTGGAGCTGCTCCCCAGCGCCTTCTGCTTGCTGTGCGGGGGCGGAAGAGGGGGCTAATGTCAAGGTGTCTCCTTCCCCACTGCTCCTGCACCCCGCTTACCCCATCTTCCATAGAATGGGGCGGGGAGGGCGGCGGCGGAAGAGACATGACAGGGCTCAGGAGGGAGGGAGCTTCCTGGCAGCAGCTGCTGTCTCAGCTTGCTGATCAACTTAAAAAGGCAGTGTACTTAGAGTGGGGTCAGCTATTTAAAGGAGCAATGTGCATCTCTCTCTGTCTGCTATGCTGTCTCCCCTCCCTCCATTTGTGCTGCCTTGTAGAGTGTCTACATTAACAACGGGTTAACCCTTGAGGGCTCAGCCAATTGCTAGTTCATCATTTAGCAGTAAGGCATCCCCTGGGAAATATCCCACCCTCTGAGTTCACCACCTCAACCAAGCTTCACAATCATCATCGCTGTGTACCAGTATTAAATTCTTTGTTTAAAACTTATACTGTGTGTGTGTGTGTGTGTGTGTGTGTGTGTGTGTGTGTGTGTGTGTGTGTGTACACACACACACACACACACACACCCCACCTCAGTACTATGGTAACAAGTTGCTGATCCTGAGCTGAATCACTGTACGCTGGTGTTACAGCAGACCTGGTATTTCTGTAAGCATTCTGTGAATAAGGGGCTGGACAATATACGGCAACGCTTCGAAGGGGTCAGTACATCTATTCTTAACCTGCAAGGCAATACTAGGGCTGGCACTGCCCAGAGGAGAGTGCTTGCTTGGGTGGCTAGCAGACTGGTGGAATCAGGCAGCTGACACCCAGTTAAGCATGTCTCCCTCTGCTGAAGGCAAGAGGGTTACAAGGTGACTCTCAGGCCTGGTCTACACTGGGGGAGGGGAGGGAATCAATCTAAGATACGCAACTTCAGCTACGAGAATAGCGTAGCTGAAGTTGACATATCTTAGATCGACTTAGAATCACTTACTTTGTATCCTCACTGCGCGGGATCGACAGCGGTCGCTCCCCTGTCGACTCCGCTTCCGCCTCTCACCGTGGTGGAGTTCCAGAGTCGACGACAGAGCGATCAGGGATCGATTTATTGCATCTACACTACACGCGATAAATCGATCCCCGATAGATCAATCACTACCCGCCGATCCGGCAGGTAGTGTAGACGTGGCCTCAGTCTTGGTAACTTTGACAAATAGCTTCAAAGCTCTTAACTTAGACTATTTCTGTGTGTATAATATTTCTGTGTGTGTGTATATATATAGGCTTTTGTTTGGTGAAAAAATTTTCCCTGGAACCTAACCCCCACACCACCATTTACATTAATTCTTTTGGGGAAATTGGATTCGCTTAACATTGTGTCGCTTAAAGTCACCATTTTTCAGGAAAATTACTACAATGTTAAACAAGGAGTTACTGTATTCAAGAACTATTTAACATTATTAGATTCAATGGGAAAGGATAAACTCAAATCTTCAAAATAATTAGGTGGGGGAAAGGAGAGGGAGGGATAGAATCTAGTTTGTTCAAATTTAGCCTGAAGTTAATGGAATAAAAATAAATACATACATAAACTGAAAGGATGTATGTGACAGAAGTGCCAAAGCCACGACAGGAACTTCATACTTTGTGCTGGGAACTACACTTTCTGTTCTATTATTATGACATTACTTCAGAAATAAGAATTGTAATGTTTAAGTATCTTAACAATTTAGAACAAGCTGAACCAGAAGAGGTAGCCTGTTTTAGATTCAGACATACTCACAAATGAAACTAGAGTGGCTCTTCCAAAGCCAGCCAAGAAAGGAAGAGATTTTGTTTCGGATTCTGAATGGCTCAAGTTTAGTATCTGACCCCAAATTATAAATAGTTCCTTTTACAATACTTCCTTAACTAAGAAATATAGTGCTAGACGCAGCCAATTAAGAATTTTAATGTGCAGAAACTTATTTAAAATTGTTGCATACAGATGACAGTATGTACTTTAAGTTTCTTATTAAACAGTCCCATAAGAATAAAAGGACTGACAGGGAGTTCAGTTTTCTAGACTGCAGGTGTTTTGTTTTTTTTTAGGAACACAATGAAAGTGAATAAGCGGAAGTTCTGTGCAGTTTGCTCATGCTGTACCAATAAATTTCTGTCTTCTGATAAATCATTCACCCAATACTAGTTTCCACACAACAAATTTGGTTAACATCAGCTAACCTGATGTTTCACAGAGATTTCTCATTATGCCAGTTGACTAGAAGTGAGATGGAAACTGAAGAAAACTTGAAAATAAAATTTAAACACTATTTAATGTACCATGCACTGATTTGGTGCATGGCTACAAAAGGAGGACAAGAATTTTTTTCAAAAAAATCAGCATAAAAAACAGAAGCTTTTTGTCCTTAAATGAAAGAAGGAGAAAATGGCAACATTCTCTTCTCCTTAACTAATTTACAGTATTTACCTGCAAGAGCCCCACAGTATGAGAGACCATAGACCTGGTATTCCCTACATCCCTCCAAATTAAGAAGGAAATCCACAGAACTGCTTTATAGGTGGCAGTTAGGGTGAATTAGAAGACAGTGGTGGTTCTATCTTCCTCAACCTAAGGAGAATTTTGTGGGAAAGCTGTTTAGCACCAGTTTCATAATGCCATTCCACAGACAGTATTTTACTACACACAGATAAGGCACATGAGATTAATTTAACAAACACTGCTATCATTGGATTGCCATTCAGTTATTATACAAGTTTAATCTTTACTCAAAATATTCAATTATCCTCATGAAATTGATGAGGAGGTATTAGAAAAACTCAAGAGAAATTTAGGTTCAGGAAAGAGAACTGCTCCATAATTTTCCACACGTGGTCCTTAACTCATTAAATATGTGTTTGCTTATGTTTTTGTACTGACCAATTCACACACAGAAAAGCATTTTTGGCTATAGCTAGCAGAGCTGTTTTATTTCCACACTCCCCCTTATATCCCAAATTAATAGGGTGAATTTAAGCACTCATGAAGGGTGCTGGATTAACGATCCTGTGGAATGAAGTTCTCTGTCGATGTAAAATTATCATGCAGGTATTACATGACTGAAAGGGTTGCAGCACATGACTCAGATTCAGGAGATCTGGGTTAAATTCCTGAGAGCGTCACAGACATCTTGTGTGACCTTGGTCAACTAAGGATCCTCGTCTCTTAAGTTTTTAAATGGACAAGATAGGCAAAAAGTAAGATCTTTAGGGCAGGGACTGCCTCATAATACATGCATGTACAGTGCCTAGCACCATGGAGCCTCGATTTCAGTTGAGGCCTCTAGGCATTAGTTTGTAGTGCAAATAAATAAAATAAAAAATATAATTATTCTAAAAACAAATTCTCTTCATTAATCAATGCTTACTCTGTAAAAACAAGCTTCAAACCAACCAAATATGTAAACACCATTTCCTCTTCTTTACAAGTGCAGACTCTGAGCCCCCATAATGTCATTCATTGCTTTTTTCTCCAGCTCTTTTCAGTCTGCTGGGGTTTTCAAGAATACCCCAGAGAAGTACTTTTTCTTAAGCCTATCTGTTGCAAGGATGAAGGCCTAAATTCTTCTCTTAGTTACACCAGTACAGACCCAGAGTAACTCCTGTGATATCAGTGGTGCTACAACTTCAGATTTTCACTGGAGTAACAGAACAGAATTTGGATCAAACTATTCCTTCTAAAGCAATCTTCTTCTAGTGGGTGACATCTGGACCCAACAGACAGCCTAAGTTATCTAATGCATCATTTTCTTTTGTCCAGCATTTTACTGTAAAGCTTAACTACATATTCAGATGTCATTCCACAAATGTGTTTTTTTTCTTTCAAAGGCCCAATCCTCAAACTCACACAAATACTACTCCATCTTGCAAACACACACATGCACATTTTAAGCATTTGAGTAGCTCTGCTGTCTTAAAGTTAAGCACATGTGTAAACATTTGCAGGATCAGGGCCTTAGACATTTCTCAAAAGGTTATGGTTCAATTAACTTCAATGGGAGTAAGTTCATATGAGTAAGGGTTGGTTGCAGGATCAGCCCTCAGGTTTGCACAGTATTTTTAAAAGTTGGACATGAACATCTGATAGCAGAAAGTGGCTCAGAATCAATAAAATATTTCAATTTGTTTTACAATTATTCGTTTAAGGATATTCTGGTCTTGGTATCATACTTTATACAACACCCCAACACATTTTTGATTTTGATGTCATGCAAGAAAGTATTGACAAAATGAAACACTAAACGACAAATAGTTTGTTCACACAACCAACTTTTTTTGACAGCATCTGGGCTACTCTGGCCTATATAAGAAAAAAAACCCCAACAAACAAAACCAAGAGATTTGGGAAGCAAACCAAGCATTACATTTTTCTAAGATTCCTTAAGTATATTAACCACAGTGCAACTTTATTCAAAACTTACAAGTGCCCGCAGCTATACCACCTTGGGATTTACTCTCAGACTGAATGAGCCAGCTCCCCAGCACAGTGTTTAAGGAGGCCCTTTGCTGCTTGCAGTGCTGTTTTTTTGGGACAGGATATAAAACAGAAGCCCTCACCACTTTTGCAAGAAAAGGGATGTTAGCCCAAGTGTTCTAAGTTCCCATACACACTACAAAACCCACCATGTTTGTGACCCAAACATTTAACAAACAGATTAAGATTTTAGCCCTTTCTTGAATTCTCATCTCAACACTGAATGCGTTACTTATCACCTCAGAAATGTAGCACTTACAGATGTATTTTACAAGAGAGCTTGGCAACAGAGTGTTTTTATTAAACACATAAAATTCAATTAGTAGTTTAAAATAATTTGCTAGGTGACAATGGTAATGATGGTGCATTGCGTACTCATTAAAAGTATCATTGATTAAGTAAAATCAGATTAGATAGTTACGTAGCAAAAAATCCAAACTCAGGCTAGGAGCAAAAGTTCGAACATAATATAATAAAAACTTCATTATACAATTACCAATGTTCCTACTTATGTTCAGATACAAGCTCTTTTGAGAAGAGAATTATATTATTTTGTTTAACTGATGTTAAGGAAATGTATGTTCACCTGACAGAGACTGAATAAAAAAAATCAAAACAAAAATACAGATAATATATATTTTTAAAATTGATGACATGCTTCAGAAAATACAGCTGGGTATAAATACATTAATGGTACAAAATAAACCCCATATTTTAAAGATGAGTGCACCATTTTGATTCTAGATTAGCAAAGATTAACTTTAAATCCCACCTGCCTTCTAGACTCCTTTTCATTATTCTGTGTTTGCCTGCTGCCACTTTAGACCCCACAAAGACAACCGTTCACAGCTCAGTGATTTTGGGTCTGCTCCAAATAGTGTGTCAACCAAAAATACTAGTGTTTCACCCTGTTTTGAAGCGTATAGCTTGCAATTACTTTTCTAGCTGGCAGGAGCTGCAAGTCCAGCACTAATTTTACACTGTAAATAACTCCCTTATTGGATTACTTCAACTTTCTAATACAACTCCTTTTTTGTTCTGCAAACTAACAGTAAATAATTCATAATATATGATGTTATTAAGCTAGTTTTTAACTGTTTCATTAGAAGTTGTGATAATCAGGATCCAGACACCACAAGGAGAACAGAAGATTTAATCCCCCCAAAAATAAGCAGTTAAACCAACTGATAGCATACTGTGTTATTTAACTGTAAGAATATATTGAGTAAAATCTTTTATGAACGCCTGTAATGCAATGAACTTACTAGTCATTATGAGGTATTTATACAGGTTATGGTTGTGAAGGTGCGTGTGCATATATAGAAAATTGTAACTGTGGTGCAACTTTACAAAAACTGTAAAGCCTGAGGTTATGTTTATTTTCTACGTAACTTATATATGTTTGCTCTCCCCCTACTATTTCATCTTTGAATCTGTGGTTTTTCTATTAAATAAACTTTACTATTTTTATCCCAAGCAGGTCTCTAGTGTACAAACTGTGTGGAGTGTGAATGCCAAAGGGAACTGATAATTGGGTGGCCGGTTTCACGCCTTGTGGGGGGATGAACCAGAGGGGAACGGTCTGAGTATCTTGTACTTAAAAACTCAGGAAGAACATATTTGGTGAGACCTGGTACTGGACGGGATGTTGGTGTCACCCTGAAAAGAGTAACTAGGCTAGTGAGAGCCAGGGTTAGACCTTTTGGTGTCAGGGTACTGAATCATAGCTGCATGGCACAAAGGCCCCCAAAGTTACAGGGCAACTGACGACAGAATCCCTTATTGATCTGGGTGGATCCCAAAACATCACAGAAGCCTTGAAAAATAATGAAACGTTTTTCATGAATCCAGAAATTACAGAGGCCCTGGGAGTTTTCTGCCTTCCTCTGCAGCGTGGGGCACAGGTCACTTGTGTGGTTATTACTGGTATTTCTTATCCAAGGGATATTATTTCAGAAGCAAAAATAAATGGTGAGAAGACATGAAAAAACACTTAAAAACCCTATGAATGAGCAGCTGATTTTAACATTTACTACTGGATAGAGATATTTTAAGGAGGATGTATTTTTATTAGAGGGGCAGTGTGGTTTAGTGAATAAAGCAGTTGGGTGGGAATCAAGATACCTGAGTTCTATTCCCAGCTCTGCCACTGGCCTGCTAGCTGACCTTGGACAAGTCATTTCACTTTTCTGTGCCTCCATTTTCCATTTGTAAAATGAGGATAATGGTACTTACCTCCTTTGTAAATAACATTGAGATCTACTGATGAAAACTGTTATACAGGAGCAAGGTATTATTGTGAGTGGTATAAGCTATTATGCTACTTAGCAATCTAGGAAGAAAGCAAAAATTGTTGCTCCAGAGAACAGAAAAGTGGCAAAGAGATAAAGCCACGAGGCATGTAGTAAAGCCCAGTGAAGGTCTACTTTTTACAACGTTTTTCTACCATATCCCTATTGGAAAGATGACATTCAACACAGACACAAAATGCCTGCTCTCAAAGCTTCATCATCCTGTCCCACTGCAAAGACACAACCAAACTTTATTTGTACTTCCTCTTACAAAGGGATGTTGAAGTAAAGAGCATAAAACAATTTTAAATAAAACAAAAAGAGAGGACACAGTCAGAACAAAATATTAAAGACTTTACAGGGGTTGGCGTCACCCTCTAGTCCAGTTTGAGAGGAAAAATTGTCACAATGCCAGCAGCTGGCAATAGCTGCATCAACATCACTAGTGCCAATGGAAAACTAAGTAGTAAAAAAAAGCCTGGAAATTAGATAAAAGTTCAAGCAGTTTGAGTTAATCATATGTTTCAACTACTGTAAGAGTAGTATTCTCTCCCATCCTGCCCCGAGCCTGCATTCACTGCAGAATGGTTTCTCCGGTGCAATTTACTCTGACAACTTCCACCACCTTGATTTGACTAAACGCTTATGGCTGGAATCCAAAAAGCAAAGAAGTTTTAAGAACCAAAAGAAATTAAAACAAAATACCCTGCTGATAATACTTGACAGGCTTGTAATCTGCTCTTATCTGAGTAAATGGCTTGCCAAAAATAAAGGTTGCTCTCTCCCTCTTCCATTGTTCAGCCTCAATATACTCTAGTCTAGATAAACTCTCTTTTCAGTAACAAAGCAGATGGGCAGGTACTGAGGGTTTTTAAAATAGCGAAAAAAATATTGATAGTACTGCTAATATGAACACTGAAATGCTTTAAAAAACTGATTTTTTTTTCCCTCTCTCAAATAAGACAGATAGGATAATCACAGACTGTTTTAGGTTTCCAGCTATTCCACAGCTACAGCTTGTACCTTGTATAACTTCCATCTGTGCTTATTGCTTTTGGTCCTAATTAGTCTATCTGCTATCATAAATGACAAACAAAAAGTTGGCTAAGAAAGACGTTTGGAGAAAAACGGACTCTTAGCAAGATGTCAGGTAGTGGATAAGCACATGACTAACGGGAAGCTATTATTAATTTCCAAAGCCTGAGAAAAATGCTAGCATAATAGTGAAGTGAGAGCAAATTTATAGACAGAAATCGTTTTCAAGCTCTCACCAATTCTCTTAACAAGAATTTGTATAGTCATCTCTAAAATTATCAGGGTTTACTACAGAAAAGAATGCTGAGACAATGACTGTATACATCACTTGGAAAGCCAAGTTTACTGACTCAAATCTGATTTATTTTCATATTCTTCATGCTATTTTTCCATGACAGACCAATTCACACTTTTTTTTTTTAAATAAAAAGGGTTCTACCAGGCATGAATAATGGGTCTGGTTACCAGAAAAATATTTTTATATTTATATATGATACCTTTACAATGTGGCAGAGCTCTACAGGACACAAGTTTAGAGTACTGCAAATTTCTCTCATGATCTATGGAGAGCTGACTTTAGCTCTGCCACAAGTGAAGTCGAGCTCAGAGGTCGGCAACCTTTCAGAAGTGGTGTGCTGAGTCTTCATTTATTCACTTTAATTTAAGGTTTCGCGTGCCAGTGATACATTTTAATGTTTTTCAGAAGGTCTCTCTCTATAAGTCTATATATCATATAACTAAACTATTGTCATATGTAAACTAAACAAGGTTTTCAAAATGTTTAAGAAGCTTCAATTAAAATTAAAATGCTGATCTTACGCTGCCGGCCCGCTCAGCCTGCTGCCAGCCTGGGGTTCCATTCACCTAGGCTGGCAGCAAGCTGGGTGAGGCCTGCGGCCAGGACCCTGGCGGCAAGGGGCCGGCAGTCAGAACCTCAGACCGGCAGTGGGCTGAGCAGGGCCGGTGGCTGGGACCCCAGACCAGCAGTGGGCTGAGATGCCACTCAGCCCACTGCCAGTCTGGGGTTCCGTCCACCAGCTCCTGCCAGCCAGGGTCCCGGCTGCCGGCCCCACTCAGCCCGCTGCCAGTCTGGGATCCCGGCCCTGCCCACATAGAATGGGTACCTACCTTCTCCCTGGTTCTAGCCCATTCCCTTCGTCTCTCTCTCTGCACTGAGCTGAGGGTGGGAGTGCACTGAGCACAGGGCTGGGGGTAAAGGAGCAGGCTGGGGTGCAAGGTCTGGCCAGGAGCTAGAATGAGGAAGAGGGCGCAGGGTTGGGGCAGGAGGTTTGGGTGTGGAGTGCCTAGCTGGGCAGCTCCCATTTGGTGCGAGGGTCCAGGTGGGAATGTGTGTGTGTGGTGGGGGGGTGCAGGAGCTCCTGTTTGGTGCTCAGGGTGGGGGTGGGAATGTGGGGGGTGCAAGAGTCAGGGCATTGGGTGTGGGGGGCTGTGTATGTGTGGGGGTGCAAGGGTCAGGGTAGGGGGCTGGGGGTGTGTGAGGAGGGTGCAGAAGTCAGAGCTGGGGTCGTGGTGGGATGCAGGAGATCAGGGCAGAGGGTGCTACCAGCCCCCTGCCCAGAGTGGCTCACGGCAGGGGACTGGAGGAGATATGCCCTGATTCCACCTGCCTTCCCCAAGGCCCCATCCCCACCTCTTCTCCGCCTCCTCCCCGGGGCAGTGAGCACACTGCAGCTCCGCTTCTCCCCCTCCCTTGCAAGGGCTATCAGCTGATCGGCGTCAGGGAGGGAGAGGAGGAGGGGCAGGAACCCAGCACACTGGGGGAAGAGGCAGAGGAGTGGGGAGCTTGCCTGCCATGCAGCAGCAGCCGGCAGGACCAAGCTTCTTCACCCTGCCCCCGCACGGGGGGGGGGGGGGGGAAGCGGGCGCGCTGCGGGGGGGGTGGCGGAGGGTGGAGAAAAGCAGGCGGGGGCGGGCAGGATTTTTAATGGCATGCTGCTGCCTGCCGGGGTCCTGGCCACTGGCCCTGCTCAGCCCGCTGCCGACCTGGGTTCGACAGAGGGCTGAGCGGGGCCGGCGGCTGGGACCTGGGAGGCAGCAGCATGTCATTAAAAAATCGGCTCCCGTGCTTTCTTTGGCACGCGTGCCATAGGTTGCCAACCCCTGGTCTAGCTCATTAAACCTACTGCACCTGCCTAACACTCAGAACATTTCATACCAATAAAACAAATTTAATTACCAGTGTTCAATTGAATTTGGTGAACTTCTGCTATGCCAACGAAACAGCGGAGTGAGGAGAACCAATTTGTGTTAAAAGTTCGTCGTTCACTATTCCAGCACAGTAACAAGATACTACTGCAGCAGTATGATGTTAACTACCCTAAACTTCTGTGTATTTTAGTACAGCAATAACTTTTCACAAAGAGACATTACAACTGATTGTTAACAGGTTAACAGTTGTGTGGGTTGCAGGGAACAATAAATCACTATCTTCTGTATAAATGGAAAATAACTATAGACTTGATAAAGCTGAAAGAAGTTACTAAAGTTCTGAGAGACCAATATAGAGTATTACTATATGCCTGGATCAAATAAAAAGAATCCCAGTACTTACAAAATGCAGAACAATTTCATTTCCACACTAAAAAGACTTTGTCTCTGAGGGGGAAAAAATCCTTGGCTTCCTCCAGACATCTAACGTAATAAAATGTCAAATACAAACTCTTGATCACTGAAGTGTCACTTCCTAGGGTTAGAAAGACACTGTTTCAACCTATCAGCCTCACCAAGAGCCCTCTTCTGTGACAGATGTATTGTCTCCTTAAAGAAGCATACAAAAACCCTCAACATCTCAGTGTCTACAAGCGCACACTCACATGTCAGTAGCGGCCAGATAACAGCACTACTGTGAGACAGTTATGAACTGGCAGAGTGTTCTGGGTATAGAGATGGAACAATAAATAAACTTCACAAAAATCAGAACCAGGCCATAGTTCAATCTTTGGTTGAAAAGTTTACTTTCCATGAAGAGCAAAAAGGATGCGTGAAAGTTTGTTTACATTAACAACCTGATTTGAGTGACTGAAAACCATATACAAATTTAATCACAGATATTGGAGATGAAAAAGGCCTATTTCGTTACCCAGTTAATCTTCCTAGCAGAGTGGGATTGTGCCCTATAACACAACACATGTTCCAGGACCTGATTCACCACGAGTCACTCCAGTTTTCAAAGGTGTTATTCCATTGAAAAGCATTTTAAAACAATGAAGTTACAGAGACATAAAACTCTATAGAGTAAGACAGTGGCGAATCAGGCCCCTAGTACTGAAGGCACTTCTCAAACATACCACCATGAATCTATTTTCTGATGAAGTATGGAAAAGGAACACAAACCTTCTTCAGTCACTTCAGAGCGATCTGGCTTTGTCTCCTTGTGGTGTCCTTCTGCCACTTTCACAGCCACTGCTCTGCAAATAGCTCCAAATTTCCGATCCAAAGAGCGGACTCCTGCCTCTCTAGTATATCTACCATAAGGAAAATATTTTACTCTAGATTAAAGTCTATAAAGCAGAGTATCATCAATGCTTGTTTCACTTAAACACATCAACTCCCCCCCCCCCCAAATCCTATTGCTCTATAGATACATTTTCAATGGTAGCTTTTTCTTTGTTTCTAGTTTAAAAGATTTTTCTGAAGATGCTGAAACATCCCTAATCTGAGCAGGGAAAGGGAGAAAGGAGCACCTGTGTCTGACACCTACTCAGAAAATCTGCACCAGTACTGGGGAAGACAGCAGAGGAAAACACAGCAGACCTGTGACCAACTCTTGATGCAGGAGACCAGGAGCAGTTTCAGGGAAGGCAGGGAGAAAACATTTTCTCCCAAGTAAGGAATACGCTGCTGGGGAAGAAATGGGAAGAGCACTTGTGACATCCCTCAAACAGGAACTTCGGGCAGAAGATCAAACTTACCTTTCAAAGAAAGTGGTGGAGATGGGGGGTGGAGGTGCAAGGGAGCTCACTATCTATGTTACTGACCATGGTCTACAGTGCTCTAGGCTGCTGCCCTCTGCAAGACTTCCTTTGCACTTCCTACCTGGCATTCTTTTGATCTGCCACTCAGAGGAAGGAGAGAGGAGATCAGGTCTTCTCACACACCCCAGATCACCCTCTCCAGTCCCTGGCATGGCCTTTCTCCTCTTTCTGCAGTGTAAAGTGGGTAGTGTAGCCTGCTACCTTCTCTACCATTTATGCAGGCCTATGTGGAGTGATCTTCTGTATCGCTCCACCCTCGTGCAAAATTTCCATCTTCAGAAGTATGTGTGTAGTTTTTGCGCACCCCTAAACATAGGGACTGTGATCATCCCTCATCTTTGAATGGCGTGTGCAAAGCTGAGGTGGGAGGTAGGTTCCTTGTACCATCCTATCCCATCTGTGTTGCTGGTCCTAGTGCAGGTGCAATTTTAATATCCAAAACAAGTCAAGAAATTCAAAGTTATGTAGCCCACAGCAACCCCCTAACTTAATCCCCTTATGGATATATGTTCTATTCTGTATTAATTTTATAACCTTAATATATATCTGGAGCATTTTGCATCAGTGGTATTAAAAAATAGTGGAAAATTATGTATATGACTTTCTAATATTTAAACTTTTTTTTTTTTTTGTAAACCATGTTTCTACAAACATGCAACAGGTAGTGGATTAAGACAGTGGTTCTTTACACTGGTGACACTGACAAGGATTTTCCAACCTAGGCATAAACAAATCTTCTGCTAAAACAAAAAGCAGCGGGTGACCTGCTAGAAGCAAGTTTATAAACAATTGTGCATATTGTGACACTATGACAGCAAAACAACTGGAATATTCTATGCCGTTAACTATTCAGTTTACAAAGGAATCCCTTCCTCACGAATCTTGTGGAAATGCTTTATGGTGTCACATTAAAAAATTTCTATTAATGTACCACAAGAAAAGTAATCTAGAGCCTAAAAGCAGCGAACAGCACATTTACCTGGTGATGATGTCCAGAGTAGTTACTTGTGGAATCTGAATCTGCTGAGGAGTCAACCCATGCTGTTCTAGCTGTTTAGGGATCAAGTGTCTATGTGCAATTTCTATCTTCTCTTCTTGTGTATATCCTTCAAAAGAAAGCATTTCATTCATCTTCTCACCTATACTGTACCAGGACGTTAAACTTCTTACTAAATTAAATGTAAAACTGAGAAAATTTAACAAAGTAAGGAGTTAGTTTACTGAATTATATTCAAAATCACTCTCAAACTCAAATAATCCCAGGAGTCAAGGTGAATTGTTTGTCCAGCTAGACAGTTGTTTTAAATTTCCAAAGCATACTCTGTAAAAATTGCTGATTTTTGCTTAGATCAGGCCTTGGATTGAGAGACTCCAAAGGTTTGGTTTCTGCCATGCCAGATGGAATGAACAATCAATGAAAGCAGAAAATGCTTCTGAAGTATATTATGGGGAAACTTCACATCTGTCCATATACTCTATAGTTACTCTGCTGATAATACGAGAACAATCATTTATTTATTTACTATGATCATCCAGGGCATAATTTTGAAAAAAGCCTCTAATTTCACAGGCACAGTCAATTACAGGTGTAACTATGTTTACATAGTATGTTTATGGAATGATATGTTATATACAACAAACATAATTGAATCAGACATCTATCTGATTTTTGGTTACAAGTAGCTCTTACACATTCTAGTTTGGCAGCTGGATATCAGAATTATCTTCATTCAAACCTACAAGATTTCAGATGCAAAATCAGATCCCAATCCTGCAAATATGCACATGTGAGAGTTTACTCACCCAAACAATTCTACTGGGATTTATATGAGTAAAGTTATGCACATATGAATTTGCTGGATTGAGGTCTTAGAGAGTAAACTGAGACTCTCTTGAAAATTGGCTCTGTATTGCCATGTAAAAAGTATCAGAATGTAAAACGTAACAAAAATAAAACCACCAAGAGATTCCTTTCCCCACAAGAATTAGCGGGCACTCAGGAGGAGCTTTTTCTGTGTAGATCAGTGCACATTTCAATGTAGTATCTAGCTGTACACATCCACAGATCTGTGGCCAGCTAGAATTTAATGGATGTCACTATGATCCCCGCTGTGGCCATTCAACATGGACAGAACTCCAATCTTCCTGCTGCAAAGCAAAAACTCTCTCGAAGATCTTGTGAAGAAACTATTAGCTGACAGCAGGATAGGACAGATACACATCAATCCATTCATTAAAGTTCTTCACAGACTGCACAGTACTGTATCTGTCACAAACTATGTCACCTACTTAGGCCTAGATTTTCAAGAGTGAAACCTTGAACATCCCCCACACTGAAAATCAGGACCTCTGACAGTGTCTCAAGATGGACACCCAAAAATGGAGGCAATCAAATTAATTAGTTGCTGTAGAAAGTCTTGGCAATGGATTCTAATTTTCTGTGGTGCTAGTCTTATAAGAGTACATTTTTTTGAAGAGAAAAAGCAATCATTTTAGTCAAAGCACTTAAGTGTTACCTGGAACCTGAATGACCTCCATTCTGTCCAACAGAGCTGGTGGGATGGTAGCAGTAGTGTTGGCTGTGGCTATAAAAAGGACTTGGGATAGGTCAAAGGCTACATTTAAGTAGTGATCGGTGAAGCTATGATTTTGTTCTGGATCCAAGACCTTAAAAAGAGTGAACACAAAAATAATGCAGTTGCTTCATTTCAAAAAACAAAACACCACCACATATATGCTTTTATTTATCTACCTCCTATGTGCTATTCGTACTGAAAGCATGCTTTCCCATTGTATGTCTGTGTCAGATTTGCCTGAGTAAGGCATGCAGTACCAGGCCCTAAATGTAATTCCTGATCTCTGACATCCTGCTCATCTGTTTTAGTTATTTACTACGAGATTCTATACTGCATGGAAAAAACTGCAATAGAAATCCCTTAATAAAACTTGTGTTTAATTTAGAGTATTGACAGCAGACAAACACCACAAACTACTGAAAGGTGAACTCTGTACAGTACAGACTGTGTATTATGATTGCCAAAGCCTTCTAAACTCATCCAGTTTACTTCAGCTCAGTTCCACTGGAGTTGCTAGAAGCATTTCAAAATTAACTTATTTAAAATCTCTTATATTAGAGCTTTTATATGCATTACTCTTCATATTCCTGTATGGTCAACCCTGCCTTTTTTAAATGGTTATATAAGCCTCAACCATTTTCTTAAAGTTCATGCTGATTCTGCCTGCAGGCTTCATATTACACAATGCCAGCAACAGCATCAAGCATTCCAGTGAACAAGGCTCTGGTGAGGCCACTGACACCAGAAATTAAGAACTGCCTTCAGTCTTCAGGTTAGTATTCTTCTCATGAGACTGCACATATTACGCAAATCACTGTAATCCACCTAATACCACAGCCAAGGGATTACCTTTCAAGTTATACTCTGAAGAAGTGAAGGGTTCCACATACTGTTATTCAGAGTATTTATAATGTCTGAAACATTTATACCGGTAGAACAAAGACTCCTCTTAAAATCTCTGCTTGTACAGAAGCCTCCCCTCAAGAAATGTAACAAAATATAGACTCTTTTTTCATTGTTTTTAAAGAAATGAAGACGTCTTCATTTCTCCACATCTATCACTCAGCCTAAATATAGAGGAACACTCCAGCAGTTAAGTCCTTTTTTCCTACAGAAATTTACTATCAAGTTAAAGTTCACTGTATCAGGAATTGTCATTTGCACTTAACTTTCACACTATAAACTGACTGACTACTTTTGAATTAATTTTAAGTGGGATCCTCTCTATTTCAAAAGTCTTAACCTAGAATTAAGCTTTAAAGAACATACCATTTGCTTATGGCAAAAAGCTTGAGACTGCTCTAGCTTTTTTCCTAATATGCCAATATTAAAAAACTTGGAAATTCAAATTTAATCTCCCACATCACATTTCAATAAACGAAAATTCCACACATTCAAAAGTGTACAAATGCAAAGTTAAAATCATCCAAAGAATATTAACTCAACTCGTTACGTGGTCAGCCTTCCATCTTCTCTTCTTCCTTTTATAACACTTTTGTCAATTTATTTTCTGATCAATCAATTTTTGGTTTAGACTTTTTTCCCCCCTCTTTAAACCAGTTTCAAGATGTGCTCAGGTTATGGCCAGGACATCCTAAATTTTGCAGCCCCCCGATACAGTAACCATACTGCCATTAGCCTTCCAGCTTTCTGCATTTTTTTTCCCCCTGGGCTACCGAAAAACACACAAATCATTGGTTTTGTAACTGGTTTCATAAATCTTTCCTGTGACAGATATGGCAATTTCTTGCAATATCCTGGACAAGCCTTATTGAATTAAGTTATATCTTACTGTATTAAGTGAATGTATCACTGTGGCCCAAGGATTGTACGTAATTCCATGGGCGGCCTGGGGGGGGGGAAGGGCGGGGGAGTCTGCGGGGGGAGGTGTAATTAGGCAAATTCATTCAGGCTGTAAAACCTCTGAAGGGGCACCACCATTTGGAGAGACTTGCATATAGTGGTTCGAACTGGATACCCTAGAGACCAGCAGACAACAAAAGCACTTTTGGATAAATAACCTGGGTTTAAATTACCAAGAGCCTTTGCTCTGATCTAGCAAACAGACAGGACCTTCTGTCAAAGGGCAGGGCCCCAATCCACAGGGAAAGACTGGAAGGACTGACACCAACCAAAGCCCTAGTGGAGGTGTTTTCTCTGTAATGCTTTTACCTTAAGAATAAATATGCTCGCTTAGAAAGAGCTGTGTGGAATTTTTTTTAATAACTAAGTAAAACTGCTTTCAATATGCTACTTGTCTGTTCAGGAATTTTTAAAATCAGATGAACCATAAAAAAAGATCACTGTCTGGCACCAGCACTGGACGATTTACGAATAAGGCATTGGGACCAAATTCTCTGCTGGTATAAATGGGAAACAATGCTGACATCAGTGGAATTTTGCCCATTTGCACTAGAAAATAATTTGGCTTTCTATATTTTATGGTCACTGACAACATGAACGTGTGATGACCAGGTAAGATTGTCTCAGTTTGTGATCATGCTCAAGGTGGTGCTCTGATGTAAAGTTAAGGGTGTTTGGATAAACTCAACAATACATTTGTACTTTTTGAATAAATTTGGGGGGCTGTAAAGTAGAATTCTTACTTTTCTTCCAAAGTTGTTTGGATGATGTAAGGGACAGATTCTTTCAACCTTAACTTTAGGTTAATAATGGTTTTTCCCCAGGGAATTTCTTTTAAAAAATATTTCACAATTACTCTCTGCACAGACTTCCTGTACTGTTTTCAAGCCATTCGGAGACTGTGATGATCCTTGCAAACTAACCAGGGGCTGTGGCAGAGCACAGATCATGCCCTCTCCCCTCCTGTGGCGTTCCATAAGGGAGAGGCTCCCCGCACCCATAAATACATGTTTCCCCAATTCAGATTTTATAGCATACATGGAAGTGGCTGGTAATAGCTAGCTACCTATTTACATATCAAGGCCCTCAAAATTTCTAATTTAACACTCCAGAGTAGAAATTTTATGCCTGCTTCAGAGAGTCTTTATAAAGCTTTTGTATTACACATTCTTCCACACAGAAATTTCAAACATATTACGTTCTATAGACAATGGAAGTTAATTTAACAGAAATTCACTAACTTGTCTTGCATATCCCCATTACTAGAGTCCCATAGGATTGGCCTTTTTTGTAAAAGGGAAAATACTGATGGATGACCATGAATTCTAATGACTAAGCCTTGTATTGGCACCATATGTCCCCTCTGTTGGTAGCATGGAAGGAAGCAAAAACCACAAGTCCTGTGGAAGCAGTGCAAGGGATCTACATGAATGGTAGGGGCAAATAACGAAGAAACGTACTCTACTATACTTTACTTCTCCAAATACTTGTCACCAAAGTACTCTTCACAAACTCTGTGTAGCTCATGGGTTACTTGAAAAAAAGGCTCAGGGATAGCATGGAGTAGAGGCAGGTTAAAGAAGCCCTACCAGCAATGTTTCTATTGCAAGGTAGCCCAGATTCCAAAGTAAATAGATATTAGTTAATGCTGCTCAAAACAGCATTAACTTCCTCTCTGCATTGTGTGATCCTCCATCAGAGGGGTCACAGAACAGCCACAGCCCAGGTTAACAGAAGCCGATCCGATAAGAGAGATCACCTCACCCACCTTGTGTCTCATATCCTGGGACCAACACTACTGCAGCAACACTGCTAAATTAGAATGGAAGTTCCACACCAATTCTCAGCTCGTCAAAATTCGCATCAGCACAGTAAGCAACAACAGAATGTCACTTATGTTCAAGTGGGCAATTGGAGAACTATTTGAGAGCAAAAGACAATTAACTTCTTGCTGGTTTAAGGCTCTCATTTCTACATGCTAATATTGGTATGTCCAGAAATTCTAGACTACCAGCACCTACAGAAAATAATTTTATTGTACATTCAGTGCTCTCAACATGCACAGTATTAAGATACAATAAGCACGAGCTGCACTCCTTATTTCGGCCTAATTACAATTGAAAGGGCATTCTCAACTGGAAACCAAAGGAATTTAAAAAATAACGGGGGAGGGGCGCGGCGCATGGCATGCCCAGGACAGCCACGCTCTGCTCCCAGTCCTGCTCCAGCCCTGGCCCCAGCCCCAACTGCAGCTCCCCTCCCAGCCTCAGCCCCTGGTGCCAGCTTAGCATTGCAGATGCCCAGTTTTCAATCTGAAATTCAGGTCAGAAAGAGGCCTGGCAATGTCCAGTCAACACTGCTGACCGGACACTAAAAGTCTGGTTACTCACAGTAACCGGCCTCTGCTGCTTGGGGGCAGGAAGAGCAACAGCATCTGGAGAAGCACTCAGGGATGGCTCCAGCAAGAGAGGTACTGCCGGCTCTCCCATCCTGCCCCGAGCACAGCTCCCCCTCCCCCGTTCCTGAAGCGGGGCTCCCCCTCCCCTGTCCTGCCCCACTCACCCCCTACCCCCAGAGCACAGCTTGTCCTCCCCCATCCTGCCCCACTCACCTCCCCCAGCCCTGGAGCATGGCTCCCCCACTCACTCCCCACCCTACTCACCTCCCCAACTTGGCTGCCAGGGGGCATGGACTAGGTAAGGGGGAGACATGATAGAAAAAGTTTGGGGAACACTGTCGTATAATCACATTTTTATTATTCAAAGTGCTTTTCTTTCCCTTGTTGCTGTGAGAAAGATCCACACAAACAGTAGGCATCCCTCCTATAGGAAAAACCATGAAACTGTTTCAAATACACAAACTACATAAATAAACTATTTTCTCTGATCTCTTTCAGTTACAGTTACTTTGGAGGTTACTCATCACAATAGCAGGTAAATAGTTTTGAAGACAGAAGTTTGATTTTTAAGTCAACAGTGGCTGTTTAGTCAGGCAAAAATACCCCTAAAATTTAAAGAATGAAGGAGCAAGGCCAGTGTTTACAAAATGAACATGAAAAGTCTGGAAAATGTATCCATTTAACCAATACCATATGCACTAAAGGTTTACGTAGTGTATGTGGTTCTGTTACAAATGTGTTTAGTACCCCTAAAGTTGCATGTGTTTGGTCTTACCAAAGGCTCATTTACTATCCTAAGTATGATTTTGGTTTGATCGAAAAACAACTAAGCCAGCAAGCTCATTGATTTGACTACATCATGTATACTGAGCTTATATATTCAGATGACCTGAAATCAGCCTCTTCTGAATATTGTGACTGCAAAAATACATGTGAACCCCCACAACTTTTACGTATGAGTAGGCATTTGCACACTAAAGTCAGGTAGCGTGATGTTCATTTACCCAATTCAGGTAACTAGATGTTCAACTACCCGATCTGTATGCTTTAAAACAGGCACACATATTCCTGTGAAAATGTGGCTCACGGTATTTAAATTAGGTACAGTACAGATAAGTCATTGCCATGTAGTGAGTAACTCTGACAAGGAAAACCACAATAATTTACTGCTGTTGTGAAAGAAAAACTAAAGGTTTAAATAATGAAGTGTTGGCTTCCTGTTGCTAGTATTTGTACTTAAGAATGTTAGTTGAAATTCTTGCAAGTATTTTAGCTCTCATTTGAGTAATTTATTAAACAAATACAGTATTTACAAGGATCACAGCACTATGAATATGCTGTCCTCCGTTTTTGAATTGTCTCTGAAATTAAAAGTCCATACATATGGCAATAATCCACATCTGCTTCCTACCCCACACCTGTCTACCACCTTCATTCCATCTTTCTCTCTTAAATTACTGTGCTTTTTCTTGCCAGATGATAAATTACCAATGGTATGTTGACATGAAAAGTTCTCACGTTACACATAATGGAACCTATGCAACTCCTGAGCAATTGCATACTGCTGTCAAGATAATTTATCCTTCGCATTATGGCATGAATACATCCCTTGTCCTAGCCATTTGAATTATAGCTATGAACAGTGTTTGTAATATTTAAAAAAATTACAATCTGTACACTTGTCAGGAAACTGACTGAATAAAAACAAACAAGCAGAATTAACTTTCATTATAATAAATCCTTTGCACTTTTTGAAAAAAAAATTTTTGTTCAAAAAGCTTTCGATCACGAATCAGTCAAGGTGCATTTTTATCTCACTGTAAAAGCAAAACAGCTAAGAGCAGATGTAAAATGGAGCTATTTCAGTTGATGTCGTTTGATTAGTAAGGAACTCCAGATTTCAAATCCTGCACAGGGTCTGGATAAATATCTGAAAATTTACAATGACGATGTAATAAAATGCAATTAATATATTCCTTTTAAAAGGTGATGTCTGATTATTAAAAGTATACTTGAAAAATATACTTGAGTCCTAAAGGCAAGGCTGTGACTCACCGAACATTTCCTCTCAATAGATATTGTTCACCACTATATCATTAGATCATTCAGACGCTTCCTACTTAAGTGCTCTCCTCAGCAGAGACCTGTTGTCATCATTTATCCTCTTCTTTACTCATTGAGACAGAGGCCTTCAAGAATCATAGCTAGCCAATTGCACTGAGCACTAATTCAATCATCCTGGTTACACATGAATACCTATTATCACATTCATATTTTAAAGCCTGGAGACATATATAATCATACAAAATAATGTGAACAAAGCTTCGGCAGATCTTCTCCAAAGAAAACAAGTATCAAGAGATACCACAAACAGAATTAATCTTTTGCTGAAAGCCTAGTCTTGTTCCTTTTTAGTAAAACTGTTCTGTCAACACTTCCACTGACAGCACACAGACAAAATCATTTTGTTTCACTAATTGAGACAAAATAGAGCTGATCTTTTCTGGCAGTTTTTATTAAAGTTTAACCATAAACTTTTCAAAAGGGCCTCAAATCCATCCCCTAACTTTCAACACGCTCATTTATGCGTGCAAGCAGCATTTACATACAATTTAGAACTGTGCACACAAACTGGCCACATCTTTGAAGCATACATTTCTGAAAATGTTAAACCCATTGGATTTTGAAAGCACAATATTCTTACTGGCATATGCAGCAAGTTAAAAGCTCTGGGAACGCTCCGCAAGTTTTATTTACTGGATTTTAAAATTCATTCAATTGTACACATCAATCCTTCTTCCCTTTTTCTTCACATCCCTTGTCTAACCACATCTCCTATGGAACCCATTTTTTAGGGCTATGCTGCTGGCTAATATGTTATTTATTAAGATATATGTGAAATGGTAATAACGTATTTTTAAATATGTCCAGGCAATATGATTGGATACATTTAACTGAAATTGTAACAGAAAAAAGAATCCGTTACATGTATGAAATTCTGAATTATCTGATAGAATTTTAGTTTTTCATAAGAGCAAACATCTCTCCCTAGACTCGTAACTCTTTTCTTTGCCATGCTACATATTTCTAAGGCAGAAAATACTCTTATTTGGACACTATTCCAACCACTTTCCAAAGTAAACAAAGGTGCACTTCAACAATTTGCCTTTATCTAATATAGGAAGGTTAGAATTTTTCAAAAAATTAGGTTGAATATATCATTTTATGAAAAACAACACTTGAGGAGCAAAAATATCTTGGTAATTTCCACAGAGCATTCACATGCATACAAAGCTTTCTCTGTACAAAATATTTTATTACTATGAAATCCAGAGGTAAGTCCCATGGATGTTTAATTGCCTGCCTATAATGCTTGGTCTTATTTCACTTCCCTACAAACACATACTAACAAGCACTTGGATCCATTTCTATTTTCCCCAGCTTTCAACAGAGGTCATCTAAATTTAGAATAAATGTTCCCTTGTTGACGAACAGTAACTGGAAGTAAGAAGACATTCTGTTTCGCTTAAGCAATAACTCCACAGAAGCACCACGACAAAAATATATCCAACTTTGCCTCCAAACTTGTGGGGTGGGACACATTTATTCTTGAGTTTAGCAACTGTACTGGTACCATTGAGGATTATCACCATTAAAATACACCTAAACACATTAAGACCTTTTTCCCATGCCATTTAAGATTAATAATGGAAGCTAGTCAGCATAAAGGTGTGGTTTGAATAACAGATGTGCCACTCAGCTAATGACTTGCGGTCATTATTTTCCTACAAAATAGCCACATTTGTTCAATGCAAATGGAAATACCAACAAAATACAACCACCAAAGCAGATTAAAATTTTTTCGTATGTTGAGGTCCGAGCTCTCCAGTAGGGGAAGTGGAGGACCAGCTTCAAGATGTTTAGGCAGCGGTACCAACTAGGTTTTGGAATAATGAGGCAAGCAGGTTTTGGTAACTTTAGTAACAATACTGATGTCATTTAAAGAAAGATGTTGTTATGGCTCAAATCACCTTAGAAGGCAGCAAAAGAAGTGAGGAGAAGCAAGACAGCTGGGAAATGAGCTGAAGAAAAGATAGCTAAGACCTTGTAATGGGTTTGTATCAAGAAATAGAGACTCATTAAACTATTCATTTTACCTGGATGTCAAGGTGGAACAATCAGTTAGATCTCATATTATATTCAGTGTCTAAAAGGTTGATTAAACACTGAACTAAAACAAATTTACTCATGATATATTTGGATCTTTCAATATAGGAGACCCAAAAACTTTACAAACTATGGGATAGATCCTCGGCTAGTGTAAAGTATTGCAGCGTCATTCAAACCAATGGCACTAAGGCAATTTACACCATGAGAAGATCTGGCTCAGTAAGCTCAAAGTACAAATTCCTTCAAGCCCGACTGGACTGCCCAACATTACAGAGGTAAAATGTGCAAAATGCTTACTAGTGTATAAAAAAACACTACCCAGTAATCTAAGATAGGAAATGAAGAATACCCTAACTGAGACTGCAAGGGGAAGTTACAGGTAGAATAAAATTAACCAAATTAGAATTCAGGTACAACTTTGGAGATAGCACCCATACTCTTGAGAAAATCATCATACTTTTTATATTTCATCCAGATGATGATACTTCCAGATTATAGATGCTGAGCCACTCCTTCAGTATTGACTAAAGAGGATTTACTAAGTGGCACATTTTCCACTTCCACCCCTTATTGCAATACTTAGATTTTCCTAGGACGTCTCTCATCCTTGCATTGACCGCACTAAGCTGGGCTGGGCCTAAAGTCTGAAGATATGATTGCAGAAGTATTCGAAAAGGCAGACACTCGATTTGATTATTACCAGTGTGCTAAGTAGCTTCCATTTGTAGGTTTTAAACAGATTTCCTCCTCTTACTTTTTAAAGCTCATTGCCATGTAAGGCCAGTAGTTTCATCATACTTGGAGGCTTTCTATGCATTTCAGGAATGGGTACTTGATAGCTAAGGAACTATTTAATTAAATGACCGTGCATTGTTTGGACTTCTTTCAAAATTATTTAATAAGAGAATATGAAATTATTTTAGGCACACAGATTGCAAATTAATTTGAACTAAACATAACACCACAAAAGAGGACTAAAACACTGGCTTGCACTCATTCTGAATCTCAAGGGACAGGTTGACAGTCTCAAAAAAGGAGTCATTTTTATCATGTATAAGGTTAAGATTTCACCATGGTTATTTTTAATGAAAATGTCATGGACAGGTTGCAGGCAATAAACAAAAATTCACAGAAGCCCGCAATCTGACTTTTACTAAAATTATGCGGGGGAACTGACAGCCCCAGCCCCTTCTGCAGCCGTGGGGGCTGAAGCTGAAAAAGTCACAGAGGTTTGTTGAAGTAATGGAATCCATGACCTCCATGATTAAATCGTATCCTTTATCATGTATAATGGGGAAAAACAAAATCAAAATTTAATTTGTAGAAAGCCATGCACTAAAGGGATAACTGCCATAGAATAATACTTGGTTTAAATAGTATCTTTCATGCTTAAAGTATCCCCTAGTGCTAAGCAATGAGTTAAAAAAAATGATTGCAGCAACTCTGTAGGCAAATGGAACAATGATTGCGCACTTAATAATAGTGCGCACACAGCCATGGTAAGTACAATCTTGATGAGAAAGGATGTTGATTAGTATACTAGGATAAGGTTGTGTACTCCAACCGAGGCCTCACTACTGCCCCGTAGAGTGGGACAATTGCCTCCCATGTCTTAAACACAAGACTCCTGTTAAATACACCCCAGAATGATATTAGCCTTTTTTCACAACTGCATCACATTGTTGACTGACATTCAATTTGTGATCCTCTATTACTCCGAATCCTTTTCGGCAGTACTGCCACCTAGCCAGTTATTTCCCATTTTGTAGTTGTGCATTTGATTTTTTCCTTCCCAACTGAAGTACTTTGCACTTGTCTTTTCTGAATTTCACCTCGCTGATTTCAGACCAAATCTCCATGTTGTCAAGGTCATTTTGAATTCTAATCCTGTCGTCCAAAGTGCTTAAAGTTCCTACTAGCTTGGTCTCATCCACAAATTTTACAAACGCACTCTCCACTCCATTATCCAAATCAGTAATGAAAATATTCAATAGTACCAGACCCAGGACTGATCCCTGTGGGAAACCACCAGATATGCCCTCCCAGTTTGATAGCAAAGCACTAATAACTACTCTGAGTATGGTCTTTCAACTAGTTGTGCACTCACCTTACAGTAAATCCACCTATACCATACTTATGTAGTTTGCTTATAAGAATGTAATGTGGGACTGTCTCAAAAACCTTACTAAAAATCAAGATATATCTTTTGCTTTCCCCTCTCCATGAGTAAGGCTGTGAGTTTGTCACGGAAGTCACGGATTCCGTGACTTTCCAGGACCTCAGGGACTTCTGCAGCCAACCCCTGGGCCAGCCACACCCTCCTCCTGCAGCAGGAGTTTGGGTGTGGGAGGGGACTCAGGGCTGGGGGATTGGCATGCAGGAGGGGGTGAGGGCTCTGGGTGGTGCTTACCTTGTCCCCCCCTCCCCCCTCCCAGCAACATCCCTCACCTCCTATGCAGAGGCGTGGCTAGGCAGTTCTGTGCACTGCTTCCACCCAAAGGCACCACCCCCACAGCTCCCATTTGCTCCCAGCCAATGGGAGCTGCGGAGACAGTGCTCAGGGTAGAGTCGGCACACAGAGCCGTCTGACCACGCCTCCGCCTCCACCATGCTGCAGGGGCATGCTGATGAAATGAAAATTGATGCACAGCCGCCACTCACCGAGCACTCGCAGTGCTCCCCCCGCCCCAAAAAAAAAAAAAAAAAATTTAGTCAGGGGTATATAGTACAAGTCATGGACAGGTCACGGGCCGTAATTTTTTGTTTACTGCCCATGACTTTTACTAAAAATACCTGTGACTAAAACATAGCCCTATCCATGAGGCCAGTAACCAGAGAAGGAAATTAGGTTGACTTGGCATGATTTGTTCTTTACACATCCATGCTGGCTATTTCTTATATTCCTATTAATCTCTTGGTGTTTAAAAAATAATTGTTTAATAATTTATTCCAGTATCTTTCCAGGTTTCAAAAGTTAGGCTGACTGAACTATAATTCCCTGGGTCCTCTTTGTTCTTCTTTTTAAAGACAGAAAATATGCTTACTCTTCTCCAGTCCTCTGGGACTTCAGTCATCCTCCAGGAGTTCCATAACTGCTCAGAACAAAATTTAGTCACGGAGGTCATGGATTCCGTGACTTTAATGAACCTCTGTGACTTCAGCATCACCCCCCCATGGCAGGAGCTGGAGTTCCTCCACCCCCCCCACCCCAGGAGGCAGGGCTCAGGCTGTCAGTCACTCTGCCCCCCTGGAGTTCAGACTTCAGTACCCCCAGCAGTCAGCACACCCCTCTCCCGCATTATTTTTAGTAAAAGTCAGGTTGCAGGCTTCTGTGATTTTTTGATTATTGCCTGTGACACGTCCGTGAGTTTTATTAAAAATATCTGTGACAAAATCTTAACCTTAATAATTGCTAATGGTTCTGAGATTGCTTCAGTTAGTTCCTTAAGTACCCTAGGATGACTTTAATCAGATCCTGCAAAGTTTCCAGTTTTGTAGGACTCCTTTCTGATATTCAGGTCACTAAAGAGCTCCTGATAGAGCCATATTGGCCTCTTACTATTCTCCCGGTCTTTTCTTTGCATCAGGATGGTTTGCAGTTCCTTCTTTAATATTGTCTCCTTGAGAAGCTGCCAGCTCCCTCCTCCTGAACTACTTTTTCCTTTAGAGTTTCTTCCCATGGGACCTTACCCCCAATTCTCTGCGCTTGTTTAAGTCTGGTTTTTTTTAAGTCTATTGTTCTTATTCTAACGCTCTCACTTTCCTTAGAAATTCATCATTTCACCTTCAGCCCCCAACTAAAACCTCTCCAGTGCATCATCAAGGATCTACAACCTATCCCGAAGGACTATCCCTCACTCTCACAGATCTTGGGAGACAGGCCAGTCCTCACTTACAGACAGCCTCCCAACCTGAAGCAAACACACAACAAAAACACTAACCCAGGAACCTATCCTTGCAACAAAGCCCGTTGCCAACTCTATCCACCTATCTATTCAAGGGACACCATCATAGGACCTAATCACATCAGCCACACTATCAGAGGCTTGTTCACCTGCACATCTACCAATGTGATATATGCCATCATGAGCCAGCAATGCCCCTCTGCCATGTACAATGTCCAAACCGGACAGTCTCTATGCAAAAGAATAAATGGACACAAATCAGACGTCAAGAATTATAACATTCAAAAACCAGTCGGAGAACACTTCAACCTTCCTGGACACTCAATTACAGACCTAAAAGTCGCAATTGTTCAACAAAAAAACCTTCAAAAACAGACTCCAATGAGAAACTGCAGAACTGGAATTAATTTTCAAACTGGACACCATTAAATTAGGCTTGAATAAAGACTGGGAGTGGATGAGTCATTACACAAAGTAAAACTATTTCCCCATGCTAATTCTCCCCCTACTGTTACTTACACCTTCTTGTCAACTGTTTGAAATGGGCCATCCTGATTATCACTACAAATTTTTTTTTGCTCCTGCTGATAATAGCCCACCTTAATCGATAAGTCTCGTTAGAGTTGGTATGGCAACCCCCATTTTTTCATGTTCTCGGTATATATATATCTTCCGACTGTATTTTCCACTGCATGCATCTGATGAAGTGGGTTTTAGCCCACGAAAGCATATGCTCAAATAATTTTGTTAGTCTAAGGTGCCACAAGTACTCCTCATTCTTTTTGCTGATACAGACTAACTCGGCTACCACTCTGAAACCTGTCGTCATTTCATGATCACTTTGACCCAAACTGCCTTCCACCTTCAGCTTGGCTACCAATTCCTCCCTGTTGGTCAGAATCATGTCTAAAATGGCTGCCCCCCTAATTACTTCCTCCACTTGTGAAACAAAACGGTGTCCCCAATACATTCCAAGAACTTACTGGAAATGTTGTGTTTTGCTGTATTACCTTTACAACAGATGTCTGGGTAACTGAAGTCCCTATTACTCCCAGGTCTTGTGTTTTGGCTATTTCTGTTGTTTGTTCTAGAAATGCCTCATCCACCTCCCTTTCCTGATTTAGTGGACTGTAGTAGACCCCTGCCATGATGTCACCCCTATTTTTACCCCTTTTACTCAGAAACTTTCAAATGGTCTGCTTCTCACCACCTTCTGGACTTCAGAACAGGTGTACATATTCTAGATGTATAATGCAACACCTCCTCCCTTTTTAGCCTCTGTCCTAAACAAGCTATACACCCCTCTATACCAACATTCCAGTTATGAAACTTATCCCACTAAGTCTCTGTGATGCCATTAAGTAAACATTTAGCTCATGGCCTAATACTAATTTCTTCCTGTTTACTCCCTATTGATGAGGCTTAATCTATTACTGTTCGTGAAGCACGGAGATCACTGGATTAAGAAAAAAGTGCAAAGCGTTTGTATCTAATCAGATGTTCACTACAAAAATACTGATTTAAAATGTAACAATGATAGTGCAAGTACTTATGTGACGCTCCCTGTACTATGTCATGTACTTTGCTGTAGTATTAGCTTGTACCAGTGAAAGCTTAAAAATAAAATTAAAAAAAAAAAAAAAAAAGACTAAATCCCAGGGAAAACCTTAAAAAAAAAAAATCCAGTTATATCTAGATTTAACTACCAACACATATGCTGGTTGGCCTGCAGGGGTTCACCACATCTGCTAATAATGTTAAATCAATTAAAAAAAATCTGTGTGATTAAAGACTTATGTCATCTAGTGTACGAGTATTCTTAACAGAATCTATTTTGGTACAATTAAAATGTCTGACTTTTTATTAAAAAGTTTAAAACACTATGTTGAGCATGCGTAAAAAGGCCATTGTGAAGTCTGCAAGAGGACTAAAAGTTTAAACAAAGATCACTGTCCTTATAAGTATTTTAGGAGACGTGCAGCCAGTATGAGAAACTGCAAAAGATCCGATTATCATCAACTTCACTGATTAGCAGTACACAAAACCATCAACTCAGTCTGTCTTTCACTCAGTACAAGTCCCACTATGCCTTCACCAAACTAACGCTTTCTTCCTGAGAAATTCTGCTAGTCTGAAATGAATCAATCTTTGCAATGTACAGTATGTGACAGTGAGAATAAGATGATCCTATATCTTACCTCAAGCAAAGCAGCTGCAGGATCTCCTTGCAGGCTCTTCCCCAGTTTGTCAACCTCATCTAACAGAAACACTGGATTGTTAACCCCAACAGTCTTCAAACCATTGATTATTCGACCAGGCATACTGCCAACATAGGTGCGCCTGTGTGAAACAAGCAGAAAAAAAAATCAGAAGCAGAAGACATCAGGCATGAAAACAACAAACCTAAAACCCAAAGAAACAAATCTGGAAAAAAGCAGCCTTATCATAATACTTGTGTAAAAACCAGTCTTTCTTCCTCTGTAATCAGTGAACAACTATCTCATGTTTCCATTGTTGAATATACAACTTAATTAATGTAACTGATTAAAGAATGATCTTCTAACCCCAATTCCTTACTGAAATATTTGTTCCAGGCAGAGTAAAGCACGCCTAAAATCCACATAGTGCATGATCACAATAAACGGTTGCAAGCAAGGTTTGGGATTTTTTAAAACCCTTTGGCCAACTAGAAACAGATTTTTGAACTCTGCATCATTTTTATACTTTTAACAGCAGTGGTACTAGTATCCTAACTGTGACATACAGTATTAATAAATTTGGGCACAATTCTACAAATGCTGGATTCCATGAAGCCTATGTTAGGTAGCCATGTGTCCTAATTGGAACCCATAAACAGAGAGATTTTTCATTGAATAACTTTTTTAAAAACACCTTATAGTTGATTTTGTCATATTTGAACAAAACAGAAAAAAATAACTTAGCAAAGCATGCATGGAATGAAAAAGTACCTATCCAAATTTGTTTAGGAAAGTTGTTTTACAGTGTGTGTGGGGGAACTATATATATTTTACACATAAGCAATCATCATATCCTAAGTTTATCACAGTCTTTCTGCTTGTGCCATAAACAAACAAAATACTGATGGCTCAGAAGAAACTGATACATGATGTGCTACACTACAGGAGCTCTCTCATGACCCTCACAAAGCAGATTTGCAGGACAGGTCTAAATGCTTGGCCCATATAATCTGTATTAAACTAGCCAAAATAAACAGGAAGAGCTTTGGAAAGATGAATGCTAAAAACCATGGGAAGGGTTTTAAAACTACTAAAGCGGACTTTAAATCATTGAATCCCACAGTAAATATCACCACACCCTGTAATAATGATACGGTTTTATATTAAATTTGTCTGTTGAAGGAGAGGGCATGATTCTATAATTGTTTAAGTGATATTTACATTTAACTTTATAAAGTTATGACAAATTTGCTGTTATGCTCTAGGGCTCAACAACTACTGAATACATTCAGCCTCCTTAACCTTAGGAAAAATAGCAAACTAGGTAAACTGAGACAAACCTAACTATCAAGAGCTGTGGTGAGAAAAGATGAAGGTGGAAGCATCTGTAAAACAACTTATGGCAAGTCCAGCAATATCAGCATCTTGCAAGGTGCAGTTTCAGTGGCTGTCTTGATAACCCAACATCCTTCCAAGGAGAAATCAGAAAAAACAGGCCAAAAAATTCTTACATCTAAAGAAAAAAAAAACTATCGTTGGAAAATTTTTAAGTTGTAGCCCTTCAAAAAGTTGCATCAGGTAATCAGTGTGTAGAAATAAATAAAGCTACCATAGATGGAGATGGGGAATTGCTTTGGTTCCTACTAAAATGGGGTACTCAAGATACAAGAAGGGTGAAATGGGCAATGTAGGCCTCATGAGATTTTCAAGGTTCAAATGCAGAAGCAGCTTTGTTGGGCATAGGTCTCGATTCAGCAAAGAATTTAAACATATGCTTAAGTCCCATGGAATTGGAGCTTAATTGTTAAAAAGAGTTGGACAAGAGCATGGGTAAGTAGGAAGAAATTACATTTCCAAACAGTATCATAACTTTTTCACAGCTATCACCCTTCCTTTCCCTCTCTTCTCTCCCTCATCCCTTGTACTATAACAAATTTTAAATACAGCAAATCGAGTTAATTAAATTCAACACAGCTGTTTAATCAATGGATTAAATTCTAAACTTAAAATGTGCATGCATTTATTTACATAATTTGATACGCTAACATGAAAGACAGCTTAAATTTACAGCCTGAATTTAACAGGTACATGGATATCAATTTTCCCGTTACATCTGTAACAGCTTTCCTTGGAGAAAATTAGATTGTCTATAGCCCTGTGCTACAAAGTGCCATTGTATAGGTGGGCACTACCCAATTTTATTATTGAATTAACCTGACAGACTCAAGACCCACAATACTGACAAGTAATGCTAGTTTTGCAAGAGGTTAATAAATACCATACAAAGGCAGATCTGTATGAGGGCATTAGAGACACTAAATACAATGTGGCAGGAGGAACAACAGCTTAATAATATGATAACCATGTGTCTGAATGTCTTATACTGAAATTCCCGATCATTTAAGAATCTAAATTGCTTCCAAGTTTCAACATTCAAAAATTAGTGACTGGTACAATTAATTGTTAATAACAAAACCTTGACCATTTAAGATGTTTTGAACTACTTATTTCTGCCACACAATATAAGTATGATTTCCTTTGCTGTGCAAAAGCATAACTGAAGCTTCATTAAGATTCCTTTTTGTGGTGGTGTTTTTCCCCCCATCAGTAACAAAGCAGTCCAACCAAATTAAAATTTAAGAAAAGCAGCAGCTTTATAAACATTGTCCAAACTCTAGAGGTTGATACAGAAAATAGAACCAAAAAATGGGAGTCTTCGAAAGAACAAAAACAGGGACCAAGTGTCCTCACCACAAGCCTAGAAAGTCAGCTGACAACAGCTTCTTCTAAAGACCTCTACTGTAGAAAAACCACATGCTCCCTCATATGGGTCTTGTTAGGTTAGGCTAACACACTTTAAAACGGACTTTCAACTTGGTTTAGGTCCTGTCCACACTAGTATCAGAATTTCGCTAGCAATAAACTTATTTAAACATAGCTATTGCTAGAGGGATTATAACAGATTCCCTCATGAACAGACATAGAAATTACGCTAGTTGAACTATAGTACTATATGGTACTAAACATTTTAAAAAACCTGATAATTTAAAAAAAAAATGTTTCTACTATGTCTTCAGTTCTCTTTTTAATAAGGAAGTTTGCATCAAAAGTAAGCAACAAACTTTTACATATGGAGTAGATGAGGGGTAAAAGCTAAGGACAGATGGAGGATGTCTGATAAAGCAGTTCTGTTTTTGTACTGAAATGTTGACTTCATTTTGAGAATGCAGAACAGTAGTGGCTACTCATAGCCTAATGAAAAAAAGGATTCACATGAACTCCAGCTGCAAGCATGTAATCAGTGATTAAATTGTAAAAGCTGGGCGTTTCCAGATTACTGTATGTGTATATCACATGGAACTGCACGCCCATCAAAACACCACCCATGACACAATGTTTTTCCTGTTGAATAAATCATTCAGTATACACCTTCCTCCCACCTAGAAGATGAGTGGCAAAATATACTGATTGCTATTTTTGGTAGCCCTTGTTTGCAAACAAAACACAAATCAAATGATATTAAATCAAATCTATTTACAAGCTTTTATTCACTAGGAGTAGGAGAGGTAACAAGCACTAACAGTACCCCTACATACTGCTACAATGTTAATGAAAAGTTCTCTTTAATGGTGTAGAAAGGAGCCATTAGATGGCATCAAGGCCCGATTCATAATGAATGACTCAGACTTGCTCTCAGAGAACCTTGTCTCTTTTTGCATCGACATTATCCCATGTACTGTATATTTCAAAGAAAAGCAGTCTCCCTCTCTCCTACCACCCCTTCATCTCTTTTCTCCCCTCTTCTTTTACCTCCATATTTCTGTCTGATAGTATTCATTACATAAATCTGTAATTATGTTTTTTATGATAATTAAAGAATCTTTGAGACAGTTTGCAGGAAAAAGTTATATCGTACAATTGTATTGTGTCTCCCTGTCGTAAATATAAAGGGAAGGGTAAACACCTTTAAAATCCCTCCTGGCCAGAGGAAAAATCCTCTCACCTGTAAAGGGTTAAGAAGCTAGGATAACCTCGCTGGCACCTGACCAAAATGACCAATGAGGAGACAAGATACTTTCAAAGCTGGAGGGGGGGAGAAACAAAGGTTCTCTCTGTCTGTGTGTTGTTTTTGCCAGGAACAGAAATGGAATGGAGTCTTAACTTAGTAAGTAATCTAGCTAGATATGCGTTAGATTCTGTTTTGTTTAAATGGCTGATAAAATAAGCTGTGGTGAATGGAATGTATGTTCCTGTTTTTGTGTCTTTTTGTAACTTAAGGTTTTGCCTAGAGGGATTCTCTATGTTTTGAATCTAATTACCCTGTAAGGTATTTACCATCCTGATTTTACAGAGGTGATTCTTTTTACTTCTATTAAAACCCTTCTTTTCAGAAACTGAATGCTTTTTCATTGTTCTTAAGATCCAAGGGTTTGGGTCTGTGTTCACCTATGCAAATTGGTGAGATTTTTACCAAACCTTCTCCCAGAAGTGGGGTTCAAGGGTTGGGATGATTTTGGGGGGAAAGACATTCCCAAACAACGCTTTCCTAATAAAAATAAACCCAGATAAACGTTTGGTGGTGGCAGTGGAAGTCCAAGGGCAAAGGGTAAAATAATTTGTAGCTTGGGGAAGTTTTAACCTAAGCTGGTAAAAGTAAGCTGAGGAGGTTTTCATGCAGGTCCCCACATCTGTACCCTAGAGTTCAGAGTGGGGAAGGAACCTTGACAGTCCCCAGTTCTTTAAACTGGATCCTTACGGACTCAGCCCTTTACTGGCGCACAGGCCCACTGAAGGCATCACACAGATGCATGGATTCACTTGTGAAGCTTCTATTGTGGAACCATAAAGAACTTTGTAGAAACAATCTGTGCATGCAGAAAAACAAATTTTTAATAGATGCAAACTCTACACTGAAACACAGAACAACTATAGTAAGACTCAATAAAAGCCATGAAAATTCAAAGGCAAAATTACAAACATTTCAGTCTTAATTCATCCTGTTGTGTACAAGCATTCCAGCACATCCTGATCCTAACATTACACAATACTGCAAGAGTAGTCAGAAGAGTTAAGAAGGGAGGGATAAATCTGGCTACTGACTAAGTGAGCGCAACTTACATTGGAGTTTAACTGGCATAACAGAATATATTTGGTCCTTAAGTTCTGTATTTCCTTGTTCACTGAAGAATTATCTGAATCTTTTGCTAATATCTCAAAGATAACTTGCTCTTTTTTCTGATGCAATACACTGGTAGCCAAAGAGTTTTCAATCAATCAATTTAAAAAAATGTTTCTAGTTAGGCAATTTTCTGTGCAGATATAAATATTTCAAAACATGCATTTCCAAGGATAGTATTTTAACAAAGCCTTTATAAAAATGCTGATGACCCGAACATTTTAGCTTAAAATTGTGTTACATGCCATTATTGTACAACATTAGTATTCATGTTTTAAAATGGATGAGATGGGAAGTCTAAAATAAAACTGGTAAAACTATGAAGAACTACTGGTAACTAAAGGAAGTTACTAATGTCTTCACTTTAGATAATTATGTAAGCAGAGCACTCATCTGGAAACCCAGCAGGCAGATAAAAGTCCTACCACCTATTCTCTGTTGAAAAGCATGTTCATTAGCATAGATGCATGCTTCTTTAAGAAATGTTTGACACCCTCTAGTGGTTCCAGTTTGAATAGCAACACGACACAGTTTAAATTGTGTATGTTAACGGGTAATGTTTTAATGTTCACATCACTAGAAATACTTGAATTATTAAATGCAAACTATTGCAGAGCTTTGTATTGATGTAAAGGGACAAGTTTTCTCCATCTTCCATTAACGCCCGAGAGATTTTGCAATATAGACAGATGCTAAAAAGGTCAGATTTTACCAAACTGTCACAGAAAACACTCGTCTGTTGCAACCTAAAAAACTGCATCTGTGTGTATGAAACATCCACAGATCCCTCTTTTCACTGACTTCTGGATCCAATTGTGGCTCCTTCTCCAAGAGAAGGTTTAAAAGAGCCCCTTTAAAGTCAGAAACTCAAATACACACTCTTGGAAACATGTACATAATTGTTACTTGCCAATTAACTCCTATGGAGACTTGTATATTTCCTATTTAATGTTCTGCTCCAAAGATGTATATAATGAACAGAGTAGTTGTGTTCATCTTTAAAGGTCATGCAAATGATGTCGGCAAACAGCGTAAGTGTCAGACCATTTTAGTGACATGCTTTCTAAAAAGAAATAGAACTCAGTTTGCTTCCCAGCAATTATTGCACAAACAGCCGGGAAAACTGCCGCAGTTATTAGTCATCTCCAACAGAAAGTTGTCCACAGATTAAAACACACACCACACTGCCCTTTAAATATATTCTCTTCTGAATTTCTAGACGCTATGTACATTTTCACCAGGAAATACCATTCCAGGATGTTTTTTCACGTTTCATCAGAAACAAGCGAAAGGATTAAAATAATGAAGACAGGCTATGCTTCTAAACCAAAGAAAAAATTAATACTGTCAAAAGTTAAGAAGATGGAAAGAACTCTTGCTCCTCCCAAAAAAGCGTGGAAAAAGTTTTTGGATATGTTAAGCTCAAATGCATCCCTGAATAAAATGTTGTCTTTTGAAAAGGAAGAGTAGAACACTCATGAGTATGAGGATACTGCCAATAAGGTATTTTCAATGCCCTCACCATCGTTGCAACATAGCTGCAGTAACCCAATTCCAGTCCTTCCATCAGGTCTTCAGCATCAACTTCATTGGACAATGTGTGTGCCTTTTTATGTTTGTGTAAGAAACGGTTCCTTACTGTAACTGTGGTTCTTCAAGATGTGATTCAGACACATAATCCATTTGGATGTGTGCGCATCCAACGCGCCAAAGCTGAAGACTTTTGCCTAGCAGTACAGGTGGTGTTCGCACCTCATGGCTGTGGCCCCTCCCCTGACTATAAGAGGCAGTGCCTTTAGTTCCAAAAGCCCATGAGAGGAGACTCCGATACAGAGGGGATGGAGGGTACGTTGTGGAATACACGTCTGCATCACATCTCAAAGAACAACAGTTACAATAAGTAACCATTTCTTCTTCTTCTTCTTCTTCTTCTTCTTCGAGTAGATGCAGACATATATTCCACGTACATGACGCATGAGCAGTACCCCAATCCAGAGGCGGGGCTCACAGTCTACTGAAATAAGGATTACAGAACCCCCTTCCAGGGCCTGTGTCTGCAGTAATAGCAAAGTGGTCCATAAATGTATGTACGGACAACTACGTGACTGTCCTGAAAATAAGTATAGAAATTTCACTGAGGAACACTATTGACGTTGCTTGTGCTCTCGTGGAGTGAGCCTGTACCCGCTGAGGAGGCATAGCCGAAGCTCTCATTATTCATCTAGAAGCAGTCTATGCACAGCCTGCTTGCCCCTTCATGGGGTCCACATATGACATGAACAGGCAAGGCGAAGCACAAAACCGTTTAGCCCTGTCTAGATAAAAGGCTAGATATCACTTGACATCCAGACTATGAAGGTGCTGTTCTTCCAGAGAGGAGTGTGGCTTAGGGGAAAAAAATACGTAAATATACCACCTGATTTAGATGAAACCAAGAGACCACCTTGGATAAAAATTTTGGGTGTGGTCACAGCATTTCCTTGTCCTTGGAAAACTGAAGGTAAGGCAACTCAGCCATTACGGCCTGCAACTCTCACACTCTTCTTCCAAAGTGATGGCTATCAGGATGCAGGGGGCTCAATTGGCGGGCCCATCAGAACTGCCAAAACCATGTTTAGGTTCCACAGGGGAACCGGTTCTCGGACCAGAGGATATAAGTGGAGGAGCCCCTTCAGAAATCTCATCACCATGGCACTGGAAAAAAAAGGATTTCCCTTGAAATCGGGGGATGCAACGCTGATATTGTTGCCAAATGCACTCTCAGAGTACTGAGCATAAGGCCCAACTTCTGAAGATGCAACAGGTACTCCAAGATGTCCTGGATGGAAGCCTCTGTCGATTGGTCTGTTGGCCAAGGACCACACAGAGAATCTCTTCCATTTCACTAAGCAGGCCATCCTAGTGAAGGACTTCCGACTATTGAGATGGACTTATTGGATGGACTCTGAGCAGTGCTCTTCCTCTTCATGTAGCCAAGCAGCAGCCATGCCGTGAAGTGCAGGGAGCTGACTGCAGGATGGAGAGCGCGGCTGTGGTCCTGTGAGAGCAGGTCAGGATGGAGAGGAAGCGGTATGGGAGGCTGAGCTGACAGAGCACGGAAGTCCAAGAACCAGCCCTGACTTGCCCATGCTGGAGCAATGAGGATGATCTTGGCCCAATCCGCCTTGAGCTTGAGGATGACCCGCAGAATGATCGGAATGGAGGGACATGTACAGAAAACCCAGGGGACATCTGCAATGGAAAGCGTCGGAGAGGGAGACCAGACTGAGGGTCCCACCCCCAGTAGCACAATAGGCGACACTTTCTGTTTTCCTTCGTTGCAAACAGGTCAATCGCAGGGATGCCCACAGTGTTCCCTCTAATTTTTCCCATGCATGTACAGAATGAATTTTGTTATGTGAACCAACATGGAGAGGATGTGACACACATCACCTCCATACTGATGCACACAACATCTTTCATGTGGTGGGAGTGGGGCCGAGGGCTCAGGCTGGGGGTGAGGTTCTGTGGTGGGGTCAGGGATGAGGGGTTTCGGGTGCCCAGGGGCTATGGCGGGGAGAGAGGACTGCCCCTAGCTCTCTCTCCCCGCAGCAGCACCTGGGCTGGGGGGGAAATGCGCCTTTCCCCCTCCTGCAGCAGGGCTGGGGCTGCGGCAGAGGGACCTCTACCCCCGGCAGGTCTGGGGCTGAGGCTGCGGTATAGGCGCCTCTCCCCCGGTTGCAGCAGGTCCAGGCTGGGGCTGGGTTGGGGCTGAGGGAGGGGCACCTCTGCCACAGCAGGTCCGGGCAGGGACTGGGTTGGTTTGGGGCCACGAGAGAGAGACGCCTCTCCCCCAGCCGCAGCAGGTCTGGGCTGGGGCTGGGCCGAGGGAGGGGCACCTCTCCCCCGGCCGCAGCAGGTCTGGGCTGGGGCTGGGCCGAGGGAGGGGCACCTCTCCCCCGGCCACAGCAGGTCCGGAGCTGGAGGAAAGGCATCTCTCCCCACTGCAGCCCTGAGCGCCTGTGCAGTGCTTACTAGGCTGCTGTACGGCTCCGCAGCTTAGAGGGAACTTAGGCTCCACATTGCGAAGACGACCCAGAGAACACTCTCTTCCCATGCTCCTGAGTCTGCCGCTTAAACAATTTACAAATTGAATAGCGCTCTGTAAAGTGTAGGCTTTGCCAAGACAAAGCAAGCATGCGTGAGGGGGTCACTGTTGGGGATCACCCCTCCACCTGAAGGACAGTGTTTAAACCCTGATGAGAGCGTCACCGGGGAACATTACGTATCAACACTGAATACGTACAATAAGCTAGGCTAAGACGAAATGTGCGGTGGTGAGACTACAACCACACAGCTCCAACTCCAGTCGCGGGCGGTGAGAACGAACTGAGGGGAGGTTGGACAGTGCCGCTTCACATAGCCTGGGGAGGGGACACAGCTATGAGGCACAAGTGCCACCCCCTACAGATACTTCTAGGCAAAAGTCTCTGGCATGCTGGGCATGCACACACCTCAGTGGAGTACACATCTGCATCTAACCAAAGAATAAAAATGTTTATGAAGTAAATCACATGGTATTCATTTGGCATTTTGTTTAATACAATCTTTGTGGTCCTTTTAGTAGGGCAAATCAGAGCCACCCGGTAAGAACTGTTATGCCTGTGCAGGAGTTTGTCTACTGCAATTCAGTTCCAGCATGCACAGAGATGGGAGATGAAAGAGGGTTGAACTGAACAATGAAACAGTATTATGTCTCCCGCCCCCTTTTCCTTTTTAATTCCCTCTTATAATAATCCGGATGACCGCCCCCACAAACTGCCACCCTTATGACGACAACGCATTCTGGTATAGCAGTGTAACACTCTCACAGATTAAGGAATAACCTTTGCTGATAATCTGATTTATCGCTAATTTTGTATTTTCACTCCTTAGGAATGCTCCGAAGCCACTACACCCTTGAGATCATTATATCAGAACTGTCTTTTTTTCCAGTACTGTTTCTGACATATGTTGATCCCAGACAATCACGAACTCTATCCACTATTCTTAAATTTTGAGAGTTCCAGATCTATCCATGATGTTACATACTATATGAGCCCTAATAACAAAGGACAACAGGAGCAGGTATAGATGACAAGCCCAGTCAGTCTTAACAGTGAATGTCCTCAATTATTGTTTAATTTCCATCCTGTTGAGTGGGTGCCACAACCATGTTAAACCCTCTCTTAATAAAAAGAACATCAGTGAGAAAATGAAGGGAAAATCACCACTAGTAGCTAACAGTGGGCGGGGGGGGAATTACCAGTATGAAACAAAGATAAAATTACCTGTGACCTCGAATGTCAGACTGATCACATACTCCTCCTAAGGCAATCCTATGGAACTCTCGGCCCAGGGTTTTCGCAACAGATCTTCCCACGCTAGTTTTACCGACTCCAGGGGGACCCACAAAACAAAGGATGGGTCCCTTTAGGTTGTTTTTAAGTTGTCTGACAGCTAAATACTCCAAAACTCTCTTCTTTAACTTCTCCATGGCATAATGGTCATTGTCCAGAAGAATTCTAGCTGCACGAATATCCAGACGATCTATCAAGTATCAAGCACCAAAATAAGATCAGCATAATTTCCGTTTAAAGATTAAAGCATTGTTTCTGAAATGCAATGGATAAAATTTGTTTACTATTATAAATGACCACATTTCAGACTCTTTTCTGAGAACAGCAAAATTACAGTTTTTCCTGCCTTGAAGAATTAA
This sequence comes from Natator depressus, assembly GCF_965152275.1. Classification (NCBI taxonomy): domain Eukaryota; kingdom Metazoa; phylum Chordata; order Testudines; family Cheloniidae; genus Natator; species Natator depressus. Next base: position 18,399,022 of record NC_134245.1, read on the forward strand.
GATTCACCAAAAACACCATAAAGAAAAGAAGTACTTGTGGCACCTTAGAGACTAACCAATTTACACCATGACAGTGTTAAAAATCAATACAATCTCCCCCTTTCCTTTTGTAAAGAAATGTGTTAAAAAGGAAGCTAGATAGATCCTGGTACTGCAATATGGAGCTTTCACCTCTAGGTCATGGGTTCGAAATCTGACCCAGCTTGGTAGCAACAGTTATATGAGACCAGTTTGGTGACCCATATAAAATGAGTTGGTCTCTGTCCAACTGTAGGGACTTGGTTATCACACATCAAAAAAAATCATTATTACGGTCTTGTTGGCAATCTCAGCAGAAAGGTCATGGGCAGCGTCTCCCAAACAGATTATTCTGGGTGGTCTCAAAAGGTTCACAACCCAGGGAAAGAAAGAAAAACATATATGAGATTTCTTTCAGCACATAACTATCTAGACTCGGACATCAATGCACAAATCTTTTGAATATACCTCCAGCCAAAACTCTATAATATGAGACATGAGTTTAAGCTTTGGAATAGAAGCCTTACTTATTTTACCTAAAGTGCCAAATTGTTATTCAGGGGCATAACATATGCATTGGCAAATACACTACCCTCAATAGTAAATCTGACTCAAGTGTGTGAATCTAAACTACACACTTATAAACTGTTATATCCCTCAGAACGCACAAATACAGGCAATTGCAGATGCAAATGATGGTTTATACGTTCACTCAATTCCAGCAACATTTGAAAATGCAATGAAACTCTAATATGAACACAGGCACATCCTGATCTTGCTCTAAGTGGAGTCAATGACAGAATCCCTCAATCTAAATGCAATCAAAACAGATAGCCAAGGCAATGACTGATTTTTAAATTAAGTATCATATACATAATCTTACATCTACACCCACGTTGTACTCAGCCACATGAGATTCAGGCAGTTTTACCTCCAGAATAATTTTCAATAAAGAAATAAACCACATGACTCTAAGGCCCTGACTGTGCTTTTACTTACGCCAACACAAACTAAGAGTAATTTCAATTAAGTCAATGGAATAACAGCAGTATAAAACCAAAGATGGCAGAAGGAAGAGTCCTCTGGAAAGCTTTTAGGGTGTGTGTAGGATGTTTTTTTCCTGTAATGCTTTTACCTTAAGAATAAACGTGCTTACTTAGAAAGTGCTGTGTGGTAACTTGTAACGGCTGGCAATACACTGTTCATAGCCCTCGGAGAGAAAGCAAAGCATGGATCTGGCCTTCAGACAGAATGACTTGCTGGTGATGTCACAGTGTAAGGCAGGGAGCTGTGCAGCCTTAAACCTTCAGGTCAGAAGGGACAGCAGTGGGACAAGTGTCCCTAAACAGAAACACGTGATGACAGGAGACCTTAGAACTGACTGGGAACTACTGGAGTGGACCAAGGATTTGGGGGAGGATGGAGAGGTGGAAGATGCAAGTACAGTTATCCTTAAACTATGACACTCAGAAACAAATGAAGATGGAAAAAGCAGGAGGGACCATTCCAGAAGTGACAAATAAATGTCAAAGATTTTACAGCACTTGCTTTCTACTAGACATAGGCCTGATCTAGGACATCCTTATCCATATCTAACTTTCCCCATGTGAAGAGATTTGGACCAAATCCAGGATTTTGCATGGAGCCCACCTCTACTATCTACCTCCAGTGACCTTGGGCCATAAGCTGTTAAACTCTCTTGAGCAGAGCAAGATTTCAGCAGGTTGGACAGAATGCCTCCAATTATTACCAACTTGTTTTAGGATGCATTAGCGATTCAACAATCAGTACTCTGCCCAAACCAGTTCTGAGCTAATGGGCTACATTGTTAAAGGCTGAAAATGGTGTATTGCAGCTGCCACCTTTTAAGAGAGATAAATTGGAGAGCCTCACCAGTTGTCATCATTAAATTCCACTTTATGTAAGAGTTGAGATTTTACTCCAGTTTCCTGGCCAAATTCCAGACAGCTCCATTTGAATGGTGCATGAAGAGATTCCTTACATATCCCATGCCTATTTCACAGTAATGTGTTAACATTTATAAACCACTGAGTTCCTTGGACAAAAGCTGCCATATAAGTATTATTATTGGCATGAAAAGCAAAGAGGCAGCAACTGGAGAAAAAGCCAGAGAGAATATCTTCTGATAAAGTGCAGCTCTGCCACAGAAAGTGTTTTGACCATGGGCAAATAAATGTGTCAGTTCTGAGACACTATATATACACACTACATATTCCTTTATGATGAAAAATATTTTACATTTAAAATGCATATACATTCCCTTTAAGAACCACATGACATTTTCTTAAAAAGCCACCACAGTATTGAGCCACTAAAGGGGCAAAAATACTAGTATAATTGTATTTCTCAGGTTTCTAATACACTCCTGTGAATGTGCATATAGGCACAGGATGTATGTGTACATACAGTACACTGCATGCCTGGATTGCAAAGCCAGCACATTTGTCCAAGCCATCTCCAGCATGGTGTCATTTGAAAAGTAGAGAAGTAACAGATGTAGTTAAGCATTTCATCAGGAGAATTGATGTGGCTGTGGCTCAAATTGTAAATAAATTTCAAACAACACAGCATGCTTTGAAAACATTTATATTCCCACGCAACTATTAAATATGAAAAAATCAGAGTACTGTATAGTAACATCAATAATGTAGTGAGATGTAGGGCTGTATAGTGTCAAAGTAAATGCAAGTTGATCGTGGTAGCTGAAAGAACCTTGCTAAGGGTATGTCTTCACTACCCACCAGATCGACAGGCAGTGATCGATCCAGCGGGGATCGATTTATCCTGTCTAGCCTAGACGCGATAAATCAACCCCTAAGCGCTCTCCCATCGACTCCTATACTCCAGCGCCGCGAGAGGTGTAAGCAGAGTCAATGCGGAAGCGGCAGCAGTCGACTCACCGTGGTGGAAACACCATGGTAAGTCGATCTAAATATGTCGACTTCAGCTACGTTATTCACGTACCTGAAGTTGCGTAACTTAGATCGATCCCCCCCCCGTGTAGACCAGGGCTTAGTATTTTTTTCAATTTAGTTTTAGAACCACAAGTTTTTATTTAGAAAGATAAAATTCTTTATATTGCAACTGAAATTGTCCTTTTCTAGTTTTCAGTTGACTAACTTTCAGTCACTCTGTATTTAAAAACTAGATGAAATCACTACAAAGAACAACATATATATCACTCAGTCATACTAAAATATCCACTCTGGGCACTAGCCCCATCAGTGTCATCAGCCCAACTTTGTGAATGCATTAGCTGAAAGCTGCTGTAGAATCAGCAAATGGAGCACAGAACTCTAACCTACTAAAACATTTATTAGTAAAAATACTCTATATTCAGCTGAGCAATTCAAAGCAAACTCTCAGGACTTCAGAAGATCAGAACATAAGAAAGGCCCTACTGGGTCAGACCAATGGCCCATCTAGCCTAATATTCTGTCTTCCAACAGTAGTCAGTGCCAGATGTTTCAGAGGGAATGAACAATTTATTGAGTGATCCATCCCCTGTGCACCTTTACAGAGTATTTACTGTACACTCCCTTTTTCCCAATGTAGACTGAAAATATAACATTTGCTCAACACAGACTATTAATTTTAAAGTGCCTTGATCCAAAACAGACTCTGAGAGGCTGACTTTTAAGGCTATGTCCACACTATGAGCTAGAGGTGTGATTCCCATTCTCACGTACACATGCTCAGACTCTCTCTCATCGAGCTAGTGCAGTTATAAACAGCAGTATGGCAACGGTAGTATGGATAGCGGCAGCAGAGGCATGGCTTACCCATACCGAGTACGTACCCACCAGTTTCAGGCAGGTCTGCACTCAGCACATGCCTCCACTGCTGCTGCCAGTGGCACCACGGCTAAACTATACTCATGCTAATGCAACTATCTGTACACGATCAGGGGAACTCATAGCCCTAGCTCACAGTGTAGACGTGGCCTTTGCATTGCAGTCTCAAACTACTAGAATAAACTAACTGTTTCACTTTAACAGGCATCAGCAATGTCTAGGTTTTAGAAACTTTTGATCTCTTGAGTAACACTGTCAACGCAAAAAAAGCTGAATGATTTTCTGATGTTTTAACTATGAACAGCTGATGCAACAGTTTCTGCCTACAGTAATGCTACCATGTTTAACAGCATGTAAATTAGCATGTATTGTAACATGGTTCACCTAAGCCATGAGTGACCCACATTCTGCTGTTTATACCATACAGAACATGTTCTGGAGTAAGACTGTCAACTGTTCTCCTATTGGAACCCTGATGAAAACAAGATATACATCACATGGAGCTCTCTCAGTAACCAAATATTTAAATAAAAATTCAGAAAGGAAACAGATTTCTTTGTCAAACTTCTGGGAGGTTCCTACAAAAATGTTGAAACACAATTACGTTACAAAACAGTAGAAACTACCTTGTCAGGCTTCATTTAAATCAGTGGCTCTCAACCATTCCAGACTACTGTACCCCTTTCAAGAGTCTGATTTGTCCTGCATACCCCCAAGTTTCACCTCATTTAAAAACTACTTGCTTACAAAATCAGAAATAAAACAAAAAAAGTGTCCCAGCACACTATTACTGAAAAATTACTTACTTTCTCATTTTTACCATAGAATTATAAAATAAATCAGTTTGAATATAAATATTGTACTTACATTTCACTGTATAGTATATAGAGTAGTATAAACAAATCATTGTCTGTATGAAATTTTAGTTTGTACTGACTTTGCTAGTGCTTTTTTGTAGCCTGTTGTAAAACTAGGCAAATATCTAGATGAGTTGATGTACCTGCTTGAAGACCCCTACGTATCCCTGGTTGAGAACCACTGATTTAAATAACAGACCTATTTCCTCAGCTGTTTGCATATCTTCAGTGGTGCTTAAAGCAACAAGGAGACACACAAGGCAAAACCACGTTGGCTTCAGTTCTTCATAAAGAAGTCATCTGGTCTAAAGTTTTGCTGTTTTGGGGTGGGAGGGGTTGTTTAAGGGAAATGAGTGAGTGCCAAATGTAAATTCATTAAACAGGCAGAACAGAATATGCTGTAAATTTCTAAGAGAATATCAACAATAATCACTTTAAAAAAATTAACCTACATGCTTTAATGACTTTACAATGTGAAAAATCTAAGGAAAAACAAAATACATGACATCAATAAAAAAAAAATTAGGCAGCGATCAGATCAAATCCTTTCACTCCGTGATCCTCTAATCATCATTTTCCTGATGTACATGTGAATTACATTTATATTTCATAGACACTTGATTCGTTTTACCAGGTTAAGAATAATTTATTTTAAAAACCAAATTAGCACATTAATGGTATTTCTGCTATCAGACCATGCAACAAGAATTTACAAGACAGACCCAGTTAGGTACCACAGTATTTAATTGTCAGATACTTTTCCTGGAATTTCTCTATGACAGACAATCAGCACCAAAGAAGGTCTAACATGCATTTACCTTTTGTACTTTTGTTCCATGGAAGTTCCACCATTAGTTCCAAATAATTTCTGGTCAAGGCATATTCTGGCATTGATGGAGGCATTTTCTTTAATCTGAAAGTACATATATTTAGTAGATGTGTGTATCAAGGAGATGGTAAGTTTGAGCTGAGAGTTTTTCCTCCTGCCACAAAATCTGTATCTGGTACATGGAGGTCCACAGCATTCCTATTTACTACACTGAAACTCTTAATGCTAAGAAATGAAGCAGAGTACTGTTGCATGAATTATAAGATTGTGGGGGGGTTTTCTGATTTGGGTCTGAACTGGAAAAACCTGAACAACGTTTCAGTTCGATTCTAACCAAAACTGAAATATTTCACACACTTTCGCAGAAAGTGAACCAAAAACAAAACAAAAAAAAACCAATGTTTTTGTTTTTAAATGAATATAGCTAAATTTCTAAATGAAACATTGTTTCAAAATGGGTACAATTATTTATTTCAACTTTTTATTTTTTTTTAAAGCGAAAGCTATTTGTCAAATTCCACCTGAATTTGCAAATAGTTATGATGCTCCCAGAAATGTATTTTCTAACAAATTTAATATTTACCAAAAAAATTCACCCAGACCTATTGTGAGTCAAAAACAGCATCTTTGTGTAACTAGCACAAACCCAAGCAGAGGCTCTCCCTCATATTTACATTATATTACATTGATGAGAAATCTCAGAAAAAAAAATATTAACCAGACGTGCCATACTGCTGAAGGTGTCAAAAAAGTCTCTCGTGTTTATGCACCATCTGTGCCCAATAGTCAGGTACCTCCCTGAGCCAAGACTGGGCAGTAGAACTATCACCAAAAGGGAAGGAGGAGGATCGAGGGAGCTACAGGCCCGTCAGCCTCACCTCAGTCCCTTGAAAAATCTTGGGAGCAGGTCCTCAAGGAATCAATTCTGAAGCACTTAGAGGACAGGAAAGTGATCAGGAACAGTCAGCATGGATTCACCAAGGGCAAGTCATGCCTGACTAATCTAATTGCCTTCTATGACGAGATAACTGGCACTGTGGATGAGGGGAAAGCAGTGGATGCGTTATTCCTTGACTTTAGCAAAGCTTTTGATACGGTCTCCCACAGTATTCTTGCCAGCAAGTTAAAGAAGTATGGGCTGGATGAATGGACTACACGGTGGATAGAAAGCTGGCTAGATCATTGGGCTCAATGGGTAGTGATCAATGGCTCCATGTCTAGTTGGCAGCCGGTATCAAGCGGAGTGCCCCAAGGGTCGGTCCTGGGACCGATTTTGTTCAGTATCTTCATTAATGATCTGGAGGATGGCGTGGACTGCACCCTCAGCAAGTTTGCAGAGGACACTAAACTGGGAGGAGTGGTAGATACGCTGGAGGGTAGGGATAGGATCCAGAGTGCCCGAGACAAATTGGAGGATTGGGCCAAAAGAAATCTGATGAGGTTCAACAAGGACAAGTGCAGAGTTCTGCACTTAGGACAGAAGAATCCCATGCACCGCTACAGACTAGAAACCGAATGACTAGGCAGCAGTTCTGCAGAAAAGGACCTAGGGGTTACAGTGGACGAGAAGCTGGATATGCGTCAGTGTGCCCTTGTTGCCAAGAAGGCTAACGGCATTTTGGGATGTATATGTAGGGGTATTGCGAGCAGATCGAGGGACGTGATCGTTCCCCTCTATTCGACATTGGTGAGGCCTCATCTGGAGTACTGTGTCCGGTTTTGGGCCCCACACTACAAGAAGGATGTGGAAAAATTGGAAAGCATCCAGCGGAGGGCAACAAAAATGATTAGGGGACTGGAACACATGAGTTATGAGGGGAGGCTGAGGGAACTGGGATTGTTTAGTCTCCAGAAGAGACGAACAAGGGGGGATTTGATAACTGCTTTCAACTACCTGAAACGGGGTTCCAAAGAGGATCTAGACTGGTCTCAGTGGTAGCAGATGACAGAACAAGGAGAAATGGTCTCAAGTTGCAGTGCGGGAGGTTTAGGTTAGATATTAGGAAAAACTTTTTCACTAGGAGGGTGGTGAAGCACTGGAATGCGTTACCTAGGGAGGTGGTGGAATCTCCTTCCTTTGAGATTTTTAAGGTCAGGCTTGACAAAGCCCTGGCTGGGATGATTTTGTTGGGGATTGGTCCTGCTTTGAGCAGGGGGTTGGACTAGATGACCTCCTGAGGTCCCTTCCAACCCTGATATTCTATGATTGTAATTTCCTATTTTAATAAAGAGAAATAGATGCCCAGAAGCCAAAAGTGTTCCGTAGTACAGTGTTTTTCAAAGTTCAGGTCACGACCCAGTACTGCACTGTGGCATGTAAGGCACTGGGTCGCCTTGCTCAGCAACCAGGGACCCTAGCGGCTCTGGTCAGCACCACTGACTGGGACATTAAAAGTGCCGTTGGTGGTGCTGCCCAGCTAAGGCAGGCTAGTGCCTACCTGTGCCGACACCGCGTTGCGCCCCAGAAACAGCCAGTGGGGGGCCACGGGGCTCCATGTGCTGTCCCCGCCCCGAGCACCGGCTCCGCACTTGCTGAGGGGGGCGGTGCCTGTGGGCGAAAGCCGCACGGAGCCGCTTGCGTGCCCCCTCCTAGGAGCTGGACCTCCTGCTGGCTTCTTCTGGGGTGCAGCATGGTCCATGGTGCCAGTACAGGCAGGAAGCCTGCCTCTGCACCCCGGCTGCATCGCTGACCAGGAGCTGCTGGAGGTAAGTCCGCGCCCCAATCCCCTGCCCCAGCCCTGAGACCCCCCCCAAACCTGGAACCCCTTCCTGATCCCCAAATCCCTCATCCCCAGCCCTACCCCAGAGCTTGCACCACCAGCCCAGAGCCCTGACCCCCTCCAGCACCCCAAACCCCTGCTCCAGCCCTGAGCCCCCCCAACCCCAGAGTCCCTCCCACACCCCAAACCCCTCATCCCCAGCTCCACTGGGTCACGGGCATCAACAATTTTCTTCAACTGGGTCCCCAGAAAAAAAGTTTGAAAACCACTGCCCGACTAGATAGAGCACTTGACTGGGACTCAGGAGACCTGGATTCCAATCCCAGATTGTCCACTGGCCTGCTAGGTGACTTTGGGTAAGTCACTTCACCTCTCCTTGCCTCCTTTTCTCCACTATAAAAGGAGGATAATGAGACTTGCCTTCATTGTAAAGCAGTGAGATCTCCTGATGAAAAGTATTATATATGAGTATTATAGGACAGGCTTGTGGCATCAGCTATTATTAAGGCCTGCCTCAACACTTACAATTATAGGAGATTTAAAGTCAATTAATAAACATTTGAAAACCTCAATATTACAGAGATTTTATCACCTACCTTTTTATTTCTTTTACACAAACTTTAAGAGCTTGCTCTGGCATACTGGATGTTCTAATTTTCTTTTCTAGCATGACAATGTCATCATGATCTTCATCCTCCTCTTCATCTTCTGCAGTCCCTGGAATGTGATTGATCCTCCGAATAGGACGAATAGCTACAACCTAAGAAGTGGAAAACAGAAGCACAGAATGGCGCACAAATATCTTTTGGAAAATAAGCTGTGGCTTAAACTGAAGTCAGCAGCTTGATGCATAATTTATTGGGTGAGGTTCTTTGGCTTATTTTACACTGAAAGTCAGACTAGATAGATAGTTATAATGGTCCCTTCTAGTATTAAAAATCTATGACTTTATTAACCTGTTTTAAATATGATCTCCTGATTATTAAAGTAAAGAAACATATTTCTCTTACGGTACCTGTTTACAAAAATACACTAATTAACCAGCCATACCTATTGGATACTAGAAAACAAGAAAGAAATTTGAAGGTGTTATTAATTATACTTTTAAAAGCTTTGCATTATAGCACACAGTAATAATTGAATAAGACTAATCTTCACAGTGAGTAAATAGGGCTCTTACTTTTTCCCCCTCAATTCCCATAAAAGTAATTGTTCATCATTAAACATGGTTGTATATATACACTACACATGATCATAGCTCATAGAGCTGAGATGTGATCAGACTACCATGTTTTGGAAAACTACAGGTCTCAATGCTTGTTTCACTCATGTATAAAACACCCATTTCAGAAGTAACAATTTTATTCTCATACTGTTGGACAATTAAGGTCACATTCTGAAAGAGGCCTCAACATGAGTTTTAAAACTGTACTCAATTTTTCACTTTTAAAGTTTTAGATAGTGGAAACAGAATTTGCACAAGCCAATTGGGTCATGAAATGATTCTGTTGTTTAAGCCAATTTGGTTTTTTTAAATGTATGTCAAATGTGCTTAAAGCCTTTGCTTAGGTGCTTTAATATGGATTAGTAAAAATCTAAATAAATAGCCATCTTGTATAGAATATGGGATTTGGATGTTTTATACAGGTTATTACCTGGATATGAAAAATTATGGTCACAGAAATTAAATGTGAATGATTGTGGGTTCCATTTTAGATGCCATTTTTGAAAATGAGACCCTATATTTAATTAAATTATTCCTCTCTGCCAAACCATGGAGTGTACTTGAGAAGCCGTGTTTAAAAGTCCATACCCTTTTATCATCATCCTGTTTGGGTTTTCTGGTTTTTTGAAGCAGCTTCAGGCCTTCAATCTGTCTAACAAGCAATGGTATAGTCATCTTGAATCGCTCCTCCAGGCTAACAGCATCTAAAATCTGACAGCAGAAAATGAGAGTGAAAACAGTTAACAGTATTTCTCTGTACCATTTAGAGGATAGTCTATAAGTAACGATAGCGCACAGATTTTCTCTGGGTTAATGATGCATTGTTATCAGAGTTCTGAAGTAGACAGTTTGCAAAAAAATATGAAAGCAGTTTTTAGTAACAGCAGAGTAGAATATAAGGCTCCTATCTCAGATGTGTGAAATGACTTCAGAGTTTGGGTTGTGCTTTGTGTTTGTTGTTAAGAAGGCCACAAAAGAAACTGGAAGTACACAGTGTAAGAGGTGAACAGGGAAAGTAGACAATACATAATGTGTATGTTTCCCAGCACAAGCAGACAGACATGCATAGCTCTGCTCAAACTAGCATGCAAAAAAATAGCAGCACAGCAGGGACAGCAGAGGTGGCTGCTTGAGTTACCCATCCAAAAACAATCCTGCCCAACCCCCTGTGTACATACTCGGGTGACTAGCCGAAGCCACCCCACAGGCTACTGAGGCCACTCAGCTATTTTTAGCACATTATCTCGAGTAGAGCTATGCATGTCTGTCTGCCCAAGATGGAAAGCATCATCCCAGCTACTGTGTAGACATAAACAATGAAAGTAGAGGAAACCTTCAAAAAGAGAGACAAGGGCAGTGTTGCTAGTTGAAATAAATGTGTATTTAATACCTTATTTTCTTTTGCTGACAGGTACCTGCTTTAAAGAAATTCCAGGAGAAAAAGCAGCGAAATTTCTGGGCACAATCCTATGTTACCAAGTTTTAAACACACAACTGAAAAGGTTCAAAGGGCACTATAATTCTAAGGCTAGCATCAAAAGACTTCTACTAATTACTCTGGCATGGCTATGGAACTGGAAGAAAAGGAAAACTGCTCTTATCCTGCCTCTCTTTTTAATGTGCCTCATTAATGAGGTGCATATCCTGCAGCAAACCAGTATCAGCAGTCATTTCTCAATTATTAAACCTGGAGGAAGGACTTAGCCTTCTGAGAAAAACCACGAGATAGATGATCCCTTCCTTCTCCAGCAGTCTCAGAAACCCCGCCTTCTCTCCTCTGGTTTCTTTTCCAATCGCATCTATTACTTCATTTTCATTTTGAATTCCAAGTCTGTTCACACTGATCATGTGAATGTTTGGGCACCACATCTCTTATTAGGCAATGAAAGCTTATAATGGCTTGCTGCCACCCCAAGACAGGACTTGCAACGTTGGCAGGGTTAAAAATGCAGAGATTTACTAATCTGCAGAGATTACTAAACAGCTAGGGGTGTGGCAATGAAGACAACCATGGGCCAATTAGGAGTTCCTATCCCCACACTCAGCAATGCCCTGAAATACATTTAATATCCTCCTCCCCTTCCTGCTGGAGCTGGGTCACTAGGAAAGGTAGGGCCAGGCTCTCACTGCTCCTACAGGCATACCAAAGCCAAAGAAGTACAAGTAACATGACTGCTAGTCTGAAACAGGCAGGTGGATTTCTGAAAAGCCACCTTTTCTACAATCTTCTTGGTGCTGTCTCCTACTCTAGGCTTCCCACTGCATTCAGATGGCCAGGAAGCAAGTAATAGACAGCTGTTGGCTCCCTCCATCGACTCTACTTGCAATGACAACTGTAGGGAGCAGTGCTAAGGACTGCCCTATCTTTCCTTTGCACAAGAACCAGCTGCACTCTGTGCTTCCACTTCAGATCAGTAACTGGACTCCTATTTGGCCTGCCATGAGAGCAGAGAAAGTCTTGCCCTGTCTCACATAGGAGGAGGAACAGCACAATCAGTAACCCAGCTAAACTAGGCCTGAGGCCAACATGGTGTTGATTTACCATCATGACTGTCACGTGAAATGCACCTGCCAGCCCATGGCAGTACAAGCAAAACCTTGTTACTCAGCCCTTCAGTAAACAGAACACATTTGTTTGAGTGATTATGAAGTTATCTAGTAGTGGATTGAACTGTAAGTACTAAACCCTTGGTTCCCCTGGAAGTTTAAGGCAGAAGAATACAGTACCTGTAGCTTTTCTTGGTTGGTTGTGCGGATGATCGAAGTCAGTACATCTGGTAAAGCTTCTCTAGGCAGACTGTCTAAAAGATGTCTCAGCTTAGCAACTGCAGGGACAGACATATCCAACATTTCAACCAGCTGTAAGGAGGAAACAACAAAGTGAGAATAATTTTCAGTATTCCCTGGTGTTTCTTTTTGATGTGAAAAAAAACAGTTGTCCAGATTTTATTATTAAGGTGAACATCCACAAACTGAGAAATAATTGCATCTTTGAAAGGAAGAGATTTCTATTTGCATAACCAAACAGCACTTTTAACAGTCAGCAAAAAGAACTAAAAGGCATTAAATTAACCCCATCTACCAGGACTGTCAAAACTTCAGTTTCTTTGCTTGCTTGTTTGAGACTGTCAAGGTTCCTTCCTCACTCTGAACTCTAGGGTGCAGATGTGGGGACCTGCATGAAAAACCCCCTAAGCTTATTTTTACCAGCTTAGGTTAAAACTTCCCCAAGGTACAAACTATTTTACCTTTTGCCCTTAGACTTTATTGCTGCCACCACCAAGCGTCTAACAGGGAAAGAGCCCGCTTGGAAACTTCTTTCCCCCAAAAATCCTCCTAAACCCTACACCCCCTTTCCTGGGGAAGGCTTGATGAAAGTCCTCACCAATTTGCATAGGTGAACACAGACCCAAACCCTTGGATCTTAAGAACAATGAAAAAGCAATCAGGTTCTTAAAAGAAGACTTTTAATTGAAGGAAAAGTAAAAGAATCACCTCTGTAAAATCAGGATGGTAAATACCTTACAGGGTAATCAGATTCAAAACATAGAGAATCCCTCTAGGCAAAACCTTAAGTTACAAAAAGACACAAAAACAGGAACATACATTCCATTCACCACAGCTTATTTTATCAGCCATTTAAACAAAACAGAATCTAACGCATATCTAGCTAGATTACTTACTAAGTTAAGACTCCATTCCATTTCTGTTCCTGGCAAAAACAACACACAGACAGAGAGAACCTTTGTTTCTCCCCCCCTCCAGCTTTGAAAGTATCTTGTCTCCTCATTGGTCATTTTGGTCAGGTGCCAGCGAGGTTATCCTAGCTTCTTAATCTTTTACAGGTGAAAGGGTTTTTCCTCTGGCCAGGAGGGATTTTAAAGGTGTTTACCCTTCCCTTTATATTTATGACAGAGACAGACCAGGCCTGATGCTGCTTAACTTGTGAAATTTAACAAGATCACAGCCTAGGTGCTGCAGTTAAATAATCCCAGGCATTTTAGTAGTGCTGTGCATCGGAGCTATGTAAATCTTAAATGCACCTTAATATAATAGTTCTGACGGAACAAACTTGACTATTGACCCTAAATATTATTATAGTTCTTAGTGCTTTCCTCAACCTCTTTTATTCAGTGTTAGAAAGGAAGAAAGCACAAAAACTCTCTCATTCACATTGTACCAGATCTTTTTGATCCCATAAAATGTGATTAGAACAGTTATGATACTTTCTCTGACATCTCAGATTTGTGCATCCCTCGGACAAAATAATATCTATGTAGTTGTTTTTTTGTTTGATTTTTATTTTTGTTTTTTATGGTTAAGGGGCAGTACCTTAACCAGACTTTTAATAATATTCTCGTTACAAATAGAACAACTTAAAGCTTACTCCGACACATGACAACAGTCAAGTTTGTTCCGTCAGAACTATTATATTAAGGTGCATTTAAGATTTACATAGCTCCGATGCACAGCACTACTGAAACACCTGGGATTATTTAACCGCAGCACCTAGGCTGTGATCTTGTTAAATTTCACAAGTTAAGCAGCATCAGGCCTGGTCAGCACTTTGGTAGAAGACAAAAGAACGCAAAAGTGCTGCAAGCAGTACTCTCAGCAATTTGGTTACTGGCACTCTTGAGTGAACTGAACCAGCACCCCAGTTTGGCAATATTGAGTACTATATTCCTGGTAAGTGACATCTTTTGAATGAGATATAAAATAAAATTTCTGATTATTTGTGGTCACTAAGAGTTCCATTACACTTTCTGCTGGGCATCGAATGGCAGGTCTGGGTTTCCAACATGGAAGTCCTGGAGAAGTCCGGTTTTGTCAGCATCAAGGCTCATTTGATCTGCACCCACTTGAGATAGACTGGCCACACAGTCCGTATGCCTGAGACCCATTTATCAAAACAATTCTTGTATACCAAATTAAGCTCTGGCAATCGTAAGCATGAAGGGCCGATGAAATGCTTCAAAGACACCCTGAAATAAAATCTGTGCGAACAAAAATTTCTGACTCGACCTTTGAGCAACTGGCGATTGATCGTATTGCATGGTACCATGCAACAAGGATGCATGTCCATAACTTTGAGAAGAATTCTGTTGAGCAGCTGGAAATACAGAGCCAGGCATAAAAACAGCATGCAACTCATGCACCACAACTAGGCAAATGACTGTGGCCAGTGTGGTAAATTCTGTTCTTCTTGAATCGATCTATGGAATCACCCAAAGACCCATTAGTACAAACTAGGATTGTCAATGTCGTCCTCGAAATCAAGATGACCAGCATCACCACCACCACCACACCTTTTGCAAGACATTATGCATATGCTACCAACAGGGTTGGCATAAGAACAGAAATTGATTCTACAGCTTTACTATCAAAGACTTATTATTTATCCAGTGTCTGGAAGTGTAGTAGGCTCCTTCACAGAATACAAAGAAGACACAGTCCCCGCCTCAGAGAGTTTACAATCTAAATTCAGTCAAAAATTAAACAGAGGAAAGGGATAAACATACAAGCAAGTGAAGTATATCATGTGTCTTGTTATTGCATAATTTTGGGGGGTGAAAGACTACATGTTTAGTTCTGCTCTTTTCTTTCTGCTCGTCTGCTTCTTCTAGCCATGTTGTCCAAGATCCACACCCCGCCTCTTTTAAAACAATACTTTCCTTCTCTACCTTCCAGTCATTTCTATCCAGGTTTCCATCCTAGATTTTCAAACGAGGAGGAGGATTACATCATGAGGGAATAAACCAAGGGAAAAAAACAAGTCAATCTTAAAATATTTTCAATAGTTCTATGAATCTGGCGTATCTAAAGGTAGGTTGGTGGGAGTAAGCTTCAGCTGCTGAAGTCCAGCAGAACTAGTCAAGAGAAGACTTCCCTGGCAGCCAGGCAAGACTGTAGAGGATGGGGTTGGAGGGGTTGCCATAGAGCAGTGAGAGTCACTGCTGACTTCAGTATGCCCAGGGCTCAATATGCCTGCTCAAACATATCCTTTTCTTTTAGCAGAGCTCATAGAAAGGCTCAAAAAGACATGCTGTAGCACACAGATATAAAACATTTTTAAATGTCCACAGTATCTGTTTGCTAGACTTGATGTCAAAATCTAGAATCATCACGGACAAGAAAACAAAACCAATTCTCCCATTTCTGGGATAAGCAAAACACTTTAGACCCCAGTGCTCCTAGTGCAACCTATAGGAAGTTGTTGCAAGCTGGGGGAGAAGTTAAGCTAAGTCTTTTTCTTCTATTTAGTTTTTCCAATTTATTTATTTTTCTTTCAACAAACCTACTCAACATACTTTTTCTCCTTCTGTAAATGGAGTCTGCTAAGACACTAGCACTCACTTCATTCAAATTCTTCTACCAAACACTTCTCCCATGGTGCCCACAAACGTAAAAACAATAATTAAAAAATAACCACCCACTTTATACTGTCAATGCCACCTGTGGAAATCAGGCCTTCACCAAGGCCTAATCTGAAGACAACATGACTATTCAGTTGCAATTTGGCTAAGAGTTCTTTTATTACTCGAATGATGCAGGAGATGGAAAGAATCCTGCTCGACTCTCAGAGGAAATTAGATATGGAAATCTGTGTAAAACAATGAATATGGAACCCCACAATGCCATTTTTCATTGCTTTCCAGGAAAGAACCACACTTTAATACCACCAGCTGTGAGCCTCCATTATCACATTCCATTCCATTCCAAAGACAGCACCTCCAGCAACCTAGTGCCTCTGAACACTAATCTAGCCAACATCTTTTTTTGCAGTGTCCAAGTATTCCTTAGCTATGTCTGATCCAAGCGCTAGATTCACCAAAGGACTTTGTCTCTTCACTCCCAGAATCAAGCCCCACTGGGATTCATAAAACCCACACTTAGCTGCCGCCAAACCCTGTAGGCACCTACATTTTTGCAGTAAAAGTTCTCCCGGTGTCTATGTTTCTGCCTGTGCATATGTGCACTGCAGCTCCCATCCAGGTATCCAAACACCTAAACCCCACAGCAATGCATGAATCAGGGAAAGATGGTGTTCCTCTGCCTCAATTGCCTCTGAGACCCAATCCGGATCCCACAGCAGAGCTAACACGCAACAGCTGGTGGGGGAAGAAGGAGGACCTCCCTCATAACTTTTAGACCAGTTGTCAGGGTACTCACCTGGGTCAAGGAAGACCCCTGGCTCAAGTCCTCCTCTACCTGCGGGGAGCATGGATCTGAACAGGGATCTGCCACCTCTCAGTTGAGTGCCCTAACCACTGGGCTGTAGGATTTTGTGATGTGGGGCTTCCTCAGTCTTTCCTATTGAAGCGGTCCATTGTGGATAAATAGTTTAAGAGTCACTGGAACAGGAAAACTGGACCCTGGGTCTCCCACCTGCCAGTGAGTGCTCTAACCACCAGGCTGCAAACTCATTCTCATGCTTTTTCTCTTTCTCCATCTCTCTCTGGCCCAATGATTCTTTCATTATTTAGTCACAGTAGAGACTAAGGGAGCCCCACATCAGAATATTCCACAGTGGACTGGCTAGGCCACTCAACTGAGAAATGAGACACCACTGTTCAAATCTCTTCTCCCCCACAGGTGGACAGGGGACTTGAACAGGGCTCTCCCACATCAAGAGAGGGTTTGTAGCTAAGAATCTCAAGCAGAGGCAGATGCCTCCCTGCAGCCTGGATTTAGGCACTGACCTCTCTGAGAGAGACAGAGAGATGCCCTCTCTTTGGCATCTCACATCAGCTAGCTCAGCCAGGGAGCCACCTAGCATGCTGGCCCTTGTTAATCCTATTTATTCTGAGTATGAAGTGTTGTTGTAGCTGTATTTGGTGCCTTAAAATAAGAGAACCATCTCCTTCCATTCATTGTATAGGAAGCCTGAGCATTTAAACTCAGGCTTTGAGAGTCCCAGTGATTTTCTAAGCACCTTTTAGTTAGGCATGGTGATGTATCGCCACACCTAAGTTCCTTTGTGAATCTGGGCCCAAGTAGTGAATAAGGGCTAGGCCTACTTAATGTTCAAGAAAGTCTGTGATTTTGTCTTGAGATAACATAGGCGTTGTTATTTCCTGGTAAATGACCTAGTCCCAAACCTTGTAACAAACTGTGCATAGCACAGGATGTTCCCACATGGAACTCAGAATAGGATCAGGATCTTAGCATATAGGATCTTTCAAACCACTTGTTTTATAGCAAGAGGGTTTAAGGCAGGGGTCTCAAATTCAATGTACCTTAGGGCCAATGCCAGTCCTCAAATCCTCCCAGAGGGCCAACGTCACTCATGCTGCCCAGAACCCGCCCCCCCAAACTCTGCCCGCCACCTGCCTAAGGCTCAGGGAGGGGCCGACAGCCACTGGAGCGAGCGCACAGGAAGTTGCTCAGCTCCGCAGTACTGTGCTGCTGGTGGTGGGCGGGGCCCCGGGCGGGTATGGGGAGCACCCAGGATCGGCAGCAGGGCCAAGGGAGAGACCCGGCCCCAAAATTGCTGGAGACCGGCGGGCCACACTGGAGAGGTTCTCAGGCCGCAGATGGCCCGTGGGCTGGGAGTTTGAGACCCCGATTTAAGGACAAGGCAATACTCAAAATACAAACTTACTAAATATAAACAAAAACATTTCTAGAACAGGGGTCTTCAAACTTCATTGCACTGCAACCCCCTTCTGACAACAAAAATTACTGCACGACCCCATGAGGGGGGACCGAAGCTTGAGCCCACTCAAGCCCCGCCACCCTGGGGGGGATGGAGAGGGAGCCAAAGCTCCATCTCCCCAGGCCAGGGGGCCGGGAGCAAAGCCAAAGGGCTTCAGCCCCGGGCAGGAGGCCTGTAACCTCAGCCAGCCCTGGCAAGCCCATTAAAATGGGATCCCGACCCACAGTTGGAGAACCGCTGTTCTAAAATATTAAAGCAACTAACCTGTACTGCATATTTGTAGAACTCTTCTGACAGCTCTCCCAATTCCTCCTCAGATTTAGTCTGGTTTGTAAATTGTTCGAGTCGGTCCAACTGTTGGACCTCAGCAATGGGATATGGTTTTTCTTTGAGCAACTGCAAGATTTGAAATCTGCAGAGGCCAGTAATTAGCAAGGTGTAATGTGGTTTAGGCCAGTTGCTGCCAACCACCTGAACTGCCAGTGCAGCAGTGCCAATCCTGAAAACATTCCAAAAATTCATGTTATTTGCAAGCATTCAGCTGAGCATTTTACCCCAACAATCAAACTAATTTACTTCCAACATTTATATATCAAAAATTCATACTGCATTAAAAAGAAATCAAACCGAAACCTCAAGAAATAATAACCACAATAAACATAATTTAGGGCCCAAACCTGCATACACGTATAACTTTATGAATGAGTCCAACTGAACTCAGTGGGAACTCATGTGCTTTAAATTTACTTGTGTGTGTAAGAATTTGGAAGACTGAGGTGTTGCATTTTAATATTTAAGTTCTTTGAGAGGGAGTCTGGGCCTTAGTACAATCACATGCTATTGTAAGTCAGGTGCTACTCCATTTAAGGTCAATGGAATTACACTGGTATAAGTGACCTAAGTAACTTAACATTGTCTGTAAAGTTACATTTACGGAACAGATTAAAACAAAACGATGGCTCTTGCAACAAAAAAGTGGGAGTAGGCCCACTAATATCAATGGGCTATATACCTTACACTTATGTACAAGTCGTCCCAATGGATGCAACCTATTTTGCTCATGAGACAACTCATGTAACTAAAGTATTCAGGTGTGTAAGGGTTTGCAGGATCCGTTCCAATCACATTACTCATTTGAATAAGAATAAGTCACGAATAAACACCATATTCTTTCAATGACCCAGGATTAATTTTTTGCAAGTTTCAGTTGAAAAAAAAATAATGATTTTATGTTCTTCTATCCCTCCTCTAATATTTTGCCATTCTCTTTCCAACCAGTAGTAGTGTAAGGGGCACCAGGCGGGGGACCAGGCCTGGGGCAAGGAGGCCCGGACAGAGGGTGCGTGGGTGAAGGAGGCAGGGGTTGAGAATGGTGGTGGCCTGGAAGGAGTGAGTGTGGTGGGGAGAAAGCAGGAAATAGGGTACCCAGGTGGGGTGGTGGCGGCGAGGGCAGGGAATGAGAGAGCCTGGTACAAGCCGGGCAGGAAGCGTGCGGCCGCGGCAGCAGGGCAGGGGATGCCCGGCTGGGCAGGGGGGGCATGGCAGGAGAAGAAAGGCAGGGAGAGGATGTTGGAGCCCCGCCGGGCAGGGTGTATGAGGTAGAGGGGGACCGGGCGGGCAGGGGGAAGAGGCAGGGATGGGGATGGGGGAGCCCGGCCGGGCAGAGGGGGGGATCTGGGGGCCCGTCCGGGCAGGGGGGTATCCGGGGGGCCCGGCCGGGGCCGTCCCGGGGCCCTCACCGGTGCAGGGAAGGCAGCTCGTCGTAGTCGGAGGCGGGGTCGCTGGTGTTGGGGATCACCCCGATGATGGTGCTTTTCAGCGAGGTGCCTTTCAGCAGCCGGCTCCGCACCAGCTGCATGTTCCGCGGCGAGTCCACGCTGCTGCGCATGGTGGAGCCAGGCAGCAGGACCCCCTCGTGGGTGAGCAGCAGCGGCAGGCGGCTGGGGATCTGGATGGCGCTGCCGGAGGCCATGGCCGGGCGCCGCCGGGGGAGCAGGGCCGCAGCCGGGCAGGGCACAGTCCACAGCGCCCGCTCGCCACGCTACGGGCTGCGGGCAGGGACAATCAGCAGCCGCTGAGCGCTTCGTGCTGCCACCTGCTGGGCGCTGCCGCTGCTGCAGCCAATGCACAGACTCAGCCACCCGCCCAGCTCCCTGGGAGCCCCCATAGCCGAGTGGTCATGACCAGGGGCGGCTCTAGCAATTTTGCCGCCCCAAGCAGCCGCCGCCGAATTGCCGCCGCCCCAACAGCTGGAAAGCTGGTGGCTGGAGCCGGCCCTGGTCATGACCGTCAATGCAGAGACAAGCAGGACACGCGTAAGAAATACACATTCAGGGAATGACATTAGTATTAAAATAATGCATAAAGTGAATCATGTTATAATTAAATGCGCAGTAGTAAGTAAAATAACGCACACAATACGTTATACCAAGTGTACATTGTATAATTAATACAACGAATGGCAATACCATATTAAAATCACTATTAATTAGGTAATATGTAGGGTGGTGATGTGTCAAAGTCCTGGGGAGATTTCAATATGAAATGAGCCAAAGTGCTAAAAAACAAATGTTCACACAGTTTTAACCAAAAATTAAAAAAACTTTGCCTCCTTTCCCACCCACCCCCAAATCGCAGGCTGGACATTTTTACTTTCTTCAGAATGGCCAGTTTTCCAAGAAAACAAAAAAAAAAATCATTTTACATGTTTTGATTAAGGAAAAAACAATCCTCCTCTGAACAAATGTCTGAAAATCCTAATTTTGAAAATGTCAGGGTTTTCACTAAGACTCTACGACGCTGACAGAGCAGCCAACCTGTGTATGATGCATAACAATTTAACAGGAGGCATTACAGTTGAAACCACACAATTAACTTGTGTGTGCATATCAAAGAAATGTTAATCAGGCTAATAATTTCCAACACATTACTTCGTATTGTTAAGAATCAAATAATAGTTGCTACATGTATTTTTACGTGTTTACCTATATCTTTTGTTGGAAGTTTAACAATGTGATCTAGTTAGCTTGCAAACACTAAATCCTGTTCCTGTCTTATGATTCTTTATTACTCAATTCTATAGATTCAGAGATCAAAAAGATCTATTAACATCTAGATGGAGCTTGTGGAGTAATAATATGTCCTCATTTCTCTTTGAAACTTGTGATTTCACACCGTAAACTACCTGTCAACTGTTTTGATAGTTTGAATGGCTATTGCTAACTGCATTGTCTGAGAAAGGACCCATTAGGTAGAGATCAAACTGTCAGCTTGCTTTCATCAAAGCCCACATGGTGGAGTTACCTGTGAGTGTCCAGTTTGCTTCAACTATAAAAGAATCTTCTAGCCTGATCCTTTTTATCTCAGATCTACTTAAACTCTGACAGGGAAAGACTAAGCCACAGGATGGCTTACTTAGCCACAAGATTAAGCCACAATCCAGGTTTACTTTGTATTTATCCTGGAATTCTATGGAAGAATTTGAACAAATTCTACACCTGGATTGCCTATTGGAGTATAGCCTTTTAAATTGATTCCAGAAAGACTTTAACAAATCAGCAGCCTCATCATCTTTGCTATGAAACTGACCAGGGGCTTTACACACATTTGTATGTATATTGATCTCTTAACCATATATAACTTTCTTTTATTAATAAAACTTAGATTTAGGATTGGCTGTAAGCATGTATTTGGGTGAGATCTGAAATATTCATTGAGATGGGCAATGTGTCTGTGCCTCTGGGACTGGCAGAACTTTAAGTATGGCAAATAAGGTTTTCAGTAACCCCTCAGTATATTAGACTTGGCTGTCTAGATAGGAGCAGAGGGCTGGATTGCCTAAAGGGGACAGTATTTGACTTCTGGTTAACCAGTGTGGTATTACAGAAGCTGTTTTGCTACTGGCTTGGTGAATCTAATTATAGAATAAACCACCAGTTTTCAGGATTGTCTGCCCTATTTCTTGCAGCCTGCCCTGAGTTGGCATTCTAAGCATGGCCTATCCAGGCAGCATGATCACAGACCCTGAGCCAGGAAATCAATTACACAGGCTGTCTATTGACTAATAGAGGTAGTATAGCTTAGTGGACAGATCAGAGGGTTGGGACTGTGGGCAGGGCCAGCCTTAGGTAAAATGGCAGCCTGGGCAAACTTTTAGTTTGGCACCCCATTCCCTCTGACCTCCACAACCTACCCTTTTAGCACTCACATTGCACTAGTAGTAAAAGCAGAATAAAAAAAAAATGCACCATGGTTAGCAAAAGGAAATTATGTGTAGGTATTTAAATGGTGCAGCAGACATGTGGAAAGACCCGGGTTTCAAAGTAAAGTGCTGCTTTTTCTATTTTATAATTGTGGGTCACATCACTTAATGCCATACCTCACATCTGCCAAACTTGCAAGTAGCTTCTAGTCTTGAAGCTTTCTGAGTGTTGCTACAGCTGTCTTGGCCACCAGATGTCAGGCCAGCACCTACAATTAATTTATATTGTTTTTGTTAAAGGGAGACATAAAGGGAGACAAAATGTACTATAAATATATGGTCTAACATGGCGATGGAAGTTTATACAAACAAGATATTGTCTTATGAACCGTCACACTTAACAGAAGTGACTCCTCTGTTTCATGGTCTCTTGCTCACTCTTATTATGGATTTCAGAGTAGCAGCTGTGTTAGTCTGTATCCGCAAAAAGAAAAAGGAGTACTTGTGGCACCTTAGAGACAAACATTTTTATCTGAGCATAAGCTTTCGTGAGCTCACGAAAGCTTATGCTCAGATAAATTTGTTAGTCTCTAAGGTGCCACAAGTACTCCTTTTCTTATTTTGGACTAAATCCTGCCCTATGCTGTTCAGGTGTGCAAAGGGCACAAGGAGCCTCTTTTCTTATGCAAGTAGCAGGACAGGAATTCTCTCAAGTGCTCAAGACAACCCTGAAATGTACTGATGACCCATGCACCACCTCTTGTGCAAAGTGAGGGCCCATGGGTTAAACAAGTTATCCAGCTTCCCAGCAGGCGAGTCTAGACAGCACTAGTTGGAGGAACACTGCAACTGCTAAAAGAAGCCACAAAGTGCAGTACTACACAAGTACATCCCTTCAGCCATCCCCATGGAATCCTGACCTGGCCAATAGGAGGTCTTTTCCAGAGGAAAAATGAATCTATGTTCCCCTTTCCTGTGCCAACTAGTCCATGATTTAGTTATACACAATAAAAAAATCCTTCGAGGTTTTCCACAGAGCCCACTATATGCTGAGACTGGACTCTGCGTCTTAACAAGTGCTAGGATCAGGGCCTTATTGTACAACATTTTGATTTAAGGAACTCCAGATCTTTCAGGAAATAACTGCACTCACTCTCTTCCCTCAGTTATTGCCACTCTTGTTCCATATTTCCAGCTACTATTTTCTTTCACTAGAAACAAATCCCTAAAAATAAATGTGAAGAAAAGAGAAAGTGCAATAAGGCCCATGTGGCTTGTTTTTCATCAGCATTGCATTGGCCTCTCAAGGCCTACTGATGCAATGTTGGTATATGACAAGCTTTGGCCCCGATCCCACAAAGTTCCATTAAAATGAGTGGTCCAAGCTCCCAGATAAGATTGTTGGATTGGGCCCTTGAAATGCCTCACTCAGCATGTTCTTTGCTGATGTAAAAAAAAATGCAATGTCAAAATGCCTGTTACCTCACCCCTTGTTAATTACTGACTTTGATAGTGTACTTTGAACTACCGCTTTTCTGTACAGAGGTAAAATCTCAGTGGTAACAGAAATGTTTATACTAACTGATGTCTTACAAATTTGCTGCAATAGCCACAGTGCAAACTAACTTGTTTAGCCACAGTTTATTAACCTCTTCTTAGCAATCTTGCATTCAACTTGAAAATGCCAAACTAAAAGGACATATTTAAATACATACAAGAGATTCCTATGGCCAAGTAAGATGTTATTGCTCATAAGGATACATCTCTTCTCCAACCCCCACCTCAAACACTTAAGCTGGGCTGTGGGCAGGGCTGGATTTAGGGGCAGGCGACCCAGGTGACCTCCTGGGGTGCTGGGCTTGAAGGGACGCTGGGCTTGGGGTGCTGTAGAAAAAATAAGGTATTCAAAAGTTTAATAAATGGAAGGGGTGTGTGTGCAAAAGACACTCCTTGCCTGGGGCACCATTTGGTCTAGGGCCAGCCCTGGCTGTGCGGTTTTGTAAGGGACAAGGAGGGAGGTTTTCAAACCTGCTAGTTAGCCCACTAAGCATCTTCTTCAGGAAAGAAGCATTGGTAGATGTTGTTTGCCTATTTAAATATACTGTTCAATGTGGTATTTAAAAAAACATGAATGCCAAAGTGCAAATTACACATAAACATGAGAAACGTTGAACTTTCTGGTATTAGATATAATAAGCATGTAAACATATGCTTACCATTCAGAGGGGGAACGATTGGGTTCATATAAATGTTTAAGCTTCCCTAATCATGTTTGTTTGGAACATAAACACAAACTAAACCTAAAGGTTAAACATTTGCTAGTGCATATTCATTTAAAGGGTTTCTGAGCCATCATTACCGCATTAAAGGAACCACATCTATCTATAGTTATTCCTATCCCTCCTCTCAATCCATTTTT
Organism: Natator depressus; assembly: GCF_965152275.1. Lineage (NCBI taxonomy): Eukaryota > Metazoa > Chordata > Testudines > Cheloniidae > Natator > Natator depressus. Next base: position 18,423,765 of record NC_134245.1, read on the forward strand.
TTCCTCTTCCTGACAGATGGTTAGTTCCTAAGGTCAGTGAGATACAGCTCCTCACTCAATTTTTGGGCTCTATCAATTCTTTCAAGGAGAAATAAACTCCAATTATTGATATAAAAGACTGCTTTGCTGATCTGTCTTGAACAGCTCTTCAGGGCTGGGGCTGTCTCTTACTACATGTTTGTACAAGGGTTAGAACTGTGATGGGGATCGCTGGGGTGCAGCTTGGGACTGTGGGACCACTGTGCCCCCTGAACTCTCTCCAGCCTGGGTTGTCTCTCACAATGCCTTGCTAGTGACCAGCAGCAAACCCCTACAGGTGCTGTCATCACTCAGCACAACCGCATGGGGAGACCCCACACCCAGCTTGATTGCATGAATGCTCCCAGAGCCACTCATGAATCACACAAGGAAAGGCACCAGAGCCAAATCCCCCCAGTTCCTATCACTGTACCTCAGGAATATACCATCTTGCCCTGCTCAAGACGAGCAGTGCAAATTTATTAATTGGTTCACTACTTCATCAATGGAAAGTGGATATACACCAGGCTTTGTAACCTGAGCAGATTTACCACACACTTCAGGCAAAGTCACTGGTAAAGATAAACAGTTAAACAAATTTATTGACTACAAAAGATAAGCAAAAAGTCAGAGTTAGTTACTAAAAGAAAAGAAAATATAAACCCCGCAGTCTAAACTCTCAACCCTATTAGACTGGGCCACATCTAGATTAAGCAGTTTCTCAGCCCACTGGATATTGAAGTCCTTAATATATAGGTTTGTCCCTTAAACAGGGGCCAGCCTCCTCTGTTGGAGTCTTTAGTCTCCTTCTGAGTGTCTTAGTTGCTTACAGCATAGGTGGGGGCAGGAGAAAGGCCAAGCATGAGGCCCCTGTGTTCTGTTTTTATACCCTCAGTCCCATGTGCTTGGAGAACACAACTCCAGGCATGTCTGGGGGCATTGCTAAGTCTCCAGGCAAGGTTGAGCAATTCCCTGGTGTGGCCTCATGCAAGTGAGTCACTGAATTGTAGCTCCCTCCCTGGACAATGGCTGTTGCTGGGTTGTTTGACACCCCGCCCAGGTGTTGGTTACTTTCCTTGCTGTTGCCTCTGTGGACCTAGTATCTGTCCGATTCCCCAATTTACAGCAGGTGACAACCATACAACACAATTCTCATAACTTCATATGCATTAATGATATACATATATGGATAGAGAAATGACTTTCAGCAGATCATAACTTTTCCCCTGATATCTTATAAGGCATGCTTTATATATCACATCACAATTATATACAGATGAGGAATATGGAGGTTACAAGACACTCACCCAAGGTATAGTGTGTAATAAGCACAATGGGGCCTGAGTCATGATTGGGATCTGTCACAAGGTGGCTGGCCCTTTACCAGGGAGTTTGGCTCAGCCTTGCCTGTGATGTAGAAGTTGCCCTCCAGCTGATCCTGCTCTGGTGACTTAATTATAACTAGATCTCAGCTGTGAAAGGGTCAAAGAGAACTACATAGGGAAAAGAGGAGAACTCACTTAAGCAGGAAGTCCTAGATGAGAAAATTTCCTCTCTTGGGTAAAGGTCTGATGAAAGTAGCCTGAAAAGGGACTACAAGGAGCATCATGGGTGGCCGGTGACCCAGCTGTTGGGGGAGGCTAGCCCCCGGCCCCTCCCCTTGTGCCCAAGGCACTGCCCCTCTCCATCTGCCCCCTCCCTCTCCCGCAGGAACCCAGAGCACCCCCAGCACCAAGTAGCCGGGGCCCTAGCCCCGGTGCTCTGGGCGGCGCGGATAGCCTGGTGCTCCAGATGACAGGATGGTGTGGCCAGCCCCGGCGTGCTAGGCAGCAGCACTCCCAGCAGTCGGGCGACCCGGCTAGCTCCAGGCAGCGTGGCCCCAGCACCAACTGCCATGCCCAAGGCAGAGCGCTGGGAACTGCAGGAGGGGGCCTGGCCTGAGGGCGGAGCATGGGCAGGGCCATGCTGGGCTGTTTGGGAAGGCACAGCCTACCCCTGCTTATGATACCCACTGCCCATGAGGAGTATGTTGAGCTTCTGTGGGAAGTTCTGAAGTAGGACCTGTAAGAAGTGGAGACATCCCTACAAGAAGCTGTTGGAGGTCCTGGAGAGGGAAGATGGGAAACCTGCTGGAAAAGAGGGTCTCCAAGGAAAGCCCTGAAATGCAGTCCTTGGCTTAAGGAAAATAGAACTCTGCCAGGCCTGGGACTAGGGGTGAAGAGACGGGAACATTAATATAGTCCAAGAGGGGCAGAAGACCCATTTGTTTGGATGTTTATATGGAATTTGCTAGACTTGTTACCCTGGTAGAGGGGCTGAACTAGAAGGCGACCTGACCAGAAGGCTAGGCCACAGAAGGTATAGATAAACCATGAAGGGCTAAAGTAGGGGGCGGGGTAGCAATGAAAACCCCTGCAATGCCATGCTATAGCATTGAGTGGAACCACATGCAGAACCTCTAGATGCTATCATAAAACAACAAATAATAAGAGATGTCCGCTTAAGCCCGCTCAAATAATCTTTGAGTTTCTGCCTCCCTAAACTTCTTTAGTGGCTGGCAGTACATCACTCAGTAAGTGAAGAACTAGCCCCTCGCAATAAGATGTCAAAGGGATTCCTCAATTAGCTCCATAGTTTCATAAAACTTAGGACCCAAAGGAACCATTATGATGATCTAACACAGGCCAAAACAGCAATATGAGCATCAAGCCTGTAACATCTGTTTGAGCTATAGTGTATCTTTTAAAGATATCCAGTCTTGATTTAAAGACTCCAAGTGATGGAGACGCTAGCATAGCCCTAGATAAGGATATCTGTTAAAATGTGCTTGTTATTTCTAGTCTCAATTTGACTAGCTTCAGCTTGCAGCAATTAGATATTAGCTCTTTCTACTAGATTAAAGAACTATCTACTATCTGAACTCACTTCCCCATGGAGGTACTAGTGGAGTGTGACGAAGTCACCACTTAACTCTCTCTTGGATAAATGAAATAGCTTTAGCTTTTTAGGTCTTTCTTTGATTTGGGGTCTGGAAAACAGACCTTATATTCTTATATCCCTTTGCTGAATCCCTTCCAACTGTTTGACATCTTCTTTGAAATATGGACATCAGAACTGGACCTAGTACTCCAGTAATGGTCTCATTTATGTCATATACAGTGGTAATACCACCTCCTTACTCTTACTTGATATACCCTTTTATCTTCATGGACTGTGTTCACTCTTAGTTACAGCATTGCACTGGCAGCCCATGTTCAGCTGGTTATCTACCATTATCATAGGCTCCATGGATTCATCTGACTCTATTCCCTAAAGCTGGATTGCCAGGACAATTGGGCTTGGCAACCAGAGCCTTTGCTTTTCAGGTAACCTGCTTTCTAGGGAAACTTAGCAAAATATACCAACTGATCACCACTTCATCTGCACCAGTGGGAGTTCTAATGTTGACAATGTTATGACACCTTCTGATGTTGTTACTATCAAGCAGGGCTAAGACTGAGCCAATATGTCATGGTACAGTGTACTGGTAGCCCTCTCACACTGCCATGATGTGCTTCAAAAATTCAGCTCCTAATTTTTTTTTAAAAAAAGTCTCTAAGGGCTTGTCTACACTGGCAATTAACAGCGCTGCAACTTTCTTGCTCAGGGGTGTGAAAAAACACACCCCTGAGTGCAGCAAGTTGCAGCGCTGTAAAGCGCCAGTATAAACAGTGCTCCAGCACTGCACCGTGACCACACACGGCACGTTAAAGCACTGCCGTGGCAGCACTTTAGTGTTGCCAGTGTAGACTAGCCCTAAATGTTACAGTAGCAAAGAAACATTGAGATCACATTTTTCAGATCAGCTGATGCAATGGGCCTGAAACAATAGCTCTGAGAGGTGTGCACTGCCCCTTTATCTCAGTGAGGTATTAACTCAGGTGCCCAGTGATGATATTGTCAACATTGTTAGCTACCTGCTCATGAAAGCATGCAAGCAAGGAGAGGAAAGATCACATCCTTACAATATCCTCAAAGTGATACTTCATTTTGGCACTATCTGTGGGTGGTGTCTGGGAGATACCTCCACTTATTCTTTCCCCCCCAAGTTAAAGGAGCCAAGCAGGGATCTGAGTCCCACCAAGGAAGAGCCAAGCCCAAGGAGAATATCTGGGGATCTAAGTACCATAAAGGGGAAGCCATGCTTGAGGAGCCCAGGACAGTCTATTGACACATTCAAAGCATGCTGAAGGGGACCAAGTTTGAGGATAGAATAGAACAGAACCCAGAGAATAGAACAATCATATTTCGAATCTCTGCACAATCTACCATGAATAGTACCTCATTTTGGTTGACTCAGATGGGTGAGGCTTATTCTGTGGGCAGAGCTTGGAAGAATATCACCACTTTTACCGCCCCCCAATTTGCCACCATGTCACTTAAACCTCTGGAGGAGCTGGCAACTCTACCAATGCAGTGGCTCCCAGAAGAAGCTTGCACTGGCTGGCCCCATATAAACGAAAATTGCTCTGGCCAGATTTAGGAACCAGTTCAGCAAGGTATTAAAACCACATACTTAATCTTAACCATGTGAGTAGTCATACTTCATGTGCTTAATTGCACTGTTGGATAAGGCACAAAATGCTGTTGAGCTGGCCTCCCCTTGACACCCACTTCCACTGTAAAGCCTTCAAGAAACTAGCCAGCTTAGATATCTATTTATTTTATTCCTTTTAAAAATTAACTTCTTTACTCCACTATGCTGTCCACTTTACTTCAAAGTGCATGCTCAGCACCTCTGAAAACCAGGGCTTGAGTGTCTCATATTGGCCACTCAAAATTAAGATATAATGAATACTTCTGAAAATTTGGACCTAAGACTTGCTCAAGTCACACAGAGGGTCAGAGCCAAGAAGAGAACCCAGAAATCCTAGTTCTTAGTTCTCTGCTCTGATTCCTACCTCCTCTATTTCCCTTACATTGTACCCCTAATACTACATATAGCATTCTTGATCATACCAGATTCATAAATCCGCCTAGACTTGAATGTAAATACTTGCATGGGTAAGGTGAATAGGATGTACATTTTCTGTGGCTCTATAGAAATCTTCACAAGCTTTACATTGACTTTTATAAGAGACACATTTAGTTATATAAGTGCTTTATCTAGAATTGCACAGGACTGTCTACTCTAACCTTTAGACTAATTACACTCAGAAATTGCTGCAATACTACCATACATAAAAACATTTGCCACAAGAACTTTGTCCTTTGCACAGAAGCTCCTTCAACAGGACAAGCCAAACTCTTCTAACTCACATGATAGGGTAAGCTTCACTTTTTTATGTGTGCACTATAAATATAAAGTTTGAATGATTGTGAGATTATTCTGCAATAAACTGCATATTATATATGATAATACAATGGTATCAAACTATTTTTTCCAGATTCATGTTCCATTGAGTTTTACTATGCAGACATAGATTAGGAAGAAAAATGACATAACTTTGTCAGTTATGAAAATACTCTATTTCATGAAAAGCTATATTATAAGTAACAATGTAAATGAAAACAGATCATACACTGTGCAATGCTTCCACCTTATTTCTTTTGAAGTGCAACCTTTAACTATTTTGTACCCATTGCTACTCTGAGTAATTAATTCCTCTCATTAATAGAAAGGACAACAAGTCAAAATTTTTATATGCAGTAATGTATACTATCAGATAGGGACACCTTATTACTGGACTATGGTAGATTTAACTGAGTATGTCTTTTGAAATGATAATTACAGCTGATAGTTTTATTTTACTTTTTATATATATAAGTGTACATTTTATTTTAGGATGCAAAACTTTATATTGTTGAAAAATCTTTTGAGAAAAGTGCACACAATGAAACAGTTTCATGCTGGATGAAGTTAGCTGTTCCCTGGGGCTCACTGTAGACCGTCACATATGATACTATTTTTTATTAAAGTTATTGCAATGTGAGCTCCCTATCCATCCCCAGAACCTTTCTGCAGCTGCTATCTTTATTCTACAGGTGCATTTCTTCCTTAGTGGGTGCAGAGCCATTCCACAACAGCCACCAAAGCTCCAGCCTGTACAGGCTAGTCCCAGCAACCTATGATATCACAGCTTTATAAACTCCACCACATTATAATATGCATATAAAGACACTTTATTCCAAAACAAAACTGTCTTTCTTCCTCTACTAACGAGAGTTTCCCAACCCCCACGCTACACAATCATGCATCCTGATCTTCCTAATACCTATCTCACTGTAACTCTCAATTCTCCTCTCCTGCATTAGATGCTAAGGTGCTTTTCCGCTCTTCCATTTACCCCAGTCAGGCTCCTCTTGATGGACATGATCCTCACCTTGCTTTCATTAGGTGTCCCCTTACTAACACACCCAAAAACTCCCAGTTCTTTGCTATCCCGTGTAGCCGTTTTCCCCAGGCAAAACCCCAATCTGTCAGTGAACTTTTTTTTTTTTTTTTTTTTAAACTGTGTTACTACTCTGCATCCTACTGACCTTTGCACACATTACTGAAGCCTGGACTACACTATGAAGTTAGGCCGATGCAAGGCAGCTTGTGGTCAAACTAGTTGTGCATGTGTCTTCACTGAAATGTAGCTCCCGCCAACATAAGTGTCCCCTTATGCCTATTTTAGAAACACCACCTCCCTAAGCAGCACAGAGCCAAGGACGATGTACCTACGTCAATGCAGTGTGAGTGTAGATGCTGCATTACTTATGTCGATCATTGCTGTCCTCCAGCACCTGTCCCTCAATACCCCACACTGACTGCTCTGGTTACCATTGTGAACTCTACTGCCCAGGGGTTACCGAGACCAGAAGCCGCCCTCCCCCCTTTAAGACCCTGTGAATTTTTGAAATTCCTTTTCCCAATTGCTTGGCTTGGCAAGCACACCTAGCAACTCTCCACTGTTCAGTGCAACTGCCCCGCTGACCATGCCAGCTACCTGCTCCAGACGTGCTCCGCTTTGGAGTAGACAGGAGATATTGGATCCCTTGGGCCTGTGGGGAGAAGAGGCTGTGAAAGCACAGCACCAAACCAGCTGCAGAAATGTGGACATCGACAAGAAGATTGCTCAGGGGAAACAAGAGAAGGAGTATGACAGGAACCACCAGCAGCGCCGTGTCAAAGCCAAGGAGCTGTGGCAGGCATATCAGAAGGCCAGGGAGGCTAACAGTCGATCTGGTGATGAGCTGCTTGCCATACTTGGTGGAGATCCCATCACCACTCCCAGCAGCACCCGTGGATACCTCAGAGGAGCATAGGTCACAGGCTCCTGCCGTCAACAGCGAGGAAGAGTATGAGGGACAGGCGATCGGGGGATCCAGGTGCATAGCAAGCCAGCACCTATTTTTGACTCCACCGCAGTCCAGCCAGTTGAGCACAGGCAAGCCCGATCCAAGGGAAAGAACCTCGAGTAAGTCAGTGGTTTAATGTTAAATAACAACAAGGATGCCCCCCTCCTCAAAGTAGCACATCTTTTGATGTATTGATTTACTCATGCTACAAGAGGTAGTGGTACGACCAAGAGAGGTAGAGTTCTTTCCTTTTCATTCCCCTCCAGAGTTAGGCTGGTGGGGGGGGGGGGGCGCAGGGAAGAGGGGGAAAGAGCATGCAGAGCAGTTTGTGTATGTGCACAGGGATGTCCTGTGAATCCTCAAGAGATCTCAATGAAACTTTCATAGTGGTATTCCACAATCCTCTGCTGAAGGGTTTCTATGGAGGGTTGCCTTATTTCTGCCACTCAGTGATAACTTCAGCAGGACCATTGCAGTACACGGTCTAGCCACATATGGACCTGGGCGGCTTTCGGATCCCAGCCGCAGCTCTCGGCCTTTGTTATCCTCAGGTGTGAGATATCAGGTAAAATCACCACCGCCTGTGGAAAATGGTGCCAAGTATTCAGTGCCATTGCCCTATACTACTATAATCATGCAATTGAGCAATTCCCGCCTCGTTTCCCCATGCTCACCTTGGCTGGTGCTGTAACTGATGCCAGGCACAAGCTATACCAAGCAGATGTGAGAATGCAGTGCTTAAAACTTTCGGGTAGCCGTAGCAGGGCGAGACTCACCGCTGTAGCGCCTCCTGCTGGTCGTCTTGGGAATTAGCTCTTTCCAGCCTTCGGTGTGCCTTCTGCAGGCTGGTGTCTCATCTACCACTGGCCCCGTGTCCCTCCCGGACCCCGGTGCTCTTTTCCTCAGGGTTCTGCCCCCTGGCAGTGCCCCCACACTCTGGGTCTCCCCTCCCAGGGGAACCCCCAACCCTCTAAACCCACCTTGTCTCAGTGGCTACTGCCAGTCATCATCCAGCCCCCGCTCACTGGGGTAGACTGCAGTATAATGGCCACTCATCACTGGCAAGGGGTTAGGACCAGCTGCCTTTGCCTATCCTCAGGCTGCCCCTCTGCAGCCCCAGTACCTTTTGGCCTTAAACAAGGCCTGCAGCCTGGGGTTTACCAGGCTGGAGCTCCCCAGCTCCATTTGCTCTTCCCCAGCACTAGCTCCACTTTAGGTACCTTGCACCCAAGCAGCTAGCTCTTCCCACTCCAGGGCTAGAGTGAGACTCCTTCAGCTCCTGGTCCTCAGCCCTCTTATAGGGCCAGCTGTGGCCTGATTGGGGCATGGCCCCAGCTGTGGCTGCTTCCCCCAATCAGCCTAGCTGTTCCCAGCCACAGCCCTCTCCAGGTCTTCTTTTACTCTTGGCTCTTCCAGGGCTGTTTTAACCCCTTCAGGGCTGGAGTGGGGTGACCATCCCACTACAGGAGCATTAAAGACAATAAGAGCTTCACATACCATGGCCATGTAGAGCACACTACAACAACAACACACGCTACTCTGGCTCACTATGAAAATGGTCTTTCAAAGCCTCCCTGAGCTGCATAGCTCTGTGTTGTGCTCTTCTAATACCCCTTATATCTGGCTGTTCAAATTCAGCAGAGAACTGCTCCACCTCAGCAGAAGCTTTCCCCCTTTTGCTGCACAGATATTATGCAGGACACAGCAGGCAGCTATAACCATTTGGATATTTTTCTCACTGAGATCCAATGCCAGTGACTCTTCAAACAACCAAAGGCACATTCAACTGTCATTGTGCACTTGCTGAGCCTGGCAGTTGAATCTTTTCTCAGTGCTGTCGAGGTAACCGGTGTACAGCTTCACGAGCAAGGGGTAGGCTGGGTCACCCAGGATTACTACTGGCATATCAACTTTGCCAATGGTAATCTGCTGATTGGGAAAGAAAGTCCCTGTTTGCAGCTTTCTGAACAGTCCTGTACTGTATTCTAAAAGTGCAAGCATCATGCACCTTTCCTGAGCAGCCGACACGGAGGTGAGTGAAGCATCCTTGGAGATCCACCAGCACTCGCGTAAGCATAGAAATGTAGCACTTTCTGTTGATTTACTCTGAGGCAAAGTGATCTGGTGCCAAAATAGGGATATGCGTGCCATCTATCTCTCCACCATAGTTTGGGAACCCCATTGCTGCAAATCCATCCACTATGTCCTGCACATTGCTGAGAGGTTACAGTCCTATGTAGCAGGAAGCAATTAATAGTCCTGCACATTTGCATGACAGTGGAGCCAGCGGTGGATTTCCTGACTCCAAAATGATTCCTGACTAATCGGTAGCAATCTGGTGTTGCAATTTTTCACAGTGCAATAGCCACTTGCTTCTCCACTGTCGGTACGGCTTTCATTTTGGTATCTCTACACTGGAAGGCTTAGGTGAGCTTGGCACACAGATTCAGGAATGCGACTTTGTATATCTGAAAGTTCTGAAGCCATTGCTCATTATCCCAAACTTGCATTATGATGCGATGCCCCCAGTCAGTATTGGTTTCTCAGACCCAGAACCAGAGTTCCATTGTCTGCAGCTGCTCCATGAACGCCACCAACAACCTTGAATTGTTTCTTGCTATGACCCATAGCAACCTGTCCTCCAAGGAATCATCATGTTCCCATGTCTCTGCTTGTGGCTCTTTAAATACTGCAGGATTGTGTGCCATGTGCTTGCAATGCTCATGACAAGCGTGCAGAGCGTTGCAGGTTCCATGCTTCTGTCAGAGACGTGGACAGCGAGGAAGACCACATGAGTTTGTGGAATACAGATGACATTATGGGATGGAAACAGTTGCAAACTAGGAAGTTGACCCCATGCTGCCCGTCACTCCTGCATGACTCGTTTCAGTCCTATCAATCATTGCCAAATTTCTCAAAAGACGGTGTGCTGGATGGTGGTTAGTTGCACAGTGGGATACCTACGCATGTTACACCGCACTCTGCATCAATACAAGTACTCCTGGTGGGTACGCACAGTGCCGCCACAAAGAGCAAAGTATGCATGCACACAAGCAATACACTAACTGCGTCAGCTGTATGCCAATGTAACTTGGGTCAACATAAGTTTGTAGGGTAGACATGGACTCTGATGGTCTCCTTTGGGAATTACATTCCTCTCCCCTCTCTAGACTGCTGGATTAATCCTGTGGAGTTAAGATAAAGCAAGCTAAGGCCACTTGACTTCTGGATGAGAGCAACCACACAGAGGTTTAATGCACTTTAATTACATAGCTTTAGTTAATTTGTCTTAACTTTCCGGCATCTCTAGTAAAAGAAGCAGTGAGAGGCAAAAAGCCATCCTTTAAAAAGTTAAAGTTAAATCCTATTGACGAAAATAGAAAGGAGCATAAACTCTGGCAAGTAAAGTTTAAAAATATAATTAGGAAGGCCAAAAAAGAATCTGAAGAACAGCTAGGCAAACACTCAAAAAGTAACAGCAAAAAAATTTAAGTACATCAGAAGCAGGAAGTCTGCTAAACAACCAGTGTGGCCACTGGATGGGGGGATGCTAAAGGAGCACTCAAGGGAAACTATACAAATTTTTTGCATCAGTCTTCATGGCTTTTGTAAAGAGAAATCATGCCTCACCAATCTAGTAGAATTCTTTGAGGGGGTCAATAAGCATGTGAACAAGGGTGATCCAGTGGATATAGTGTACTTAGATTTTCAGAAAGCCTTTGATAGGGTCCCTCACCAAAGGCTCTTAAGCAAACTAAGAGGGAAGGTCCTTTCATGGACCAGTAACTGGTTAAAAGACAGGAAATAAAGGGAAGGAATAAATGGTCAGTTTTCAGAAATTGAGAGAGGTAAATAGTGGTGTCCCCCAAGAGTCTGTACTGGGACCAGTACTGTTCCACATATTCATAAATCATCTGGAAAACGGGATCAACAGTGAGATACCAAAATTTGCAGATGATACAAAACTACTCAACATATTTAAGTCCCAGGCAGACTGTTAAGATTTACAAAGGGATCTCATAAAACTGGGAGACTGGGCAACAAAATGGCAGATGAAATTCAATGTTGATAAATACAAAAGTAATGCACATTGGAAAACATAACCCCAACTATACATATAAAATGATGGGGTCTAAATTAGCTGTTACCACTCAAGAAAGAGATTTTGGCATCATTGTGGATAGTTCTCTGAAAACATCCACTCAATGTGCAACAACAGTCAAAAAAGGTAACAGAATGTTGGGAATCGTTAGGAAAGGGATAGATAATAAGATAGAAAATATCATATTGCCTCTATATAAATCCATGGTATGCCCACATCTTGAATACTGCATGCAGATCTGGTCGCCCCCATTTCAAAAAAAGATAATTGGAATTGGGAAAGGTACAGAAAGGGCAACAAAAATGATTAGCTTTCATATGAGGAGAGATTAATAAGACTGGGACTTTTCGGCTTGGAAAAGAGACAACAAACGGGGTATATGATAGAGGTCTATAAAATCATTACTGGTGTGGAGAAAGTAAATAAGGAAGTGTTATTTACTCCTCCTCAGAACACAAGAATGAGGGGTCACCAAATGAATTAATAGGCAGCAGGTTTAAAACAAACAAAAGGAAATATTTTTTCACACAGTGCACAGTCAAACTGTGAAACTCTTTGCCAGAGGATGTTGTGAAGGCCAAGACTATAACAGGGATCAAAAAAGAACTAGGTAAGTTCATGGAGGATAGGTCCATCAATGGCTATTAGCCAGGAAGAAAAGGGATGCAAAACCAAGCTCTGAAGTGTCCCTAGCCTCTGTGTGCCAGAAGCTGGGAATGGGCGACAGAGGATGGATCACTTGATGACCACCTGTTCTGTTCATTCCCTCTGAAGCACCTGGCATTGGCCACTGTTGGAAGACAGGATACTGGGCTAAGTAGACCACTGGTCTGACCCAGTGTGGCCATTCTTATGTTCTCTGCTTACCCAGGATATCAGCTAAGAGGCCTCCCTCCTAAGTTCAGGCTGAGTACTGATACCTAGGCCCTTAAACATATACTCAGCCGTAGCAATGTGAGTTTTAATCATCACTTTAATCAGATGATGATCTGGCCCACAGAGAATGCCTAAAGGAAAGTGAGGTAGGATGTGGTATAAAGCATTTATTGTCATGAATTTGGAACAACCTCGTTATGCACAAGCGATGAAGCCATGTAAAATTATGCAGGTCATTCTAGATGACTGATCACATGGATGCACTGTCTACTCTCTACGTAAAGGAACAAAGCTGAATAGTCTGATCATCAGATTATTTGTCTCAATATAGAGAGACTTCACATTTTCCAAATGTGGCAAAAGTTTCACATATTTCCGAGCATCTTGACATATATCATCAAGGCCCCACAAATCATAAGAATATCATCAAACAGGAGATTTTGAATGTCAAGTTATTCAATGCATGCATCATAAAATAACTGCACTGAATTCTAAAATTCATCTGTCTGAATGTCTCTAACACTAGATGGTTGCATTGGAAACGTAAAAAGCCATTTTCCACATGTAGTCTGTATTAAATACCTGCAATCATTCCTCTGCCCTCAACCAAAGGATCTGTTTTTTTTCTATATCCAGCTTGACTGAAATACTGCCAGTTGGCTGTGCAAGCTCAGTACGTGGAACACATGCCAAGAATTGCTGGTAATCCATTCCTGACAAAAAGAATGAGTTTAAGACCTTATAGAGATTTTCAGTTGTGTGTGTGTGTGATTCTTTCACAGTAATTGCATTGCGCAATATTCTAGGAATATTTGCTAGTGAATCTCAGATTTCAGTCTCTCCATTCAAATATGAAAGAGGGGTCATGGTGAAAAGGGGAGAGTAAGAATTAGCAGCCCAACAAGAAAAATTTTAGTCTGACCAGATATGAAACTGGGTCCGATGGGAATGTACCGAGGGGGGGGAGTGGGGAGGAGGCGGGCGGCACCTCTGGCCCTGGGGCCATAGAACGTGCCCCTCCAAAAGCCATACAATTTTTATTCCTGCGCATGCCCCAGCTGTGGCCTGGAAGTGGATGGAGGAAGAAGTTCAGAACTAGCAACCCAAGAGGAGGAACATCAAGGGTGCACTGCACACCCAATCTTGAATTTGATTTTTATGTGAAAATTTGAACACTAGAAATACATCACAAAAATCTGACGCAAACTAACTTCTTTGGAGGACACAGGAAATGCCCATGGAAAATCAGCATAGCTCCATTCCTTAACACCCAACTGAGGATCTGGCCCTAAAAGTTGGTGTTCTGTATCCTACCAGATCAGCTTTTTTTAGCAAACTGCTGATGGGATATAAGTGTTTCTTAAGCACAGTTTAACTGAATGAAAAAGCTGTGGTAATGGAAAAGGCTTCAGGCTCACTTACCTTTGCTGTGTTTTTGTAATATTTGTTTTTCTTTTCTTTTCTATTTTAGAAAAGAAAGAGTTGTGGTATTAACAGAAAATGCCAAGTAAGAAGAGTAAATGTTTTTCTGGCCCCAAAAATAATTCCGTCAAAGAGAAAAATGTAGAAGGTAATGGAGTGATCGGCCTCACTTACGTAAGTAACAATTTATTGAGTTAAACTACATTACAGCCATGTATAGTGGCCCAAATTCTATTTTTCACTCACCCAGTCTGAAGGCACTACAAAAGGAGCTTTCAGTGCCACTTTACACTGGCAAAAGCATTTCTCTTCTATGTAGATCATATGAAGTTTTTCTTGTCTGCAAAGTAAATATGGTATATTAATTGTCTAAAATAGTTCCAGTTTATGACTTTTAAGAAAGGTCACAGTTTGGGAAGGAAGACAATCTTAGGGCCTAATCTTGCATCCCACACTCAGGCAAAGCTCCTGATTGTCTTGGTAAGGAATACAGGATGGGCCCATTTAAAAAGTGCTTAATATTGTACCATGACACAGCATTTGCACAGCTGATCCTCCAGCTTACTGACTGCTTCTTTTCTTCATGACTGGCTACTAAAAGACACCAAAGGGGCAGGATGTGTTCCCTGCCCCCACCGCAGACAAGGACTGAATCCCCATGCTGTCAAATCTCACAGGGGCTAAAAAAGAAATACCTTTTTGCTTTTTCTATGTGTCGTCTCTGAAAGAGGATTCAATATAGGTGTGGCTAGCTCCAGCACTACAGTCACCAAGAGGATCCTGCACTGGAGGGGAGCCTTGTTGCTGGGCTACAAAGAGGGTCTGTAGTGGAGTTAATTTGCTCTTTATGCATAAAAAGGTTAAGCATTCTCGATGGACACGTTCTAGCTTTTGCTTCAGGAGGAATGTTTGGGGTGATGTTTCCTTAACAGAACTGGGGAAGGAATGTTGGTGCCAGAAGGTTCCCTGCAGGTTGCAAGCGACAGTTGGACTGAGCAGTTGGAGAGCGAGAGGTCTGTGTAATAGTAATGACAGGCAGGATTTCCCTCAATGTGGAGAGAAACAGATGATGATGAAAATGAGCTGAAGGAGAAAGCGAGTACCAGAGAAAATATAAAGAAGAGATTCAAAACACAAAATTTGAAGGGAAAGGAACAAGAAAGACCCCCAAGGAAACAGATAAAGTGCCTTGTGTTGCACCTGCTAGGGATATCCAGCTTGGCCCTAATTTTCTCAGCACTTACATTTCCCACTGACATCAGCTGGAGTTGTGGGTGCTCAGCACTTGAGGCCTCTGGTGGCTAAAGGGAACAAGAACTCCCCAATAACTGTAGTGATAGCCTATAAAGGAAAATGTTACAAGGCTAGGGGGTAGCTATCTGGAGGGAATGGGGAGCTTGTCGTATGGGACACACACAAGTCTTTTGTTAGTTTTACTTTAAAATTTTCACATTTAACAACTCCCATTTAAAAAATGTTTTCCCTTACAGAGGAGGCTTCTGCTTTTGCTAGTTTACATGTGACCTGAGAGCAGGCTAGGAAAAAGACTGGGGCTACAGAATAAAGAGGGAATAAAAAGAAGCCACTAGTGTTCCACCTACTCTGATTCATAGATTCCAACAGTAAAGAGACTAAAGTCAAGGCAGGAAGGAGAGCCTGGCTAGGGATGAGTAGTCTTGACACCAGGTTTCCAAAGGATGTCCTTTGTGCCCCAAGTATAAGGCTCCCTGTAAAATATATTATGAAATGAGAGGTGGAGCAAAGAGGAGACAACCTGTGTAACAGTAATAATAATACCAATAATAATTTTATTATGCTCCATTAAATTATCATGATTGCTTATGACCCCAAGGAGCTATTCCAACAGCCAGGGATTGCTGTGGTCATGCCCCTTTTCTCCTGGTTACACCTCTCCTCTGGCCACAGGGAGGTGGGAGCTACTACAATGACTAGGTGACACCCTAGGACACCCCCTATGCAGGAGGAGTCCTCCAGTAGCTGGCTCAGAGCAGTGTCACATCAGTGGCACAGCATACAGTAGCGTCCGTGTAGGATTGGATCTGGCTTTATATATTCCCTTAGTGAATCCACATTTAACTAATGCTTTTTAACCCATACCTAACCATGTTTTCAAAATCCTTCAGTATATTTGTTACTTTTCTTTGGATACGCTCCATTTTATTAATATCTCTGTGGTAATTCAGATGCAGCTTCATTAGTGCTGTATCTGCCAACATCTCATATAAAATACCTCCTCTGATACAGCCTGTGCTTTCTCTGGAACTGTATTTCACCGTAGAGTAACATTCAATTTACTGGCTATTATTTTGCCCAAATCTTTGTCTGAAGTATTGCTGTCTAACTAGCATTCTTCCATATTAATTATTGCACAGGCATTTTATTCTTAGGTAAAAAAAAGTGGCCAAATCCCAAGAGGTGTTGCTCCCTTGCTAAACACCTGCAATTCCCACTGTGGTCCACAGTACTTGCAGATAGTTAGCACGTGCTCGGCACTTCTCAGGATTTTCACCTTAGCATTTGTCTTTACTGAACCAAATCTATTAATTTCTGTCTACGTCAGTAACTTTTTAAGCTCAAGTTATATATTTGCATTGTCTTACATTGCCTCTCCTCCTTATGTTGTATTATCCCATAAGAATTTGGTTAGAATATTAAAGTATTGTACATAAAAAAAATGGCAGATATAGACACTTATTTTTGTGCATTGCATCTCTGTTAAAACAACTCTGCAGCTGCTGTCTTTTTATTAATAGGGCAAATTGCCTTGTGAAAAGCAGTGTACTTCTGAATGCAGACATAGTTCTTTAGTATCTTATACAAAAGTTCCTTGTGGCTGTTTAGAAAAGTTCCTAGGAGTGTTATTTAAAAATTGCAATTAATCAGGCTTATCAAACAACAGAAAGCCCCAAAGACCACCTGATATATTAGATATTATTAAGAGTGCAGTACAAACCTGGGAAATTTGTTGTAATTTACATAAAACTGACCCAATTATGTACATTACAATGTGTGAATTCTCAACTCAGAATGTGCTATACAGGTTGAAATTCATGGTTGTGATGTCATAGTTTAAGGCCAGAAGGGACCACCAGATAATTGAGGAGGACCTCCTATATATCACAGAGAAGGGAAGGGGCACATTTCACCAAAATTGGAGATCTGAGTGAAATAACTTGTGTTAAACTAGTTTCTCCTCAAAGGACATCCAATATGGCAAGTTATTTCATCAACATTATTGAATATATACAGGGTAAACACATATTTCAGGCCTCGTGCAGGAAGACAAATGGAGAATATCGTGTGCAAGCAGTTCTGAAGTGAACTATAAAATAATGAGAGGAAAAGCAGATTTAACTTGCTATATGCTTTAGCCCAGAGCTGGAAGTTTTAGCGCACCTCGTGCCCTGTTCAAACAACCTTTTAATCCCAGTCCCACAGCTGCCAGAGACTGAAGATTGTTTATTTGTACTATTATTAGAAATGTAGGGCCAACTATGCTCTCAATTACACTGGGACACGTCCATAAATTTCAGTGGGGTTGCACTAGTGTAATAGAGCAGAATTTGACCCTTATTCTATTTAATTAAATCCAGGATGCATTAAATTGCTATGCACATCTTTTGGGATAGTCTATGTTTCATTTATCATTATTAATTAAAGGTGATCTTAAAAACAAAATAAAAATTTGCTTTTACCATATACACCTTTTTATTAGGCTCTGATTTAGTAAAGCACTTAACACTTACTTACTCCATCCCTGTTCTGGACAGCATTTAAGCTTGTGCTTAAATCTCACTGAAGTCAAAGTTAAGTATGTATTAAGGGTTGTCCTGAATAAGAATAGCTTCCTGAATTGAAGTTTATATACACATATGACCTTTCAAACTTTCAAAAAGTTTTACTTTGGTTGTACATGAGAAATTTCAGGAATATCATAGGCTCTAAGAATCAGTACCTCTGTTCCTAAAATTGACAGAAGGGAGAGGTGCAGCTTACCTTACAGCCTTATGTGACATCAATATTAAAGTCTTCCAAAAATGGCAGGATCCTCCAGCAGAGAGAGGAGGCTGTCTCTCCTAATTCTAACATTAAAAACAAGAATTCCCCATCCCCATATCACCAGTCCTGGGATGAATATTTACACAATACATATATGTGTGACTTATATGCATATTCATTGTGTATGTATTTATATAAACACACACAAAAGAACTTTTGTAGGGCACATGCCCTGAATCATTTTCCAATGGCTAATGAAGATTAAAATATATTTTTCAGGAGGTCTTGGCTACCCCCACCTTCCCAAATAATAATCTAGCATTTACTTCACATGTATTTGAGTAAAGATTAGTTTTTCTGCTGCTGCAAAAGGACAGCTTTCCCCCACAATTTATCACAAGTATAATGTTACAAAATTAGCATTTCCTGTTTTAATGGCATCATATGTACTACATTAGTGAAAACTCATATTTTACATAATCAAGTATAATACAATTTCACTGTCAGACTAAAATCTCCAACATCATTATGAACAGATATTTGTTTATCACAAAAGTATATTATGATCTATATTGCTGATAGAGTCCTGTAGCTGTCCATTAGCAGTTTATATAACAACTGTTCTTCAAAAATATATCTTTACATCTTTTTAGAAGACTCACTATATTGTACTTTCTATATCTTCATTAAAAAAAAAACCAGGGAAAGAAATGGTAAAATGAAACCTTTAGAGATTTGACCAAAGGAAATTGACATGAGACATGGTTTTTGCAGTTGAATTGCAAAGAGCACCATTTTAAAAATTCATGAAAAGTATGGCAACTTGATTTCTCAGCAGCTTCAATTTTATTGGTAAATCAGTTGAGTATTTTAAATCAGAATTGTTGTGTTGGGGAGATTATTATCTTCAGTTGACATGATTGCAGTAAGTTTATGAAAAAAAATGTCAAATAATGGGAGTTATTTTACCCAGTATCCCTCTGAGCATTTACAGGAGCAAAAATGTAACAAGAAATAAAAGGTTATAGGGCTTGAATCTCTGAGTGATACAGATGGTAATCAGTCTTTTTTCATTAAGATATGCCTTCTTCAGCATTTTAGAAGAAGGTTGCTAGAAAATGTGCTATTTGCAAATCTCAGTCCTCATTCACCAAAGAGTTCATTTTTCTTGGTTATGTGTTCAGTGCTCAGCATATTGTGTCAAACACTTTGTTCATATATTCCTACAAGATCTAATCTGCTTTCTGGGAAATATAATGGTTATGGGGTTTCAGATGCACTTTATTTCCTTAAACTAGAAAGAAAAGGAAGACAGGACATGTTTATAAAAGAGATTCTGTCTATAACGGCCAGAACTGTGCTAGCTCTTACTACCTTTCTAGTGAACTGTGCGTAAACATTTTTTGGGTGAAAATACTCCATTCAAAGTGTCCATGCCCGTTGTATGCAGGACCATAGGGACCATGCAAACAAATTAAATGGCACAAACAGGTTTTAAAAAATAATGGAAGAAACAATGGAAATGAGCAAGATGCCTGTTTCCATCTCCCAGCATTTATACATGTTCTAGAGATGGCTGATGTCAGTTTCACAGATATAAATCAAGACTAACTCCAGTGAAGAAAACAGGGTAAGATCGGTGTAAAATGGAGTGAGGGAAATCAGAATCTGGCTCCTGCTCGGATAAATCTCTCTGCTCAGGGTATTTACAGTCTCCATCAATGTACTATCAAACGATTTATTTTCATTACATGGAAGCAAGATATCAAATGGGTGTATGGTCCTAATAGCATCAATATTGGGTCTATGTTTGTCTAATATTTTATAAACAATTTGGAATAAATGAATTGTAAATTGATCAAATATGCAGATATCACAAAATTTCTGGAGGAGGATCTGCAAATGTGCCCTTAGAAAGAATTACAGAATGATCCATAGAGAACTAGAGAACTGGACAGAAATAAGTGGGAATGAGTTTACTTTGAAAAATGAATTATGTGAGCATGGTGTGGAGGATAGAAATAATAGCATACAGAAGTGCAAAATGGAGATTGTTGGTTAAGACATCTTAAATACAAAGATGGGTAAAGGCACAAAAATCCAACATGAATTTACAGATGCTACACTGGGGGGGTGGGAACCAAAGCTATTTTGGGATATATACACACTTCATCTCTTAATATAGCTTTAGTACATTCAGACTCAGACTGTTTACAGTTTGAAATGCTTCACTAGAAAAAGACTGAAGAGAAACTCCATAGAAAGGCTACAAAAATGATGAAAGGATTAGGCAGTATAACATACAAAGACAGACTAAGGGCTCAATCCTAGCATCCTTAACGTAGGAAAAAACCTCCTTTTGACTTCAGTGGGGTTTGGGTAAGACCCTAAATTGCCAAGGCAGGTCACTGAGGCAACAGTGTTAGAGATGTTAACCATAAACTTGATTAAACTCATAAGCTGACATTTTCAAGTATAGGTACCTAAAATTTGAGGACCTATATCCACATTAGGTACCAAAAATAAATGACCTGATTTTGAGAGATGCTGAGCTGCAAGTGTTAAGTGTATTGTGGTTTAATGGGGTTTCTCAGTACATCAGAAGGCAAAGGCAAAAGGCTTTGGAAAAGCTTGTATGTTTTTATAGTTTTGGTTACTGAGTTACCGTGGTGATGGGAGCATTATAAATGGGGAGAGAGTGTATGTGTATTTCTACATGTGTGCAAGGGAATGAAATAGATAACTATGGAGATCCTTTCCAGCCTTTGGCTAATAAGATATTATTGTGGTTTGAAAATGGTTATGGGCTTTACCACATATTTTAAAATGTTACTTAAAAGTAATTAATGCTAATATGTTCTATTTTTAAAATTTTACTTCAAAGAGAAATCTGACTGAGCACAAGCAACCTTGGTACCTGCAAACCAGCACAATGGTTACTTCAGCACCGTATCTGCTACCTCATCTAGATATACGAGATGATGAAAGGACCTTTCACCACAAATATGAACCTAGTTTAAAAACAATGATTCCTGTCCGCCCCAAAGCAAAGCAAGTCACATTTATTTATAATTGAAATGTAATATATAGAAAGAAAATCTACAGAAAGAAAATCATTTTCTGATGGCTAATGAAAGTTAAAATTTATTTTTCAGGAAATCTTGGTTACCCCCACCTCCCCAACTATTAAGCTAGCATCTACTTCAAATGTATTTTAGTGGTTGAAATTCGCATTAACTATGTTTTAATGAACTACTAACAGTGTCTTACTCATATTTAATTGGTTAATTGAGTTAATACATTGCCAAAAAAATTTTGAGGTATAATCTGAGCTGAGCTAAACTGACAGAATCTGACATTTCAGCATTGTTGAAAGCTAGCATGAGTAACTACTTACGATGCTCTGTGTATGCCCTGGAGCATTATCTGAGGAGGATACTGATTAAATGCAGCAAATGCAGTTGACTTCAAGTAATGAAGCTGGTTTTTAGCTCAGAAGCTGAGCACACAGAGTGCTTTGGAAGCTACAGACTAGATTCTCACCCCATCAGTGACCTTACCTTATCATTAATTAATAAGTGATGTATTCATACTATCTATCACTCCACTAAGGGATGCATGATGATCTCTGCCTAACACTATAAAAAGGTCTTTATATGGCTCAGAAAACATAATTTTCTACAGTTAACATTTGTAAGGTCAGTGAGACAACTGTGAAATTAACTTGAATACTGTATTAGTAGCTTGTATTTTTCCTCTAGATCTGCTGTTAACCCAATGGATAATGCAGGACTGTTCTCATTTGCTACATATTCTTGGCTTTCATCTTTAATGATCAAAGGATACAGACACAATATTAATGTGGACACCTTACCTCCATTATCATATCATGATAGTTCAGAGCCAAATGCAAAAAGGTAGGACTATTTCAATTTCAATATAATTATTGTAAGATTCCTCCTTATGTGGTGTTCTTTATTGAGAGTCATGATTTGAGACTTCGGGACGGAGGGGGGGCATTAGATATAAGATATAATAGCAGTTTTTAGCTGCAAAATGTTTTGCATGTTTCCTACTGTTTGACTCAGTACAGGATCCTTAAGCAAAAAATAAAACAATTAAAAAAAGAGGAGGAAGAGAAAGGAAAAGAAGAAAACAAGTTGTTAGGATTGGTTTTTGAAAAAAAAGATACAGAAGAAGGGAGAAAGAAACAAAACTTCTTGAGTCTTCTCTCCTTTATTGCTTTTCCATTTATTCTTTCTCCCCATATCTTATACAAGCATTCTACATTGCAAGAAGCTGAGGTAGGGGGCAACTCCCCACAAGGAAGACCCAGGTGTGTTGAAATCAAGAACTCCCTCCAAAATTTTAGCCTTCTGTATGGCAGACAAGACTTCTTCAGCTATGGCACTACAGGTCCTGGTCCAATGCCCACTGAAGTCCATGGGAGTCTTTCCATTAATGGGATTTGAAACAGACCTGAAGGGCTCAATCCTGACAGGTGCTGAACATTCTGGCCCAAATCTAGCAATGCACATAAGTACATTAACTTTAAACACATGTTTAAATGTGTTGCTGCATCAAGACCAGAATGTCAGCATCATACAGTATTGAGCCTAAATATATTGCAAAGCTCTTGGAAAGGACTAGTAAATTTTGCACATAATGGATTGGGAAAAGCATATTAAAGACCCTATGTAACTTTGATTTAGTGGTTCATTAGTTCAGCCCCAGGTACTATCTGCAACCAATTAATTCCTGAGATTTTGAAAACTATTTCAACCCAGTCCATTTTGGTATACATACACTTAGCTGAACAGTTAAGAATATATGTCCTCAGATTGCAAATGTTAATGTTTCAATGTGATAATTTCCTTAGAGGAATTACATTGAATAATGAATTCCCTTCATGAATTGTTGATCTATAAAAATGTTATTTGTATAATTTTTAGATTTCTATAACTATTGATTGACAGGATGAGGAACTGAAGTTTAATTTTATCATAGTAGCAGTTTCATATATGTTTCTTATTAACTGTTGTGATTAGAAGAAATGCTTTACCATTCTATTTAACCTTCTACTCTTTTAATATGTGGGGATATTTTTTTCTCCAGATTTCGACTCCTTTGGGAAGCAGAGCTTGCAAGAGTTGGGCCTGAAAAAGCTTCTTTGGGCAGAGTAGTTCTTAAATTTCAGAGAACAAGAATTTTGGTGGATGTGATAGCAAATTTCATTTGTATTATCTTGGCTGCTTTAGGACCAGTAAGTAGTTCCATACTGATTAACAATTTTACAATCAATTTACAGCATTACTGTCAAATATTTTTACATTATTCTTTATGGTTATTATTTTATTCTCTGTGTTCGGCTTTGATGGATGTTAATTAAATGGTCTAGAAATGAATATTAGGCTGAGTGTAGTTTGCCTTCTATTCAAGCTAATTACTTTTTTCATGTACAGTAACATATTTTGAGCTATAGTGACCAAGGTCTATTTGTGCTATGTTAATAAAACAAAATGACAAAGGACACAGAAGACAAATAGGAAAGAGCTGGGCTACAGTTGGGTAAATGTTGCCAAAAACCTTCCAAAAATATCTGTTCATCTTTTAAAAAGGGTTCACACACCTCTGTGTTTCTTTTCCACAGATGTTCTTGCAAAGAAATTTACTAACAGGAATATTAGAGGAAACGATGACTTAAGTAAATATTGCAGAAAGATAGGAAGCACAGTCAATTTTTTCCATTTCCATGTTCTCACAATCTGAACAAGTAGCAGGATTACAAAACTGAGTTTCTCCTTGGTTTATTTTCTCTGCAGAGCTCTCTCTCACCTACCTCACACCCCATACTTGTGTGTGTGCAAAGAGTAGCATAATATTGAAAAGACATCATATGTTCAGATTCTATGAAGAATATACATACATAAGCCATACTCCATAGGGAAGGCATATCACACAACCAAAGTTGCACTAGTTTAACTAAAATAGTGTTTAAAATCCAGTGAGTTAAACTGGTGCAAGCCCCTGTGTGGACACATTTAAATCAGATGGCAACTGGCTTATATTGGTTTAGCCTAATTCTGGTAATTTAAAGGTAAAAAAACAGTAATGGAACTTCTCTGTATCTGCATTGCCTCTGTAGTTCCATCAGTCCCCTCTGCAGTGGAGAGAAGACAGGAGGATCTATGTAGTAGCAGATCCTTTGGCCCTGTCCCAAAGCCCATTTGATCCTTGTGGCTGGCATGCTGGGGACTGTCCACTGAGATGAGCTCCAAATTATACTAAGCTTTGCAGAGCCCCAGAACTCTCACTCTAATTTGCACCTCACCAGTTCCACTGCCAGGAAAGCCTCCGTGGCTGTAGAGAGGTCGGACAGGATTTACCCTTTAACAGTTAATTTTAGTGTACTGCAATTAATCTCTCTCTTGTGAACTAAGTATGGGAAATGGAGACAATTTTTTGTTGCTCAGTTATTGATGCAATTTTAAAGAATTAACAGGCATTAAAGGACATCAACGTCACCAATCACCTGTAATGAGAGGATTCCATGGATGTCTCAAGGCCAAATGAGTCTGCTTTATAAAAAACAAATATTAAAGCAGTAATGTCCCATCTAAAGTATGAGGTCATGGAAGGTCTGGGTCAAATGAGATGTTTTATTGCAAATTTAAAAAAGATTTCTGGTGACATATAACATGAGCTTCAACTTACAAGAGTTCAGGAAGAGTTCAAGACCAGCTAGCTGTTCATACATATAGAATCCCCATATTCTATATATGACAAATCAATAGAAATCTAAGTAATTTTTATTATTAAAGTATTGAATTCTTCACAGAGACCCTAACAGCAATGTTCCATTAGTCAGAAACATGTTCTGAGTCCTTCTACCCATCACTGTAGTCTGAGTACCTAGTCATGGTATCACAGTATCATTACTACATGCAGTATGTTATTTCATTTACAGATTTTAAGAGTATCCTGCATTATTATTCTGTTTACTAGTGCGATTTCTGTTGTGAAGTCAGGAGTTAAACACTTGTACGGTACCAATTCCATTTAAATGTGATTACCTCTATAAGCAGGCAAGCCCATGAGCTTGCCTGGCAAATATGCTTTATCTGGAAGATGTACATGAGTACTAAAAAAATCCAAAAAAACCCTTGCACGGTAAAAATACCCCATAATATCATCACATTAACTTCTGACCATCTCAAAAATCTCAGTTGTATTATCTACCTCCCAATCACAAAGCAAAAGATTGTTTGTTGAGAATCTCCATAGTAAGGGGAAAGAAAGGAATGGGGGTTTTATCAACTTTTTAAAAGGAAGAGACACGCAAAATGGTTCCTGCTACAGAAAATCAAGGCAGCAAAGGCCTCTAAAGGCAATGGCATCAAGTAGAGGAGCCATAACTTGTTGTAGGGATGGGGCAGAGTCCACACAAGAAAGGGGTGGGCTACAGGGCCATCTTCAAAGTTTGATAGATCCACAGTTCTTGTCATTCACCTATCCCTATTTATTGCTTACATTTTACAGCTTCTTAAAGTAGAAATGGCAGACTTTTGGGGGGAAACTTTGCTTCACCATTCTTTGATGATTTTCAAAGATATTTCTGTGGGCTTGAGAGAGATAGTATCTGTTTGAGAAACCCAGATAAATCAGAAGGATTTCAGAAACAAATTGACAAATCAGATTATTCTACCACGTTAGGGATTTCCAGTGATTTTAAAAAAAAAAACTGTTTGTGGGAAGAGAGGAACGGCGAGCCTGAGGGTACGTCTGCACTGCAATCAAACACCTGTGGCTGGCCCGTTGAGCTCAGGCTGCGGTGCTATAAGATTGCAGTGTTGACGTCCGGGTTTGGGCTGGAGCCTGGGCTCTAGCGACCCTCCCTGTAAGAACTAGGTTACCTGGAGTGAGGTAAGGCAGAAGCAGGCCTAGAAACAAGCTAACAAGAAACTCAGGAGCTATTGCTGCCGTAGGCAAATGCTTTGAGCAGCCCCTGAACTGCTGTTGCTGCTGGGCTTAAGAGCCAGTCTGATGACTCTTCCAGTCAAATAGGCTGTGTAGCCAATCAAGCAGCCACAGGCCGGTTGTGCTCATTAGATTGTCCAGAGAGTGTCTGCTGCAGGCCATGCTGCTAGACTGGCTCTGCTGAAGGCCCTGATTCCTGTCAGAGGTTTCTTTTTATTACATGTACTACTGTAGCATTAATTTTTTATTCCTGTCCCATGTAACTGTGGATATTCTCATTGGCCATAGAAATGTCTAATCCTTTTATTGAATCCTAATAAGCTCTTGATCTCAATGATATCTCATGGGAATGAGTTCCAATGGTTCATTAAATTCTGTGTTAGTCTTTTCTTTTAGCAACTTTAAATTTGTTGTCCTTCAGTTCTGCCAATCATCCTCTTCTTATATTTAAAAAATCCCACTTTCTCAATTTTAGTCTCTGCATACTAGCTTTTGGTGTGATTCCTCCTCCAAGGATGTTGAACTTAATTATATTGCAGTCAATATTATCTTGTGGCTCTATTACAGTCCTTGAACCAACTTATTCTGTGTGGTAATAAGAAACAAGTCCAGAACAATCTCTGCCTTTGGAACTATTTATTGCAAAAAGCAGTTGTTAAACCTTGTTCTGATGTGACAATTGACCAGTTTAAGCACACTTAGTTGAAATCCCCATTATTTCAGTTTTATCAATTAATGTATTTGTTCATACCTCCCTCACAGAGTAACAGCAACTTTTGTTAACTAGCTACCTGAGCTGATTTCAGTGGTTTATACCAGGATATCAAGAGTGGATAAATATTTTTATTGGACCAATAATTCAAGTAACTAATTTCAGAATCTTCCCGCAGTGAAACCAAGTGGTTCTCAAATGTGACAGATACTGGTATACAGACAGATAGATAGGTAACTGGTAACCATCTATTAAAATCTAGCCAGGCATTATCCTGCACTCATCACCACAGTATCTGAGTGCCTATCCTTTAGTACCTCATGAATATAAAATGTAATTTCCTTCCCAAAACCTCTATTATTTATATGTGTAAATCCCATATGGTACCATGCTGGGTATGCCTACACTGTGAACACCACTTGCAGTGGTGTGTAGGGTATGTGTAGCTACACTCTGCAGTGAAAAGCCAGTTGAGTTCACACTGAAATGTGTACACATGTCTGCGAAAGGCTCTAAAGTGGACAGTGGGGAAAGGCTCTGAGGGGAGGGAAGGTAGACAGTGGGGAAAGGCTCGTGTGTGGAGGAAGCCAGTGGGGAAAGGCTCCTGAGGGTGGGGGGACTTGCCAGAACCTTTCCCCGCTGGCTCACTGCTGTTGGAGACTTTCCCTGCGGTGGTGAAAGATTCCAGGAATGAGGAGGTAGCATTTACACTACTAAAAATAGCTGCATAGATGGGAAGGTACTGCAGAGTAACATAGGGGACATACCTGCATGGTTCAGCCGTTTCGTCACTCTACTCACCTAAGCAGTGCCTCACCATCTACACTGCCAGGTATACTGCTGCTAGGGGGGGCATGTAGTTTATGAACTCTACATGCCACTGAAAGGAGTGTGCATTGTAGAGGTGTCTGTGGAAGCAGCACAGTTCCTGACGTTGCGGTGTTGAACTTCCCAAAGGTTAACAGATGTGAAATTTTTCATGATGCAATTTTAAAAAATAATTCTGAAATTTCTTTGCAGACTGTGATCATTCATAAAATTCTACAGCACAGTGAAAGCGTCTCCCAAGACATCATTCGGGGAATTGGACTCTGCATAGCACTTTTTCTTGCTGAACTTTCCAAAGTAATATTCTGGACATTGGCATGGGCCATCAACTACCGTACAGCTATAAGACTAAAAGTTGCTGTATCTACAGTAGCTTTTGAATATCTATTAGCATTTAAGTCTTTGACGCACATCTCTGTTGGTGAGGTAAATTTTCATAATCATATTCTACTTCTTAACCTCCAGGTGGCCTTTAATGTCTGAGCTGTTTTTGTAAAATACTAAAATAAGTCAATTGAAATGGTATAGTCACTTAAGTCTTGATGCACTAATAAACAGTATATGGATAGTGGATCCTGAAAGTCTTACTCCTGGGATTATAAAAACATGATTGGTTTAAAAACTCTTGGTCACAGAAATATTGATAAAAGGGAGAACTATTCATCTCTCTCTTTTTATATGTTTGCAGGTCATTAATGTATTAGCTAATGATGGCTATCGAATGTTTGAAGCTGCCTTATTTTGTCCTCTGCCAATTACTGTGCCTGCACTAATGATCGTTTGCACCATATATTCTTGTCTTATTCTTGGTCCCACTGCACTCACAGGAACATTTGTTTATATTATATTTATACCTCTACAGGTAAAGTGACTAATTTTCCCAATCATTTTATATGTACATTGATCAATATTAAATGTAAAGGCTGAGATTTTCAATGGACCCAAGGGTATAAGGCACTAAAGTTTAATGTGGAGTTGGGTACTTAACTCCTTAGGCTCCTTTGAAAATCCTTACCTTTAATAATATTTTATTAAATAACTCAATAAAGGACCATGTTCTTCTCTCAGTAAATCCAAAGTAACTCCATTCTCACAGTTGCTCTGGAATAACTAAAAGGAGAATTTGTCCCAATATCTGAATTTTCTATTACATAGGCCTCTGATCTCATTCTGATACACAGCACTGCAATACCTACTCACAAGTATCTTTTCACTTTAGTGTTGCCACATAAGCAGTTTAAATCACATTCATTTTAGTTTTTCTAAAAGACCACACAGGGGCCAAATTTTCAAAAACAATCAGGTACGATAGTTACAGATAAGTCTAACATACGTAACTGCAATTTTGTACCTGTTGTACAATCAATAACTTGTGCAAGCATAGAGACTATTATGAAAATATGGTCTTAAGATACTTCGAGTGTGTTAATTAATGTATTAATTTAGTATTCACTGGTGATTACATTTTTCATATAAAGAATAAACTACATTCAGAATAGTTAAAGGAGCTTTCCTTTCAAGCAGTAACATTGGAATAATCCATTGTTACTTTTACATGAAGCTATATATATTTTATTTCTATTTAAAATGGAGACATAGAGCTGTTTAGTTAATGAACTGTGTTTTCAATTGATTAAACTTTTCCAGACACATCTTAACAGTTTCTAAAGTACATTTGATAATCCCCTATAATGCTGTCACACCAACAGGAGCTAAACACACAGAACGACAAACCATTGCCTCAAAGTGTTTTCAATATGGTGGCAGCAGGTTTTTTCTGAGTGTGTGGTTGTGTGGATGGTCAATGGCTACAACTGGCAATATTGCAGGAGCCAGTTGCCACACCCTTTAAAGTGACAGCATTATACTGCTATCTCACTAGCTAGTCTTTATACGTTTGAATGTTTTTCCTCCATATACTTCCAAACTCTTTTTTGAATATTCATGTTTCCAGTGTCTATTGCTGTTCATTACAGTATTTCACTGAACACATTAAAGGACTCATTCAGGCCTTCCTTTTTGTATCCAGTAATATACATTGTATAGCTTTCTCGTTCTTTTTCTAATTTGATATTAGCATCTGTAAGGATAAAAATATATATAAGATTGTCGAATCTACATATTAAGGTGCATAGGAAATCACAGCTGTTTCCTGTTGTTCCCTCGTCATTTCTAAATAGTAAGGTGCATAGGAATATACAAATCTGTTCCTGTTTTTCACATGATACGTTAATGGCCTCTGACATGGAACATGGAAGCAAGCTCTAGTCTAGGTGACACACATCTTAGCAGAAGAGTCAAATTAGAAAAGGAACAAGAAATCTATACAATATATGTTGTTGGATACAAAAATGGAGTCCTGAATGAGGCCTTTAATGTGTTCATTGGAATACTACAATGAGTATCAATAGACACTGGAAACATGAATATTCAAAAAAGAGTTTGGAAGCATATGGAGGAAAAACATTCAAACGTATAAAGACTAGCTAGTGAGGTAGCAATAAAATGCTGTCACTTTAAAAGGATGTGGCAATTGGCTCCTGCAGTATTGCCAGTTGTAGGCATTTACCATCCACACAAACACACTCTCAAACCTGTTTGCTTAAATTCACATTTTTGTTAGACGTCTCCGTTTTAAGGATGTGTTTTAATAGCATTTTTACATCTTGATTGCAGATGCTCATGGCTAAGCTCACATCCGTATTCCGACGAGCTGCTATGTCAGTGACTGATAATCGCGTGCGAACAATGAATGAGATTTTAACATGCATTAAATTGATCAAAATGTATGCTTGGGAAAAATCTTTTGCAAAGGCAATCAAAGGTATTAAAAAGCAGCTATTTTATAGTAGTATATAAAATGGTAACTGTGCTTTCTCTACAATATCAGTGACTTATAGAAACTAAAACTGCTCTGTGTTTTTAAAACCACTTATTGTCTCTAAGAAGGATGTTCATGAACCCCTGTTCTGTTTTCTCCACTGAAAGTCAGCAGAACTTAGGCTCCTCAGTCAGTTGGGAACTTTTGAAAATGTTACCTCTGAAGTATCATGCTATTTACTCCATGACCCTGCCAGTGCAGCTCCCTATGGTATATTACCTAGTATATTACCTATTACTTCCTGATCCAGGCTAATTTCAACCATTCCAAGCAATGGGGCTAACAAGATTCCCAACCCTGATTTTGAGCCTACATTTTTCTTTTAATTTCATCCCATTACTCCTACTTATACCCGCCATTCCACTCATTCTCTCCTTGGTGTTTATACTCTTTAAATACTTGTAAAATCTTATATCACCTTTACTGCTTAGTCAAGCCATGCATATTTGGCTCTCTTTTCTCATAAATTATTCCCTCTAGCTTCCTAATAACATTTGTTGCTGTCAAGGTTCCTTCCCCACTCTGAAATCTAGGGTACAGATATGGGGACCCACATGAAAGATCCCCTAAGCTTATTCTTACCAGCTTAGGTTAAAACTTCCCCAAGGCACAGATTTCTTTCTTGCGTTGGGAACCAGCTTAGGTTAAAACCTGGTACGCTGCCACCACCAAGCGATTTAACAAAGAATCTGGGAAGAGAACACTTGGAGACGTCTTCCCCCCCAAATATCCCCCCAAGCCCTTACACCCCCTTTCCTGGGGAGGCTTGAGAATAAACAAGATGAGAACAAACCAGCCTTGGATTTTTAAGACCCTAAAAACCCAATCCAATTCTTAAAAAACAGAACTTTATTAGAAGAACAAAACAAAGATAAAAGAAACACTCTGTAAGATTATAATGGAAGATAATCTCACAGGCAGTCAGATTCAA
Organism: Natator depressus; assembly: GCF_965152275.1. NCBI lineage: Eukaryota > Metazoa > Chordata > Testudines > Cheloniidae > Natator > Natator depressus. Next base: position 18,454,855 of record NC_134245.1, read on the forward strand.
AACATAGAGAATCCCTCCAGGCAAAACCTTATGTTACAAAGACACAAAAACAGGAATACACATTCCCTCCAGCCCAGGAATTTACAAGCCAAAACAAAGAAAACCTAATGCATTTTCTAGCTAGATTACTTACTAACTTTACAGGAGTTGGAGAGCTTGCATCCTTGATCTGTTCCCGGCAAAGGTATCACACAGACAGACCAAAGCCTTTTTCCCCGCCTCCAGATTTGGAAGTATCTTGTCCCCTCATTGGTCATTTTAGGTCAGGTGACAGCGAGGTTACCTTAGCTTCTTAACCCTTTACAGGTGAAAGGATTTTGCCTCTGGCCAGGAGGGATTTTATAGCACTGTATACAGAAAGGTGGTTACCCTTCCCTTTATTTTTATGACAGTTGCTCTTCTCTGAACTCACTCCAGTTTGTCTACAACAAGCAGCAAAACTTGCCAAACAAATCTGATTACTTCTTTTGGCTGTTACAGAGTAAGGGCTCAATCCCAAGAGGTTGCTGTGTGCCCCCAACTCCCATCATAAGTGGAAGCTGAAGAGCAGTTAGTACCTCTCAGGATTGGGCCCCTAATAAAGGAAGCTAGCAAATGCAATATAGGATTTAACAGGGTGACTCATGAAATGTTGATCGCAAGATTAATTTGTACTGGCCTAGATGCGAACACTTACCTAGATTGGAAATTGAAGTGCCATAAACAAAGTGGAATGATAAAACAGCATTAAGTCGGGAGGGGGGATGTTAAGATTTGTCCTATTTAATCTCTTCATTCATGATCTGGAAGTGGAGGTAAATAACACATTGATCAAACTGGCTGACACTAAATCAGGAGGTGGTCTGAACACAGTAATAATACAGAGGTAATCTAGAGAAGTTAGCAATATGGCAGAAAATAATAAGAAGAAATTCAGCTAATATATATATAGGTAAAAATGACCCAAAACTGAGCTATTCAATGGGAGACCAAAAGCTGGAAAGCACTAATGTCAGGAGAGCTATAGGGATAAAGGGCAGCAAATAAGAAACATTGTGATTTGGCAATAAAAAGGGTAACAAATAAAGAGTGCATATGGGGTGGCATCTCTCCACAGGAGATAGTTCGTCTTTGCCTGCTCTGGTGGTAATGTACCTGGAATGTTGCATCCTGTATTGCAATATTTCCCTTTCTCCAGGCAGCCCAACCTCACAAATCCCTTACCACAGAGCCTAAAGCCTGAATTTCCATGATCCTGGCCAGGGAATCAGACAGGGAAATCAGAGCACTGGAGGCCAGAAGAGCTGTGCATATGGTCAAAGGAGGATGAGGGAAAGATACGTGATGAGTCTCCACATATGGGTGAGACCAAATGGAAGCCTATGGGGGGAAATGGTCAGAAGCAGCCAGGATAGACTGAACAGGGGGAAATCCTACACCAGGTGGGACAGCTGCAGGGTATACCACCAATGAGTTACACTCCTGTGGGTGGTCAAGAGAGGAACATTAAGTGTGTCAGACCTCCAGAAATAATCTTAGGAAGTCAGCAGTAAACTGAGGTGCTGCTCTTATAAGAGGGCTCCTAATCTTTGAATGGGTGGTACACAGAGATAAAGTGGGACACAAAAATAGAACATTGGGACCAAGTGTGATAAGGAGAAGGGGACAAAGGAAACAGGCTTCCCACTGTCCACGAAAATCCTTACTCTGGATGGGAGAGAAGCAGCCTTCTAAAGGCTTCACATAAGAGGAAGTAGGTAAAGTGGCTCTCCCTCAAGGCTACAAAAGGTAACTAACGGGATACCTTTGGAAGGCAGTGGATGGATCCCAGGCCACTGAAGAGAGAGCCAGGCTTACTGGGGTGAAAGGGTTACTGAAGTGGAGGTGATTTGATCAATTTCAGTGCAACTCACTGAGAGACATTTTTTGTTTTCCCTTCCCTTTTCAGCTTTGAGTTTGCATTTTCACACAAACCCAAAACTCAAAGCAAAACTGGGGTTCTGAACCAGTACAAAGCAAGCCCATCGTCCTGTTCATCAGAACCTCATGCTATCTTAAATGTAGCCCTTGTAAAGACTTCCTCCAGAACTCTGGAGTAAATATGGAAATAAAATATTTATACAAAAATACAGGTTTAGGAAGGTAAACATGGTAATGAAAAGAGAGCTGTCTAAAATCAATGTTTAACTGAACCTAAGTGCAAACAGTTGAGTCTATTTACTGATTATCCATCATTTAATGCTTTTAAAGGCTAAAAATATATAGTCTTTTATTGGGAAATGTTAATTTTACCATATATCCACAAACCAACAAAAATATTTCCATCAATAGTAACTTAAATTTATAGATGGGCAAAGTAAGGAAAATGCTGCTTGATATAGGGATATTTACTTTTTATATTTTGAGGTGTGATGTTGACTGGTTGTGTATTAATGGTTATAAAGTTTTAACTTTTTGAAGCTCAACATCTGTCATTGATTATTGTTTGACATCCCTCCCAGTTTTCTGCAACAGTGAAAATTTAAACTTGATTTAAAATAAAAAAATGCTTAAACACATAATTTTACACAATAGTGAAAATTTAAATCAATAGAATTTTTTTTAAAAAATGGTATTATCGATTGAAGTTATTAAAAAAAAATCAAAATCAATTTCTGCCAAATCTAAAAGTATATATGTAAGGCAGTCACTTAAGCTTTTGCTTAATCATAAGATTTTTGTTTGTTTGTTTAAAGGGAAAAATAGATCCAGTAACAATGCTTAAATAGCTTTGGTGCATGTAATTCAATTGATATCAATGTCTCCCAAATCCAGACTTAGTATAAGGAAGGCCTTTGCTGTATAGAATGGTCTTCTCTTGAAAATATTAGCTCTGCTTTACATTTTTTTACATTACAATATTTTAAATTTCTTATATTTCACAGGTATAAGAAATGTTGAAAGGAAAATATTGGAAAAAGCGGGATATGTACAAAGTGTAAACTCTGCTCTGACACCTATTGTATCAACACTGGCTACCGTCATGACATTTGTTTTACACACCCTTTTAAAGCAAGAACTAACTGCATCAGTTGTACGACTTTTTTATATATATATTTATATATATATTTTCCCCCAAAGTCCCTGTTCCCTTATAGTACTGTATATCTTTGTAGAGTAGATCTGGATCCTCTTAAATTTACTTACTTTCCCCTAGGATTTTTAATGAATGGCAGCTCCAAAATTAACATAGCTTTCCTGTACAGATTGTAAAGGGCCGGGGGCAGCAGCTTTGTGTAATTTTTGGTGGTGCCCAGAATGGGTCCAAGTTCGCCCCGCCTCACACACCTGCCTAAGGCTGTGGGAGGGAGTTTGGGTGTGGGAGGGGTGCGGGCTCTGGGCGGGGGTGGGAGGTTGGGGTGCGGGAGAGGGTGAAGAGTTGGTGTTTACCTCGGGCGGCTCCCGAAAGCGACCCACACACCCCTCTGGCAGCGGCTGCTAGGCAGGAGGGCCGGGGGAGGGGGGGTCTCTGCACGCCGCTGCCCGCAGGCACCGCCCTCACAGCTCCCAATAGCTGCAGTTCCTGGCCAATGGGAGCTGCGGAGTCCATGCTCACGGTGGGGGCAGCACGTGGAGACGCCTCCCCCCGGGGTCACGCGGACGTGCTGGCCACTTCCGGGAGTGGCACGGAGCGAGGGCAGGCAGGGAGCCACCTTAGCCCCACTGTACTGCTGGTGGTGGTGGCGGCGGCCAGGAGCCCGTAGGCCCTTTTAAATCGCATGGGGGTGGCAGGTGGGGCCAGGAGACACTCCCGGGCAGGCGTGTGGGGATCGCAGGCAGGGCCAGGGGAGAGACTCAGCCCCAAACATTGGTGGAACCGGGCCTCCAGACCCTGAATATTCCTGGAACCCTGGCACCATGGGCCCATACAACTTGCTGCACCTGTATTTGGCTAGTAAACCAGGGTAGCTTCTATTAAACACTGCATGGTAAAGATAAAGTTAATAAATTAAATTGATTATTAATTAGGGAAGCTTCTAAAAGAAGATATATGGTCTTTTAAATGCTTTAAAGTATTTTCTTAAATAGTAAGAAACTAACTAGACATTTGGGATCATTCACCACCCACTCCTTCCACACAGGACTCAATGCAGATTAATGCAAAATTCAGTCTGGTGAACAGCAAGATGCATTCCCCTTGAGAAAGCAGTCGCTAGGGAAAAGACGGAGGGCAGGAAGGGTAAACATACAAGCAAAGGAGGAAATTTTGTTTAAAAAAATCCCAGCCTGACATGTAGGGGGTTTATTGGCAAAAACACTTGACTACAAAATGAGTGAGGATGTACAAAAGGAAAGTCAAAGAAACAGCAAAAAGCAGGGAAAAAGATTCCATGTAATGCTGATAAAAGAGAATATAGCTTCTGATATACTATCAGAGTTTTGCCATTGACTTCAATGAAGCCAGGATTTCATCCAATGAATCTATATGCTTATATGTCCCCCAGCATACCACTTTCTGAACACCTCCTCCCAAATATTGGAAAATAGAAATAATAGTGTGGTCTCTCTCTTCCTCCCCAGCCTGTAGGAGATATAACTTGAATAGTTGATATGGTTTATGTGTTTACTGAGCAAACGGTGGTAAAGCTAAGCAGAAGGGATGAACATTGGATTTCATTATAAAGATGGTGAGATTAGTTGTCATTCTGACTTCTGGTAGCAAGTTCCATTGTCTTGGTCTAGCTCTTGTAAAGTTCGGCCTCCCATGTTGTTTGATCGTTTCATTGCTCCAGTGAGACATAGTTGTCATAGGAAGTCATGGCCATGGAGGTGATCTCTCAAGTAGACAGGGCCAGTTCCATGGAAGGCTTTGAATTTCAGGTTAGAAACCTTAAGCTGGGGAGCTGGTGCAGAGTATTGCACAAAGGGGATGTATTTCACAGCAACCTATTTTGCTAAGCAGATCTGCTGATGCGTTTTGTAACAGTTGTTTCTTCCAGGTATGTTTCTTGTATATTTGTGAATAGTACTGTCATATTTTATGCTTTATATGTGGGAGTCCAAAGATTTCCTATGAGAAAACAAAGATGAAGAGTTTGGATAGGAGGTTGTGTGCTATTATATCAGAATCCTTGCCCTTGTGGATGTTGAAATCTCCTGAGATGAGTCTTGTGAACTGTATCACCATGTGAGAGAGCATCTGTATCAGCTTCTCTGGGAAGCCTGGAGTGCCTATAAATTTGTGCAGAGGCTGCAGCTGTGACTAGTTCCTTCCACTGTTCACTCAAATTGGTTGAAAATTTTCCAACAGAACAATATTCTATTAGAAAATGCTGATTCAAGAGAACTGAAACATTATGCAGGAACATGTTGATTCTGTCAAAGTCTGCCTGCCTAGTTTCCTGCCAGTACAGACACTCCCAGTTCCCAGACTCCCCAGGCAGTTGCTTCCCGGGCTTTCCCAGATCCTTAAGCAACTCTTGGAATTAAGCAAGGAACAAGCAAAAATATTAGCATCTTTTTATTTTGCACATAACTGCATAAACAGAAAATGCACAAAGACCAAAAAAAAGTGGACATAATACCAATTTTAAAAATGCATAGTAAGCTAGAGGCCTCTTAATTACACATCAATAATCTCATTTATGTCTTATGAAAATACTGGGTTCATTTATTAGGGACAAAATGAAATGTTTCACTTATAAGTAAACAGGAGTTAGGCACTTGCCAACATATGTTCACTAAGAATATGCCTGACTGATTTCTTTAAAGAAGTGACAAAGCATATCTAGGAAGGCAGGGCAGTGTATGTGAGTTACTTGGATTTCAGTGAAGCCCTTGACAAGGTATCACACAGGAAGCTTCTAGACAAGATAAAAAAATGTAAGCTTCATTGCTAACATAGCAAGACGGATTGAAAGTTGGTTTGCAGGAAGGGTTCAGAGACTTACAGTTAACAGATCAAATTCCTCCCTCACCTAACTTCACTGAAATCAGTGGTAGAAGACCTAGGAAGAATCCTCAAACTGATGTTCCAGAAAGCTCAGTAATGGGACCAATGCCATTTTGCTATTCATAATGACTTGAAAAATGGAAGGCGTTGCATTGTGTTTTAGCCACTCACATTGCAATTACGAAAATGAAGATCACACTAATTAAAAGCATATATATATATATATATATATATATATATATTTGTTCCTACCCTGTAAAATATAATACACAAATATATTTAGAATTTTTATGCAAAAGAATGGTCAGCACTAAAATAGTAAAAGCCTTTTTCCTTTTTCTTTTGCAGGCATTTAGTGTGATTGCCATGTTTAATGTAATGAAGTTTTCAATTGCTATCTTGCCTTTCTCAGTGAAAGCAGCAGCAGAAGCTAAAGTTTCCCTAACAAGATTGAAGGTAAAACATGGTTTTAAAATATTTAGGGAATTTTCTAGATAAGTGCAAACAAGGGTTTACCTATACAGGGAGTTATTCTGGAATAATTATTCCTGATTAACTCCCTATATGTACATACCATATTCCAAATTAGGGTAATCTACTTCCAAAGTGGTTAAAATTGAACCAGAATAAGAATCTTCTTAAATAAGAGCATCCACACAAGATGTTAATCAGAAATAGCTTTTCTGTTTTAAATTCACACCCTCCCTTAATCTGAATTAATTTCTCGGTGCAGACAATCGCTTAATGTAGATTGTAATTTTACTTCTTGTTCAGAGCAATGGAAAGACTCCCATTGACTTCAATGACTTCAGGTATTATAACAGGCTTTAGTTAGTAAATAAAAGAAAACTACACTAACCTACATACATAATTCTAAAGAGAAAACTAAAAATGTGTATCTCAAAAGTAAAATTAAAAACAGAATAATTATCCATCAAATAACAAGCCACTACTGCCTTCTTCCTCTATTATTATTATTAGTAGTAGTAGTAGTAGTAGTATTGCGGCAGTACCTACGAGACCTCAACCAGGACCAGGGCACTATTTTGCTAGGTGCTGTACAAACAAAAATGTAACGAAGCAAGAGAAAAGAAGAAAGATTAAAAGAATCTGTTTCCTGTTACAGTGCACTGGAAATAGTGAGTTTTTAAATTATTTTTAAAAATGGGAGCTAATCTAAAAGTTATTGTTGAAGCAACTGTTAAGTGAATCAATATGTTTATTTTTTATTTATATATATATATATATATATATATAATTTTTTAAATCGCTTGACAGACCATTTTATATATATTGATATAAAAATGGGCTGTCAAGTGATTAAAAAATTAATTGTGATTAATTGCATTGTTAAACAAGAATAGAATACCATTTATTTAAATATTTGTGGATGTTTTCTACATTTTCAAATATACTGATTTCAATTACAACACAGAATACAAAGTGTACGGTGCTCACATTGTTTATTTTTGATTACAAGTATTTGCAATGTAAAAAAACCAATAGAAATTGTATTTTTCAATTCACATAATACAAGTATAGTAGTGCAATCTCTTTATCATGAAAGTTGAACTTACAAATGTAGAATTATGTAAAAAAATGCATTCAAAAATAAAACAATGTAAAATTTTAGAGCCTGCAAATCCACTCATTCCTACTTCTTGTTCAGCCAATCACTCAGACAAACACGTTTGTTTACAGGAAATGCTGCTGCCCACTTCTTGTTACAATATCACCTGAAAGTGAGAACAGGCGTTCTCATGGCACTGGTGTAGCTGGCGTCACAAGATATTTACATGCCAGATGAGCTAAAGATTCATATGTCCCTTCATGCTTCAACCAGCATTCCCTGGGACATGTGTCCATGCTGATGATGGGTTCTGCTCGATAACAATGAAACGCAGTGCAGACCGATGCACATTCATTTTCAGTATCTGAGTCAAATAAGACCAGCAGACGGTCGATTTTCTTTTTTGGTGGGTCGGGTTCTGTAGTTTCTGCATCGGAGTGTTGCTTTTTTAAGACTTCTGAAAGCATGCTCCACACCTCGTCCATCTCAGATTTTGGAAGGCACTTTAGATTCTTAAACCTTGGGTCGAGTGCTGTAGCTATCTTTAGAAATCTCACATTGGTACCTTCTTTGTGTTTTGTAAAATCTGCAGTGAAAGTGTTCTTAAAATGAACAACATGTGCTGGATCATCATTCAAGACTGCTATAATGGGAAATCTATGGCAGAATGCGGGTAAACCAGAGCAGGGGACATACAATTCTCCCCCAAGGAGTTCAGTCACAAATTTAATTAGTGCATTATTTTTTTAACGCACGTCATCAGCATGGAAGCATGTCCTCTGGAGTGGTGGCTGAAGCATGAAGGGGTATACAAATGTTTAGCATATCTGGAATGTAAATACCTTGCAATGCCAGCAACAAAAAGTGCCATGAAAATGCCTGTTCTGACTTTCTGGTGACATTGTAAATAAGAAGAGGGCAGCATTATCTCCTGTAAATGTAAACAAACTTGTTTTTCTTAGCGATTGGCTGAACAAGAAGTAGGACTGAGTGGACTTATTGGCTCTAAAGTTTCACATTGTTTTGTTTTTGAGTGCAGTTATGAAACAAAAAAAATCTACATTTGTAAGTTTCACTTTCATGACAAAGAGATTGCACTACAGTACTTATATGAGGTGAATTGCAAAATACTATTTTTTATCATTTTTACAGTGGAAATATTTGTAATAAAAAATGATATACACTTCGATTTCAGTTACAACACAGAAAACAATATATATGAAAATGTAGAAAAACATCAAAAATATTTAATAAATTTCAATTGGTATTCTATTGTTTAACAGTCTGATTAAAACAGCCCTTATTTTTTACATATAATATACTATATTTAGTATAATATAGTACATATATTATACATATAATATACTTGTAATATTATACAAGCTCTGAAATTTTCTGATTTCCAGTGCCTTCTTATGTTCTTATGGGACAGTTGATTTGATTAGTTCTACTTTGTTCCACGTAATGTGGCTATCGTAGAAACGCCTGGCCTCACTGAAAGAGAAATCAACCCCATTCACTGAATGGAGATACCGAAACAGCAGCAGATATTTCTAAAAAAATAATATATATAACAAATATCAAATAGTGTTATGTTGCAAATAGGTGTCTAAGACCCTGATCCTGAAAACAATTGGGCCTTTCACATGCCAAAGGATTTACATGCTGTTTCTCTTTGTATTAGAACTAGTCAGTGGACTTCTACTGTAACTAAACAAATTAATTGTTCATGGTGAACCACAAATGGTTCAGAGGATCAGAGCACAAAAGATCAAATGTTTATCCAAATTCTTGAATCCCTAAAAGTGAAAATCTCTTAAGAATATTTTTTGCAGTATTTCTAAAGAAATATCTGCACTGATTCTGCTTCTATACTAAATAGTTTGCCAGAATCTCACCACGTTTCACCAACATATTATCAGCAGTCAGCTCTATGCTGGATTAATCAAAAGAATAATATTTTTTCACTTTTCATACTTTGATAAATAAATGGCATTTTTATTTTTATCTCTCTTATTTTAGAAAATTCTCCTAACTGAAATTCCTCCTGTTTATGTAAAGCAACTGAAAAATTCAGAAAATGCTGTGGTAATGGAAAATGCTACACTGTCTTGGGAATGTATGAATGAACACAGCAGAAAGAACAATAATGAAAACATGAATGGGAAGACTGCTTTTCAATACCAACCAAAACCAGGGCCTGTCCTTCCTCACTCTGAGACATCAATCGGAGAGGAGGATAGTGCAGCCATTGCTTTATACAATTTAAGCTTTACTGTGAAGAAAGTAAGTTTGTAAGGTAACAATCTGCCTGCAAGGATTTGGGTGCCCTGGGGACCTTGCTATCTCTGCCTTGCACTGCTGAGCTAAGGAACAAAGGTTTCAATTCCCCTTCTTCCCCCAGACACACACCTCTCTTTGCCCAGCATAGGCTTTCTAAAGCACCCATTAGACCACTAATAAATTATTATTTGTACTGCAATAGTACTTAGGAGTCAGTCATGGATCAGTATTCTATTGTGCTAGGTACAAACACAGAACATGGTTTATAAAGTGCATATCTCAATACCAAACAATGACTGATTTTTATAAATAAATTCCATATCCAAGACTTCATTTATCCACCAGTCACCAGAATAGAGAATTTTTTTGTAAATTCCTTACATTAATGAAAAGGCTACAGCACTCTACACAGTAAAAAGAAATTTAAAAAAAATGTACATCACTGCATTATTTAAAATACCACTTATATAGGCTTCTATAAATCCAAATACAACACCTTTAACTTTGTCTTCTTGGGAGTAAAATATGCATTATGGCACTGATACAAGAAAGAACTTTATCTACATGCTTAAAATTAAATGGTTAAGAGGTCTTCCTGAATAAGGATGCTTTCCTGAATTGGCAGATGTGACAGGATATGATATATTTGTTGCATGATCGCAGAACAGTAGGCAACATGATATGAGAAATTTATTACTTTACAAATATAGATCAACTATCTGCAAAATATGTCTCTTTGTAGGGAAAGGTTTTGGGAATTTGTGGAAATGTTGGAAGCGGAAAGAGCTCAGTCATATCAGCTATTCTAGGACAGGTATGCTTATCACTGTAGAATAACTTCCATAATTATTTTTATTTTCCTTTTGCATGAGAAATATATATTTAACTGAATGTTTTGGTACTGTTTGTTCTAGTACTAGGGTTCTCATTTAATTGCAGTTAACTCATGCGATTAACTCAAAAAAATTATTTGTGATTAAAAAAATTAATCGCAATTATTCGCAGTTTTAATTGCACTGTTAAACAATAGAATACCAATTGAAATTTATTAAATATTTTTGATGTTTTTCTACATTTTCATATATATTGTTTTCTGTGTTGTAACTGAAATCGAAGTGTATATCATTTTTTATTACAAATATTTCCACTGTAAAAATGATAAAAAATAGTATTTTGCAATTCACCTCATATAAGTACTGTAGTGCAATCTCTTTGTCATGAAAGTGAAACTTACAAATGTAGATTTTTTTTGTTTCATAACTGCACTCAAAAACAAAACAATGTGAAACTTTAGAGCCAATAAGTCCACTCAGTCCTACTTCTTGTTCAGCCAATCGCTAAGAAAAACAAGTTTGTTTACATTTACAGGAGATAATGCTGCCCTCTTCTTATTTACAATGTCACCAGAGGAATCAGGGTTAACTGTGGAGTCTGGATTCCCCAGCAGCCTACCAGCTGGGGTCCTGAGGAGAGTGGGAATTGGGCAGGGAGATAGGAAATCGGGTAAGTTTCCACTGCCTGGTTTCCATCAAAATTTCATTGGAATCATGTTACTGTGGAATATTCTGGTTTTGACAAATTAGCATTTTCCACAGGAAAAGGGTTCTGTTGGAAAATTTCTGATCAGATCTACTCATTTATTCTAACCTGCCCTACACAGGAGAGAAACTCCTCAAAGTTCAAGAACAATTCACACAATGATAACTATGGCCACTCGCAGTATCATGGATGCTTAAGTTCTTCTGTCACTCACTTAGCCCTCCACTTCTCAGCTATTCCTGAAAAGGACCAGGGAGGTAAAAAGAGCACCATAGAGGAATGATTACAAGAGCCTTTGGGTGAATGGCCAGAAGAACTGTAGGTCCTTCTTAAGTCATGTTCTAGATACCTGCTGTTTATACAATGAAGAATTACACTCATAACACATTAGCAAAATGACCATCCTTGCTGATTGTATTTTGAGTCAGGTTATAATGACAATAGAAGACCTCTATAAATTTTTTTTAATTGTACAATCTACTTGTTTCAGATGTACTTGTATGATGGGACAGTAGGTGTTGATGGAACATTAGCTTATGTGTCACAACAAGCATGGATATTTCATGAAACTGTTAGGCGGAATATATTATTTGGAGAAGAATACAATGAAGAAAGGTAATTATTGGAATACTTAAATCTTACCAATACTTATTTACTCTAATGGTAAGCTTCCATATTTGATAGCTGAACTTACATATGTGTACACACACTCACTTGTCTTCTTTTGTGGCTAGGGCCCAAAGCCTCTGAACATGAGGTTTCCCTCACTCTACTTGATCCCATGACTAATGGGGAGGAGAGGGCATTATTTGACTTTCACCATTGCCTTTATTCTGGTTCATTTCCACTAGAATACCTATAATTAATCATGGCCCCACACGTATGTACTCCATGGGAGATCGCACCTCTGAGTTCCAATGTTCCTATCCACACCCAATGAAACTCTGTACTCCTGCTGCAACCATCAATGCCAAATATTATCTTCCAAGACATTAAATCTACAACTAGTCATCAGTGACTGCTGAGACGAGATGTATGCAACATTCTCAGTCACAAGATATATAGTATCACCTCTTTGATGCTCCCAGCCTCAGTTAGCTTTAGAACTAAAACTTCCAGGTCTTTCTCATATATGGACTTCAGATATTGTCAACTGAAGGATCAGGCTGGTCAGTTATTTTAATTTTTTATATCTCAAAAGGCAAATGGACTATTTAAAAAGTTAGGCTATAAATGGTCATTACTTTCTTTGTGACTGACCTAGACTACTGGGTATTTTCATTTTTCAGGACTGGTATTTACACATTATAATGATGATTAAATCATCACCTTACTCCTGTTGTCATGTACCATGTGTTCAAATTTCAGCTGCCATAGCATGTGACTAAGACTAAGAAAAAAATAAATGTGTTAAATTTGCCATAAGCTAAATAACAGAAATATCCCCAGAAATCAAAAGCAGCAGTTCACGAGTTCTCATATTACTAACTGATGCAGTGCAGTCAGTGTATATTGCATTTAGTTTTGTGAGACTATTTAAAAGTTTTTTTTTAAATTAGTTATAAACAACTAGGAAATGTATGGCATTCACTTTCTCCATTGGTGTTGAGTCTTTGCTCCCTACGCAAGGTTAAGACTAAGAGGAAACCACATGGGCAGAGTTGGGGTTCAAATAACCATATTTACTACCTATAATCAAACATGCAAGGCCTAGTACATATATATGCTGCTGATGTGTTAGGGGTCTTCTGCAGTAGAAGACAGGCAGGCCCACTAGAGACCCCCCAACTATTTAAGGTGATAGCAACCAGTTGGTCTGTCAGTATTATTCTGTTTATCTTCAGACATGGTGTAAAGCTCATCTAGTTACTTAGGCCCAGATTTTAAAAGATATTTCGGCACTGCTCCACTCCACCTTGCAAGGCCCTACGTGGCTAAGTTCCATTCACAAAGTCAATTGGACTTAGGCTCCAAAGTGCCTAATGGCCAGATTTGTTAAGGTATTTAGGTGCCTAAAGATGCAGATAGATGCCAAATAGGATTTTCAAAAGCACCAAACTGCCTAACTTCCATTGAAATCATGTCTGGCCTAGAAACTTTTGAAAATGGGACTTAGACCTGACAATGGTGAGCAGAGCAATACCTAAATACCTTTAAAAATCTGGGCCTCAGAACTCATTTGTGCCTTTAAGGCACAGCTCTTCCCGGCATGAGGGGGAGGTGCATCATTCCAGGGGAAGCACTAGGAAACATTCTGCCTTAGTGAATTAGAATGCCTTCTAGCACTTCTGATCTGCAAGGGCAATACACCCTTCTGTGCATGCAGCATATTCCTCAGTACCCACTGGTCCTACACTATGAGCTCACGCTATGGGCAAGGCCGAGTTTTCACCTCTTTTTCTACTCCCTAGGGAGGAAGCAGTCCCTATGTTCCTCTGGCTTTGGACTGAGACTGCAGGGAAATGGGTTTTATTTTAGTTCATGTAGTGTGACATTGCCATATATGTTGTGCTTTGTACATAGACTTAGAACACATTGAATATGCCTGTCAAGGTGCACACACGCCTCTTTTAACAGCCACATGGGCTGCACATGTCCTTCCCTTTCTGGTCATGCAGGCTGCATAAACCCTTCTGTGTCCTTGCAGTTTTACTCACCAGCCTGGGGAATCATCAGCCATGCCCAAATCAGCTTTTAGCCCTTTCCTCCTGGTTCCATTTTTTTGTCCAAACAAGTCACAAAAGGAAAACAAAACTTCCAGCTGGGGCTTTCTACCCAACCACAACTAGCAGGGCTTCCCCCTGGGAGTATCCCTTCCTCTGGGACTACTGAGGTAGGCTATCCCTTCCTGCAGATTCTCTCAGCTGTCCCATTTTTCTTGCAGCTCTTTAATAGGGAACACCTGTTTCCTTCGCAGCTGCATTTGAATAGTTAACATGGCTGGCTGCCCCAGGCCTCTGGCCCTTAAAGGGGCAGGACAACCTGTTACACACCTGATGCATATGCCTCTCTCCTTTATATTCTCATGGGCCACACCTATCACACAACAGGACACTTTAATATGTGAGAGGAGGCTTTTTAAATCCAAAATGGGAACAAATTAACTAAATTAGGAGACTTCAAACCAAAGAAATATGGAAAAATGTAGAAAATAAAGAACTTCTGTAAATATCCATAAACTTTCCTCTGCATTCCTGCTACTTATCAATGCAGCATTGCATAAAACCAGCAAGTTCCTATCCCTAAGTATTAACAAAATCTACCTCTGTATTGCTAATAACTGTAGTTCCAACCTTGTTCAGTCATACTTATAGGGATAATAGATAGAGAATCCCTGTGCTTATTTAAAAAAAAAAAAAAAGACTTGTTTCAGTGTCTCACCTGCCAAATCTGGCTAGATGCTGGTGGGCAGCCATGCTTGTCAGATGTTCATTTTCTTCAATACCTGCTATTGCCTTCAACCAGCAAATTCGTGAAGTTGAGCCATGTGGGAAATGGAATGAATTTGCCTGTCTATAAATTTCAGATAAATGATTCTATTAGACATCCCAGACACATGGTTTGTATTTAAAAATTCAAGAAGTTACTTTCCTTAAATAGTTTAGTAGCTATTTTATCAAAACATATAGACATAGGAATATCAGAAAAAGACATTTAATAGCCATGTCCTATGGTATTCATATATTACAGCAATTTTTGAAGCAGCATATCCAATTCTCTGGTTCTTCTTAACTTCCATTTACCAATTCCTGAAAATGGCTCCAAAGAATACTGGTTTTAGATTATGAAGAGTTACATGTAGTTAAAAGGCAATAAGTATTCTAAGAATATACACAAATTAAACAAAAAAAAAACTTCTTTTACCAGTAGTTAAGGTAACTCATCAATAAACTAAACCATAAAATCATTAAAAAGTACAAAGTTAAAGACTAAAAAGGATTAAAAGATTATGAAGTCAAGTACTCCCAAGTTTGGAAATGCCAGATCGATTGTTGCCCGTGCAACCTTTAATTCGTCCGCTTGTACTATTTAACTAAAGCACTTGCATATTAGCGTTCTTCAATATATATCTGGTTGCCATTCTTATCTTTCGAATACCATGTTGATCAATATGTAGAAAGGAATTAAATTATATTGTAGTCAGAACATGTTTTTTGGTAATTAAACTTCAGTTTTACTACAACTTCTAAATTACTTCTTTTAATTGTCTGACAGTGAAAACTGAGTAGGGATTCGGACCTATAATTTCCCATGTTTTTAAAAAAGCTGGAAGTATTCATAAAGTCTCAACCTCCAATTTGAGAGAAGCATGTAAACAACATATTGAAAAGTAATTTTGTATCTGAGAAAAGTAACAATTACCCTTTGAAAAGACATAGTGTAACTTGCCACAGGACAAGTCCAAAGAGCACAGTCAGCTTTCATTCCAGTTCCTCCTGGGATCCTTCACTGTAGTAATGTCATGGTTGTCTGAGGTAAATCAGTTATCACAGGCAGCAGTTGCCATGACAACCAAGGCACTAGTGGCTCTCCCCAAGTATGCAATTGAACTGGAGGGAGTGAGTGATGAATGCCTGATTACCTCTCATGTCACAATGTTACTGCTCAGGCACCAGCAGGGTGCAGCAAATGCGTGCTATGTGGGGAAGAAAAACAGGACTTCTAGTGTTTGTTTCCCCAATTTTTCTAAGAAACCAGCATACAAACACAAAATACAAATTGGAGATAATTTCACAAACATATTATTAGTAGCTGAAATTTGGTTCAAATTCCCCATGGCATGTTTACAATAAAGGGTTCTGAAAAAAGGTGAGACAGTGAGGTATAGGCCCTGTAAAACAACATTGGGATGCAACAACTGCAAGACCTTAATGCAGTAGTATTTTCTTCCAGGAGAGCCAGAAGATTCAGAACATATGGCCATTACATAAATTTTGTAGGAATTATAGAATGTTTTATAAGGCATTTGGTGCAACTGATATGGAATACTGCTCACAGAAACAGGGCTGATAAATGAAATTTTAGTCATTCTTTGCAAAATATGGAATAAAAATAGAGCATAAGATTAATATTTGCAATATAATCTTTCAGTAGTAAAAAAACAATTCCTTTTAATATATGAGACCAATTCTGGTAGGTAGACACCTAGCCCATCCTCTCCAGAAAGAAGAACAAATTTTGCATGTGTAGGTTGTATATAAGACTGCACTTTATCCTTCTTGTTTTTCGGTGCAAAGTTTTAAACATTCAGAACCTGACTTTCATTACACTAAGGCCACTTTACACTGCAGGGTAAAGGTGCCCTAAAGTGGCCATCAATGCAAACTTATGCCTTTTTAGATTGTAAACTCTTCAGGGCAGGGACCATGTCCTTATTATGTTTGTACATAGCTAGGCACAATGGGATTGAATCTCTGGGTGCCACCACAATTCAAATACATTATAATACTACTAATAAAGTAAGGCAGGGGCGGGCAAACTTTTTGGCCTGAGGGCCACATCGGGGTTGTGAAACTGTATGGAGGGCCGGGTAGGGAAGGCTGTACCTCCCCAAACAGCCTTCCCCCCGTCCCCTATCCACCCAATCCCACTTCCTGCCCCCTGACTGCCCCCCTCACAACCCCCCACCCATCCAACCCCCCCTGCTCCCTGTCCCTTGACTGCTCCCCGGGACCCCCTGCCCCTTATCCAACCTCCCCGCTCCCTTACCATGCTGTTCAGAGCAGCAGGACTGGAAGCCACGCCGCCTGGCTGGAGCCAGCTGCTGCCCATGTGGCGGCATAACTGCGGAGGAGGGGGGACAGGAGGGGAAGGGCCGGGGGCTTGCCTCCCCAGCCAGGAGCTCAAGGGCCAGGCAGGATGGTCCTGCAGGCCGGATGTGGCCCGTGGTCCGTAGTTTGCCCACCTCTGAAGTAAGGCCTCTGTACACTGACAAAGTGGTGTAAAAAATCTCTAATGTAAATGAGAATCAGATTCAGTATTTGGTTGGTCAAAAGGCTCAACATATAGCAAGCAACTGTGATTCAGTGCTGAGAAATCCAAATTAAAGTCTAATCTCAAATTCCTACATTTTTGGATTTGTATGTGAGGCTGGAATTGCAGATTTGATGCTCTTGGTCTCAATTGGAGGTTGTAGAGTGCAACACTGTATATCTGCTCATATGATGATATTGTATAAGAATTTCAAAGGCAACTGTGTCACAGTATGATATAACTGTAACTTGTACACTCAGAAAACAGGGGGGAAGGGCTAATTATATCATGGTTACTGAATTATTATGGTTCAAATCGATATATTTGCAACAAAGATACTATGGTAATTCAAAATACATGAGATTTTGTGCTGAAGAAAATTTTTAGGAATTAAACAATGCTGAACATTCATTCTTTAGGTACAATTACGCAATCAATGTGTGCAGTCTGAAGTCAGATATGGAATCTCTTCCTTATGGAGATTTGACTGAAGTAAGTCTCATTATGCAATCTAGTAAAATACTGGCACATATTATGGAGAGCTGTTAAACTCTCCATAGTAAAAAGTTGACAACAGAGTCCCATATTGTCCAATTTTCAACTCACTTTCACTCCAGTTTACATCCCCCCCCAATTTTTTTTTTTTACATTCCACACTAAATCCCAGGCTAGATTTTTTTTTCTGATCTTTTTTTTTTAAAAGTTTTAGAGAAAGGGGATTTCAAAATATTTTTAAAAATCATAGAATATCAGGGTTGGAAGGGACCTCAGGAGGTCATCTAGTCCAACCCTCTGCTCAAAGCAGGACCAATCCCCAATTTTTGCCCCAGATCCCTAAATGGCCCCCTCAAGGATTGAACTCGCAACCCTGGGTTTAGCAGGCCAATGCTCAAACCACTGAGCTATCCCTCCCCTCATATTTGTAGTTCTATGGTTGAACAAAATAAATTTTACAAATATGAACTGAATGTAAACCATGCACTGTGATCTTTCTAAGATTGCAGACAAGCTGAATACATCCTGGTAGTGTGATTATCCCACAACCCAAAGCTTATGGCTCCACTCTCCTAGGAGTAAAAAAAAATTCTAATTGAGCCCTATCCAACTGCCAAGCCCCTATCCAGCTTCCCCCAACAGCTTCTACAAAGTAGTTCTGTGTTGTCAAGTCAAAAATCTGCAACATACTGAAAACTGAAAATGTGGGGGCAACATAAAGTATTTTTATTCTTTATTAAACTTTTTCAATTTTTTTTATAACAAACCAAACAAGTTCTAGGTGCCAACATATAAAACAAGTACAAAAGTATTATACACCACAAAAGAGAAAATACCCTCCAATACTCATATTCCCATATATTCCTAGCACACAAATTTTATGGCCCATATGAAAGCAGAAAACAAACAGCAAAGGGGACAGGGAAAGATTATGGATTTATCTCCCGCCTTCTTTCATCCAGACCAGCATAAAATAAATGAATTTAATATGAAAATAAATACAGGGACCACTGTATTCTTTGTATTATTCATATTTGCTTAAATAAAACCCTGTATTTTTAATGTTTAAATGAAGCTGCCACAGAATTTTGAGTCTGTGACAACAGAGTGCTTCTGCATAATCCAGAGATCCAGTTTGCCACAGAGTATACAGGGTGATAGGCAGCAGTGATAGTCTATCTGCTACCAGTATGTGCACACATATTCCTACTACCTGGGTCAGGAGCACTCTCAACTATCAACCATGTTATCTAAGTGTTGATCTTGTGGCCTAAACTAAAGCCTGCTGAAGTCAATTGAAAAACTCACCGTCAGATCATCAGGATTTGAATCTGGCCCTAATCCTCAAGAAAGCCTTAATGGACATAAAATAATGTTATGCTGCTGCTTAAAGAAAAGAAAAGAAAAAAAACCCAAGTGACATCTATTTTTTATTAAATGAAAAAAATCAAAGTTTTGTTATAGGACTAATATCTGTTTTACATAAACATTCTTAACACAGCTGACATAACCCTGAAAAGCATCCTCCAGCAGAAAAAAGGATGACTGATAATTCCTTGTATGTATTTATTTTACAAATTTCTACTGTAGTAGATCTATAATTCAATGCAATAGCACCCACCTCTTCAAATACTTTCAATAGTTTGTCTGGGTGGTTTCTAGACTTCCTGTACTGGATCTGTTACCAAGGCTAAAAAATATCTTCTTTGTAGCACATTCTCAGGGCACCATAGCCCCAGAAATATTACAATTCACCTATTACTGTTTGTCAACTATCCTGTCAAGCATTATTTGTTAGTGGGCCTTAGAGTCCAATTTGACTTTCTTTTTATGTTGTCTTCATCAATTGCAGGTCACATTTGTGACAAATTGTTCCCCAAATGGGTGAGAATTTACTACTCAGAGCCTTTCGTAACATATCTCTTGTACAGTATCCTCTGGAGATGAAGTTGTACATAAATAACTGTGCACCTAGCTCTCAAGTCCTGTAAGGAAAATGGGTTCATGTCCTCACAGACATGGAAACAAAGACATACTAGCTGAACGAACATAGAAGAGTTCGCTCCCGGTCTTTAAATATACAAAGAAGCCATTATCTTCTGGAAACAGATTTGGGAGAATGGTAGTATTCCTTGAGCTGTTTCACTGCAGAGACAATGTTCCTGTGAATCTCTGTAATTACTGTTTGCCAGTCATTTATAACTGATTCCTGACTCAACGGTGTAAAATGAAGTCAATGGAGCTATATCAAATTACAGCAACTGAGTCTCTGACCCGGAATTTTTAGATCAATATTTCTCAACTGGTGAGTTGCAATACCCAGGAGGGTCATGGAAAGCAATTAGGAGGGTCACAAGGCATTGAAAATTTTATTACAATCTAAAACAAAGAAAATCTCTCATCCCTACTTGCTATACACCATTACAGTTCAAGGTCAAGTATTCTCTGTCAACCTCCTGAAATACATACACAAATAAATTATACAAGTTTATAGCTGATATTTAAAAATAAAACTTACTTTTATCAAAAATGCAAGGGGCTCATGAAAATCTTGACTTCAAATAAGGGGTTGCCAACCTGGAGAAGTTGAGAAAGAAGGTTTAGATAACACAGATTTCCTTTTTGCAATGAAAGCTTCACTCCTTATCTCTTTTTCATCAGTCACTTTTCTAAATTGTTCTGGTTTTGGTCCATAAAACTAATACTGATAGTACTGATGATCAAAAAATTGTAATAGTTTAACTGATGGATTTTGCATTTTTTATTGTTTGCTTGCTATCTGGGAACAGATCATGAAATTTTCAAATGTATTCATTATTTGAAATTAGTCAAAATTGTCTTGGTCTGCAAATTACAGTTTGCAGTATTATCTGCAGATTCAAAATACAAACTGCAAATATTACAAAAAATGCACAAATTGTGAATTGTGTGTTCAACAGATATAGCTAACTCAACTTACCAACTAGCCAAACAGCATGAATTTCAAGTTGTATAAGTTTAGTAGTCACTGTTTACACTGTTCTGATTAGTCACTGAAGTGATCCAATCAGGGAACAGAAACAGTACCACCTGACCTCAATCACCTTCTCCTCCTTCTTAGGCTCTGAACCTCTTGACACCTTAAAAATCTCTGTTATAAGCTGCTGTAGAAAGTTTCTTTATATGTATGTCTTAAATGTACGTCTTAGTGGGACTCACATGATTGCACCTTGCACTTGTATTTCAGGGTTAAGAAAGGCATAGGTTCAAATTCAACATCAAGATTTGGGTTAACACTAACGTTAATGCTCTCATGTGGTGTTGAGGCTAGAGTATTGTTAAAGGTGGGGACCTTGAGATTGTGTTAAATCATATTCCTTTTTCCATATTTGGTGGCTGTCCCTGTGGAAGTTATAGAAAACATTGGCACCTTTTAAAAAGTAAAAGGTAACTCTACTGATCCAACTAACTGTCAGTGAAACAGATTCAAACTGTGTATGAGGTATTATTAAGTGTACAATACTTGTTATAATTGCCTAATCACTGCACTATCAGTATCCGATCCATTACTGTAAAGTGCTTTGATATACCTTGCATTTGAAAGGTACTATTTAAAATTAAGACACTATTCTGCAATTTCTTATCAGAACCTCCTGTTATTTTTTTCCATATAAAATGGTCCTGTAGTACCTTTGGACTACTACACAGAGAGGTTCATCAGTTTAATGCTCCTTCCTGTCATAATTCATTCCACTAGAGGAATGACCCACCCTTCTAGGAATTTTCATTTAATCGATTCCTGGACCTCACAGGGTGAAGGATCAGAGAACTAAAGTTACTAGAAAGTAGAAATGGGTACAAATCCACGAAGTTTAGATCTGGCTTCGATGGGGAAATTCACAAGGTTCAGGGTCACTTGAGTCCAGGTAACGCCCATCTCTACTAGAAAATTACCTTAACTGTAATTATAATTTTACTGGTTTCAGAGGAGCAGCCATGTTAGTCTGTATCTGCAAAAAGAACAGGAGTACTTGTGGCACCTTAGAGTCTAACAAATTTATTAGAGCATCAGCTTTCGTGGGCAACAGCCCACTTCATCGGATGCATAGAATGGAACATATAGTAAGATACAGAAAAGTTGGAAGTGAGAGGCTAATTAGTTAAGATGAGCTATTATCAGCAGGAGAAAAAAAAACTTTTGTAGTGATAATCAAGATGGCCCATTTAGACAGCTGACAAGAAGGTGTAAGGATACTTAACCTAAGGAAATAGATTCATAGATACTAAAGTCAGAAGGGACCATTATGATCATCTAGTCTGACCTCCTGCACAACGCAGACCACAGAATTTCACCCACCCACTCCTGCGAAAAACCTCTCATCTATGTCTGAGCTATTGAAGTCCTCAGATCGTGGTTTAAAGACTTCAAGGAGCAGAGAATCCTCCAGCAAGTGACCTGTGCCCCATGCTACAGAAGAAGGCAAAAAACCTCCAGGGCCCCTTCCAATCTGCCCTGGAGGAAAATTCCTTCCCGACCCCAAATATAGCGATCAGCTAAACCCTGAGCATATGGGCAAGATTCACCTGCCAGATACTACAGAAAATTCTTTCCTGGGTATCTCAGATCCTACCCAATCTAACATCCCATCACAGGCCATTAGGCCTATTTACCATGAATATTTAAAGATCAATTAATTACCAAAATCATGTTATCCCATCATACCATCTCCTCCAAAAACTTATCGAGTTTAATCTTAAAGCCAGATAGATCTTTTGCCCCCACTGCTTCCTTTGGAAGGCTATTCCAAAACTTCATCTAATTTCAAGTCTAAACTTCCAAATGACCAGTTTATATCCATTTGTTCTTGTGCCCACATTGGTACTGAGCTTAAATAATTCCTCTCCTTCTCTGGTATTTATCCCTCTGATATATTTAGAGAGAGCAATCATATCTCCCCTCAACCTTCTTTTAGTTAGGCTAAACAAACCAAGCTCCTTGAGTCTCCTTTCATAAGACAAGTTTTCCATTCCTCGGATCATCCTAGTAGCCCTTCTCTGTACCTGTTCCAGTTTGAATTCATCCTTCTTAAACATGGGAGACCAGAACTGCACACAGTATTCCAGGCGAGGTCTCACCAGTGGCTTGTATAACGGTACTAAAACCTCCTTATCCCTACTGGAAATACCTCTCTTGATGCATCCCAAGACCGCATTAGCTTTTTTCACAGCCATATCACATTGGCGGCTCATAGTCATCCTACGATCAACCAATACTCCAAGGTCCTTCTCCTCCTCCGTTACTTCTAATTGATGCGTCCCCAGCTTATAACTAAAATTCTTGTTATTAATCCCTAAATGCATAACCTTACACGTCTCGCTATTAAATTTCATCCTATTACTATTACTCCAGTTTACAAGGTCATCCAGATCCTCCTGTATGATATCCCGGTCCTTCTCTAAATTGGCAATACCTCCCAGCTTTGTATCATCCGCAAACTTTATTAGCACACTCCCACTTTTTGTGCCGAGGTCAGTAATAAAAAGATTAAATAAGATTGGTCCCAAAACTGATCCTTGAGGAACTCCACTGGTAACCTCCCTCCAGCCTGACAGTTCACCTTTCAGTAGGACCCGTTGTACTCTCCCCTTTAACCAATTCCTTATCCACCTTTCAATCTTCATATTGATCCTCATCTTTTCCAATTTAACTAATAATTCCCCATGTGGCATGGTATCAAACGCCTTACTGAAATCTAGGTAAATTAGATCCACTGCGTTTCCTTTGTCTAAAAAATCTGTTACTTTCTCAAAGAAGGAGATCAGGTTGGTTTGGCATGATCTACCTTTTGTAAAACCACGTTGTATTTTGTCCCATTTACCATTAACTTCAATGTCCTTAACTACTTTCTCCTTCAAAATTTTTTCCAAGACCTTGCACACTACAGATGTCAAAGTAACAGGCCTGTAGTTACCCGGATCACATTTTTTTCCCTTTCTTAAAAATAGGAACTATGTTAGCAATTCTCCAATCATATGGTACAATCCCTGAGTTTACAGATTCATTAAAAATTCTTGCTAATGGGCTTGCAATTTCATGTGCCAATTCCTTTAATATTCTTGGATGAAGATTATCTGGGCCCCCCAATTTAGTCCCATTAAGCTGTTTGAGTTTCGCTTCTACCTCAGATATGGTAATATCTACCTCCACATCCTCATTCCCATTTGTCATGCTACCATTATCCCGAAGATCCTCTTTAGCCTTATTAAAGACTGAGGCAAAGTATTTGTTTAGATATTGGGCCATGCCTAGATTATCCTTGACCTCCACTCCATCCTCAGTGTTTAGCGGTCCCACTTCTTCTTTCTTTGTTTTCTTCTTATTTATATGGCTATAGAACCTTTTACTATTGGTTTTAATTCCCTTTGCAAGGTCCAACTCTACTTGACTTTTAGCCTGTCTCACTTTATCCCTTCATGTTCTGACCTCAATAAGGTAACTTTCCTTGCTGATCCCTCCCATCTTCCACTCCCTGTATGCTTTCTGCTTTTTCTTAATCACCTCTCTGAGATGCTTGCTCATCCAGCTTGGTCTACAACTCCTGCCTATGAATTTTTTCCCCTTTCTTGGGATGCAGGCTTCCGATAGCTTCTGCAGCTTTGATTTAAAGTAATCCCAGGCCTCCTCTACCTTTAGATCCATAAGTTCTTCAGTCCAATCCACTTCCCTAACTAATTTCCTTCATTTTTGAAAGTCAGCCCTTTTGAAATCAAAAACCCTAGTTGCAGATTTATTTTTGTTAATCCTTCTGTTCAGTTTGAACTGAATTAGCTCATGATCACTTGAGCCAAGACTATCCCCTACAACCATTTCTTCTATGAGGTCCTCACTACTCACCAAAACCAAATCTAAAATGGCATCCCCTCTAGTCGGTTCAGCAACTACTTGATGAGGGAATCCATCAGCTGTCGCATCTCGGAAAATCTGAGCCCTATTATTATTACTAGCACTCGTCCTCCAGTCTATATCTGGGAAGTTAAAGTCTCCCATGATCACACAGTTTCCATTAGTATTTACTTTATTAAAAACATTAAAAAGGGCTCTATCCAGATCCAAATTAGATCCCAGCGGTCTATAGCACACCCCAAGCACTATCCCAGGGGAGGCTCTAATAGTTTTCTTCACCAATGCAATTTTTGCCCAGATGGACTCTGTCTTAGCCATACCATCTCTTCTTATTTCTTTACATTCTACCTCATCATTGATAGACAATGCTACTCCACCATCTTTACCTTTATTTCGGTCTTTCCTAAACAGCACATACCCTTCAATACCTGTAATCCAGTCATGACTACTATTCCACCATGTTTCTGTTATCCCTATAATATCTGGTTTCACTTCCTGCACCAGTAGCTCTAGTTCCTCCATTTTGTTACCTAGGCTCCTCGCATTGGTGTACAAACATCTTAATTTTTGCTGTTTGGCCTCACTCACATTCTGTATCCTATTAGGCACGGTCATTCTACAGCCAGTATAACCTATTAGACTGGTATCCACACTGCCCTTCCTCCTTAAGTACATTCTTCTACCCATGGCTGTATCCTTTCTTACTTTGTTTTCTTCCCTCTCAATGCTAAAATCCAGCGTGGAGATTCAATATATGTAATGACCCAGCCACTCCCAGTCTCTATTCAAACCCAGGTTAATGGTATCTAGTTTGCATATTAATTCAAGCTCAGCAGTTTCTCGTTGGAGTCTGTTTTTGAAGCTTTTCTGTTGCAAAATTGCCACCGTTAAATCTTTTACTGAGTGGCCAGAGAGGTTGAAGTGTTCTCCTACCAGTTTTTGAATGTTATGATTCCTGATGTCAGATTTGTGTCCATTTATTCTTTTGCATAGAGACTGTCCAGTTTGGCTAATGTACATGGCAGAGGGGCATTGCTGGCACATGATGGCATATATCACATTGGTAGATGTGCAGGTGAACGAGCCCCGATGATGTGGCTAATGTGATTATGTCCTATGATGGTGTCACTTGAATAAATATGTGGACAGAGTTGGCATCGGGCTTTGTTGCAAGGATAGGTTCCTGGGTTGGTGTTTTTGTTGTGTGGTTGTGGTATTTGCTTCAGGTTGGGGGCCTGTCTGTAAGCGAGGACTGGTCTGTCTCCCAAGATCTGTGAGAGTGAGGGATCATTTTTCAGGATAGGTTGTAAATCTTTGATGTTTGGTCTTCCCTTTTTAGGGCTACTAGCCCTCTTCTTACCCTTTCTATGGGTATGTCTACACTACAAAATTAGGTAGATTCTATAGAAGTCGATTTATACAGTCAATTGCGTGTGTCCACACTAAGCGCATTAAGTTGGCGGAGTCCGTCCTCACTACCATGGATAGCATCGACTTACGGAGCAGTGCACTGTGGGTAGCTATCCCACAGTTCCCGCAGTCTCTGCCACCCACTGGAATTCTGGGTTAAGCTCCCAATGCCTGATGGTGCAAAAACATTGTCGCGGGTGGTTTTGGGTACATGTCGTCAGTCGCCCCTCCCTCTGTGAAAGCAACGGCAGACAATCGTTTTGCGCCTTTTTTCCGTGCAGATGCCATACCATGGCAAGCATGGAGCCTACTCAGCTCAGCTCACCGTCACCGCTGCTGTTGTGTCCCGGGTGCTGCTGTCAGCAGACAGTGCAGTACGACTGCTAACGGTCATCATCCACTGCTTCCGATGCAACTCTACTCTCCTGCTCTTGTAAATCAACTCAGTCTCAATAGCAAATTTCTCCATGTTGTTGTCATCCACCGCTTCTGCTGCAACTCTGCTCTCCTGGTGCCATGAATCCACCTCACAGGTCCTCTCGTCGTTCTGTATAAATATCTATTCTCGTGACATCCGTCATCATCCACCGCTTCCGCTGCAACTCTGCTCTCCTGCAGATGCCATATCATGGCAAGCATGGAGCCCGCTCAGCTCACCGCTGCTGTTGTGAGCATTGTAAACACCTCGCGCATTATCCTGCAGTATATGCAGAACCAGGCTAAGAGATGCCAGCACGAGGATGATTGCGAGGAGGACATGGACACAGAAGTTCCTGAAAGCACATGCTGTGGCAATTGGGACATCATGGTGGCAGCGGGGCTGACTGATACAGTGGAACACTGATTCTGGGCCTGGCAAAAAAGCACAGACTGGTGGGACTGCATAGTGTTGCGGGTATGGGATGATTCACAGTGGCTGCAAAGCTTTCGCATGCGAAAGGCTACTTTCCTGGAACTCTGTGAGTTGCTTTGCCCCGCCCTGAAGCACAGGAATAGCAAGATGAGAGCAACCCTCACAGTTGAGAAGTGAGTGGCAATAGCTCTGTGAAAGCTTGCAACGCCTGACTGCTACCGGTCAATCGGGAATCAATTTGGAGTGGGCAAATCTACTGTGGGGGCTGCTGTGATCAAAGTAGCCAATGCAATCAGTCACCTTCTGCTAGCAAGGGTAGTGACTCTGGGAAATGTGTATGTCATAGTGGATGGCTTTGCTGCAATGGGGTTCCCTAACTGTGGTGGGGCGATAGACAGAATGCATATCCCTATCTTGGCACTGGACCACCTTGCCAACCAGTACGTAAACCGCAAGGGGTACTTCTCAATGGTGCTGCAAGCAATGGTGGATCACAAGGGACATTTCACCAACATCAACATAGGATGGCCGGGAAAGGTGCATGACGCTCACGTCTTTAGGAACTCCGGGCTGTTCAAGCAGCTGCAAGAAGGGACTTACTTCCCAGACAAGAAAATTACCATTGGGGATGTTGAAATGCCAATAGTTATCCTTGGGGACCCAGACTAACCCTTGCTCCCATGGCTCATGAAGCCGTACAAAGGCAGCCTGGACAGTAGTAAGGAGCAGTTCAACTATAGGCTGAGCAAGTGCAGAATGGTGGCAGAATGTGCCTTTGGATGTTTAAAAGCCTGCTGGCGCTGTTTGCTGACTAGGTCAGACCTCAGCGCAACCAACATTCCTATTGTTATTGCTGCTTGCTGTGTGCTCCATAATATCTGTGAGAGTAAGGGGGAAGATGTTTATGGTGGGGTGGGAGGTTGAGACAAATGAGCAGCCAGACACCAGCGTGATTTGAAGAGCTCAGCAAGGCACGCTGCGCATCAGAGAGGCTTTGAAAACCAGTTTTATGATTGGCCAGGCTTCGGTGTGACAGCTGTGTATATTTCTCCTTGATGAAAACTCGCCCCTTTGTTGATTTTAATTCCCCGTAAGCCAACTACCCTCCCCCCTTTGAAATAAAGTAACTATTGTTTTGAAACCATGCATTCTTTCTTTATTAATTAAAAAAAAAAAGGGAGATAACTGACAAGGTAGCCTGGGGGGGGGGCGGAGAGGAGGGAAGGACAAGGCCATATTGCTTATTATAGCCACATTAGAAATCATACTATTTGAATGACAGCTTTCTGGTGCTTGGGCCATCCTCTGGAGTGGAGTGGCTGGGTGCCTGGAACCTCCCCCCCGCCCGCCCGCCCGCGTTCTCAGGCGTCTGGGTGAGGAGGATATGGAACTTGGAGAGGAGGTCAGGCAGTTGTACAATGGATGCAGCAGGGGTCTATGCTCTTGTTGGCTTTCCTGCAGCTGCACCAGATGCTTCATCATGTCCGTTTGCTCCCCCATTAGCCTTAGCATCGCCTCCTGCCTCCGCTCTTCACGATCCTGCCTCTGCTGTTCGCGCTCACTTAATGCTTTCCTAGCCTCTAACACTGAATGCCTCCATGCATTCAGCTGTACCCTATCAGTGCAGGAGGACTGCATCAGCTCAGAAAACATGTCATTGTGAGTGCATTTTTTCACGTTCTAATCTACAATAACCTCAGGGATGGAGATGATAGGGGGAGCCTAGAAACATTTGCACCTGGCGGGAGATAAAAAGGGAGAGTAAAAATTTAAGACGATACATTTCTGAGAACAAAAGGGAGACTTTTTCACAGTGAAATCAAGCAATTCACAGCAGGCAGCACATGTGCTTTAGGTACAAGGTTGCACTCTGTCTTTTATATTGAGAGCCTGCTGGTATGGTGACACATCACACACAGCTGGACAACAGAATTCGGTTTCCAGGCAGTCAGTCATGGTAAGGCAAAGGGTATGCGGGGTTGGCTTCTTACGCATAACATGTTGGAATGGTTTCAAACTGCAACACCATCCTTTCCCATAGCAAGCAACGGGTTGGATTTCACATTTAAAAGGAGGGACTGCGATTTTTGGGTGGATGTGCAGCACACACTTCATCCCACCCCACCGCATGGCTATTCTCCGGGATGATCCCTTTTAACCAAGCGCAAACAGCCCAGCATGAACGGGGTCCTTTTACTGTTCCCTTACAAAAATCCCCCTATTTCAACTAGATGACCATGAACGATATCACTCTCCTCAGGCTAACACAGAAAGATATAGACCGAATGTTGCTTGAATGTGACCAAAACTCAGGACCATTCGCTGCCATGCTTTGTGCTGCAATGATTCCAGAATACTTTCAGTGTACCTCCAGGAAAGCTTCGTGGAGATGTCCCTGGAGGATTCCCGCTCCACCCCCGGATATGTGAACAGACTTTTCTAGTAGCTGTACTGGCCGCGAACGCATCCCAATTCTTCAGGGCAAATCAAACATTAAACACAATTGCTTTTAAACCCTGTACTATAGTTACGAATGTGCACTCACCAGAGGTGCCTTCTCCAGCTTCAGGGTCAGGGATCCCGCCTTCGGAGGGTATTGGCTCTAGGGTGATGAAAAGGTCCTGGCTGCTGGGGAGAACGGATTCACCGCTTGCCTGCTGCGCATTCTCCTCCTCCCCCTCTTCCTCATCCACAAAATCCTCCTCCCTATTGCGTGAGACTCCCCCCTTGCAGGTGTCCATGGACAGTGGTGGGGTAGTGGTAGGGTCCCCTCCTAGAATGCCAGCAGCTGATCATAGAAGCGGCATGTATGGGGCTCTGACCCGGAGTGACCATTTGCCTCCTTTGTCTTTTGGTAGGCTTGCCTCAGCTCCTTAACTTTCACGCGGCACTGCTGTGTGTCCCTGTTGTAGCCTCTCTCCAACATGCCCTGTGAGATTTTGGCAAATATATTTGCATTTCTTCTTTTTGATTGGAGTTCTGCCTGCAGAGATGCTTCTCCCGATACAGCAATCAGATCCAGTGTCTCCCTTTCAGCCCATGCTGGAGCTTGTTTGCGATTCTGGGGGGACTGCATCGTCACCTGCGCTGCCGAGTTCGCCACGCTGACCAAACAGGAAATGAAATTCAAAAGTTCCCGGGGCTTTTCCTGTGTACCTGGCTAGTGCATCAGAGTTCAAAGTGCTGTCCAGAGCAGTCACAATGGAGCACTCTGGGATAGCTTCCGGAGGCCAATACCATCGATTTGCATCTGCACTACCCCAAATTTGACCAGCAAGGTTGATTTTAGCACTATTCCCCTCACCGGGGAGGAGTACAGAAATCGATTTTAAGAGCCCTTTAAGTCAAGGGAACGGGGTTGGTTGTGTGGATGCATTCATTTTAAAATCAACCTAACACAGCTAAATTCAACCTAACCCCATAGTGTTGACCAGGCCTATGTCTTTCATCTTTCCCTCAACTCTTTTATCTCAACAAGCTGGTGAGAATGAAGTGGATGCTATGCTAAACTCATTTAAAGCTGCCCTTTTTATTATCTGTTTTATACTTGGTCATACTACATGCCTCTCTGAGCGGACATTAAATAATGCAACCTAATGTTAAGGGTGCTGCGATCATTTGATTTAACAATGCTTTCCTCATGGCTTGGCCAGCTTGTTAGTTTAATTTTTTATTGAAAACTTGACTAGGAACATAAAGCATATTCCAACTTAAGGCTCAGTTGTGTCTTTCAATCAGTGACTCACTTTCTGGTTGGCTTCAAGCTGTTTGGCACAGCAGGAAGTTTGGAGGCACTGGGCTTTAGGGGGAGTGAACCCACAATTACCCCCTTTAAAGGCTATTTGTTCTTTTTATAGCATATTGATATTTTGTTGCAGTGAGGTTAGATTTTTAATTAGCTCTGCTGTAACAATAACTAGCACAGCAATTTGAATAATATTAACCAAAAACTTGTTGGAAGAGTCTGATCCCTTTTTCAGAACTAAAGAACAAGTCAGCTGCTACTTATGGATCTGAACTTACATGCCATCTGTGTACAGAACTACTTTTGAGGTCTATAGAATTTCTGCATGCAAAGGTCTTAGAAGACCGGGTGTCAACTGATTTTGGGTTCAATTTGAAAAACTTAGGGTCTGATTTTTCAGAATGCTTAGAATTTAATGGTACTTTATATGTTCAGAGCAGAGCTCCCATTGACGTTAGTTGTAGTGGTGAGCATTCAGCACTTTTGCAAATCAGATAACAGAAGTCTCACATTGGGTACTGAGAATATAGGAACACAGTGATCACCTGTTAAAATTTTCATTTACATGACCTGCCTTTCATCACATAGGAAATCTGTGGCAGAGGCAGGGATAGAATAAAATTTTCCAGGATGGTATTTAGCTGCTTTAACCACAAGACAATCCTTTCTCATTAATTACACACCTTCCGAGAACTGCAACAAATGAAGCAGGAATCCTACAGACAGCAGCGGCGGGGGAAATCAAGAAGTTAGGCAGAGGTCCTGTGGAAGAAATAGGATGTGATCATGTAGTTAAAGACGATCATGAAGCATGTGCACAAGGAGGATGAACAAAGATTGCACAAGCAACCTGAATTCTGGCATTCCCTATCTTTTGAGGGGTTGACTTTGCAACTTTCACATTCTTTTAATTGCGTTTTTAGATTTAGTTTCCTAAGTTTCAGTGTTTAAGTTTTTAAAGAAACAGTAAATAGTTAATCATATGGAACCATATTGAGCCTGTGCCCATCCCTGTGGTTCAGTATTGTTTGGATCTTTAGATCTGCAGCACAGTCCTCTATGACTTGAGTTAATAGAGTAACTGATAGCAGCAGAAAGCGGTTATCTTCTAGGTGGACCTGCCACTAGAAGGGATAGACACACTTTGCCAGTGATTTTACAGCTATTTACTAGACAGCAAGGGAATTTTGAGACTCAGAAATAATGGGTTCAATTCCAGTTTCTGTAGGAGATTGATCTCTAATGGTTAGAGATCCTTCTGACCCTGTCCCTGCCAGCCTCTCCCTGTTCCCGTCTAGTTCTATAGCCCCTCCTCCCTAGATCCTGCCTTCTTTCCTGCTCTTAGCTCACCTGACTTGGCAAAGTTATAAGCAACTGAAAACAGGGTCTTATAATGCAAAGTTTTGTGCAACCTTTACCATAGGCAGAGCACCTATTATTATATGTATAGATAAAAAATCAAATGAATTATTACCAATACACTCATGCAGTGATCTTTTCCCATTTAAAGATAGGTGAAAGAGGTCTCAACCTCTCTGGAGGCCAGAAGCAAAGAATCAGCTTAGCTCGTGCTGTTTATGCCAATAGAGACATTTACTTGTTGGACGACCCCCTATCAGCAGTCGATGCACATGTTGGA
Source organism: Natator depressus (assembly GCF_965152275.1). Lineage (NCBI taxonomy): Eukaryota > Metazoa > Chordata > Testudines > Cheloniidae > Natator > Natator depressus. The sequence goes on from NC_134245.1 coordinate 18,487,156, forward strand.
AAATACATTTTTGAGAAATGCATAAAAGAGGCCCTTAAAGAAAAAACAGTAGTTCTTGTAACTCATCAACTACAGGTAATTAAAACTACTAATATTATTAATGCAATAATTATAAATGTGAAGTATATTTGAAGCATATGTATGTATAAGTATACATGTAAAATAATATTAATACCACAAACAAAACAATGTAAGCAAAACTGTACTTAATAGAGGAGACAATTTATTTCTATTTTTAGTATGTTGGAGATTGTATGGTAAGTGTTCTGTTACGGGAATAGAACATAAAAGGAGAATGTGGGACAGCCTGATAATTAAAGTTTAGGTCTGGGTGCTAAGTTCAGGCTCTAACACAGACTTCTTGAATGACCTTAGTCAGGTCTGCTATAAAGATCATCAGTGAAATAGTTAAGTCATTTTAAATGTCATCTTTAGGTTTCATGGTTAATACCTTAATGAGATGAATACGGCTTAGAGTTATTATTTCAGGTTGTCTGGACTCATGAAGACAACTCTGCACGGGTTTACATTCTTTACATAATTTCAAGGTTTTCTTTGCAATCAAAAGGATTGGATTTTTTTTTTTAAATTAAAGCTTAGATTCTGAAGCAGGGAGTGCATTCCATGGTGAATTCTGCAGCCGTGGAATGGCAGAATACATAGGACACTGACTGTAGGAAACAATTAACTGGTGTTTAAATGTCTCTAAAATCTGGGGATACAGATGCTTTCATAGGTAATTAAGTAGTCTCTCACAGTTAGTTTCCTTTTCTGAAGGTTAAATAATTCAACTGTTGCTATCAATAAGACGAAATTCCTGTATGTTTATAGTTTTGGCCTTCTCTAAAAATTAAAATAATAATTTGAACCTGAAGAAATACGTGCAAGATACTCAAGTACTATGATGATGGGAGTAGTTATATAGATGTTTCTTTTTTAGACTCCACTTCAGTTTCCATTTCTGGAGAACATTCTAGGAGCGAGGACAATTTAATCAACTGCCTCCAGTTCTTCATTTCACACTTGTTAGCATTGGACATAGGGAGCCATCTTTAGTCACTTTATATAGTTTGAGCTACCTTATGGGAAAAATCATCATAATAAAATATAGGATATTGGTAGTTAGTTTATTGGGCGCTCTAGTTTCCCACTGGAGATTAGCATGAGTAACTTATAACAATGGAAAAAGCATTAAATAGCCTCTGCCTTTCAGTTGACTGTTTGTTGCATTAAGTTAATAGCCATTGAAAACTAACCCCAATATCCTATATTTGGAACTTACACTTTCATGGTATATATAGTGCCCATGTACAAGAACTGCAGGGGAAAGTTAAGCTGTAAATCAGCATGAATGAGCCAGAAGCTAAAAAACTTAAAGTTGAAACATAACTGTGCAGCAGTTTCCATGGACTTGATCCAAAGTGCATGGAAGCCACCGGGAGTCTTTCCATTGACCTCAGATCAGGCCCTATGTCTGTGACATTGATTTTTCCCCAAGTGTCAGAATACTAGTACCATTGCATATAGCAATAGCGTCCGAGACACTAGCATCTTGATTTTTCAGAAGCAGTATACGTACAGTATACTCACTTCAAATGGAGCACTGGGTGCTCAGAAAAACCAGGTCCTAAAAGCAAAGAGAATGCTCACCAGTCCCCTTTCCTGGGTGGGTCCCTTCCATTGCTCAGACATGTTAAAATAGTTTCCTTTGCTTATATTCTCTTCCTTTGAGCCCCTGTGCTCCCTCAACCAGATCTAGCTCGCTATTTCCTTTGTTCCCTAAATTTAATCTCAACCTCTACAGCTGTTGAGGAATTTGACTGATTTTTTTGACAGAACATGTTGAGTCATCAAAACCAATCCTTTCAGTGAGAAGATTTCTCAGGTCCAGGATTGAATTTCTGGTCACAACAATAGCGACACACTGTAACAGGGTTGTGGTCAACCCAGAGAAGCTATTGTGGGCCAAATATGGTGCTGCTGCAGACTCTCTCCACCTCAGTTCCTTCCCCAGGGTAGGGCTCCTCAGCCCTCCACACAAAGGTCAATGCTGGAAATGTGGCTTAGGTCTACAGACAAGTCACAAACCAGCTTACAAAAGTCCAAAGTCCCCCCAAAACAAAATGTTCTTTCCACTTGGTGTCCTCCTCCACTTGTTTTCTAGGCTCCCTTTAAGGGTTTGTCTATACAGCATATGGCAGCATGCCTCCCATTCCAAGCTGACAGACTTGGCATTGTGGGGCTTATGCTAACACTGTCACTAGTTATGTAGACAGCACTTTGAAATTGCAGCTCGGGCTGGAGCTCAGGCTCCGAAGCCTACTTATTCCGCACTCTGGAGTCTTCAGAGCCCAAACTGCAACAATCTACAGTTATTTTTAGCACAGTAGCATAAGCCCAAGTCTGTTCAGCTCAGGCTGGGAGATTAGCTTCTGTAGGCTGCACAGACATAGCCAAAGGCCATGTCTACACTACGGAGTTAATTTGACTTCATGTAAGTTGACATCGAGCCTCCGATTTAAGCAAGTCAATCTTGCACTTCCACACTATGCTCATTGTGTCAGCGGAGTGCATCCTCACTAGCAGGGCTTGTATCAACACATGGAGCACTTCACTGTGGGTAGCTATCCCACAGTGCATGTAGCAGAGTGGAATTTTGGGTTGGGCTAGCAATGCCTTATGGGACCAAAACATTGGCGTGGGTGGTTATGGGAACATGGCGTTAGCCTCCCATGATGCACTTACCTCCTGCCCTCCCTCTTTGAAATCAACAGCAAACAACAAAGCCTTTTTCACACTTTTTTCCATAAGCCTGGGTTACCTGCATGGATGCCATAGCACAATAAGCATGGATCCCCCTCAGCTGTACACTGTTGTTGTGAGCATTGCAAACACCTTGCGCCTTATCCTGCAGTATTTACACAGCTGATACAGGAGTTGCCGTACAGAACAATGTGATGCCACGCAAGCAGCCCTGCTGGAAGACACAGAGTGGAGCAATTCACAGTTGCTGGCGACAGTCACGCATCCTTGACATGGTTGAGTGCCGTTTCTGGGCCCAGGAAACAAGCACTGACTGGTGGGACGGCATCGTTGTGCAGCTATGGGATAATGAGCAATGGTTGCAGAACTTTCGAAGACATAAGGCCACTTTCCAGGAACTGTGTGAAGAGCTCTCCCTAGCCCTGAAGTGCAGCAATACTAAAATGAGAGTTGCTCTGACAGCAGAGAAGCGAGTGGTGATAGCTCTGTGGAAGCTTGCAATGCCAGACTGCTACCGGTCAGTGGGGCATCAATTTGGAGTGGGTAAATCTACCGGGGGATCTGTTGTGATCCAAGTTTTCAGGGACATCAACAGACTTCTGCTAAGAAGGGTAGTGACTCTGGGAAATGTGCAGGACATAGTGGATGGTTTTGCCATGTAAGGGTTCCCTAACTGCAGTGAGGTGATAGATGGAACGCATATTCCTATTTTGGCAACAGACCACCTTGCCAAAGAGTAAATAAACTGAAAGGGGTACCTCTCAATGGTGTTGCAAGCACTGGAGGATCACAGGGGCCATTTCACCAACATTAACATGGGATGGTTGGGAAAGGTGCATAACATGCGCATCTTTAGGAACTCCGGTCTGTTCAGAAAGCTGCAAGCAGGGACTTTCATCACCACCAGTGGTTATTTTGCAATCTGGAAAGAAAGGCCAATCGTGATCCTGGGAGACCCTGCCTACCTCTTGCTCCCATGGCCCATGAAGCCATACACAAGCAGCCTAGACAGCAGTAAGGACTGGTTCAACCATAGGCTGAGCAAGTGGAGAATGGTGGTGGAATGTGTCTTTGGACGTTTAAAAGGTCACTGGCATTGTTTGCTTACTAGATTAGGCCTCAATTAAAGCAATATTGTTATTGCTGCCTGCTGTGTGCTCCATAATATCTGTGAAACAAATGGAGAAAAGTTTCCGCTGGGATGGAGGGTTGAAGCAGATCTCTTGGCAGCCGATTTTGAGCATCCAGCCACCAGGCCAAAAAGAAGAGCACATCGAAGGGCTCTGAACCTGGATCTCCCATGTCCCCACTGAGAGCCCTTGCTAATGGGTGTTCTGGAAACAGGCACAAAACTTCAAAAGCTCTTGGGTTTGTCCCAATGCAGAAAAGAATAGGCATTTGAAACCTTAAATTGTTTTTTTGCAGGGCAGGAAAACTTTTCCCTCCCAGCTCCATCTCCAGGCTTACCAGACATACAGTACAAAGGCTTGTGTTTGAGCAGACATCTCTCTGCAGTCTAAAGTACTGTGCTTCAAGCCCTTCCCTCTTCCAATAACAAAGTAGGAAAATGTCTCCCTTTTGAAAGTCATAATTTTCAATAAATCTTAAAGCACAGATGACCTTGTTCAGCATTAGAGCCTTTACACTTAAATGCATTTCTCATAGTTCCTAATGGCAAGTATGTCTCAGCAGTTGTTTTTTTGTTTGATCTAATACACCCATTTCATTTTTCACTTTTTTTTTTTGGCTAGTAATATAAAAGCCATGTACCAGCAGGTGGCACAGAAGCAACATTTTAAACTGCCTTGAAGCACAAGCTGGAGGAGAATGTCCTACACTAATGGAAGACATTAGCGTACCATGTAGTAAATGTCAAAATCTAAATTAATGCAACATTAAGGTTGGTCAGATAAAAAAAAAAAGAAAAAGTCAGGAAATGCAAAATGTAAGGTTCCTACAGCAATGTTAACTTGCCCACTCTGCCCATCCTGTTATTTGTGTTTAACATTTAACAACATATATAGAAATGTAGAAAAACAAGAAGAGAAAAACCTACATATGTATACCTAAGCCAATTTGACATTGCTGTAGAAGCCTTTGCTTTGCTTGGTTATTTTTTTTTAACACTTTTTATTTTAGCAGGCATCCTTAATAATATATTAATATAGCTGGTCTCATTTATAGACTCATAGACCATTAGGGTTGGAAGAGACCTCAGGAGGTCATCTAGTTCAACCCCCTGCTCAAAGCAGGACCAACACCAACTAAATCATCCCAGCCAGGGCTTTGTCAAGCCAGGCCTTAAAAACCTCTAAGGATGGAGATTCCACCACCTCCCTAGGTAACCCATTCCAGTGCTTCACCACCCTCCTAGTGAAATAGTTTTCCTAATATCCAACCTAGACCTCCCCCACTGCAACTTGAGATCATTTCTCCTTGTTCTGTCATCTGCCACCACTGAGAACAGCCGAGCTCCATCCTCTTTGGAACCTCCCCTTCAGGTAGTTGAAGGCTGCTATCAAATCCTCCCTCACTCTTCTCTTCTGCAGTCTAAACAAGCCAAGTTCCCTCAGCCTCTCCTCGTAAGTCATGTGCCCCAACCCCCTGATCATTTTCATTGCCCTCCGCTGGACTCTCTCCAATTCGTCCACATCCTTTCTGTAGTGGGGGGCCCAAAACTGGATGCAAAACTCCAGATGGGGCCTCACCAGTGCCAAATAGAGTGGAATAATCACTTCCCTCAATCTGCTGGCAATGCTCCTACTAATGCAGCCCAATATACCATTGGCCTTCTTGGCAACAAGGGCTGTTGACTCATATCCAGCTTCTCATCCACTGTAATCCCCAGGTCCTTTTCTGAAGAACTGCTGCTTAGCCAGTCGGTCCCCAGCCTGTAGCGGTGCATGGGTTTCTTCCATTCCAAGTGCAGGACTCTGTACTTGTCCTTGTTGAACCTCATCAGATTTCTTTTGGCCCAATCCTCCAATTTGTCTCGGGCACTTTGGATCCTACTCCTACTCTCCAGCGTATCTACCTCTCCCTCTAGTTTAGTGTCATTTGTGAATTTGCTGAGAGTGCAATCCATCCCGTCATCCAGATCATTAATAAAGATGTTGAAAAAAACTGGCCCCAGGACTGACACCTGGGGCACTCTGCTTGATACCAGCTGCCAATTAGACATCGAGCCGTTGATCACTACCTCTTGAGCCCGACAATCTAGCCAGCTTTCTATCCACCTTATAGTCCATTCATCCAATCCATACTTTAACTTGCTGGCGAGAATACTGTGGGAGACCGTATCAAAAGCTTTGCTAAAGTCAAGATATATCAACTCCACTGCTTTCCCCATATCCACAGAGTGAGTTATCTCATCATAGAAAGCAATTAGGTTCGTCAGGCATGACTTGCCCTTGGTGAATCCATGTTGACTGTTCCTGATCACCTTCCTCTCCTCCCAGTGTTTCAAAATGGTTTCCTCGAGGACCTGCTCCATGATTTTTCCAGGGACTGAGGTGAGGCTGACCGGTCTGTAGTTCCCTGGGTTGTCCTTCTTCCCTTTTTTAAAGGTGGGCATTATATTTGCTTTTTTCCAATCGTCCAGGACCTCCTCCGATCGCCAAGAGTTTTCAAATGGCCAATGGCTCTGCAATCACATCAGCCAATTCCCTCAGCACCCTCGGATGCATTAGATCTTGTGCATGTCCAGCTTTTCTAAATAGTCCTTAACCTGTTCTTTCACCACTGCGGGCTGCTCACCTCCTCCCCATACCGTGTTGCCTAGGACAGCAGTGTGGGAGCTGACCTTGTCTGTGAAGACCTAGGCAAAAATAGCATTGAATACTTCAGCTTTTTGCACATCACCTGTCACTAGGTTGCCTCCCCCATTCATTAAGGGTCCCATACTTTCCCTGATCTTTTTCTTGTTGCTAACATACCTGTAGAAACCCTTCTTGTTACCCTTCACATCCCTTGCTAGCTGCAACTCCAATTGTGTTTTGGCCTTCCTGATGACACCCCTGCATGCTTGAGCAATATTTTTATACTCCTTCCTAGTCATCTGTCCGAGTTTCCACTTCTTGTAAGATTCCTTTTTGTGTTTAAGCTCACCGAAGATTTCACTGTTAAGCCAAGCTGGTTGCCTGCCATATTTGCTATTCTTTCTGGACATAGGGATGGGTTGTTCCTGTGCCCTCAATAAGGCTTCTTTAAAATACAGTCAGCTTTCCTGGACTCCTTTCCCCCTCATATTAGCCTTCCAGAGAATCCTGCCCATCAGCAGGGCCAGTGCAAGGATATTTTTCTTGGTGAAACTTCCACCTTGCGCGCCCCCCCCCACATTGGTTCATTGAGGGGGGAATCCCAACGAGCCTTTATAGACCCCAGGGGCCAGCCTGCCCAGGGGTCAGCCGTGCCCAGGGCCTGCTCCCCAGACCAGGTTCCCCCCTCCCCGCCCCCTAAACTCCCCTGGAGGGTGCACAGCCCCCCCCCCCATGAGCCCTCCCATCCCCACCCCACCTCACCCCGGCGGCCCTCGCCCCGAGTCCACTCACTGGATTTGCCAAGCTTTGGCCGCTGCAGCAGCTCGACAGGGAGGAGGTGCCTTCTGGAGGCACCGGAGAGCCAGAGCATCCTGCTTGCAGCGGTGGCGGCGAGCCCCAGCCATGGAGGAGCCGGCGTGGAGCAGGGGGACAGCAGCCCTGCAAAGGCGGCGGCGCTGCTAGCAGGAAGCAGCCATGTCCCCCTCCTCTCCTGCCCAGGCTGTGGCCTTGGCACCCCCCCCAGGGGGCTCCTGCAGGCTGCAGCGGATGCATGTGGGCACCAGCCCCCATGCGCCCCCCGGCTCCCCCGTTGCCTAGGGTTACCATATTTCAACAATCAAAAAAGAGGACGAGGGGAAGGGCCCCGCCCTCATCCACTCCCTCCCACTTCCCACCCCCTAACTCCCAACCCCGCCCCCCTGCTCCTTGTCCCCTGACTGCGCCCCAGAACCCCACCCCCTACGTAAGCCTCCCTGTTCCTTTTCCCCTGACTGCCCCCTCCTGAGACCCCTCCACCCTAACTTCCCCCTAGGATCCTACCCCCTACCTGTCCCCTGACTGCTCCAACCTTTATCTACACCCCCACCCCCAGACAGACCCCTGGGACTCCCACGCCCCATCCAACCACTCCCGCCTCCTGACAGGACCCCCAGAACTCCTGACCCATCTAACCCCCCCGATCCCTGTCCCCTGACTGCTCCGACCCCTCTCCACTGCCCCCCCCCTGAACTCCCAACCCATCCAACCCTCCCCCTGGTCCTTGAGTGCCCCCCCGCTGGGACTCCCCTTACCATGCCCCTGCCGGTCAGATGCTGGCTCCACGTGGAGGCAAAACATGCCGCCGGGCTGCCACGCACACAGCCCCTCCCCCGCAGAGTGCTGAGGCAGTGGGAGGGGCGGTGGTGGTGGCAGCTCATAATCCTGGGAGCAACAGAACCCGAGTGTGGTGAGGTGGAGCCAGGGGGGTGCACGGGGGCCACCGCCCGCATGCCTCTGCTGCAGCCTGCAGGAGCCCCCACACCACACCGGCTCTTCCATGGGTGGTGCTCACCGCCCCTACAAGCCGACGCTCTGGCTCTCCGGTGCCTCCAGAAGGCCGAGCCAGGGCACTGCTTTTTGGCGCCCCCAACCACTTGGCGCCCTAGGTGACTGCCTAGTTCACATAGTGGTTGCACCGGCCCTGCCCATCAGTTCCCTAAGGGAGTCAAAGTCTGCTTTTCTGAAGTCCAGGGTCCGTATTTTGCTACTCTCCTTTCTTCCTTTTGTGAGGATTTTGAACTCAACCTCTCATGGTCACTGCTGCCCAGGTTGCCACCCACTTCTACTTCCCCTACCAATTCTTCCCTGTTTGTAAGCAGTGGGTCAAGAGGATAACAGCCCCAGGTTGGTTCCTCCAGTAGGTGCACCAGGAAGTTGTCCCCAACACTCTCCAAAAACTTCCTGGATTGTCTGTGCACTGCTGTATTGCTCTCCCAGCAGATATCAGGGTTATTGAAGTCCCCCATTAGAACCAGGCCTGTGTTCTTATCGTCCTAAATTATTTCCTAAAGAAAAAAAAACCTATCAGTGCATGCTTCCAGAAGACAGTGGTATGAGTGCGCTTCAAGAACTGCATTCATACATGATACTTATTTGGAGCTGAGAAAAACTTCTCTATTGCCTCCTTGAAATCAACTGGGGGTGGCTGGGCCAAGGACTTGCTTATACAATCTGGAATGACCCCAAATTGGGGAGGGGGGCAGATTCTGTGCCAAAAAATAAAAAATTCTGCATGGCTGTTCTGGTGCCACAGTGACCTCTGTTGGGTGAAAGGCAGAACTGCAACACTTCTCAGGCAGAATGTATTTTCTGCAGGAAAAAAAATTCTGTGCCGGACAACAATTCTGCTCTTGCACAGTGGTGAAGAATTCTCCCAGGAGTAATAGTCACTTACTTCAAATTTCTCAGGTTCTTTAGGTCCCAATACATTCTGGGGCACAAAACCCAAGAGCCCAAATCTGAATTGAATGTGTAATGTAATGATCACATATTGACATGTATTTTGGGGAGAAAGTAAGGGGCCTGCCAAGTGGCAAGAACTACAGTTTGATAGAGAAAGCTGAGGAAAGGTGATTGTTGAAGTTAATTTTCTAAGAGACTCATGGGGCAAAATCAATCCCCAGCACCCAAGCCAACTATCTTGGCTGGTCTACAGTGTGGTCCAGGAGGGGAATAAGAATACTCTCATCAAGGCAATGAAATTACAGTGGAGCCAGAACCAAGCTATGAATCCAACAGGGTGAAGAAAACTTGCAGAGGCATGGTGCATCCCTCTGCAGTTTGAACATCCCCCACAAACCTCTAGTGCAGCAGCCACACCAGTCTTGCTACCTGGGGACCCCTCTGCACCTGTACCAGTGAAGGCAGGATTTGCCCTTTATGTGTAGAACGGTGAGACTAATAACTTGGGGAGATTTGGTTCAGATTTGTCAGACACAGAATAAATAGAAATTCAATTAGTAAGCGCATCAGACCTACCTTGGCCCCTGCTCTGCATTGCCATTCAGTTGGCCTAAAGGGGTTGGAAAGAAAACATAAGCAGTCAGCTTGAAACCCTCTGCCAAGGAGAAATTCTTGGGTGGTGCAGAGCCACCATAGCCAGTTGTTATGCTACCTCTCTTCAGGAATTTACAGAGGGGACATGTTGCGGTCATGCCAAGAAAGGTGTGTGACCAGAGTGCCACTGTGCTCTGACAATGTCCAATTGATATATCAGATCCTTGGAATCATAGCTAGCTCTTAGGCTCCACTAAGCTACACAGGGTCCAGCACAGAACCAGCCCCAGGGTTATAGAGCTGCAAGTGCTTTTTTCACAGTTCTTCCTGTCGATGGCCCTCACCATTTATACGCACAGCTAAGGAATGAATCCATTATGTTGGCTATTAAAGGGAAGAGCATCAAGTTCAGTGGAGCCCAAGCAAGCTATTTTGGTAATTTAGGCTGAATTTTTGAAACAAAATTGATTGTATTGGAAAGCCATTTTAAAATAATTCCTTTACACATTTAATTGTGGAGTACAGACAGAGGCATAGACACCTGCATGAATGTAGTAAATGAACATAGAATTGCTGAAGTTTTCCCAACTGTGAAATGTAACCTGTTAATTACCATCATTCAGTTTGAAGACACTACGTGCATGCATTTCCAATGCAGTTGCAATATTTATGGAATTAATGGTCCATTCTTAAAAATCTGTAGTATTTAGAATTCTGTGATGAAGTCATTTTATTAGAAGATGGAGACATATATGAAAGGGGAACTCACAAAGATTTAATGAAAGAAAAAGGACGCTATGCTCAGCTAATTCAAAACCTCTATATGGAGCAAGCAAAGGTAACATTTAGCCCTTACTCTTAAACATTCTGCTTTTACATACTTTAGAATATTGAAAATAGGGTTTCAGATCTCAGAAGTAAATTTTTCTTATTTTAAAGGACCCAGAAATTATTTTGACTGGAACAATGACAGAACCAACAAGCGAAACTCAGGACAAGAGTGATTCCTCAGGAAGCTCTTATACAGGAGTTGAAAATCCTGGTAATGTAATTTAGGACAATAATCAGAATTGCCTATACTCTTGTTTAAAAAAGACTAACTGTTCTTTCATACACATAGCTTTTGTTATGTCTGATGAGGAAATCATCATAAAGGAACCTGAGAGAGACCCACAAAGGGGAAATAACACAGGTATGCTACAAAGACTCACTTGTGCATCTTTCCAAATCATTGCTTTTTTGAAAAATGAATTTAATTGTAAATTAATATAGATTTCTGATTTGAAAGAGATTGTTGCATTCAAAATGTGCTGTGTCCATCAGCTAGTTTCTGTTCCTCAGATCCTCTTGCCTGCACTGAGTAGTTTTCTCTTTTAGGGATGGATTGTCTTTTTGCTCTGTTTGTACAGCACAATAGGATGTTGGTGCACAAATAGGGCTCCTAGACATTACTTCAAAACAAATAATTATTCTAAAAATAATAATAAAATTGCCTTTCCTGAGCTGATGAGCAGAGAGGCAGATCAGTCATCATTGCTGCTTCACTTCTTGGAACAGTTTTAGATTTAATATTTGTGAAAAATGCCACACTGAGAATACTGTATGCTGCTGTCTTCCCTTTGGAACAGTGCATTGTGGAGGGCCCTCCACTGGTGGTGTCCCATCTGTCTCTCGCCCTCTCTTGGCGCCTGCACCTGTGTTGCTCCCTTCTTGTGACATCCTCTTCAAGACACTGCCCTCCAGCAGTGCCCGTAGTCCTCGTTCACCCCCTTTCAGGGGTGGGGTGGGGTTATCAGCAGTCTTTCACTTCGCCCAGCCACAGCAGCCAACCACACCCCAAAGTCTGACCCCTTGTGCCAGGGGTCTGGTGCAGTCTGCTATCACCACATCTGATGGCTGGGTGTATGTGCAAGGGAGAAGGGGGGGACCCAGGCCCACCCTCTATTCTGGGCCCTGACCCAGGGACCCTTTGGCAGCAGCCTTCCTGCCCTCCTTCTCTCCCCTTGTCTGCCCCTCTCCCTGGGACGCTTCCCCTTCCGCCCCTTTGCACCGGCCCAGCCCTTCCCTCAGGGCCTGCAGCCTGGCAGATACCAGGCTGGAGTTCCCTTCTGCTCCCCTCGCCTGCCCTCCCCTGTGCTGTCCCTGGTGCTAGTCCCCTCACACAGGAGACAGACCTTCACCCTCTGAAAGCCTGGGAGAGACTGACTGCTCCCTTCCTGGGCAGCCTTTATATAGGGCTGAGACTGGCCCTGATTGGCTACCTCTTACTCAGCCTGATTGGCTCCCTAGCAGGCCTTCTCTGATTGGCCACCCACCCACAGAGCCTCTCTGGCCTGCTGGAGCCCCATCTAGTATAGGAGTGGGGCAGCCACCCCACTACACACCCTCCCCCTTAAGAATGCTCTTGGGGGCGGGAGGAAGGAAATCCCCTAGCGCCCTTGTGCTCCTCGGAGCTGGGCCTTCAAGGAATCTCTTTCCTATCGCAGGCTGTCCTCCGACTGGAGCAGCCTGCTTCCTTCTTCCATATTCTAGATCCCCACTGTAGACTGTTCCAGTCCTACATGGGTTTCCTTCTCAGCTTGGGTTCCCCCCCATGGCCCTCTTGTCACTAGGGTGGGTTCCCTGGTTAAGGTGGCGCCTCTCTGCCCCAACCCCCTTCTCTCTGGGGGCCTCGGCCTGCACTACCCCTTTCTGGCGGCTAGTCCCAGACCAAGCTTGTTTTTCTGGCATGCCCTCTTTCTGCCTCAGGGGGCTATGCCTCCTTATGTGGCCGTTGGTATGGCAGTGGAAGCACTCCCAGTGCCTTCCTGCTGCCCCGGACCTAAGACTGCTTGTTTTTGGCCTACCCCTTCCCTTAGGGTTGACCCAGGCCCTGTAAGCCTTATCGGGGCACTCCCTCTAAATCTTCTTCCCCCTATAGGATAGTGTGGCCCAGCGGCCGGAGTTCATCTATCTCCTTTGAGGTAAGAGAGGGGTCAATGAACTATGTCATCACAAAAAAAAAGGGGGGTGGGAGTTGAGACCCCCGGTAGGGGAGCCCAGGCCCACCCTCCTTCACTGGGCTCCAACCCAGGGCCCTGTCATTGAGGCCGTGATCCACCCTGGGTCAGTGGGGAATCCTACCGCAACATGCTGCCCTCAGAGTGGTGGGAGATACCACTCCCTTCCCTTTCCTGGGTCACTTCCTACCAGTTCTCCCAACGTAGCAGTCCCTGTGGCATCAGGGCCTTCAGGTTCCTCAGCCCCAAGGGCTCCCCAGGGTTCCCACAGCTGCCAGTCTCTAGTCCCACTTCCTGGCCCATTGGCTCCCTCCTGTACGAGTCACCCCTGCTCCTGGGCTGGAGTCTCCGCTGAGTGTCCTCCTTCCTCAGCCTCCAGCCCTGACTGAGCAGCTCTGCAGGCTTTTGTACTTGACTTTCTGTTGAAGCATGCCCAGCAGAGCCTCAGGGGCGTGGCTTCTTCTGCCAGCAGGGAAGGGTTGACCGTCTCCTTGTCAGTGCAGGACCCGTCTGCCCCATCACACACCCTCCCCCTTAGAACAATGGTAGGGGTTTCCCCTGCCCCGTCCCCTTCCTCGTCCTTCTCTTCTCCCATCTGGGAGAAAAAGTCTGCATTTCCGTGGGCCTTACCTGGCCTGTGCAGTACTTGAAAGGAATAGGGGTGGCAGCACAAATACCACCTCATAATTCAGTCATTTGTTTCTTTCATGCTGTTGATCCAGCGGAGAGGGACGTGATCAGTCACTAAGAAGAAGGGGTTCTCCAGGAAGTAGTACCGCAGTGTGTCGACTGATCACTTAACCGCAAGGGCCTCCCACTCTATGGTAGAGTAGTGCGTCTCGCGTGGAAAGAGCTTCTGGCTGGGGTATAAAATGGGGTAGTCTTCTCCCTCTACCTCTTGCGACAGTACAGCTCCTATACCTACTCCAGACGTGTCTGTCTGGAGAATGAACAGCTTCGTAAAGTCGGGCTGGGTTAACACAGGCTCCCGGGTTAGTTGTTCTCGGAATGCGTGGAAGGCGTTCTCACATTCCTCCATCCATTGGACCTTCTGGGGCTGTGTTTTCTTTGTTAGGTCAGTCAAGGGGGCAGCCAGTGTCGAGAAAATAGGGACAAACCGCCGATAATACCCCACCAACCCTAAGAATTATCGTACATGTTTTTTGGATTTAGGGGTGGGGTAGTCCCTCAAAGCCCGTACCTAATCTACCATGGGGCATAATTTCCCTCGCCCTACTGTATAGCCTAAATAAGTCACCTCCCACTATCCTAAATGGCATTTGGCCGGATTCGCCGTGAGGCCTGCGTTGCCCAGGGCTTGTAGTACCTTGGTGAGGTGCCGAATGTGGTCTTCCCAGCTGGAGCTATAAACGACAATGTCATCAATGTATGCTGTGGCGTACAAACTGTGGGGGCTCAGTACCTGGTTTACGAGCTGCTGGAATGTAGCCGTGGCACCATGCAACCCGAAGGGCATCACTATAAATTGAAAAAGGCCGAATGGCGTGGGAAAGGCTGTCTTTGCTCGCAAGGTAGGTGTCAGAGGGATCTGCCAATACCCCTTGGTTAAATCCAGGGTGGAGATAAATTCTGCCCGTCCTAGTCTCTCCAGTAACTTGTCCACCCGTGGCATGGGGTAGGTGTCAAAGTGAGAGATGGCGTTCACTTTACAAAAGTCTATGCAAAATCTTATTGAACCATCTGGCTTGGGGACCAGCACTATAGGACTTCTCCAGTCACTCCTCGATTATTCCACCACCCCCAGGGTTAACATTGATTCCAACTCCTTCCGTACGGTCTCCCACATTTTCTTAGGGAGTGGGCGGTGGTTCTCTCTCACCTTTTGGCCGGGGATAGTGGCGATATGGTGGCTGATCATCGTTGTCTTCCCTGGTTGAGCGGACAGTACCATGGGGAATGCAGCTGCCACCTGCCGTATCTGTTCTTCTTGTGTAGGGTTGAGCTCCCGGCCAATGTCTACCATGCCCGGCTCCTCATACTCACCGGCTCAGGGTCCAAGCTCGGGCTCTGGGAGGTATGGGGCAATCATAAAACCCTCTCGGTCCTTCCATGCCTTCAGTAGGTTCACGTGGTATATTTGGGTGTCCCTTCGTCATCTGGACATCCGGATCTTGTAATCAATGGGCCCCACCTGCCGAACCACCTCGAATGGTCCCTGCCACTTGGCTA
The DNA here is from genome assembly GCF_965152275.1 of Natator depressus. Taxonomy (NCBI): domain Eukaryota; kingdom Metazoa; phylum Chordata; order Testudines; family Cheloniidae; genus Natator; species Natator depressus. The sequence goes on from NC_134245.1 coordinate 18,502,181, forward strand.
ATAATTTAGACTTGGAGGAGGGCAGTAACAGCAGAACTCAGTCCCCTGGTTCAAAGTTCCTCATCTTCCTCCCTCAATTGTACTGGATATGCTGGTTGCGTTGTGCTTGTAACAGGTTCTCCCTGGCTCAGGTGCCTAGTTCCCGAAGCCGTTCCCTCAAATGGAGGATATACTGGACTGAACTTTTGACCTGGGTCTCTTGTTCCTCCCAGGTTTTTTTCAAGAGGTCCAAAATCCCCCAGGGTCGTCTCCCATAGAGGAGCTCAAATGGGGAGAACCCAGTGGAAGCTTGTGGCACCTCGGATATGGCAAAGAGGAGGGCTGCTGGGTACTTGTCCCACTGACGGGGGTCGTCCCCCACAAATTTCCCCAGCATCGCCTTCAGGGTCCCATTAAAGCGTTCTACCTATCTGTCCATCTGGGGATGGTAGACAGAGGTCTTAAGGGCCTGGATGTTCAGTAGTCTGCAGAGCTCTACCATCAGCTTGGAGGTTACATTAGTCCCCTGGTCTGTCAATATCTCTCATGGCAACCCCACCCAGGAAAATATCTGTAATAGCTCATTGGCGATGACGGGGGCCGTAGTTGTTCGTAAGGGTACTGCCTCTGGATACCTAGTCGCATAGTCTACTACGACCAAGATGTATCTATGTCCCGAGCTACTTTTCTCCAGGGGCCCCACCAGGTCGAGGCCAATCCGTTCAAAAGGAGTGCCAGTCACTGGTAGAGGCACCAGGGGGGCCGTGGGTACCCCCTTTGGGCCGGCCTTCTGGCACTCTGGGCAAGAGGCACAGTAATCCCGGATCTCTTTGTGTATGCCTGGCCAGAAAAACCATCAGGCTACTCAGAGGAAGGTCTTTTCTTTCCCCAAATGCCCCGCCCAGGGGACTGCATGGGCCAGGTGGAGCAGTGCTCTTCGGAACTTTTGGGGGACCAACAATTGGCGCACCTCGGCTCGTGTCTCTGGCTCCTGGGCCATTCAATAAAGTAAGTCTTTGTAGATTTCAAAATGGGGGCCTTGGGGCCGATATTGCCGAGGATGGGCCTCTCCATCCCAGCTGACCGCTTGTTCCCAGGCTCGACTAAGGCTGGAGTCCCCTCTCTGTTCCTCCATGAAATCTCCATCAACATCCTCGTCTCTTCCCCTGTTGAACTGTCGGTCGGGGTTTGGCTCCCTTCGGATCCTCTCGATGTCCCCTCCAAGGGGTCTTGTGGTCCGGGTTGGCCCAACAAACCATGCCTTCCATAGCGGGCTCTCTTCCTCTTCACGGGCTGTCCGCTCCACCCCTGCATAAGGCCGGCAAAACCCGGCCAGTCACGACCCAAGACCACATGGTACGCTAATCTAGGGGCCACACCCACTAAGTAATGCACCTCTCGTTTGGCGACCTCCAGTTGTACCCAGATGGTGGGGTAAGCCTTCAGGTCCCCATGTATACATTGCAACTGTATCGGGGCCCCGGCGGGAAGGGAGTCCTCTACCAGTCCCATGCGAATGACAGTCTGGCTGCACCCCAAGTCAACCAGTGCTAAGGTTGGAGTTCCCTCCACTCGCACTGGGATTACCATCTTTGCCGGCCCATCCTTCCAGGCTCGTCGGTCCACCGTCAGGACCTGTCCATAATTACAGTCCATGTAGGGGCACTCTCTCCTGAAATGCCCCCTTTGTCTGCACTGAAGCATCTATCATGATTCCCCTCCGAGGGTAGGGTGCTTTGCAGTAGGCTTGACTCCCCAGACGGGTCCTCTTGGTCCCGGGGCAGGTGCGCCGCCGAGGGGCCCCAGCTCTTGGGGGTTGTTGGAGATCCCGACTGCCGGGCGGGCAAACGGAGACCTCCCCCACCGGTTTTATGCACTGCTCCCCCTGGGGGTCGGACTCCCCCTCCTGAAGCCCCTGTCTTAAGACCCACTCGCTCTTCTGGCTCCGCCGCCATGAAGTCTTTGACGAGGGACGTAGCCTCCGCGACGGTCTTCGGCCGGTGTCGCTGCACCCACTCCTTCCCCCCGGTGGGAAGGATGCGGAGGAACTGCTCCAGTGCCACAGCCTCGGCCACCTGGCAACTAGTACGACAATCAGGCTCTAGCCACCTCCAACAGAAGTCACGGACCTTCTGGGCTACAGCCCGTGGTCTGGCCCCAGGTGGATATTTCTCTCGACACAGCCTCTGTTGGTACGTCTCCGGACTGACACCCGTCTGGTCTAGGATGGCGGCCTTCACCTTCTCATATTGCAACGCCTCCTGTGGATCCAGATTGCGGTAAGCGGCCTGAGCGGGTCCCGTTAAATACGGGGTGAGAATAGTGGCCCAGTGCTCAAGGGGCCACTGAGTGGCCGTAGCTACCTGTTCAAAAGTTACTAAGAAGGCTTCGGGGTCGTTCCCCGGCCCCATCTTCGTCAACCACAGCGGTAGTTCCCCACAGCCCTTCCCTGGCCCTCCTCCGGCTGGGTTGGGGGGAGGACTGGCTGCCGTTTTCAACAAGGTCACCACCTGTTGAAAGAGTCGATCTTGACTCGCTTGCTGCTGGGCGGCTAACTCCCGAACCAGGTGGGATTCTTGTTGCTTTGCTGCCTGCAATTGCTGCTGCGCCGCCAGTTGCTGTAACAGCTATGTCTGCTGTTGCTGCTGTTGTACAGCCTGTTGCTGCTGGTTTTCCAGCAGCCATTTTAGGAGCTTGTCCGTCTCCATCTTGTACATGTGGGTCCTTCTAGCAGGCCCTGGTCAGTGCCCGCATTCTCCACCACTTGTGACGGGGTTGGGACTCACCACCACAGCACCTCCTGCTGACTCGTCAGGGAATTAGCTCAGTCCAGTGTGGTGGTGTCCCGTCCATCTCTCGCCCTCTCTTGGCGCCTGGACCAATGTTGCTCTTTTCTTAAGGTGTCCTCTTCAAGACACTGCCCTCCGGCAGTGCCCCCTAGTCCTCGTTCACCCCCTTCTGGGGGTGGGGTGGGTTATCAGCAGTCTTTCACTTTGCCCAGCCACAGCGGCCAACCACACCCCAAAGTCTAACCCCTTGTGCCAGGGGTCTGGTGCAGTCCGCTATCGCCATGTCCAATGGCTGGGTGTATGTGCAATGGGGAAGGGGGGGACCCAGGACTGCCCTCTACTCTGGGTCCTGACCCAGGGACCCTTTGGCAGCAGCCTTCCTGCCCTCCTTCTCTCCCCTTGTCCGCCTCTCTCCCTGGGACGCTTCCCCTTCGGCCCCTTTGCACCGGCCCAGCCCTTCCCTCAGGGCCTGCAGCCTGGCAGATACCGGGCTGAAGTTCCCTTCTGCTCCCCTCGCCTGCCCTCCCCTGTGCTGTCCCTGGTGCTAGTCCCCTCACACAGGAGACAAACCTTCACCCTCTGAAGGCCTGGGAGAGATGGACTGCTCCCTTCCTGGGCAGCCTTTATATAGGACTGAGCCTGACCCTGACTGGCTACCTCTTACTCAGCCTCTGATTGGCTCCCTAGCAGGCCTTCTCTGATTGGCCACCCACCCACACAGCCTCTCTGGACTGCTGGAGCCCCATCTAGTATAGGAGTGGGGCAGCCACCCCACTACATGCCCAAAGTGGCTGGAACTGTTATTTTAATAACTGTTGTATTTCTGCTCTTAAAATCCTTTCAAGGAAACATAATGGGGTTAGGACAAACAAAAGACACTTTCAAAGCTAAATCAAAGTTACAGGGATGTTGTAAAGGACTAATATAGACAGTAAATTGCTTTTTAGCTATAAAATCTCTCCTTTCACATCAAATTCTATACATTAGCAGTGTAGTGATATACATAGTTTTATAACTGTCTTGGGTGGAGCAGAAAATGTTGGTTTCTTATTCTGCTTTAGCATGCATATTGCTCTGTCAAGGATGAGGAAGAAGAACAGGAATGTCAATAGAGTTTTGCATTCAAACCTGTGTGCTATCGATCATTTTTAGCAAACCCATATCATTTACATTTTAATTCTCATCACAATTTTCTAGTCATTCAAAAACCATTATAAAACTGGAGGGAGCATTTACCATATGGCAGCGTCCAGAGGCAGCGGGGATTCTTTAAAAGGAGGAATATATTTCACTGAGTTTCTTATGAAGCTACAAATATGTATTTTAGCATATAGATTTTTTATTTTGGTTTAACATGCCCAGGATTCCTTGATATTGGGTCAAAATTTTGTTACGTGAATGTATGCTTTTTGTTTGTGTGGTAGCTCCTGTAAACCAACTTGTTAAAAAAGAGGAAAAACAAGAAGGCTCAGTGACATGGAAAACCTATCATGCCTACATTAAGGCATCTGGAGGTACATTCTGCAAAAATGTCTTTATACTGAATTTGCATTTTTTTTCTTTGATATTTCCATTTTTAAAGGTAGGATTCCTTTCCAATGTTTTTCCCTAAATCTAAACTCTGATATTTCAGTTTCAGATTATTGAAATTAGACAAACACAGTAAAATGGTCGTATTTCCCAAGAAACAAAGCATTGTAATCTCCTGATATATTTATAACCTAGAATTGCCGATCACTGGATTTTATGGAGAAATATGTTAGTAACGGAGTAATAACTTAAGACATTTATTAGAGAGAAAATGTGAAACATTCTAGTCAGAGCGGAGCCTGAAAACCAAAATTTGGATCTAGATTGGGATTTCAAGATCGAAGTTTGGAATAGTTCACATCTGGGTTTTGGTCCAGCTCATTAGATAGAGAAGTCAGCAGTGAAATTCAGGTCTGGATCGGGTTCAGATTTACACACCCCACAGATTTCCAGTGTGTTTGTAAGATTTTGCTTTAAGACAACTTCTAATCCTACAATTATATAGGAAAATTGTGTTTATGTAAATACATATGCACATTTTTAGCCTTAAGATTTTACCCCGCTGATATAAAACATACTGTCTGGGCCTATGGTTAGCCATGGGCACAATTACTGTGCCTGTAAAAGTGCACACACAACTGTTTGACCACAAATCCCATATATGCATACGCAAACAAGCATTTATGTTCACAAATCACATAGTAACATACGTAAATGAGACACCCACTTACCAGATTTTAAATATGAATTATTAATCCTTATAACCCCTTTTGGGTTCATAGCCAAGGAGCATTGCCCACTATTTCAATGCTGGTTCATTTAGTAAGAATCATGTGGGATGTGTGTGTGTGTACAGTGAGTACGCATACATTTTAATTTGTACATCAAGTATGTTTTCCCAAGCATTAATTTACTAACAGATTCTGAAACCCACACTCACAATCATTAACATTTTGTACAGTGAGACTGCTCACTTGAATAAGAGATACTTAATCTGAGCAAGGATTGCAGAATCTGGCCCTTAACCACCATTCTGGAAAATACCAAAAACAATTAATATCAGTTCCCTCTCTCTAGGCTAATGGGTTAAATTCAGAAGCCCTTATTCAGTTTTTACCTTGACCTTGACTTCAGGATTTAACTCCTTGTTCCCACATTCTTGTAATGGCAGTTCTGCACTTATAGGAAGAGAAGAATAAATACGGATTAAACAATAAAGTCTTTGTTGAGAAGATACACAACAGAGTACATGAGTATAGTATGTTTAACCATTCTTACACCGTCAGTTATTAGTCTGGTCTTTTGGTCCATTTGCAGGTTTCATACTGTCTTCCTTTGTTGTACTTCTCTTTATTTTGATGATTGGCTGCTCAGCCTTCAGCAATTGGTGGTTAAGTTTCTGGCTAGAACAGGGCTCAGGGGTAAGTGTAACAATTTAATTGTAAATTTCTGCTCCTTAAAAACAGAGTTGCACATATATTTGAAGTTTTTAATATGAATAATAAAGCTCAACTCCAGTATCTATAGCATTAAGACAGTTGCTGTATGGCTTCCTTCAAACCCTGCTTCAGATGAAATTCTTATTTGTCTAAGTAAATTGACCATATCACCCCTGCCACTTTCAGCAGCCTCCTGTCCATTCCAATGCAACACTACCCTCCTGGTTTGCAACACTGTCTCTGGACTCAATCCACACTGTCCCTTTAGCCTTACATTTATCTAATCCCCTCTTATCCCACTCATTCCACCTCTACAATTTTGGGCTCCTCCAGAAGTTAATCTTTCACTTATGCTGCTGTATATCCTATATCTAGGATTCTCTACCATCTCTCTCCAGCCCACTGACTCACATATACACCCTAAATTTCACTTCAAAAACTTTTCCTTCCTCTCTGGCATAGAATGAACTTTCTGTAAAGAACTCTGAGATAATGCATATTAAGGATGCCATATAAAAATCAAATTGATTGTATTGTATTATATACGCATTGAGGACATACTAGCTGGGAATTCAAAGCTGTGTATATGACTGATTTACTGCTGCACATTTTTTCACAATATTATAAATAAGTGGACATGAATCATGTACTGATCTGTATTAGTTTGACTGCTGTATTGATGTACATGTTTTACTGGAACAAAATCAGACCTAAATTTCCCATTATCATTAGATAAAAATAATTTAGAGCTAAATTGTGCCTTCTCACCAGCTCAAGGGCACTAGAGGCCCTGGATCGTAGAGGTACAATGCCTCCCTGGCAACCCAGTTGCATAGGATTGGGGAGAAGTAATTTGCAACATCCCTTTCTGGGGTCCGGCATCTTGCCCCCTTTGCCAGGCAACTACCAGAGCCTGCCAGGGCATGGACTCACCACTTCACCAGCTGTCAAGGTTCCTTCCCCACTCTGAACTCTAGGGTAAAGATGTGGGGACCTGCATGAAAACCTCCTAAGCTTACTTTTACCAGCTTAGGTTAAAACTTCCCCAAGGTACAAACTATTTTACCTTTTGCCCTTGGACTTTCACTGCCACCACCAAACGTCTAACCGGTTTTATTTTATTAGGAAAGAGCCCGTTTGGAAACGTCTTTCCCCCCAAAGTCCTCACCAAAACTTTGTACCCCCCCTTCCTGGGGAAGGTTTGATAAAAATCCTCACCAATGTGCATAGGTGACCACAGACCCAAACCCTTGGATCTTAAGAACAATGAAAAAGCATTTAGCTTCTTAAAAGAAGAATTTTAATAGAAGAAAAAGTAAAAAGAATCACCTTTGTTTCTTCCTCCCTCCAGCTTTGAAAGTATCTTGTCTCCTCATTGGTCATTGTGGTCAGGTGCCAGTGAGGTTATCCTAGTTTCTTAACCCTTTACAGGTGAAAGGGTTTTTCCTCTGGCCAGGAGGGATTTTAAAGGTGTTTACCCTTCCCTTTATATTTATGACACCAGCCCAGTTGCAAAAGACTGTTGGGGAGAAATTTCTTCCTTCTACTTGTCTTTGCACTCTGTAAGGCTTAGGCAAGTGTAAAAACTTGCCCCTATGTAGCAATGCAAAAGTGCTTTCTAGATGAACATGTTCCCTATCACTAAATAAAAGGAGATTAACTCGCTGACAGTGACTCAACTTTAGGTGTTTGGGTTTTTTAATGATAGAAAACCTAACAATAATGTAAAAGAAAACAGCTTTTGTGTAAGGTTCCAGTATGCTGCGTTTACAACCCCAAAACTATAATACAATAATAATAATAATACCTAGCTTTTATATAGTGTGTTTCATCAGTAGATTTCAAAATACTCTATAAAGGAAGTAAGCATCATTAGTGACTTTGTGTTCGTGCATCAGAACCATGAAGCATAATTTCCAGCAAAAACGATCAATTTGTTTTCATTCTTCAAGCTAAAGGAAATGCAAAATATGAATATAATTAATGGAGAAAAGTAAAATTGGTTCTTAATAATTTAAGGTGTTATCATTAACAGGTTAAAAATTTGCTTTTTTTAAATAGGAATGTCTCTGACAGTATAAATATATTTATAAAAATATAAATAGATATTAATTTTTCCCCTCTTAAATTTACAATATTTAAGATACTTCAAAGGCAAGGAGCTAAAAGACTCTTGATATCTGCAGTTATTTTTTATAAACAGGGGTTAGGCTGACAAAATAAGGTAAAGGTAATTTTTTAAAGGTACAGTGGTGTTTTAAAATCTTGAGTTTACTTTTCCTTATCTGATATACATTTCCACAGAAAAGTAAGAATCATTGTTTTTCTGGGAGCTGCTTTGTCAATACTACTTCTATTTCCATAGATGTGTACACTGGACCGGAAAAAATAAAGTCAGGGTTATAAACTATTGGCTCTTAACAACATGCCATTACCTTATTTTGAAGAGTGAAAGTAAGAACTCTGACTTCTAGATTGCAGTGGCTGGCTGCCTGCTGAAATATACAAGTATAGGTTTTAAAACCCAACTACAGCTTTCAGGAGGCAAAATTATTACATTTTATATAGCACCATAAGTACACATGGTACTTAATAAATCATATTACTAGAGTAACAAGGCTGTGGAACCTAGAAACATCACAGGTGTCATTAAGCTCCACACCTTAGTAATTTAAAATTTAATGATAGCAACATAGAATGCAGTTACTTCTCCAAAAGCAAAAGACCTCACCACATGCACAAAAGGAGACTCTCCTTTAACAGTTAGCTATGAAATACAGTTGAGCAGTTCTGAGTCCATTTAGTGGAGGGAAGTGACAGACACATACATGCTGACTAGAAAAGTCCTAAAGAATTTAATAGGGATGAAAATAAATTTCTATTCAAATTAGAATGGGAGATAAGTTGTTAAAAGAAATGAGAGATGAGATGTAGGCAAAACTGGAACAATCTAATGAAAATGAATTTTATAAAACTTAAAAAAAATAAAATAAAAAAGAGGAAGCTAGTGAAGGGATGTGTGTAACATAGCCAAAGCACTGATCTTACAAAATTCTGTAGGATTTCAAACGGAAAAATCTTTTTCTTTGTAAAAAGTAGTAATGTTGGGTGAGATTGAGTCATTATGGCTGCATGAAATCAGTGGATATACAGTATTACGAGGATTTCCCTATGTAAGGGGGCCGGGGGAGGAGGGGAGATTCAAGTGTGGTGTGGAGGTGACGTAACAGCTCTATGCCACCCCATCTCTGACTCAGGCATAGGGAAAGTGGTGTAGATGAGGGTATCCCTACACTTTAGCTGTCTGAACTTCTTTATCCCTATCCATTTATCATTTTATCAGTAAAAGCTTTCAAATTTAAATCACTGTATTTTACACATTTGCTTTAAAGACAAACTGCAGCCTCCTGAGTAATGAAACAGAATATCCCATTTGTGACATGGGAAGCATCTCCGATAACCCCAGACTGCACTTTTACCAGTTAGTCTATGGAATGAGCATGGTGACCATGATTGTCCTAAGCATCATCAAAGGGTTTGTTTTCACAAAGACGACATTAAAGGCTTCTTCAGTGTTACATGATGATGTATTTTATAAGGTATGGAAAATACATTGCTTTAATCATTATTAGGGGATATTTACCATAATAAGCTTATAAAAGGATGGAGTATGGTTTAGTAGATACTGTTGATGCCTAGGGTCATTGGTTCTGTTCCCAGTTCAGTTGCTGCCTTATTGTGTGACCTTGAACAGTGCATATGAACATTTTGTGTCTGTTTCTCTATTAAATTATAATGTCTGCCTCCTGAACACGGTTGCTGTAAACTTTAAATTAATGTTCACAAAATGCTTAGAGCTTCTCAGATGAAAGAGTCTATGTAAATGCAAACTATTACTTCTTGTAACCTGGACCTAAAATGATTGCTGGTGAGGGAAACTGCGACATCACCAGGTGACAGCATTGTGCTATTGGATAGGAACACCATACAGATTTTCACCTTCCTCTGAAGCATCAGGTATTGGTCTCTGCTGAAGGCATTTTACTGGACAAAAAAGGCAATGGGTAAAATGTTCAAAAGTGCCTAAAAGACAGGAGTTCAAATCCAACTGAAAATCATTCCAGGCACTGGAGTCTAAGGGCCGAAGAGTAAAATTTTCAGAAGCACCTGAATCCAATTTTCAGAAGTGATGTAGTCACTTAGGGCCAGCTTTACATAGGTATTTAGGTGCCTAAAGATGCAGAGAGTTGCCTAGTGGGCTTTAGAAAGGTGCTTAAGCATCTAGGCTATAGGCGCCAACTTTGTGGGTGCTCCAGGGCTGGAGCGCACACAGAAAAAAAATAGTGGGGCTCAGCACCTACTGGCAGGCCTGCCAATCAGCTCCTCCCTCTCCCTCCCCCCCAGTGCCTCCCGCCTGCTGCTGATCAACTGTTCAGCAGCGGGCAGGAGGTGCTGAGGGGGGGAGGAGTGGGGGCAGGAAGAGGTGGAGTGAGGGCAGGGTACGCTCAGTAGAGGAATGGGGTGGGAAGAGCTGGGAGAGGAGGAGGGGCAGGAAGAGGAAGCACAGGGGATGGGGTCTTGGCAGAAGCGGTGGACTAGGGGCAGAGCAGGGGTCTGACACTCCCAGGGAAATCAGAAAGTCAGAGCCTGTGATCTAGGCACCTAACCTACTTTGGTGCTTTTGTAAAGCTTATTGACTCCAAGCCACTCAGGTGCTTTTGAAAATTTTACCTCATTAATCTAATGTGGTGTGACCTGTCCTATGTTCCTATATTTTGTGAGGCCTTGATTCAGCAAAGTATGTAAGTGCCCAACTCTAAGCATATGAGTAGTCCTATCAAATTCAATGGAACTACTCACCTGCTTTGAGAGGCAAGGTGAGTGATATAATATTTTTATGGGACCATCTTCTGTTTGAGAGAGAGACAAGCTTTCGAGCTTACACAGAGCACTTCTGACCTGAAAAAGAGCTCTGTGTGGCTTGGAAGCTTATCTCTCTCACCAACAGAAGTTAGTCCAGTAAAATATATTACCTCACCCACCTTGTCTCTCTAATCTACAGGGACCAACATGGCTACCACAACACTGCAAACACCTGCTTTGAGTCAGACACCTGTTTAGACACCTTGATGAATCAGGGCCTGTTACAGTATAGCTTATTGTAATGATTCCTTTTTAAGTGTACTGTAAATCCTCAACATTCTGATTCTCATGTGCATTTATTTTATGATCATAACAACAGGAGATAAGCCTTTAAGAAATATTTATTCTGTTTTCAAAGGCTGCTTCACAAATACTATCTGATGTTGTAAAAGCTATAATACATTTGTTTGCTGTTCCTCTTATTTACATTTTAGCCAAGATTATACTAGTATCTATTTTATCACAAAAACTCTGAATACTGTAAAAGACAAAGACTGTCATTTGATTCTGCTGTTTCCCTTTATCCACAGATCTTACTGAGTCCAATGAGTTTCTTTGATACAACTCCCACTGGCAGGCTAATGAACCGTTTTTCTAAGGATGTGGATGAATTGGATGTGAGACTTCCATTTCATGCAGAAAATTTTTTGCAGCAGTTTTTTATGGTGATCTCTATTCTAATCATAATAGCCATTGTGTTTCCGTTCCTCCTAATTGCAGTTGTTGTCCTAGCTACTATTTTTGTTATTCTTTTTCAGTAAGTTGATGTGCTTTTTCTTTAAGAACTATTTTAAGAATTTTTATTATCTTTGCGATCTAGCCAATAGCAATTGTCATTCTTATTTACATCTCCTATTGTTGAGCTTAAGTTGCAAAATACTATACATTTTTTGTAAAGGTTTACTGGAAGGTGAGAACTACCAGAACCAGTATCTCATAGAGCAGGCACAGCCAGTGGAAACTGGGAATCTATCAAATATTTACTGCCTTCTATACTAAGGGCTAAATTCAGTCTTTTGCTTGCACTGTCTTCTGCCAATATAGTCTAAGGCCCTAGTCTGTCCAAAATGACATTTCAGAGGCACAAGTCATTCATAACCTTCCCTCAACCTACAGGTCTACAATCACAGAATCATAGACTTTAAGGTCAGAAGGGACCATTATGATTGTCTAGTCTGATCTCCTGAACAATGCAGGCCACAGAATCTCACCCATCCACTCCTGTAACAAACGCCTAATCTATGTCTGAGCTATTGAAGTCCTCAAATCATGGTTTAAAGACTATGAGGTACAGAGAATCCTCCAACAAGTGACCCGTGCCCCACACTGCAGAGGAAGGTGAAAAACCCCCAGGGCTTCTGCCAATCTGCCCTGGAGGAATATTCCTTCCCGACCCCAAATATGGTGATCAGCTAAACCCTGAGCATGTGGTCAAGATTCACCAGCCAGACACCCAGGAAAGAATTCTCTGTAGTAATTCAGATCCCACCCCATCTAACGTCCCATCACAGGCCATTGGGCATATCTACTGCTAATAGTTGAAGATCAATTAATTGCCAGAATTAGGCTATCCCATCATATCATCCCTTCCATAAACTTATCAAGCTTAGTCTTGAAGCCAGATATGTCTTTTGCCCCCACTGCTTCCTTTGGAAGGCTCTTCCAGAACTTCATTCCTCTGATGGTTAGAAACCTTCGTCTAATTTCAAGTCTAAACTTCCTGATGGCCAGTTTATATCCATTTGTTCTCGTGTCCACATTGGTACTGAGCTTAAATAATTCTTCTCCCTCTGTGGTATTTATCCCTCTGATATATTTATAGAGAGCAATCATATCTCCTCTCAGCCTTCTTTTGGTTAGGCTAAACAAGCCAAGCTCTTTGAGTCTCCTTTCATAAGACATGTTTTCAATTCCTCGGATCATCCTAGTAGCCCTTCTCTGTACCTGTTCCAGTTTGAATTCATCTTTCTTAAACATGGGAGACCAGAACTGCACACAATATTACAGATGAGGTCTCACCAGTGCCTTGTATAACGGTACAAACACCTCCTTATCTCTACTGGAAATACCTTGCCTGATGCATCCCAAGACCGCATTAGCTTTTTTCACAGCTATATCACATTGGCGGCTCATAGTCATCCTGTGATCAACCAATACTCCAAGGTCCTTCTCCTCCTCTGTTACTTCCAAGTGATGCATCCCCAGTTTATAACAAAAATTCTGGTTATTAATCCCTAAATGCATGACCTTGCACTTTTCATGATTAAATTTCATCCTATTACTATTACTCCAGTTTTCAAGGTCATCCAGATCTTCCTGTATGATATCCCAGTCCTTCTCTGTATTGGCAACACCTGCCAGCTTTGTGTCATCCGCAAACTTTATTAGCACATTCCCGCTTTTTGTGCCAAGGTCAGTAATAAGATTGGTCCCAAAACCGATCCCTGAGGAACTCCACTAGTAACCTCCTTCCAGCCTGACACTGTAGTCTCCCCTTTAAGCAATGTTCCCACTAATTTTTGACAGGCCGTGTGCGCAAAAAATTTCTTTTGTGCAAATTGTTGTGCTTCTGTGCAAATTTTTGTGTGCATGGTTTTTCGCCGTGTGCGCGGGGTTTAGGATCTGTGTGCGCATGCACACACGCTCAGCTTAGGGGGAACAGTGCCTTTAACCAGTTCCTTATCCACCTTTCAATTTTCATATTGATCCCCATGTTTTCCAATTTAGCTAATAATTCCCCATGTGGAACCATATCAAATGCCTTACTGAAATCGAGGTAAATTAGATTCACAGCATTTCCTTTGTCTAAAAAAATCTGTTACGTTCTCAAAGAAGATCAGGCTGGTTTGACACGATCTACCTTTTGTAAAACCATGTTGTATTTTGTCGCAATTACTATTGACCTCAATGTCCTTAACTACTTTCTCCTTCAAAATTTTTTCCAAGACCTTGCATACTACAGATATCAAACTAACAGGCCTGTAGTTACCCGGATCACTTTTTTTTTTCTTTTCTTAAAAATAGGAAGTATGTTAGCAATTCTCCAGTCATACGGTACAACCCCTGAGTTTACAGATTCATTAAAATTTTTCACTAATGGGCTTGCAATTTCGGGTGCCAGTTCCTTTAATATTCTTGGATGAAGATTATCTGGGCCCTGCCAGGCTGGCAGGGGAAGTCATAGCCAAGGTATCCTGGAATGCGTTGATTCAGCCCATGCTATGTAATCTCCAGCAGTGGAGAAGCTATGGAGACCTGACTGCAGCTTAAAGCCACAGCCTCACAGTGGAAGCACCAAGCTACAGTCCTGTTGTTCATATGGAGGATGGATGTTCAGTGGGATGCTGCTGCTTAGGCTTCTCTCCCCATACATGTTTTCTGGCCACATGTTGCATGTATTTTTCTTATGTGCCTCTTATCCCCTCTGTACCTGGAAGTAGAGGGGATGATATTACTCTTTTAGTTTTCAAAATCTAGTGTCACACTTCAGTACTTATAATACATTATGATATACATGAAGGGCTAGATTATGCCTGGTCTCTCACTGGGGAGCAGACAGGATACATGTAGCCAAGACTTTAAAAAGTGATCAGTGACTTTGAGCGCCCAATTTGAGACACATAGGAAGGACCTGATTTTCATAAAGTACTAAGCATCCAGTCCCTTTAAGGTATCTCAAATTGGGCACCCAGTCCCTTTTGATTATCCAGTCCTTTTAAAGTATCTGAAATTGGGCACTCAAAAATGGAGGCAGGAGGCCCACAATTTCTACTTGCTTTAAGTTTAGACAAGGAGCTTTCCTCCATTTGTACTTCAGGGCCAGGGCCAGGGCCAGCTGCTGTCTCTGGATTTAGGGACTGCTCCCTCTTAGCCTTCAGGGGACACAAGGTACTCCAAAGGAGGTGAGAGGGAGAAAGTACAGCCATGGCACTGACCAGCTAAGCTAAGATGACTGGGCACAGAATGGAGCATAGTATAGTATGTGCACTCCTTCTGCATACTTAGGAGATCCAGGTAAGGCTGTGAAATGCAATTCCTCCCTACAGGGCGGTGCTGCTCTCTTTGCCCCCAGTGCAGGCCATTTGAGATTCCAGTTCAAACTACTGGCTTTAGGCACGAGATAGTGATGTATACCATTGGCATACTGACATATAAATACGTACAATATCATTTTGCTTTCATTTTGTTGCAGAATTTTTCAGAGAACCATCAGAGAACTAAAAAGAGTGGAAAACATTAGCAGATCTCCATGGTTTTCACACATTACTTCTACTGTGCAAGGCCTCAGTGTAATTCATGCTTATAATAAAAAAGAAGACTATTTCAACCAGTAAGCTGCATACATTACAATTATATCCTATTTGTTTTGTTTGTCATTCTGATATGGAAAGATAACACTGCATTGTTATTCTTTACTTGATTGTGGATACTGTGGCGTTGTATATGCAATGACATTAGGATGACCACATGCCCCAATTTTGTAGGGACAGTCCCGATATTCGGGGCTTTTTCTTATATATGCACCTTTTACTCCTGACCTCCTGTCCTGATTTTTCACACTTTCTATCTGGTCACTCTAAGTGACACTGATGAAACTATTCTGTTACTACAATGCAGAACAGCAATAATCCTGCAGCTTTTCATTTTTGAAAAGCTCCTAGTTTGTACCATGGACTGTCAGAAGTCTCACAAACAGCAATATATGTCCTATCTCTCTGTGTTCATTTTTGAGCATTGTGCAATATTTTTACTTTCTGAGTTTTAAGCAATTTCTAGGATCTGAATTAAAAGCCAAAGGGCAATGAGTTCTCACTGGTGGGTTCTCAAAGTGATCTAGACCCACACATACAGAACTTTAGGGTTTGATTTGTGATGTCTCATGAATTGGACCATGTCAGATCTATTCTCCAGAACTGACTATGAACCCTGCTTAGTTTGCTTAAAGGTTCAGATCCCATAGCTAGGGCCCTACCAAATTCATGGTCCATTTTGGTCAATTTCACAGTCAAAGGATTTTTAAAGATGTAAATGTCATGCTTTCTGCTATTTAAATCTGAAATTTCACCATGTTGTAATTGGAGGGTCCCTGACCCAAAAAGGAGTTGTGAGGAGGTCACAAGGTTATTGCAGGGAGGGTTGCGGTACTGCTGTTTTAAGTGCTGAAGTAAGGGTGGCAATATCACAACCCCCTAAAATAACCCTGTGGCCCCCCTGAAACTCCCTTTTGGGTCAGGACCCTCAATTTGGGAAACACTAGTCTCCCCCTTGAAATCTGTACAGCATAGGGTAAAAACACACAAAAGACCAGATTTCCCCGAGGGAGATCAGATTTCATGATCCGTGATGCATTTTTCATGGCTGTGAATTTGGTAGGCCCCTACTCATAGCCCCTGAAATTCCAAAGAGAAGCTCCCACTTTCCCTATGTGTCTAAATGTATCTTATTAGAACACAGGTTAACTAATGCAATGTTTAACACAATGTAGCACTGTTGTGTTTTACATCAAGTCATGTGGACTTTGAGGTTAACCATGACACTTCTCATCTGCATTAAAGGTCTGATTCTCATTGATACTGATGGATCTTTACACTGCATAAATTACACTTACACACACTTTAAGGCCCCTTTAGACTCCCAGAGCTCCTAAATCTGTACACAGTCTGGTCCTAACAGTATTTGTGGGTCTTGTCCAGATACAGTAGATCATTTCTGCTTCTGAGTATCGGATTTATGGAAGCCTCCCTTTAGAAAAATGTTGCAATATAAATCAATTCCTGACAAATTCATACTAAGCTGTGATATCTCCTGTTTTACTCAACTGTTTGCATAATATTTTAAGTAAGTAGAATAAAACATGCATGAAGGCTATCATAAAAATACCTACATCAACAACTCACTAGGAGGAATGGAACTTGTGTTTACATGTTAAAACCTCTTTTAGATTATCAAAAACGTTCATCTATTTTCATTTCAGGTTTAAAATGCTAAATGATGAAAACTGCAGCCATTTTCTGTTGTTTAATTACGCACTACGCTGGTTTGCGGTTAGAACGGATATTCTCATGACCTTGGTAACCTTCATTGTTGCATTATTTGTTGCTTTGAGCCCTCCTTTTATTAGTACTGCAGCAAAAGGCTTGGCTTTGTCCTATATTATCCAGGTAAAAATAAATGTTTGGTGTCTTGGGTTAACCTCTGTTAATTATGTTAGTGCATATACATTTCCTATTCTACCCATTCTTTATACTAAAATGCAATGTGAGTATTACATTCACTTGAAGCCAGATTCTACAACCCTTTACTTTACTTTAAAGTAAAGGCAATACTTTACTCTGCAAATAGCACATTGGATATTGAAATCAATGGATCAAGATATTACCCAGCGTGAAAAAGAATGGCAAAATTGAGAACAGAGGGAGAAAAAAATAGTTCACATTTTGGAAAGAGCTGAGATTCAAGTTGTACACATTCTACACAAATGTAGCTACTTTATATAACTGCGTTACCTCAGCCTCATTTCATTGCACCTTACCTTCGATTATTTAATAACTCATTTGTAATGTCTTATTTTAAGTTAGATTGCTAACATTTCAAGGCAGGGACTGTGTCTTCCTATGCATTGTTACAGCACCTACCAGAGTGTGTATCTGATTCTGACTAGGGCCTTCATGTACTACTGCACAATATATAAATAGTGTGACAGGGTCAGGCTGGATGGCTACAGGAGAGTGATAGAAGACAGATATATTAGCCCCACGTTAAGCAGGTCCCTTTACCCTGGGTAAGATAACAGGGACTATTCCAGAACACTCAGGAACTTTCTAGAACTAATTAATGCAGGCAGGCTAATTAGGATATCTGTAGCCAATTGGGAAGCTGCTAGAATTAATTAAGGCTAATCAGGACATCTGGTTTAAAAAGGCTGTCACTCCAGTTAGTGAGGTGTGCATGTAAGGAGCTGGGAGTGAGAGCATATGCTGCTGGAGGACTGAGGAGTACAAGCATTGACAGACATCAGGAGGAAAGTCCTGTGGTGAGGACAAAGAAGGTGTTGGGAGGACGCCATGGGGAAGTAGCCCAGGGAATTGTAGCTGTCGCGCAGCTGTTCCAGAAGGCACTCTAGACAGCTGCAGTCCACAGGGCCCTGGGCTGGAATCTGGGGTAGAGGGCGGGCCCAGGTTCCCCCAAAACCTCCCAACTCCAGACCCAACACAAGAGGTTCCACCAGAGGGGAAGGTCTCTGAGCTGTTCCCCGACCCACATGGTAGATCAGCAGAAACTGCGGAGATTGTTCTTAATCTTTTTTCCCATGCTGGCCAGTGATGAGGTTATCTGAATGAACAGCAAATTTGAGCCACGAAAGTGGCCAAACTGAGGGCTACTGTGAATCTCTGAGGCAAGCAAAATCCGCCAATAAGCGCAGGACTCACCAAGGTAGAGGAGGAACTTTGTCACAGTAGATAATTCCAAACCATTTGTGTTTAGTATATGAATGTTAAATATCCCTTAGTTTTCTATAGAATTTACCACAGAAAATGATAACTAACTTATTGCAAAGCACAAAAAGGAATGGGAGTTGTTTATTTTTTTTAAATGGCAAATGAAAATAAATTTTATTTTCTTCTTTAATAATCACAATAAACCATCCCCATTCTTACACACTTAGGGTAGTGTTGTTTTTACTTTCATAACCTTTCTACTTTCAATAAAGTAATATAAATATTTCCAGTCATAATGAACCTCTCAGAAGCAACAAGTAGTTTCTGCATTTTTACATTAAACTGTCGTCACCTTCGACGACTACTTTTGCTCGTAACATTTAAAGCTCATACTTCTATTAAAAGTTAGTGTGCAATGATTGAATACATACGCCCAATGACTTTTACTGCTGGATTAATGATGTGTTGCCAAAATATTTTAAATGTTAAAAAATATGAAAAATATAGATTTTAAAAAAATATTATTTATTCCTAAATGTGAGGTAGTTCAGATGTCATGGAAAATACAAATATATTTATAACACATTGAGTTGACTACCAAATATCTCCTAACAGTGTGCAGAAAGGCCAGAAAAACACAGGACCCTCATGTCAAACTGTGAAAGATATTTTTCCAGTTGCTTCAGCTTGGCAAACTCCATAGGCAGTTGTAATAGCTTTGAAATCACCTCGGGATCTATTACTGAGCTGTGCTGGTGATTAGCTTGTGTGCAATTTCATTCTCCAAAACACTCTTTTACATTAATTATGCACTCTTCATTCACCACTAGAGCTACTGTAGATAGAAGTGAATAAAAGGTGACTTCCCACAATGCACTGGGCTAAATTCCAAAGGCTGTATGCTGTTATGTGGTTCGTACACACTTTTTCAAATGTCTGTTACATACAAGGCCAATAAGAGAGGGAAAAACTCCCGGCATACAGTTGTGTGTGTGAAGATTTTACATTTCTCAAAAGGAATGGAGAATTGGTACAGCTCTGGGCTAGATTGTACCTAATAGCCTTGCATTGGAGTGGGCATGGAAGGACTACACCACAGCAAGACCCCCGCATGGAGTATTGGCTGAATAAACAAACATATTAGATACACATTTGCGCACCTATCTTTTGAAGGTCAGACTGTAAGGGATTAATTTTCAAAGCCACAAAGGACAATTAGGCACTCAAATCAAACTGAAAATCAATGGGAGTTGGGTGGCTAACTTTCCTTTGTGCCTTTGAAAGTCACAACCTAAATGACCACTTTCATATGCATAATTTATTAGACAGAAAGAAATTTCCTGTGAAACTCTGGACAATGGTCAGAAGAGTTCCATAAGCTGATATAAATATTAATGAGTTTGTTATTGTTTTAGGTCCTTTTCTTGCAAAGATTTATGACACATGCTCAACTTTATGCATATGAATAGTTTCATTAAAGTTTTTTTTCTTTTTAATAGTTGAGTGGACTTCTCCAAGTATGTGTAAGGACAGGGACTGAGACAGAAGCTAAATTTACTTCTGTTGAACAGATACAAGAATATATCTTGGTAAGAAATACATCTAAATGGAGCATTTAAGACCACTGTATGTATATATATTGCTGAAATCTTTAACTGTTGACTTTGTGGATCAATTAAATGTTCTCCTTTTTTTCCCTTTCTCGTAGAAGTGTGTTCCTGAAGCTTCCCAGTGTGCAGATATAGTGAACTCTCCCAACGGCTGGCCGGATCGAGGGAACATCACATTTAAAGATTACCAGATGAAATATAGAAACAACAGTCCTATGGTTCTCAATGGCTTAAATATGAGCATTCATGGTGGAGAAACAATTGGTATTGTTGGAAGAACAGGCTCTGGTGAGATATACCATTTTGTCCCCCCCCGATTTCTCTCTGGCCCTCCATGCTAATTAATTACATATTTTTGATAGTTCACGGTTTTCTATAGTCAGTTTATCTGTAAATTGTGACATTACATTAAAAGGACTCAGTTCTGCCATTAAGGGCATGTCTACACTGCAATCTTAAGTCAACCTACGTTAAGTCGACTTACAATGGTGTCTGATGTCCACACTACCCTCCTTTGGTCAGTGGTGCACATCCTTACGATGAGCACTTCCACCGACTAAAGAGGTGCACTGTGGAGGGCTGAAGGCCAGGGCGCTCAGTTCCCCACCACTCCCCACTGGGAGCCCAGCTGCCCCCTGGGGCTTCTCGCCTCCAGCAGGAAGATCCTGCCTGGAGTCCAGGCGGTTGCTGTGCTCCTTGCGGGTAGCTGAGACCCAGGGAGCAGCTGAAGCCAGGAGTCTGGGTGGCAGAAAGCTTGGAGTGAAGACCTGGCAGAAGCCCAGGTGGGGAACTGGCTTTCTGGTCAATTTCAGGGCTCTAGCTGATGGATCCATCTGATTCTGACATGGCCTCTGCAGTTCCATCTCTGAAGCCCAAGTTGGTTCCACTTTCAACTTCAAAGACCAGAGGTGTGGAACTGAGTATTTTGCTGGATCTGGTACTCTGTAGGTCTGTGAGACCAGCTATTTCCTTGCTGCTGTTCTGGAATCATTCTTTAATCCAAAGAGGTCTCTTACTGTGGTGGCTGAAGTGAACAATCCTGCATCTGAGCATTCCTAGTATCTAAGTGAGAGGCAGATGACTTGTTTGGTTCAGTGTTCTGCTTCCTCTTCATCTGAAAAAGGAGAAGAGCAGAGGAGATTGTTAGTCTTTCTCTGGATCCATTTGTGCCTTTTCCTCCGAGGACTCCAACAGGGTCCCAAAGCAGAACTTTCTCACCTTCTATTGCTCTTCACCCTTCAGTTCTGTTGCTGTCTTCTGTGAGGTCCATGGCAGATCTGAGGTTAGATCATCAGGTGGAGGAGGCAGATGAAGAATTAAGAGACCTGATTCCCCACTCCAATGTTGTTCTGCCTCCTATGGGCATCTTTCCACATCCCAGCTACTGGAGGGACTGGCAATCCTGGTTGGGTTCCACCACAGGATGTTTTGAGTCATCCTCTTTATGGATGGAGAGGTGATGTTTCAGCAGAAAAGGATCCAGTAGCTGAGCAACCCTTGGATCTGGTTCCACTAGATCTATCTTCAGCTCTGATAGTTGTGCCTGACACGTTTTCTAAAGAGGAAGACAGAGATAGCTCCTCTTTTAGAATAAGAGCAGATGGATACAGACTTTGATGTGACTTGTCACCTGATGAGCAGGTAGGTGTTGCTTCTGCATTGTCTCTTCTGAGGATGCTTTGCAGTTTCATGACCTCGTGGACCAGATGGCATCCACATTGAACTTACCTTCTGTGGCTATGGAGAAAACCTTCCACCCAGTATTGGACATTCTTGGGGCTGCCTTCTGGAATAGGATGTGGTTGCCGATAGTGGATGGTCTCTTGCAGCCGACTAGGACTGTTTGGGCAACCCCTGCTTCCAGTCAATGTATTTCTGAAAAAGCAGATAATTGTATGAGATACCCCAGGACTTGGGGTTTTCTTACTGTCACACTTACCCTCTGCCTAATTCACTGTGGTGGCTCTGCTAGTAATAAGTTTACGTCCAATTAGGCCCATTAGACTCTTTGCAGAGAGGGGAAGAAAGTTCCCCCCCCCCTTCTCTTGGTATTAGGATGGCTAATTACCAGGTGGTCATGGCATCTGTGTTTGTTCAGGCTTTGCCAGACAATAAGAGAAGGCTGGCAAATGTTATTTTGATGAAGGGACAAAATGTGAAGCATGCTCTCAGGGCTTCAGCTGATGCTTCTCACTTTTTCACTAGAGCACTGGCACCTTAAGGAGACCTTTTTGGCTTTGTGCCTCTTCATTGGCTGTGGATACCAAATTAAATACCCCTCTTCCTTTTGAGAGGCAATAAGACTGATGAATTTTTGGAAAAATTAACATATAGCAAATCCACTGCTTGTTCACTGGGTCACTATCCCTGGTTCAGAAAGAGACCATACACTCCTTGTTTCCATTATCAGAGACAATTTTACCTCAGTTATTTGCTTATTTTTCCTCAAATCACAGATGTCAGCATCAGTAAGCTTTGTTTTCATCTCAGAGCAAGCGCAAGAAGTATTTTAGATACACACCCGAGACAAAACAATCTGCTCCCTCCTCTTTATCTTCCTTGAACACCTGAGATTTGGCCTGAGATTTGATGTGAGGAGCGAGAGTCAGGAACCAATAAGTGACAATCCCTCCCTTCCTTTATTTGGAGACAGGCTAGCCATTTTCATCAACAACTGGAGGCTTATTACATCAGACAAGTGGGTTCCAGAAATCACTGAGGAGAGGTATGCCGTATAAATAAAAAAAAACTACCCTCTTTCAATTCTCCCTACTCTTCCCTTTACAGAGAACTGTCTCATGAGGCTATTCTTCTATCACAGGTTCAAAAACTGCTTCTGCTAGGTGTTGTCAAAGAGATACCCAAACATCTTTGGTGTCCGGGTTTTATTCAAGATACCTCCTGGTACAAGAAAAGATGTGGGATTCTCTTCAATTTTAGATCTCAGAAAACTGAACAAGTACATTTGGAAGTTCTGGTTTTTAATGTTTCAATCCAGCTGAGCCTTTGTTTTGTTATGGCCCAGCAACATTTCCAGTACAAGGTCTTGCTGTTTGGCCTTTCTACAGCACCAAGAGTCTTTACAAAGTGGCTCTCTGTAGTAGCAGTGCATTAAAGAAAGCAGGGTATGTTTGTTTACCTATATTTGGACAACTGACTGCTGAAGTCTTCTTCATGTGCGGGCCTGCTACTTCATATCAACTCCACAATCTCCCTACTTACAGATCTAGGGCATCAAAAAGTCTGCTCTGATGGCAGTTGCATCATTTACTATTTTTCATATGGACAAGGTGGTTCTTAGAACTGACCCTAAGTTTCTACAAAAATAGCATCTGAATTACCCATCAAACTATTAATTTTTCCCCCTTAAACCACATGCTAATGAAAGGGAATTGGAGTTATATACCTTAGATGCTAGAAGGATTCTGGCATATTATTTAAATAGAACAAAGAGTTTTAGAAAGTCATCTAGGTTATTTGTCTCTTACGCTAAGAATCACACAGGTAATAGTGTATCTATTCAGACTATTTCCGGAACAGTTAAACAATATATAACTGAATGTTATACATTAGTGGCAGTTCCTGTGCCTGCTATTGGGAAGTATCATTCTACTAGAGCAATGGTAACATCTCTTAACATGCCTTAAACATGTTCCTATTGGAGAAATCTACTAAGCTGCTACTTCAAGGTCAGTCTATTGTACTTTTACCAAAAATTATGCTTTGGATTTTGCTTCAAGAGCAGATGCCAGACTTAGTAGAGCCATGCTTCAATCATTATTTGATTAGGCCTCTGTTCCCTCTTCCTGAAATTTCTGCACTGCGTGCCAAACTACTCATAAGTATGAATATGCAGAGTCACTCAAAGAAGAAGTGAAGGTAGGCTACTTGTAATTGGAGACAACTCTTCAAGACAACTCTGCATATTCATACCACAACTTGGGTACAAATAAATAACCTTCCCCTCTTTCTCAGAGTCTTACCTTGGTTCTCTGGGTTAGTGGTGGAAGGAACCAAGGTGGAAGGGGGCACACCACCACCTCATATAGATTACCCTTAAAACATCTGAGGATGCTGAGATGGCGGCACACGTGTACTCTAGGGACACTATTTGGAGAAGGTTCTATCATTAGGCATCACCAGTGGCACATTACCCATATATGGGTATATACAGGGTCTTCTGGAAGAACTCTGGTTACAAGTAAGTATCCTTCATTTATAATTAACATTATTGGCAAACTTGTTAACACATTCAGCAGAGAGCCCAAAAATGAATAAGAATGGAGAATGAACTTACCTCTCACCTTCAAAGTGATCACTTTGTATAAGTGTTGAGACACATTGAAGCGGTACAGACAACTACATTTTTGCAACTTGCACGGCTGAGAACTGTACTATAACTGATCTGTGAGTAAAACAGAGTTCAGATCACACATATATCAAACCTGGAACTTTCCAGGGAGACTAAAATGCACTTTACATCATTGTTTATAAAAGTCAAAGTTTATCTGCATAATATTTTTTTTTATCCCCTACAGGAAAATCATCATTAGGAGTTGCACTCTTTCGACTAGTAGAACCAACTGCTGGTACTATCCTAATTGACGATGTTGATATCTGTACTATTAGTTTGGAAAATCTAAGAACAAAGCTTTCTGTTATTCCTCAAGATCCTGTTCTGTTTGTAGGTACAGTAAGGTAGTTGTTCCTACAATTGTAAATTAACGTTTGTTGTGAAGTGAAATCTCATTAAATCATAAAGTGAGGCATTTTGGTTTGTGTTACAACTGATTATTAGTAATTATTATGAATTTGCATTACAGTAGCACTGAGAAGCCTTGAGATCCAAACCCCTTATGCTATACATGCACATAGTAAGAAAAGTTTACAGTATAAACAGACAAAGGTGGGATAAATTAAGTATTATTATCCCCTTTTTACAGATGAGGAACTGGGATGCAGGTAGTCTAAGGGTATATCTACACAGCAGTTGAGAGTGCGATTCCCGGCACAAGTAGATATAGAGGCAGTAGCTCTGCTCTAGCTAGCATCTAAAAACAGCAGTAAAGCCACAGCAGCATGGGTGATGACTCAGCCTAACCACGCACGTCCTTACCCAGGAGGTTGGGGGAGACTGTACTCTGGCAGCTAGTCCAAGCTGCTGGGACCACACTGTATTCTTAGGTGCCATCTCAAGCAGAACTAGTGCATGTATGTCTACCATGGAGGTAACTGCACCTCTCAGCTGCTGTGTAGACATATCCTAAGTGACTTGCCAAGGTTCACAGGAAGCCTGTGACAGCCCTGGGAATTGAACCCAGGTCACCTGTGTTCAAGTCCAGAAATTCTCACAGAATCAAATTTTTGATAATAGAGTTTCATAAAATATACACAGAACATCTGAAATTTCTCAGTTTATCAATATTGAAAATGGTTTGTGAATGGGAGGGAACTAACCTCTAAAAATCTCTCATCTTCATAGGAGCAGAATTCATTATGTCTCAGATATGTTCAGCTTGAATGGCTCACCATCATCTCAAACTTAATGTTGGCAAAGCTGAGCTCATTATCCTTCATTCTAGACCCTCTCCACTACCTCCATTACTCATTAAACTTGATGCCACCACTCTCCCTTGTCCCTATCCAATTTATCCAAAATGTTGCTGTCAAAGTCATCTCTCTGTCTGTCACTTCAACCACATCATCCTCTTCTTTGCATTATTTTCCTGGCTTCCCATTGTGCTGTTCTTCACGCTCACCTTCTTGTACTTGCCTTCATAGCCCTATGTCAGACAGTGCTTGCCTACATCTTCAACCAGGTCTACACTACCCTTGCACCCTTGTCTCCACTCAGCCTTCATAACACCTTCATCTTCTTTTACAATACCTTCCGTGCAATCTTTCATGCTTCTCTTTGGTGTTGGAATATGCTGCCTAAGCTTGTTCACCAACATTCCTTAAATTCCTTAATAAAAGCCTCACTTGGGTGAGAAGAGAAGGCATTAGATCATATTAACAGTATCACTGAAACCCTGAATATAGCTACTATATTTTTATTATAATATCAACATGTTCTATGGAATAATCATGAATCCAGAAGTATCACTATCAACAGGACAAACTGATTTTTCCCTCAAATCAGCTAAGAGCTCAGAATACAGGAAAACAATGTATGAAAAATTATTGAAAACATGCATTATAAAAATTAGAGTACAGAGATAAGTTCTTTGGCCGTTCAGCCAAAATATTTCATGTTTAAAGTGACTTGTAATAGTAATTTACAAAGTATTGTTGTACTATATTGTGTTTTATTTAAAAAAAATAATTTTAATTTTTGCCTGTCAGGTACAACCTAGATCCTTTTGGTAACTATACAGATGATCGGATCTGGAAAGCTCTGGAAAGAACATTTATGAAAGAAACTGTACGTTTTTGGGGGTTTGATCATAATTCATTTTCTGATAAAGATAATAAATGGAAAGTCATTTACTGTTTGGTACTGCATATAATTTATCATGTTAGATTGTTATGGCATTAATATATAATCTCATCAGTTGTGAATAATGTCTACTTACCGCATTGCTTCCCTTTTTGATGTTATAATGGCAGAATGTTTATTTGAAATGTACAACACTCTTTTTAACAATCATAGAAAATATAACATCCTGATAAATGTATGACCATGCACAATCAATATACACCTCTACCCTGACATAACGCGGTCCTCGGGAGTCAAAAAATCTTACCGTGTTATAGGTGAAACGGCGTTATATCGAACTTGCTTTAGCCCCCCCTGCTCCTTGTCCCCTGATGACCCCCTCCAGAGACCCCCCCCATCCCTAATCACCCCCAGGACCCCACCCCACCCCCTACCCACCCCCCCTGCTCCCTGTCCCTTGACTGCTCCGACCCCTGTCCACACCCCTGACAGACACTCACCGGCAGCGGCAGGAGCCCCAGCCTGCTCCACTCCGCCAGCTCCCAGCCACAGTGCTCCGCTTCCCGCCACCGGTGAGTGCGGGGAGATTGGGGAAAGGACACCACCGGTGAGTGTGTGGGGGGGTGAATCCCTTCCCCCAAGCCCCCGCCCCCAAGTGACATGGCTGGGGCTGGGGCAAGGGAAGCGGAGCGGGCTGCTCCCAGCCCCTCGCTAATCACCTGGGCCACTCTGGGCCTGCGGGGCCCCCACAGCTCCTGCCTCCCAGACCCTTGGGGGGGGAGGCCCTGCCCGTGCCCACCCCCCGAGACCCTCTGCCCCTTATCCAACCCCTCGGCCCTGGCCCTGCACCCTTAACACGCCACTCAGAGCAGCGTGTCAGAGCCAGACACGCTGACGCGCTGATCTGCCGAAGCGTGCAGCCCCGCCCCCCAGAGCACTGCTTTACTGCGTTATATCCAAATTCGTGTTATATCGGGTTGCATTATATCGGGGTAGAGGAGTATATTATTGCATAATATGTATAATCATTGTGTCTTTTTCTTTGTATTCTAGATATTGAAACTCCCAGGAAAATTACAGGCAGAAGTTGTTGAAAATGGAGAAAACTTCTCATTAGGGGAAAGACAGCTGCTTTGTATGGCAAGAGCTCTCCTTCGAAATTCAAAAGTAAGTAATGGGAGAGATTCTGATACTTCCAGCAGTGGTCCTGAATACATGAGAGTTGCAATAAGTTTTTTTCCATCTAACAAAGAGGGGGAAAAGGTGAAACCTACAAAGAAACCAACATATGTTTGTTCTCAGTTTTATGACTAGCTTATGAGTAAAGTCAACTTAATTGAAATATATTTTTCAACTTTCTTATTTGCTGTATTTGATCCAAATCTTTTCAACCTTTTAGATTCCCCATAAATTAACCTATATCTTGTCATATTAAATACTAAACATCTACCGCAGTTAATGGTTGAACACCCATATTCTTCATTTTCCAACAATATATACATCTCACACTAACAACATCTCCTGCTCACTTTAATTGCTGCTTTTGGCAATTTAAAGTCACAAAGTTCTGTTGTCCTACTAGTTAATAACACTATGAGCACAGGAAGCCTGTGGTCACTTTTGAATCTGTACAATCATGAAGCCTGATCATCAGCTGATATAAATCCACTGACCTCAGTGATGCTATGCTGATTTACACCAGCTGAGGCTCTAACCTTTTGTCTTTTGCTTGGCAAAGCATATTTGAGATTTGCCTATTGCTCAGCTATGCTTTTTCAAGTGAAAATGAAATGTTTAAACTTCAAAAGAGGGCTATGTCTGCAGGGATTCTCTCTTCCCAGAGGAGCACACCCCTACAAATATTTTTAATGCTCAAATATGTACTTCCAAACTTATTTGGAATGAAGGCTTAAAACCTGCAAGAGAGACCATGAAAACTGGTTCCTGAGAGGAACTAATCCATAATGGGAATTTGGATTTCCCAGTGTTCTCAGGAAATTAACCTGTAGCCTGGTTACATCAGGCTACTCTTCAGGTTTTGACACTGTATAATCTATAAGGCAATAAAGCAGTAACAAACAAGTCCCTACACCTGTCTGTAAAACCATAAAAGCTTCTGTTTGGCTTTAACTTGAATATTTGAGCATAAACATGACAATGGGGACTTGCTTCCTGCCAATTTTCAGCAAGGGCCCAATCCAGTTTCTACTCAGTGGAAAGACCATGAATATCAATGAGGGTTGGATCAGTAAATCCTTATTAATGTATAAGCCTCAAGATCTTGAGTACCTTTCATTTTAATAAATCCACGCATATATTGTCACTTGGCACTGCTCTATACAAATATCTGGACTCATTTTTAATGCTACAAGATATGTGGTGTTAGTTTATAATAGGTTTCTCATTCCTCCACAATCGCCTAAACCATCAGAAAAAAAGTTCCAAGGATCCACTGTTTCTCTCCTCACCTCCCCCAGTAAAACTTTCAAAATATTTTTAAAATTATAAATTTCCAGCTCTGGCAAACCCTTTCAAGCCTGCTACTGTATCAGGATGGTCTCAAACATGGATTTTGTGTTTTCATGTAGTGGGCCCCATTTCCAAAGGGCTTCAACCTCCTCTTTAAACCTACATTTGCAATTTTGAAGGCGCACACTGTGCAATTCAAGCACCTAGATAGGAGCTAGATTCCATCTTAATCTAGCCCCACTGAAATAAAATGGGACTATTCATGGAGTAAGGTACTATTCAATGTGAGTAAGGATCACAGGACCCACCCACACCAGGATCATGTTTGCCATTTAAGAAATTACATCCATATACATGAGCTCTTAAAGTTAAGTCAGAACCCCCCCCAAAAAAGTCAGGTACATATTAGATGATACATATAAAACTTCTGCTGTGTTCCATTTATAAGACCGCCTCTTTTCTGCCTCCTAGAGTCCTCTTTGCAAGTGTCCTATCTTTTCTGTCCTGTAACTTAAGTTTAAATTTTCCTCAACACTTCATACAATATGAACCATAATTTGCTCTTCTAGGATCCAATCTTCCTCCACTTGGAGTCACCCAGAGAGTTTTGCCAATGGCTTCAATGAGAGAAGGATTTAGGACCTAAACCTTTCCTGACAAACAAACACAACTGGCCCCTGTGACATACCAGGGTACAATCCAGACCAGTGAGGGCTGTGTCACCCCTGCCCTGCAACCTGGGGAGGCCTTACAATGCCTTGCTCAAGTAGCTCCCACTTGGGCCACTCACAAACAGCCTTCCAGCATGCAAACCACCCCATGTGTATCTGTATGTAATTGGAGCCTGCCAGCCACACTTGGATTACACTCCGGTTCCTACCAGCCTTGGCTGTACTTCAGGGTGACCCCCAACACTCCCCTTGTCCCAGATTTCCCCCAGAAATGTATGTCCTGTACTGCCCAGACCTCTTCTAGACAGTACTTAAAATATTTTGTACTGTCTAGAAGAGGTCTGGGCAGTATTATTCTCCTTTAAGAGAATAATATGCAGACAACTTGTCACCCCAAATGGAGTTACCCAGACACTTCAACTTGAATACATTAGATTAGATAGAACAAGTTTATTAATTACAAAGAGAGAGATTTTAAGTGAGTCCAAAAAATGAGGCATAAGTCAGAAATGGTTACAAGAAGAATAAAGATAAGACATTTACTAATACCTAACTTAACAAACTGTATCAGATTCAAGCTAAGTTTCTCACCACATACTTTCAGCAGTCTTACTGACCAAACTGTATGTCAGGACCCCTTCCCTAGAGTCCAACAAATGCTTCCTTTGTCACATCAGGTGCAATGAATGTGATGGGCAGGGAGAGAGAGAGGGATGCCTTGGGGTGTTTGTCCCTCCTTTACGGTTTCAGTCCCCCTCTTGAAAAATATTTCCAGCTGGGCACTAAAAGACAAAGAGTCTATGTGGAACGATGTTCTCTGCTGTTTCCCCCCCGCCCCCATCTGTTTGAGCTTTCTTTGTTTCCCTTCTTGCTTGATGACTGTTTACTGCTTAAATGCAAATTACAGCAAGCATACATTCCTTTGTTTAGGACAGACCTGTTTGCTGCCTTCTGTTTGGGCAGGGCTGTGGGGTTTGGAACGTGTTAATAACACCATACAGGGAAATTTTACAATTCTACATACCATTTTGCGACACATTTGATCAGGACGATACTGAACAGCAAATTATGAGTTTTCAAATGATACCTTACAAGGCATACTTTGTACAAAGATTATTACAATAGTGTGTATGGTGTGAACACAGGGTATATTCTGTCACAGCCCCATACTTACTTTTGTTTCTGGGTATAGTCTTATTTGTGTTAGAGGATGAACTATCTAAATAATACTGAAATACAAGAATGAGATCACTAACTTTTGGTGTTTTTCATTTTCATACATGACTGAAGAGGAAGATGGTGCTATTGCTTAGATGACCAATATGCTTAAAATTTCCCCACTTTGTGGAAATTACAGTTTGTAACTGTGGCACCCAATGATTAAAATGAATATTTATTCATTTAGATTTCAAAAGACATAAAAGAATGTCTAGCCCAAGCTGTAATTGGCTTTGCCATTAGTTAAAAATAATACCTAAATCATTACTAAATCCAGAACATCAGCACATTCCCCCTGCACCTTGCTGTACATACCACCAGCAAGTAGCAGAAACATATTACAAATCAAGGCCCTAATCCTACAAACACCACATGCTTAACTTTATGCATATGAGTAGTCCCACTGAAGTCAGTATGGGAGAAATCTTTTAAATGCTTATTTTAACAATACAAATAGAACAGGAAAAAAAGAGAAAATTCACACCACTGGGGTTTCTTCTAAGAATCTGGAGTGTAGGGAGTATTTGATTTGCACCCCAATCCTACACACACAAACGTGCTTAATTTTCCTCACATGAGTAGTTGTAACAGGAGTAGTCTCACATGTTAAGCATGCATATAAGTATTTACAGGATTAGGGCTCAAATCAAAATCTCCCCACCTTGCAAATTCTCAAACAAACCCCAGTGATGAGAATTTAATAATCAGATTTTCATTTTTTTGGTCTAATCTGATTCTTAAAAATAAGCATTATAAAATAAATATCTAACTAAATGCCATTTTTAATATATGTTCCTGTTTATTCATGTATAAAAGCATTGTAAGGTGTAAAGATTTTTTTAAAAAATACATATTGTATGTTTAAAAGTTTTTTCCCCTCAACAGATCACACTTCTTGATGAAGCTACGGCCTCAATTGATTCTGAAACTGATGCACTAATTCAGCGCACAATCAGAGAAGCATTCAAGGACTGCACAGTCTTAACCATTGCGCATCGCATAAACACTGTTCTCGAGTGTGACCATATTCTGGTTATGGACAATGGAAAGGTACAGTATCAAAGAAGTTAGAAAGGGAAAAGACCTATTAGATCATCTAATCCATCACTCTGCCACTGTACATTTATTCCCTATTGTACATTTACTAGTGCTATGTCTGGTCTACTTTAAAATGTCTGAAACAATGGGGCGTTCACTACTACTACTACTACTTTGGGAAAAACTTTTCTACTGCCTAATAGATCTCATTTCATGGAAGCTTTTCCTTAAATTTCTTCTTAATTTCTTCCCATTGTTCCCTTTCAGACTCCAAACCATCCAACACATTCTCTTCATCGTTAGTGTTTACACCCTTCAAATATTTAGACTTTTGCCATGGTCCTCCCATATTTCCTTTCCTTGTTGCTCAGCCAGGTTATATTTATTTAACTTTTTCGGGGATCAGTTCTGTAATGTGCTGAACATTCTGCCCCAATCCAATAAATAAATTAAGTTTAACTTTAAGAACACGTGGTCCCATTGGTACATACTTAAATTCTTTGCTGGATCAGAGCCAGAGTAACTCAGCACCTTGCAGGATTGAGCCTTTGATCCTTTTTTTTATAAATCAGGGCTCTTCTACTCAGGAAAGTTACATTGGTATAAACTGACATGAATTTAAACTGATATACTTATTCTGGTATAAGAGGGCTTTTTTTGCTTTAGCTTATATTGCTTATGAAGGGGTTTAAACTAAGCTGAAAAACACCACTCTTATTCTGGAATGAGTGTGTCCACGTGGAGAGTTATATCAGTTTAACTATATTGGTAGAACTGGAAAAACTCTCCTGTGTAGACAAGTCCTCAGTCCCTCCAGCCGCCTAAACATTTTTGTTGCTCTTCTCTGAACTCCATATTTGTTAATAGCATTTTGGCAATTAGGTGCCTAGAACTGAATGCAATATTCTGGGTATAGTCACAGCAGAGTTGCATAGACTTTTATCTAACTGTTCCGTAAAGTGATGCCTTTGACTCTGATCCTTGTTGGCACAGATCTTGATGGGGAAGAAAAGATTGAATTTGTGACCTTTGCACCCCTTGATCAGGGAACCAGTGCCACTTAGAGTCTCAGAATTATGCCAGCTGGAAATGGTCTCTACAAAACCATTACATCAGCCAGTAATCAACTGGAGCTTAGCAGCTCTCTGACCATGCCCCCATCCCTCACCAGCTAAGAAGATGTCTTTTAAGTAATATAGAAATGTCTCTGCTGATGCATTTGTGGCTCCGTTTATTATCTTATAGAATTCTGGGTAGTCATAATTTCCCATGAGTATGAGGCACTGAGGTTCAGAGTATCATAAGTGTGTTCGCAAATGTTTTCCTCTCACTCTTCTCTAGTGCAGGTGGTCTGTAGCAAATTTATACTGCCATTATTACTTTATATGGAATATACTTTAAGGCCAGAAGGGACCATCATGATAATTTAGTTTGACTTCCTGCACATAACCCACAGACCCTTCCCCACCCACTCTTTTAATAGGCCCATAATCTATGGTTGTATCCTCACCCAAAGAAGTTTTATATAGTGAGAAACTCAAAAACATTTGTGTTTTTGCTTCCTATTTGACATTTGTTCAATCTATTGCCTGCTGACTTTCAGGTAATTGAGTTTGGCAAGCCCGAAGATCTTGTACAAAAACCACATTCTGCATTTGGATCACTCTTGGCTGCAGCAAACAAAGTGGCATTATAGAAGACATATTTTGTTTTGGCCATGTGATCATTGAAGATGGATGTGTGATATAAATTAGAAATAAAGACATTACTAGATTGCCATGTTAACTTCCAGCAACAAGATCTGGTTAAAAATTAACACTGTGACCTTTAGCTGAAAGACGTATCGCTACAAGTCACGTAATATCACCTCAAAAGACTAAGGATTAAACTAGAATAAATGCCAGATGAATTAATTGCTTACTTCACATCTGGTTTGAAGTCTGGAAATGAAGCGTGTGTGTCATAGTGCACCCAGCCAGTGGAAACTACAGAAATATACTATTTTTACACTATCATATTCTATCATTTAAAACCAGTCCAATATTGTACCTGACTATAAAAATATAGATAAATGATGAAACACTGGAAAATGCAAGACAATATTTTTAAAAGCTTTATTATAAAATTAGAAGTGAAAAGACTGGAAATTTATGGGGTAAGTGCTGATTATATCTTTCACGTTAATATGGAACAGGTATTGATTCAAAGCATAAAATATGGTTTGTTGGCACATTTGGTGTAAAGATAATTATCTTGTATACTCCATGTGATCTATTAATCATTCCAGACTGGAAAAAATAAAATTTTATCCATCGAAGCTTATGTTTCAATACTTTTATCTCTTGCTCAGTGGCGGAGTCAAGTTTTGCAACCAGAAGTGGCAATGGATAATTATACCTTCAATTATACCTGTTGGTTTCCTAATTTCACACGTTATCATGCCTGTGTATTTCCCATATTATCATGCCTTCTGCACCCTCCACCATAGCATCACAGCCCTAATCCCGACCTGGCGCAGAAGGAAGGCCCCTGGGAACAGGGGTGTTGGAGACTGAGCCCACTCTGCACTCACCCAGCAGCAATGGCTCCTGTCATGCAGGGCAGGGCCCAGCTCCCTGATCCAGGTGTTCTGACCTAATGCACGGGGTTGCAGCATCATTCAGGTTTGGCCCAGCTGCCCCTCCTCACGATAAAGGGTCTGCTGGGTGAAATTTGAGAAAATGGCTTTTAACATGTTATATAGGTCAAAGTGCCATGTCATTTTTAATCGATATGGTTAAAAATCAGTGCCTATGCTTTTAAAGACAGTTTTAAAAGAAGTGTAACAAAGCTCTGTCCTTGTCTCTGTGGGTCCCGCATTTCCTGGTGGATTTCACTGTCCTCAGAGGCTCACTGTGACCCTCCACATAGCCCTTCTCTCTCTAGAGGCAAGGGACACAGCCTACTAAGCCATTTTCATCATAAGCCAGCGAGGGAGGTGAGGAGAAGCTATCCTCCCTTGCACAGTCTCTGTTGTCTCTCAGCCTCAGGGATTAATCAGGGGGCAAAGGGGGGAGCCCGGGCCTGCCCTCTACTCTGGGCTCCAGCCCAGGGACTCTAATAGTATCAGCTATGGTAACTGACTTTTTAGAAACAGGACATTGTACAATTCTCTGGGCTACTTCCCCACAGCAGCCCCCCCTTCCTCAAGATCCACTTCACCCTTACCTCAGGGCCTCCTTCCTTGTGCCTGATATGGCGTGTACTGCTCAGTCTCTCCAACAGTGCAACTTCCTCCTACAGCTCCTGACATGTGCCCCCACCTGACTAACTGGGGGGCTTTTAACTAGTTTCAGCCAGCCCCTGACTGGCTTCAGGTGTTCAATCAACCTAGCTGTCCTCCCTGCCTTCTGGAAAGATCTTAATTGGCCCCAGGTGTCTTAATTAACCTGGAGCAGCTGCCATTTACTTATTCTGGTAACAGGGATTTGTTTAGCCTGTGGCTAATACATCTGTCTCCTATTAGTTTGCTATAGCCATCTGGCCTTGCCCTATCACAAAAGGTTTGTTGATATAAGGTTGCATATAGCTCCTGCTAGTGTTGTGTATCATAGAATCATAGAATATCAGGGTTGGAAGGGACCCCAGAAGGTCATCTAGTCCAACCCCCTGCTCGAAGCAGGACCAATTCCCAGTTAAATCATCCCAGCCAGGGCTTTGTCAAGCCTGACCTTAAAAACCTCTAAGGAAGGAGATTCTACCACCTCCCTAGGTAACGCATTCCAGTGTTTCACCACCCTCTTAGTGAAAAAGTTTTTCCTAATATCCAATCTAAACCTCCCCCATTGCAACTTGAGACCATTACTCCTCGTTCTGTCATCTGCTACCATTGAGAACAGTCTAGAGCCATCCTCTTTGGAACCCCCTTTCAGGTAGTTGAAAGCAGCTATCAAATCCCCCCTCATTCTTCTCTTCTGCAGACTAAACAATCCCAGCTCCCTCAGCCTCTCTTCATAAGTCATGTGCTCTAGACCCCTAATCATTTTTGTTGCCCTTCGCTGGACTCTCTCCAATTTATCCACATCCTTCTTGTAGTGGGGGGCCCAAAACTGGACACAGTACTCCAGATGAGGCCTCACCAGTGTCGAATAGAGGGGAACGATCACATCCCTCGATCTGCTCGCTATGCCCCTACTTATACATCCCAAAATGCCATTGGCCTTCTTGGCAACAAGGGCACACTGCTGACTCATATCCAGCTTCTCGTCCACTGTCACCCCTAGGTCCTTTTCCGCAGAACTGCTGCCTAGCCATTCGGTCCCTAGTCTGTAGCGGTGCATTGGATTCTTCCATCCTAAGTGCAGGACCCTGCACTTATCCTTATTGAACCTCATCAGATTTCTTTTGGCCCAATCCTCCAATTTGTCTAGGTCCTTCTGTATCCTATCCCTCCCCTCCAGCGTATCTACCACTCCTCCCAGTTTAGTATCATCCGCAAATTTGCTGAGAGTGCAATCCACACCATCCTCCAGATCATTTATGAAGATATTGAACAAAACCGGCCCCAGGACGTAGATCTGTTGTGTGTCATCTGGGAACAGCTTTTCTTCTTCTTGCTACTTAAGCAGTGCCTAAAGTGACTGATATTTCACAATATGCAGAATGCACCACACAAAAAAAAAATCCCATGCCATGAAGTCACTTCCATTCTAAAGGCATGTCTACACAGGGATAAAAACCTGTGGGTGGCTCAAGTCAGCCTTTTCAGGCTTGCAGACTCAAAAATTGCTGAGTAGATGTTCAGGCTCGGGCTGGAGCCCGAGCTCCGAGATCCCATGAGGGTGAAGTGTCCCAGA
Source organism: Natator depressus (assembly GCF_965152275.1). Lineage (NCBI taxonomy): Eukaryota > Metazoa > Chordata > Testudines > Cheloniidae > Natator > Natator depressus. The sequence goes on from NC_134245.1 coordinate 18,538,560, forward strand.
GCTCAGACCCCAGCCCTAGCATCTACACAGCAATTTTTAGCTCTGTGAGCCTGAATCAGCTGACCTGGGCCAGCTGTGGCTTTTATCCTCATGGAGATGTACCCTAAGGGACTTATGAATAACATACAACACACAGGAGCCGACTTTCCAAAGTGCCAGAGAGTGCTCGACCCCTGGCTCTGAGCCAGGCCTTGCCCCCACTCCAGGCCTTGCCCCCACTCCACCCCTTCCCCCAAGGCCCCACCCCATTCTGCCTCTTCCCATCCCTACTCCGCCTCTTCTCACCCTATTCCTCCCCCACAGCCTCCTGCATGCCGTGAAACAGCTGTCTGTGGTGGGCAGAGCAGGAAGGGAGGGGGAGGCAGTGATTTGCAGAGCCTGCCGGCAGGCAAGAACCACTGAGGGGGTGGAGAGGAGCTAATGATAGGGGGGCTGCCAGTGGGTACTCAGCACCCCCCATTTTTTCCCCCGAGTGCTCCAGCCCCAGATCACCCACGAGTCAGTGCCTATGATACACCACAAAATAATATGGAGAAATATGGGGTGAGATTGTGATGCTGTAACTTATGATAAATAGTACCTTATACCACAAGTAGTCCCACTGAAGTCAATGTGGATATTTGTGCATTGAGGAACCATTCAGTATGACTAAGGGCATTATAATCCAGTCCACAATAAAATGAAAATATTGGGGTAATCTAATGTTTTTATCTTTCATTTCCCAAAACACTGATAATTCTAATGGCATAATGGGACTACATGAATGTTTAAAATTAGGCATAAAGTCTTTGGGGCATGGCCTGTATTTTTTGTTCAGTGTTCGTACAGCACCTAGCACAATGGGACCCTAGTCCATGACTAGGGCTGGTAGGTGCTACCACAATACAAACAACAATATGCTTACATACCTCACTGAATTGGGGTCTTACTTTTCCACCGTAGGAAGTTGGTGGATTCCACTGGGTTTCAGACCCTCTGAAAGATGTCACGGTTCAGCCCTTAATAATTCTTCAACTCCATCTTAAATCATCCTAAATTGTTCCTACAAGTCCTTCCCTTCAAATTAATCCAAAATCTAAGAGCCATACAGCACACACAGTTACCTTTTTATTTGTTGTATAAGCATGTGTATTGTTAATGCCTTCTCTTTGTGATCTGCATTGGTTGTAACTAACCAATGTGCTCAGTATAAGATTTTGGTTATGGTACATATAGCCCTTAATTATCCAGGCCTCAGGTACTTTAATACTTGTCCCTTACCTCATTTGTCTTGAAGGAAAATAAGGGGAGGGACAAGAACTAAAGTACCTGGAATGCCAATGAGTTTGGATGGCTTTGTCTTTGATCTCCATCTGAGGCTCCTTTCCAATCAGGTCAAGGGACGGTCTTGTAGGTTTAGGAATCTTGTCTATGACACTTCCTTTTCAGAGTTCCTCTGTGGCTGTCATCAAAATTAGCTTTAAGGCCTTTCTCCTTGGGTCAGTGTATGTTTTGTACATAAATAAGAGCACTAAGGAAAAGTGGGAGCAGTAGGGTAAACAGCAGAAGGAAATATTTTATTAAAGTAAGCAGCATGGAACATGCCAACCCTGCTTTCAAATGTCTCTGGATATCTGGGCCTGGTATCCATGGATCCCAGGTACTATGAGTCAGGCGTATACATCATCTTTACCACCTAGCAGAAGATTAATCTGAAGCTCTGTGAACCTTGTAGAGTTTCCAGGGTCCTCTGTCCCACCTGATCCCACAACAGCATAAGGCAGCCCAAAGAAAACAAAAAATTAAAACAACCTTACAATTTCAGCCTAGTAATGGAAACAGAAAACCATGGACTGGTACCTAGGGTAATGGCAGGGAGAGAGATGTATGAAAAATAATTGTGAGATGCTGATTAGAGGGAAGCTGCACTGTTGGCTAGCACTGAAATACAGGAATATGGCAGTGATTTCAAAGGTCTGTGGAGATAAGTGACAATGAGGACAACAGAAGAAAAATATTAAAATGAAAGAACGGAGTATAAACACGATGTGTATTTTGCTTTTTAAACTGTGTGGGCACTGGGAAGTGATGGTCCCTGGAGCAGATACCTAATGGTCCACCCTCCAAGTCCTTGATCAGAATGAAAAATAGGGCAGTTTACACACAAGCACATGCTAAACATTTAGCTCTATTTTTTCCCCTTCCCTGCTGTGTGATAGCAACAATAATTGCAATATAGAAGGAGAGAAAATTCACAGCAAGTTGTGACAAGGGCTTACCATTTTCAGGAATAATGAATTTAGTGTCCATACTCATGGAGACGTACAATCTTGTCAGTAACATCTTTGCAACACAGCTGAGTTAGAGGATTCTCTGGAAGGGACTGTTCTAGCACATTCATTATTAAAATTTATGACTCATCAGACATGATACAGTACAAAATATACAAGAAATGTGGTGACTTGTTTGTGACTTTATTGGAAGTAATTGCATACTGCAGCATTTGAAAAATCTGTGCTATGGCTTAAAAGGGCTTGATCCTACAAGTTGTTAAGTAATCTTCACTTTGTTTGACAAGGTTAGGAAATAAGACTATGGTAAATGATTTCATAACTGTCCAAATACAAGGTTTCTTGTACTTTTCTCTGGAGTATCTGCTATTGGCCACTGTCAAAGGTGGTATACTAGACTAGATGGACCACTGATCTGGTGTGATGGTTACTATGTTCCATTTGAATCCAAATCTTCAGAAATGAAACAGTGAATTAATCTCTTGCCCTAATCTAGATCCCTAACCAATGGATATCTGGCTTTATTGTTTTTTTTTTGACTTAGAGTAAAGCAAAATGTTTCCACATGCTACAGGGCTTCCTGAGATTCTGTTTTAGGCATTTTTCACCAATGCACATACAAATCTGATGGCAATATTTTAGATTTTGTCTCTAAATTTCAAAGAGACCTCAAAAGTTGGCCTCAACTTTGCACCTTCATTTTTCTGCCTGCAAATAATTGCAGCTTTACTTTACAGGGCTTAGTTGTCCAACTTCCTGAGTTGCAAATGCTGTCAGGTAGATAGACATCACTATGTGATAAAATAAGCTCACAATTACATTAGTATTCAAACTGTGCCTCCAATTATGTCCTGCTATAAAAGTCGACACCAAATATTAGAGATATTTTCTGAAAGAGAAGGGGTTTAATGTGCAAATGCTCACCCCAAAGGAAAATAAACTATATTAAATAAAATTGTTAAACAATTTTATAAGATCTTCATGTTGATCATATAATGACATGCTCTTATACAAAAGCTAATCACGCAGTTGTAATGATACAGAAGCTCCAAAGACTACACTGACATTCTGCATCATAATCTTAGTTTGAATATCACCTAAAGGCAGTATATTTTCACATCTTAATTACTCTGAGCAAAAAAAGAAAACAATACTTCTCAGTGACTGGAAACAGTGTTTGCCTTTTGTATGAAAAGAAGAAAAATGGATTTGCTGCTCTGGAACTTATAGACTTAGCCCATATTAATCTTGCAAGGGTATATGGGGGATATTAAAAGGAAGAAGGCATTAAAAAAAGATAAATCAAGGAAACTTGTCAGTAAACATTATAAGAGAATCTAAGTCACTGACAAAGTTCTCACAGTCTGTTTGTTCTGTACTTTAAATTCACTATATCTTGTCAAACCAGCCTTCTACACACTTCTACACCGCTTTATCTTATCCGTTGTCGTCTCTAAAATATCATATTTTAAAATGACTTTTTGCCTCCGATTCTAGATAAAAATATAAGTAACAGCCTAAATGAAATGGCAAGCTTTAAATAAAAATAGCAGGGACTTTTTTTACAAATTTGCAGTGTTCATGAAAAGAAGCCCTTTTTACTGTCACTCAGCTGATTAACAGAAGTAGTTTATAAAATCTCCCACAAAGCTAACTGATTATCCTGGATTTATTCTATTATATTTAGGTGTTTTGAAGCTGCCCTTCACCATGGTAGATGAGCATTTTATCTAAGAAAATTGGCAAGACCCACATTAAATGTGATTCAGCAGTTTTTCTAATGCTAAGTCAAGCAGTACTAGAAACAAGGGAACAGGAAGCATAGTCTGGCAGTTAAAATGCAAGAACTTCTGGGCTCTGTTCTTGGCTCTGCTCGTGAATCACTCTGTGATCTTTGGCAAGTCACTTGTTCTTCACTCAGGTATGTTTAAAGTAGAAATTATATTGTTCACATTATTTTAATATAATCAAAGCAGGAAGTGGCTTTTCCATTTTAAACAGTCATCAGTTCAGGGTAGTGCCCTATTTAAATAGCAGTCACAAATAATACACATATATTATCTAAATATATATAATTTGTAACTCTCGTGAGAGCTAAATCCTCCCCAGACTCCAGTGTTTCAGTCAGAGCTAAAGAGGTTTTAATTAATTGTGCTCAGTCCAAAAGAGAAACACTTGATTCCTGCAAAAGATTTTAAAAGGTAGGGAAGGCAGCAGCATGTTGGGGGATTGACTGAATAGAGGAGGGAGCATATTATTGGATTTCATGGGCAGAGAGAGCTAGGAATCACGATCGAGGAATGTTTTCCTGAAATGAAACTTTCATTACTCTTAAAATAGCTGAAGCCCCCTTGTATTTATCGGTGATAGAAGGTTATTGTCCATACAGATACAGAAATACAAGAGAGTATTTCACAACAGGTTACATCAAGGAAAATATATCCCCAAAAAGTAATAGCACAGCAATGTCAGATCTCTCTGTTCCACTCTACCTAGACTCTTATTCTGCACCCATTTCAATAGTGTCCAAATACCAACAAGACTTGTGTTCCTCTGTGCCAGATCTTCCATCCACTCTTATTTAGGTTCCAAAATAATTTTGGGGTTGTAGCACTCGATGGCAAGATACAGCTTAATATGTGAGCCATGCATTTCACCACACTGACATAATTTGTGTAATTCTACTGGAAGGTGCTGTCCACATTAACAAGGTCTGGATCCAAATAGCAAAAGGTTCTTCTTAAGACTAACACACCACCAATTCAAGCCCCTACCCACAAATTTCTGGTATCACTAAGTACTTTCCCAGGTTGGGCGCCTTAATAGGTAATACTTCTACACTCACCAGCACAGAGACTATGTACGAAACAATAAAATTAGGGCTGTCAATTAATCACAGTTAATGCAAGAGATTAATACAAAACAAATTAACTAGATCAAAAAAATAGTGATGATTAATTGCAGTTTTAATCATACTATTAAATAATAACAGAATACCAATTTAAATTCATTATAAATATTTTTGGATGTTTTTCTACATTTTCAAATATTGATTTCAATTACAACACAAAATACAAAGTTTACAGTGCTCACTATATTATTATTGATTAAAATATTTGCACTGTAAAAAAGATAAACAAAGGAAACAGTATTTTTCAATTCACATCATACAAATCCACTCACTCCTATTTCTTGTTCAGCCAATTGCTAAGACGAACAAGTTTATTTACACTTATGGGAGATAATGCCGCCACTTCTTATTTACAATGTCACCTGAAAATGAGAACAGGCATTCGCATGGCACTGTTGTAGCCAGCATTGCAAGATATTTATGTGCCAGATATTCTACACATTCATATGCCCTTTTATCCTTCGACTTGTAGGCTCTAAAGTTTTACACTGTTTTGTTTTTGAGTGCAGTTATGTAAAAAAAAAAAACAAAAAAAAACCCAAAAAAACCAACAATCCTACATTTGTAAATTGCACTTTCACGATAAAGAGATTGCACTACAGAATCTTCAGTGGAATGGAACCAGTAGCATACAGGACCCTTGAGGAGAGTCCTTACCACAGAGGATGCACTGCTTGCTGGGAGATCAGAGTCCTATTCTCATCTCAGTTCAGTTCCACTATCCAACCAATTCTGAGCTTCTGTACAGTTATGGAGGCACACAAAGTCTAACTGGAAGAGTACTAGGTAGAAAACTTATTGCAGATACTCTCTCTGTAGCCATATTTCCACTTGTTCACCAACAGATGAGAGCAGAGAGCTCCTTCCCTAAGGACTTCAGCCTACAGCACTTAAATCTAGAGTTTGCATATGTAGTGCTTACCAGCTTTTACCAGGTTGGGGCCCCACTAAACCAGGCACTGGACACACACAGTAAAAAAAAAAAAAAAAGACAGCAAGTGCCCCAAAGAGTGACATGCATGCCACCTGCCACAAAAATCTGCCAATCCCATGCATACTTTGTATAAATCCTTTTGATCTTCTTGTAACTCATTATCCATTGTGTTGTAAAATAGTTTAAAAAACTACAGTACAGACCCATTTACGCGCTGTGGCAAGATGGCTGATGTTAGTATGGTGGGTCCTGTACTTTTCTTGGCAGGGAGCTAAGACGCCACCCCTTACCCCTGCTCTTGGGACGCTGAGGTCCCCGATAGTGACCCAGGAAGGCGGTAGTGGAGCGAAGCGGGGGAGGGGTCTGGGTTTGCTCCTCACTCTGAGCCCCAGCCCCTCTCAACCCCTGCGGGTTCTTACCCTCTTCCCCCTTGGGTGGGGAACCTTCGGTCCTTAGATGTTGGGGGAGGAAGTCTCCCTCTCCTGCTGGGGCAGGGTCTCCCTTACTTCGGTTCTTTGGTTTTTAAAATCTTACAACACACCTCCAAGCTCCAGTCCTCTCTCCTTCCTCCTCCTCCTCCAGAGTGCCTGAAGCAGGGGGTTTTATTAGGTTCCTAACAGGGCTTAATTGACTACAGGTGCTCCAATTAACCTGTAGCAACCCTCCCTAGTCTACAGGGAACCACGCCTTAATTAGCCTAGGGCTTATATATTTCCCCTCTACCACTCTACCAGGCCCTCCTGTATTGCAGCGCGAATCCGTATAATGCATGGTAGCGCCATGCCTCCCACTGCTACCTATTTAACATGCGAGACTCGTTAACACGCGGTACAGGAACTTGCTATGTAGCGCTACAGATTTGCTCACTAACTCACTGACATAGAAATCGACAGGAAGTGCGGAGCAGAAACGTGTTGTACATCTTTATCAATATTGGTAGAGACGTATCATGCACGCTTAGTCATTGTCATGCTAGAGAGATATATAATATATAGTAGTTATATAGTAATATATATACACTACATTAGAAAATTTTAACCATAGGCCTATAATGGCAGAGGGCAAGCATCAGCGTTCCTACACTGTAGAAGAAAAACTAGCTACAATAGATCAAGTAAATAGTGGAGAAACCCAGGCCAAAGTTTCAAAAGATATTGGGATTGCCAAATCTACTCTTCGAGGATGGCTAAAAAATGAGTCTAAACTGAATGGCTTTGTACAAAATATCAATTCTGCCACGGGGCTTAAGCAAAAACGTGTGTGCTATTCAGCAAAACCCACAATAGACAAAGCCATGCACACATGGTTTGCTCAGGAAAGGCTGAAATATTAATGGGCTGCGAGGCTACGTCGGACCACGAAAGTGATGGCGAGGATGTTGTTGAAAAGGTCAAAATTTCGCCCAGAGAAGCCCTTAGTGCTGTAGAAACTGTTGTAAGATTTATGGAGGAGCAAAATGCGGAAAATATTGAAATCATTCATCTGCGGCGAATGACAGACTTCATAAGAAAGAAAAAAAATGCGAGACAGAAAGAGCAGAAAATAACGGAACTTTTTTCTAAGTGAATCATAGACACTTTTTTCAGCATGGCCCTCTTAACCCGCGGTCCATTAACATGCGGTTGTGACACCTTGACTCCCAACATCCGCGCGTAAACGTGTCTGTACTGTATTTCCATTTGGTCGTCCCAAATGTCTGAAGCTTTATCACAGATGCCAAATTAATGTTTATATATATTTCACAGTTCATTCATACTGCTATCTACTACTGAACTTGAAGTTTTACAGTGCTAATCTTAAACATGTGTATAGTGTTTCCCTCTCAGCAGCATGAATCATGCAGGATCAGAATTATATGTCAGAAGCTGTCTAAATACAACAATTGTTTCATCAAACCATATTTCACACTGATTGTTTCAAATCTACTTAACACTTTTTAATGGTAACATTTGCATTGTTTCCTTATAGCAACAGATACATACAGAAACATACATTGCCAGCCAGTTCCCTATCAGCTCCACATCAGACAGTAATGATCAAGGTCAGAGCAGTTAGCAAGAAAGATCACAGGAGAGCCAGATTTAACTAAAACTGTCTCTGGACTTTCAGATTTATTTACTGTGATTTTGTTCATCCAAACTTACACAAACCAGCAAAGCCTGGATGCAGTTTAATAGTCTGTAAACTCCACATAAACAGAGCAATTATTAGGACTCTTGTTCTGACTTCTTTCACCCTTGTTTCATCCTCTTACAGCACTAGCCCAGACCCATTTTAAGGTTCTGGCCCAGATTCACAAAGGGACTTAGGTACCCAAAGGGGCAGTAGGTGCCTAAGTCAAACATGTAGGTACCGCTGCATCCACAAAACCAATGTTCAACTGCTAACTAAATTTCCACTGTTAAAGCCCCTGAGGTGTCTACATTTTGGTGGCTGGGCATAAATATAGCCACCTCTTTCCTGACACTCAGCAGCTCAGCAACAAACTCACCTCCAAATCTTGGAGAGATTCTCAAAATAGGCATTCCCCCAACTACCTTGCCTTCGGGACATGTTCAGAGCACACCTAAATCCACACCACCGATGCCAGAGGAGGTGGCACTTCCCCCCCTTATAAAGTTGTTGGAGTACTCATCCAAGATACAGGATACCCCTTTCACTGGCTCCTGCCAGTGGATAGCTTAGGCACCTGCCCACTCAGCTTGCTCGCTTTTGTGAAACTCATCCTTAGGCACCTAACTCCCCTCAACAATGTCTTGGGTTGTGAATTCCACTAAGTAGCAGGGCACCTGCAGCTGCTTAGTTCAGCTCAGATAATTTAAAAGCCCCTGCAGCATTTAATATTGCAGTTCTGCTACCACTACCCCTGTGCTGCCTGACTTGGCATGGCTTCCTCTTTTAGGTACAAGTGGGGCAGGGGACAATAGGATGCTACTCCATATAGCAGCAAGTGACCTGTACTTTCTTTTACGCTACTCCATCTAAGATTTGAAATAATTTGGGTGTGTGAAACAGACTTCACTGAAGCAATTCTCAGATGCTAGAAGATGAATGTGGGGAATGTTTTTCAAAGCATCCCTTTTTGGATAAATTACACCCCTTTCCAGGTCCACTATTGGGAATGCTATAAGGATATGGATAATGCAGATAAACACATCTGAAGGTCTAGAAAATCCCAAGGGTCACCTTTTATAATCTCTTTACTTTGGCAACATTGCATCCCATTTCTTTGACTGTTAATCATTTTTATAAAATCCATTACCCACTTGTAGTAATTAATAAATTATCTCTTTGGAGCCAGAAATAACTCACTTTGCTTAACAGCAATGGGTTCTGGGCTGGAAAATTCCAACTCCACAGAAAAAAAGAGTTCTACACATTTTAGGGCCAAATTGTGTCATTACACCAGGTAGCCCAATAAAGGGTCCACATGAATGATGCAAATTTGTTACTGTGTGCACATAATATGGCTGGCCCACACACAGCCTGCCCCTTTGCACAGATTAATCCAGCTAAAAACAAAGTATCCTAATCAGTGTGTGTGTGTGTAAATCTTTGTCATTTATGGGTCTGGGGATGTACATACACATAGATCTGTTTACTGACTTATAAAATGGTGATTATTAGACTGATTATTTTGCACTGGACAACTGGTAATTATACTTGCTAATGCTCTGCACCAGGCATCCACAATTTAACCAGCAGTACAGTTCTGATCAATTATATTATTCATCCCTAAAATGCAGTGAAAGACAAGCAGTGCATCAGACTGGACTTCAGAGGAGTATTTGGTCCCTTAGTCTCCTGATTCCCATGTGTCTGCAAGGATTGTGAAGGACCAAGCTGAACTTTGAGGAAGGGAGCGTCTTATTTTGCTCTGACACAGTTCCTTCCAGCTTGACCTAGAAGAGGCAAACAAAAAACCTGAAGGCAGTTCCATCTGACAACTTTCCTCAGCTGGAGGGAGAGAGCAAACTGACCCTGGCTTTTAAAGGAGAATAAATAAAAGAATAAAAATGGAGTGTATCTCAGAAGAACACTCCTTAACCCTAACATCCCTAAAAGAGAAAATGAAGATTACTCTCTTACCTCCATTCATTCAAAGATTTAGAACATTTGCTTCTTATCTTATTAATGTTTTGCCCAAGCTTTTATAGTTGTAGCACGTTACTGCTGTTTAGAATCTTCTCATTTTTGTAATAAATATCTGGGGAATTACACTGTATGTTCTACAATGATTTAATGGGCTGCAAGATATGGGGCTTCTTTTTTCCACAGCAAATTCTTTCATTGCTTAAATACAGTCTTTCATTAAGTAACCTCACTTGAGCAGACTAATTGGCATTACAATTATACATCTCAGTGTTTAGCTATATTTGAATAAACTTGAACATTTTCAGTGTCAATTAAGTGTGCATCAAGAGTTACAGTTCCATTACTCAAAATATAAATTTCCCTCAAAAGGAATTCTGAACAACAGGTTACCACTTCACACTGTGCAGAAAGATAATTTGGTAAACCTTTGGAATCAAAAGGCCAGTGTCCTTAACAAATCAAAATTAGGCTGAAGAAAAAAATTCACATGGGCACACTCAGTCTTCCCCCATTAATAGTCAGTTTGTTAGACTATGTCTGATTAGCAAATTCATTTCTAATAGAACCCAGGGCATTGTATGAGAGCTACAAAGGAGAAGCAGATCTGATTCTAATCATTCACTTAAAACAAACAAAAACTCAGGCCCAGATTTTCAAGTGCTTAGCACCCAAAATTGGAGCCAGATTTTCAAAAGAGCTCAGTTTTCATTTAGGTACCTAAATAAAGTCAGATTTTGAAAGTAGCCAGCAGCTCCTATTGCGACACAGCCAGGTTTCAAAAGATGCGCTATGAAGCACTGAGCTCTTTTGAAAATCTGGCCCTACATCTCCACCCTGATGAAATGCTTGAATTTTCAAAAGGTAAACGCAAATGGAAAATGTTACCTACAGCAATCCTGATTCTGCAGAGCCCTGACTTGTGTGAGTAGCCTCACTGAGTCAGGGTGGCTATCTGCATGTAGAGGCAACTCAAAGGAATGAAGCTTTACAGGATCAGGCCCAGTGAATACAAGAAGAAGCCAGTAAGGATGACACTCGGGTTCCTATTCTGTACTGGGATTCAAGAGCTCCAAACGTGACTGGAGTTGGTAGGAGGTGCAAACTTGTACCTGAGTGCAGAACTACTCCCAAGTCATTTGCAAAAGATTTCCTCTTATTGCAAAGAAACAAAATCCCCATTTTAAACAGGAAAGGAATTAAATATTAATGTGACTCTCTCACCAATAAAATTGAACTTGAAAAGGAATGAATTCTACAATTAGAGCTGAATGCTGCTCTGACTAAATATGCACGCAGCTGCCTTCATCAGAGGTCCTGGGCAGCATGTGGCCTTTAAATAATACTTAGTACTGAATCACTCTTCAGCTCTTTCAGGCTTACACTTTTACACTGAATGGACTAAGTGCTGAGGGATATTGAGCATCTGCAATTTCTACTGAAAGTGCTCAGCCGGTGCTTAGCATCTCTCTGGATTTGTCCCAATACAGGCTTTGAGTTGAGAGTTCTAAATGACTGCTCTAGTGTTTGCAAACACATACATTTAAGATACTTTATTTTCTCTTGAAGTATGTAAATGACCTTGACACTTCACTCATCCATAATAACTCTACTGTTAATGCTACTGAATTATTACATGCATGATCAGAAACTAACATACCACACCAAAGATCAGGGCTCTGCTTTCAGGGAGTTTTTAATTTTTCAGCCACTGGGTGCTGCTGTGGTTAGAGGAAAACTGAAAATTCAGAGCTATTATTAAATAAATAAAATCAATGATTATTTTATGACATAAATAACTGTGTAGTTCAGTGTTTTTTCCCTACTCCTCCCTCCATCCCCTTTTAATTATATGGTCTCTCTCTTCACAATTTATCCAGCTCTGGAATGGCAGGTGGTTTCCATCAGGCTCTGCTTAGTGCACAGTGTGACAGATGTTGTTTGACAGGCTAAGGCTGATGTCATTGAAGCTGATTCGGCTCTAAAGCTCTAATACTTGCTTGTTTATTCAGCTTCCATCACACTATAAAATATGTTGAGTACCCTCATGTTTAAACTTTTCAGTTTACAAGATAATAGAAATTAGCATGCAATTGATGTTAATTGAGACTGAAAAACAAACAACATTTTCAAAGACACTGTTTTCTTAGTGGGACAGAGAATTAAAGTAAGTGACCTATTGTTATTGCTCATCTCCTGCTAGTTCCAATTTTCACATATATTAAATGAAAGTTCTGTAATATGGCTCCAGCCCTTTCTTTATGCAGTCACAGAATTCTGAATCCCCGATCTGAGAATTTGGTGCATATCTGTGGATACATGCTCTTGCTCAAACAAAGGGGGCAGGGCATCTAACTAAAAAAGGCACAAAAATCTAAACATAGGAGAACCCTGCCAAAGAGAATAGGTTACCCTATGGTTGCTCTCTAAGGTTAACACAAATTGGGAAACATTAACGTACAATTCTAAGGAGCCAGAGCAAATTCCTCTCTGTTTTCCATATACAGTATTGACATGTCAGAAGAAACTCTCTCATTTGAAGCGGAATCTCACATGCTTGCCCCTCACACAAACCTGTATAGCCAAACCATACATCAGACAATTAGACACACTTTTTTCCACTGGTGCATGTAAGTTTGAAAATCAAGCCCTAGAAGTTGGCACTTGTGAGAAAAAAGCACCTACTATTTCTATCAACCCAGTTGCAAATGCAGATAAGCCTCCATTAGTATAAATACTTTTTATAAATAAACTAGGGTGACCAGACAGCAAATGTGAAAAATCGGGACGCGGTGAGTGGGTGGGGGTAATAGGAGCCTATATAAGAAAAAGACCCAAAAATCGGGACTGTCCCGATAAAATCAGGACATCTGGTCACCCTAAAATAAACCTATGCAAGGAGAGTTTAGCATGGGGACTCAGCTGTGAAGAGCCAAGAAGCCCCAAAACTGTTTTATTTGCAAGAAATTGTCCATGTAATAGATCTCTGTCCCCTTCTCCGGCCCCTCCGCATTTGGGAGACTCTTCCAGATGATTTTAGAGCAGTGTGTTCTACCATTTTCCTTGTAATTAGAGATTGGCCAGAAGTTTACCCCAAAGTTTGGTTCTGGTGTTTGAGAGTATGAAATCTGAACCTAGATATAAATTAGAATTTCACAGCACGTCACTAGTTTACTATAATGGACTGCACAAAACCCCCAAATTCAAACACACTGTGTGAAATCTGGATTCAGATCTGAACTTGGCAGCTCAGGCTCATCTTTATCTGAAGTAGTTTTTGGAAATCTTTCTATTTATTACTATTTTGCATATTACAGTAGCACCTAGATCTTGATTGGAGTCCCATTGTGCTAGGGACCGCACATATATGTAGTAAAAGACAGTCGCTGCCCCCAGAGAGTTTACTGTCTAAACAGGTAAGACAGATAAAGAATGGGAGAGGAAAGCAGCATGCAGGTGTAAGGTGACCAGTCCAAAGTCACACGGCAGGTCAACAGCATAGCTAGGAATAGATAAATGCAGGTCTTCTGAGTCCCAGTCCCTATCCACTGGATTACACTGCCTCAACTTGTGTTCCATGTTGTCGTCTTTCTTTAAAGACAGACGAGAATAGTGTGACAGGTAAGATCCAGGTCCTCCATGTCTTCTTGGCACAATCCCTCTTCGCTGCTCCGGATATCTTCCACACCAGGAGTTTTCAGATTCTTGACAAGTGAAATTGTGTTTCATCCTCTTCGCTATAGAAGAGCTTGTGCATGTCACTAGTTTATTTTAGGATTTCATGGCAGGTTCATCATCCGCAGATGTCAAAGTGATTGTAACCAGCCAACCATCAGGAAGAAGTAGAAGCAGCAGCAACAGCAGGAATATTAGATGAGAACACAGCTTAATTTTTCTCTGTAGGAACAGTAACCAGGAGCATTCAATCAGCTTTAGTGAATATGATTAATCATGCTTATTACAGTAGTACCTACATCATGTTCGTGCCAAGATTTCTTGTGGGGTGGAGTGGAGGGTTACTGAGGAGGAATAAGGCAAATGGAAATAAAAGTGAAGGTAGATGGGACACTGAAGGGAAGGGGGTAAAGGAGACAGGGAAGTGGAGAAGCGGATAAGGTGTGTAGAGAAGCTGAGGTTTAAAGACTCAGAGGGAGAAGAGAGTTGGCACAAACAATCAGCTAGCACAGGGGAAAAAAAGTCCAGTCAAAGTCCAGTGGAAAGTCCTCTGAATGTCCAAAGGAACATTCAGCTCTGGCTTCTTCTGTTCTTACCGGCTGGCATCTCTGGCTGGCTCCCTTCAGCAGTTTTTCCCCAAGGTCACCTGGTGTGAAGCCAGTCCCCTTCACATTTCTGGGACCAGGGTCTGCTGGGAGTGGTGTACCTCATTTTACCACCTCTCACCAACTCCCTCACCTTAGCAAAGCAGTCACTGCTTCTGCAGCGGCTACTACTGACTGGAGTCACACACCACCTCATCTCGTGCATCGTGAAGAACATCCTCAAAGAAAATTCATGCATCAGTTGAAAGTGTAGCTAAAAAGATGACCTACTAGCATTTCCTATAACAATGCTGTATATGCAACGAGAAACAACGCATAGACAGGGAATTTCATCTTTCAGCAGAATATGATCATATAATGCGATGAGATCACGTCAAATGTGTGCTTTAAGGTTAGAAAATGGTGCATCCAGGACACCTGCCTACAGCCTCAAAGCAAAAGCAAAACATAAACTTAGGCACAAAAAAAAAAAAATTCACAATAGAGTCCTTGGAATAAGATGCCTTCTACTGCACAAGAGTGGTTTTAAATCTATGGCATTTCAGGTTTTGTATGAGTTATGTATTTTAAGCTTTTAAAGTGTTTGACAAGTTCAAAACTAACCATACTCAGATCTCCTGTGAAATACAGTGAGTGCTTTTTTCAGTGTATTTCTAAGGGAACCCAGAAAAGTTTGATTAATATAAACTGGACGTGGAAACCACTTCTTGATTCCTTTCTGAACAGAGCTTCAGCCCACGTAATTCCATTTGGGTAACTGATGTATGCATATGTACTCATTCACACAGACGCAGATCTTGACTGACAGCCAAGAAGCCCTCAGTGCAGGTCAGGAGAGTCAGTGTGAAAGCTGGCTTCAAGCCATCTTTGTACCCTCCCCCTCCTCTGATCATGGACCATCACAGTACCAATCCCTGGGGCAAGCTAGACCAAATCTGAAGGCCACTATAAATTGCACTGGCTGCCTATGGCCTCTATGGAGCTATTCTTGCAGCTAAAGGGTTTCAAGGATGAAGAGACCATGGCCACATGCCATTTTTTTCTGATGACACTCCTGCAGCAGCAATTGGAAGAAGAGCCCGCACAGGGGCCATTATGGGGGCTCCGTACTACTCAACACTGGGAAAATTTTCCAATGGCCAACTAAACCATCGTTAAAATCACTTTGTACCACCAGAGCAACACAAGCCTGCCCTAACACAGGGCAGGATCTAGACCACACACACTCCACACTTTTCCTCGCCAAGGTAATTTGTCGTTCCATATTTGTCTTTCAATTGTCCCATTAGCTTTATCTTCTCTGAACTCACATGTGGCCTCTCCAGTCAATGATGCAGCAAGACACATCTAATACACCTAATATTTGGTGTAGGACTTTATGCAACTGAGGCAGCAAATGACTTTTCAGAAGCAATGTTATTATGCTGCTGTTTTGCTTCAGACTTCTAGATCTGCTTTGTACACAGTAGCACCTGAACAGCAGTCTGACATGCAGCAGAGATTTAACCTGTCCCTCTAACTCAGGTTTGATTGAGGTTACAGAGTCTGTGGGAGCAGGAGCCATATGGCTGTGGACAGCTCTATTACTTTATTTTCCCCATTCATTATGCTGAAGTGGCAAGTCACTCAGCTGGGCTGCAGACCATTTGGGAAGGAAAGCTCTTGGAAAGGTGCTGTTTTGGGGTCCCTTGGCTCTTCCTATCCAAGCTTCTATACTTCACTATCCAAAATAGTGCTCAGAAGGGATGTGTTGTGTTCTCATCCACATTTGACAGCAAGTTTAAAAAAAAAAAGAAGCATGTAAAAGTTCTACTGCGAAACATCCTCATTGTCCTGGATGTCTCACTGAAAAACAAACAAACAAAAAAAACATGTGTTTTGAGATTCAGCCCTTATTGCATCTCTCTGTCTCCCATATGCTAGAACAAAAGCTCTTTAAAGAATGCTCCTCACATTGTGTGCACTCTCCAGACCTCGTCTCAGGTATTTGGCTTAAGCGTAGTTTAATCCACCTTTCCTCCCTTTCCCTCCTGTGTCATAAATATTTTTGTCACAATCTCTGACAGAACCTTTCATCTAGTCCCAGGCTCACCCTGCACAAACCAATAAAAAGCACATTCACACAACAAAGAGATTTCATCCTGAGTGAAACCATCCATCTCAGCAGCTTCATTGAACCTCCCCGCCATGTCCCCGATCGCCAAAAATACCTCCATTTATCCATTAGCTCAGTAGCGAGAGCTTTTATATTTATTTATTTTTGGCTTGGTCCTGATGGTGAGTTTATGATGAAAAATGAGCCTCCTGGGTAATTCTGGGGAGAGCTTTCAAAAAGCAGATCCAAATAAAAAAAAAGCCAGTCTTGGGATCCCCATTACAAATTACCCGCCATTGTCAGTTACAATCCAAGATTCTCACGCTCCCTCCTAATTTTTTCCCAATTTTCTCCCAACAAGGAAACAGAGAAACAGATGACACCTGCTTTTTATTCACATCTCTGCCACTGATTAAGTGACTTGGCTAAGGACATTCATTTGTAAAATGGAAGTAATCCGAATCACATAACTGTGTAAAATGCTTTGAGATCTTCAGATAAAAGGTGCTATAGAAATGCAAACTCATATTATTTGATAAGATAAAAAAATCTTTGAAAATTCAGAAATTCCACAACTTTAGTTATCCCCTTCATTATCAACTCTTTTGATCTGATGCTTTTACTCTTATGCTAGTTGTATAAATTAGACCGGAAAATCCTTGGGACTGAGGCCTTAATTTTAAATACACAAAATGTGATGCCCTTTCTCCCTGCCTTCTTTGCCAGTGCTAGATAAGTAATAATATAATTCCTGGAAGCATGAAAAAGAGGTTTCCAATTAAATTTTCTGAAGGAGAAAAGGGATTGAAGATTAGACAGATGTGTTTTAGGAGAAAGAAGGTGTTCTATACTTTTATCTTGCAAAGTATGCAAGAGGTATATAAAAAGGACATGAACCATCTCCTACGTTTAAGGCCCATAGGTGAAAGCATATTTATATAAATTCAGATTGTCAACCACAGTTGTACTTTTGTTGAGGAGATACGATCTCTACAAGTACTTAATCAATATTGTAGGGGATGAATTGGGAAGCTATGAACCCACCACATTAATACAAAATGAATTTATTATGAACAGTCTTATCACAGTGAAGCAAAGTGAATTCCAAATGAATTAATGGTGTGATGGGATAACTCAAATAAAATGTTCCTGCCAAGCCCCTGATGCTGTTCACTTCTGATATGAAGGGCCAGTTCTTATGCACGGAGTATCTCAGATTTTGGTGTAACTTGAGATCTGCTTTGCAGCATAGGATTTATTTAATTTTTTTTTAACCTTCTAAATTATATTGACCTCCATCAAGTCAGTGCACATCTCAGGGAGATGCCTGGCTGGAGGCAGTAGCCAGTGGATTCTTTGGAAGATCTACATAAAAAGACATGCAATTTACAGAAAGCTGCTCCTCCTAATCTCCCTTTTTCTTTTGAAAAATGTAATAAGAAAGAGCCTGAGGATAGTTTTAAAATATGTGTCCCACACTGCTGTTGCCAAAGGAATTGGTTGGTTAGTGTTTTTAATCACACCAAGAAACTTCAAATTCCTCCAGAATTTCCTCATCAGTCAGCACTAGTAACAGAAATTTCATACCGCTCACTCACATTTTTGTGTGAAATTCAGCAAACCCATAATCAGAAATAAAACCATTTATGTACATTTTATTTAAACTTTAAAGGTTCTAATGACATTTTGATGTTTGCATCTATCCTCAGAACATTTTCTATCATGTACAAACAAGCTACTGTCCATTGCGCTCTTCATTCTGAGCCTGATTCTGCCTCCCTTACTCAGTTGAGTAATACCTTTCTATGTGAGTGGTTTCATTGCTGTCAGTGAGACAACCTGCATAGTAAGGATATGGGTGGCAGAATACAACCCTTAATAATTAGGCATTCTTTAGCTTTTAATCTTTATAAACAATAACCCTCACCATATCCCTCTGAGTTAGATAATTATTATTACAGATTTTACAGAGAAGCAGAGCTGTTGTCCAAGGCCACAGATGGAACCAGTGTCCAAACGGAGATTTAAATGCTCAGGAACTACTGGCTTCCAGTCCTGACCTTAGACCCAGAAGTAAACACTTTTTTCCAGATTAGATCTTTAGCAATGGAAAACCGATGAGTATAGAGATACACAAATGCTGTTCCAAACAGCAGAAGCTGCAGAGAAGCGGGCTCTTGTAACAAAGGTGGAGAGATAGTAAGAATTGACAGAGAGGATTCAGGCAATAGATGAGGAGAGGGAATGTGGAAAGGAGTATAGAAAGAAAGAGACAGGGACAGAATCTGTCACTTAGGTACACCAAGTCCATGGAGAGTTCCAGAAACAAGAAGAATTGTTTTGAACTGCATCCTCAAATGAATGGGGAACCAGTGGCAGTGTCTGAGGATGAGAGTAATATGGTGCAGGCAAGAAGTTAGAAAGCACCCTGCATGTGGAGTGGTGTGGCGTCTGAAGAAATGCAATTTGGAGAAGCCATAATGGACAGTATTGCCATAGTCAAGGTTAGAAGAATGAAAGGCAAGGATGATGTTTAGCAGAGGGACCTGTTTTCAAGACAGCGGTTTACAGGAACAATGTGTGGAGGCCGTGATAGAAAGATTTACAGATATAGAACACATGAGGGACAATGGAGAGTTCAGGGTGAAGGATAACTCCAAGGTTGTGGACAAAGGGAGCAGGCTGAGTGGAGGAAAAACATCTCAAAACACATCCAAATTAGGTACTTTCCTACCTTCCCATGTTTGGAATAATTTATACAATATGGTTCACTATGATTTGGAAAAGTGACGTGGCAACAGGACATTGCTAGTGGAAGGGACATGGGGGAGGAGAGTGGAGTCTGAGGTTAATATCTGGGATCCCATGTACCCATTCCTCTTTATATTACCTCAGCATTCACTCTAATGAATCCTCGAAATACCCCCAAGGGAGCTAAACTATTGCAAATGAGGAAAGTGAGACAGGGAGTGGTTAAGTGACTATTCCAAAGCTACAGCAAGTCCATGATACATAAAATTTGCATCCCTGCCTTCAAGTATCTCCTTTCCCCCCCTTAAACATGGTGAAGATCCAAAGAATTCTTCTGACTATATTCACAGTTCATTCTGTCTATGTATAAGGCTATGATTTTGTCACGCAGGTCATGGAAGTCACAGAACACATGACTTTCAAAGACCTCAGTGACTTCAGCCCCAGGGGCTGGGAGCTGCAGCGTCCCACTGCCTCCCGCAGTGGTAGGGACCTGTGAGGTATGCCCACTGCCTCAGGCAGCGGGCCACCAAGCTCCAAGCCGCCGTGGGCAGCAGGGGATCTCCACAGCTCCCTGGCTGCTGGGACAGGAGGGGGGGATCCCCACAGCTCCCAGCCACCCCGCAGCTGGCCAGCCTCTTCCCATTTTATCATGGATATTTTTAGTAAAAGTCAGGGCCAGGTCAAGGGCTTCCATGAATTTTTCTTTATTGCCCATAACTTTTACTTAAAATATCCACGATAAAATCTTAGCCTTATCTATGTACAAATGTTGCCTGCGCACTTTCATGCCTGTGCATTTTCAGTGGCTGATATGCAGAATACCAAACAGCATTCCCACTTGTAAATCTTCCTAAGAAATTTGTGGGAGAAAAACTATATGTATGCATAAGTAGTACAACAAAACAGAATAGAGCACTTAGGGTTTAACATGCAGAAAGAATGAAGAAACAGTCTCCTCTAAAGCTAGAAATGATTGACTTTTCAAAAGCTGTAAGCTTCTTCTGTTAGAACACATACTGTCAAACTCATTTTTCCACTCTGTGAAAATTCTGTCAAGTACCCTAAAGCTTTCTGCCTATAAAATGCATTTTTCTCAACTGAATCTTCGGCACTCATTATTTTTTCCTCAAACACATTAGCCTTTTGACCACCAAATATGGACATACACAGAGATTACATAACCATTGCTGAATGGGTATTTCTGTTTCCCTTTGAGGGACAAAGAAATTTCTTTTGTTAGAGCTAAAGGAAGAAAAATACTTATATTTCCATTTGCTTTTCTTTTAAAATGTTTTATAGCCAAAATTATTTTCACGTGCTTCGGGGGGAAAAAAACATTCTCTGAAAGCCAGAAAGTTGTACAGTAACATATGTTCAAAATACTGGGGGAAGGTCTACACTATCGCTTGAGTTGATGTAACTTATATCGCTCAGGAATGTGAAAAAGCCACCGCTTTCCCCCGCATCCCCGAGCGACAAGTTACAGCAAAGCACTAAGCACTGTCCACACTGGTACTATGTCAGCGAAAGATGCTCTCCCACTGACATAGCTTCCATCTCTCGCAGAGGTGGAGTAATTATGCCGATAGGAGAGCACTCTCCCATCGGCACAGAGCATCTTCACCAGATGCACTACAGCGGCACAGCTGCATCAGTGCAGCTGCATTGATGTAGCTCTTCTATTGTAGACATGTCCTCAAACTCCTTTCTGAGTTTACAATCAGTGGAGACAATATTATTGCTAGCATTACAAAGAGAAACTAATTTTCCAGGGTAACTTGGGCAGCCACGGAAGGATGCACCTCCACAGCACAGAGGTTTTTGTGATTGGTGAAGAGCCATTGTAATAGCTCCCATGCTCCCCCAGCAGTCAGCATAAGAACACAGTTGGATCATTCTCGGGTCCTAGGGAACTCTAGCTTCCACAACAGCCAACTGGGACCATTGAGAGTGTCTACACTACAGCTGGGAGCATGCCTCCCAGCCTGGGTAGACAGACATGCTAGCTTTGCTTGAGCTAGTGTGCTAAAAACAGAAGTGTGAACACTGTACACAGGCAGTGGCACTGGCTAGCCACCGAGTACAAGCCCATCCAATACTCGGGGTCTGTAGTCTGATGGCTGGCACTTGCTGCAACATCCATGCTTATATTTTTGGCATGTTAGCTTCAGCGGAGCTAGTGTGCATCTGTCTATCCAGGCTGGGAAGCATGCTCGTAGCTGCATTGTAGACATATCGAGACACTCAATACAAGTCAGAGCATCCCTCAGCAACTTGGTGTAGAGAAGCGTCCCGGGATCAGTAAAGCACATTTAAAGCCACATCCCATTTCGTCATTTGACATGAGCACTCCTGAGCCACAGCTGAGAATTAAGTGCCTCCATGTTCAATTGCTATATTCCACTGAAAGAATATAAGCTGCACTGGGTACCATACACATACCTCCACGGAAGGAATTTAGCCCTAAGGGAACTACAATTGTTTGTGGGCCAAAAGAAACAGGGGGAGTCAAGTAACACTTGTCAAATGCAAAGGGCCTAGCATCAGATGGCATCCAGTCTGCTATTAACAGAATTTGATTTAACAATCACTAGGATGTGTTATTCTGCAATATTAAGCAACATTTAGTTTTTAAGGATAAAATTGCTCATCTGCTCACTAAAGGATTGTTAAGACAGAAGAGAATCTGTTCTATGCTGGGATCCAATACTGTTTCTGCCACTAATCAGGCCACTGCAGTAAAATTATGACTATCAGCAGTTGAGTCAGAAATTATAATTAAGTGTCTATGGCTCAGTTTATACATTGGAGACTTGGCCCAGAGTAAGGCAGAATCAACCCACCTAAAGGGGAATGCAGACACTGTACTAGTGGTGCAATGTCCTCTGCTATCCACAGCGAGGGGAGAGAAAATGATTTTTGACTGGCCCTTGAGCTATGGGCTTATTAAAACCTTCTCACTTGTAGCTGAAGCAAATGCTTGTGGAAAATACAGGACATAAGCATTACTGACTGGCTGCAAAAGCAGTCATTCTACAAAACTGACATTTCTAATTTTCTCTTAGGAATTCTAGCTAGTAAGGTCAGAATTTGGGAACATGTTACTTAATACAGAAATACTTTTACTGAATTGTTTTTTCCTAAAACTTCTGGCTGGACAACAATGGAGAATTTGCCTGACATCCCCTATATTTATTTTATTGAAATGTTTGACATTCAACCTTTGATTGAATGATTTTTGTGAAATGCTAAGCTGCTATACTGCATGTAATGCTGCTCTTGCTCCTCTTTCATCCTACTTTTCCTTTCCTTCTCTTGGATTTCTTCATGTTCTTCAATGTCTATTATTTTCTCTTTCTTCACTCTCCCTCCATCTACCTCAGTTCCTTTCCTCCTACTTTGCCTGCTTAGTGTTTTTCCTCCTTCCCCCATATCCTTTTGATCTCTCTACCTTCTCCTCTCAATCACTTTTAGTTTATCTTACATTTCCTCATCCTCAATCTCCCCTCCTGTCTTCTTCCCCATCCTTGGGGGCAGGACTTCACACACACACCCTCACTGACCCCACCCTTTAACTGGCATTCCACAGCCCCGAGTTTCCTTCTGAACTCACAAATCTCTTCCCACCCCTAAAACTCAGCTTAAGTTTAACCAAAACTTGCCCCAGGGCCCTAGACTCATCAAAAGGTTAATAGAACTTGGCGAATGCTGCGGCAAACATGTTCCAAGTTCCAGGTTTGTAACTAAATCAAAGCCAAGAAAACTGTTACAAGAGTTCCTACAGCTGTGTTTAGAATAGTTTCTAAAAGTTAGATTTTTCTTTAATTCTTGTAACCAACACTCGTCTGACCAATAATAAACACTCAATGGAGACAATCTTCCCAGTATTAGGGAGATAACCTTTTCATATTCCATTCTCCATTGAATCAGAATTTCCTTCATCATTTGGCATGGATCGTGCATGTTTTTATGTTGCAACTATTTCCTTGAACCAAACACTTTTATGAATGAGCAAAAGGAATTAAAATCCTAGCCTCCATTTCTATCTGAGTTCCCTTCTGTGACAAAATACAATATGAATTATATCCAGGAACTGCTTCCTCGCCTCTATCAATTTAGTTGAATTCACTTTGAAAACTCCATCACCATAAAGCAATAAGCTACAGTGAGTGAAACTCAGCACCGGTAAATTCATCTTTTGGGAAACAAAATGGATTTTCCTTACTATGGCATGTGAAAATCCATTATATGTGCCTCTTGATCTATCATGCAGAAATGTCCAATGACATGAACAGTAGATAATGTGAAGGCAGAGACTTTGATACCAGTAGAATTTTAGCAGTGTGAGAATCATAACAAGTACAACATTTTCAGTGTAATGCAAAACTGCTTGATTCCTGTGCACTCCCCAGTAAAGGAGTCTATGAGATCAATTCTGTTCTCTCTTGCACTACCGTAACTCTTAAGTAATTGAAAGCAGAGGACTTTGGCCCATATTTTTTCAATTGATTACTGCTTGAATGAAGCTACTGTATGATATAAAACAAGACTCCAAAACCAATGTTTGCAATTTGTGGCTATGTCCTGAGGGCTTAATTCTGCTCTTAGTTACATGCATGCAAATCTGTTAATCACAGTGTAACCAAGAGCAGAATTTGGCCCTGCAACATATAAACCTTGGCAAAATACTTTAAAAAAAACCCCAACAAAACAAAAAAAAGCAAACCAACCAAAACCCCAACAACAATTTATTTATCTATAGCACGCATTACTGTAGCACCTGATTACCTCACCAACATTAGACGAAAAGGCACAATGCCTCAGGAGATAGGGAAGTGTTATCATTCACATGGGGGAAATGGAGGCACTGAGCGGTGAAGGTATTTGCCCAAAGTCACACAAGAAGTTGGCGGTAGAGCAGGGAATAGGATTTAAAGGCTTCTTTATTGCTCTGCACACTATAAAGTCATTTACTCCAGTGAAAAGTGGGTGTGAAATGCTATTATTCTGACTGTTAGGATTTTACATCCATTTTGCACTTCTCTGTATGATTACACAAAGTGCAGGGCAATGGAGAATCAGGCCCCAGATGTCCCGAGTCTCAGCTCAGTGCCTTAACAAAAGGTCATTCTTCAGGTTTATTATTTTTGTTGCTTCAGGAGGGGGAAATGAAAATATCATGCGTACATTTAGGTATAGCTAGTCAAAATAGAAATCTGTAGGGTTCTTCTTCCTCTTTCAATACTATATGTTTAGGGATAAATCCTTCCCTCTCATGTTCACACAACTCCAGTTAAATAAATGAAAGTTATATACATATCTGAGGGCAGACTGTGGCTTTTATTGTGCAATAAAATCCTTTTACTTTTGACTATTAAGGATATGCAAAACTGCAGTTTTGAGAATTAAGCCGTTATCTTTGAAAATATTTTTGATCTCTTGGGGTTTTTCCATTTACAATCCTAGCTCACATCATCATTAATGGAAGTGACTCACAGTGCATTTCAGTGGAAGAAAATTTATTATAAATTCAAAAGCTCTTGGAACAAACACTGTATTTCAGCTATAAATTATTTGTCATTTATAAATTATTAGTTATTTCATTATCAATTTTATTCATGGTGCTTATATTAAACATATGTATTTTTAATTCAGTCAGATGGACACTGAAAAATGACATTAAATGAACTTTAACAAAAATTCTTAGCTTACTTTGCATTTTTGGGGTGAAGAAATACATAAAGTAAGGCACTTGAGAGTGAAATTCTGTTATAGCTCTAGAAAATGGGCTCAAGCTGAACAGAGCATTTTACTGTATAACCAGTGAATGCATAAAATAGTAAAGACTCAAAAGCTGCATTTTCACATGTAAGAGTAGATGAGATTAAATAGAAGTCTGAACAGTACATAAATTCCTTTGACATAAAACATACTGTTCAAAGAGGAAAAACTGTACACTCCTCAAATAACAAAAAGATGGAAAATTCCAGTAAGTGCTTTATCAGCCACCTGCCATATTCTGAATGCAGCCAATAATGAAAATTTATGCAATACCAAGAGTGTTTGCATTTTATCTTATTCACTGGAGAATAATATCCTTCAGACTGGATTACTGGTAAATTTCAGGGGTAACATTTTGCACAATACACTGTGAAGTTTAAAAACACATCATTAAAGCCACCCTTTTGAACAAAAGCCTCGGTCTAAAAGACACACAAATTTCTGCTGATTTATCAATAACTATGACTTTTACATGCAATGAATGGTGAACAAATCTATGTATGTTTGCTTTAGTATTCAGAGAGCATAGTGTGTTCCATGTAAATGAAAATGAAGTTAATGAAACACTAAACAAAGTGAAGGTGACAGCAAAGACGAAATTCTTATGTGGTGCATAAAAATGTGTTCTGACACTGCCTCCTCTATATTAGCAAGGAGTTTCAGGATCAAGGAACATTAACAGGAGAAAGATAAGCCCCAAATGAATGTCAAAAGGCACATTGTGTAAATTCTGAAAGCAAAACTGCTGTCCTATGAAGCTGTCTATAGCTTCATAGGAGACTAGCAATTACATTTGGACCCAGTTGGAAGAATGTGGCAGAGCCCTATTGCATAGCTCTCCAGTCCTGCACGCTGGTGAGAGTTGAGCAAAGGGAGAGAATAGGAGGCAGCATATAGCATGGCCATCTGATCTCTGGCTGGTGCAGTGAGCCCCACGGGATTGCTGCAGCCACAATAATTTAGGGTGGAGTTTTCAAAAATGCTCAGCATTGGCCTAACTCTACTCTTACTGAAGTCAATGATGAAACTCCCACTGATTTCAGTGAGAGAACAGAGATAAGTCAATGCTAAGCACTGCTGAAAACCCCACCTCTTGCTTGTCTATACAATTATTCCTGACTAAATCGTTGCGTGGACACACTTATTCCAGAAGAAACTAGACACTCTTCTGTTATGTCCCTACTGGGTTAAACTAAATAGATCACAAATATTTCAGATGTGTAATTAGGAGTAATGGGATGAAGTGAAAAGGCAATTTAAAATGAATACCAGTATAAGTTTACTAAGGATATCTTTTATACTGTGGCCTGGTCTACACCTAAAATTTAGGAAGACCTAGCTACATCACTCACGAGTGTGAAAATTCAAACTTCTGAGAAATATAGTAAAGCCAACTTAAGCCCCATTATGCACACCACTACATCAACAGATTAATTCCTTAATGAACTTAGCTACCACTCGGTTGAGGGGGTGGATTTACTACAGCGAGAGAAAAACCCCTTCCTTCTCTTTACCAAATGTCAACGCTACAAGCTCTACAGTGGCATAGCTCCAGTGCTGTAGAGCTTGTAAAGTAGACATGTACGCCATCTAGTCTCTCAAGGATGTGGCAGAAGGCCTATTTGAGACATTTAAAACTTGAGTTGTTTAAATAAAAATAAGTACATTGAAAAATGAAAATACAGGTTTACACTGGGTGCATTTGAAAAGAATGGGAGGGGGGAAATGGCCCACCAGTGGGTTAAGATAAATGGGAACGAGGCATTCTTATTCCAGAATGAGAGTGTCTGCACATGTAGTTAATCAGGAAGAGTTAAACAGCAATAACCCCACGAGTACACAAGGCCTTAGGCTGTTTCACTCCTAATCACTTTTCACTAAATGTTTTGATTTAGATGAATTAGCAAATTCTGACAGAAAGTTTTCTTGGAATTTTTCAGACCAGCTCTACTTGAAAAGTACTTACTAGTGCTTCCTTATATAAATGAAGGGTAAAACTTACTCAGGGCTTGTCTACACAAAGACTTAATGCGCAGCAAGCCAGGGTGCAAATGTACAGCACTCTAAGTCATCACGTGGGCCTTGCTACCGTGCACTGGAAGTTTTGTAGTGCGCTTTGACATACACAGCAGTACATCAATGCACACTAGAGAACATTTAGTATGCAGTAGCAAGGTCCACACAACCAATTAGCGTGCAATAAGCTAGCGCTCTGTAGCTTTACATCTTGGCTTGCTGCTCACAAAGTTTCCATGTTGACAGATCCATAGATAAGTAATAATTTGGTTAGTGCATCAGGAGCCCAAACATTGAGATTTGTTATTGTGCACATGAACGCACGCACTTGCTAATTATTTCTATGAACATTCTTTCTTATCACCGAGTTGGCCAGATTTTAAGCATAATGCCCATTGGTAATTAGCCTCTGCCTGTTACAAAGTTGTTGGTGACTATGTCTGCCAATAAATTAATTGATGGGCAAACAAAACAACGTTCTAAAATTTAATCTGACTAGATTAACCATAGCAATTATTCTGTGGTTATTATTTATTCCAGCAATTTTCCTGTGACCCTACATGAGGTTAAGTACGTTCTTTTTAAAACTTGTTTTTATTCTTAAACTTCTCAATTCCAACATTGCAGTTACCAGTCACCAGAACTAAAAGGAATGGCAAATAGTTTTCTATGAAAATATAGTTCAAAATTCCTTTGATTTTCTTTAAACATTCTCTTTTGAATTCTGCATTTTTGTCTTTAGAAACCATAAAAACTGAAGGTAAAATTTATCATAATATCTAGTTCTTTATACATTTTTTCACCCCTACACTTTTGAATAGTTCTTGTAATTGCCCAGAACCTCTAAGGAGGTGCTCAGCACCTTGCATAATCCAGCTCACACTACGGAAAGTACTTTGAGGATTAGTATTAGTTGTGTGGAAGTAGTGTTTAGAGGCCAAAACCAATCCTGGCTCCCTATTTTGCTAGGCATTGTATATATACACAATAAGAGGCAGTCCATGACTCAATGAACTTATATTCTAAATAGACAAGACAGACAAAAGGTGGGAGAATGGAGGTATTACCCCATTTTACAGATGGGTGACTGAACTATTGAGAGATTAAGTGGGGACTCAAGCTGACACAGGAAGCCTGTGGGAGGACCCAGACTGTGCTAGTCCAGTGCCTTTATTACAGTACCACCTTCCATCTCGAAGGGCCTCATCCAGCCCATTGACTTCCACAGGCTTTGAGTCAGGCCCCTAATCATGGTACAAACCCTAAGTATTCTTATTAGAGACACAAGGTGGGTGACATAACATCTTTTATTGGACCAACTTCAATAAAATAAATACATCATAAATACAGTAAAATATATTACTTCACTCACCTTCTCTCTCTAATATCCTAGGATCAATGCAGCTACACAACTGCATACAAGTATTCTTATTATAATTTAATGAGAACCAATCAAGTAAAACTAATTTATACATAAAAATAAGGTATGTTTAGAAAAGTTATACCTTTGAGCTGAATTCCCAAAATGCTTTAACAAAAATGCCAGTGTGTACTTTGCCTGGACATTCTTGAATCTGGTGGCTTTTCTAACTGCTTTGCCAGATCAGGACTTAACATGGAGTTTTACCATTATTTTTATAATTAATTATTTGTTTTACCCTAGCACCAAGGAGCTCCAATCATGGACCAGGACCTCACTGTACATGGCGCTGTACAACACAGAACATTGATTTCAACAGAACTACTTGTGTGTAAAGTAAAGCATGTGCTTAATGCTTTGCTGGATCAGGGCTGTAACTCTGTAATAACTGCCTCTACCCTTGGTTTTGTGGCATTTATAGATTAGACTGCTTTAGCTGCCTCTCTTTCACCGTGGCCAGAGGGTGCCTGTATAGCAGAATCAGTGGGGTTCCACTGCATGAAGGCAGAAGAGCGACACACACCCCTTCGTGGCACAGAGAACTGCACCATGAAAGCTTCCTGTAAGGCATCAGTATGTTGGGGGAGACAATCAGGGATATGAGCCAGTTGGGAGCAAGACTGTGAGACTGCTATGTGTAGAGTACCTCAGCAGCTGGAATGAAATAAAAATGAAAGAAGAATGTCAGTAGGGATACAAACCCTCCTACTTCAGAATATGAGCCAAAAACTAACTATTGGGAGTTAAGAGGCATCTTTCTCTGGGGTAACTTAGCTCGTAACTGCCTATTGCAGGATTGTTTGCACCTTCCTCTGAAGTATTTGGTACCTGCCACGATTGGTGTCAGGATACTGGATTATATGGACCACTGGTTTGATCCAGTCTGGCAATTCCTATTCAGCCTTTATGGAGTGGCTGCAGAACTGCTCTGTTGTCAGTGTATGTGCAAAGTGCTCAGCCATTTGATGGCATCAGCAGCCAGGTGGAGAGCCAATTGCCCATCGTCTAAATAAGTCAGTGGGCACAGGTATGTGACATAGTGTGAAGTTGACCGCAGCTGCATTGCAGTTCATTAGAAAAACCCCATTTAAAGAGACTGGCTGCACAGTTGCCCTGTCCTGTTCAAAACAGGTTCAGAGAGGACCACAAATACTTTGGCCAATCAAAACCTGGTGCACAAATAGTTTCAGTGACGAGATGATTAATGATGGTTGTCACTGACCACTTATTACGCCAAGCAGATTCCACTGTCCTGTCCTGTGGTGGCATAAATGACCATAAAGGGCATCTAGAAGACAGGAGAGCTGGCAGTTGGTTGAAGATGTCTGCGTACAAAGGATCTTGGCCAGAAGCATGACAGAGGCCTTCTCACCGTAGAGTATGGGCAGTGCTATATTACGAAGTATCGGCAGCCATGGCAACAGAGTTGCATGTAAAGTCCCAGTAACAATACACATAGCTTTGTTAAGCTCGACTTCGACCAGCCTTGTGCGAGACAAGCGACATCAGACAGGAGCACAGTACTCTGCTGTTGAACAGCAGAGGGCAAGGGCCAATGTTCTAAGTGTCTGGGCACTCACACCCCAGGTTAAACCGGCCAATTTTCTGAGCAGGTTGTTCTGAGTGCTGACTTTGGTTGCTATCTTCCTCAAGTGATTGCAGTATGTTACTGACCTATCCAATGTCACACCAAAGTAAACTGGGTTTCGATCACACTGTAGGCATTGGCCCCAATCACCATCATTCAACTTTTAAGCCACTGGACTGGCGCTTCAAATTCTTCAGCTTAATGTGGCAGGCCTGTCAGCAGCTGAACGCAGCATCATTACTGCCCTATGACCTAGAGGTAAGATTCCCCCTCTCTGTCTGTCAACATGCATCTCACCATTGACCAACCAAGCTACTTGGTCTTTGTGTGGGATCCAGATTTTCCTCCACCGGATCTTTTAATATAGACAGTGAACAAAGCTGCTCTTAAATACTTACTTAAAAGGCTCTCCACATTACCTCTTTCCCACTCACAAAGGCCTTAATTCTTAGTCTTCAACTGGCTCCTTCAGCACTCATGTAGCTGAGACCTTCTACCATACTGCTCATTGCATACAGTCATCTTTTGTATACTAATGTAACAAACTTGCTCAAGACCCAGGTAAATTATCTCCATGAATAAATTCTATATTAGATCTGATCTTCTTTCTGTGTATCCATGCTGACAGCGTTGGATAAAACGATATCAAAGGAATTCCTTCTATCCTTTTTTCACCCTATATGCTTTATTAATCACAGAATAATACATGTCATACACTAATGCATTCCATAAACTATAAGACTGCAGATTAAATAATTTACTTACAAAGATGAAGAGAACGTTTAAGAATACTTGTGATGCAGGAGCAGAGATACTGAATACATGCTACAAGAATATACAGAGGCAGGTACTTTATGAAAAGGATTTATGGAGAACTGAAAGCTCAGAAGGTTGGTAATGAGCTATGAAACATTTTATCTCAGGTCTAATCCAAAACCCACTGAAGTCAAGGAAAAGATTCCTACTGACTTTGTATCAGGCCCTAAGTCATCAATTCAAATCCATTCAGTAATAGCCAAATATCTTCCAATGGCTATTTGAAGCCTTTTGTGAGATACATTGGTGGTGTCATTCCTGTTCCTAGTAAGCAAGTGTGTACATCACAAGTAAAGATAACTCCTGGGGAATTCTGTGCCAAAAAATTAAAAATTCTACAAAATTCAGCATGTTTTATTTATCAAAATAAGACAATATAATCACACCAGTTTCAATTATTTTGGTAATTTATTTCATAATACCTATCATAGAATCACAGAAGATTAGTGTTGGAAGAGACCTCAGGCAGTCATCTAGTCAAAGCCCCTGCTAAAAGCAGGGCCAACAAGTCTGTCTGTAACAATACAAACAACAAAAAAGATTCAGGAAATGTTTTTTTTGACAGATTCCTTACTAGGCATATTAATACATAACTGAGTAATAATTCACTTAAACCACAATACAGAAATGTATTTCCTATACCCCTCAGAAGTAGTGCAAAGGCTTGGAGGAGTTAGGGGTAACAGAGGAGCTGAAGGATAGGGAAGTAATTGCTCGGAAAGAGCCAGGAGTGAACCTGGAGGGTTGTTGGGTGTGGGTGGGAAAAGTATGGAACAGAGTTTTTTGGGGGGGTGGGGGTGGGGATTGTTAGGGAGTTGGGGAGCCTCCCCCCTGAATACCCTGGCTGACCCCTAGCCTCTCCCATTCAGTCAGGCATATCTGCTCCTGTCCCCATGTGTCCCTGCACCCGCCCATCTCCATGTGTCCCTGCAACCCCACTCCAATTCATCCCCCGCCCCAGTCTATCCCCCCACTAGCCCTTCTGAACCCCAGTCTATATGACCAGCAGCCCCAAGTGCCCTGCTCTGTCTGTGTCCCTCTCCATATCCTGTGCCTTCTCACCTGGCTCTGCGGGCAGGGCACTGCGAGGAACGCAACTGCTACAGCTGGCTGCCCTCTATTCTGGAGCCTCAGCAGCCTCACTGGACAAAAGGCGTAACAGCAGCGCCTCTCTGGCAGAATGTATTTTCTGCAGAGAAAAAAAATCTGCGGGGCACATGAATTCGGCATGTGCACAGTGGCACAGAATTTCCTCAGGACTATAAAGATGGGAAAACACAAATATTTTGTGAATTTTCATGTGAATTTAAACAGACTCAGTTCCACTGTGTTCTGACTCTTCTGCGTTTTCTGTATATTCACATTTGATTGAGTGATTTTACTCACACAAGTACTCACAGAACGTGAATTTTAAGCTCTCACACATGAACAGCTACAGAAAGCAATTTTGAAGCTTGCATGTCAAAATATTCAAATGAGAACCAGGTTATAAAAGTTATGTTCATCCAGTAAGGAAACAGAAAGAATTACATACAATTTATGTAACATATCACAGCTAGTCATCACAGCTGTTATATGGAGTATCAGACAACTGTATTCGACCAATCCATAGACAAGAAAAAATTTGCAAGAAAATGTGCCAAATAAATTTGATAAAAACACAACACAACCTACTTGCGATTCTTCAAACAGAGAAAAAGGCAACACTTGTGAAGGAATTTATTCATACTGAATAGGGTGCTCAGTTCTAATCACAATTAGTACCCTATCAACACACAAAAATTGCAGCACTTTGACAATGCTGGTATAGTTAAAATGGCAACCTACCCTCATGGTTATAACAATATTATTCCCATATAGGCAAAGGAACAAGGTATGCTAGTATAAGGCACTTTCATACCAGCATAACTGTATCCACACTAACAACTGTAAATATATTGGTTACCAAAAAAAAAAAAAATCACCACACCCCTTAAGTGAAATAATTATACTGGTACAAGAACAGCGTGTAGACAAGGTTTTAGCAATGCCACTAGAAAATTCTTCCTGGAAGTGCTCCCTTCAAGTGAGTTTTGAAGCAAAATGCAGGGAAGTTTCTACTGCTCTGTCCTTTATCTAAGACACAGTCTATCTACACTTACAAGTTTTACCAGCACAGCTGTGTTAGTTAGGGATGTGATTTTTTTACAGACATAGCTATGCTGGGAAAAGCCCTAGCGTAGATGCAGTTATATTGGTATAACTGCTTATGCTGGTTCCCTGAACTGGCATAAACTATACTGGTATATTGATCTAAAAGTGGTTATAACTGCAGCCGTATTAGAAGTTTTTGCTGGTTAAACCACTCTGGTATAACTATACCAGCAAAACCCTCCTAGTGCAGACGAGGCCTTAGCAGGATCTCTAGCATTTGCTTTTTGCTGAAGTGAGAATTACAGGTTCCATTTCCTCACTCTTTATCCTTACCTTAAAGAAGACTATCAGCTTCTCTCCTCTCCTTTAGGTCACCCCATTTCTTAAGAGGTTTCAAATATCTGATCATAAAATACCCTTAAGCACCAATTTCAGAATTCTGAGAGACCCTCTCTCAGACCCCAATGCATTAATCTCCACTAGGTCTGGTTTCTGAATCACATGTTCAGATGTGACCCCTATATTCCTTCACCAATTCTCTTTCCTATTGTGAAAATCTAATTCATTTTCTGGCACCAGTCTCTCACTCTCCCTGGTGAACATAGAGACAAAGAATTATTTTACATTTGCTGCCATGCCTGCCTTGTCACCAAATTAGCCCTTCTAAAATTATCTCTTAGAAGCCCAACAGACTTGTTTAATTGTTTTAATTTTACTAATCTCTTATTCTTAATGTATTTCAACATTCTTATTACTTTTTGTGCAATCTTCATTACATTATCTACTTTAAACTTGCTTATCACATTTTACACTCTCTTAGCTTGGTTCTGTACATTTCCCCATTTTTCTTTATGCCTGATGTTCTATATCTAACCTCTCATATGCCATTTTCTTATCTTTGATTACTTTTTCTGGTCCTTGTTCATTCACATTGACCTTTGCTGATCCTGCTGGATGTATTGCAGTCTGCTATTCATAACCCTTGGGAATACAATTTCTCACTGAGCAGTTTCCATTTCCTATCTGTTCCCCCTTCAACCCACATTGCTTTATCCCATTATAGTTTATGCAGCATTCCTCTTTATGTCCCAAAATCTGCTGTATCAAAACAACAAAGTAGCAGCATAAAATGTAGTTGATATGGTTAAACAACATGTTTACCCTTAATCTCTCTGAATACCATCAAATTCTTCCACGCCAGACTTTTGGCCTATCTCATTGGATTATAGCCAAAGTTTCTTTAATACTTCAAAAAAAAATTAAAACAAAAAAGAATAATAATAGTCTTGCCTAATGAATATGACATTCAACATATGAGTGACTGCAGGAACATGATTTGTTTTTCTCTATTGTGACAGGGTCAGGCCAGATGGCTACAGGAGAGTCACCCTATTGGGATCCAGGAAGTGGATCCACTGCTAAAGGATCCCCCCCCAGCCTAAGAGGGGGATCCATAGGACTGGGAAACCAAATAAGTACGGGGGACAACTAATGAAATAACAGGGATAGGAGTGTGGTCAAAGGGTCAAATGAAGGGAACCAGATCGGGACACCGAGCAGAGAACCCCGGACAGCGCCCATTGCTCCTCAAAGGTGTCAAAGGAGTCAGTGGACGCTGCCCAGAGGAACTCTGCCCAGATACGTGAACGGACGAAGGATCAGAAATAGGCCCCACAGTCACAGGAGACTCCATCAGCCAACCTCCTCACCCTGGTTTTATAGCTAGCCATTTTAGCCAGGGCCAGGAGGAGGTTGACCAGGAGGTCCCGCGACGCTACAGGAGAGTGATAGAAGGCAGATATATTAGCCCCAGGTTAAGTGGGTCCCTTTTCCCTGGGTAAGGTAACAGGGAAGGTTCCAGAACAATCAGGAACTTTCTGGGAACAATTTAGGCAGACAGGCTGATTAGAACACCTGCAGCCAATCAAGAAGCTGCTAGAATCAATTAAGACAGGCAGGCTAATCAGGGCACATGTGTTTAAAAAGGAGCTCACTTCAGTTTGTGGTGTGTGTGCGATGAGCTGGGAGCAAGAGGCGCAAGAAGCTGAGAGTGAGAAGGCGTACTACTGGAAGACTGAGAAGTACAAGCATTATCATCATGAGGAAGGTCCTGTGGTGAGAATAAAGAAGGTGTTGGGAGGAGGCCATAGGAAAGTGGCCCAGGGAGTTGTAGCTGTCACACAGCTGTTACAGGAGCCACTGTAGACAGCTGCAATCCACAGGGCCCTGGGCTGGAACCCGGAGTAGAGGGCGGGCCCGGGTTCCCCCCATCCCTCCAACTCCCTACTTGATACCGGAGGAGTTGACCTGGACTGTGGGTTCCACCAGAGGGGAAGGTCTCTGGCCTGTTCCCCAATCCACTAGGTGGATCAGCAGAGACTGTGCAGATTGTTCTTCTTCCTTTCCCCCATGCTGGCCAGTGATGAGGCTAACTGAGCGAACAGCAGATTTGAGCCATGAATGTAGCCAAACTGAGGGCTGCCGCGAACCTCTGAGGTGAGCAAATCTGCCAGTAAGCATAGGACCCACCAAGGCAGAGGAGGAACTTTGTCACACTATATAAAAGCATTATTAGGATGGGTGCCAACAGCATCTGCTACATTTAAGGTTGCAAGACTTTTCGGTACAAATCCCTTGTTTTTCCACACATTTATATGTCCCCAAATAATTTACTTTTATGGATGAAATTCTGCAAACTTGATCTTTTCCCAAAGATTATTATTTTGGGGAACTGTGAGCAAAGTCCCTTCATCCATTTTTCCGCAACGAAAGAGTGGAGGGGAAGTATTTTTTTTCCACTGTAGAAAAATTCTAACGACCCGGTTTTGGATTGGGCTATGGCTCCCCCTCCAAAAAAAAAAAAAAAAAAAAAACCAACCCAGCTGAAAAGTGATACGTGGCATGAGTTTATGGTTTAAGTAAAAAAAAAGTTTTGATTTAATAAAGTTATGAAAAATTGCATACTAGTAATGTTCTGTAAAAATTCTCGTTACAATCTACACATGAATGTTTATGCTTATGAACTTCCTGCTTCCCCTTTTAAAATAATCTAGGAAATTAAATGCAAAATACGAAATAAGTGCTTAATCTTAATGTATAATTTAAATCAGTTACCCACTCAACAGTCAAGAATGCCACAGCTAAAGGGCATTCTTCTGTGCTGGTTTAATGCCAGTGAAGACAATGGCATTCTGCAAATTAGGGGGTGAGGCAGAGGATCTCTCAGAAAATGAGAGTTTAAAAAACAGCATAGAGAGTTATCTCTGCCCTTTCTGAAAATTTTACCTGCTAGGAGTATTCAGAAGTCAGATCTGTGTCAAGGGGCTCATCAGAGCAAACAATTTTTTTATATTCTAGTTCTTTCTTTGACAGGGGATACTTCTGTTGTAACATTCACAGGAACAAGTGGTGTCACTTTAGATCAACCTTTTACTCCCTCTCAGCGTTCAAACACAGTGGCTGTCAAGACGTGACCTCCTATTTCCATGCCAGATGTCAGAAAAGCACACTGGCAAGGAGACTTGCTCCAGTCTTCCTATTTTGATCTTTCCCAACCATTTCTACTGTCAAGGAAGATGAAAGTAGA
Source organism: Natator depressus (assembly GCF_965152275.1). Taxonomy (NCBI): domain Eukaryota; kingdom Metazoa; phylum Chordata; order Testudines; family Cheloniidae; genus Natator; species Natator depressus. Next base: position 18,575,236 of record NC_134245.1, read on the forward strand.
CGAAGAAAACAAAAGATATTACAATCAAGTCACCATAGAATCATACGCTCGGTTCCTTCTAGTATTAATTTCCTTACTTTATTAGAGAGTGACATCAAGAAGGAGAGAAAAATTTCTTCCAACTAGCAGGCTCCCCAAGAACCAATGCTCTTTTAATGGACACCCCTTCTTTTTTCATTTATCCACTTTGAATGAGTTTCATTATTTCTGTGACAAACCATAATTCTACCTGTGGACTCTTGCTCTCTCAATATTATCTGTAATATCCATTTATATCCCTCTTAAAGGCATCTCAAAACTCTCCTTTACATGTGTCCTGCTTCTGTGTCCCATCTATATCTCTGATCACTCTACAAGCAAGCGATTTTAGTCTTCATCCCTGCAGAGGACATTTTTTTAATTACCATATTTTTTAAAAAGGTAGACACCCACCAATTGCACTCTCCACTCCCCCCCACCTTCTATCACATGGTCAGAGGAACTGACTTATTCCCAAGACTGGGGGAAAGAAGGGAATTCCTGTAAGTAGCCTTATGTGAGACCACAATTTTGCTCTCTCTCCTCCCTCTCCCCCACTCCCTCAGTTTTCCAGTTTAGTGTCTGACAGCTGGATTATTTATATCAAAGTGTCATCCAAGGCTGGAGGTTTGTCAGGGGAATGTCAGAGGTAAAACCCTGTAAATATGTCAGAACTCTAAAGCAAACTCTGACTTGCAGCATCCCCTAATGGTCTAATTATGGATGCCCACCTCTTAAAAAAAAGGAAAATTCAGCTCTTCCAATGCATCTCAGTCCTGCCTGATAGCAGCACCTGTAATTCACACACCCTCTCAGATTTCCCAGTGCACCACGCTTTCTCTCACAGGACCCATTGCTTTCCCAAGTCCCTATTCTCATCCCCACAAATTAGCTCTGCCAACGTATCTCAGGAGAGTAGCTACTGTGACAAGATGGTCAATGTTCGTATGCTGGGTCCTGCACTTTTCTTGCTGCACGGGCCTAAGACGCCACCCCTTACCCCTGCTCTTGGGTGCCGAGGGCTCCGCTAGTGGCCCGGGAAGGTGATAGAGGAGGGAAGCCGAGGAGGGATCTGGGTTTGCTCCTCACTGTGAGTCCCAGCCCCTCTCAACCCCTGCAGGTTTCTTACCCCCTTCCCCCTTGGGTGGGGTTACCCTGGTCCTTAGACGCTGGGGGAGGGAGTCTCCCTGCCCTGCCAGGGCAGGGTCTCCCTTACTTCGGTTCTCTGATCTTTCAAATCTCACTACACACCTCCAAGCTCCCGTCCTCTCTCCTTCCTCCTCCTCCCTGACTGCCTGAAGCAGGGGTTTTATTAGGTTCCTGACAGGGCCTTAATTGACTACAGGTGCTCCAATTAACCTGTAGCAACCCTCCCTAATCTACAGGGAACCATGCCTTAATTAGCCTAGGGCTTATATATTTCCCCTCTACCACTCTACCAATGGCGGGAGTCACTAAGATCGGAGACCTCCTGGACTACGACCGGGGGGTGTTGGGTGGATCCCCAGGTGCTCAATTGGCGCATGGGGCTCTCCACCCTCTCCACCGGCGTATACTCCAGGAGGTGGAGGCAGCCCTGCCTCCCGCGCTCGGTTTTTCCTCAAGCGGTTCCTGCGAGAGGGTGCACCCTGCCCGCCCCTCACTCCAGGCCCTCCGGATCTTTCCGTCGGCCCCCTGCTCCATGAGCCTTCCCAGCCTCCCCTTCCTCGTACCTCAAGCCAGCTGCATGCTATGCAGCCGGTTCGTTTCCACACTGCACTAAGGGACTATCTATACGTGCTCATGCTGCACACGCTCCATTACCCCACCCTTGTGTCCCGCCCTGACACGAAGTGGCGAGACCTTTTACCAGCAGTGGAGAGTGGGGAAACCCGGTGGGCCAGTTTATATTCCATCTTAGTCCCACAGCCTGCCGGGGATATCAGCTGTCGGCTCCTCCATGGAGCCGTGAGCATGGGCGTGTACTTGGTGTGGTTCACCTCTGTCCCTGAAGCCTGTCCCTTTTGTGGTGTGAGGGAGACTGTGGCGCACGTGTATCTTCAGTGCACCAGGCTGCAGCCCCTCTACTGGCTCCTCCAGAACCTCTTATTGAGGTTCTGGCTACACTTTTCCCCGCACTTGTTTATTTATGCACACCTGATTCGAGGCCCCACAAAGTCGCGGGACCACCTCGTCAACCTCCTCCTGGCCATGGTGGCCATTCGTAACACCAGGGAGAGGAGGTTGGCGGGGGAGAGGGGGGTGGCTGCGACTGTGGGGCTGTTTTTCGTTCCTTTATCCGTTCACGTATCCAGGCAGAGTTCCTCTGGGCAGCGTCCATCGGCTGTCTCTGCTCGTTGTCCCCTTCTGGTTCCCTAGTTTTGGCCCTTTGACCCCCACACCTGTTCCCGATATTGCATTTGTTTTCCCCCAAACTCAGTTGGGTTCTGGGTTTAGTAGCCCCTCCCTAAGCTGGGGGAGAGGCTTTTAGCAGTGAGCACTCTCCCACGTCCCAGCGCTCAAAAGGACCACTCTACCACTGCTCCCTGGCCCTCCTGTATCACACTACAGAATGGGACTAGGAATAAGGAATTCTGAATTATTCACAGCTTGGTCCCTTACTTGCTGTGTGATGTGATTAACCTCTCTCTTCTTTGGTTTCTCCTTCTGTAAAATGCAAATGATAACACTGCTCTTCCACCTCACAGTGATATTGTGTGAATTAATGTTTGTAAAGTGCTTTGAGGTGCTTGAATGAAAGGTGCTAATGAAGTGAAGAGTATAACCTGCAACACCCTCACTATTATTCCATTACTCCGTCCCTATTGTACATTGCTTTGCCTATGTACCTCAGCCCTGACTTGCAGGGGCAATGGCACATATACTCTAAGAAGCCCATTACGCACCATGCGATTGATTTTTAAATATGCACAGGCAAAAGTTCACCCCTAGTTCTCCATGAACAATTAACAACTAGGTATGCAAAAAATTCTATAATTCTGCACATAAATGGTCACTTATGCCGTTATCCACTGAGTGCATATATTTGTGGCAAAAAGAAATGCAAATTAGGTGTGCAGTTACCCATGCACTTTTTTCATGCTCACTTGCGCACTCACAATTTTAAAAATCAGTCTCTGACTATACAACACATGTAAAAGACAAAATTCCTTTTTGGAATTGATCAGAATTGCTATCATATTCTTCATAGTTCAATCGAATTTACTTCCACCTAAAGGGGAGCCTAATGCTATTTGGAAGGGTCTCTCCAGGGAGCTTGAGCTCAAGTAGGGTAGGTCACAGTAGCCTCTCTGTGTCCTCTTCCAGTTGTTGTTGACTTCATCAGTTCCTAGGATCTGTGTCTATCAGTACTTATGCCACACTCCCCATTTACAGATGAGGCAAAGGGGGCATGGGTACACCCCTTTCTCTTACATTCAATCTCCAACCCCCTTACAACCAATTAAAAAAAAGTTTTAACTGATTCGACACAAAATTTATCTTTTTAATCCCACAGACTTTATATGGGCTGCCTGAGGTATCTTCTCACTTCTTATGTCACGCTATAATGTAGTGATGTCATAATCTCTTACCTTTTCTCAAAGTTACTCGTCTGACTCATCCATGAAAGATGCTGGATTCCCAAATCCTGTTACGCTTCTACCCTCCCACATCATTCATTCCTGTCTTTTTATCTTTTTTGAAAGTGATATTTTACAGCAGTGTAGTGTTTTGCTTACTGTAGGGTTTTGGGAGCAAGGCCTTTTGTTTCTATTCCCAACTCTGGCACCAATTTGTTGTGCGACATTCAGCAAGTCACCTCACTTTTCTGTGCCTCAGTTAACCCACATATAAAGTGGGGCCCTCCCACAAAGGACTAGTGTGAGGCTTAATTAATTTGTGGATAGAAGAGAATTTGTATTACCCTGGTGCTTTCTGTCTGCACATCTCTCTGAAAAGTACACATACAAAGTCAAAATATTCAGAAATGAATAGATAGGTTCCCACACTTTCTATATTCTTAATTAGGCCATTTCTCACCCCATGACAAAGTTAACTTTAAGAACGCTTACTGGCACAGAATTAATTATTTGCATCCCTCTTCCTTATTGGGGCAGAATATCACTTGCTCTAGGCAATATCACCAGGAGCAGAAGAAACATAAGACAAGACATACATCCAAAAATGCAAAGACACATTCCATGAGAATTAATATGGCCACATCACTTTGCAGAGAGTAACCTCCAAGATGCCATTACACACTAATCACCTGCATATTATGGGAGTCAGCTGTATCAATTACAGTCCTAAAATATTGCTTCATCCCTGCTAATGAGACACCAGGCCTACATCGTATTCTGTATTCATGCAGAAAAACGAGCTGATACTCTACGGCAGATTATCAGGAGACCTCCAAATAATGTAGAAAGATTAATGAGAAATGTAAAACCAGAATGAGCAGTTTCCAAACACATGTAGAGGAATAAAGCAAACCTCTCAAGTGGTCTAAAAATGAGACTCTAGTTCAGAGGAGAATATAGAAACATCAGGACACTAGCACCAGCATTAAACAACTAAAAGTCAGCAGCCAGAGCTTACACAATAAAACGAATTTTCAATTCATTTGATTAAAATGACATTTAAATAGACCCTAAAAATATTTACTAAAACTGTGCTGATATTCAAAGCTCCATACAAACATTAACCTATTAATCCTCACCCAGCAACACCCAGCGCGAGTTATGTAAGAGCTATTTTCCCCATTTCACAAATGGGAGAACTAAGGCAGTGAGATTAAGGCCAACATTTTCAGCGATGTCCCTTAATTGTGAGTATCGCATTGGAGACATCTAGGACTTGATTATGAGAAGCTGTGACCTCTGTCAGCTCTAACCAAAACAGTTACTTAGGCTTTGCCAAAGCTAAACCATGCGTGCCTACACCAACTTCCACTACGTTTTGGACATCATATTTATTTTAAAATATTCTTCTTTTTAGCTATCCTTCCATGCAAAGCCTGAATATTTCCCATGGGCACAGCATTCTTTAGCATTTCATTAGAGAAACAACGCTTAACTTATTTAAAACAGGCAAGCAGCATCACAGCTCATTTGCTTTGATGCAAATCCAAGAAGGTAGTTACAGTCTGTGCGCTCAACCAGAGGGAACATTTTGCACAGAAAGACATGGCAGGAACTATGTTTTTTTTTTAAAAGCAGGGAATGATAGTCTGGGAGAAAACTAGTCATCTGAACTTCAAGAAGTAGATGAATGGCCAAATTCCCTTCTCCTTTCCAGCAGTGCAGCTCCCATTGGAACTAAAAGGGAGATGTGGCACCAAATCTGTGATTGTAGGAAGGATTCATACAGTCACAGTCAACCCAGTGTATTTCTGTCCTTGTCCAATAGGGGGAGTGCTGCTCTGTAGGAGGATACAGTCAAAATAAATCCCAGCTCTACAAAGAGAACATGAGCTTGAAAGAATTACTCTGATTTCAGGCAAAAGACACATTCCCCCTTACTGGCATTAACACATTTGGGGACATACAACTGTAGCTACTCATCAACATCATCATGGCAAATCTCAAAAGGCATGTAACCTCCTGGAAGATTGAGCGCCATCCAAATCGATCTCTAGCTAGGTTCTTAAGGTTGCCAATGACAGACAGTGATCACCATATGATCACGGATGACTTCGAGGCATTCCTTGGTGAACACATTGTGCAATTTATTGGTCCCCAAAAATATGTCTGTACCAAGGAAGTCACCAAAACGAAACCAGTACTGATGGAGGAGGTTGGTTGGTTTGGCTTCAAATATGCTTATTGCTGATCTTATCCTGCTACTTATTATGGAGCATCTGACAAAGACAAGAAGAATCAAAAATGTCAATCTGATGCGCTTCAGCCTTCCTCAGTGCACAGTTTCACTGCTGTACAGGAGAGAGTAGGTATAAACTGTAGACCCATAGAGCTGCAGCTTCACAGTAAGCTTGATGTCACAATGTTTTCACAATCACTCCCAGTCTGTATTCATAGGCTCTAACCACAGCAGCCACACCATCAGGGGCTTGTTCACCTGCACATCTACCATGTGATATATGCCATCATGTGCCAGCAATGCCCCTCTGCAATGTACATTGGCCAAACCGAGCAGTCTCTGCGCAAAAGAATAAATGGACACAAATCTGACACCAGGAATCATAACATTCAAAAACCAATAGGAGAACACTTCAATCTCCCTGTTAATTAATTAATTTCCACTCAATAACAGACCTGAAAGTGGCAATTCTTCAACAAAAAAACTTCAGAAATAGACTCCAACATGAAACTGCAGAACTGGAATTAATTTGCAAACTGGACACCATCAGATTAGGTCTGAATAAAGACTGGGAGTGGATGGGTCATTACAAAACCTAAACCTAATTTCCCCAATACTAATTTCCACCTACTGTTACTCACACCTTCTTGTCAACTGTGTGAAATGGGCCACTCTCATTACCACTTCAAAAGTTATTTTCCTCCTTTGGTATCCTGCTCTCAATTGAATTACCTAGTTAGACTAACCTCACACTTGGTAAGGTAAATCACATCTTTTCATGTATTTATACCTGCTCCTGTATTTTCCACTCCATGCATCTGATAAAGTGGGTTCTAGCCCACGAAAGCTTATGCCCAAATAAATTTGTTAGTCTTCAAGGTGCCACAAGGACTCCCCATCGTTTTTGCTGATACAGATTATCACGGCTACCACTCTGAAACCTGTCACCATGTATTCACAGAGGCTACTGAAGGGCCGGGAACATGGCAGTGGCTGCTGCTCTAGGAGCATCCACATATTTCAAACATCCTCCAGCACTGTCTATGATGCTTCCCAAGTATTTGACAGTTGATGCCTACTAAATATCCATCCAGACAGGTTAATACTAATCAGTTTGTAATCTAGAGTAGGGGGCTTCTTGATAGTAATGACCACGGACTTAGTTTTATCTGGATTAATAACCAGATCAATACATGCTGCTTCTTGTCTGACCAAATTGGCCATCTGCTGCAGCAATTTACCAGACTGAGACAATAAGACAACAGCATCAGTGTGTTTGAGATCTCACAGCAAAATGGGGTTCAGCTTGATGCCACCAACAGCTGCCTCTTCAAGTTTATCCATCAACCAATCAATGTGTCTATTGAACAATAATTTTGACAATACACAGCCTTGCCTAACTCCTGTAAAAATAGGAAAACATTTTGTGTATCTACCATTAGCTAGCAAATAGTGTCATTGATAGAAGAGCTGCACAATGGAATGGACAGCTATCTGATGAGTTGCCTTATCAGATCCCACAAACTTTCTCAAAGCATTGTATAAAAGGCCTAACAAAAAAGTCTATAGAAATTGCTGTGTGCAGGGCTTATTAAATTCAGCCATCTTCTCCAAAAGCTGTCTCAAGGTAAAGATCTGGTTGACAGTGAAATGAACAGGTCTAAAGCTGCACTTAGTATCCTAACATTTGCTATGAAGCAAGTCATTGATTTGAGACATTAACCCAAAAGCAAAGACTCTCCCTGGGGCAGACAACAGCATAATACCTCAATAAAATTTGGCTTTATTGTCCTTTTTGAACAGTGGCAGAACAGCACCCTTCTTCCTATCATCAGGGATAATATTATTAGTGTGCCAGATGGCTTCGAAGAGCCTATGCAGCCATGGTACAACAATACTCTCACCTGTCTTCATCAACTCAGGGTGATGTTACAATCTGCAATTCAGATCTCTTCTTGGTTGAAGGAAGGTGGCCCTATTGGAACTTTCTGACCCACTTCAAGCAGAAGAGGGACAGTAGGTGGAGGACAATTGAGGAGCATCTTGAAATAACCTTACTATCAGTATAAGTGATCTTGCAGACTCTGGATGCTACCGCCATCTTGATTCTTTACTGGACAAGATGGTGCCACCTTCTACCCCAATACCACAAAGCTGCCTACAGGCTGTGGAATTTGCTAAGTAACATGACAAAACTGAAACATTAATGTTTTGATCTAATGCTGTAACTGCATGTATAGTTTTCAGAGTGGTAGCCGTGTTAGCAGGTATCAGCAAAAAGAATGAGGAGTACTTGTGGCACCTTAGAGACTAACAAATTTATTTGAGCATAAGCTTTTGTGGGCTAAAACCCACTTCACCGGATGCATGCAGTGGAAAATACAGTAGAAAGATATAGATATACACACACAAAGAATATGAAAAAATGGGTGTTGCCATACCCATTATAACAAGAGTGATCAGTTAAGGTGAGCTATTATCAGCAGGAGGGAAAACAAAAAACAAAAAAAACCCCAACCTTTTCTAGTGATAATCAGGATGGCCCATTTCCAGCAGTTGACAAGAAGGTGTGAGTAACAGTAGGGGGAAAAATAAGCATGGGGAAATAGTTTTACTTTGTGTAATGACCCATCCATTACATTACATCATTACACAAAGTAAAACTATTTCCCCATGCTTATTTTTCCCCCTACTGTTACTCACACCTTCTTGTCAACTGTTGGAAATGGGTCATCCTGATTATCACTACAAAAGGTTGGGTTTTGTTTTGTTTTTTTTTCCCTCCTGCTGATAATAGCTCACCTTGCCATAACTGATCACTCTCGTTATAGTGGGTAACACCCATTTTTTCATGTTCTGTGTGTGTGTGATATAGATAGATAGATAGATATAATCTTCCTACTGCATTTTCCACTGCATGCATCCGATGAAGTGGGTTTTAGCCCACAAAAGCTTATGCTCAAATACATATGTTAGTTTCTAAGGTGCCACAAATACTCCTAGTTCTTTTTGCATGTATAGTGTTTCTCTGCATCCTTTTCACATCATTCTTCCTCATTCTCCTACCAATGCTGTGCAGAACTGACTTGATACACTATATAAGCATATGTAAATAAAAGCAGGTGAGACTCAAAAGGGGACTCTCAGACCATAGGCAGTATCTCTACTTTATGCTCTGCTTGATACAAGAGAAGAGCCTCTCTATGGTGAGCCAATAATTTTTTTTTTTGCCAGTTCATCAGGTAATTGAGGGGGCAGGTGTAGGTAGGTGCTTTAAAATAAACTTCATATCTGATTCACTTCCAGTCTCTCTTGAATAAATATTTTTAGTGATGTTCATGCACTTTCTATGCATACAGCACACAACAGAGGATTGCTTCACTGTTACACTCTAGAAGTACTAACAACCATTTTGTGACCTGCAAACCTGAAAACTCCAGCCACTTTCTGTGTACAATGGAGTGCTAGCCTTACCACTCCATTGCTTACTTGGAAGGGTGACTCTGTTCCCTTTTGTTGTACAGAACTGTTTCCATTCTGGCAGTCCTACCTTCAAATGAAATATCAGTGTGATCGATTGGTGTGTAGAAATGAGGGACAGATACCTGCATAGATGATAACAGCTATTTTATTACCCACCCTTTTCTGCACTTGTCTCATAACAAATTCATGGGTTAACTTTTTTCCATTTTGGAATTTCTTAAGCGTTGATTTTTCCCTAAGGGTGAAAAGGACAACACGGCACTCAGAAGTTATTCCTGATTTTTGTTACATTTTACAGGAGAAACAGAATTAGTAACATTATCTGGCATAGCAAGCACTAAGGAACAAAACAATCCTGGTAAAAAGCCTTTTTATTTAAAACAGTTACCAACTAATGTAAATGTAGAAATACATACATAAATAAATAAAATAAGAAGCCTGCATTACCCAGTGGGTAGCCCAGTGATGCCATTAATTGCATTAATCATGTGGAATCAGATTCACCTCAGCCAAGAATGTTAATTTACAGGTCTCTGAAGCATTTAGTTTGAGACACATTAACACTTGAAAATTGGGTGTTCATATTGTAAGGATGCATTGACCTGACTGAGCAGTGACTCCTGTCACTGGGTAACAGATGTAGCTATATTATGATTTAGTGCTATGAATCACTGTGCAATCACATTTGACTGTTCTGACACTTCCCCCCCCCTTCTCTTCACGTGGAAAATTTTCCCCTCAATTTGTGGACACGTGAAGGACTGTGTACCAGAGGCTGCAGCCTTGAACAATACAGAACTTCTTGCATTATGATTTCCAATAAACAACAATATTCCATAGCTGTCTGTAATCATTCACATTATATTTTCAACAAGTGTTTTATGGCTAGTATTTGTGTGTGTATACATATATATTATGGGCCATTATATATAACGGCCCATAATATTGTTATGACGACAGGCACCACCAGGTGACACTTAACAGTCTTCTATATTCTTTGTCTCAACATGCAAGCAGATGTTCAGTCTTGAAAAAATAAGCTGCGTTGTTATTTTGGTTATGCAAGGGTCGGTGTAGAGTTAGTGGTCCTTAGAGAGAGGGAAGCTGTGAATGTAACAGGAGAGTTTGATTGGTATCAGTGAGGCTATGGGAACTGGGCAGTTGTACTGGGCTGAGATTTCTTCAAGAAGAGATTACCCTGCATGCTGTTTGACCACCATTGTTCCAGGACTGGCATGCATGTGTAAGTAAAACAAGGTACATTTAGAATATATCCAGATACCACATCATTGATTTCTCCTCCACTCAGAAGTTGACCTGCCAGGCCATAGACAACTACTATCACTCAGCAAAGGGTTGACACTGGTGCCAGAATGGGACATTGATGTCAGAAGAAGGAGCAACATTATACTATGAATATCAGTAAGAGCGAATTTCGCTCCATGTGGATAAAACCAGAATGCTCTAGCTCTATGCCTATAATCTCTGGAGAGTTTGGGGAGACGAGAGTCACTTTGCAAATCAGTGCCAGGGTGGACGGCTGCCATTGCAGCTCTCACTGCAGCTGCTGCCTCAGCCTGTGGGGCTTGGATAGTGGCCGAACTCCATGCTAGCTGACTATATTTCAGGGATCTATGGATCTGCATAAATGCAGATCTTCATCTCTTCTTCTTGCTTGCCCCTGAACCCTCTGTGACCCATTCCCAAAGTGACCTTCCACACCAGACCAACACAGACAGGTGCAGGACAAAGAAGGGCTATGTAGCTGCCTGTGTGGCTGCTCAGCTGGCTGTGTGGGGCTCGAGTGTTGTAAAAAACCTTGCAAACCAGTGTGAATTTCACCCATCATATATAATTATTACACTAAAAACCTACATTAAAAGAACATTATTATGGTTACAAAGTCAGATACTCAAAAGTCAGGAAAAGCCAGATGTAAAGTTCCCTGTGCAACCTCAGTTCCACGCATTTTTTCATATGCATCATGATACAATCTTTAATTATATGGTCACATACCATTTTTTCTACAGTACCCCTGCCTCATTCAGTGCACAGGATGGATTGTGCTTACTTAATATTTTGTTTTCTGCACATTTATGGCCTCACGCTTTAGTCATTGCACACTAGTCAAAATCCTGCTACAGAGGACATAATTATTAATTTCCTTCTGTGCTTTTCCATGGTGTTCCTCACAGCAGTATTCAAGTTCTTCACAAACATTAATTAATTTTTTGTAACACCCCTATGAAGTGAGGGGGGTGGCATTATCCTAATTTTACAGATGGGCAATTTAGGCACTGAGAGATTAAGAGATTAAGGTCAAAAGAATCCACCATTTCTGAGTGCCCAATCTGAGATGTCTAGGACCTGATTCATCAGAGTACTTAGTATTATATAGACTTTATATAATCAAAGCACAGTTCCCATTGACTTGAGCTGCAGCTGTGAGCACTCAGCACTTCTGCAAATTAGACGCCTGGGCCTCAAGTCACATACCAAGAAAATGAGAAACACATATTAGTGGCCACCTGTGAAAAGTTTGGTTTAAATGACATGCCTAGCATTATGTAGGAACTCTGTGGCAGATGTAGGGATAGAATCCAGCTCTTCAGGGCAGTATCCAACTGTCCCATGAGACCCTCCTTCCTCTTCCTGCAGTTCCCTGCTTAATTTACTGTACACCTTCCAACTTCCAACTCTTTCCAGATAAAAGAGGATATATGGCCTTAATCCACAAATACATGGTCTTTGAGCATAAAGTACAATCTATATGAAAGACTGTGAGATTTACACTATCAGTTTGTTTGGGATCAGAAGAAAATAGTTTACAGGATCTTAAAGGGAGACTTTTTGTGGGGAAGATTCACAAGGGCCAGCCTTACAATACTAAAGAGTGATGATTCTTCTGAAGGGAAAAAAATGCTGAGAACAAAGACTGTGTCTGAACTATTATAACAGAGTGACCCTAGAAATCTTAAAATCATGAAGACAGCTGGTTTCAAAGGAGTTGGTAGGACAGTTTTATTGTTTACATGCAGTTCTGGTTTATTGGTAAGAAAGCTAATACACACAAAAAAAAGTGTTCATAGTCAGGAAGCTGTCATTAAAATTAAAGGCAAAATCCTGTTTCTCACCAATAGGTTCTGCAGAGAGGATTATCCTAGAACTCACCTGTCCCCCCCCAGGCTGCCGAGCACCCGTTTAGGGTATGTCAACACTGCAAAGTAAGGGTGTGATTGTGGCACTGGTAGACATACCGATGTTACCTGTGCCAGCTAGATTAAAGCTAACAATACCAGTGTAGATGTGGTATCCCAGTTCTCCAGGGACCCTGAATATGTATTCTTGGGCTTCAGCACATGTTAGCTGCCAGGCAACATGTCTACACTGCTATTTTTACCATGCTACAATCACACCTTCACCTTGCAACGAGGACATACCCGAAGTCACGTCACAGCTGCTACACTAACCCATGGACTATTCACAGTGCTTTCTTTATCCTCCCCGTGTATAAGGGTTTTGGCCAGTACATGCTAATTCTGGTGGATGAACAGGCCAAGGCCATGCCCTTCATCTGGTATGGGTTAACCCAGGGCCTAAGCCCTCTTCACACACACTGGAGCAGAAGAGTTGATGTAGAGTAGTGCTCCTTGGCTCAAAGGCAGGGGTACAGGCACATGTAAACCGTTCCCACAACCTGGATCTATACATGGAGAAACAGTGCCGCTTGAGCCACATTTAGTGCCTTTTATGCCTGCTGAGTGGGAAGGGGGCAGCATTTGACCCTGATACTTTTGGTTTGTTTATATCTCGTTTTCTTAGGAAATTCTTGTGTTAAATGTGTGTTTGGATGCAGAGAATGGGGAATATGGGCTTTCCTCTGTCATTTGCCAGTCAGTTTTTCACAAATATTCACGTATTCCAAAAGAAAGGACTCACTTTCAGAAAGTGAATGTCTCCCCTCGCCCCCACCAAAAGCCTTTTGTTTTCAGTTCAGTGTTTCTTACAACAGACACATCCACATTCAAGACAATGTTCCATATATAGGGTTAGATGTTCAAAAGAGCTCAGGTTTCAGCAGCTACCACCCAAGACAGCGGGAGTTGCTGCGTGCAGAAATCCATATATTTCGGAGAGGTGCAAACACACATGGTACTTTCCCCAGCCCTTCTTTTACCCTACCAACCATTTCAGCTACCTCCTCAGCTTTAGCACACAGACAGCTAGTGGGGCATGCTGGAACATGAAATGGAGGAAGGGAAAAGAAGAGAAGCAGTAGGAGGGAGTAGCAGGGTCTAGAGGTCACTCAGCAAGTAGCATGAGAGTAGAGAGAGATACACAATGCATAAATAATCTTGCAAACCCTACTACTTCAAAGTTCTACTTTAAAATAAGTCCTATTCATTACAATAAAAACTTAATTGATGTTCCCCCAAATTTCTCAGTGGCTTTAGTCATTAAAAAAATCTGAATCTGCAGCCACTCCAAATACCTCAGTGAAATCTGCTTTCAAGCTCATGAAAGATATTAACATACTGACTCAAGAGTTTGCTTTTTCAAACTGTTACAAAATATGATAGTTCTCTGGCTCTGCAATGAGCGTGGCAGTGTCTGTCTAAAGGGGGAAATACATGAAGACATATATTGGCATTGAAAACGGAATGTAAAAATCCTGCACCAGGTAAAGTTTCAGACCCAGCAACCTTTATGGTGTCCCTGTAAAAGGCGACAAAACAGAATTTAAAGACATTGTGCATATAGTTGTAAGAGCATAAAGAAGTTATATAAGGATCAAAACAACAAACACATATAATGATGAAAAAGGTAAGGGACACCACAAGTCACACATTACAACACAGGGACAGGTACTTTCTATATCACAGGAGCAAATGACTGCGAGCAAGGACAACAGCTATGAATTCATAATGCATTTAGCTCCAGGTGCACATATGGATGAGATACATGTAGGTATTTTTACCCATAGTTTAGAGATATTTAAGAGATAACTATCCAATCAAAGACCATAAGAAAGGAAACATTAACAATCTACTTTAAAATGGTAGGAGGAAGTCTTTCTGGTTCTCTCTTTCCCATTTACATAGTAGGATGAGCAGATCATCTTTTAGTCAGGTTGGGAGAAGATTCATATTAAGGGATTCCAATATTCAGGTGCCATTCACACCCGCAGATCCACAGGACCTTTACCCCATTTCCCATTGGGCTCTATCAATCCACAGAGGATAGGAATCTATTACAGCCCCAGCTAAAAAGCCCAGACTGTATAGCACAAGCAGTAGACACTAGTATATTTAATTCTGAAGGCCCCTCTTCAGTCCCAAGTATTTCAGTCAAGATGGTGGCCATCATAATAGCTCTACTTACCCTCCTCTAGATAAGGCCAGCAACAGTGCTGGAAGCTTTACTATCCTTCCATACAAGGATGGATAACAGGCAGGTGGGTTTTCTCCTCCCTGAAAGTTCAGGATGGAGAGGGGGACATTGAGGTTGGTTGTCAGTTCTGGAGCTGAATGGTGCTTGCCCTCCTTTGCTAGATCCATTGAGCTGGATGTTCACTGACCAACCCTTAATCTGATGCTTTCTAGGACAGCAGCATACTCCATCCGCAGACAAAGGTTCGCGTACCAAGTATGGCCAGAAGTTCGATATCAGGGTAATACTGAACTTGTTGAAGAGCACCGATGTTTGTGCTATTCAGCAGACTTATTATTCAGTTCGCAGATCCCTAACAGACACCCACTCTTTCTAACCAAGACCCTTCCCCCACTTAAGAACTCAAGATGAAGTCTTCTTCCCTGACTAGTGCTGCAGCAAGGCTAGCGAGAACCTTTGTGGAAACAGGGCTGAACAACCTGAAGGGTACTAGGCTCAGTATTACTAATAAAGAAATGTCTTCAAATTACATTCATGAGCAGGCATGGAGCTATCAGCCCTCAGATGTACCACTTGTTTCACAGTTGTGGGGCAGATGGCAGAAAGCCCTGACATCCTACGTTCATTGCCAAGTAATTGTAATCTGAAATAATTGGGAAGCTGCAGACCACGGGGACTTAGAATGGGCCTCTCTTATAATTACATACACAATGTACTGAAAGTCAAGGCTCAGGCTGTGATGAGATTGAGGTTCATAAAAGGATTTTAACATCAATCCTTTGTTTTATAGGCAGCAAGCACAGAGATTGGAAAAATATGCCTGTGCTTTCTTGCATGAAATACTACCCTGGCAGTAGAATTTTGCACAAGCAGAATATTAATCATCAAGCTACTTAGTATACAAGCAAGCAGAGCATTTGCAGTAATTTAATCTAGGGGAGATAAAGGCATGAATAAGCTTCTCCAAAATATCTGAAACGAATATATACAATTGAAGAACAGCCACATCTTTCAAGTGCTGGGGAAAGGGTTAATTTCTCTTACA
This sequence comes from Natator depressus, assembly GCF_965152275.1. Classification (NCBI taxonomy): domain Eukaryota; kingdom Metazoa; phylum Chordata; order Testudines; family Cheloniidae; genus Natator; species Natator depressus. The sequence continues at coordinate 18,590,972 of NC_134245.1, forward strand.
AAGGGTCCCTGCATCCCACTGAAATTCTCTCATACCTGAATATCCTCCCCATCTTGGACCCTGCCTCATGATCCCAATCCTAATGAGTTCCTTAATGACATTCCTTAACTGGCAGGAGATAACACTCCTGAGTTAAATAGGGTTTCCAAAGCACTCTCCGACTGCAAGGCAGGAGACTGGAAAAATCAAACCAGAGTCTCCTCTGTGGCAATGCAGAAAATGAACACCATGCTGGTATGATGAGATGGTTTAGCCTCTTCATTGCTAATGTTAGTACTAACCCTGGGTGGCACATTCAGCATCTTCCTTTTAAGAATGGGCTCTCTACTTGGAAATTGCCACTTCAAAGGCAATGTGCCATTTAAGGGAGATAGCCATGGAAATGCATTTTATTTCTGGCAGCAGATATGTTAAGACTAAGTTCATTAACATTTGTAAAATGCTTTCGATCCACAGTAATATAGAAGTGCTTGATTGATAATACTTCTACTACTTACAAATTTGGTGTTATTTATTCATTTGTGTTGCGGTAGGGCCATGGACCAGTCCCCATTGTGCTAGGTGCTGTAGAGACAGAACAGAAAAACAGTCCCTGCCCCAAAGAACTTACAAGCCACATATAACAGATGAAACAACAGATGGCTATAACAGATAGAAGAAAGCACATGGCAACGATGAAACAATAATGGTTAGCATAATTGGCTGTGGTTACAGTACACCAACTACCTAATCACTGTTGAATGCGTCACAGCTGGTTCCAGTCCTGCTCTCTTCATGGACACCAGTGTGTTATGATTGGATCCAACCACTGAATCTTACATGTTTCTAAGTCCCCTGGATCTGGGTAGAGACTAGTCACTATTTCTAGCTCTGGGTCTCTTAAGAGCACTCCCAGGTGCTGACCCCATATCTAACATCCTTCTTGGGCAGTGGGACCCTGCAATCTAACTGCCTAGACTCTGGAACAGCCCTCCTGAGCCACCATTCCCCCCTATGTCTGCCTGACTTGGTGAAGTCTAGTTCCCTAGTTATACCCTTCATGGACAACATGGCATAAAAGCAAGGAACATAGACTTAGTAAAGGAATTTCTTAAACACATACACTTTACTTCTCAAAAGGACAAGACAGTTACAGATCTACAGAAAACAATGAATTCACCCATCTGTCCCCTCACCAACCCTATGAGACCAGGATGTGGTCAGACTCCTTTAGGCCAGGCAACTCTTCTAACCTTCTTGGCCTGGCTTCCTTCTTTTCCCTTGATTAGAGAGCATTCCTCTGCCTCCTTTTCGCCCATGAACTTTCTCTGGGGAATTTCCAGACTCCAACATCCTCCCTGCCTGCATGTCGGCTTCTGGGAACAGAGTTGTTCAAAATCAATGAATTAGCTGGTAACAAGCCCATTGTTTTGTTAGGGTAGAGCCATTTCAACATCAGAGGCCCTTGATTGTTCTGTCACAGTTTCCTCGATATAGTCTTTCCATTGGGTGTCAAGTTCCTGCTACAAAATAAATGCTACAAGTCACACCAAAGGTTACTACTGAATGCTAAAGTCATACAAAATGGATGGTGAAGTACAACATGTAATTCACAAAACCAGAATGGAATTCCTAAGTTGACACACACATATCCCCCTAGTTGTCACAGAGTGCAGTGTAGTTTGTCAAACTGAATCACTTGGTTCCATGCCCAAAGTCACATAGGAGGTCTATGTTATTGTTGGGAACATCACTTGATCTGATTTCTAGGCCTACTTTTTAACCACAAGACCATGTTTCACCCAATTCTAGAAGAACACTTCAATTCCAGAACAAAGCATCAGCGTTCCAGTCTGTTATTTTTGGAGATCGTGTATATCAATCAAAACCCAAAACAAAGGCTCTAGCACTGACCAAGTTTCTACTATCCCAATTTTTTATTGTTTATAACCTATACTGGTGGTCATCCATACTTTGGTAGCAGCCAGCTGACCACTTATTATGGTAATCATAGCATGATTTTGTTTAGCTGATTTACAGACCAATGAATCTATTTCTCATCCATATCAGTACACAACATTGCAACCAAACGTTGTGCCTGTGAATAGCCTGTCTCAAAGGCAGCGTAAACTGTAAATATTTAGTAGTAATAGGTCCTGAATGGACTCCTGTGAAACAGCCAGCATAGAGTAACCTCACAGAAGAACAAAAAGCTAGCCCATAGAATAAATTGCTGCTTATCTGATAGATATGGTTTTGAACAATTTAAAACTGCACCAGACAAGCATGAAAAAGCTCTCAAGTATTTTAAAAGAATATTGGGATTTGAGAGTAGCAGAAATAATACCAAGTAAAGATGGAGGCAGGAGCACAATGTGCAGAAGTGAAAAGTCATTTAAAATCTTAATGAGTGAGAAGTCTCCATGGGGGGGATGTGACTAAAAACACCATTGAAGTTTACTTTACAATGAATACTGTGATATGACTTGGGCTGTGTTTTTCAAATCATCGCACCAGAATCTTAGTCAAAAAAGGAAAGGCAACAATTGTATATGGGCCAAATACTATTATTCATTTGTGTTATGGTAGCGCTTCAGGGCCTTAACTGAGATCAGGGTCCCACAGTGCTAGATACCAGTGACGCTGGCAGATCAAGTGCCCACTCGTGCCAAGGTTCCCATGTCTCAAACATACACTGAGAAATACATAGGTGGAATCAGACTGGCTCACTTGTGTGTTAGTATTGTTAAAATAGGTATTAGAAGTATAAGAATGTGCTTAGATTTTATTGAATGCTTGTGAGCTGCTGCATGCATTAATCTCACTTATAATATCTGTATCCCATATTGTAAGATAATATTTACGCGGTTGTGCCTCTGTGACTGTGAGAATCACCAGACAGGAGAGAGACATTATTTAGTATGAAGGGCTAACCTTCAACAGAAGGTGTTGGACCTTTCCCAAAGGGGGGGGGGAAAACGAGGACATTGCAACTGGAATTTCCCTTCATACCATCAACAAGAGGACAAAATACTTTTGTTGTTCTGCTCTCTTTCTTGTGAAGATGAGTCATGCAAGTGGACTCCTCCCATCAGCTGAGCTTGCAGCTAAAAGCACTTGGCAGGAGGGGGATAAAACCTGGGAGTAACCTGGATATTGCTAAAAGAAAAGGAGTACTTGTGGCACCTTAGAGACTAACCAATTTATTTGAGCATAAGCTTTCGTGAGCTACAGCTCACTTCATCGGATGCATTGCTGTGATTCTTGTTGTAAGGAACCATCTATCACAAAGATATGCTCACCTGGGTGGCAAGATAGATCGGCATACCCAAGGGGACTCTCTGTGACTCCATGTTAAGGCTGTTATAGTGCCTGAGGAGTTTACACTTCATAATTAGTTGGGGAAACCTAAGTATAGAACTCACAACCAATTTGGGGTTTGTACCCTGGTTCCTCACAGTTTGCCCTGAGGTTGGTACTCATGCTCTAGAGTCACTGCCAGCAGCGTTACAGTACCATACAAGCATAAAGTAAGACATTCCCTGCCCCAAAGTGCTCACAATCTAAACAGAGAAAACAGACACAGGGTGGGAGGGAGAGGATATAATATAAGCAGAAGGAACAGTGTGATGATCTGCAACAGTCATGTTAGTGCCATCATTTTTTGTCTGTATGGCTTGCTGGTTGGTTTTAATTTTTGAGAGGTGGGGTATTGCTGAGAGGAGGTAGTGAAACAAAGGCAAAGGAAGGGAGAAAAGATTTTGAGGAGGTGGAATTAGCAACAGGGGAGTTGAGTATTGGTAGGTGGGAAGTATGGAGGGAGTTGAACAGTCTGCAAGGATGATGTGAGAGGGAGACTGGGGCAAACAGCCAATCAGCACAGGCATCAGCATCTGAAGGTCCCCACTGCAGCTGCTTGTGTCTGCTTTTGCTGTCTGAGTGTCAACTCCCAGGGGTTTCTTTCTTCCCCAAGCTCACATGGCTGGGGGAGAGGAAGGATGATCTAGTGGTTAGGGAACTATCCTGGTACCTGGGTCCAAGTCCTTGCTGTGCCACAGATTTTCTGTATAAGCTTGTGCAAGTCACTTAGCCTCTCTGTGCCTCTGGTCCCCCTCTGTAAACTGTAGATAATAGCACTGCCCTACCTCACAGCACATTGTACAGATAAATATATAAAAGTTTGTAAGGAGTTTGGATACTATGGACACCACATAAAACTACTTAAGAAACAGAGAGGCCTCATTGAGCCTGAGGTTAGGGGCAGGGAGAGAACTCTCCCTGGCAAAGTTCAATATGCAGATATTTTGGTATTGGATTTTGTTACAAACTGGAAAAACTTCAGCACAGGTGCACTGACAGGTTTATGAATCAAAGCTGATTATTAGGTTTGTGTCAAAAAAGTTCATCCATATAGACCAGGTCACAGTTGAAGTTTTGGAAACTGTCTGAACACCAAACTCAAAGCAAAACTGAGAGGGTGACAACTCTGATGAATCAAGACCACAGAAAGGTTCCTATGAACCTCTGAGTACTGAAAAGAAGAGATGCAACTAGCAAAACAGAAGGCCAAGATCAGAGACTAACCCAGTAAGATTCATTCAACCATCAAAGCTATAATCTTCCTTTTTAAAAAAATGGATTATTCACAACACAGACAATGAAAACTAGGTTCTGATTAATGCAGATAAAATCGAATTTTCCCAACAGAATCGTGCAAAGGAACTTCAAAGTCTGTGTGGATATTCCCATGACAATGCACAGTCTCTCTGCAGAGATTGTCATGTACTGGCTAATGTCATTCTCTAGAGGCTGGCCCATAAAAGAAGTGGGCTCTACTGTGCTGATAACTAATGTAGTTTCTCTGTTAACTAAGGGCACGTCTTCACTGGCAACGTTAAAGTGCTGCCGCAGCAGTGCTTTAACGTGGCTTGTGTAGTCGCAGCACAGTGCTGGGAGAGAGCTCTCCCAGCGCTCTAAAAAAAACCCACTTCCACGAGGGGAATAGCCCCCAGCACTGGTGCACTAGCTACACTGGCTCTTTACAGCGCTGAAACTTGCTGCGCTCAGGGGGTGTTTTTTCATATCCCTGAGCGAGAAAGTTGCAGCGCTGTAAAGTGCCAGTGTAGACAAGCCCTAACTCAAGTTTTCAGATTGTAAGTTACTTGGAAAGAAACGGTCTCATTTTGTGTCCAGTTCAGTTCCAAGTACATTGTCTGTCCTTAAATAAAAACAAAACAACAACAGAGGCCTGTACTATAAGGAAGCGCCCCTTTCATGACTGCATGGCCCAGGCTAGGATTCAGGGAGCAGAACCGGCACTAGGCATAAGCAGACTAAGCAATTGCTCAGGGCCCTGAGCAGCTCCAAGAGGCCCCCATTTGCTTTTTATTGTGTTGGGGTGGCCAAAATATTCCTGCTTACGGTCCCCAATGGGCTGGCACCGCCTCTGTTAGGGATACACTATGTGATACTAAGGATACAGGATGTGTTTAGTTAGACAGACAGGAAGAACTGGAGAGCCAAAAACTGTGCACGTCCAATAAAGTAATCCATTTGCATTCACTGTAACCAAGCCCGCCTCTCCTTATCCATAAGCTAAACTACAAGCCTGACGTTTTTTAAGCCAAAAATCTGAGTTTCTAACCCTAATGATATGAGCATGTGCTGGCAACTGTTAGTGCCTATGGGCCTGCTACAATTGTTTTGTGAAATCCTGAAGGAGTTTTAAAGGGTTTGTTTTGTTTTGTTTTGTTTTGGGGGGGGGGGGGGGAATCTTTATTGCATTCTGAGTAATTTTCTATCAGACACTCGTACTCTTCCAGTGCAGTGTATGGTTTATGGGATAGGTGGTAACTTGTAGATTAGCACTTCACATAAAAATAGGGTTGACAGAGATAAAAAAAAAATCTTTCCCAGCTGGCAGCTATTCATTGGCTCACATTAAATGAGCTTGTGGTCTCACACCTGCACAGGCATACATATTACAAAACCTACTGTGACAAATGGCCCCCTTTCTGGTGTCTCAGCAGAAAGGCCAGGGATTTAATTTGCATGGAACCAGATGCTAAACTATGTTTTCACCCCAGGAGAGTTAAGATGCATTGAATTGGATATTTATAGCAGATGTATTGCCACTGCCTGAACTGTACCTGTTCTGAGAACATATAGAGGAAGACAGGCTCTGGACCTTTCATTCCAGAACTCTTCACAAGCCACTGTAAAAAAGAAACACTCTCCTGAAAGTTTGCTAAACACCCAGAGGTATTTTTCCTTCCTCCACAACTTTCTAAACATTTACAAAACACCATGGCATTCCCACATGCCAGGCCCAGTCCTGAAGTCCTTATCTGGGCAAAAATCTCACTGACTGCCATGGGGATTTTGCCTAGCAGAGCCTGCAGGAACAGGCTTCAAGTGCTATTGAGTCATCCCAATGGCTGACCCTGTGGGCACTAGCACTAAGAGAAAAGACAGATTAATTAGACAAAACTGAAGGTTACAAACAAAAAATTAGCTGTGACCCACTTGGCTTTGACAAACACTCACTTCCTAAAGGCAAAGTGTAAAGCAATTGGTTGGGGTTTTTTTTAGATTATTTAATTAAACTTCTTTTTCCACCAGAAAGCATTTCTTCTGTTTCAGTATAGGCACGGTGATGTTATTTTTAGCTCTGTCCCATTGAGACTGAACTGCCACAGATGGAGAAAGCCAAGCAATTACGCATTAAGGGGAAGTGAACTTCCACTATACTGCTGCACTGTAGCGTGCCAAAATGACATTTCCTCCCTTCCCACCCGCCCACATGTTCTGGCGTTAAAATGACTAAATTGCTGCTTTTTACCAAATTCACTTACTTGATTGTTAACTCATCTCTGGAGTCACTCTGATTTTCACATAAATTCCAGAACCCAGTCTGCAGGATTAGAGATAGGGGAATAAATTAAGCTGCACAGTATCTTTTCACAAGAAATCTAATTTTGGTAACTGATGTAAAGAATGAATCTCCAGATAACAGAATCTAGAGTAATGCCATTCAGAGTGTAAGAAATCTTACAGATGGCACAAAAACAACTTTGACATGTAATCCAACACAGTATAAAACTAAATGAGATCTGTGGGATTTTGAAATTAGAGTTCCATATGGCTGCCACAACAGGGAATCACCAGAGACTATCATCAACTTTGTCAAACACTATTTATAATAAAAAAATATTATCTAAAAAAGTAGGTTACAATAATCCTTTAGAAAGGCAGACAATCCACAAATGAATCTACCTAAAAATCACTGTAACATGTAATACGCTATAGAGAATATTATCTACAGGTAATGGGGACTGGAAAGAATCTGATAAAAAGTTGACAGGAGAATACTGCAGACAAAATAAATGTTGCGGACCAACAGCGAAGAAATAAGTTTACTGGGTAAAAGGTGGTAGAATTAGCACACTATGAAGTTTGTACTGTTGGGGCACAATGTATCTGTGGAGCACTGTGGTCATTTATTTTCAGATAAAATGAATCTATATGCATGCAGATTATCTTCCCACAATAAAGAAGTTTTTCATTACAAAATCTATCATGAGAACTGTCAAGGTTCCTTCCCCACTCTGAACTCTAGGGTACAGATGTGGGGACCTGCATGAAAGACCCCCTAAGCTTATTCTTACCAGCTTAGGTTAAAAACTTCCTCAAGGTACAAACTTTGCCTTGTCCTTGAACCCTATGCTGCCACCACCAAGCGTGTTAAACAAAGAACAGGGAAAGAGCCCACTTGGAGACGTCTTCCCCCAAAATATCCCCCCAAGTCCTACACCCCCTTTCCTGTGGAAGGCTTGATAAAAATCCTCACCAATTTGCATGGGTGAACACAGACCCAAACCCTTGGATCTTAAGAACAATGAAAAAGCAGCCAGGTTCTTAAAAGAAGAATTTTAATTAAAGAAAAAGTAAAAGAATCACTTCTGTAAAATCAGGATGTTAAATACCTTACAGGGTAATCAGATTCAAAACATAGAGAATCCCTCTAGGCAAAACCTTAAGTTACAAAAAGACACAAAAACAGGAATATACATTCCATTCAGCACAACCTATTTTACCAGCCATTTAACAAAAGGAAATCTAACGCATTTCTAACTAGATTACTTACTAACTTAACAGAAGTTCTGAAGAGCATTCCTGACCTGGTCCCAGCAAAAGCATCTCACAGATAGACAGACCCTTTGTTCCCCCCTCCCCTTCCAGCTTTGAAAGTATCTTGTCTCCTCATTGGTCATTTTGGTCAGGTGCCAGCAAGGTTTTCTTAGCTTCTTAACCTTTTACAGGTGAAAGGGTTTTGCCTCTGGTCAGGAGTGATTTTATAGTTCTGTATACAGAAAGGTGGTTACCCTTCCCTTTATATTTATGACAAGAACGTTCACAGCTACGTTTTCATTGTACTGCTGTCGTCTCGTCCTCCATGCCCACAATTGTTTCCCTGACAAGTAAATAGGTAATAAGCTTTAGAACAGCAGCAGCTACTAGAAGATCATGTCCCAATCCCTATGTTGTCTGTTTTCTTATAAATCTGATGGAGGAAGGAAGTGAGGTAGCAGATCTCTGAATACATCATAGGGGAAGGGGATTGCAGGCAATCACTTCCCTCCAAAAGACGTAAGTAGGTCAGAGGATCCTAGGGCCTGATATAAGGTGGGTGTGGAAACTGTGGGTTGGGGGGGGGGAAATGACTATTTTCATTGAGTTTTAGAGAGTTTGTGTGAACTTGGAACACTAAGTGATCCTCAGGCTGCGTAAAGTTACTTCAAGCTAACCCCACCCAATGTATTCGGGGGGAGGGGGAGTTGAGTCTCTTTCCTCTGAAGCATCAGAGATAGCCACAGCTATCTCACGTCTACGACATGAGACGTTGGACGGGCTGGGCCAGTGCTCAAAATTACACTGAGCATTCTCTCTGTCTCTCATGTGCTCAGCTGACTGGCTCTTGCATAGATACTCAGGATCTAACCGATTGCCATATGTGGGGCTGGGAAGGACTTTTCCCCCAGGTCAGACTGGCAGTGATCTTGGGGCTTTTTCCATCTTCCTCTGCAGCACAGAATGTGGGTCACTTGTCAGGATTATCTGGGTATATCTCACTTAATTACCAGCCATTTCAGAGGCTTCAGGCACTGCTGCATGTTGGTCCTGCCTGCTCTCTGCTTGTGGCACATAATAGTTTAGTCTCTTGTGGGCGGTAATATTTTAGTTTAATTTTAGTTGTTGGGATCCGGATGCTGGGTGGTGCTGCTGGCCTGCGATATACAGGATATCAGATTAGATGATCTGGTGGCCCTTCCAACCTTAAACTTTATGACTATATACTGTAGTTGGGGTGACGTTTAATAGGAACACTTTACAGTAGGCTACCTTTGATGGAATTAGAGAAGTACAGTTAGTGAGATTAGATACATCCTTAGTAAACATATAGGGATATTTGCTCACTTTTAATGTTATTTCCCTGGTTTAATATTTTTCCTCTAAAAAGCAAGACAAAAATGTATTGAAAGACCAGCATTAAACTCAGCTGATATCAGAATTAAATTGCCAAAAACAGCACTTCAAGTAATGCTACTTCAGCTGTTTGAATGCTATGGTTGGCTGTTTGAAATGATTGAGACCCAAACTTGACTCATTCAATTGCTCTTATTTGGATTTTAAAATCATTCCGGTCAAAATAATAAGTCTCTTTCAAAACATTAAATCAAATGAATCACAGATGGAGATCTCAAGTTAGATTGAATTTCTGCAGATTGTCTATCAAAGAAACCTAATGAAAAAGCCAAATGAATAGATCTTAACTGAAATTCAAAATAATTCCCTATACGGTCCTGCACTAACATACATGCTTAGCAAACAGATGAGTTGATATTTAAAGTTTCTCTTTGGTGTTCCCCTTTTGATTCACACTCCTGATCATTTCTAAAGGTTGTGGCATTTACACAGAACATATAGTTTCATAATTTTCAAAAAGCATTTGTTTAACTGCTGCCACTGATGTCAATGGTAAAACTCTTCAACTTCAATGAGAGCAGAGTTAGGTGAACACTGAGTGCCCTTGAAAAATCTCCAACTCTATGTTGAAAAGTAATTACAAACAAGCTCCAGGTAATATCATTAATACATTTGCATCTCACTCATGTCATTGTCAGATGCCCATTGGCTTCTATAAGCCACTTTCTTCCAATGTCTGTCAGCCTCATTAGTCGGCTGACCCTGCAATCCAATCCATGCAGATAAGCCCCTCATCCCCTACACAGATTCTCACTGAAGTATATGGTGCTCTGCACCTGAACAGGTGTCCACCCATGGCATCCACCCATGTGGATCAAGTTGCAGAATCAGCATCTTAATAATAAAAAGTTAAAAAGACAGGTAATTAAGCTCTCTGGAGAAATACTTCAATTAGTATATATTGCTCTTAAAAAAAAAAAAAAAACCTTCCATTTTTATTATCCAGTACAATTTTTGCAATAAATCAAGTGCCTCACTATAGACTTGATCCATCATAAGAAATCCTGGATTTAAAAAAAAAATCAATTTCAGATTCCAATCTGCAATAATGTCAGTACTGGTTATATATTACAAGTACTGTCGACCTAAGCGACTGACAGTCTGTCCTTGGTAATGACTTATGCTTTCAGTTTGCTACTTGTTACAGAAATATGCCTTCTATGTCTAGGAATTTAACTTGTTTTAAAGATTATTTTGATGCCTCTTGCCTGAACATGGTTTTAAAATGAGAGAAGATGACATATACTCCTGAACCTTAATGTGTGGAACACAGGAGTCTTTTTTTCCCAGTGTTGATTAACAAAGTGAGCTGTTCTGTACCCTGAAGACACCAAGTGACAATGAAAGGGATTAGAAACAATATACAATAGAAAGTAAACCCTTCTAGAAAAATCCTACTGAATTTAATATCTATAGATTGTATTGCAGAGGTATAATTCTCTATACATTTATACCCTGACATACATTATAGAAAGGATGCCATTCTATCGGTTTTAGAGTGATTTCTACAAATTTACAATTAATTTCTATAGAATCCTTTTGATTTAATCACTATTAAATTCTGTAGAATTATTCTGTAAGGGAAATCACAGCTCTGTTGGATGATTTATACCCGTGGCTCTCAACCTTTCCAGACTACCGTACCCCTTTCAGGAGTCTGATTTGTCTTACGTACCCCCAAGTTTCGCCTCACTTAAAAACTTACAAAATCAGACATAAAAATACAAAAGTGTCACAGCACTCTATTACTGAAAAATTGCTTACTTTCTCATTTTTACCATATAATTATAAAATAAATCAACTGGAATATAAATATTGTACTTACATTTCAGTGTATAGTATATAGAGCAGTACAAACAAGTAATCGTCTGTATGAAATTTTAGTTTGTACTGACGTCACTAGTGCATTTTACATTGCCTGTTGTAAAATCATGCATATATCTAGATGAATTGATTTACCCCCAGAAGACCTGTGTGTACCCCCAGGGTATGTGTACTCCTGGTTGAGAACCACTAATTTCCACAATGGAAACCATCATGAGGGACTTTGTGAGATAAAAAGAGCAATATTATTTAGTGAGCTATCATCATTAGAAGTGAAGTTAGTTACCATAAATGATTTGTGGACCATCAGGGCAGTAAAATTAACAGTAAACAGACATACTGGTTTAGGAATTCCCCACTGGCCTGATCCAAATACTTTCTGGCCTCTTTGTGCTCTAGGAGTAGTGCAAATGGACCAGAGCAGGGCTGAGTGTTGAGCCCTGTGGTTTTCTGATTTTTTCTGATGACTATCCATATTAAAAAAGGATTTTTCCAACCCAAAACATCAGTGAAAAGGAAGTGGGTGATTGGTACATGTGACAACTCAATATTACATAGTGCTTTGAATTACTAGCATTAAAAAAAAATTAGGTGAGAAATACCATCCATAAGGTCAGTAAATACTTTTCATGGCAATCCCACACATAACATTTGTTTATATGACTTGTATACAGAGTACCATGCCCAACAGTTTGCTTGCACACTCCTGCTTGATGCCCCTTCTGAAGAAAGATAGTCTGCAAAAATCACATGACTAAGATTACAAGTGACTTGTGTCACCTGGCTTTAAAACCTATACGGGCAAGGGGGAAAAAAAATTGTTGCTGCACTCAGCACAAACATTTCCAGCGGATAAAACCATTATTCTTTGTAAACTGGGACTTGTAACTGTAGACAGCAATGACCAAGGAGAGTATGTTAGAAACAACACTTGCATAATTGAAACAAGCCTAAAAACCCAATGAGATTTCAATAGAGATTGCAATTGGTATATGTAAGCTTGGAACCTATCAGAGGATACAGTGAAAACTTGTTAAGTATAGGGACAGATTTGACATTTGTGAAATATGAAATTTGGGATATCTGCCAAGTGAATCTTGGTAGGTATTCTACAGTTCATTGTATAGAAGAGAACACTCAATAGGGAGCCTAGAACAACCTGCTCCAAAAGGATCAGAAAAAGATATATAAACCTTAATCTCATTGCATTAAGGACCCATTATACCCTCTGGCTGTGTAAGGGGACCTTAAAGTGGTCACAAGTTAGATCTGCACCCATTGTAAGGTCTCTGTACATGGCTAGAGCAGTGTAAAGGAGCCTTAGTGTTAAGAAGAATCAGGCCTATGTATTTTTTGATCTCTGCAAGTAAACAAAACATTTTGTCAAAGGAAAAAAAATCACATTGATGAAGAATGGAGATAAGGCAAAATCATTGCAGATGCTCCCAGTAAGACACAGAGTGAAATCCTGACCCTGTTACTTTAAAAAAAAAAAAGTATTTCATAAACTGCTAGGAGTCTTTCTCCAAAATCTTGCAAAATTCATATGAACCACTGTGACAGCTGCACCTTTTTCTAAGAGTCTCTTACAATACATAATATTAAACAAGTGTCTTTTTTTAAACATTGCCATTTTACATGGTCTGTGCTCAGAAACCATACTCCTGGGCATGTATAAGATATTTGGATTGGACAGGCAAACATATTCCTGGGGGAGAGGGCTAAATTTAATTGTCCTACTATTTCAAATCATGGGAGTGGCATTTTGTGACTCTCATGTCTCATTCAATAGCTATGCTCTGATCTTGCTTTTACTAAAGACTGAAGTTGTGGCAATATGAATAGGGTGATTTGTGTGTGCTCTAAAATATACAGTGGCTGCAAAATGTCATCTTGATGACACTACAGCATTATCAGCTATTGCATCTTTGGCTGCTCTTGTATAAAGAGTAACTTAAATTCATCTGCATGTAAGGGCAGATCTTGGATAACGGAAACAAACCTCAGTATAAGGGCTTTTCTCAGTGTAAAAGTATCTCAGGCCTGAGAAATGGAATCCTCAACTCCAGCTAGCCAGAAAGTCCATTCAGAAGGGCTGCAGTTACCATGAGCTTGTAGTGGGGAAAATAATGGATATGGCCCAGTAGATCTGCAAAGTGCACATGCACCTGGCCAGCCCACACTCCACCTCTACCTTGCATCATTGAGATCTCACCTGCAGCACCCAGGGACCTTCACAAGATATCTGCTGCTTTTGCCCACTGAAGAGCCAACATATCGTTTGAGATACTTTTGGGCCCTACATGCTGACAGAACATCCTCCCAGGATTTGCTACTTAATGAATCAATGTCACTTGAGACTGGTGACATGGGAAAGTAGATAGGCAAAGATGACACAAAAAGATATGCTCAGAGGTAGTTCACAGCAGCAGGTAAATACTGTACTGTGTGTCATGGAAAATAAGAAGAGAATGCCTGACAGAATGATAGAAGAATGTTTTCACTTATAACGAAATAAATCTGATTTAGTATTACAAATCTGCAAATATGCTGATCTCTTCTATTTTCTGTTCTCCTAAACCAATATATATAAAACCTAAAAGCAACACAATTCTGCAAAACGTATGTAAGCAATCCTCACTTCTCCAAATAGTGCCACCAGCTTCAATGCTGTAAGTGTAGCCAAATTGTCCTACATGACTTGTTTTCAATGGTCCTGTAGCATCGAATGAATATACTGGTGGCAAGCATCTATCTATTTGAACAACAAATTTAACTACTCTATTAGTTCATTTCTTACCTTTTTTCCCATTCAGTCTACATAATTATACCGGACACAGACCCAATACAGCAGCATAGACAACAGTGATAATGGAGAAGATACAATAGTTTGTGAAAATGGAAGAAATTAATTCACAAACTCACCCAAATTTATCTTAATACAATTATATTACATATACAGTGGATACCAAGTTTGATTTGATATTAGAGGAAGCATATTACTCTTAATTCAGATAAAAGGGTTAAATGATAAACTATTTGAGCTATGAGGCAGTAATATATAAATATTCAGCATCTATCCACCCATAAATTCCAAAAGGGCTAATAGAGAAACTATATATAAACATTAAAAATAGTGGTTTAATCTCTCCAAAGGTTAACATTTCAATGAATTACATGAAGGTAAACATGCCTTTCTCTATAGGTACATGAAGAGTAAATTGTATTTTACTTTCAGGATAGTGTGGTAAATTCAGTGAATGGAACACTGAGATTAATACAAATGACTCCCATAAACATTAACAATGGTCACCTAAATATGAGCTCCATAAAAGGTAACCCAAGTAAGAGATGTTGTAAGGGCACTAAAATGTCTGCTAACTAAAGACAGCAAAAAAATCTCCAGATCCTCTTAAACTACCAAATTATTCATAACAACTTATTAATGAATTCCTTATCTAAAACTCATGAGAATACTATAGGCTAATCAATTTTCAGTTTGTCTTGAAGAGTTTAGGCCCACATTAACTCTAATCATAATCAAAAGATCACTTTCCTTCTCCTTTTAAACCCCTTCCACCAGATCCTCACCTACAGCTGAGATGTACACAGCAAAGGATGGGGGAAGGAGTACACAGTGCTCACTTTTTCATTCATCCTGGCTTTTTTGCAAGGCTTTTCCCCCAGTGTTACATCATCTGCCATAGGCAGCTAAGGACTGTGGGGAGGGAATGTAAGGAATCCCCACACATGCCTCTTATACCAGTCTCAGAGGTGGGTGAGATAGACTACACTGACTTTTTGCCACCAGAGTATCTCCCTTGAGTAGGGTAACCCTCTTGTGGCCCCTTAGTGCCACTAGCAGAATCTGGCTCCTTAGAACAGCTGGAGAGCCAGATTCTGCTAGTGGCACTAATGTGGAGAGACACCACAAACACTTGAGAATCTGGTCTATTGTTTCTAACAATGAAGCATGTCAGAAGCATTTCAGTGAACTGAAAATTCAGCACCATGGAAAGCACTATGAAAAACTAGCCATGTAATCATCTACAAACATGTACAACAATCCCTATTTCCAGCAATAATCCCATTATCCTCACATTCAATTAAATCCAGCAAGTTGTATTTGCAACACCTTTCACAGAATCCCAAGCCCTAAGGCCTCAATTTTGGCTGCTCTCCTCAAGGAGTCACAGGACCTCAGGACATAAGTCTGGATGTTCTCTTCATGAAATCCCAGATAACCAGAACTCAAGCATAATACTCCCTTAAAGGCTTCCAGGCTCTCTGGCCCCAAGTCAGGCTACTCTCCTAAATGAATCCTAGACCCACGTACCACAAGAAATTGTGAAATCTAGCTTTTAATAGCTTTACTGCCAGACTCCTCTGTAAACTGTAGCAAGGTAACTTTTCCTATTATTGTCTCAGTAGCTTCTGAAATAACACCAAACAAGCAGCCCCATAATCCACAGTACAAGGAAGAAGCTACGAGCATGAATCTATGGGATGACCCAATATAAGTGATTAACATACAACTTAAGCCACACTAGGGACTATTACAGCAACAGAGAGCATGACTGCAGTCAGAAAGTAGGGGATTGTTACCAGAGAAACAAAGATAAGCAAGAACAGTGTTTCTATAGCAACTGGGAGACATCCACAGAGTCTTCCTAACAACTGCGGTAGTGATAATGAAGTGGCAAAGAAGCATCTCCTATACCTGCCCCCTCTCTGGAGGTGGGCAAGAGCCCGAGGTTGATTATCTCACACTTAGGACATGACTAATTAGGATGATCTAACGATTTATCAGCAACATTGCATGTTAGATCCTCTGATTCCTAAGGGCCAGATGGTGCCTGGCCCCTGTAACAAGAGTGAAAGGAGTGCACACTCTCCAGAATACAAAGACTGATCCCTCTTTCAGTGCCCCTTGGAGTGCAAGTCACCCCAAAGGGGGATAGCAGAAGCACAGAAAAGATGGAAATATGACCCACTGTGTAGTACTGTGCCTTTCAGGCACAATTTGGCCACAGCTAATCAGCCAGCTGCACAATGAAATTTAGTGCAGGATAAAATAAATTGGAATGTAACTCCTGCCAACTTAACCCTTATTTTTAAGCTGTTACATTTTCCAAGATTAATGGTATCTCCCTAGATCCCCATATAATATGGGCTAGCACACTTTGAAGGCAGTTACTGTAGACACTTCTTGCATACCCTCACCACTCAACAAACTGAGTATACGGAGACTTTTTTAAATGAAATTCTCCATATGATAGGGGAAAACAGTCTAAAAGATCAAATTTATCTACACTTGTAATGGGTACTACAAAGACATGCAAACAAAAAAGAAAAAATAAACTAGGTTTGAAAGAACAAATAGATATATTTTCATAAGAACTAACATGTAATCACACACCGGAACTTTATGATGTTGGATTGTAAACGGTAACCTGGTCCCTAACTAAGCTCATGAGCTGTGACGGTCTCCCTACCTTGAGGATGGAGATGTTATCCTTTTGTAGCCTCAAACAAACCAACCCACAGTCTCACTTGTTATTCACTCTAGGAGAGGGACTACTGAGCTTTTATTATAGGCTCATGCCTTAGGTCCAGCCTGTAGACAAGCCTGGGACATGATTCTTATAAGGCCGTACTATTTATTTATAAAGAGTTAATCATATCCTAGAAACAAATTTAAAACAGTGTTAGGATGAGTGTTTTGTTCAAAGGGAAAGTTAAAAATGGGATATGTAGCTCCAAACTGGACTATAGGGAGGATGGGGGAAAGGATGAAGCTGTCTGGCAGACCAACTGTGTCATTCTGGGACAGGGAAAGCTGACTTGGAAAGAAGGAGGGAATGAGATGCAGAGGCTGGTGAAACTGGACCTCTCAATATAACTAAGGGACTTTTCCCCTTTATTAGGTAAACAGTTGGACTGTCAGAAAAGCCTAATGCAAAGGGGAGGGAAAGAGGGGGAGTTAGGGCAATCAAGGGTGGGTACAGAAGGAAGACCTATCCCGAAAGAAGTTAATGAGCACCAGGAAAAGTTAATGCCAGGGTTTGTTTCAGTCTCACTGTGATAATGTTGTGCTCAGCTTGTCAAGAGAGTGTTTCCTTTCAATCCTCCCTTCCATTCAGCATGGAACACTTTCACTAAAAAAAAAACACACACATTCTAATCAACCTGCTTTAAATGACACTCCTTTCCTTTCTGAAAATTTCTAAAACTAAAAAAAAAACAATTCTATAACTCTGACTGGCACCAGAACAGCACATCAGTCACACACACACACTAACCTTCACACAGTTCGGAATCACCATCAAGTAGTAAGAACTGACATAAGGCTCAGTTTTCAAATATAGGTACTTTAGTGGGACATTCCAGCCTCTAACTGCAATGCTTAAAACAGACCCTTGGAAGGTAAAATGGGCATTTACATGCCTAAGTGCCCATTGATGTGTTCTAACAAAGGAACTCGACATCTCATTTTGGTGCCCATATCTGAAAACTTGGCTCCATGTGTACCCATTTGAATCCAGACTTTCCATAAATCTGAGTTTGACCAGGGCAGCTATGCATTGTGACTTATGATGCTGCTTCAGGAAATAAATTATGCTCCCTTCATGAGGGCATGACTAATAATTTGGGTTTGAATTTGCCACTCTGTGGATGGAACAAACTCATGTTCTCTGGTGGCTCCACATTTTGTTATATAATATAATAATGGACCATGCCTGCCCTGGAGAGCTTACATTGTAAACCGAGAAGACAGATTAAGGGTGGGAGAGGAACACAAGCACAGAAAAGTGATCTGCCCAAAGCCAGAGTGGAAAATGGAATCCAGGTCTTCTGATTCCCAGTCCAATGCTCTGTTCACTGAGCCACATAGATTCCAAGTTTTTGTGCTTCTGCATTTTTAATCTATACATAAACTTTTATGTGAAATTGTATAGATGTTAATGGATGAGAAATTCAGCATATTTTCCAAGGGTTCTCAACAATGCTGAGGGGGAGTGTTAGAGAAGGAGGAGGAGGATTTGATATGTTTTGAGTGCTGATCTTTGATATTAGGGTCCTGGCTAGTCCAAGAGTAATTATCTGCAGCTAGAATAAAATTTCAGTCTTGATCCAAAAATGACAGTACATGTGATGTGAATATTTAATGAGAAGTCCATCTGTTAAAATAACATGGAACAAAAATCTCTTTGGCTAAAATATGCTGTGACAAGACCATTTTGTCACTGCACACATATTATAAATATCAAAGCAAAGTGTAATCTTCTACATACTAGTGTTAAGCCACAGAAACTGACAAAGTAGTAAGTTTAAAATATATATATATATACACACACACACACACACACTCACAACCTCAAAGGCAAGACAATTCAGTTAAGACAAACTCTATCCCAAACTGACTCCGCAGCATGCCCACATATTAGAAGACAGACAATAGGTAACAGCACAAAGTGTTCTTTAAAGAAAAAGAAAGAAAACAAAAGAAGGGGGGGGATAGGAGGAGTAGCTAACAGTATATGGATTCACTGTTTAAGACAGAATTTGAGAGGAGAAGGAAAGCAGCAGAAGCTAAGGAGAAAGGAATAGCAGAGAGCTCAAAACTTCTGATTAAACATTGTCAGAATGTAACTGTGCAGCAAAGTCTTTATCAAAGATACATTTAAAAACAATAACACCATTTGCATTCTGTTTGTCCGGTCAACACCGTGGGTGGGATGAGGTGCATTTGTTAAGTTACATTTTCAGCATTTAGCCCCTAATCATCATGTGTTTGAATTGTTATCCTCTGATGTCCCCAGGACAGACATAAAGGAGCAAATCCCATGCTGGTGTGAATGGTCATAGTTCCATTGTGGAGCTATGAAAATTCATACCAGCTGAGGATCTGCCCAAAGCCTCTCTGCATTTGTAAAGCACTGGGGATGCGTAGGATATTTCATAAATGTTAAATTATAATTTTAAACAAGAAATCTTTGCTGCTACAATGGAGACATGTCAGTGTCAGAAGATCAGGTCTGGCCTGCCCTGCCCACATCAGCATAGTGGATACATCTTGATACTGGAGTCTAAGGCTCTGTCTACACTTCTAAAAAGGTGTATTTTTTTACCTCAGAGTAATGAATGGACATGAGCTATCACAAGATAAAAGCACAGTGAAAACTGAGCAGTGAAATAAGAGTGTCTACAGAGGGGTTTTCACCAGTTTAATTAAATTGCTTTAAAAAACAATTTAAGTTAAATTGGTGCAACTCTCTTGTATAGACAAGGACTTCAGAGTAGAGCTCGGTGAAAGTTTTTTTTAAAAATAGTTTATTTACTGAAAACTGCAGTTTCGGATCAATTGAAACTATTTGCATATTTGAGCTGAATTTGGCAAATTGTTTCAGCTCAAAAAAATTAGAAAAAATAAAAAAAAAATTATTGTGACTTTTTTTAAAATAAAATCATTGACTTTTCATTTCAAACCTATGTTTCATTTAGAAATTTAGCTAGATTTATTTTAAAAGCATGCCTGAAAAACAGAACAAAAAAAGGAAAGGAAAAATAAAAGAAAAATACATTTCAGGTTGAATTAAATGTTTTGTTCAACCTGAAACAAAATTTCTTCAGTTTCTTGTTTCAGCAAGCAAAACTGACAAAATTCTGTTCTGGGTAGACGCAAAGCCATTTTTTTCATTGAACTTAAAAAAAATAAATTATTCGCTCAGTTCTATCGAAAAGGATACGGACAATCAGCAGAGGGTGGATGAAGTCTGGGCTAAAAACAGTCTCCACACTTTGGTCCCAGTCCTACCAGACCTTACTTGTACCTATAATTCTATTAAAGTCAAAGAACCCAATCCCAGTTTTCAATGGGGCTGCAGTTCGCTCATTTATACTGTATCTGGCCCAATGGATCTATTCATGAGAATTGCAGGATTGGCCCATAAAGTAACAGACACTGCCAAACATTGCTCCCCAGGCCATGACACTTTCAGCTATAAAGAAAAATAAAAAAATTAAACCCCATGGATCAGGTATTATAAAGTTTAATCTATTTAATTATTTTAATAGTTTTTTATTAATCCTGTTTTATGGGAGAAAGCTTTATAAAATGACAGATTTTGTGGTATGCCTCTGAGTCACCCTGAACAGAAGCGTGGGTGTGTGTGGGGCAGGACTCAAGTTTTCTAGGTCAGTGAGGCCCCTTTAGCCAGGGATACTAGAAGCACAGCTGTGCTGCTATCTCCTCCATAGAAGGACTTCCTCACATCAACATATCCTTCATATGACAGGTGTAACTGAAAGCAGAATTTGGCTCATGAAATACAGTGCGTGTGTTGAGGGGCCGTTCATTATTTTAATTGGTCTACTGAAATTGGAAAAAGTATTCTCTGGAAGCTTTTGAGAAAGACTTAACATTATATCTGTCCTGCAGGGTGACTTCTACTGAAGAATACCACATTACTGTAAAATAAATTTCTGCATTGACAGGTATCCTAGTATTAATTTATACTGTATTTTAGGTATAAAGTTGCTAGGAAGTTTACACATTTGATCAGGCTAAAATTCAACTGCAGTTAATTTAAAAAATAACATCAGTTACTTATGAATAAATATTTTCAAATTATTTTCAATGTGAATTTTATATATAGTAAATATATGATAGTAAAAACTATAAAGGTATGAAACAGTTCTTCTAACCTTGATGCTTTTCCAACCTAGATCAATCTTTCCAAACTGATATACAATCCACAAAAAGCCTACATCCCCCAGTGACTTATATACAAGGAATGAAACACTCTACAATATAATATTAATTGCTTCCTTTTAAGCTTTTCATTTGGCACAGATTTATGTAGCTGCTTCTTAATGATAGTGTAGAAGACTTCTCAGCTTCCCTACAAGTTCCTACAAAAATATTTAAAGTGCTTTAGTGGAGCAGCTACTTTATAGTTTTGCATTTTACAGTTGTGCCCAGGGGGTAGAATGGAGTCAGGCTATTCAGAGAAGAATTTATTTTACATTTTTACGGAAACTCCAAGCTCAGATACATTTTTAGATACTTTTCCAAGCGAAGATATCACCCAACTCCTGAATTCAATAGATATTTTACTCATTGAACACAGGGAATGATACTGTGAGCCTAAATCTCCAGTTATTTATACCCATTACTCCATTGACAATGGAGTTAGTCCTAATTTACACATGTGTAAATGAGAATGGAATCTGATTTTGTATATAATTCTCCTAACAGCTGTTTTGACTAGCTAAGTAACACCTTTAGTGACCGGTCCCACAGACTTACTCACACACTTAACTTTATACATTATGAATAGCCCCACTGACTTCAGGGGGGGCTACTCATAGTGTGTAAAGTGAAACATGTGAAAAGTGTTTACAGGATGCCTTATTGCAAATGGCCTTTAGGATCAGAAAGAACGTGTTTAATAACCACTATTTCACTGCCAGCTGACATAATTCATGCAATACTTTTTTTTTTGGGGGGGGGGGGTTCAGTCTTTTTCTCATCCATGTTTTGTATGAATGGGAAATAACCTGATCTGATTAATGTGAGAAAAGACCCCAAATATCTTAGCTCACTGTGTATAATTATGGATATGGATATGTTCTCTTTACACTAGGTCTTAAATTCTAAAGATAAAAGCTGAAAACTGTTTACGTAAAGGATGGACATTTGGGGTCTGAGTATAAGAGAAGCATGCATAATTGTGCATGCAAAAGTGCAACTGCAGTCTCAATAACTGCATGCACAAGTCAGGTACATATTTGCAAATACGTTATTGATAACCCAACCATTTGAGTTCAGTTTGCCTTATCAGATAGATAATGTATTTTTGTTGCTCTGTCAGAGACAGACTTCTTTCGTATCATTTCATATATTTTAACCGTACCTTCCCAACAAATGTCAGTCTGGTTTAGTGGATTTAAGAAAATGGCTGTGTTATGTTCCTAACTGAATCCTATTTTCATACATGGCCTGTATATCCCTGTAACAGAAGCACACGCATACTCCATTCAGATAAAACTGTTCACTCTTGTTTTTCTTTTAATTCCTTACACTTTTATGAGAAGGTACACATCTACTGAGATCTGATATAGAAAATACCATCAGACACAGTTGTCAGTGTTTTCTACTACATAATATACAGATATATTTAAAATTGACTGGTTGTATATCTGAAAGTCTGACTCTAGAATTTCAGTAATAGTCTGGTGACTAGCCAGTTATAGTCAGGTTCTAGCATTTTGGTGCTACTCTGGGACTCATTGAGGACGAGACAATAGCATCTACTCAGTGTGAGTAAGCAGGGCAGACTGAGCCTTTAATTAATAAGGACTAGATTCCATAAACCATACTCATCTTAAGTAGCACCTACACGCTAGGCAGCAGAATCTGGCTCTTAATGTTCTCACAATGCTTTGAAGATGCAATCCTACATATTATTTCCTCCATGCTGTACAGAAAAATATTACTATGTATAGTGACAGAATTTAGGGCTTGAGCCAAAGCCTTCTGAAGTCAAGGGAAATCTTTCCACTGATATCAGTGGGCTTTGGCTCAGTCCCCCAAAGCATTTCTTTAGGATGGAAAAAGTAGATGACATCTTGCATAACCCTTAAAAAAAAGACCACTGCCATCTCCCACCTCTAAACCATGTGTACCTAATTATCACACTGCTAATTAGAATTATCCAAAGAGGCTGAATTTGCAAAGCCTGACTCTTGTACTGAACTTTGCCTTTTGGTTATCAAAAGAGAAAGGACATTAATGATCCAGTTTATATTAATTTGCTTCAGCCACTTCTCTAGCATCTGACAACATTAGCTACTTAAGTGACATTTGCCTTCGTGCCTTGTCACACTTGAATATTTAATGAAAAAGGAATATGATAAAAACAAGTACCCAGTGAACAGTAACATAATTTCTGACAATAATGTGAATTCCAATGAAGACACTCATGATTTCCTAGAGGAAAAAAATAATCTTCTAAAGTTTGTAAATGATAAATATTTCATGCATGATAAAGTTCGTTCTATGGAAATTTTATTAAAGATACTGCCCTTTTTGCTACTTGAAAAGCAATAAAAACTTTCCACTTTTATAATATAACAGCAGATTCTCAAGAAGTCAGAATATGTCTTTTATAGTTTCTCAAAAATAATTCCCTGATATATTCCATAATGTAATATGTATATGTATAATATATATTCATTCCATACAAACCCCCCTACATTAATAGAACTTTACAGTTGCATTGTTAAAACATGCAAAATCAGGAAATAACAATGTAAAGGTTGTTTCTGCAAAAAGACAGTTACCTTTTCTGTAACTGGTGTTCTTTGAGATGTGTTGCTCATGTCTATTCCACAATAGATGAGCATGCTTGCTACGTGCACCAGTGTCGGAAGTTTATCCCCTAGCAGTACCTGTAGGGTGCAGAGCCCCCCGCGACCCCTGGAGTGGCGTCTGCCTGGCTCGGTATAAGGGGAGCTGCGCGCTGCCTCCACCCTCAGTTCCTTCGTGCCAGACAACTCCAATAGAGGGGAAGGAGGGTGGGATGTGGAATAGACATGAGCAACACATCTCGAAGAAGATCTGTTATGGAAAAGGTAACTGTCTTTTCTTCTTCGAGTGATTGATCATGTGTATTCCACAATAGGTGATGCCAAGCTATATCTGTTGGAGGTGGGTAGGAGTTCACAAGTTCCCAGGACAGAGGACAGCCCTGCCGAACCTGGCGTCATCCCTGGTTTGGGGGACGATTGCATAGTGTGAGGTGAACGTGTGAACCGAAGACCACGTGGCGGCCCTACAAATGTCCTGGATGGGGACATGGGCCACGACGGCAGCCGATGAGGCCTGCGCCTGAGTCAAGTGTGACCTCACAATGGGTGGCAGGGGAACACCCACCAGCTCATAACAGGAACGGATGCACAAAGTGATCTGATTGGAAAGCAGCTGAGTGGAAATCGTCTGACCCCTAGCGCGCTCAGCCAAGGAGACGAACAGTTGCGAGGACCTTCTGAATGCCTTGGTCCACTCGAGGTAGAAAGCCAGAGCCCACCGCACATCGAGCATGTGGAGACGGCGCTCCCCACTGGACGTGTGGGGCTTGGGGCAGAGCGGTAGAAAAATGTCCTGACTCATGTGGTAGGCTGAGACCACCTTCGGGAGGAACGCGGGGTGTGGGCGGAGCTGGACCTTGTCCTTATGAAAGACCGTGTATGGCGGCTCGGAGGTCAGCGCCCTGAGGTCCGAGACTTGCCTGGCCGATGTGATTGCAACCAGGAAGGCCACCTTCCACGAGAAGTGAGACCAGGAGCACGTGGCCAGTGGTTCAAACAGGGGCCCCGTGAAACGAGCCAACACCAGGTTTAGGTCCCACTGCGGGACCGGGGGTCTAGAATATGGAAAAAGACGGTCCAAACCCTTAAGGAACCAGCCAGTCATAGCATGGGAAAATACCATGTGCCCTTGCACCGGTGGATGGAAGGCCGATATGGCTGCCAGGTGCACCTTGACTGACGAGGGTGCCAGGCCCTGGGCCCTCAAGTGGAGGAGGTAATCAAGGATAAGCTGGATCGGGGCGGTCACCAGGGAGACACCCTGGTCCACCGCCCACCTAGAAAACCGGGGCCACTTTACCAAAGAAGCGCGGCGAGTGGAGGGCCGTCTACTTTCGAGGACGATGCACTGAACCTGCTCTGAGCACGCCCTATCCTCTCCACCTAACCACTGAGCAGCCACGCTGTGAGGTAAAGAGCCGCCAGGTTGGTTTGGAGGAGGCGGCCCTGGTCCTGAGAGAGCAGGTCCGGGCAGAGTGGCAACGGCCATGGCGGAGCTACCGCCAGGCCCATGAGGGTCCCGTACCAATGCTGCCTGGGCCACACCGGAGCAATCAGGAGGACCTGAGCCTTGTCCATCTTTATCTTCTCCAGGACCCTGCTGATTAGACGGAATGGGGGAAAGGTGTAGAGAAGCTGACCTGACCAGGACAGGAGAAAGGCATCGGAGATAGCGCCCCTCCCCAGGCCCCCCCGGAGCAGAACCGGGGGCATAGCCGGTTCTGCCGAGTCGCGAACAGGTCCACCTGGGGAGTTCCCCACCTTCAAAAGAGCCGGTGGGCCACTTCTGGGTGGAGGGACCACTCGTGTTGCGAGGAAAAGTCCCTGCTCAAGTGATCCGCCCTCTCGTTCCAGGTGCCCGGTAGGTGAAAGGCCTTCAGGTGGATGTCGTGGGCTATACAGAAGTCCCACAGCCTGAGGGCTTCATGGCAGAAGATCGGGCCCCGTCTTGCCTCTTGATATAGAACATTGAGGCCGTGCTGTCCGTGAGGACCCTGACTACCTTGCTCTCCAGGTGCAAGCGGAAGGCCATACACGCCAGCCACACTGCCCTGAGCTCCTTGACATTTATATGTAAGGTCAGGTCTTGAGCCAACCACAAGCCTTGGGTCTTAAAGTTCCCCACATGGGCCCCCCAACCCAGGTCCGACACATTGGACATCAGCTCCAATGACGGGGCCCTGTCCCTGAATGGGACCCCTTGAAGCATGTTGTTTGGGGCGGACCACCACCGTAAGGAGGTGATCACAGAGTCCGGCACGGTGAGGACCTTGTCCATCCTGTCCGTGGCCTGGGAGAACTTCGAGGCCAATCAGAGCTGGAGGGGCCTCATCCTGAGTCTGGTGTAACGGACCACATTCGTGCATGCCAACATGTGACCCAAGAATTGTAGGGAACCTTGTGACAGAGTTGATGAGACCTTTCAGCGTCTCGAATCTGTCTGGCGGGATGATGGAGGCTAGGGAGATCATGCGGAACTTGAGCTTCACCATGTACAGGTTCAGACCTCGGAGGTCCAGGATGGGCCTGAGTCCCCCTTTGGCCTTCAGGATAAGGAAATAATGGGAGTAATACCTCTTGCCCATGAACTCCTCAGTCACCGCCTCTATCGCTCCTAGACCTAGGAGCCGCCCGACCTCCTGCTCGAGCAGATCTTCGTACGAGGGGTCCCCCAAGGGGGCTGGGGGTGGTTGGGCGGGGAGGAAGTAAATTGGATGGTGTAACCCCAGGAGATGGTGTTGTGAAGGAAAATTTAACAGGCCTCAGACTTTGGTCAAGCCTGTCTAGGCCTTAGATAATGGTCAAGCTTGTTTCTGTGTATAAGGGGCAGGAGGGAAGGCAAAATAGAAAGTTTTAAGCAGAACAATTTGTAACAGACAGGCATGTTAAAGTGTAACCACAACAGTAGTGTTAAACCACAAAAGAAACACCTGTGAATAACAGGAAAAAGCTTGTTTTTCTATACCGCAAATAAGGAAGCTTGTTTTGATAGATTCCTAACAAGGCAAAAAAACAGTGCAAAAGTATGTGTAACCAGTTGTGGTTTTAAACTATATAAGCTCCTGTATTTCTGTATTCGGCAGAGCAGCCCTGCCTGTCTCTCCTTGCAATGCGCATTGCTTGAAATAAAAGGCCTCAAACTGGTTATGATCCAAACACAACACAAGGACATTTTTTCCGCCACAGTGTTGAGGACCCATTGGTCTGAGGTTAGCCATGACCATTCCGGGAGGAAAGCACACAACCGGTTGGAGAAGGGAAGCTTTATTGGGGATGGATCCCTGATGAGGACTGGTGGGGTGCCCCCGAGTGTCCCGTCAAAAACGCCTTTCCCCCGCCTGCTTGCCCTTGGAGGACCCAGGCTGGGGGGCAGGCCGAGACTGCCTCTGAGGTAGTCTCTTATAGTCCCACTGCTTCTTATTGTTGGCCTCGTACTTTGGGAGGGTGGCCTGGACAGGAGTCTGCTGAGTCTTGAACTTAGGTTTTGCCGGAGCCGGGACTTAGAGGCCCAGAGTCTGGAGGGTCACGCGGGAGTCTTTCATGCCGTGCAGCCTTGTATCTGTTTCCACCACAAACAGAGCTTTCCTGTCAAAATGGGAGATCCTGCATGGAAGACTGCTCTTCGCTGGACAGCCCAGAGAGCAGGAGCTATGATGCCCATCTCCTCCACTTGCACCTTGAACTCCTTCCTATCACACTCCTGGAGGGAGTCCTCAAACTTGGGCAGGGAGCCCCATAGATTGAATTCGTACCAGCCCAGGAGAGCCTGATGGTTTGCCACTCATAACTGGAAGCTTGAAGATGAATAAACTTTCCTTCCAAAAGAATCCAGTCTCCGAGAGTCTTTGTTCTTTGGGGTCGGGACTGGCTGACCCTGCCATTCCCTGTGGTTGACTGACTCGACCACCAGGGAGTTGGGCACCGGGTGGGTATACAAGTACTCATGCCTCTTAGCGAGTAGAAAGTACTTGCTTTCCGCCTTTTTAGAGATGGGGGCCAACGAGGCCGGTGTTTGCCACAGGGCATTTGAAATCTTAGCCACCTCTTCATGGAGAGGCAAGGCCACCCTACCCAGTGCCAATGGGGACTACACATTAAACAGGGAGTCGGAGGGATCCTCCATCTCCTCTGCCTGGAGGTGGAGACTTGCTGCCACCCTCTTTAAGAATTCTTGGTGGGCCCTGAAGTCCTCCTGCAGGACGGAGGGGTGCGGGGCCACAATCGCCTCTTTCGGGCAGGGCGAAGAGGCTGATGCGGTGCTCTGGGTGTCGACCGGCACTGGAGGGTCCACCATCTGGTCGGACTCCGGGCACAGTACTGAGCACACACGTCCCACCGCCTCTTTTCTCGGGGGTCTGAAGAGGGAAGCCGACAGTGCCTCTGAAGCTCCAGGCACCGAGCGAGCTACCATCCGGGGCTGTGCCGGAGGCCACAGTGCCCACTGGTACCATTAGGCCAGCCACGACACTCGGTGCCACTGCACCTGCTGTGGCACTGGCAGAGCCGGCTGTTTGGGTTGGCTGGCCTGGCCCATCAAAGGACGGCTACGAATGGAGACTGGGCTGGTGTAAGATCTGCTGCTGTCTCTGGACCGGGAGGAGCAGCGGTGCCGGGAGGACTAGTACCAGCGGTAACAGCTGCTCCATGAACGGCCTCGACGGGAGGACCCGCAATGACGAAATGCCGGTGATCGATGCCCGGGGCTGCGATGTCTTGGCGGAGACTTGGAGCAGGAGTCCAAGTGGGAATGGCATCGATGACCGTGCCGTGGTCGACTGCGGTACCCTCTCCAAGACGAGGACCAATGGCGACGCCTGCTGTGGTCCCGCCGATATTCGCTCCTTGGCCGGACAGAACCCAGCCAGACATTCTGATCGGCATCGAGGGTGATCCACCTGGACTCTGCCCTGAGCGATCGCTGGGCAATGATAGGTATCGGGAACACTCCCTTGACCAAGACCGGTACCAGGCCGGAGGCGACTGTGGAGATCCCAGTGGCGGCTTGCCTCTGGAGCACAGGGCCGACATCGGCAGCACTCCGGGCACCAGCATGGACATAACATCCTGAGCCGTCTGGAGGGCTTCAGGCGTGAATGGCATCTGGACATCTAGAGAGACCTGTTCCAAAGGGGCTGGGCTACTCCGCTCAACATGAGTCGGAGGCCTGGGGCCCGGTGGGGATTGAAGACTGCCCGACATGAGTCTATCCCAGACTTCCCTTGGTGCTGCTGCGAAGAGGGAGTCTTCCTGGCCCTCTTGACATGCCCCGTGGATGGGGAGCGGTGCCGACTGGTCGATGGCACTGGAGGTATGCCACGTACTGACACCGCGGTGCCGGGTACCAGTTCGGAGCAGCATGCCGGGGTCGGGGTCAGCGCTGACTCCATCAGGATGGCTTGGAGCCTAATGTCCCTTTCTCTTTTGGTCCAAGGCTTAAACGACTTGCAAATCTTGCACCTTTCACTGATACGGGTTTCTCCCAAGCAGCGCAAACAGTCTGTATGCAGGTCACTTCTTGGCATAGAAGGCCTACAAGAGCCGCACGACTTAAACCCCGGGGTGCAGGGAATGCCCCGGCCTGGGCTCACTAACTGAACAGCTAACTAACTACAGGTACTAATGCTGAATGAACAGTTCTGGGGACGAGCTAGAGCAAAGCTGGAGCAGAGCAGT
The DNA here is from genome assembly GCF_965152275.1 of Natator depressus. Taxonomy (NCBI): domain Eukaryota; kingdom Metazoa; phylum Chordata; order Testudines; family Cheloniidae; genus Natator; species Natator depressus. The sequence goes on from NC_134245.1 coordinate 18,620,369, forward strand.
TCCGACGCACCTTCACTGGCGGCAAGAAGGAACTAAGGGTGGGGGGAGCACGCAGCTCCCCTTATACAGCGCCAGGCAGCCACCACTCCAGGGGTCGCAGGGGGCGCTCCCCCCTACGGGTACTGCTAGGGGAAAAACTTCCGGCACCGGTGCATGTGGTGAGCATGGACACCTATTGTGGAATACACATGAGCAATCACTCAAAGAAGAACTTAACTCTACACCTTTTTGTGTACGGATGATGATAGTCAATCATCAAAGCAAACATTATTTCTCAAATATAGTATATTATACTATTTCTCAAATATAGTATATTATATTTTTCTGCTACTTAACGTACATGTAGCATTTTGTAATATTTTTCCCACTGTTGTATACCTATATACATTTTGTTGACATGATGACCTAAAAATATATATATATTTGTTTCCCCTGCAACAACTTTATCTCTATGGCAGTAACAAGGGCTCAGTATATGTCCCTCAGTCAGATCTCTTAGTAAGGAGATATTCCAGTACTTGAAGTAATTAAAAACAGTTGGTGTAAGCAAGCATAGCGCCATTGATGTCACTGCAGCAATGCTAATTTATACCAACTGAGAATCTGGCCCTTCATCATTTTATAGAATACAAAACTCAAGATTTATATCTTATATAATTTTGCCAGCACCCACATACTAACATTTGAAATGATCTTTTTTCTTCTGCAGACAGATACTGCAATATTAAATTACTGTTTAAAGGTGTATCTCAGAAGCTGTTTCTCATAGAACTATACATACAGAGTGACATTAGAAGTTCATAGTTTTATGATTTCTTCTTCAATTATCTGTTATAGAGAAGTGTAATGATCTGGTGACCTATCCCTATCTGGTGTAAGTCAGCATAGTTCCACTGATGCAATGGGAGCCCTGCTGATTTACACCACCTGGGGGCCTGACCCTGTTTTTAATTCCTTCAAGTACAGAAATACCTCCTTACTAACAAGCTCTACAACAGACAATAGCTTCTGTCATTTTAATTTCAAGATTTTTTTAAAATAAGCACTTGCTATCTATTTTAAATGGCAAGTTGTTTCAAACTGAAAAATATCTTCAATGCACATTTATGAGGAATTTGAATTTATTCACATTTCTATAGTTTTAGGAATTTCATTCTCCAAGGTGAAAAAACAGGCTTCACTTTGATAATTCGGTGCAAACTTTGACTGAGTGAACTAAGATCTTGCTTGATTTCTCCATTATTGTCATATTGTGCATTTGTGTTTTCTGTTTAGATTAAATTAAACCTTTATAATTCCCTTCTTCACTTTGAATATTATATTGTTTTCGAAACACAGAAGCCACACAGCTTCCTTCTGCAAGCAGACTTCTTTTATTCAATTTAATGAAATAAGTAGTTTGAACAGAATAATGTTTAGATGTAGGATTCATAAAGGTTTATGCGCTTGGCAACATTCAGGGCACACCCGGAGTGTTGTGTAGGAGTAGTGCACACACTGCTCCATCCAAGGGCATCAACCTTGGAATCTCGCCAAGATGATATGAACCGTGGGAAGCCTCTCAGGACTGGGCTCAAGGCCCGAGAGCAAGGAATGCGGTAGATAGAAATTGGTAAATAAGAATGTTAAACAAAGGCAGTGTATTCCTTTTATCTGTTGGAGAATGTAATGCGCGGGGGGAGAGAGAGAATAAAGGGGAAGGTGGAAAGCTGACAGGCAGAAGTCGGTTAGCAGACCAGCCTGCTTGCTTGCTAAAAGCTGTGTTCTGTCTTGTCATTGAACCGCCACAACTGGCGCCCAAACGTGGGGCCCTCAGCACTCACCTCGCCCGGCAAGGGTTTCAGACGCGTCACTCATCCGCCTCGCGGATCCCGGTGAGTATTTTTCATTGTGGTAAGTATGGGAAGCTCCCTCTCTGCTTTGCAAGTGCAACACCGCAATGAGCTACAGTATTTGCTGCGTAAGGCTCAGCATGACTGCCCCACTCGAGAACTCACTCTCCTGCTACAGGAGGTGAGTGCTCAATGCCCGTGGTACCCTGAAGCCGGAACCCTTAAGCTAGCGGACTGGGAGCGGTTGGGCCAGACATTGCACAAAGAGCCTCGGGCGCCCGTGCAGGCTTTACATGCCTGGCACCTCTGCCGCGACGCAATACAGCGTGTCGCCTCGGACAGGCCCTCCCTCGCGAGGCTGGTGATCTCACCACGCCCGTCCGCTCCTGCAGCCATCCCCCTCCTGACAATGCGACACAGTGTGTCACCTCAGAAAGACCCTCTCCCGCGCCAACAGAGGGGCTGCCGATCCCGCCACCCCCGTCCGCTCCTGCAACCATCCCTCCCCCTGCTTCACCCCCAGTCCCTCTATTACCACCGCCTCCCTGGCCTTCCCCACCGGAGCCGGTGTGTGATCGCCCTCCGCTCGTGGGGCCCCATGCTCCGGGACCCCCCGGGGGGTCGTCTGCGTCTGCTCAGGGGCTTTCGCTGGTGCAACAAATGGTTCACGCAGCGAAGACTCGCTCAGATATTACAGCAGAGGAGCTGGCTGATCTGGTCTCAGTTTGTCCGGTGACCTGGCAGGATGATGGCCAGGGCAACCAGGTTGCAAACTGGGTCAGTTTGCCTTACTCGGTGATCAGAGAGGTAAAGAAAGCGATTCGCGAGTTCGGCCTGACTAGCACGTATGTGCGTGGTCTCACTGAAGGGCTAGGTAGTGGGTACTCCCTGATCCCTGAAGATTGGAAGGCGCTGTTGCACATGATGCTGACACCCAGTCAGTATGTTATTTGGCTTAGTGAGTATCGGCAGACGGCGGAACGCCAAGCCCAGGTATATAGAGAGCAAGGTATCATTTATGAGCAGTTGGCAGGGGAGGGCCAGTTTGCTACCGTTCAGCTGCAGTCTCAACTCCCTCAGGCCGTCTTCCCCATTATTTCCACCTGCACCCAGCATGCTTTCCGGAAGGTCCCGGATTTGGGCAGGCCTACCAAAAGCTTTGCCAGTATCCGTCAGGGTGCATCAGAGTCCTTTATGGATTTTACCAACAGATTGCAGGAGGCTATCCTCCGACAGGTGGATAACCCTGCGGCAGCTCAGGAGATCCTGTTAAAAATGGCGGTTGAAAATGCGAACGAGGATTGCCGCCGTGCTCTCCAGGCTGCACAAGCCTCTGGAATTCTAGAGCTGTTGGACATCCTGCGGGCGTGCCAAAACATCGGAAGCCAAGCACATAAAGCTGGAGTTCTGGCCGCCGCCCTGCGGAAAAGCGAGAAGGAGGGGAAGCGTTGTTACCGCTGTGGTAAGGAGGGTCACTTTCAGCGGGAGTGCCGCTCATCGATGGCGCCCGCCCGCCCCTCAAAGAAGTGCCCCAAGTGTCGGAAGGGCTATCACTGGGCTAATCAGTGTCGTAGCGGGTCGGGAAACCGCACGACGGGTCTCCCCCGAACCCAGGGCCAAACGGGGGTGTTTCCCACTCAGACAACTGTTCCTCTGCCTTACAATCCATAGACTCCATGAGGGCGGCGACTGCTGGAAGTGCAGGGCTTGATTTGATTATGCAGGAGGACGCTGATTTTCAGTTGCTGGGGGAGGTCTGCGCCATACCTACGCAGGTGTCGGGACCTCTCCCTGCCGGATTTGTGGGTCTGGTTCTCCCTCGCTCACACGCTGGGAAACAGGGTTTTTTTGTCATCCCAGGAGTCATTGACGCTGATTACACCGGCGTTATTAAGGTTCAGGTATGGACCCATCTTCCTCAGTCGCTCCCACGTGGACGGTCAATTGCACAATTGATTTTAGTCCCCTATCAGGTGCCAGCCGCAGAGGATCGAGCCCGGGGCGGGAACGGCTTTGGATCGACGCTGGCTCAGTTGCCATCTCACAACATGTCCTCTCCACTTGTTGCTCTGACAATGTCGGTCCGCCCCTCGAAACCTCAGTTAACACTTCTCTTAAATAATGTTCCTTTTTCAGGGTTGGTGGACACTGGAGCTGACGTTACGGTGATTCGTGATCCGGAGTGGCCAGTTGGTTGGCCAACAGTTCCTTCTAAAGAGTTGTGGGGGATCGGGGGTAGCAAACCCGGGCGCCAAAGTTTGTCTTGGGTCACGGTCTCTAAACCAGGAGGCCGTGCCCTTGCTACAATCCGCCCTTTTGTACTCCCTGTCCACCTCAATATTTGGGGCCATGATTTACTTACAAAGCTGGACACCACCCTCGATATTAATATATAATGGCCCAAAATCCTCCCTCACCCACCTTGCCATCCGCATTTCCATTGGTATGGCAATCCTTAGAGCCCGTATGGATTGACCAGTGGTCCCTCCCTCTAGAAAAGCTGAAAGCGCTTCATTCACTTGTACAATATTTGCATGCACAGCGCTTGGAGAGCTTTATTAGTCCTTGGAACTAGCTGCTGTTATTTTGGCCTTTCAACTTTTTGCTGATTGTCCCTTTAATTTGATCGTGGACACGCATTATGTTTATCAGGTAACTGATTATTTACCCCTTGCCCTCATTACCCCTCAGGTCGATGCGGACCTCCTTCGCCTGTTTCTGTCCTTACAGTATCTCATCACCACTCGTAATTTCCCCTATTTTGTTGCTCATATTTGCAGTCATACCCCTCTGCCTGGGCTACTCATTGAAGGCAATGCGCGCGCCGATCGCGCGTTACGTGGTCAGGTAAATTCCCTTTTTTCTGACCCCATTGAAAGCCATTCCTTTTTTCATCAGTCTGCCTCTGTTTTGGCCCGACAGTTTCATATTCCTGCTGATCATGCACGTTCTATTGTTTGTTCCTGCCCCCACTGTGCCGCTGCTGCCCCTACCTTTTCTTATGCCGTTAACCCCAGAGGTACCGCAGCGAATCAGCTGTGGCAAATGGATGTCACTCACGTGCCACAATTCCGCCCCTATTTGTTTTTACATGTTTCCATTGATATCTATTCGGGATTCCTTTGGGTGACCCCACAGCGTGGGGAAGCCACTCCCAAAGTTATTCACCATTTGCTAGCCTGTTTTGCTGTTATGGGTCACCCGAGCCGGATAAAAATGGATAATGCCCCAGCCTATTGCTCCACAGCACTTTTCACCTTTTGTGCCCAATGGGACATCCGTCTCGAACACGGGATCCCTTATAATTCCACAGGCCAAGCCATTGTTGACCGTGCAAATCGCACGCTAAAAAATCTTGCTTGATAAACAATTAAAACAAGGGGAGCTGCGTCTCCGAATCTTAGGAGACATTCAGCAACAAATGCATATCCTTTTGTTCACTTTAAATAATTTAACGCTGAACGCAGATCAGCAGACCCCCGTGGATCGGCATTTTCACAAATGGAAAGACCGAGTGTCTATTACCATCAGCTGCCCGATCCGCAATGGTTGGGCCCAGTGCCTTTAATTACTTGGGGTCGGGGATATGCTGCTGTGTTTCTCCCTGCAGGACCATTGTGGGTTCCAGCCCGGTGTGCGCGACCGGCACTGAAACAGCATGGCATGGCACCAGGGGCTGTCGAACCCCATACCGGAGTTTCAGCTGACCTTGGAGGAGAATGCGGTGCCTCCCAGGTCGACAATGGCGGGACGGAGACGGAGGAGACGTAGCATCCCAAGCCAGCCCGTGACATGCGGAGCAGTAAAAGCATTGGTCGCCGCGGCTCAATGAAGACTGGCAGCAAACCAACAGCCAGAGACTCCTGAGACTTTGTTTGTGGCGATTCTCGCCCAAATTACTGCTAATTCTGTACTGATTGTATGCCTTTTGTGCCTGCTATTTCCTGGAGGGGTTGACTCGGGAGCGCTTCTCCGTTATGGGCCCGAATGACATATAACCTATGGGAACGACTGGCTTCAATAGCAAATGTTACCCACTTTTGTTTATTTGATTTTGTAGCAGCTGAAGAATTGTTAGGTACATGCCTTATTTCAGTATGTCATCACCCTGAGGAAACTGGGAATGAGATGATGCTCGCTGCTTACTCGAACCTCTCTTCCCAGTACTCTAGCATGGCTAATTGGGGCCTGGCCAATCACACTTTACCTTCTTAAGCTTATTTTTTGCTGTTGCTGTGTGCAATGTATTTCCTTTTTGTTAAGGCTTTGTCGAGACCCGCCCTGGCAGGCTCCACGAGTTATGACCTTGTCTGTCCGGGAGTTAGTTGGCTTGCAAATGCAAATTGATGGCTACCATGAGATGGCCAAGCACAAATAAACAAAAAAGGAGGGGATGTAGGATTCATAAAGGTTTATGCGCTTGGCAACATTCAGGGCACACCCGGAGTGTTGTGTAGGAGTAGTGCACACACTGCTCCATCCAAGGGCATCAACCTTGGAATCTCGCCAAGATGATATGAACCGTGGGAAGCCTCTCAGGACTGGGCTCAAGGCCCGAGAGCAAGGAATGCGGTAGATAGAAATTGGTAAATAAGAATGTTAAACAAAGCCAGTGTATTCCTTTTATCTGTTGGAGAATGTAATGCGCGGGGGGAGAGAGAGAATAAAGGGGAAGGTGGAAAGCTGACAGGCAGAAGTCGGTTAGCAGACCAGCCTGCTTGCTTGCTAAAAGCTGTGTTCTGTCTTGTCATTGAACCGCCACATTTAGACATGCCATAAAAGCTAAGACACAGATTCTGAGTGGATGTAAATAAACATAGCTCCATTAACTTCCATGCAGAATATATCAATTTATATCTATTGAGAATCTGCCTCTCGAAGTTTCTTCCCTTGAAAAGATCTAAGATTTTATCACTGCCACCAAGTAACCTCCTTCAATAAAAGTGATTTTATGTAACTAGAAACACTAGACTGCACTTAGAAACAGAAGTATAAGTTGCTATTTGAAAGCACAGTATGTGACACAAGTCCAAGCACAGAGGTGAATACTAAAACAACAGTATTGAAGCACAGTAGCTGGGTTGAGGAATAGGGTTGCCAACTTTCTAATCACACAAAACCAAACACCCCTGCCCCATCCCCTGCCCTGCCCCTTCTCCAAGGCCCCGCCCATGATCCGAGGTCTGCCCATGTTCTGCCCCTTCTCCGAGGCCCCACCCTCACTCACTTTCACCAGGCTGGGGCAGGGGTTGGGGTGCAGCAGGAAGTATGGGCTTTGGGGTGCAGAAGGGGGCTCTGGGCTGAGGCAGGGTGTTGGGGTGCAGGGAGAGAGGGCTCTGGCTTGGGGTGTGAGCTGGGGATGAGAGATTTGGGGTGGGAGGAGGGGGCTTAAGGCTGGGTGTTGGTGGGGGTGCAGGCTCTGGGAGGGAGTTTGGAGGGGACTCTGGCTGGGGGAAGGGATTGGGTTGCGGGGTCCCAGCAACGCTTACCAGTAAGTCACGGTTCCAGGCCAATGGGAGCTGCGGAACCGGCACTAGGGGCGGAGGCAGTGTGCGGAGCCTCCCTGGCCACCCATGCATCTAAGGGCTGCATTGCAGGGATCTGGCGGCCGCTTCTGGGAGCCGCATGAAACTAGGGCAGGCAGAGAGCCTGCCTTAGCCCTGGCCCCCTCCTGCACTGCCGACCAGAGCGCCCAGGGTCCCTTTTCAACCGGGAATTCTGGTTGAAAACACAGACACCTGGCAACCCTATTGAGGAATAAAGCATTGTTCCCACAAATTCCCACGAGTAGCAGATATTGATTAACACATAGTATCCAGGGGCTTCCCTAAAGGAGAAATTCAGGTAAGAAAAAAAAAAAAGGTAATAAGAAGATTAAAGGAAAGAGTGAGTTACATAATCTTTGTGATCCAAATTTTTTTCTGAGGTACATTTGTCAATGTTAATTTCCTCCAAAGCCTTGTGAAAATACAATGGATTTAAAAAAAAAACAAAACCCAAAATCCCTCTTCTGTTTTTTAATCAAATGTTGTCCAAACATAACTTTTCGCAGCTGATGAAGATTGAGTGTTTAAATTAATCTACAAAAAGATACTACTGATGGATTCATTGTGAAATGCTTAAAGGTTTAACATTTTGAATGGAGATAAGTTAAACAGCTTGGAAAGAACTGAAATTAGGGAGCATGCACAATCCCATGATCTGAACAAATAATGGCTTGGATTACTTTAAATTTTGATGCACCAAAAAGGCAACGTGATGCCATGTCATTTGTCAAAAAAACTATATTATGCCATGATGAGGCACGTTGGCTTTCAAATACACCCTTTTTTAAATGATTTGTGTACCTATCAGTATGTATAAATGACTCATTGAAAGCATTTTTTAAAGAACTGTTAGTCCAGTGGTTTTCAACCTGTGGTCCGCAGACCTCTGGGGGTCCACAGACTATGTCTAATATTTCCAAATGGGTCCACACCTCCATTTGAAATTTTTTTAGGGGTCCACAAATGAAAAAAGGGTGAAACCAGTGTTAGTGAAACAAAAGCTGCTGTAAAGTGGACATTCTCCTGCTGTTTATAAACAGAAGTGCAAGAACATCCTCAATTTTCAGTCTTGTACCCAATTACCATCCCATCTTTTCTATCATCATATAAATTTGGACACACAGCCTTTCAGTGTTTTGTGAAATGCTTTTGGTCAGTGGTAAAAACAAAACCAGTCTCCAAAAATTCAAAGCTTTTTGCAAACCATGAGTGACAGCAATAGCACCTTTGTTTGTGCATGTGACATCTTGGAAGAGCTTTCTGTATTTCAGCATAATCTGTGCCTTTTACTAGTCCCTGCCTCTGCTGACCCTCTATAGTGCTCCTCCCTGAGGACATGCTGGAGAACCATTTTTTCTTTTGTCTCATCTTATGGCAATTTTTATTGTTTCGCTCCCTTCTTCACTGATCTCTGGGGGAGTGAAGCATGGGACCATCCGGAAAGTATCAAAATCACAGGAGTGAATCCAGAAATTCATTTGAACAAAACCTTTTAAGCATTTTTGTGAAAACAGAATGCTGCTGAAATGTCCATTTTCGATTTGGGAAAAAGTGTCAACACGCCTGAGAGAAAGAGCGTGCATACACATGTCTCTCCTAGAAGTTAGGGTGCTGGCCTGGGATGTAGGATACTCAAGTTCAAGTCCCAGCTCTCACGTATTCAAAGCAGTTTTTCATCCCAGATCATACTTGAGCACGGCCCTTCCACAAGCCAGAAACTTAGCCATCAGGCTATTGCATGTGAAAAAGTCTCTCTGGATCAGACATAATGCTTTTTGAACCTTAGTCCCACATTAACACCTTCAACAGAACTACTCACGGTGGAGGCAAACTCTATGCCCAAAAGTTTTTGCAGGATCAGGCCCTTAGACTGTAAATTCTGAGGGCAGGGACTGTGGGTCAAATCCTCAACTGGTGTAAACCAGTGCAGCGGTACTGAAGTCAATGGAATATGCCAATTTAAACCAGCTGAGACTCTGGCCCAATGGTCTTTTCTTTGTAAAGCCCCTAGCACACTACATACATAATAAAATCCCACACCTGCTCCTTATCTAACTAGCATTTATTCAATGTTGTTAGACCTCTATGGTTATTTACCAGAGATCAGATTGCACACTGTAAAACAAACTCAGACAACTGCATGAATAGGGAGGATTTGGATTACTGACTCCAAACACCTACATTTAGCATATTTAAATATCTCCTGATTTAGAAGGGATGTAATTAAAGCACTATGACAGGTGATGTTGCCACAGCTGCACTGTGCAGTAGCTCTTTACCGGGACCTTACAAACCATATGCTGCTGATTTAATAAAAGTGAAATTGAAAAACCAGAGCATGTACTATGCAGGAGAAATGCCAATGAAAGCAACAGCTGATCCTGATTTTGAGGGTCATGTTTATGAGTAAGAAGGTGATCAAGAAGCTTCAGAAATAATGTAAAGCTGCAGAATCCTGCCACCTACTCCATGACAACAAGGGCCCCAGATACAGCATAAGCAGAACAAAGCATTGTTCCCCTGAATAAGGGCAGATAAGATTTAGTGAGAGGTTCCAGTCCACTTGGGTGTATAGAGCCCAGTTCCAACAGATCTTGCTGGTTTTTAGAAGGCTAAGACAAAGAGCAGTGAAGGTGAGGCCAGTAGATCATCTGCTCCGTGAATCCAGAGGTTATTGGCATTTGTAGAGTGGAGGGGAACTAGTAAAGGAGACTATTGTCTTTGATGGATTCCCTGACATTGAGTCTCTTACATCAAGTCGTGTTACTTGGCTGTATCAAGGGGATGATAATGGAGAGAGTTTAGCTTTAAAAATAAGTGAGAAAAACAAAACTATAAAATATATGCTTCATAGAAAAGGCTTAATTCTATCCTTAGACTGAAGCGCTCTTATACAGCAACTACAGAATTCAGTGGGAGCTCAAAGTATGCATCTGCATAGGCTCCCATCTGGTTAATCACCCTTTCATACCATTCTGGGAAGCACACCAGCAAGGACGAGAGCTTGTGCACAATCAGATAAACCCAACTTGCGCACTGTAAAGCAAGTTAAGCAAAAATGCTAACACTGATGAGTGAGGGTGGCCACAAAAAGACATTACTACTGTTGCCTAGCTTCCCATTAAGGCTCTGTGTGAATAAGTCATTGCAGATATTTTTTTAAATCTGTGATGCCAGTTGTCATAGTATGCAAATATTTTTATTTATATATTGGCATATTTCATTGGGGTGTCTGTGTTGACACTGGTCCTGCAGTCCTGAAATCACCATCTCCCCTTCGTAAGAGCATAAATCATACACTGATGGGAAATGGTATTTCTGGAAGAACAGACTCCATGCCCAGGAGACAGATGGTCTGAAAGCAGCAGTAATATGAATTTAAAAAACTGTTACCAAAAAAAAAAAAAAAAGCAGAACTGGAGAAAATGAGTGGAAAATTATTAGAACCAGGAGAAATTATGATAAGACTGGTCTTTAGTTTGAAAGTATACTGAATTACCCACAGTGTCTCATACTTTGTATACGACAACTATTACTTTAAATATCCATCATACGCTGATGGAATTGCTGCAATGAATTATTGTGGGATAAAAGGTGTGTGGCAGCCCCACCATGGTCTCTGGGTGCATCTGATACAGCGTTCATGCCCAAGCACTGCACAGCTATATGTATGGAATACCAAACAGCTGTTAAGTCATAAATAGGGCCTTACCAAATTCATGGTCCATTTTGGTCAATTTCATGGTCATGGAATTTAAAAACTTGTAAATTTCATGATTTCAGCTATTTAAATCTGAAATTTCACGGTGTTGTGATTGTAGGGGTCCTGACCCAAAAAGGAGTTGTGCATGGGGTCCGCAAGGTTATTGTGTGTGTGTGTGTTCGGGGGGAGGGGGTTGCAGTAACTCCTGCGCTGCTGCTAGCAGCAGCACTGCCCGCAGATAAAGGCAGTTGGAGAGGGATGGCTGCAGGCCGGGAGCCCAACTCTGAAGGCAGAGCCACCTCCAGCAGCAACGCAGAAGTAAGGATGGTATGGTATTGCCACCCTTACTTCTGTGCTGCTACCCGCAGAGCTGGGCCCTCAGTCAGCAGCTGCTACTATCTGGCTGCCCAGCTCTGAAGACAGCAGTGCAGAAGTAAGGGTGGCATGGTATCGTATTGCCACCTTTACTTCTGTGCTGCTGTTGGCGGGGTGCTGCCTTCAGAGCTGGGCGCCCAACCAACAGCCACAGCTCTCCAGACATCCAGCTCTGAACTCAGCGCTGAAGTAAGGGTCGCAATACTGCGACCCCCCTAAAATAACCTTGTGACCCACCTGCAACTCCCTTTTGGGTCAAGACCCCCAATTTGAAAAATGCTGGTCTCCCTCATGAAATCTGTATAGTATAGTGTAAAAGCACACAAAATAACAGATTTCACGAGGGGAGACCAGATTTCACAGTCTGTAATGAGTTTTTCATGGCCGTGAATTTGGTAGGGCCCTACTCATGAACATTCCTGAACACTCAAGGGACTCTATACCAACAGTACTATAGCTGATAGTGGATTCTCAGTCTCTAAGCAGTCAGGCCCAGACTTCAGGGGGAAATGTCCCCTTGGCCTAGAATCCTGGCATAGCCTGATGATCCTCTCAGAGCAAAACATTTTCATTTAAAGGTCTATTTCCCTAATGAGGCACAGTTGTCAGCCCCTCCCTCGAGGAATGACAGCCCAGACTCTCTTTGGGCACGGCAGGTGTTTTTCTTCCCATCCAGAAAAGCTCAAAAAACACCTTTCCCCCAATCCTAGTGGCAGAGTACACATAGCATCTCTCTTTCCTATAAGGGGAAAACAGGTATGCTTGGTGTAAGTCATGTTTCCTTATCCCCTCCTTTCATGCCACAACAAAATATAAAGCAAGGGTCCGTTCCAGTCTTTAGTTCTTTATGACTGCATGATTGCAACTGAACTAAAACGTCTGTGGAATGCAATGTGAATTTCCCTGAGTCTCATTGAAATTATAGCAGGCAGGGCCAGAGCCTGTTCCTAACAAAGGAAGAGACAAATCTTTGACTTCAGTGGGACTTCACAACAGTGAACACAGTGAAAGAAGAATTGGGCCTTCATTTTGGAACAAATAAATAGGGAATTTTACTACTTTGCAAAAATGAAGATTTTTTCATAAATATGCTAGATGCAGCAGGGAAAACTCACAGATTTTAATGCAGCTCTCTGTTTTTCCCTGATATTCTCTCCCCCCCCACACACACATACCTTTTCAATGCTAAAAAAACCAAACCCACAAACATTGGGTCAGAGGAGCTTTGGATTTTCACCATTAGTGGACAGTAAGGTTTGCCAGTAAAAACTGGTTTTTCATTTCACATAAATTAAACTTGCCGGACACAGAAGAGTTGGGGGATGCATGTCAAGTGATAAGTTGTATGTGCTGCAACATGGTTCTGGCAGCTGAACATTTCCCTGGTGAGCAGCAGTGCTCTCTCAGTAGACAGCAAAGAGCCTGGAGAGGGAGGGATGCAGATCTGGGATTGCAAGAAACAGGCAGAGCTGGTGTTCCAGTATTGGTACCTGCCTTCTCAGTGAGTTTTTCACTGCTTTGGAAAAAAAACATACCACTGGATAGATGAGCATTTACAAGATCAGAAAGTGTACAATCCTTCAACCAAGTGATTTTCTCTGGTAGATGTTCTCAGGCTCAAATTATTTTATTGATGGAGTCCCCATTACTTCTACCCACCTGGACACAATACATGCCTCCACTCTGAGAGCTGGATGTTCTACGGAAATATCATGTTTACTGTACAACTCAAATCCTTATGCTACAGTGCTCCTAAGCTCATGGCTTTTAAAGGCATTCAGGTTTATTTCTACATATAAGTTATGGTATCCATCCACACTGCTCTTTTGATACACAGTACGTTGAATGGCACTAAGATCCTGATGCTGTAAACATTTATGCATGTGTTTAACTTAAGTAGCCCCACTGAAATCAATGGAACTATTCACACGTGTAAAGAGAAGCACATGCATAAGCATTTGCAAGACTGGGGTCTAAAGCAGGGGTCTCAAAGTCCCAGCCCGCGGGCCATCTGCAGCCCGAGAACCTCCCCACTGCGGCCCACGGAGGAGAGACTCCGGCAGACATGCTGCCGGCAATCTCTGTTGCAGGTGCTGCCCCCCGCAGCTCCCATTGGCTGGGGGAGAGGGACAGAGATACCATCACTAGTTGCCGGGCACAGTCATCCATAGAGGCACCATCATTAGTTGCCAAGCCATCCATGGAGGCAGCATCACTTTTTTCTACAATGAATATAATTTAACAAGTCAAAATACCGAACACAACTATCTGATGCATACCTTACTGCAATCCTGAAGGTTTCAACTGCTCAGTCACTGAGACCAAACATCAACAAACTGACAGAACTGAAGCGTTGCCAGGTGTCTGGCAAACACTAAAAACTCTCTGGCAGGTGAAGAATTGTATAAAGTTGTATGACAGTTTTATTATTTCTAAGAAATTCTAAATAAAAAATACAATATAAACATTTTATTTTCTGAACACCATCTTCAGTGACGTCACTGGCCCGCTGGGAGGATTTGAGGACTGGTACTAATGTAAATTGAGACCCCTGGTCTAAATGCTTAATGCAACACACTACACCTGTAGCATGGACTCTGACACAAATTAGGACTTTTATTTCTAGAACAGTATTTCAAGATCAGCATATCACAGGTAGCTCAGGTAATCTCATTGCATTCCAGCTGGGTAACGAGAGGAAGAATGGTTTATTGGTTAGGGCTTGGGAACTGGAATGCACACATTCTAGTCCTTGCTGCACCATACTTCTTGCATGACCTTGTGCAAGTCACTTAGCTTTTCCGGGCCTTCCTTTCCCTTCTGTAAAAATGGAATAACAGCACTTCTCTACCTCACAGGGGTACTGTAAGGATAAATACATTAAGGATTATGAAACACTCCAATACTATGGTAAGGCAAGCCATATAAGTATCCTAGATAAATAGATAAGGATTCATAAGCAAGTATTATATAAGCTTGCCTGAACACCCACAATTGTCATATTCTATAGGGTACTGTTATTTATTAAAAGCTAAATGGTTTTACTCCATGCATACAATTATAAGCACCTTTCATTGTCTTCTATAAGACAAATGGTACAGAATTACAGAAACATTCAACTATGAACTAAATTAGTGTTTTAAAGTAAAAAGGACACAAGGGACTGAAATTTCAAGTAAGGCTGTCATTTTTCATTAGCATACTAGCAAAAGTTAACAGTCCATCGAATAGAATTCATCTTTGTTCTTTTGTATACATTTCCTCAAGCTTCTTAAAATCCCTTGCTGAATATAATGATATTATGGGCTCTTTATTAAAATCTGAAAGCAACTAAGCATAAAATGAAATCGAACTACTTTTCAGGCAGTACAGCATAGTTCCTAATAGGAATAGTCAAAAATGTAGGTTGCACCATTAGATTGCTGGGTCGCATTTTTCTCGTTAACAAGAATGATCCAGGGGGAAAAAAAGCATCAACCATAGTTGTATAAATCAATAAGAAGGAAAGAAAGAAAAGCACCGTCTCTGTTCTACTTCAGGAAAAGCAGCACATTTTATTGAGTGAACCCATCTCTTGTTTAATCCTAGAAGTGTAAATGTTTTATAGTTGCTAAAAAAATTTTTAAATAAGCTCTGAACTCCTCTTGGGATAACTATTCAATGTAATGAGAGCGAGAAAGTGGGTGAAGTAATATCTTTCAGTGGACCAACTTCTTTTGGTGAGAGACAAACAAGGGTTGTTTTATGTAAGTTAGAAAGCTTGTCTCTCTCACCAACAGAAGGACAACAGAGTCAATATGGTCTCTTTTGGAGTTTTGTAACAGGGTGCTCTGGCTTTTTAAGACAGGCTTACAGTTCAGCACTATCATGTTCCTGCTAGGGTTGCCACTTCTGAGGTACAAAAAACCTGAACATCCAGGATGATCCTGAGTCCCTAAAACCAGGGTGGATTTCATTTAAATCAAATTGATTTAAATCATTATTTAAATCAAATTGATTTAAATCACTAGTCAGGAAGACTCAATTTAATCATGGATTTCGACATAAAAGTGCATTCTTGTTGGTTGTTATAACATATACATATTCTTTACAACTCAGAGATAGATGTAGGTTTTATTTTTAGAAGGTACACACTATAGATTTTTAAAGTGATTCATTTTGAAAAAACTTTTCAGATTAGTTTTACAGCGATATGAGAAAACGAATGATTGTTTGGTTATTTCATTTAGCAAAGGTAATTCAAGCAGATATTTATGAAGTCATTGGGAGGTGAACTATCTCCAATTCAACAGGTTAATCATTAATATTTGGAGGATTTTCTTGCCATTCTGTATAAGGAGGAGATCACCAGACAGACATTTGTTTTATTTAACTAAAGCAACAATGTTATGTATTCTGGATTTTTTTCTTCAACAGCAAACATATAATATTTTAAAAAACAAGTATATGAATTTTTGAATTTAGTTAAACATTCAAGTTTTTTAAAATCAGGGTTTTTTTTTGTTAAAATTGTTTTTAAACTACAAGAGTTAAATGAAATTTTTTAAAAAAATTCAAATTGACTATGTCAGCCACGTCAAAATGAGAAACTTAAAATATTGGCTTCTGCAGCTAACTCAGTTGTCTTCACCTTTATTTTCCTGTTTGTTCATAATCTGGAAAAGAAAAACAAGCGTTCCTGCTTTTTCAGGTCCCAAACGATTTCTCAATTTAGAATGAATTAGTCCAAAGGAAGAAAATATTCTTTCTACACAGGCAGAAGAAGCTACTGCTGTAAAAAGTGAGATCATCACTTCAACAGTCTCTGAATCCAAGTGCTTAAGTGACTTCCACCAGTTCACTGGTGTGACTTTCTTTAAAACATCATCAGCAAACATATTTCTTGAGTGGTTCACCCTTAGCTCTGAAGTTTATTATAGCTGGCATTATTGAGGGATGATTGCTGGATGTTATTCAACAAACTCTCCTTTCTGTATGATTGAGAACCCACCCTTCATTAACATGGTTCAGCCATTAAGACCAGGATACAGTCCACCCCACAGCGCAGATGTCGCAGGCAAATTCCTGGATAAAGTGTTTTGAAAGAGAAAATGAGTAGTGTGCAAAAGGTCTAGAGGGTGAAATTGTTAACCTGAGTCTTGATAGGTGGAGCAATGTCCACAATGATCCTGTTGTATGTGCTTGTGTGACAACAGAAGAAGGGAATGTCTTCCTTACAGAAACAATTGATACATCAGGAAATGCACACACAGCAGAATACTTACAAGAAGTAGCAGTAAAAGCTATAACAAACTGTAAAAAAAAAATGCAAATATCTAGTACGCAGCTTGGTTACAGACAATGCTGCAAATGTATCCAAGATGAGAAGAAATTTAGAAGAGAGTGAAGAGAGTCCCAAGCTAATAACATACAGTTGCAGTGCTCATTTGATGCACCTCGTAGCCAAAGACTTCCGTGTTCCAGAAATAAAGGCTAATGTTGTTGAAATTGCAAAATACTTCCATAACAACTACTTTGCAGCAATTGCTCTGAAAAAAGTGGGAGGAACCAAGCTAACTCTCCCACAAGACGTGTGATGGTTGTCAGTAGTGGACTGTTTTGAGCACTAGATCAAGAACTGGCCTAATCTGATGACAGTTTGTGAACAAAATTGTGGAAAAATAGATGGCACTGTCACAGCCAAAGTTCTCAATATTGGGCTTAAGAGAAATGTTGAACACACACTGAGGACCCTGAAGCCTATTTCTGTAGCCTTGAACAAAATGCGGGGAAATAGCAGTTTTATTGCTGATGCTGTTGAAATTTGGAAGGAACTGAGTGAAATGTTAAAAAGAGAAATATGCAATGACCGAGTTAAATTACAAGCATTAAAAAAATGAATGGGACAGCTCATTTTCTTGCAAATATTCTCAATATTCGGTACCAGGGTCAAACCTTAACTCCTGAAGAAGAGGAGTTGGCTATGACATGGACATAGAATCATAGAATCATAGAATATCAGGGTTGGAAGGGACCCCAGAAGGTCATCTAGTCCAACCCCCTTCTCGAATACATGATGTGACTGAAATACTATCATTGGCAGATAACTCTGAAACTATAGAAAATGATGGTGATCTTGAAGGTGGATAGCTTCAGAATTCTGTACGTTGAAGATGGATTCTCCTAACAAAATAAGTCAATGCAGTTATTTAATTATTACCACCATACTGCTCATTTAGCATTACTCATTGCATTCACGGACACTCAGTACAACTTTAAAGGTGAAATTGTAAAACGAAGATCTGCCTATTTCAGCTCTTTATTTTTTATCACAACTGCATCTAAAATGATAGTACCATAGAGTAACAATGATATTTTTTGCTCAAACATGAGAATTCAAGAATAGTCCAGAAGGAAGACAGGCAGTCCTTAAGAAAGAAGTATGAAATAAAAAAGTTTACCAACCTGAAGATCCTACATGTTCAGACATGTTTCTTTCATCATCTTCAATGCAGCTTCCTCCTGAGAAGGAACACTTCTCATGTCGTCGTTTTATTCGGGCAACCAGGTCTTGCATTTCTTTGTTGCAGTGTTTGCATTTTGCATGCATGTCTGTCTTACTCACAGGTAGAGGAACTTAATTAAAATATTCCCACACTGGGTCTCTTTTACCGCCTGCTGCCATTATAGGTTTTCCCTCTAGTGAGAGAATGGTATGGTAGATCTCAAATCAATGAAGGCTCCACTCAGAAAAACCTCAAGACTTCTGGAATATGCTGCTCAAACAGTTTCACTTTTGTTTCTACTGCCTGTCCCTCCCTTCTCACATTTATCTCCAGACTTCTTCTCCTTGTCCAGATCTATTCCACCCCCAACAATCTTCTATTCACTGAACTTTTTGAAACTTTGCACTTTTAGAGAGAGGTAAGGGCTTGACTCTGTGTGCACAAGTTTGCAGAGGGACAATAGGGTTGAGGTCTGTTATTTCTCACCTCTATATATTATTTATTTAAAAACATTTTTGCTGTTAACAAGCATGTTATCTCTGGAGACACAAATCCACAGTTTGAGAACTGCAAAACTAAGCATCTCTGATGGTATCTTCTAGACTGAGCACTGAGCCCCATTGGGTAGATAGAACGATTAACCTAAATAATCTATACAGAAGCTCCTGGAACCTCATAAGATTGGGTCCCTAATCCATGAACTATTAGAACTCATTTACAAAACTTTTCTTAAACATTACATGAATATATTGTCTCATACTATAGAATTAGAATTTATAATCCCTATTCTGTGATGAGATATATTTGAGCTATAAGGTATCTTAATTAAAATTATCTTTAGATATGCTTTTTGAGGAAAAAACCTTTTATCAAAAAAATCCGATTTAAATAAAAAAAATCATTGATTTTTATCCACCCTGCTGGCAGTGTGTACTGAGCACACTTACACATTTCTCAGGAGAGCCTACCTTAAATAAAAAAAAAAAAAAAAAAAAAAAGATCCCAGGGGGCAATCCTAGCTCCTGCAACAAGTAGGGTTACCAATCCTTCAGGATTCTCCTGGAGTCTCCAGAAATTACAGATTAATCTTTAACTAAAGATTATGTCATGTGATGAAATCTCCAGGAATACATCCAACCAAAATTGGCAACTCTAGCAACAAAGCACACTGGGACTGTAGTCCAGGAGGGTTCCTGGGACTTGTAGGCCTCATTGCAAAGAGAGACTGTATATAAGCAGCTCACTTTGCCCAGTACAGGGAGGAGGTACTCTAATGTATAGCACCAATGAAAGGGCATAGGAGGGACCTAAGAAACAGCCAGATGCTGGGTAAAGTGCCCTAATGAGACATCTGTCACTAGACAGGGATATAGACATAGACAATTCCTGGTTCCCCAGGAGGAATCTAATGATTTATAGCCGCACCAAAGGAAGTAGCTTAGGGGGAAGAAAAGTGGGGACAGTTCTCAGACCTCATATCTACTTTGTTGTCTAAGGCTCAAGACTGAAATCTTTGGAACAGGGAAAGCAGAAGTTCTCTTTCCGCTGGGACAGATGCTGGGGGGAGGGGGGGGGAACGGGGTCTCTGTTAAACAAAGAGCGAGGAGAAGTTTTGAAGACCGACACTGACTCCTGAAGAAAGGGCTGTGACCAATGGAGAGAATGGATGAAAGGTTGGACTTTCATTTGGATTTCTGTTAATCTAGAAAGGGTCAAGTTTCAGTTTAGCTGGAGATATGAACCAATTAGAATACCAAGATAGGAACTGAGGCAATAGCTGCCTTAACACAGGGAGCAGGTAAGGTCTCCATGACAACCCTCAAAGATTTGGATAAGCATCTGAATTAGACTCCAAACCTTTGAGAGGGATTCCCCCCACATACACACAGACTGCAACTAAATGGCAGTCACTTAATGACTCATCACATAATTGCTCTTTGTCTAATGAACTAGGATTGTTCTTTTCCTCGCATATAAGACCGATAATAAGCAGGAAGCACTTAAATTTCAGGTTTTTGAAAGAGCTTGGGTAATATCTTCCTGAGAACTCTACTTAGTTTAGCCACTTCAAATATCTGTAGGGCTATTTTGGATGAATCGTGACACCAAACTCTCTAAATGACTTTTGATTGCCTGTTTACCACATTGCTCCTTGAAACACTTATAAGTGCATCATAGAGAGGCAGGACACAGAGCTATGGGTACTAAGGAGGCATGGGATGATATCCTGGCCCCACTGATTAATGGCAGTACTGCCATTGACTTCAGTGGGTAAGGATTTCACCCTTGATATATAAACAAATGTGCTTATGTATCCAACACACCTCCTGGTTGTGGTGTTCTGTCCCATCTAGTGGCACTGACACCACTTAGAGAGAGAGATTATGAATCTGCTCTACAGCCTTAGCTAATAACCATATGCCATTTAGCTCATAGAGTAGAGGCTCATACACTAAGCTCCAGGGGTCTCAGAGTTCAATCCTGCCTGCCGATGACTATGGTCTGTCAGTGTTTACAGTAACTCAGTGAAATACACACAGATCTTTGGTCAATGAATTTACAATTAAATTGAATATTTTTAAGTGGTCTTACCAGGAAAAGGTAATCTGTGCATAATGCCTGAACATTTAACCACCAGAGAATTTATCTGGATATTTTGCAATCATTTAGTCATGTAAAGAATTTCAACTTTTTTTTTGAAAACTAAATTTCTCTGCTATAACAGCAGCATCGATATTGCATTAATTTATGCTGTAATTAGGAAAACATAGTTTAACAGTAAGTCTTTTTCAGCCAAAACCACAAACCCTTCAAAACTAGTTGTTTCCAGACCAAGTTTCTTAATATAACACGTATGCTGTCCTGTATTCTAATTCAGTGGTTCTCAACAAGGGGTAGACGTACCCCTGGGGGTACATCACCTCATCTAGATATTTGCCTAGTTTTACAACAGGCTACATAAAAAGCACGAACAAAGTTAGTACAAACTAAAGTTTCATACAGACAATGACTTGTTTATACTGGTCTATATACTATACACTGAAAGTTAAGTATAGTTTAATATTCCAATTAATTTATTTATAATTATATGATAAAAATGAGAAAATAAGCCATTTTTCAGTAATATTGTGCGGTGACATTTTTGTATTTTTATATCTGATTTTGTAACCAAGTAGCTTTTAAGTGAGGCAAAACTTGGGGGTATGCCGGACAAATCAGACTCCTGAAAGGGGTACAATAGTCTGGAAAGGTGGAGAGCTACTGTTCTAATTCATGTGCTAGTTTGAGGTCAGGTCTAGCTTCTTCCTCCTTCCATATATTAACACCACATTCAGCTAAATCTGATACGTTGCTCACTTTGCCAGTGTTTTTTCCTAGTTATGATCTCAAGAAACCTAGAGATGCACATGGTAGAAGAGAGAAATATGGAGTAGTTGCAAGTGACCAGATGGCTTCTAAGACATAAATGGCCCATATGTAAATGGGACATTTGATCACACTTTTCCCCAGAAATATTTCCACTATCACCATAGCGATTTGGGTTCTTAAGTGCATGATATACCTCAGTCAAGATGGCTTAGAGCAGGGGTCTCAAACTCAAATGACCATGAGGGCCACATGAGGACTAGTGCATTGGACTGAGGGTTGCATCACTGACACCCCACTCCCTCCATGAGGCCCCGCCCCTGCCCCGCCTCTTCCCACCCCTTCCCCAAAGTCCCCACCCCAACTCCACCTCCTCCCTGCCCCCAGGAGGTGCAGGAGGAGTGCGGGGTGTGGCAGGGGCTCAGGGCAGGGAGTTGAGGTGCAGGTGGTGTGCAGGGTACGGCAGGGGGCTCAGGGCAGGGAATTGGGGTGTGTGGTGCAGGAGGGGTGAAGGGTGCAGCAGCGGGTCGGGGTGCAGGATGCGGCAGGGGGCTCAGAGCAGGGAGTGCAGGAGGTGTGCAGGGTGCGGCAGGGGGCTCAGGGCAGGAAGTTGGGGTGCAGGAGGGATGAGGGGTGCGGGCTCCGGCCCGGTGCCGCTTACCTAGAGTGGCTCCGGGGTGGCAGCGGCGCGCACCGGGGCCAGGGCAAGTTCCTTGCCTGCCTGCCCTGGAGCACTGCTCCGCTCTGCTCCGCTCCAGGAAGCAGCCGGAACCACGTCCCTGCGGGAGGGCTGGCACAGGGCTCCATGTGCTGCTCTTGTTGCTCCTCCAGGTACCTCCCCCGAAGCTCCCTTTGGCCGCGGTTCCCCGTTCCCGGCCAATGGGAGCTGCGGGGGGCGGTGCCTGGAAGCGAGAGCAACGCACGGAGCCTCTACCCTCCCACCCCCAGGAACATGGTTCCAGCCGCTTCAGGGAGCAGCGCGGGGCTTGCGGGCTGTAGTTTGCCCACCCCTGGCCTGGAGGTGGGCAGAGGGGCGGGGGGCGCAGGGAGCTTGGCGGGCTGTACAAAAGAACCCCGCGGGCCGCATGTTTGAGACCCCTGGCTTAGAGACACTTCATAATTAAGTTAAAGCCTAAAGAAGGACAAAACTGCAGGCCAACAACAGGATTAAAAAACAAAAACAAAAAACCAAACCAAAACAAAAAAAAACATACCATGCACCTCAAAGCCTAGGATCCCAGGCCACTTATGTCTTTCAGCCATTAAACCGCAGCAAGTAAAACAAAACGAAACAATTCAAAACATCACTGGGAAGGGGGTATTTATCTATTTGAGCCAGGGTGCTTTTGTGCTCTCAGATGGATTCTCCCTCTGACTCTCAGAAAGGACATGATGCTCCATTCCAAATGCCTAATAGACAAAATGGAGCCTGCTATAATGATAAAAATCAAACTTAGTATTGAATACTAAATAGGAACAACAATTTAAGCTGTGAGCAGCAAGATCATATTTAGATTTTTTTGGTCTGATGAAATAGCTCTTATTTTAATTCTGATTTAAGAGATCTCATGCAAATCAGAGTTTTAATGGATGGCATCACTCAGCAATGGTAATCAGTTTAAAGACAATGAATTAGATTTCTCTGTAAAGAACTGAAGTTGGGGAGGCATTTCTTTCCCGAACAGCTCACAAACTCTGCAAGATCTAATGCTGATATCCTATGATAGTTTTTCATTAGGAAATCTTGTCTTCTGTCAAATATCAGAGGAGTAGCTGTGTTAGTCTGTATCCACAAAAACAACAAGGAGTCCGGTGGCACCTTAAAGACTAACAGATTTATTTGGGCATAAGCTTTCATGGATAAAAAACCCCACTTCTTCAGATGCATGGAGTGAAAATTACAGATACAGGCATAAATATACCAGCACATGAAGTGAAGGGAGTTACTTTACAAGTGGAGAACCAAAGCTGACAAGGCCAATTCAGTCTGGGTGGATGTGGTCCACTCCCAATAATTGATGAGGAGGTAACAATACCAAGAGAGGGAAAATTGCTTTTTGTAGTGAGCCAGCCACTCCCAGTCCCTATTCAAGTCCAAATTAATGGTGTTAAGTGTGCAAATGAATTGTAGCTCTGCAGTTTCTCTGAAGTTTTTTTGTTGAAGGAGGACTACTTTTAAATCTGTTATTGAGTGTCCAGGGAGACTGAAGTGCTCTCCTACTGGCTTTTGTATATTACCATTTCTGATGTCTGATTTGTGTCCATTTATTCTTTTACGTAGACACTATTTGGTTTGGCCAATGTACATGGCAGAGGGGCATTGCTGGCACATGATGGCATACATCACATTAGTAGATGTGCAGGTGAATGAGCCCCTGATGGTGTGGCTGATATGGTTGGGTCCTCTGATGGTGTCACTAGAGTAGATACGGGGACAGAATAGGCAAGGGGGTCTTGTCTTTTGTATAACACACACTATATATCTTGTGGCGGAAGCAGCACGCGGAGCCCCCGTGGCTGCTCCTCTGCCTAGAAGCTCCAGGGACATGCCGGTCAGAGCCGGGTAGGGAGCCTGCCAGCCCTGCCAACCCTTTGCCATCCAGCACCAGCAGGGGTCCCGGGCTGTGTGCCGCCCCCGACCCGGCTCACCCCCCCCAGAGAACCCGTGGCCCCCCCCGGCCCAAGTTTTAATTAGGGGTATATAGTGAAAGTCACGGACAGGTCACGGGCCATTAATTTTTACTTATTGGCCATGACCTGTCCATGACTTTTACTAAAAATACTCGTGACTAAAACATAGCCTTAAGTGTAACATTGCATCAGGAGTGCTTGCCCAGTCACTCACCATACAGACATAAATTGTAGCATTTGGAAGGAATGTGACAAGAGGAAACTGAACACAGAGTCATCTGAACAGCTAACAAATCTGGCTTCTTGCTCCCCCCCCCCTCAGCAAAGAACTCAACTATTTTTAACTCTGGTGTCCATGTATACTCTCAAATTTTATCCCCTTAATGCAGAACAGTATAGGAAGAAATACGAAGTGTTCTAAAATTTCCAAGGCTCACTTATCTCCTCTGTCGCTCTCACTTTAAAATGGTACCCACATTCACCTCTAATGGCTTCTTTAGATATTGTTGCTATTTACAACGTTTGGCCATCCATTTATGGAACAGAAAATATATAAAATGTCTTAGTCAGTCACACAGACCAACTATCAAATAGATTGCACCATGTGTAGTTTGCCAAATACACCAAACAACTCCACAGGTCTAAATACGTTCATCAAAACTATTCCTCAAACAATTACAATGACAAATACATAAAAGTAATGACTGGTTCACAGAGAGTGAATAGAAAAGAGGGTCAAAGCCAATCAACTGTTTACTATCAATACTTCAACCAGCTCTAGTCACAGATGAAGTTTCTCCTGGACTGGAATGGCAGATTCACAAATCTAGCAGGATTTTTGTATATGATATTCCCTTTTTATTTAAAGTTTTCAGTATACTTTGATATTTTGTCTCTGATCCTGCAAAGAATGAGTTGCCACAAAGGTGGCTATATGCTATCTTTGCATTCCCTGATCCCTGGAGCTACTGGGGGTCAAACTAGCCCTCAGCATAACTCAGAGTAGTTTCAAGGCTCCTGTTACTTACACTGGCTGTACCAGTCCCCTGGTGCTGTTCCATCATCTTGCATTACTGGCAGCATAAAGGACAATATTTTAGATAAATGATCTGGCTTATTGCCTTTTGGGGATACTTAGGGTTAAAATCCAAAATAATATTCTTCTCACTCCATTCACTTGCTTGTCTGTTTAACATAAAATTCTATTAGACAACAGTATTGGACACCCACGTAGATGTCTCAGATGCAAAGTTCCTTCCTGAAAGATAAAAGTAAGTGCAGCAAGTCCAAAATCATCATCATGCTAACTTGGTTTCCTTTGTATGGTGCTGTACTGCAGGCATTCCAAAAGAGTGATTACAGAAATAGAAGATGACATGTAAGAAAGAGTGAGTTCAATAGAATCCTGACAGTACAAAGAAATGCCTCAATAACTTGGGCTAAAAAACAAATCTCATCCATGAAATGACATAGTAAGCTAACAATAGTTAATCTCCACATTCAATTGCCTACAAAAGCAGTTTCAGAAGTACAGAGTTCATGTACTAATGTCTCCAACAGGTATATTATACTCAGTGATTTCTGTCAAATAGTCTTATTGTGGAAAATTGCTTCCCAGTTGTTTTCCAATTTTATACCCCTTTGTTAGCAGCCAAACTGTGTTCCAGTTATTCTCCACAAGCTGTATCTTCTACCAGCTACCAGTCTCTCAGACCCTCAAGGTCAAGACCTTTTTCTTAACCCTTACTATGTGATGCACCTATCACAGCCCATGTCATCCCAGGGCAGCTCACCTACTATTAATACAGATAGCGTGACTGTTATTGTTCTAGTATTCTCTTCATATGGTCTTATACCTGTAAAGTGCTAATTTTCACAGGTCTTAGTATACAGATTAGATTGTTCAATCCTTCATCACTGTAATCAGTGGCAGTTTTCCCATTGATTAAAATAGGAACAAGATCTGGCACTTATACAAACTTCTGTGCGAAGAATTTTGTGAAATCCTGCAGAAAATCAAAGCAGGGGTTGATGATGGTGGCAGAATGTAAAGGAGTGTTGCAGTGGGAAGGATCAGTCAAAGGGCGCTTACATTAAATTAGGAGATTCTGGGGCTGGTGACAGCTACTAAGAGGAGAAGACCGGAGGGCTGGGGTTCTGCAAGTTTGGACATTTCCATTTATTGCAGAACATCAGAACCCAGACTTAGCAGATTTGCAATTCTTTTTCTACTTCTGGCTATCTGTACTATTTTCCAAAACAATGCCATAAGCCCAAACCTATATCACCTTAGAGCAGGGGTTCTCAAACTTCATTGCATTGCTACATGACTCCAGGAGGGCAGACCGGAACCTGAGCCTGCCCAAGCCCTGCTGCTCCAGGTTGGGGGGCCAAAACCCAAACCTCACCACTCCGGGTAGAGGGGCCAAGGCCAAAGCCCAAGGGCTTCAGCCCCAGGTGGAGGGCCTGTAACCTGAGCCCTGCCACCCAGGGCAGAAGCCCTTGGGCTTCAGTTTCAGCACTGGGTGGTAGGGCTTGGGCTTTGGCCCCAGGCGGTGGGACTCGTGCTTCAGCAAGTCTAACACCAGCCCTGGTGACCCCATTAAAACAGGATAGCTGGAGTGATTATCCCACCCCATAAGCAGCCTATTTTGCAGCTAGGTGGGAAGGTGCTGCAAGCTGCACATCAGCTGTGTGCCAACTAAGAGCTCCTCTACTCTGAGGCAATCCTCAGCTTTCCAGATCTAACTGCTTTCTAGCCATGCAAAGTGGCCAGAGCAGCACAAGAATCTAGCTTCCAGTGTTTGGCCAGTTTTAGTCCTTAATTATAGGCTTTGCAGGTAGCAATGTCTATAGCTAGGATTGAAAACAGGAACTTATTATAAGGCAGTTACTTACAACTTTGCTAAACAAACCATTCAGGCTGAATTTTTCCATGCTGTCTGCCTCAGGCTGAACTTTTTTGGAAAGCTTCAGCTAAAGTGGTCCAGCCACATCTTTGCCCATGCTAAAAAAACTCTTACAACTGTTTCACTGAGAAGCTTTAGTGCCTCCATGCTTTGGAGCAGGAACTTGAAATTTGGCAGCAGTGCGCCCTGATGTCTGGGGTGTGCCTTCTGCAGAAAAAGTGGTATGTGATCATGTAATTAAAGACTGTCATAATGCATACGCACAAAGAGGGTAACCTTAACTTTTGAATTTTTTAACTTTTGAGTGCTTAACTTTGCAATGTTAGTATTCTTTTAAGAAACGTTTTTAAAATGTAATTAAAATAATGGGCCAAATTTAGGCTTGGTGTAAGCAGCTTAAACTCCACCGAGGGCCAATGAATTCTCACTCACATTTTCCAAGTCTGAGTTTGATTCATTATGTTGTCTACCGTATGTCAGGCTCACCAAAAAAACCCAATAAAAACTACACAACACCACACACAAAAACAACCCCCTTCCCCACCCAAACCTCACTTCTGAAAAACAGCAATTTAAAAAGCTAATTTATGAAAAATGCAAAAAGCTAGGGGAAAGATATTGCACAGCATTATGCTCATTTCTGGGGAAACCATAGTGTTGACTAGGATAAGTCTCTTTTTGTTTTGTTGCCCCCGATACTCCACTGTGTGTAGTCATTTTGATATTGACTATCTTGTAGACAGTAGAATCCAATATGCAGATGCCACTTATTCATCTAAAACCAGAGTTGGCCTTGATATGCCCACAAAGCCACACTGGCATTCCCAACTTCTGGGGAGATTAAAATAAAAACGGAAAACCCCAACTTTCATTTAAATATAAAAAAACAATGTTAGCCCTTTTCCTTGAAAGGACAGCTTGCCAGCTGCCCTATTTTCACTAATAAGACTGTGTTCTGAAGACTTTTAAAAGCATTCCAATTTTCCTGCAATGTATTTCCTACTTCCTTTCCAGAAGACAAACAAAACACAACCACAAAGTCAGAATATGGGGTCTCCCTTCCATTTCCCACTGGAAACTCACAGATTATATTGTCACTAAACTCTGCATTTATCCAGTTTTCCAAAGTTTGTTAAGGGGGAGGAGAAGGGAGATCAAAGACTAATGTGCATTCCTGAGGATAAACATCCCCTTTCAAATAAAATATGAATTACATAAAGAATTGTAGGTTTCAGAGTAGCAGCCATGTTATTCTGTATTCGCAAAAAGAAAACGAGTACTTGTGGCCACAAGTACTCCTTTTCTTTTTATAAAGAATGGTAATTAGACAAACTCCAGAATTTGCAGCACTCCCTTGAGACATCAGTTTTAGGGCTTAGATGTGCTCCTCTGAACACAGACAGGCTCCAATGTCCAATCTATTTTGTTCATATTCTCTCAGGACCTTTTAGAAAGTTTCACTGATTCCTTCATGTATCTCTCTGATGTACAACACTGATAACCATTTCAAGGGAGATTACAAATAAGGCAGGCAGGGTTAGAGAGATATTTCTTCGAGGCAGCAACTGAGAAGAGGCAGAACAACATAAAAGGTAACTCCTGCCTCAAAAATTATCCAGAACTCTGGAGAATTAATATGTAGTTTCAAGTGTGACAGAGCCCCTGTGAACACTGACTCCTGATTCTCATTCAGCTACAAAACTGTAGCTCTATTGACTTCATTGGAGTTACTCCTGATTTACACCAATGTAAGTGAAAGGAATATCAGTACTATAATACACAGTCCTTTCACCAGATTAACAATATTTAACATTGAATTGGACTTCCGTATTAATTTTCATTTATAGCTCCAGTCTTCATTATTCATAAATTGCCAATACTTCTTCCCAGAAACTCAAATTTATGTTACTTGGAGATTTTAATACCGACAAAAGGATTTCTTAACTAACCTAATCTCTTTATGTCTATCTAGAGTTCAAATATTCGGCTGAGTTTTAACGATTAAGTAAGAACAATTGCAACCTGTAAGTCTCCAGAGAAGAATGGGAAAGTCACACATAGGCAGTTTTCATTAGTAAGATTCTGTCTACACTTAAAACTTAGGTTGACATAGTTACAGCACTCAGGGGTGCAAAATAAAAAAAAAATCTACCCCCCCCCCCCGAGCACCATAGTTATGTCAACCAAACCCCTGGTATAGATACAACAAGGATGGCAGAAAAATGCTTCTGTTGACCTAGCTACTGCAACTTCAGGAGGTGAAATCCATACAGTGATGGAAAAATCCTGTCACTACAGTCTTGATCTGCACTACAGGATTACAGCAGCATAACTACAGCACCATAGCTATGGTATGCTTCACAGATAGGAAAGACTAACAAACATCTTTCCCATCCCTAATGAAATTTCAGCTTAAAAACATCCTCATACTGCTCACTGATTATAATTAAAAAAAATAATCAAAACCCAAATTCAATTGTTTTGCTTCTAGAGGTTGTAGCAACGATAAATTGTCAAATGAATCAATTTTTAATGTCAATCTGGTGACCAGAAAAGATGACTTCATACTGCATTGCAGAGCCAGACTGTGAAAACAAAAGCACTATTTCTATTCTGCTCTTTAACAATCAGCCGCATTAGCCATTTGCATTACTTACACCACTAAGAGCTCTTCCTTTTGGGCAGCCTATTGCTTGCTCATAAATATTAATGAAGTTACTTACAGCAGATTAACTGTACATAGAGAGAAACAACTGAAAATACAGTCAAGGAATCTTTCCCTTGAATCATTCATACTAGTCAAACACCAACAAAATATTAATTGTCCTTTACAGTGCCACAGATGCAATAGAAACACAGGCTCTCTTCATGCAGTCTCTCTGGTCCTTATTTAGGAGAATGTTTGACACAGCCAGTCCTGGATGGTACACTGGACAAAGGGCTTTTTTCAGCCCTGTTCCACCCTCACCTTGAGTCAAAGAAAAGTAATCTTTTCCTACTCCTTTCTTGGGTCCACTTTTACAATTTGTTAGGTCATATCTGCCTTCCTCTCTGGCTGGCTAGGCAGGGAGCTTGTCTCCTTACCAGTATGCTTCTTCCTGCAACCTGTGCTTTGGAGATGGGCTTCCTGAGTATGGAGAGTTTCTAGCCAGATAGCTTACTCTTGCAAGGGATCCCCTTTCAGTTATGGGAAATATCAACTGCTCTGTCCCCCAAATAATTATTATCTCTGCAGCCAGCTATTTTGTTTATACCTAAAAAATCAGATGTTTGGTCATATAGGAAGATTTTAACAACATGAAAGGGGGCAATGTGAAGATAATGGACCATACTGTGCAGCCTGTTTCAGCTGTGTAAACTGCAGTAACCCCACGGAAGTAAATTTACATCACTTTAACTCAGATCTGAATCTGACTTAGAAGGTCTTTCCACAGGAGCTAAGAGGATAAGATGAAAAATAAATGTAGCACAGCTTCTGCTAAGAGCCATGAACACTAAGTTTTCACCCATAATTTCTATTTGAGAGCCCAATAAACCAGCACCATCCTTGCCTTTCTTTATTAATGGGGCACTGGAGATTGAGAGCATCAATTGTCAGGTCAACAGTATCTGTCTCTCCATTGTGAATGTAAATTTATTTTTAGAATAAAATGTATTTATTGTTAGAACAAAAATCTCCTTCTGAATAAGAAAAGACTATATATGGCCCAGGATTGCCTGGGCTATTCTACAGACAGCCCAGAGAGTAAAATAATTTTAAATGGCATAAAACCAACACCTGATAATGTTAATTTGCTATAATATGGGGTTCTGATTGCAAGGACACCAAATACATTTGTTTAAAATAATGCCAAGAGATTTTGGGATTGTCATACCATGGGCCCTAAAAGTATTATAGCAGATATTGAAAAATATAGGAGTTTTGCAACTATCAAAAACAACTAAAAATGAAAATGTTAAATAGAGATTGAAAATACAGTATGTCTTGATACTGCGGCACTAATATGAAACCATCAGTAATAGAAAGGGGACAGTTATATGAAACCTTCTATATTATTTTGAAACGTTTCTTGTAGTGATATACTATACTATGTAGTTGATTTTATAATTACTTCAAGGGGAAGTGAATTAGAAATACAAGGTTGCAATATTGTCTTCTAGATTCAAACATTTATTTATATTGTACCTATCACCATGTGGCTATATATTACATAAAATTAAAACAAATGACTGTCATCAACCTGAAATCATATATGCTGTGTTCATGGTTGAAAGTAAGCCAGTACGGTGTACCGGTAAAAAGTGGCCGCCGGTACCGGCCCGTACTCAGCCCATGTTAAAGCGACGGGGGGGGGGGGCAAAAGGGTCAGCAACCTTAAAGTGCTGTCACGGCAAAGGACCCTGCTTAAAGTCTGCCGCTTTAATGTTGTTGCCCCTTTTGCGCCCGGGCCACCAATGCGGCGGGGCCCAAAAGGAGCAGCTGCCCTGGAGCTGGCGATTTAAAAGGGCCCAGGCTGCTGCGGCAGCAGCCGGAGCCCCAGGCCCTTTAAATCACTGCTGGAGCCCCGGTCGGTGCAGATGCGCTGGCTGGGGGACATGGACCCACCCCAGCCCAGCCCCTTCTACCTGAGGCCCTGCTCCCTTTGGGGGCTGGAGCCGGCCCCCGTACCAGTAAGTGTTCAATGTTACTTTCACGCCTGGCTGTGTTTCACTGCAGATTTATTTAGATGGTAAGTTCCTCAGGACAGGGATCTCGTATATTCTGTATATGGGCCAGGTCCTCCAGCCCTGTCTACACTTTCAAGGCTTTCTGTTGTCTACCCTCACCCTAGTTTTAACTTCTCTTTCAGTTTCAAAATGTCAGTTCCCACCTCCAGTCAGGCCAATTTCCATTGACCACTTGTTAAATTTTCAAATAAGCACCTTTATGTGTTCTCCCATGCTGCCCTAAGCCTTGGGAGGAGCTCAATTATTCTCCTTCAAATCCCACCTTAAAAACTATCTTTTGCTGTGATGCTTCCCAAAGAAAAAAAATTGAAAGTGGTTGGGCCACTGCTGTGCAGAGATGACACTGCCTATCATGCTGACCAATACTGTCTCATTATGATCTTATACTACCCCATCTGATTTTCTGTATGTTGTTGATTGTCTTATATGTAAGGCTATGTTTTAGTCACAGGTATTTTAAGTAAAAGTCATGGACAGGTCACGGGCCATAAACAAAAATTCAGAGACCCATGACCTGTCCAGGACTTTTACTTAAAATGCCCATTGTGACTAAAACTTCGGCGGAGGGGGATGGGGGCGGTCCGGGGGCGCTGCGGGAGGTGACCTGGGACCCCCACTAGGGGGGTTGGCGGTGCTGGCAGAGGCTTTTTACCTGGCTCCGCGTCCCTGCGGCTCCTAGGCGGCAGAGGCAGGGGTCAGGACAAGAGCTCCTCCGCTGGTCCCACCACGAGCGCCGGCTGCTGCAGCTCCCATTGGCTGGGAACCACCCCAGGTAAGCACTCCCTGCACCTCCTAAACACCTGCCTTAGCCCCCACTCACACACCCAAACTGCTGGTACTGGCCCAGCAGATGTCATGGAAAGTCACAGAATCCGTGACTTCCATGACCTCCGTGACAGACTTGCAGCTTTATTTATACGTAGACTGTATGCTTTTTGGGACAGGGACCACCTTTTTGTTCTGCTTGTACAGTGCCTAATCCAGTGGGGTCCCAGCCCATGACTAGGTTTCCCAGACACTCTGGTAATACAAACAACAATCGCTCTGTTATCCAAGCATTGCTAAGCTGCCCTAGCCGGGTATCTGGAGACGCCTCTGGTGTAGGGAAATCCTTGGATAGTGTGAAGTGAGCATAACCATCTCTGTATCATCTGACCTTGGCCACCCTGAATACACTAGGCATGTTGAGGGTAAAGTAGGGATGTAGCCAGAGGGCACTGCAACCTGGTGACTCCTAGCAGACAGGCAGGTGGTTTGTATTGGCCTTCAGGGTATTCTAAATCACTCTGAGAGCTCAATCTCCCACTGAACAGCTCCAAGATTCAGGAAATGAAAAGGTGGCTTAGCATCACCTTTCCCTCCATCCCACCAGTCTCCTGCACCAAAGACAACTCAGCCAGACCCCGGAACCGAGACCTATATGGGTCAAGTATCATGGACGGCTATAGTGCTATATAAATAATAATGTTCTACAACCACATTACAACTAATCCTTAAAAACGGAGGGCTTGTCATGGAATTTCTGACATAACCTTGACAACAGTGGCATGCTATAATCCTGAAAGGGCACTGCTTTCTGGTAACTAGGTTTGTGAGGCATCTTCTTTTCCTCCCTAATTGGTCTTTGTACTTTGTAACAATGCTGGAATTATGAGTAAATTGTAGGACAAAGGTATATTTAAGGGAAAAGTGTATTAAGAAGATTTTAATGGGCCAAATTCCCACCCGGTGTAAGGCCACTGAAGTCAAGGGAGTCATACCAAGATTGAATTTGGCTCAATATGAGTAGACAAATGTATTGTTCATATAATTTGATTTTCTAATCTTATTTTTTCAGATTTCCACTTTCTTGTGCTATCTGCCATTAATATCATCCACTGGCTATAGTGGAAAGGTAGTAAGACTGAAGATTTTCAGACAGAGAAACCCTGACAATGATGAGCCATTGCTGGAACAATTGCTCTGAGAACTGACTTTTCGGGGACAAGCAAATTTTCTGTAAGTGGAAGAAGGGAATAATCAAATTGCTTGTCAAACAGATACCAAAACTAAGAAAATGATCTTGAAATCATGCCATGCTGAGCCACTGGACTGACAGTCATTTGTTTTATACCTGTACAGGTAAAAAACCAAAACAAAAAAACAACAACTTTCCTTAATCTAATGTCTCTACCAGCATCTACAGCTTAGTGTAATATATTGGGCAAAGCAAATTAAAAAGACAAGAAAACTTTTTCTGCAACATTTCTCATCAGCAGTACAGTAGTACGACTTCTGGTGTGTATAGAGAAATATTTTTTTTTAAAGGAAAAAGCTGACAATTCCAAACATTGCTTGTTTAGAGGTTAATCCATCAACTGCAGAGCACAAACATTTTTCTGCTCATTAAATGCACAAAGAACCTCCTATCTGGAACAACAATCATCAGAATTAACAGACAATTCTATTAAATATTACCTTTATATTGAGTTTTATTTCCTGCCTTTCCCCTTGGAACAGCATGCAGGAAAAAAATACCTTAGTGGATTCTAAGGCTTATGTACCATTTATGTATAATTTTACAAAGCAGGATACAAGTAAATTATTTTGTATAAGACTCCTTTAAATGACTATGCATGTTTATTTTTTTTAACTGTGCATGTATTATTACAGAACTCACTTTTTTGTCTAACCCTGTTTTGTATGCAGCATGTGTGAGAAAATACAGATTCTAATTTGTCGACACTTATTTCCAATATCATTCAGAGACATTCTTTTCTTCCATCAGCATTTCTGGATGCATTAAAATATCTAATGGAATGGAAAACAAAAGATGATGACTATTAAAACTACAAAAAGCCTATGTGCCCTCTTTTAGGGAACTATGTATATGGTGTTTTGCAAATGAGCTTTACAAAATCATTTTTATGTTAAGACTTCATACTAATTTTATAAAAACATGTAAACTTATTAATATGAAGTTGCCAGCATTTTTGTAGTAGAACAGTTTAATTCCCAACAAGCACACATACAGGATTTGTGGTTAATAATTTAATTGTTACTGAGTAACTTTTGAATGAACAGTATTTATTGGAAGTTTTCATGGACCAGATCCTCAGGGCAAGCCCTTCTGTGCCCAGCACAGCTCAGAAGGGATGTTTGCATAAAAAGGGCTTTATGCTTTATTTCTACTCTGCGCTGATTATGCCTCAACTGGAGTACTGCGTCCAGTTCTGGGCGCCACATTTCAGGAAAGATGTGAACAAATTGGAGAAAGTCCAGAGAAAAGCAACAAAAATGATTAAAGGTCTAGAAAACATGACCTATGAGGGAAGATTGAAATAATTGGATTTGTTTTGTCTAGAGAAGAGAAGACGACTGAGAGGGGATATGATAACAGTTTTCAAGTACATAAGATTGTTACAAGGAGCTGGAAGAAAAATTGATCTCTTTAACCTCTGACGATAACATAAGAAGCAATGGGCTTAAACTGCAGCAAGGGCAGTTTAGATTGGACATTAGGAAAAACTTTCAGGGTTGTTAAGCACTGGAATAAATTGCCTAGGGAGACTGTGGAATCTCCGTCATTGGAGATTTTTAAGAGCATGTTAGGCAATGGTCTAGATAATACTTAGTCCTGCCTTGAGTACAGGAGACTCGTCTAAAAGATCCCTTCCAGTCCTACAATTCTATGCTCTCCCAAGCCTGGGAACCAATCCTGAGACGCAATATAGAGGAAACTCAGGGGTCCTTTAAGTTGTGCCAACTGCCCACAACCCCAAGGGGCTGTTAGAGCAGCCGAGGATTGCTGGAGAGTTCCTGTCCCCCACTACCCATAACTGTAATAGTCAAATTTCTTAAAGGACCGTTTAGCTCAAACTGTCAAATTCATTTGGTACTCAAAGAGTAAGTGCTTCAAATCTTGGCAGGATAAATTTTACTGTTCATACAAAACAGAGGTTGAATCCCTGCTTTCAGTGCACAACTTTAACTATGAAATGATAACATCAGACCTTCAAATTGTCACATATCTATATGAGAGTTCTGGTTACTACATATGGGTATATTTATGGAATGTCATTCTGCAGAAAAATAACTTAATGGAGAGAGAGTCTGGTAATAGCATGCATACAACTTTCATTGATATAAACTTCAAGTACAGCACAGAGACTGAGGTTAGAATATGGCTCCAAAACTGAAACCCCTTTCCATCCCCACTGAATACTGTGGTACAACTTAGATTTTTAGATAGTGGGTAACTAGACACATTCAGAGTATTGTAAAGTCTAGGCATGATGGAGTGAACTGAAAGTTTTGGTCTTAATTATGAATTTTCCTCTCTTTGTGGACATATTTTTTGTGGCTTAACGTGATCAGTTGTTACTTT
Source organism: Natator depressus (assembly GCF_965152275.1). Taxonomy (NCBI): domain Eukaryota; kingdom Metazoa; phylum Chordata; order Testudines; family Cheloniidae; genus Natator; species Natator depressus. The sequence continues at coordinate 18,656,310 of NC_134245.1, forward strand.
ATCTAGTATATACAGTTATTGTTACAGATGTAAAGAGGCATAAGTACTGAGGAAAATAGCATTTAGCATAATTTCTAATTATCTCATTCAAACTCTTTGTTTGAAGACATTTGTCAAAACAGCTAGAAAGCTGAATGGACAAAGAATACATCTGAGCTGAATTGATGTAGCATGCATGTTGATTACAATTAACTGAGTTTGTTGTTAGCATATATTAAATGGAACCTGCAGCTGAAAATGATGCAGTAGGAGCTGTTTTTGTCAATAGCTGTATACTTGAATTTTATTGAGCTGTTTCTCTGATGTACAAAGAAAAGCATTCTTATTATTTTCCCATATGCAGCACATTGTCCTGTGGGAATAAAATGCTTATAATATAGTTTGTGTAAGTAAAAACCTTTTAATCACTATTTTGCAACTATTGTCTTTCCGTGTATGATTTAATGTTGGAGGATTTGTATAGAAAGCTAAGAGATTAACATATTCACTGCATGGCAATGAGTCTGAAGCCTGAGATATATCACAGATGAGGCTCTAAAGTCAGGGTTTCTGCCAAAATGACTGTTACTAAGCTGGAGAGTTTGGCTAGGTCTACATTACAAACTTCTGCCAGCATAGCTAAGTCAGTCAAGGACAGGCTGAGGTGTGACTTGTGACCAATATAGCTGGCACAGTGGAAATAGGCAGTGGAAGGGTCACAAAGGGGACCAGGATTGGGTCCTAGGGCCTGATTCTGATCTCCCATGGGTGTAAAAATCAGGTATAATTCCATTGACATCAGTGCAATTACCCTGGTGTATAAACCAGTGTGAAAAGAGAATCAAGCCTGTAGTGGTAATCATTCTGCCTTGAGTTTTTACTTGTATGCATTCTTTAGTAGAAATGTAAAACAATGAGGAATAAGAAAACTAGAAAATGTTATAACAGTGATATGGCAGAATACAGTATTTCTGGAGCCAAGAAAATTTTACTGTTACAAAACAGATAGACAAATTAGAATTTGAAATGTATAAGTTAATAGGCAACAATATGGAATAGTGGGGGTGGGACAGTTACCCACTGTCTAAAAATCTAAGTTGTACCACAGTATTCAGTGGGGATGGAAAGGGGTTTCAGTTTTGGAGCCATATTCTAACCTCAGTCTCTGTGCTGTACTTGAGTTTATATCAATGAAAGTTGTATGCATGCTATTACCAGACTCTCTCTCCATTAAGTTATTTTTCTGCAGAATGACATTCCATAAATATACCCATATGTAGTAACCAGAACTCTCATATAGATATGTGACAATTTGAAGGTCTGATGTTATCATTTCATAGTTAAAGTTGTGCACTGAAAGCAGGGATTCAACCTCTGTTTTGTATGAACAGTAAAATTTATCCTGCCAAGATTTGAAGCACTTACTCTTTGAGTACCAAATGAATTTGACGGTTTGAGCTAAACGGTCCTTTAAGAAATTTGACTATTACAGTTTTTTCTGTGTCCCAAATTACCTTAATTTGGAACAGACACTTTATATTTTCCACATAGTTAAAAATAATTTAAATCTTGCATAGTCCATATTTGAAGAAATTAGAGTGTCATTACACTAAGTTATTACTAATTATTGTATGTAATTGCTGTGATATTGGCCAAGCAAAGTGAGACCTAACAATCAACTCAATGGCATTTCTGTTTGTCTATTTGTAAAACAACTTTTAAAGTTGCATCTGAACACTTCAAAAATTTCAGGGAATGTTCTAGGCATCAATAAGAAAACAACTGGAAAACCAGAAAAGCCTGATTTTCTCACAGTGCCCATTTGGTACTGCAGGCAGAGAACCATTGCAACATCAGTGGTAATTCATCCAGTCACCACTCATTCCCTCTAGTTCATTTGTGTGATTCAATCCCATTGGTTGAAATGAGTCAGCAAATGAGCTGCAGGTCAGGACTGAAGCACTTTGACAGAGTTGGGGAGAGCCAGGGTTCAGGACTAGAATAATGAGAGCCATTTCAGATCAGGAGCTATATTGGCTGAGTAGGAGCAAGGCTAGGGATTTGCATCGTGTGTCCCTCTTGCTACTCCTGATTCAGGCAAGATCATTCCCCAGCAAAATCTATTTTAGTTAATGTGAACAGCACTAATTTGGGGCTGCAGGCAGAGAGATCCCTCCACCTACAGAACCAAATGGGCACTGTCAAGGGGAGAGACAACAAGGATGCAGAGTTACAGTTTAAAGTGAAGGTTAGTGTTACTGGGGGAGTGATGGATGATTGGCTGAGATACTTCACATGTCACAATGCTCCAGCTCCACTCTCTGCAGCACCAAACAGGCACTGTCAAGGAGAAATTAATATGAAATGGATAAAACAACAAAGAGAAGAAGAGAAGTGGCATAGATGACATGCTACTAAATTTAAATGTAGTAGCAATATCCTATAAAACTGCTACAAATTCAGGGACAGAGACTGCATTCCTGCCCCTCCTACTACCTGCCAGCTTGGTCTATATGAGCAAGAAAGCATGTGTCACTTTAGTGTAGGCTATAGACATGTTCAGGTCTACATCCCAGGTAATTCACAACTGGGGTCATTGTTAAGTCCAAAGCTGATTGCTAGGAATTACAAAGGAATGTCACAAAACTGGCTGACTGTGCAACAAAATGGTAGATGAAATTCAGTGTTGATAAATGCAAAGTAATGCACATTGAAAAACATAATTACAACTATACATACTAAATGATGGGATCTAAATTAGCTGTTACCACACAAGTAAGATCTTAGAGTCATTGTGGACAGTTCCCTAAAAACATCTGCTCAAATGTGCAGCAGCAATCAAAAAAGCTAACAGAGCATTAGGAACCATTAGGAAAGGGATAGATAATAAGACAATAAATATCATAATGCCACTATATAAATCCATAGTACGCCCACACCTTGAATACTGCATGCAGTTCTGGTCACCCCATCTCAAAAAAGATATATTAGAATTTGAAACGGTACAGAGAAGGGCAACAAAAATGATTAGGGATATGGAACAGCTTTCATATGTGGAGAGATTAAAAAGACTGGGACTTTTCAGCTTGGAAAAGAGACGACTTGGGGGAGCAAGAAATATGATACAGGTCTATAAAATTGTGAATGGTGTGGAGAAAGTGAATATTATTCCTTCACATAACACAAGAACCAGGGGTCAGTGAATTAAATTAATAGGCAGCAGGTTTAAAACAAATATAAGGAAGTATTTCATACAACACACAATCAACCCGTGGCACTCATTGCCAAGGGATGTTATGAAGGCCAGAACTGTAACTGGGTTCAAAAATGAATTAGGTAAGTTCATGGAAGAGAGGTCCATCAATGACTACTGGCCAATATGCTAGGAAAGGACAACAGGGGATGAATCACTCAGTGACTGCCCTGCTCTGTTCATTCCCTCTGACCAACATGGCACTGGTCACTGATGGAACAGAATACTGGACTCGATGGACCACTGGTGTGATCCAGTATAACCATTCTTATATCCTCAGAAACAACTAATCGGCATGTAACAATTGTGTTAGTTGTAATGACTTAGTGCAGTGGTTCCCAAACTTGTTCCGCCGCTTGTGCAGGGAAAGCCCCTGGCGGGTCGGGCCAGTTTACCTGCTGCGTCCACAGGTTCAGTCAATCACGGCTCCCAGTGGCCACAGTTCGCTGCTCCAGGCCAATGGGAGCTGCGGGAAGTGGCGGCCAGTACGTCCCTTGGCCCACGCCGCTTCCAGCAGCTCCCATTGGCCGGGAGCAGCGAACCGCGGCCACTGGGAGCCATGATCGGCCGAACCTGCGGACACGGCAGGTAAACAAACCGGCCCGGACTGCCAGGGGCTTTCCCTGCACAAGCGGCAGAACAAGTTTGGGAACCACTGACTTAGTGTTATGATGGAGACTGGAAATGTGTGTCAAGTGTTTTCACTGGTAGATTATGTAAGCAGTGTCAGGATGAGCTCCACCCTGACATCTGGTGGTGAGGTGTGGCAAGTTGTGGAAAAGAACTTCAGGGGCCAATCTCATTTGCATAGGCACACCCACCCTGCCTAGAATGAGGCCATAGCTGCCCAAATGGTCACTTTGGCTGCTGTGGGATCCCCAGTGTCTCTGTTATTGGGGCAGGAAGAATAAATTGTTATTACCCTGATTATGGGAACTGTGTTTGGAACTGTACTTGGCCTTTTGTTATGATGGAGGGACTCACCGTCAACTAAGTGGCACTCGCTAGGCAAGGGTCATGGGTTCCAAAACTCTGTGAATTGAGAGAGGCTGGGGACAAGTATTAATACTTGGTGGCATGGGCCCCTTGGTGATTACATGCTAATTGCACTTCCTCCTCTCTCCACTGTGGAATATCAGAGCTAATTTTGATTTCATTAGAAGTCTAGTTACAGGCTGCTGAGCTCACTTTGGGCTAACAGTGCACCAGCACTGAGGCTCCCCTACTACAAGCTGAATTCACCTAAGAGCTGAAATCACTGAGCGTTGTGTTAAGTAGTGGGGGAGCCTGAAGATATATTGTGGAGCAGTTTGCGGGACGACTGGAGTGCCTTGTGGACAGGCTGGTGGAGCAGTTCGTAGGACAGCGGGAGCTGCTGGTGGGACGCGGAGCAGTTTGTGGACCGGCTGGTGGAGCAGTTCGTGGGACGGCGGGAGCTGCTTGTGGGCCGCCGAGCAAAGGAGTTCGTGGGGCGGCTGGCGGAGCGGAGCAGAGCGGAGCGAAGGCCTATGGAGCTGTGATCAGCTTCAGATCATGTAAGGTGCCTCTTACCCCCGTCCCATCTCCACCCAGGTTGGGAGGTAAAGCTCCGCAGATAAACTTTCGAACTCTGGGGCTGCCCTGACCAGGGACAGACACTTTTGGGTCACTGGACTTTTGGGACTTTGGGTGATTTGGGGGTTGCTGGACTCAAGAACCAAAGGGAAAGGGGCATGCCCCAATTTGCTTGGGGTGGGGTTTTTTTGCTCATGGGTTGTGTTATGAATCCTGTTGGTGGTGTTTCCCCAACATAATGCCATATTGTTTCTCTCTGTTATTAAAAGGCTTTTTGCTACACTCAGACTATGTGCTTGCGAGAGGGGAAGTATTGCCTCTTGGAGGCGCCCAGCGGGGATGGTATATATTTGTCCCAGATCACTGGGTGGGGGCTCGAGCCGGTTTGCATTGTGTTATTGGAATGGATCCCCTAGATATTGAACCCAGCCCTTGTTGCTGCCAACTCTGACGGGCAGAAGGGTTACAATTATATGACCCTACCGTCAATATCCTTTACAGATTCTGTGGGTGCATACTTGTTTAGGCATCAATCAGTGATGGAAAGGCTCCCTATGTCATTGCTTCCTCAGCTCCACGTAGGCAGTACTGCTACGGGGAATCAGGCAGAAGTGCAAAGGGAGCCCTTAAAGCAGAGACACCTTGGGACTCATCACAGTGATCCCATGAGGGAAGAAAATATGAAAAAATCCTCAAATACCTTATCATAATGGTATGGTTATTGCCATGGGGCAGAATTAAGGTTGTTTGGCTGCCTTAAATTGTGCATTTCTCACCTGAACACGTTTGGATTTCTTTGAACTGTAATCTCAACTCTGAATGTCCTGGTTTACAGCACTTGGGTTTTGGATTAATTACAACATCCCTGAAAAGTTTCTTGCCTTTAAATTATACATAATCTCACCCTGAAATCCATTTTAGCGTGGGATCTTTTGGGGAGAGTGGGCGGGGAAAAATCAAACATCTGCTTGTCTGGTGGGAAGGCTGAAATTACTGGATTTCCAATTTTAAGCAGCAGTACGTATTTCTAGCTCTGATGTGTCACAAGACCATGGAAATGTAGAGCTGGGAGGGACCTCCAGATTTCATCTAGTCCATCCCCCACCCCTCAGGCTGAGGCAGGACCAAGTATACCTAGACCAGTGGTCTCCAACCTTTTTACACAGAAGATCACTTTTTGAATTTAAGATCAACCCAGGATCCATCCTGCCCCTTCCCCGAGACCCCGCCCCGCTCATTCCATTCCCCCCTCCTTCTGTCGCTCGCTCTCCCCCACCCTCACTCACTTTCATGGGCTGCGGCAGGGAGTTGGGGTGTGAGAGGGGGTGCAGGCTGTGGGCTGGGGCCGAGGGGTTTGGAGTATGGGTGGGGCTCCGGGCTGAGCCTGGGGCAGGGGTGCAGGAGTGAGAGGTGTAAGCTCTGGGAGGAAGTTTGGGCGCAGGGGTCATAGGGTCACACCTCACCTAATCTCATAGAATTCACTGGACATTTCATGAATTTTACTTATTAGCGTCATTTATGGTTTACAGAGCCAAAATCCTTTAGGGATCGTCACAAATCAGTGTAACATTCTCAACTGTGGGATGTGCATTGGCTGAGCCTGGGGTTGTAGAAGTAAAAATATCAAGGCCATCTTGGATCCCCTAAAAGACAACTAAGCATCCATTTTGTAAGCCCTTCTTGTCCCCTCCTCACTCCGAATTTGGCACCTTTTTACCTTTAGGCGGGAAAAGATAGTTACTGTCAATCAGGTAATCTGCCTAGCAACCCTATATCTATATAAGGGGGCGCTCAGATTAGATCGGGGCTGCCTGCCTGAATGGCAGAGTCTTGTTGCTGTCTGTTTGAGGCAGAGCAAGTGACTGAGGGTAGGCCATTCACCCCACAAGGGTCATTTTAAGCAGGGAATATACTTACCTACACACACCTAATCCATCTCCTCTAGTGATCGCTTGTTCCGACGCAGATACAGGGAGGGGGAGGGATTTAACTACCTGAATACTCTCGTCTTACCTGAGAGGATGCTCATCTGTTCCTGCCTTGAGGTCCTATCCCCATCTGAGGGATCCGGCTGTCCTGTCGTGCTGCATCCATCCTGAAGAGGAGAAGACACCACTGAATCAAGCTGCCAGAGATGGTACTGTCATTGTCACTTCGATCCTTGTGTATAGATCCCTATTGATACAGCCTGCCTTGTTTTATTATGTGTCTCACCTTGGTAGTAGGGGAGTCCCTGCCACCCCATTAATAAATCTTGTTGTACCTTTATCCTGTCTGAGTCATATCTGGGAACACAAACCCCCACTGATAGATTCGGGAAGGGAGGCGAACCAGAGACCGAGACTCCTGGCCATTTTTAATTCTAGTTCCTGTTTTGGTCAACAGGGCAGGGAGCTGGGGGCAGGAGTGAGGGGTGCAAGCTCTGGGAGGGAGTTTGGGTGCAGGAGGTCTCTCCAGGCTAGGGCAGAGTATTGGGGTGCAGGAGAGGGTGAGGGCTCTGGGAGAGAGTTTGGGTGCAGGACGGGGCTGGAGCAGGGGTTTAGGGTGCCGGAGGGGGTGTGAGGTGCAGGATCCGGCCAGGAGGCACTTACCACAGGCGGCTCCCCGCCAGCGGCGCAGAGGGGCTCAGGAAGGCTGCCTGCCATGGCCCCACGCCGCTCACGGAAGTGGCTGACTGCTAGCATGCCTCTGTGGCAAGAGAGGGGCAGCGGGTCTCCATGCAATGCCTGCGTGCACTGCCCGCGCCCACAAGCACCGCACCCACAGCTCCCATTGGCCTGAGCCCTGCTGCACCACTGGACTTTTAGCAGCCTGGAGATTGCTGTGGACTGGCATAGGCTCCAGGATCGACCTGTAGATCGTGATCGATGCATTGGTGACCACTGACCTAGACCATCCCCGATAGGTGTTTCTCTAACCTGTTCTTAAAAAGATTCCAGTAATGGGGATTCCACAACCTGTCTTGGAAGCCTATTGCAGTACTTACATGTACTTATAGCCAGAACATTTTTTATAATATCTAACCTAGATCTTGCTTGCTGCAGATTAAGACAGTTACTTCTTGTCCTACCTTTAGTGGACATAGTGAACAATTGATCACCAGCCTCTTTGTAACAACCCTTAACATATTTGAAGATTTATCAGGTTCCACCCACCCCCTGCTCCTTTCCCCCCAGTTTTCTTTTCCCAAGACTAAATACGCCCACTTTTAAAAAGAAACAACCACCTTTCCTCATAGGTCAATTTTGTCAACCTTTTATAATTTTTTTGTTCTCCTCTGGACTCTCTCCAATTTTTCCACATTTTTCTTAAAGTGTAGCGCCGAGAACAGGACACAGTGCTCCAGCTGTGGCCTCAACAGTGCTGAGTAGAGTGGAACAGTTACTTCCCATGTCTTACATACAACACATCTGTTAATGTACTCTGAAATATCGGCCATTTTCACAACTGTACCACATTGTAGGCTCATATTCAACGTTGTAACTCAATTTGGACTCATAACCCCTGGATCCTTTTCTTGCCGTGCTACTTCATAGCCAGCTATTCCCCATTTTGAATTTGTGCATCTGATTTTCTTTCCTCAGTGCTGTACTTTACACTTGATTTAATTTCATCTTGTTGATTTCAAACCAATTCTCCAGTTTGTCAAGTTTGTTTTGTATTCTAATTTCATCCTCAACAGTGCTGGCAACCCCCTCGCACATGGCATCATCAACAAATTTTATAAGCATATTCTCCAGGCCATTATCCAAATCATTAATGAATACTGTATATTGAACAGTACCAGACCCAAGACAGGCCCCCATCAGATATGACCTCCCAGTTTGACAGCATGCCATTGACAACCTCCTCTGAGAATTTTTTTTCCTACCAGATGTGCCCCCACCGTATAGTAATTTCATCCACACCACATTTCCCCAGTTTGCTTTTTGCTTATGAGAATGTCACATGGCACTGTGTCAAAAGCCTCACGAAAATCAAGATATGTCACATCTACTGCTTTCCCCCAAACCCACTAGACTAGTAACCCTGTCAAAAAAAGGAAATGAGGTTGGTTTGGTCTGATTTGTCCTTGACAACTACATGTTGGCTATTGTATTACCCTATTATCCTCTAGCTTCTTATGAGCATATTATGCAATAACTTATTCCAGTATCTTTCAAGGTATCGAAGTTAGGCTGATTTGTCTCTAATTGACCGGGTCCTCTTTATTTCGCTTTTTAACAACATGTACTATGCATGCCCTTCTCCAGTCCTCTCAGATATCAAACAGTAAAATTGCAGCACCCTGGTTCTCAAAATATTTAAATAAATAAAATAAAGAGATTTTACAAATGTATAAGGAATATTTTTTCCTTCGCTGTGATGCTGTCACACGTGGCTCAACCCGGGCACTGTGTACACCTTCAACTCCCACTGACATCTAATATGAATTGGGAGCGCTCAGTTTCTTGCAGGAATTGAGCCCACAGTAACAAAAACAGCGTGGTTTTACAGGTGGAGGCATACAGAAAAAAAAGTGTTAAAATGATAAGCACCTTCTAAAAACATTTCTCCCCCACCCCAATACATGGTGGTGTGTAGTGGTGGATAAGAAAGGTTTTTATTAGCAATTGTATTGGATAATCTGCATAATATTAAGAATCTCCAACCATTTCATGAGAAGTTGAGGATCGCACAAGATCAGGGCCTAACTGAGTAATGTAGCCATCCCACACTTGTGCCAATAAAACTGTTACATACCACCATCTCTCTCTATTAAGAGAGACAGATAGCAAGCTACATATTTTTATATAAACAAACATACCTGTTATCCTCACGTAATTAGATCCTTTGGGAACTATATCCATTAAAATGTATCTGAATTTGAAACTATTAACATATTCATGACAATGTATATCATAAAGGTTATGTACTGTGAATGGATCTACTCAATAATGTATTTAGGTCATGAATCCGTGACATAATACAGAATGCACTGCTTTCATTTAACGTGCATTCACATTGCATACAGAAGGAAGCAAAGAATGCAAAATGCTCCCTTCTTTAGAAATAAAATATTAAAACATGAGCAAGATAAAAATTACACCAACAATTTGCTATAGATGGAGCTTAGCTACATAGCAGGGGGAGTCAATTATTTTTTGTCAAGGTCCAAATTTCTTGGCCAACGTATAGTCAAGGTCCAGACTCCAGAGAAGAAAAAAAAAATAAAAACAACAATAATGAGTAAATACAATGATTTTGGGGTCCGTTCAAAAGCATCTGGCAGTCAAGGGGGCCGCAGGCCAAATCCAATTGACTACCCCCACTATATAGGATAAGACACAGCATTACACAAAAGTTTGCTGTCCTTTGGCATAACAAAATTAGACACTGATCAGTTTGCTTCTAAAGAATTTTCATAAAATAAATAACAAAGAAGTAATTTTTACATGTCACTTCCTAAGAATTATAGAAAAATTAAGTCCCGCAAGCATCCAAGCTGTGTAACAGCAGCTCTTCTCTAGACCTAAGTGATATAGGAGAGGGTGGAATTGAAGTCAATAGTATTACTATTTCAGGATATGAAATTCAGATAGCATTTAATTAAATAAGTTATTCTTTGTCCCTAAAGAATTTGAAGTAAGACGGATTCATTACCAAAACCTCATCTCTTGGATAGTGGGCTAGTGCAGGTTGTCTGTGTCACAGGCTAGGATGCTTGCTACAAATACAAATCACAATGAAAATGTCTTATTCATAGTGCAGATCCTCACCCTTTCGGACCTCTAACAAGCCTTCTCCCTGATACCGATTCCCCTAAAGGCATCTTTCCTTGTCCAGGGAATGGCCTATATATTTGTCGGACTGGAAACAATCAAAAAATTAAGTTAAAATTGTACCCACACAGGAGAAAATTCAGGTCATTTACACAACAGGTCAGGAGGCTTTCAGTATGCTAAGCACCTTGAGCCAGTCTACCCTGATGATGGCATTGCCTCTAGAGTACTTGAACTAAAACAACAAGACTCTCAGAGAAAACTCACAGGGCAGACATTTAAGACATGGAATAAGGGAAATTAATGAAATAGCTCTGACAACTAATCTAAGGTTAGCTCTATTCTGTGCAGTTTGGCTCCATGGCCTCAGGGGTAGCATGCACTCCCTAACTTGACAGGTTTGCCAGTATAACTGCAATAGTAATCTTAGATACCTTGTAGTCAAGGCAAAAGCAAATCAGAACAGATGGTATAAGTCTGGAGGTGAGATTTTACATACATAGATTTACACCAAAAGTAGATAGACCATGTATATAGATGACAGCATACTGGGCAAGAATTTATCAGAGACAGCTACAAAGAAATCTGGATCTGAGCTGAACTGTTTTTAATTAAAATCAGATTTTGTCCCTTATCTATGGGATGAAGGAAGGCAACAACTTTACTGCAATGGTAATAAAAAAAAAAAAAAAACAAAAAAAAAACCACAGAGGCAGGTCAAGCACCTGAGTTGTACTAAACAAAAGCCAACACCCCATATCTAAGGCCAGTTAGTAAAAATCCTAAATAAAGTCAAAAGGCCTGATATCAGATATGTTGCTGATGAAGACATGCAGGGGAAATGTCAAGTTACATATGTCCAAATGACAAATAAGATACTGACTCTGCTGAATTAACTTATGAAAATATCTTGCCCAAGACAGTCTGAACATCGATGTTGAAATATTCTGTTCTTTGCAGGACCTTGTTTAGGAATATTGATGAAGCTTTTGTCAAGTAGATATAGATGAGATTATTAGGATGAACAACTGATTTATGTCCATGCAATGATTGCTGGACAATCAGTCCAAATCTGCAACCACATTAAAAAGAACAACCTTTGATATATCAATATAAGAAGAAACTTGGTGTAAGAATTAAATATGAGAGACATATTTCCTCTGTGGCTTCTATTCACCACCATTTGTCTGAATTATACCTGACATCTCATAGATTGCAGAGAACAGACCTTTCCTTCTTAGAAACTTCTTACCTAATTGCAGTGATGAGCTGCCAAAATCTTAACAACCGGTTCTCTATAAAAAGTTCTGATTTAAGGGATGTGCCCCAGTATGTATTTTTTGTACCAACAGGGTTACCATATGTCCGTATTTTCTTGGGAGGAATTTTTAAAATTTAAAAATTCCTCCCAGACGGCAATTTAAGAACCAAAAAGCCTGACCTGTCCGGGAAAATACGGATGTATGTTAACTCTGCCTAAAGTTCTTTTTTAAAAAGATGGGCCTGAACTAGAAATGAGCTCCATTTCACATGTGTGGGTCCCCGCCACTACCTGGGGGTGTGCTAGGGTGACCAGATGTCCCAATTTTATAGGGACAGTCCTGATTTTGGGATCTTTTTCTTATATAGGCTCCTATTATTCCCCACCCCCGTCCTGATTTTTCACACTTGCTGTCTGGTCACCCTAGGATGTGCACATGTGTGGGTCCCAGCTGCTCACTGCCCCCCTCATTGAAGCAGGCGTGCAGGGTTACTGCCCTGGGAACTGCAGGGCACCAGTGGACGTGGGGCCAGCTGCAGACAGGGGCGTGGGGCAGGGCTAGCTGGAGGCAGGGGGTGCAGGGCTGGCTGTGGGCAGGGCAGAGGGTGCGGAGCTGACTGGAGACAGGAGGGTGCGGGGTTGGCTGTAGGCAAAGGGGTGTGGAGCTGGCTGGAGACAGGGCAGGGGCTGGCTGGAGACAGGGCAGGGGGATGCAGGGCTGGCTGGAGACAGGGGCTGGCTGCGGGCAGGGCAGGGGGATGCAGGGCTGGCTGGAGACAGGGGCTGGCTGCGGGCAGGGCAAGGGGTGCGGTAGGGGCTGGTGCGGGCAGGGCAGGGGGTGCGGCAGGGGCTGGCTGCAGGTAGGGGGTGGGGGGGTGGCTGGAGGCAGGGGCTGGCTGCGGGCAGGGTGGTGGGCACTCACAGGGAGAGCAGCAGGACGCAGCCCAGGCCCAGCAGAGCAGCCGGGGACCCACCAGGCAGCATCGGGAGCCCCAGGGCCAGGGGAGCAACAGGGCTCGTGCCCAGGGCCAGGCAGCAGCCCACATGGCTCCCGCAGCAAAGCGCCCCTGGCGGCCGGAGGAGGAATTACATCACTTCCCGGCCGGAGCCCATCAAAGCCTCAGCACCCCCTGCAGGGAAGCGGGTTAACAACCGGTTCTAAAACTGCTTCAAAATTTAACAACCAACCGGCTCCAGCTCACCACTGCCTAATTGGTATTACCATGAAGAACAAGAAAGATAGATAATACTGCAGAAGGCACCAGAACTGGAAAATTGATAGCTGAAGGGAATATTTAGGAAGCCAGAAAATTCAGAGTTAAGGTTGCTGTGACCTTAAGAACGCCTCAGTGCCAACTGCAAAGGGTTCAGTGTCCTTTTACAGCAACTCCTACTCAACAAACTCGCCCTACTTAACACATTGCTATCATAATATTAATCTCTAAAGAATGTCATATAAGGTATCAAATGAAAGCTTATATATTAGGCTGGAAAAATCATGGAGCAGGTCCTCAAAGAATCAATCCTGAAGCACTTACATGAGAGGAAAGTGATCAGGAACAGTCAGCATGGATTCACCAAGGGAAGGTCATGCCTGACTAATCTAATCGCCTTTTATGATGAGATTACTGGTTCTGTGGATGAAGGGAAAGCAGTGGATGTATTGTTTCTTGACTTTAGCAAAGCTTTTGACACCGTCTCCCACAGTATTCTTGTCAGCAAGTTAAGGAAGTATGGGCTAGATGAATGCACTATAAGGTGGGTAGAAAGCTGGCTAGATTGTCGGGCTCAACGGGTAGTGATCAATGGCTCCATGTCTAGTTGACAGCCGGTGTCAAGTGGAGTGCCCCAGGGGTCGGTCCTGGGGCCGGTTTTGTTCAATATCTTCATAAATGATCTGGAGGATGGTGTGGATTGCACTCTCAGCAAATTTGCAGATGATACTAAACTGGGAGGAGTGGTAGATACGCTGGAGGGGAGGGATAGGATACAGAAGGACCTAGACAAATTGGAGGATTGGGCCAAAAGAAATCTGATGAGGTTCAATAAGGATAAGTGCAGGGTCCTGCACTTAGGATGGAAGAATCCAATGCACCGCTACAGACTAGGGACCGAATGTCTAGGCAGCAGTTCTGCGGAAAAGGACCTAGGGGTGACAGTGGACGAGAAGCTGGATATGAGTCAACAGTGTGCCCTTGTTGCCAAGAAGGCCAATGGCATTTTGGGATGTATAAGTAGGGGCATAGCGAGCAGATCGAGGGATGTGATCGTTCCCCTCTATTCGACACTGGTGAGGCCTCATCTGGAGTACTGTGTCCAGTTTTGGGCCCCCCACTACAAGAAGGATGTGGATAAATTGGAGAGAGTCCAGCGAAGGGCAACAAAAATGATTAGGGGTCTAGAGCACATGACTTATGAAGAGAGGCTGAGGGAGCTGGGATTGTTTAGTCTGCAGAAGAGAAGAATGAGGGGGGATTTGATAGCTGCTTTCAACTACCTGAAAGGGGGTTCCAAAGAGGATGGCTCTAGACTGTTCTCAATGGTAGCAGATGACAGAACGAGGAGTAATGGTCTCAAGTTGCAATGGGGGAGGTTTAGATTGGATATTAGGAAAAACTTTTTCACTAAGAGGGTGGTGAAACACTGGAATGCGTTACCTAGGGAGGTGGTAGAATCTCCTTCCTTAGAGGTTTTTAAGGTCAGGCTTGACAAAGCCCTGGCTGGGATGATTTAACTGGGAATTGGTCCTGCTTTGAGCAGGGGGTTGGACTAGATGACCTTCTGGGGTCCCTTCCAACCCTGATATTCTATGATTCTATGATTCTATGATTACTGATCATAAGCATTGCGTGATATATGTATGGTTGGTGTGTAAGGAGTTATCTGCACCTACTGAAAGATAGACAGAGTTGACAAACAGTGTTTTCCTTAGACAAGAGACCTCTCTCTGCCACATGTAAATTAAGCCAACACAGGAAAAACAGGTTGACAGGGGACGTGAAACCAACAGAGGGGAGCATACCAGAGAACAAGCAATGGGGAAGAAGAGTTATCTGGGGGTACGTCAGAAGGGGCACTTGAAAGATTTATTGAGATATAAAAGGAAGGAAAGATTACCCCTTTCTTATCCTTCACTGAGAAAGGAAAAAAGACAGTGCTTTTTGCATTCATGAATGTTGGATTTGGGACATGAAGGGCTAGTGATGCTGGGAGGTTGCTTTAGGTGAGAAACTGTTTTGGACAAGGATTTTAGCCTGCTAACATTAAGTTTAGATCTAAGAATCATGATATTCCTTTTGTTTTTCACATAACCTGGTATTATCCTTACTCAATATCTCTTAAATCTTAATCTTTGCAAATAAAGTTATATTTG